>NC_087445.1:62987964-64237964 GCF_036321535.1 Camelus dromedarius | reverse complement strand
AGTTTCCTCATTTGTTAAAACTACAGAATTTGGGAAAGATTCAGTGAGTTAATACTTATAAAAAATGGTGTCTGAAGCACAGCAATCATTTAGTAAGAGTCATTGTAATGTATTATTATTAAAAATAAGTAAAGCACACATTCATGTATGCCTCATTGGTCTTCAAAGTGAAGAGCGGTCCAAATATGATGAGGTGAGTCAAGGCAAACTGCTTAAGAGAATTTTGAACTGAGTTGTTTGGTAATTTACAATAAGGTGAGCTTTTCTTCAATATGTTCAGATTATCCAAAACTAGAAAATCTTGCTTAAACATAGATGTGAACGATTGCACACTATGATGAAGTTAACAACCACAATTCAGAGGCAATTTTTCCTGGGCTCATGCAATTTATATTCCTTTTTTCCCTTCTTTTCCATTTTGGGGCTTAGTAGGAGACAATCCCTCATGGAGTTCCAGTCAGCTGTCAACTCTGAAGTATGATTTTTTTCCACTTAAGTTTTCAAGTTATTGATGGGCAAAACATTTCCTCAACTTTTTCAGCTTGAAAAAGGACTGTTTGGTCACTCTTTCACAATTCAGAAAAAGTTGTATAGAATGTGTGCGTGTGTGCATGATTCTGGTGTGTGTGTGTGTGTGTGTGTGTGTGTGTGTGTGTGTGTGCACAAGTGTGCTTTATAGTGATCATGTACATGTTTTTGTGGGCAAACTGTTTGAAAATTTTTATAAAAGGCATACATGATCCTTTTCAGCTGAGTCACTGTGAATTAAGTAACGCTGGTGTGCATTTATTTTTGCACATACACAATGTTTCTATTTTCATGTGTATTTCAAACTTACATGTTCTTTTTTTCAAGTTCTTTAAGTGAATTTCAATATATTTAGCTCATATTTCTGCCTCAACTTTCTGCTTAACAAAATGCCTAGCATTAGAAGAAAGCTAATAAATACTTGCTGAAAAAAAGTCATTAATGAAGCTTCCTGGATACATGTTGTTTAAGATATTGAGGAAAAGAGACAGAATAATTTAGCAAGCATTTAATTCAGGTCAAGCACCTGCTAAGTTTATAGCAGCAAGTTAAATGCTGCCGAGGGAAGTGAGGGATACAACTTGTTGAGTTCTAGCACTATTACTAGGACCAGGTGTGGTTGAGTTTTCATACTCTGCAGGACAAACCTTAAGTAGGAAGACAGAATTAAGAGTAAGGTTCACTAATATACTATATGCCTTCCTAGAAGTCAGAAAATGGCCAAAAAGCCAGATAAAAAGGAATGAATATTAGACAGGAGCTAAAAATAAAATGAAACATGAGATACACAGTAAGCTCCATCACTGCTAACAAGATTTGTAACCTTGTATAAGCTGCTTCACCCCCTGTAAAAAGTCAATATATTTATTTGTAAACCTAGAAGTTTAAATTTATAACATCTTCCTTAGGCATTTCTCCTGCCCACTATCAGTGTACACTGAAATAGTTGCATGTATAAGTTGTTTGTTGTTTTGGTTGTCTGCAACTGCGTAACAAGCCTCTAAAAAGTTTATGACTAAAAATAACCACAATTCTTTGATGTGACTGGGTCCAGCCAGGCAGTTCTTTTGCTCCATGTAATGTTGACTAGTGCTGCAGTCATCTAGGGGATTAACTGGTTTGAAAACCTAAGATGGCTTTTTACATGGCTGGTGATAATGTTGGCTGTTGGCTGGGAGCTCAGCTAAGGCTGTCAACCAGATAACTACTCTATAGCCTACCCTTATGTCTGGGCTTCTCACATCATGGCATACAGGTTCAAAGATGGAGGGTCCCCAACATAAGTGTTTCAACAGCGAGCAAGCAAAAGCTGCCGGTCACCATAAAAGCTAGTTGTTGAATGGCACAGTATCACTTCTGCCCATTCCAGTAGTTTAGCAGTCACAGGGTTAGCCAGGGTCAAGAAGAGATGTATAAATGTCAACTCTCACTAGGGAGAAAGACAAAGAAGTTGTGGATATTTTTAAGCAACCCATAATTTGTTCTCTGGCTATAAACTAGTTATACCTATGTCATTTGCAAAATATACTCACTCTCACTCCAAGACTTCCCTAGGTCTTTTTCTATAATCTTCTATGACACCAAGAGCAGGATCTCACCATCTAAATGAGGTCTAGGCTTTTTGGATACAGTTCTTCTCAATACCCAATGAACTAAAAAGACTAATCTGACCCCCACAAACCCAATACAAAATGGTGAGGCACACTAGAAATTAACCCAAACCTAACATCAATTAATCTTTGACAAAGGAGACAAGAATATACAATGGAGAAAATATAGTCTCTTCAGCAAGTGGTGGTGGGAAAGCTGGACAGCTCCACATGTAAATCAACAAAGTTAGAACTCTCCCTCACATCATACGCAAAAATAAACTCAAAACAGCTTAAAAACTTATATACAAGACAGGATACTATAAGTCTCCCAAAAGAGAACGTAGGCAAAACATTCTCTGACATAAATTGTAGCAGTATTTGCTCAAGTCAGTCTCCTAAGGCAATAGAAATAAAAGTAAAAATAAACAAATGGGCCTAATCAAACTTACAAGCTTTTGCACTGCAAAGGAAACCACAAACAAAATGAAAAGACAGCCAAGCACTGGGAGAAAATATTTGCAAAAGATGTGACCAACAAGGGTTTAATTTTCAAAATATATGAACAGCTCATACAACTCAATAATAAAACAAACAAAAAACCCAATGAAACAATAGTCAGAAGACCTAAATAGGTATTTCTCCAAAGAAAACACACAGATGGCCAATAGGCACATAAAAAGATGCTCAACATCACTAATTATCAGAAAAATGCAAATCTAAACTACAATTAGAACTAACACAACATTGTAAATCAATTACACTTCAATGGGGAAAAAAAACCCACTAAAATGAGGTATTGCCTTACATTGGTCATAACGGCCATCATTAAAAAGTCCAAAACAATAAATGCTGGAGAGGATGTGGGGAAAGGGGAACACTTCTACACTGTTGACGGAATGTAAATTGGTAAAGCCACTACAGAAAACAGTATGGATGTTACTTAATAAAAATAGAGTTACCATATAATCTAGCAATGTCACTCCTGGGCATATATCCAGAGAAAACCATAATTCAAAAAGATGCATGCACCCCAGTGTTCATAGCAGCACTGTTTACAATAGCCAAGACATGGAAGCAACCTAAATGTCCACTGATAGATGAATGGATAAAGAAAAATACTATTCAGCCATAAAAAAGAATGAAATAATGCCATTTGCAGCATCACAGATGGACCTAGAAATTATCATACTAAGTGAAATAAGTCAGAAAGAGAAAGACAAATATCATATGATGTTATTTATATGTGGAATCTAAAATATGATACAAATGAACTTATTTACAAAACAGAAATAGACTCACAGACATAGAAAACAAACTATGATTACCAAAGGGGAAAGGAGGTACGGAGGGATAAATTAGGAGTTTGGGATTTGAAGATACAAGTTACTATATATAAGACAGATAAACAACAAGTTTCCACTGTATAGCACAGGGAACTATATTCAATATCCTGCAATAGCCTACAATGAGCAAGAATATAAAAAAAGAATGTGTATGTATATATGCATGTGTATATATATATATGTATAACTGAATCACTGCACTGTATACCAGAAAGTAACACCACATTGTAAATCAACTATACTTGAATAAAGAAAGAAAAGAGAGGGGTAAGACAGGGACAGGAGAACCACAATTCACACTCCCATTTAGTGCTCTGCTTGTAAATGTTTACTAAACATTCTCCAGGGACAGGAGCAGTGCTGATATATAGTGTTTGCTGATTTCTATGGTATAAATATTCCCACCATGACCCATTTCAATGTATTAATATGCTGTCAACGAGCTTGAAAAATTCTTGAGAATTTAACTATTGGCTTTTGCACAACACTGTGTCCCACCCAAGAAAAGTGAGTTAGGAAATAGGAGGCATACCAATGATTCATAGCAATTCTGAAATCAGTGTGGTTCTCCATGGCTCTTGACTCTACTCTCTAAGCAACAGCTCTGCCTTCTACATTATCCTTCCCTTTCTACAAAAAAATGTCCCATGATTGCTTCTAATTCGCATCCTCAGCCTTCCTGCACGTAGGAATTCGGAGATGAAAAAATCTCTTTTCATTCTAAACAGTCTCTGTTCTTTTAAAGATTATAACCCTTTAAAAAACTGTGTGGGTTTTCTATGTATTAATTCATAATTTATTCCATCAGCCAAAGTCTACATTAACTCATTAGCCAAAAAATTGGACCCAGAAATCATTTTGAGACTGATCCCTTCTTGCCTTGGGCTGGGAGTCAGAATGCTGTGAAACAATATTGTTAAGAATCTTAGAACCTTTCCTTTTTAGCAGAAATGGTCTAAGATAAATGCCCTTCAGAGTATTAGAAGCCTCATTGCCTGGCTGAGAAGTATTACTTTAAATATTTCTAAGATTCTATCATATCAAAGAGTTTAACAGATACACTCTTGAGATTTGACACTGAGACCACATAGTGCCTTGAGTTTGATTTTCGCCCTAAGGGCTTAAAAAAAAAACTTTAGGAGTGACAAGGGAAGAAAATCATTTATTTTTGAACCCAGCAAGCCCTATTTTGAAATATTTCTCTAGATTCTACTTGAAAACTAAAGAATCCCTTCTGTAATTCATCTCTCTCTATCTGTACATTATCACATACACCTGAAAGAAATTAGTGGGCCCCTTTAACCTTCTGCCTATATATATTCTCAGCTAAATCCACAAGTTCATTAGGCATATATTCTACTTCATATGTTTACTTAGGTGACCATGTTGCCAAACTTTCATTGCTATATGACATGAGTAACCATTTTCTCAGACTCAAAACAAAATTTTTCTCCCTGCTCTTCCTATCTTTCTTAAGGATTTCCTTGGAGCACTGTGACATTCTGCCTATTACTTACTTCCAAAGTCACTGACTTATATTTATATTTTTTTAAAGCACATTACACTTGCAGGTACTAATATCTGCTTTCATTATCTGTTCCTGAATAACAATCCCAAAACCTATTGTCTTAAAACAAGAAACATTTTATTATCTTTTATGATTATTTGCATTGCCTGGGCTTATCTGAGTGATTTTCTGCTCCATGTCCTATTGACTGGTAGTATAGTCATCTGGGATCTTAATTTAATGGGAATGCCAAAGATGATTCACTCAAATGGCCAGCAGTTGATACCAGATGTTGGCTAGGAGTTCAGTTGGGCTACTGTGGCAAGACCAATCTCTGCAGCTTAGGTCTCTCATACCCCAGCACCTGGGTTTCAAGAGAAAGAATGCCAAGAAAAAGAGAGAAGCATGCATTTCCTCTCTGTTTTTGGTTATGCCTGTAATTGGTATAATGTCTTTCCTTCCTCATTCGTACCTTAAGTATTCAGAGGGGAGCACAGACACAGTGCAAGGGAGAATAAGCTCCAGTTCTCAGGGGAAGCATGACAAAAAATTCTGACCAGCTTTAATTCACCAAACAGAAACATTACCCTGTCTCACAGGACAAAAGTATTTCACAGCCAGAGAGAATAACTTTGTTTCCCTCATTTTTGATGAGTTTACTTAGGTTAAACATGGCTGACTGTAACTTGTTCTTTCTTACTTTGAGATTGCTTTAACCATCAAAGTGGGAAAATCTCTCATTCTGGAAACAGCTTATACCTAACATAATACCCACTTCCAATGACTATGGACTACCGTCCAGGTGTCTTCTCTGATCACCCTCGCCTTATGGTTTCCAAGTTAGATATCAAGAATTGCATTCTTCATTTATTTAATATTCTCATTCCCACGGCTAGGCTCCCTCATCTCTGCATGAGAAAGGGTATCTTCAGACTCAGGATAATTAGATGTTAGACCTAGCTCAGCAGTTTTCTAAGTGACCTTGAGGAAATCAGTAAGGTCTCAACAATTTTCTTGTTTATGATGTGTTGATTAAAAAAATGAAACAAAATAACATTCTCTTATGATGAGATCACGAATGTGAGAGTACTTTTGTAAAGTGTTATATCATGTGAAGGATGACTATCTACTTACTAGGAACCCCTCTGCTGAACCCTCTGAGGGTACAGATTGTGCTTGCATGGAATGTTGCTTTGGCTGGTTGAAGTCAGCCAGCTGACACTGACTGTATCATTGAAAAAGAGGCCTCTGTCCACAGCCACTACATGCACTATCGCCTTCGGGAAGAAAGCCATACATCAGTGGGGTCCCCATCTGTTTCAGGCAGACAGCCAGTCAGCTCCAACCTGTCAACCAACCATCTCCTAGTCCAGTTGGTCTCTTCATATTACATCCTAAACTCCAGTAATTTCAATCTGTTTTGTAGATTGTTTAGATATTCGGTCTATAGGATACCAAATCACCAGTTTGACTAATTTGGGTACTGGATCCACCAGGTGTTCTGGAGATGCACAGACATGTGGTTCATACAGACAGTGTTTCCTAGGGCTCTTTGGGAAGATGACAAAAACTTTTGTAACATGTTCCATTATTGCTTCAAAGTTTTAACATTACCACCACGACTATTGGAACCTGGGAAACAGAATTAACTTTATGTAAAGAAGGAATAATACTCAGTTCCCAAGTTAAGAACATTACCTCTTTTCCCACATTTTGATATCCCTAGCCCAGTCACTTCACCTGAAATTCTACCCTTTTGCACACTTTGGAAACTGAAGGTCAAAAGAAAATCGGTGATTTGACCCAAAATGGGAAATCGTCATTAGCTAGCAATATAACTGAATTAATTGATTATTACTTCAGCAGTGACTTTCTATTTGAGTCCTGAAGGAACAGAACAGAAGATAGGTGATAGTATCATAAGGGATGGGAGAAAGGAACATGTAGTTTTCACATCTCTGATAGAATGAAACAAGTGCATAGGAAGATAAGGACATTAGTCACTGGGTCAAAGAGTAGAATACAAGCCAGCGAGGCAAAAGGCAGGTAGAGAAAGGCACTTATCCCAAAGCTGCTTGTCAGGACTTCCACTAACAAGATGTAGTAGATAGGGTATGAGCTATCTGACATTACTTGGGGATGGTGGTTGTTCCAGGTTACTTTCAGCTAATGACTGTCTTTGCTAGCATCTATCATACTCTCTTCAGGCAATTTGATTCTAGTAGGTTGCAAAAATTGGCACATCATTTTGGATCAACTTCCATTAACAAGTGAAGTTGACTTCCCTACCCTTTGGATCTGAGCTGTCTTTGTGACTGGCTTTGACCAACAGATTGTGGAGGAAGAGATGGTGGGCTGGTTAGAAGCCTAGGCTTTATGAAGTCTTACAGCATCAGTGCTTGTTGCTTTAGCATATGAGTAAACTCCTATTAGCATATGAGTAAACCAGGCCAACCTGCTGGAGAATGAAAGGCATGGAACTCAATTGTCCCTGACATCCCCAACTGACCAATAGTCAAGACCTGACAAAGCTGCCTATCTAATCAGTGCTGACCACAGATGAGTGAGTGAACCCAGCCAGGAACAGCAAGGGAATCACCAACTGTGTCCCTACCAAATTTCCAACCATAGACTCATGAGCTTGTTAGATACTTGTTCTTTTAAGACACCAAGTTTTACAGCAGTATATTATGCAACAACAGTTAACTGATTGAGTGATAAAACACAAATAGATCTGATTTAGGGATTATTCATGATGTGTGAGGGACAGCTGACCTTTCTTCCAGAGAAAATGTGAACTTACTGAGGAAGTAGTGTAATGAAAAGGAGAAGTTGGCTGCAATCCTCACAAGACTTGGTCTATCTGGGCTAAGCTCCTTACGCTCTGAGAGCTTCATCTTCTTCTACTCAAGTCAAGTGTCTTTGAAAATAAGGTTATAAGGAAGTGATGACTGACAATGATTTTATCACCTTGTGCAAGTAACAATCACATCTTAAAGCACAGAAGCCTTAACCCAAAGTAGTGAAAACAATGATGAGAACATCAGGTGCTGAGGTAATAGTGATAACATAACAATGGCAGTTATCGTAGTGATAATGAAAAGAACTTTCATTACTGAGTACTTTATATATTTGGGGTACTGTATAAGGATTTCAGCAGCAGACTCTCACTCAACCTTCACAATAACAATGCAAAGAAGTATTGCCCTCATTTTATAGGTGATGAAACCAAACCTCAGAAAGTCAAGGTGATTTTTCCCAGTTTCATAGTAGTAGGGAATGAAAGAGCTAGTACTTGAATCTAGCATTCCAATAGTCTCAAAATCATGTCCTCAACTCTTTACTTACACGACAGATAATGGGTACCTACAGTAAGTCAGGCACTCTTCCAAATGGAAGAAACAGTGAGTGAGATTCATAATGTCTCTGTTTTCACAATGTTTATGTTCTAGTTAGGGAAATGCTAAAGAAGTAATAAGCAAATAAATAATGTAAAATTGGGGTAAATCCTGAGAAGGAAATACATATGATGATAGAGTAGTAAACGATTGATTACTTTAGATTGGGTGGTTGTGGATATCACTGAGATATAAATGACAGGAAAGAACAGCCATGAAATATCCAAGAGGAAAGGATTCTAGTAAGAAGGAAGAGTTAACACAGGCCACAGAACTGCAATAACTGTGGACTGTTTGAGGGACAGAGGGTAAGGCTAGGATACAATAAGGAAAATAAAGAATGAGTAAGAGATATTGTAAAGATAACCAGGGGCTTGACTCTTTAAGGAAACTCTTGATCTCTTTGCAGCTCACACTGAACAGTTTAGATTCTATGCTAAGTACAATGGAAATAATTGGAAGAATTTAAGTAGGTAAGTTATATAATCTGGTATACATATTTTAAAAAAACACACTGGCTTCTGTGTGGAGAATGCATTTTATGGGACAAGAATACAAGCAGCGAGGCCAATAAGGAGTATTAAAATAATCCCAAGAAATGATGATGGCTTGGGTGAGGGCACTAACTATGGAGACGGAAAGGAGTGAAATAATTTGGAATACTATTTTGAATGTTGACTTGATAGAATTTAATGTTAGAATGATGGAGTCCAAAGAGGGAAAAAATCAGGATGACTTGTAGATTTTAGGATCACAGAGTCACATACTAAAATGAGAATGACTAGGGTAAGAACAGATTGTGATGCGGGCAAATGCTTAACATTTCTGTGTTTGATAATTCACGGTATTTCATATCCAGGGAAAATATTTAGAAAGATACTCTATTAGGGATGTGATGTTCAAGGAAATCAGTATCAGAGACAATAGCATGGTGGTTACCTGCAAACAGGTGGTGATTAAAGCCTTAGGGTTATATGACTGGATGAACCTGCCTAAGGCAATAGTTCAAAGATGAATTCAGAGATGGCCAGAATTGATCCCTTGATCACACCATAAATTAGAGGTCAGTCTGAGAAAGAACAATCAACAAAGGTAACTAAGAAAGAGAAGCTAGTGAGGTAGGATGGAAACCAGAGAGTGTGTTGTATACGCCAAGAGAAACAAAAGTGCTTTAAGACAGGGAAAATAGTCAATTGTGTCAAACGTTCCTGAGAGCTCCAACAAAAAGGAGAAAAGTGACCATTTAACTTAGCAACTTAAGATAAAACTGATGATCATACCACTTCAGAGGGTTGCTGAAAAGCCTAACTAGAAGTAGGTTTAGGAGAGACTGAAAGGGCATATGTCAGTAGGGAAATAATGTATTTTGAAGAAGTTGGTCTTTCAGTAGTCATCCACTGATAGTTGGCTTGGTAGAAATGTCATAGAAAAATGGATAAAAGAAAGATATAGTAGTAGTATTTTCTGAAATTGCAGTCATCTTAAAATTTTATTAAACTAATTTTAATATAATCTCATGATAGGCCAAACCTCATTCTAAACAATGCATAAGTTTTAGAAAAGTATGAAATTCTTATATCCAAGGTAGACCAACTGATGCATAAGTAAGCAATTGGAATACAGATTAACCTTGAGGATCGGATAAGTTGTTTTTACTAACAGGGAGTTTTATGGGTAAAGTCCAATATTTATAAGACTTGATAGGAGAAGGATAACTGATATTTGGATAAGTAAGGAAGAAAGAGGAGTGGGTGTATTATCCAGTGTAGCTCATGTATAAGATCTTTGGTAAGATGTAAAGAGGTGAATTAAGGTCAATATATGGAAGAGCTTGGCCCTATGGAATTTGTGGTGATGGAAACTCAGAGCTAGTAAAGAGTATTAAAAAGACAGTATTGTATTATTAGTAAGTACAAGATGATTTGGATGAAAGAGAATGGAGGTGGGCAGACCTTCACTAGGAGACTACTGAAATAGACCAGATGAAAGGAAATGGGCTATGAAGTAGGGCACCAAAAAAAGGAATGGATACTGGAGAAAGGTTTCAAAGATGTTGCAGGGGTAAAAAGCCCATTGCTGTGGGCTCATAGCAATCCACTTCTGTGGTCAAGTCCATGGTGGGTCAGATTGTTAACACTTTACAGTGCATGAATTCATGATCTGGAGTTTACTGCTGGCTGAAATGTATGAATGATGCAAAAAAGGGGAGTTGAGAAACAGATGTAGGGAGAGAGCATTGAAAGTCTTCTGCTGCATGGCAAATTGCAGCATGTGATTGGTTTACTCATGAGGATGCTCTTGGAGTTCACTGCAGCCATCATAGAGGATTTTGCTTATCTCTGGCCATCTGTTCCAGCCCAGGGTACTCTCTCCTCTAACATCCAGATTCTCAGGATGTTTTCCTAAGCAATAATGGAAAGAGATCTAGAAAAGAGAAAAAGGAAAAGCTGTCTCCTCCTCAAATTGTTCTGAGACTTAGTTCTATATTGGGGATGGTGGTGCATGCATGAACTCACACTTAGCAACACTTGGTTCAGCATGTAAAATGGATAAAGGCATTGCTGTTCTGACTGAAGCTAGGATAAAAGCCTAAAAGTCCAATTTTCTTGGCTGGCCCTACTAGGTCCTTCTAATGGCCTTTGCTGGATTTTAGAAAGCGCAGTTTTAAAAAATCATTGATTCAGTACTTTCATTTTCATGCTGGGAAACTGAATCTCAGGGAGATGAAGTAACTTGTATAGGATCCCATAGCTTTTCAGTGGCATAATGATGCCTGAAATCAAGTCCTAATCATGTACTTTTCTTTATAATAAATTTCTTCTATATAGAATTAAAGTCTGCCTTTCTGCTTTCCTGTGGTTTCTTGCCCATGGTATAAAACATGTCTCTTTACTCTGATGTTTTGACATCTGGGGTCTTACTGACAGTGGAAAACTGCCCCTTCCAGGGCTAGCCAATTCCTAGAGTAAATAACTCATGTGTGATATGCCTTTCATATGCAAACTAAGTAATCCAAGACTCAGCTCCCTCAAAGACACATATCTCTGACTCTTACACTCTAAGCCAATATTCCCCTGCCTTAATCTCCCCAAGTCCAGGTACCAGATAATTCAGGACAGCAAATATACCCCAGAGCATGATGAAATTATTTAGACTAACCAATTCTAAACCTGCTTCCCTGCCTCATCTGTTCTTTCCCACGGAAACCACAATACAGGCTCTTGTCCATGTATTCCTCCCACTGTTCTACCTCTAGACCCAGCCTTGGGCTTCTCCAAGTGACCCTCCATAGTGTGGCATGCCCCTTCCTCTTGGGAGCTGTGAGTAACAAACTGTTTTTCCAACAGTGGTCATCTCATGAGCCATTGGTCCCACAATACCTGAATAAACCCTACATTTTAAAACACCCATGTCTCTATCCGTGTTCTTCTTTGCCTTTTCTATCTCACCCACCGCAGCGTGAGTGAGCCCCTCCTTTATAGCCTATGAGAACTGGGCACAAAGAGCAAACATCTAATACATATATCCTAAAATTGTGCCTGTGAGTTCTTAAATGATTAGAAACTTACTACATGCAAACACTTCATCTAGGCATCATCACTGTTTTCAATAAGCTCACTTGTCAAATCTTAACCAAGGAAAAATAAGACGTGCATCCAGGTAACTGTTACAAAAAGTTAGGCTGTATTATGTCAAAATAAAGGCTCAGATAAGATTCACTCACATCTATGAGGGAATAAAATTACCACAGGATGGTGGAATTTAAGAAGTAGAAGAGGTGTTGATATGCAAAGAGGGGTAGGAGGCAATTCAATTGGCAAGTACGAAATAAAGTTGTAAGTGTAGAGAAACAATGGAGCATTTAATTACCTTGCTTTAAACACTTCAACATCTCAACATTTCCTTTAGGAAAATGTCCAAATACATTAGTATGACTTAGAAGAGAAGACTTCTACTTTCTTCATCTGATCAACTGTTCCTTTCTTACTCAAGAGGCATCCGATACTCTCCAAGTCCAAAGGTCTTCACTCTTTTCACTGTCTCCACACTCCCCATTTCTCTCAACCAGAAAGTTTACAATATTGTATCATAATGTCCAATTGTCTATATTTCTCCTTAAACTCTAAATTCCTGAAAGTGTGTATGGTGGGGAAAAGTACTGGTCTTGTGTTATTCCTTGCTGTATACAGCTCATTAGAACGTGATGAGTATTCAATAAGTATTGACTGAGCAATTGATTGATGAAAACGGGAGATGGGAGTTTTCCCAGTGTGATTGGAGTGAAGACCATGTGCATCATCTGTGAAGCGATCATATCAGTTATCATCTCACCTGTGATACTCAGGGCTGATAGGGGATGGACATGATTATTAACTATACCGCAAGCATGGGAATAAATGGAACTTTCCTGGCAAACCAGGCTTTTAAGTCATAGCTTGTTTCCACTATTGTCTTCTCTTAGCCTGGTTCAATACAAAATTTCACAGGAGACAAAAGAGTCATCTGTAATGATAACGCTTTAGATCTCAATCATTGATGCTTCCTCCACTGTCCTGATTATCTACTCTGGGAGAGGTCTGGAGGACTTTAACCTTGAATCCAAAAAGCTGCTATAGACTCTCAGATAAAGTGAAATTGATCATGATGTAAATAACAATAGTACATTATATTTAGTTATTGATTACTGCATTATAAAGTTCCACAAACTTAATGGCTTCCAACAAAGTAAATTTTTATGTCACAGTTTCTATAAGTCAGAGTCCAGGTGTGAAGAGACTGGATTCTTCACTCAGAATTTCACCAGAACTCAAGGTGTTGTGGTTGTCACACAACCAGGACCAGGGTTGTGGTCGTCATTTGGAGTTTTCAGTCTTATCCCACACTGGCTGGGTGTTGGCAACATTTCCTTCTTTGTGGCTATAGGACTGAGGTTGCTGTTACCCTGTCAGCTATTAGCTGAGGACCACTTTCCATTCCTAAAAGATAGTTTCAGATCTTTGCCTTATAGCCTCCATAGGTAGCTCACAAGACTGATGTTTGCCTTCTTCCAGGCCAGCCAAGTGCATCTTCTTGGCTCCCTCTTTTGCAATCAAGCATAGAAGACTCTCTTCTTTTAAAAGGAATATCTGATTAGGCCAGGCCCACCAAAGATAACTTCCCTTTTGCCATACAAAGGCATACATTGTTTTATTGTGCTTCACTCTATTCTGCTTTGCTTTATTGCACCTCACAGATATTATGTATTTTACACATTGAAGGTTTGGGGCAACCCTGCATCAAGCAAGTCTACTGGCACCATTTTCCAGCAGAATTTGCTCACTTCATCTCTCTCTGTCACATTTTGGGAATTCTTGAAATATTTCAAACTTTTTCATTATCATTGTATTTGTTATGGTGATCTGTAATGAGTGGTCTTTGTTGCTAGTCTTGTCATTCTTTTGGTGTGCTCCTATCAGAGGGCATATGTAATTGATAAATGCTGTGTATGTTCTGACTGCTCCACTGACCAGTGGTTTCCCTATCTCTCTCCCTCTCTTGGGGTCTCCCTAATCCCTGAAACATAGCAAAACTGAAATTAGGCCAATATTAGTTGATGAAGCAGTGGCAAGATTCCCAAGGACTGACTCCAGTTTTGAAAGAGGCTCTACTGTGGGTAAAATGCTATTAAACAACACTGCATGCTACAGAGAGACTGTTCATGAAAAGAAGAGTCAATCGATGCAGCAAACTTCATTATTGCCTTATTTTAAGAAATTTCCACAGCCACCACCCTCCTTCAGCAACCACCACCCTGATCAGTCAGCAGCCATCAACACTGAGGCAAGACCCTCCACCAGGGAAAAGATCACGACTTGCTAAAAGTGCAGATGATGATTAGCATTTTTTAGCAATAAAATATTTTTAATTAAGGTATGTACATTATTTTTCTTACACAGAATGCTACTGCACTCTTAATAGACTACTGTATAGTATAAACAACTTCTACAGGCACTGGAAAACCAAAAAATTTGTGTGACTCACTTTATTGCAACATTCACCTCATTGTGGTGATATGGAACCAAACACACAGATATGTGTGTGATGTAACATAATGATTGGAGTGTTATCTCACAATATTCACAGGCTCCACACATACATAAAGGGAAGGGAAGTACACAGAGATGAAGGGCAGTTTAAAATTCTGTCCACTGCATATGCCATTTTTCAACAGTTGCCGTAACACAGGCACTATGATAAGCACTACGTATACATTATCTTATTTAAACAGCACAATCATTTTATGAGGCAGATGTGGATATCCTTGCCTTAAAACTGAAAAAAAAAAAAACCCTCAGATTTTGAGATTACAGTTGATACTATGGTACCATTCATGTGGTAGCATCCTTCATCCTTACTTCAGGATTGAAACTCTATCCTCCCTACTGCTGGGAGGGATTCTTATCTGAGTCCCTTTTCAGGAAGTGCCATTGGACAAAGAAAAATGCCCTACCCAAGACCATGTTTCCCACCAGAGGCAGATCACATCCAGTGACTGGAATCCATGGGCTATGAAGGTCTCACTCCTGAGCCTCAAGACAGGACCATACCGATGTGCCAGTTCAGCCCCAGAAGCCCTGAGGGATCAGCTGAGGTCTTTGTTGCACACCCATTGCAGTTGAACTTCTCCTTCTTGCCAATTCTTCTTCCCTCGTTCCTCACCCCTCACCAATACTGTTCTCGAGAGCACTCCCAGAAAATCTCCTATATGCTAATCTCAGAGACTGGGTCTGTTTCTCAAGGAACATGATCTAGTACAGGGAGATGAAAAAAAAAATGGTAGTAAAAGATAGACTCACTATTTGAACCCACGTGATAGCAAACCCATGCTCTAAATCACTATGCTACACGAACTCTTGAGCATCTCTTATTAGGCACTTAGGTATTACAAATTGAGACTTTGGAAAAATGAGCATGACTGTTTTCCCTGAAATCTGAGATCTATTTGGGTATCGTATTATTCCCACAAAGAAGAAAAGGAAGAATTTTTGACTTTCTTACTGGAGTCAAAGATACACAATAAAACTGTGATTGATTTCTTGCAATGTTATCAATTCAAATAATTCTGAGACTTGGACAAGAAATAATAAGTCTTCTAAGCTCATTCATTTTTTAATCTGGAATTGCATCACCAATGTCACTGCCTGAATGCCTGTATTAATAGAAAACTCAAGCTCTGAGGTTAGTTTGTCCATGTTCCAAGACAGTGACAGCAGAATTCCAGGGGCAAGTTAGGTGTTTAATAGATATCTGTTAAATAAGTGAATTATTAAACATCACTCCGGGCTTTCTGAATAGGAATCTTTAGTGTAAAATGTTAAGCATACATTTTAACAAGTCCTTCCAGATGATTCTAATGCAGAATAAGGATTCAGCAACATCATGAGGTTGTTAGATCAATTCTTATTACGGCAAAATACACATAACATTAATTTGACATTTAAGTATTTTACTTTTAAAATGTGTTTATTGTGGCAAAATATATGTAGCAAACTTTCAAGCTGTTTGAAAATGTACAATTCGGTAGCATTACGCACATTGATGATGCTGTACGATCACGGTGACTGTCTAGTTCCAGAGGTTTTCCACCACCCAAAGGGAAGCTTGTACCCCTTAAATGGTCGCCAACCATTTCCCCTCCTACTGTCTCTGAAACAGTTCTTCATTGTCTTGATCAATCCACGTCAGTTCATCTGTTGGTAATATTTATATTTCTTATTTGTCCCCGAGTCTAATGACATCAGACTAAACTTGCCCATCTGGCATGATTTGGAGACTACACATATCATGATCTCTCTCTTCCTGATCTGTTTCTATTTCTCTAAATCCTCTTTAAATTGTGCTCTCTGAAACATGGCATGGTTTTAACAGGAAGCATAAAGCAGAGCTTTCCCCTACCTGACATTACATTTCTTTAATTTAGCCTTAAATTGTTTTAGTTTTGAGAGCGGCTATTTTACACTTCTGATACACACTGAACTTGACAACTAATTTTTCATGTGTGCTACTGGTAAGTCTCACTTCCTTAGGTGTAAAGATGTTTTAAGAATCTAAATTCAGGACTTTAGAGTCATCCTTTTTACATTTGTTTAAAGCACTTTTTTTCAACTTACTTAGATCTTCTGAGATCTAATATTACAATTTAATTATTAGCCTGATTCAAGTGAGTTTCAAATGTTATCACCAGACTGTATCTTTCAGAGCCTCTGAAAAGATTAAGGGATTTATATATATACAAATAATGTGCTGAATTTTGTAAGTCTTGGGAAGCCTCAGACAATGCTTTGAAATATCTACCTATTCAATAATTCACGATGTTTACTTAGAATCTAATATATGTCAAGTATAGCAATTGTATACTCTGCAATACTGTCGTGGATTAGGAAAATGTAATCCCATCTTGCACTAGTCAGTGGGATAGACTGACCAATCTATAATGGCCGCCCAAAGATGTTCTGTCCTACTCTAATCCCTAGAACTTCTGAGTATGATGACATACAACTCTCATGATTATGATATGTTATACAACACAGTTGACCTTAATATAGGGAGATTATCCTGGACTATCTTGGTAGACCAGTTGTAATCATATGACTCTCTAAAAGTAGATCTCTTTTTCCTAGTTGGTATAGAAGAGGAGTCAGAGAAAGTTGAAGCATGAGAAGGATCCAATGTGTGGCTGCTCCTCTTAATATGTAAGAGGGAGTGTGGGCAGCCTATAGGAGCAGAGAGCAGACCCCACTGACTGTCAGCAAGAAAATGTGGACTTCAGTCCTCCAATCTCAAGGAAATGAATTCCTTCAGCAATCTGAATGAGTTTGGGTAGATTCTTCCCCAAGGGTCTTCAGATAAACACTGAGTCCAGCCCAACACCTTGCAGAGAACCCAGCCAAGCCAACCTGGATTTTTGATCAACAGAAACTGTGCAACAGGAAATGGTGTTGTTTTAAGCCTCTAAGTTTGTGGGGTTTTGTTATGCAGCAACAGAAAATGAATAGTCAGAGTCTAGTCAGGAGTTAATGCTAGGTTTTACAAATAGTGGATATTTAATTTAATTTGATTGGTCAAACAGAGGAAAAACAAACAAAAAGATATGATACTAAATAAGGGAGTTCAAGTCAACCTAAGGATTTCAAAAACAGGAAAATACCATTACCTCTAGGACAGGAAGTACAATGGGAGGCAGTGAAGTTGGCAGAGAAGAGTTGGAATGATAATAGGAGCAGACCAGTGGGAGCTGGAGCCAGGAGGTGATAAAGACACTGTGGGAGCCACTCAAGGCAGGGATAAATGGAGAACTACTCTGAAAGTTTCCCTTCTACCTTCCAAGTGTTTATCAATCCTTCTCATTGGCTACTCTATCAAAGGGACAAAGAGCAGGGGCTCCTAGAAAATGTTATGATGTTGTTCCATGTGATCCAGAACAAAGAGAAGGATAAGGAATGAATCTGAGAGTCAAAGGTCCAGCACAAACTCCTATTTTCAGTATAGAGTTTATAGACTAGGAAAGTAGACAAGAAATAATTTAGGTGCCATCTAGTACACATCTTACAATTGCAAAGCACTGTGTCAAGCACTTTACATGCATGTCTCAAGGAGTCCTCTCAACAATTTTGAATCAGACTATCCCTATTCTTCACCCTTCTCCTGCTTCCCCACTCTTGCCATAGCCTCAACCTGAGCCAAGATCCCCTCCTCACCCCTGACTTCAAGATTCGGCAATCTGACTTTCTTTGGCCAATGATGTAGGGTGGTTGTAACAATATGCCAATTCCAGACCTTGGCTTGAAAAAGCGTCATATGTTTTCCATGCTCCTTTTTGCATCTGCCACTCCAGGGGAGGGAATGAGTACCATTTAGCCTGTTGACCCAAGGAAAATGAGACAAATGGAGCAGAACCACCCAAACCACCGACCAACCAGGAGAAGCAGAGCTGCCTCCAATACTGCAGCCTGGAGAAGGGCTCCTGGCTCAGTCTGTCTGCCATCAGCCAAACCTCCGTGATTATGAAAATAAGTGATTTTGCTTTAAGTCACTGAATTTTGGGATGGGCATCTATGCAAAATTATTGTGGCAAAAGTTAATTGCTACAAGTCTTGAGAGGTAGATAGCAAGGAAATGAAGTGCAGGTGGTTAAGAAAGTCATCCATAAGCATCAGAGTTAGTCTGCAACAGAGATGGCTTAGTTCTTAGTTCAGCCTGACCACAAACTCTATGCTCCTAAACACTAATTGTACTAATTATAATGAACCTCGAGTTTTATCTTCAGTTTAGGGAACAGAAGTAGGAGTTGGTGATCACTTTGGGATCCATCATTCAGATTCTACCTCTTTTTATATGGAATTGCTGTCCGAATGGCCTTTCTTTTATTAAGAAATGAGTTATTACCAGGAGATAGAGCTCCTATGGAGAAAGAAACAAACACAGGTCCTGGCAGCTGCATGACTGAGACCGTGTCATCCATGGTCCCCCAAGCTGCTCAGAGACAGTGATGCAGTGTTCCAAGCTGCCTCTGAAATAGGTGAGCAGCTGGGCTGGAGCATGAAGCCGGTGATTTAAGGTGGTGTCTGCACCATTCCATGCTGCCACTTGCCCTCAGAGGAATTCACGTAAGTGGGGAGTAGATGAGCTCTCAAGGGAGGTGGTGAGTCCAGTGGTGCTGAAGCACAGGTAAATTTATGGCAGTGTTTCTAAATGGCTGCCAGCAAACCAGTTAAACATCAAAAGCCTGAAAAGTCTCTTCCCTTGCTTCACTCCGTTTATACTGCTATCAGCTAGTAGTGATTCCTAGGACCTCACGGCTGGGTTTTAGCTTTGAGAACCATCCAGGCTTCCATCTTTTCATTCTTCCTTCCATTCAATGACTCATCTCCCTTAGCCTCCTTTGTATCACCCATCCTAATAAAAGAATCACAGTGGAAAAAGACATCAGAGACTTAAATTTGGATCCTGAATAATAACAACTATCATTACATAATTGCTAGTGTTATTAAGTAACTGTTAGCTATTAGTATTATCATTACTATAGCTAATAGTTATTTAATGTAAAATGTAAAATTTTGTGTGTGTGTGTGTGTGTGTGTGTATATATACACATACATAAAATTTCAGACAATAAGCCCATGAGGTAGGGACCATGACTCTCACTTTAAAAACAAAGAAACTGCAACTCAGGAAGTGTAAGCAGCTTGCCCAATATCCTACTTAGTTAATGGGTCATGGAACTATCCCTGAACCCAGCACTCTAGGCGTTAGGAAACATTCTGCCAAACTGCTTAGATGCCCTACTTCCTAGTTGTAAGCATTGGGCAACTAACCTAATTTCTTTCAGACTCATTCTGATGTTTCTGAAAAAGAAAACCATGATAATACTTCTATTAGTCTGTATTCATTTAGTTATAAGTGATAGAAAATTCAACACGTACTGGTTAAGAGCAAAAGGGAAAATATTAATTGATGTAATTGGGGGGGGGGCAGAGACCCAGATAATGTCATCTCTCAACATTGTTTTCTCTGAGTTGGCTTCAGTCTAAACAGGGTCCCTTTAGATGGTGTTCATGGTGGCTGTAGGCTTATATCCTACTGGCCAAAGCAACTCCAGTGACAAGAAAGCATCTTTCCACAAAACTTTCAATAACCATACTGAGATAGGTTGATCCAAAATCAGCCCAGTATCATAAAGGACAAAATCACTGATTGGATGTGACTAGGTTATACTTCAATCCATAGAGCAGTGGGTTGGTGAACCACTTAAACTACATGTTGTGGAGAATGGACTGTTCTTAAAAAAAAATCAACATATTGTTACTAGAAGATTAAGGAACTGGCAAATTCTAAGCATTTACTAATGTATAATCACATCACAAATCTTTTTAACCTTATTCTTTGCAACATCCCCAAGAGTAAGTTGGGTGGATATTCTTGTAATTAAAGAAACTATGACTTAGACAAGGAAAAGCATTTTTACAGGATCACACAGCTATTAAGTTGTGAAGTCAAGATGCTCAGCTATACCAGCTCCATATTTTGTGCACTAATTTTAGAACTAGAACAAGTCACCCTCTTAAGTGGCAACCACTCTCTTGAATAACAGCTTTTTGGGACTTAACCTAGTACTTGTGAGTATTTAACTGTCTCCTTGCAATCTGTACAACAAGGAACTTTGCCCCTACTTTTCAGAAACACACCTTTCTGGAGGACTTAAAGGTTGACAGTTGCCACTGGCATGTTGAATTCCATACCTCCTTATTATTCCCTTCCCCACTGGAACACTGGGTAATTTGAAAAGGCTAGCACCAAAAAATTCTTGGCCCTCCGCTGTCTGTCTTATCAGCTCAGCAGGGCCAGGGGTGACGGCAGCCCAGGAGCCATGCCTGTAAAAAGATTTTGCTTGGTGAGCATAAGTTCTTGGCCCGGAGTTTATCTTTGTAGGTATGTTGTAAGGAGGCCCTGAGGGAAATGGAATCTGAACCGGAGAGGAATCGTCATGAAGCAGCAGCTGTGCAAGTACACCTCCGAAGAAAACTCCAGCTGAGAAATCACCCAGCAGAAAGGAAGTACGGAGAGCAGTCTGCAAGCGGTAAATTAGGAGGAATCTCACATTGTCTCCACATCCGTTTATATAAACTCCAGTGGAATATTCTGTAATCATTTAATATGGTGTTGGAGAAGTATGTTCATTGACATGCAAAGACGTTCAGATAAAGACAAAAATCGGTAGTGCGCTGAGCAATTCACATCTGCTAGTGCCTTAAACCCCCAATCACTTCATGAATTTAACTAATATTCCCATTTTGAAGATGAGTAAACCAAGTTTACAAGTGTTATATAAGCAACCCAGTATTTTAATTGCATCATAGATGAGAGCCCAGACAGGCTCGCACTGTGCTATCCCAGCCTCAAATATCCACAGAGAAGGGTCATGAAAGCCATACCCTAAGAAGTTAAGGCCCATGTCTCTGAAAAGGTGGCATTGTGGGTGTTTCTTGTTTGTTTGTTTTGTATCTCCTTTGCTTATATGAATTTTTCTATTTTTGTTGTTATGATAATAATAAGCATATAAATTTAGTAACTCAAATCACAATTTCATTATAATAACATTTATTTTCTATTAAATATTAAAATAAACTTATGTCACTTTAATAACTCATGTCATTATTATAAATCAAATAAAATTTACTTAATATCCATTAAGAAATATTTAACTTTTTAAAACTATTCACCTAGAAACTATCTGTCTTCTGGGTTCAAAATGTGTAAAAGAGGCTGCTCCCAAGAGCTCAACATCTTGGGCCAGAAAGACATGACCCTTATGAATACACTGTAAGCAAATACTAACATTTTGTGCTATAGGAACTAGCTGAGGGAGTGACGGATGAGGGAAATTATCTGCATTTGCAGCATTGGTAAGTAGCTAATTTTTATAGAAAACTCAAAGACTTAAAACCCACAATGTCTATTATCTCACTTAATTCTGAAAGTAAATATGTAAAGTATTTGGGCAAAATATTAAGATCAGCTAATTACTGATGGGGACAGCAAGGCTCAGAGAAGCTGAGTGACTTCCTAGGGGTTAGATGATTAATATAAGGCAAAAGATGGTTTTGAACCCAGGGAGGCTAATTCCAAGCCCAAGACTCTTATTTTAACCATAGAGTATAGCCTCCTATGTTATGCTTTTGAAAATGTTTTACATTTATTTATTCTTACCAAGGCAATTAATTTTTTCTACTACTCAACTAGTATCTATTTATTTAAACTTAATAGGGGTAATACAAGTTTACTCACAAACCTTTAAACTTCATGAGCTAAGTCAACATTATCACATCTATGTACTGATAGGACAGCAAATTACCTCACCTTTCCTAGTTAGCTATGATAATCGTAAGAATAAATATATATTGAGAGGTCTAGTGTCTTGCCAGATACTAAATTTGTATCTTCTTTTCAAAATAAAAATAATTTTATCTTATTTTCTTACTATGAAAGTAATATAGGGTCATGTTCATTGTTTTTAAAAATAGACAATATAGAAAAAAAAAAGAAAAGAAGCCCATCGGAATTTTTATCCCCCCAAGATACCCACATCTTCTACAATCACATTTTGAAAAATTCAGTGCTGTGTCTATTGTGTTATAATTATTTGTGAATGGTTTCTTCACATGGTCACTGTTGTGCCGCTAAGGCAATTAATTTAACCAGTTTATATAGAGTATTTATTATATACCAAGAAATATGCTCAGTTCTGGGGATACAGAAGTGAACAACTCTATAGGATAATTATATTTGGGGGATTAAACATTGAAAATATTTTTTAAAAACTTAACTACAGAAAAAAAGTATTAGTTTTTCCACCTTCCATTTAATTATTTCATAACTCTCTCTTTCCATAAATATTAAGTACATTCTATTTTCTAATAAATACCAGAAACTTCTCCCAACCCCCTACCCTCTTTTTGTCTAAATACAGTAATAATCTACTCTTCTTTCAACATAGATAGAAACACATTCATAGAAGTTAGATACAGAAGAGGCAGGATAAGGAATACAGAGTCGTTACTCAAATATTTTTGTTCGATTAACAAGCAAATGAGTGAAGGCAGGGGATGCCTGTTATTCAAAGGATCAATGAGAGAACTGATTGTTTTCTATTGAATTGTAGGTACAAACTCTCCTGTGTGAGTGCAGATTGGCTCCATTTCATCTATGACCCCTTGTACTTGAACGTGTTTACAGTCAGGACAAGAAAGTATGGCTAAAACTGGTGAAATCTGAATTTTTTCCCTGATACCATGTTTTTAAAATTATAAAAATAATATATGCTGTTTACAAAAAAAAGATTAAAGCAACCAGCAATATGTAAAATTTTTATGATAGTCACATCTCAGCCCATCCTGATCTCATATCCATTACTGCTATTTGATAAAAACCCATGCTTTTCTGAGTATCAATTATTATTTTTATATCTTATAATTTAATACATTTCTTTCACATAACTATAAGCATTGGTATAAATTTTATAAGAAGGCATGGCATCATACTATACATATTGTACTACAAAAAACTTATTTTCTTCATCTGAAAAAAAACAATTTCTTGTGTTGATTTACGTTAGTTTTAAATGACGTCATGGTTGAGAGCGTGGGCTCTGTGTTCAGGCAGATGGAGGTTTGATCCCATACTACCTATGTTATCTTGCACAATTGATGTATCCTACGAGCTTCAGTTTCCTCCACAGTCAGCAACGATAGAAAAACAAACAAAAAAACCTTCCTAATAGCATCGTAGTGAAGAATGCTCAATACATTCTGTAATCATTAATATCGTTATTTATACAGTGAGATATTCTAGAGCATGGATGTAGGGGTTGATAGCATTTCCTCAAAATTAATGTCCACCCAAAACCCCCAGAATGTGACTTTATTTGGAAATTAAGTTAATGTTTCAAGTGTAATTATTTAAAATAAGGTCATGCTTAATTAGTGTGGGCTGGAATCCAATGACTGGTGCCCTTATAAGAAGAAGGAAATTTAGACAGAGACACACAGAATGGAGAAACACATAGGGAGAACACAAAATGCTGTCAAAGGCAGAGAACTGAGGAATACATCTGCAAGCCAAGCATTGCCAGCAAACACCAAAACCTGGAAGAGGCAAGGGTTCTCCTCTAGAGCCTTCAGATCGATCATGGCCCTGCCAAAACCTTGATTTTAGACGTACAGCTGCCAGAACTGTGAGGCGATCCAATTCTGTTGTTTTAAGCCATTTAGCTTGCAGTAATTTGTTAACACTGCCCTATGAAACTAACACAATGGATATATTTTTAGCCATTTTAAAATTGATACACATTTAGAGTCTTGTTACTGTTTTTGTTTGTTGTTATATAGTGTTGTGGCTATTTCTGTGACTGATTCCAGAAATAAATTTGTTGAGCTAAGGATAAATGTATTTAAATTTTTGATATCTACTGCCAAAGTGCCCTGTAAAAGGGTTGCATAAAATTATACTCTGGCATCAGTACATGAGAGTGCCCTTTCTCTATATTCTCACTAAAGATGGATAGTGTCAATTTTTGCACATGAGAGCTGTGAAGGAGTATTTCACCACTTATTATAACTTATCTGCGGCTTAATTTCTCCCACCTATAAAACTGAGATAGTAATAGCATTTACTTTTTAAGATGTTGTGTGAATAAAAGTGTCAAATACTTAGAATAGTACCTGACATATAAAGAAGAGCTTAATAAATGCGGCTTTTTTCTTTATCATTATTATGATTGAAGTGTTCCAGCAGAATAACTAGCTCAGAAACCAAAGTATTTTCCACTTAAGAATTCTTGCAAATTACTGGTTATTGTGAACCCTTCTCATTCCAGCTGATCCCATGTCTATTTATTTATCAAGCAGAGCAACTACAAAAGAGATGGTGCCTTGTCTCTCTAGTTGCCTCGAACTGAGCACCTATTTTTTCTTTCTTTTCTCTTTCTTCCTCTCTTTCTTTTTTCACTTTTTCCTCCCTTCCTTCCTCCTTCCCTCTCTTTCTTTTTTTTTTCTTTTCTTCTTCCTCCTCCCTCCCTCCCTTCCCTTTTTCCCTTTTATGCTTTCAGAAAAACAAAGATTCAGAGAGGCAGCACTGTATTTTGGGCAAATATGCTTCTGCAAAGATATATGCTAGACATGGAATTAGAAAAAAGACTGATTAATGTCCAATCTCTGCCATTAGTAAGCACACTTAATTGTGACAAGTCATTTAATTACTTTGGATGGTAGTTTCATTATTTATTCATTCATTCATTCATTTCACAAATATTTCTTGAGAACCTTCTATGGGCTGATACCTGAAGAAACAACAGTGAATAAGAGAGATGTAGCAATTGCTCCCATAGGAATTTAATTTTATTGTGAGAGAGATATTAACATCTAAAATTCAATGATTTCTTTATTGTTGTGATAAATCTACACTAGGAAAGTAAAGAAGCATGCAGCATGGACATTCATCTTGGGCTGAAAACTCAGGGAAATCTTTAAGGATGTGACATTGAATCTGACGTCTGAAATATGACTAAGAGTAATCAGTCAAGCAGGAGCAAAGGAGAAGTTGTAAGCAGAGGGAAGAGGGTATCTGAAGGGCTTGAGGTCAGAAGGTGTACAGCTCATAATTGAGAATCTGAAAGAATGCTTGTGTACTTAGTGGGCAGAGAGGTCAGTAAGTGAAATGAGGATGGCTTGGTACGCAGTGGCTAGATAGTCACAGTTTATAAGATAGGTTAACAATCTAACTGCTATATATGCAAAATAAAGTACATTACCATTGCATGTCTCACAGCTGTGTGAGTGATTTCATGGCGCTACAACAGGTTAATAGTAACATTATTTAAAATCACACCACAAATTGGTTATGCTTTGGGAATTTCCCATTGTAATTATAGGGTGGGGGGCTGGGGAGACTGGAAGCAGGGAAACCATTAAGGAAACCCTTATAATGATTAAGGGGTGAAGTGATATCATCTGAGTGTCATGAGTGAGATGAGTCAAGTGTGACAGGCATTAAGGAAGAATGGACTTTTATTATTTAAAAAATGTCAAGACCATTTAGCTCCCACAGGACAATTAAGAAGACTCAGTACTGGTGGTGGCTGCCTGAAGCACTCTGCTAAGAAAGAAGCTGAAGCTACAGCTTGGGAAGGGAATTGCATTCTGACCAATTAGCAACGATCACTGTGGGTACAGGAGGGATGATTGGCCGCAGGGAATCCCCAAATACGCTCTGTCCATCAAACATGGATTTTCGAGGCTAATAACTGAGACCAGAGACACCAAGTACATTCTGAGATTTCAGGTTCCACAGTCTGTACTAAAGCTGAGACTAGTGTTCTTATCTTCTTCCTGTTTCCTATGCTGCCCTTACAGTTTACTTTGCTGGACTGCATTGACCCTAAGGCAACTATTCGTCTCATTCATCCTAATATGGATCCTTTCTAAGAAGTATGAATCAGATGACCCACTCCCTTAGGTCAGCTTTAAAACTTGCAAAGTAATGTAACATGCTTTATCCAAAATAAATATAAAACACTTACCAAATAATAACTTTATATCCTAAACTACTACTTGACTGGGTGGTATTATTTTTCATATAAGTAAGAATTAAATATTGGTACTAGCACTGTTTGTTTTTTTGCTTTGTTTTGTTTATATATATTTTTATTGAAGTATAGTCAGTTTACGATGTGTCAATTTCTGGTGTACAGCACAATGTTTCAGTCATACATGAACATACATATATTCGTTTTCATATTCTTTTTCACTATTGTCATTCTAAATGAAGTAAGCACTGTTTTATACTGAATTTATTAAAGGCCCCAATTTTTACCAGCTTGTTTCCACAGGGACTGGAGGGTGTCAATGAGAAGCAATGTGTTGGGATTGCTCTTCCTCTGAGAAGCACAGGACAAGACGAAAGGGTGCAGAGAAAGGAGCTGGGAAAGCAGAAATAACGTTGTGCAGGAAAAATGATGAGAGTGGCAATAGAAATAAAGATGAGCATGCAGTAGAGATATATTTTGGTGGAAGAATGAAGATTCATTGCAGAATTGGACCTACGTTAGCTTGTTCTAAGTGCGTCTTTTCAGGCATTCATAATTTCTTTTCCCCACCAGGGATGAAATTTTGATAATAATGCTTAACTCACAGTATTGTTCTAAGACAAGGTGAATGAACATATGGAAATAACTGGCTAGAGTAGAGACCACAGAATGGTTTTCTGTCAAATAATTTCACTAGACTGATGGGCTTTATTTCCTAGAAAACCACTTAGTCTCAGTTTACCATTTCCCTTTTCCTCCATTGCAGGTCCTACACTACGCAGTGTACCCTTCCCAACAGATCCACACAGAGTCTCAAAGCAGAGCAAGTGATACACGGGAAGCAGAGATTAAGTTGATCAGAATTTTAAGAGACATTTTGCTAGACTGACCATGTATCCCAGTTTGCCCAGGACAATCCTTTTTTCATCTGTTATCGCTACCAAGTTAACTTCCTCCCCTTTCACTCTTAGAGTGTGGATGAAAAATTCTATGAATCTTTGAACCTCTGTATCTCTCCTTTTATGTTCTTTTCCTCTTTTGACATATTTCTCTCTTTCTCTCACATGCACTCTTTCTTCTGTCATGCACAGTGATAGCATTAATCTAGAATACTAGATTTGAAGACTTCAAGGACCTAGATTACTATTTCTCACACATTTTAAGTCCCTTTACTTATGAATTTTATTTTTCTTGTATGTGTGTGTGTGTATATTTGTGTATGTATATATATAATTGAAGTATAGTCAGTTTATGATGTGTCGATTTCTGGTGTACGGCATAATGCTTCAGTCATACATTAACACACATATATTTGTTTTCATATTCTTTTTCACCACAAGTTACTACAAGATATTGAATACAGTTTCCTGTGCTATACAGTAGAACATTTTGTTTATTGGATTTTGTGAGAATACCTCCTGTATTTTGAAGCGAGAGACACTGTGCCAGAGTTCAGTAGGTGTTTTGTGTGAATCAATGGGTTTGTAGATGCAGTTCTTGATGTATTTGTGGGAGAGGGCAAGCTGTGAGTCTCTCGTACTCTGCCATGTCTCCCTCCTATTTTTCTTTCTCTTCATCATTTCCTTCACACTTTATCCCTATCAAATAGCAATCCCCACTTCTTGTTCTTCACTCCCTCTTATTCTATTTTCTTACTTCCTCAGCTTCATCTCTGTCTCCCTCTTACACTCTCTTCTCCATTTCCATCTCTGCCCTAGTTCCAGTATTTGCATCACATCATATATAGTGGAGTCTGGGAGAAGCATCCTTCTGAGTGGACCATTTGTCTCAGTTTACCTTTGGTCTACAGATATGGGCCCAGGAAGACAGGTGGACTCATAGGAGGATGAGTAATAACATGGAAATAATATACTTGTCACAGCTTGCTAGCTATAGAGGCAAGTTTAAAATAGGACTTAAAAAGGAGGGATGGCCCAAACCTTGAATAGATGGCCTCAAAGCACTGATGATTTTAAATTTTTATTTTATTTGCCAAAGGGTTGGGGTGAGGTTACTCACAGTTCACCACAGGCTCACCCTCCTTCCGGAATGCAATCTCAGAGCAGCAGCATCATAAAAATAGAAATAGCTCATGCATCCATTTGTCATCCCTTAGGATACAGCTAATCAGAACATCCCTGAGTGATAGCCAGAGAGTAGGGGCATTAAAGCAAATTTGTTGGTGCCACACAACAGTTGAGTTCAGGGTTAGAAGAAAGGGCAGGATAGGTCTACAGCTTGTGATGAGGCATATGACTCAGAGGGCTTGCATCTTACTAAAATGTGAACACATAAGACTCTAAACTCTCCATTCTGACCTAGGAGTCAGGAAGGCAGGCTGTATCTTCCTGTCAGTAGGACACAGGATTTGACTGCTGACTCTAGTCACTTTCAAGTCTCCTGGAGAAGAGAAGGGACCACACAAGGTGACTTAGGTGCTATTGGGCAGCTCAGATATGAACCAGGATTTACCCACTTTCTGTGACAGCACAGTGACTTACCTGTAATGAAGAACTGTAGGCAAATGCTGCTGGAGGCTCAAAGAATACTAAATTTGAAGAAGACTTCAAGGACTTAGGTAACTATGTCCGACACTTTAATGTGCAAATTACCTGTAGATACCATCAAAAATGCAGATCCTGATTCAGTAGGTGCGCTGGAACTCTGAAATTCCCACAAACTCCCAGAAGCTGCTGATTCTACTTTCATCTACAGATGCAATTTGAACCGCGAGGACCTGAATTGTGTCCATCTTTTTTATGCACATAAGGAAGGCTTCAGAAAGAGGATTAACTTGTCTGGGATCACCTAGTGCATTGCTGACAGAGCTGGCCTGGACCAGGCTGTTTTTACTTGCGTGTTCTTACTCTCACTAGCACAACACCTGGAGTCAGACAAGCCCAAGTACAAACATCCCATACTAGCAGATTTTAACCTCTCAGTCTCCACCTCCATGAAATGGGATAAATAATCCCCCTATATAATGAAATTTTTATAAGAATTAAATGAGAAAATATATTTCAAAAGTGACTGACATAGTGTCTGGCACATAGTATGTATTTTCATAAAATAGTCTTCCTGCTTCTTACTGTGTATTTGGGTAAAATGAATGATGAACAGAATTGTCAAAAAACATAACGAAAGTTACTAGATATGCTAAATGAAAGAGAAAGGCATGACTCATAGAAAACATCCCCGTCCTTCTAAGCATTTAACAACTAAACAATATAACCAGATTTCTAAATCAAAAGTTTCTGGTTCTAAAGTCTACATGACTGTGCACATTGAACTTTGTACAAATCTAGTAACCACCGTTCACATCACAGTTACCACAAAATGGCATATTCATCACAACTTTCTGGCAGATGGCAGCAAAGTGTTTAGAGTAAAGGGTAACTTTTTTCTCTGGTTTGCACAAAGCTCCCTTTGGACGCGCACTGGTGCTGCCTTTACTGACCCTCTAGGTATGCTCCCCAAGGGGACTGTGCATCCGGCCTAGTCTTCCTCTCTCTCGACTCCTTGTCCATCCTCAGAGACACAGGAAAAATTGTTTTTAAGACTCTTTTGAGTCAAATGCCCATTGTTCTTCACAGATCAAGGCAAAATTTAACTATTTCACCTCCATGACTCACCTCACTTTCCCCCACTCAGTTCTCAGAAAACACTCCTCAACCATAGATGACTATGAGATCAATCTCACTCAACAAGTAAGACCCTCTCATAACTAAGATGTTAAAGATGTCCTCCAATTAACACTTAGTATGAAGATAAAAGATCTATAGCATTAATTATAGCATACATTGCACAGAAATTATATATACATAATAAAGGGAGGTACATTTTCTCATTGAGGTTACAAGTAAACAGCAGATGATGTTTAAAGATTTGGGGACCCAATAATATAAAAATTATGCCCTTAAGCACAGAAAGATCTTCCTGGGGAATGTCCATACTGTTAAAAACAAGACAACAGACACTGATGATAGGCCCCACATCACTAAACTGAGACTTAATTATAGTTTTGGCTCTCTTAGAAAAGGACACTAAGCCAGTCCATTGGGAATTGCCTGATCATCACTAGTTGGGTCATCTGCCTTACAGACCCCTGCTGTCCCCTAAAGGAAAGAAACTTTGCACTAACTGATCCGCTTTTTTACCTAGTATAACATTTTTTTCCCCACTTCCTTTTGCCTTTAAAAGTCATTCATTTTGTACAGCTCCTCCAAGCTGCCCTCTATCTACTAGATTGGATACTGCCCAACTTGAATTGATTTTGGCTCAAATAAACTCTTAGAACCTTTAATATGCCTCAGTTTATCTTTTTAACAATACAATGCAATGCAACACTTTTATTAATTGAATATACATTTGTTTCAAATCCCAATAAAGAACACTAGTAAGTGAACATTATGTGCCATTTGGTTTCAGATTCAATTAACATTTTGTGGTCTCCACCATAGCTAGCTAGTTCTTCCCACATACTCTTTCATGAGGTCTCACAACAACATTGTGAATTAGGCATTATTAACATTTCACCACTGCAGTGGTGTATCAGAGAGGTAAAACAGCTTGCTTAAGATCACCAGCATATAAATTGTAGAGCCAGGATTCCAAACCACATCTCTAGGAGTCTTCTCTATTATATTTTTATTTTTGCTAGATTAGGACACCCCAGAGATTTGAAGAGACTCATCACAGCCTGAATGGGTGGGTCACAGATGTTCCAACTTCTTCCCCACAGTCCATGCCACCTGGCACCACCTGGCCCTGTGATCCACTGCCAGGTGGAAAGGCCACCTCATTCCATAACAATCAGAGCCTGGAATGAAAGCAGTGAAGGAGGCAGCTGCCCTTTCCTGTGTTCTGTTTTCATTGCAACTGCTGCTGAGATAATCAGATGTTCATTCCAAGTGATAATTTTTTGTTTGTTTACCCTGGCCATTTGATGCCCAAGCTAGGTTGTGGCTGGCACAAAGAGAATTCAGTAGGGTAGCTGGTGACATCTGAGAGTGGGGAGGCAAAACTGGCACCAAGAGGTGTATTTACAGCCAGCAATGAGCAGCAGGTAAGGTTCAGATTTTTCTCATAGTCAGAGGGGAAGGAAAGTCCCAGATCTCAGGCATTTACAATGAAAATTTCAAGGTTTACTATCACAAGGCCAGAAAGACCACCAGCTGTAGGCTCAGAAAACCTGAGGGTGCCTCTTGGAGTCCCTTACCCTCTCTTGGTCTTCTCTCTCTCATTTGTAAAACAGAAGCCTAATAAACAATTATGCTGTAATCTTTAAACTAGAAAATGTATTCATCTGTTTAAAACACAGATATTTATTGAATGTTTCTATATATTAGGTACTGGGCTATTTGCAGCAGAGACAGTGGAGAGTAAGACAAACATGGTAGCTGCCAAGATAGAGGTCAGTTTTGTGAGTATCACAGGCAGTGAAGAATGATTATTTGTACTGCAGTGTGATAGTAGCGAATACTACTACAATTTTCCTTGAAATTTTTGCTTCTTGGATGACATGATCTCCTCATTCACTCCTGACTTACTGAACTCTTCATACATTCAAAAACAAAAGCCCTTTAAAATGGTCTTTAAAGTCCTATAAGATCTGTTCCCTATTATCTCTTATTACTCGCCTCTTCACTGGGTCCACTCCGGCCACAGGATTGGATAATGCTAAGCATACTCCCAGGGTCAGGTCAATGTGCTTGCTTGTCCTCTGCTAGAAATGCTCTGCTAGAAATGCTCTGACCTCTAAGAATCTGCAACACATCACCTTTGTCCCCCAACACCTTGCTTTTATTTCACTTTAATGTCCTTCACCAACTACACTATTTAAAAATACAACCTCTTCCCATAATCACTACCCATCCCTTGCATTATTTTTCCCCAATCAATTACATGAGATACTTCATGTAATATAATAAACAGTAATATGGTAAACTAATAACTATAAATTCATACTCAGTAAGGAGAGGGGTCTTCAACTGATACCATTCATGGCTGTATCTCCAAATACTGGTATAGGACCTGGCATATAGTAGATGTTTGATATATATCCATCAAAAACAGATATGGGTGAATGAATGAATGAAAGGATGTAGAGCGTTTAACAGGAGAACCAAAACTTGTCTTGGACTATTAAGGATTTTAACAGTTCTCTTCTTTTAGCTGTAAAAAAAATTACATAGCTTTTATAGTATTTTAATAACCTGTTATAATTACAGTTATTATTAACATTAGTAGAGTTAGTATGTTGCTGAGGGTATTTACTTTAAGTAAGTAAATTGAATCAATTTCAAGCTGACTACATTTCCCTTTCCCCTCAATCATGGTATCAGTCATTCAGTGTGATAAAATGAATTTCCTCAGATGGAGAAAATACCTTTCTCTCGCCTATGTACAATGTGCACAACCAAATGGGGCTCTCAAACACATTTCACAATATGACTAAACTATGTCACATCCTAACAGAGAGCATAAAAGCTAGGGGAAGTTTATTAACATTTGCATATATTGTAAATTTTCTCATGTACATTTTGAAAAAGATGTGTTATGCATTTGATCAGACTCAGAAAAGCTATACATCAGAGGTTAATTTTGTTTTGCATCCATTTCATTCATTCTAAGGACAGCTACAAAATATATTACATATATTTAATAAGCTGCACAATGACCTTGTGAACTGGTCACTGATCTTAACATTACTGCACAAGGAAAGATGGTGGTTTGTTGTGGAAACCAAATGGCCAAATTAGGAATGAAACAGAGGTCCAAAACTGTTATAGAAGCATATTTTATACCTCCTGGAAATGCTGCTATCATTCTTAAAAATGCACAAATCAGTTGGAGGGATGATGCATTGCCCTTTGTAATACATTTTATTGTCTCACTGTTATACTATTTAAATTAGCATGTGACTCCAATCCCGTATGCTTGTCCAATAAAGAAAGAGTGTGACTTGGTATAGGGACATCAGTAATGAAGAAACAATTAACAGATTTTTAGTTCAGTTCTCTATTACAGCCAAAATCTGCTGAATAATCTTAGATTTATAACTTCCTCGTCTACATCTGTAAGCATCCAAAATGAGAAAAAATAAGCAGAAATCAAAAGCTCAGTTAACTATTAACATTGAGTTGGAACATCACTTGGAATACACAGTCCTTTGGCTTCAAAATTTTCTACTGAAATCTACTAATTTGACTTGCCAGGTGATCATTAACAATTCTGGTTTTATGTTATTTAATTTTTTATTAAAGTACAATTAACCTACAACACCATGTTAGTTCCAGGTGCATAACAGTGAGTCTGTATTTCTATACCTTAAAAATGATCACCATGCCAAGTCTAGTTACCATCTGTCACCATACAAAGTTATTACAATATTATTGACTTTATTCCCCATGCTGAACATTTCATCCACATGCTTCATTCATTTATAACTGGGAGTTTGTATCTCTTAACCTCCCTCACCTATTTCATTTTTTAGTTCTAATAGTTTTTTGGTGGAGCTGTTACGATTTTCTATATATAGTATGACACCTGCAAATAGTGAGAGTTTTACTTCTTCCTTCCCAATTTGGATCATTTTTCTTTCCTTTTCTTGTCTTATTGCTGTGGTGAGGATATCCAATACCATGTTGAAATAAAGTGGAAAGACTGGCCATTCTTGTCTTGTTCTTGATCTTAAAGGAATTGCTTTCAGCTTTCCACCACTGAGTGTGATTTGATGTTAGCTGTGGGTTTTTCATGCGTGGTCTTTATTATGTTGAGCTGTGTTCCCTCTGTTCCTACTTTGTTGAGACATTTTACCATAAATGGATGTTATTTTTTTTTTTACTCAAAATGATGTGTCAAAACAGTATTCCAGGACATTATTCTTCATAAATATCATTCCTTTTCATAGTTATCATACAGAATATAGTGATCCATGGACAGGGCTAGCATGTGTATCCAGTCAAGTGCTAACTATAAAGAAGGTTAGAGCAATAATGGCCAAGGAATGGAGTTTCTTGGAGAATAGAGCTCTGATAATTTTTATAAGTGTGTATATGTATGTATGTATGAATACATATATACACACATAAACACATATGTATATAGTTATTTTGAGATTAGTTTTTGTGACTTAAGCCTTAATTAACAATATTAAATATCATTTTATGAAATACTAGCTTAGATTTTAATAGTATTTTAAACTCTAACATACTGTATAAATAATAATGGCTAATTAAAAAAAATAGGTTTGTAAAGGAATACCCTACTGCACTTTTTTAAAACCTGAAGAGCACTTGTAACATATTTAAGTATTCAATGAACTAGACCTGATGGATCAGATGTGGCAGTCAATATCACAGTAATTCAAGTCTGTTTATTATCATCATCACTCTGGGACCTATGATCTCAGTTCTTTGGGGTAATACCACAGTATTCCTTGTCCTCAACTTTCACAAGGTAGGAGGAGAGGGAAGGTTGGAAAACTCTTATTATTTCAAATGCCTATAGAATAGGCACCTTCATATTTATGGGAAAATCAGTAGCCTTAAGCCCCTACATGGTTATTACCTTTTGGACTTTCTCAACTACAACTTCCTGCCTCATCCAATCCATTCAAGTCACCTGAACTCTGATGTTATGCCTGCAACACAACAGGCACCTTTCTGCTTCAAGATCTTTCTTGCTCAAATACCGAATACTAATTCCAGTCTGCTCCCATGTCACTTTATTAAGGAAAGGCGCCGTGATCACCAACACCACCTGCTACTCCTAAGCTTTCCCTTCCCTTTCTTTTGTTTTAAATTAGTCTCTATAGATCTTACACCCATCTGACATATGATATATGCCCTTTTCTATTTGTTTACTGACCACTATACTCTACTATAATGGTAGGTATCACAAAGTAAGAGGAATTTTCTATTTTAGTTTAATATTTTCTGTTTTTCTTTTTGTTTACTGTTATACACAGAGCCTCCAACAGTGTCTGGAACATAGTAGGTACTCTGATATTTGTTAAATGAAATACAGCATATAAATATATTGTGATAAGTCCAAGTGATGATATTTGCTCTGAAGAAAATAAATAAATAGGAGTATTAAAAAATAACTGAGCATTATTTAGACAGGGCACCAAGAAAAGGTCTTTTGGAACATTTCAGATAAGGCCTAAAATGATGATAAGAAGCCGACTTTGGGAGAAATAGGAATAGAACATTCCACATAGAAGGAAGAGAACCTAAGTAGGGAGGCAGTGAGCGCAACTTGTTTGAGGGGCAGAAGGAAGGCCAGGGTGGCTTATGTGTAGAGAACAAGAGGGAACAAGTAGCAGATAAAGGTGGAGGGGAAGTCAGGGTCCAGACAGTGTAGGATCCTGTAAACCATGGCAGGAAGATGAACTGGTTTCTCTGTGTAATGGGAAGGTTTTATTTACCTACAGGCATAGACAAAATCATGGAAGTTGAATGATATCGTAGCAACGGAGATGAAAATAATAAACCTTCCCCTCATTTAAAATTAAAACTGCCTTTTAAAATTGAGGACAAACCAAGCAGAACAATTTTATCAGATTTAACATTTTGGGATTAAAAGAATTATATTTACTTATACAGATATACTGTTCTAATACTGAATAAACTTCTTCAAAATACCTGACCTGCTTTTTCATAGGCTTACTCAGATGAGTGTTGCCTGCCAATCCCACTTGAGTATCAGTGCATTTCAGTTTTTCTCATACTTAGCATACTTAGAGATTTTAGCCAGCTTCCTTTACAAAACTGAAAAACTTCACTGCTCAACATATTCACTGTTTTTTTTTTCCATTTTGCATGAAAAATACAGCCAATATGCTCATCTAATTTACTCTACTATTGAAGTATTTTCAGAACCAATTAGATGTTTACACTGTTCAAAATTAGATGATTAAAACTAATAATGTTAAGACTCTTTCAGTGAAGAAAATAATGTTAAAACAAACAAAAAGCTTTGAAACTGAGCAGAAAGTACTTATAAAGACATCCATATTTTTGTAAATAAATACCAAAGAATTAGGAGTACAGAGAAAACCAGGAGAATTAGTTTCTTTGAACAGAGCACAGTATTCCTGAGAGTGTTATTTTTAAGAAGCTTGAAATCAACAATCCTAGTGAGTGAAAATGACTGAGAAAATATATAGATGTAAGTGTGCCGTGTGTAAGTAACATCTTCCCTTATTTCTTGGTTACTGCCCATTAGTCCATGTGAAGATACTAACCATGAGATCACTCAGCCTATGACTTATAATACAGATCTACTATGTAGATGTCCTTCGCATATCTATGGCACTTTAGAGCTTAGCAAAATCGATCACGTATACCCTTTTGCCTAACATGAGAACTGAATGGTTTTGCTCTTACTAGCAACAGAAAATTCCCATGAAGAGCAGGAAAAAGAAAGCAAATAAACTTGCCACAAAAGGGTCAGCCTGTAACACACTTAGTGCACACATCTTGGTTTTTAATACAATCCACCAACTAACAAACAAGCAAACAAACAAAACAGGACTCTTGTAGAAGAGGCTGATTCTCTGGCTAAGGCAGGATATATACAAGATGAGCCTTGAGCATCTTGTACTGGTAGAAAATCTAAAAAGTGCTCAAGAAAATGTTTGAAAGTACAAGTCACCCCTCAGTATCCATGGGAGATTGGTTCCAGGAACCCCTGTGAATACCACAATCCGCAGATGCTCAGGTCCCTTATAATAAACTAGCATATCATGTGCAGGAAACCTACACACATTCTTTCATGCAATTTAAATCAAGTTTTGTTTTTTGGAAATTTCTAGATTTTTTTTCAAATATTTTCTATCAGTTGTTGGTTGAAACCACAAATGTGGGGTACAGAGGGCCAACTGTATTTCAAAGGGCCCTCACTGCTTAAAACTGAAAAACTTTTAGCAACAAAACAAATAAAGTTATACTGCATTTTAAACCAAAGTGTAAAATGAATATCCATGAGTCCGTAGTGATACAAATAAATGACTGAATAAACAGACTAATGGGAGAAAAGAGATAAGCCTCCCATGCAGAAGAATTTTAAATATGTAGACACTCCATCATTATAGCTCTCCCGTTAAGTATGGGCTGGACATAGTGACTTCTTTCCAAAAGGAAAAATTGTAACTTGCTAGAGGATAAATCTGGCAAACCTGATCTCAGCCAGTTGATCAAGGTCAACACCAATAGTGATGAACATTGACAGCATGAACCTTTGATGTGTTACGATGAAAATTTACCTCTGTGGTCTTGCTCTCCTAAACATATAACCCCGTCTAATCATGAGAAAAATATCAGAGAAATCCAAATTGAGAGACATCCTACAAAATACCTGATCAGTACCCCCCAAAAACTATCAAGGTCATTGCCTTGGTCAGCTTCGACTGTCATAACAAAATACCGTAGCGTGGGTGACTTCCACAACAGACAACTGTAATCTCACTGTTCTGCAGGCTAGAAGCCTGAAATCAGGGTACCACCATGGTTGAGTTTGGTTGAGCTCTGGTGAGAGTCTCTTTCTGGCTTGCAATTGGCTGTCTTCTCACTGAGTCCTCATGAAGGGGGAGTGGTGTAGGGGAGGGCGAGAGAGAGAGAGTTCAAACTCCCTGGCATCTCTTCTTTTAAGAACACTAATTCTATCATGAGGGCCACACATTCTTAACCTCATCTATACCCAATTATCTCCCAAAGGCCCCATCTCCAAATATCATAACATTGGGTGCTAGGGCTTCAACATATAAATTTTGAGAAGGACATAATTAATTCAGTTCATAGCAGCCGTTGAAAAGAACGAAAATTGGATAAACTGCCATAGCCAAGAGGAGCCTAAGGAGATATGATGACTAAATATACTGTAGTACCCTGGATGGGATCCTAGAATAGAAAAAGGAAATTGGGAGGTGGGGATGGGGAGGGTGTAGCTCAAGTGGTAGAATGCATGCTTAGCATGCATGAGGTCCTGGGTTCAATCCCCAATACCCCCTCCAAGAATAAATAAATAACCTTAATTACCTATCCTCACCAAAAAAATTATTTAAAAATTTAAAAAAGAAAAAGGAAAAGGAAATTGGGTAAGAACTAAGGAAATCTGAATACAGTATGGACAGCAGATAATAATAATGTATAAATATTGGTACATCAACTATTACAAATGAACCACACTAATGAAAAATGTTAATTATAGGAGAAACTAGCTGTGTGGCATATGAGAATTCTGTGAACTCTCTTTGTAATTTTTCTATAAATCTAAAACTCTTCTAAAATTAAAGCTTACTTTTTAAAGTACAAAAATAAAGCTTACTTTTAAAAGTAGAAGGTAATTTTAGAAGCCCAAACCAGTATATGCTGGTTAACTTCAGATCCTTTTCTCATTACAAACCATAATCCTGCTTAAATACCCTGTCCAATCGATCTGCTTTGAGACCATTGGGTGGCAGGGGTCTCCACAGGTTAATTAAGTTGTTGTGTGTGTCTGTGTTTAAGCACTTGCATTTGCATGCTGTGTATTCTTTTTATTTTTTTATTCTTTTTGGCTATTTCAACCTTTACCCCCCGTTTTACCATTACAAAGTGCAGGTTAAATGGGAAAAGTCCAATTGGCCTTTCTGCAGCCTTTATTATTAAGTAGACCTAGTATTGTATAATCTTTATCACTGTGCAACCATCAGCTAATTAATCTGTGTAGTATTCTTCTGACATGACTACCCTATTCACTTTTTTTTTTATAGTGTGGAAAACTAAGAGCTAAGTGACTTTTCCAGCCCTTCTCTGAAAGTTCATTAGGATGTTAACTAAATTCTTAATCCAAAAGTTCTAACACAGACAAAAGTCGGTGTTGGATTTAGAGACAATCTTAAAAATACTCTAGGCCATCCCCTTTAAACATTTATAATTTCTCCCTCAATGTATTTGGAATGTTTCCAGTGCTGAAGAACTCACTGCCTCATGAAGTAGCTCAAGAGAGAGAGCACTAGAAATGGTAAAGAAGTATGGAAACAGAGCTCACTGCCACTGTCATCACTACTACCTCCCGGTAGTGATCTGACGTATGCTTCCCCAATTACTTCAGTTCCTCGGATCTGGTTGTGCCGTTCAGAGCAATACAAAGTAAGTCTACTTTTGAGGGAGCTGGAGGTTGCAAAAGGACAGTGATCTATCTATAAAGAAGACAGTGAGACTCTTAACTCCACTTTTGAAGCAATCAGAGGATAAAGCTAATTTATAAAAATTTGAAAAAAATTAAATCATTGATTGAAGAACACCAGGAAATATTAATACAAAATAACCAATACTCAGACATATGCTTCCAAATTATTGAATTCCAAGATATTCTTCGCAGTCATGTTTGTAACACCAGTGAATCAAAGGTGATCTGGCTCTGTATCAATAGAAGAGTGATTGAATAAATTATGCATTTCCATAGAATATCTCAGGAATGACACACTCAAAATAGGTAACAGTGTCTTGATTGCCTTCTTCTAGGGAAGGGTAGTCATTCATTAAGGACAGATGGAGAGAGGCCTGAGTTTCATGGTAGACCCTTTATTCTCATTAGATTTTATACTTTGGCATGCCTTAACTATTTTAAAAATCAGTTAATTAATTTAAGAATTGGGAATTTATGCATTATAAAGATAACAGGTAAGTGTTTGGAAATGTACACAATTATGAAGAAGAGAGAAAAATCTCCTGTGTTATCTCATGATTCAAAATCTTGGCTGTTGATCATATTTTGATAATTTCCATCTAATTCTTCTGGATATGTTTTAAGTGACTTAAGTCATGCTATATATATTAATTTTACTCTAATTTACTGGCTTAGCATCCATCTTATGTACAAACATTTTAAAAATTTCATCATAAAATCATTATATTTAATGGGTACCTGATACTTCAAAAGAATGTGCCACAAATAAACTTGTATTTCATTATTTCTAAAATTGGCTCCATAATGCTTTATATGTGTTTAGTGTCATTTTCTTAGAATGGATTTCCAGAGATGGAGCTCTGTAGTCAAAATATTTCAGTGTTTTTAAGATGGCTAATACATTTCTGAAATTAATGATATTTGTTTATAACAAGGATCATATATGTATTTCTTTAGGAGATGTGCAAGGCTGAACATTCTTTAGTAAAGCAGTAATATTTTATTTGCATTTAATGGCTATTTTCCAAGTGCATTCCACACCAAAAGCTTAGGAGGGAGGAGGGAAGAAGGGAAGACAGGATGGAGAGAGGGAGAGGAAAAGAGAGAGAGAAAGAGAGAATGTACACTTTTGTGTGCTTTTATTTCTGGTTTTCTCTAAATATGTACAAATATCTTTGTTGTGATTCAAGATATAACTATTTGATGAAATCACAAACTCAGAAAAAATGGTATATGTATATATGATAATGTGTGGAAAAGTTTTAAGACTATGAAATTTTAAATAGTAAATAAGCTTTTTAAGGTTTTTAAAAGGAAGGCTATACAGTTTTTTAACAGAAATATCTTTGGGAAGCCTTTATACATTACCTATTATATTTATTGCAACTAGGAAATATGTCTTTTTGAGACTAGTACACCCTAATCTTATTGTGACTTACTTAATAGTCATAGTTTGGAAATTTTCTATTTTTCTAAAGGAAGAAATTTGCTAATTTTTGTAAAGGGCCTTAAAAATCTTCTGGCATATAAAAGGAAAAATTGCCCATGGTTTCACACACTAGTTATTTATTGCATCTCTGAATCTTGCATTGTCATCTACAAAACAAGGAAAACAACATTTTTCCTAATAGATATTCTGAGAATGGAAAGGGATAATTCAATTAAAGTCTATATAGCATATTATCCAACATATAATACAAGTTTAAGTATCTTCCAGTCAAGCCTTTCTCTTTTTCTCAAATGAGGTCCTGCAACATTTGAATATGGCCACAGACCTACCTCAAAGATATTGAGGATTTGGTTCCAGACCACTGAATAAAGTGAGTTATCTCAATAGACACAGATCTTTTGGTTTCCCAGTGCATATAGAAAGTATGTTTACACTAGACTGTAGTCTATTAAGTGCATAATAGCATTAACATATAATCTGAAAAAAACTGCTACCTTAATTTAAGAATGCTTTATTGCTAAAAAAAATCTAACAATTTAACTGCATGTAACTTTATATGACTTCATGTAACTTCAGCAAGCCATAACCTTTTTGCTGGTGGAGGGTCTCATCTCGATGTTCATGCTGCTGAATGATCAGGGTGGTGGTTGCTGAAGGGTGGGGTAGTTGTGGCAATTTCATAAACTAAGACAACAATGAAATTTGCCGCATCAATTGACCCTTTCATGAGCAATGTCTCTGTGGCATGCAGTGCCGTTTGAGAGCATTTTGCTTACAGTAGAATTCTTTCAAAATTGGCGTCAATCCTCCAGAACCCTACCACTGCTTTATCAACTAAGTGTATGTAATATTCTAAATTCTTTGTTGTCATTTCAACAGTCTTCACAGTATCTTCACCAGGAGTAGATTCCATCTCAAGAAACCACCTTCTTTGCTCATCCATAAGAAGCAACTCCTCGTTTGTGAAAGGTTTATCACAAGATTGCAGTGATTCAGTCACATCTTCAGGCTCCACCTCTAATTCTAGCTCTCTTGCTATTCTTACCACATCTGTGGTTACTTTCGTGACTGCAGTCATGAACTCCTCAAAGTCGTCCACAAGGATTGGAATCAACTTCTTCCAAACTCCTGTTCATGTGGATATTTTGACCTCTTCCCATGAATCATGAATGTTCTTAATGAGATCTAAAATTGTGAATCCTTTGCAGAAAGCTTTCAGTTGACTCTGTCCAGATCCATCAAGGGAATCACTATGGCAGCTATACCCTCACAAAATGTATTTCTTAAATAGACTCGAATGTTGAAATTACTCCTTGATCCATGTGCTGCAGGATGGATGTTGTGTTAGCAGGCATGAAAACAACATTAATCTCATTGTACATCTCTGTCAGAGCTCTTGGGTGACCAGTTGCATTGGCAATGAACATTAATATTTTGAAATACATCTTTTCTTCTGAACATAGCTCTCAGTAGTAGGCTTAAAATATTCAATAAACTATGTTGTAAACAGATGTGCTGTCATCCAGGCTTTGATGATCCATTTATAGAGCACAGGCAGAGTAGCTTTAGCATAGTTCTTAAGGGCCCTAGGACTTTCAGAATTGTCAATGAACACTGGCTTCAACTTCAAGTCAACAGCTACATTAGCCCTTAACAAGGCAATCAGCCTGTCCTTTGACGTTCTGAAGCCAGGCATTGACTTAACCTCTCTACCTATGAAAGTCCTAGATGGCATCTTCTTCCAATATAAGGCACCTGATGGTTCACCTTGTAATTTTATGTTATAGAGAAGGCATTTTCCCTTAAACCTCATGAACCAACCTCTACTAGCTTTCAACTTTTCTTCTGGACCTTTCTCGTCTCTTTCAGACTTCACAGAATTGAAGAGAGACAGGGCCTCTACATTGGGCTTTGTCTGAAGGGAATGTTGTGGCTTGGTGTGATTCTTTCTCCAGACTACTAAAACTTTCTCCTTATCAGCAATAAGATTTTTTTCTTTATCATTTTTGTCTTCACTGGAGTAGCACTTTTAATTTCCTTCAAGAACTTTTCCTTTTCATTCACCACTTGGCTGTTTGGCACTAGGGGCCTAGCTTTCAGCCTACCTCCACTTTAGACATGCCTTCCTTTTTCATTGAGCTTAATCATTTACAGTTTTTGACTTGAAGTGAGAGATACACAACTCTTCCTTTCACTTGAATACTTAGAGGCCATTGTAGGGTTATTAACTGACCTAATCTCAATATTTTTGTGTCTCAGGGAATATGGAGGCTGAAGGAGAGGGAGAGAGATGGCTGAATGGCCAGTCAGTGGACAATCAGAACACAAATAATATTTATGGATTAAGTTCACAGTCTTATATGGGTGTGTTTCATGGCTCCCCAAAACAATTACAATAGTAACATTAAAGGTTACTCATCACAGATCACCACAACACATAGAATAACAATGAAAACATATGAAACACTGTGAGAATTCCCAACATGTGACAGAAACATGAAATGAGCAACTGCTGTTGTAAAAAATGGTGCCGATAAACCTGCTCAATGCAGGGTTGCCATAAACCTTCAATTTGTAGAAAAACACAATACCTGCAAAGCTCAATAAAGCAAAACACAATAAAATAAGATATGCCTTTACTTGCTGCCCTTATGTTTTCTTTTCTTATTGAAAAATGTAGCCGCGGTCTTCCTCCATTTCTTCTTTGATATGGCTTCCAGGCCCTTCCCTGTAGACATATTTTAGTTTATCAACTCTCCCATTTCTTCATTTCTTTGTTATTGGTGACAAAAATCTGAAAACCTAAAACATCCTCACTGTCCTGAAATTGTTGCATCGTTTTTCTAAAACTATTTCTTTTTCTCCTTTTCAGTGTTATTAACCTGAAAACATAATCTACGAAGAGTGACTTATGTAGCAGTTAAAACAGTTCTCTCTTTTGATAAAACTCACTTTGCCAGCTGTCAGGGCATACACATGTCTGAAGTCTTTATTGTACTTCCTGCTATGATTCGTCCATCTCTCTCATAAAAAGCTTGCAGCAGCCATCCTCAGGTAGAGGCATTAAAACAGTCATTTCAACCAGCTAGCACATCTTCTCCTCTATCCAGAATCTCACGTCCTATTGCATTGCCGACTCCCTGGGACCTGTTAAATATTTCCCTGGTTTTATCAGAACTAATTGCATTCACACTAACTGGATTGGATCATCTCTTGATCTTTACCTCCCAGGATAAATAATACCAATACATTCTCTACTCCCCTGACTCCTATTTATTAATGAATAGACAGAAGTTAGAGACAATAGCAAGTCCCAGTGCTGTGCTTCTCTTTATAAGACTCTGGCGAATCCCTCAAATGGACCTGGCACACTAGGATGTCACCATATCCCAATGTTGCCTTTCCCTTGGGAAGCAGGTGGCATCAGCAGATAGTGTCTTTTATTTAGGTTCTTGCCTAGGCTTGACTGTATGTAAAGTTTGCCCAAGGAAACAGCCCACACTGAGGGAAGAAAAAAAAAAAGTAAAACCTACTGAGTCTTGTACTTAAGAATTTTTGTTTGGACATGGTACCATTTGCTTTTTAAACTTGATTCTAGATTTCATATCACAGCTAAGAGAGCCATGATTTGGTATCACATTTTTCTTTCTGGGAGAGGGTAGTAAAAGGGATCAGAGTATGCCTTCCCCTTTCGAAAAGTCTGCAGAGGAAGGGAGCTGCCTTCTGTCACCCACACCCAAATATCAAAGAAAAATATTCTATGGAAAGGTCAGATAAATTCATAGAGATAGACTCCATTTTTGGTCAGAGGAATAACACTGTCTAGAAAATGTGAGTATTTAGTATGTCACACTTATTAAGAAATGTAGAGGGGGTATAACCTTTGACGAATCTCTTTTCTGTTTTGTGTGTGTGTGTGTGTGTGTGTATACGTGTCTGTGTCCTGAAATTTCCACATCAAAGTCATTCGAAGACTCTAAACCCTTCTCCAGCAAGGTCTTGCCCAACTTTGGTATTTTTAAGACTGAAACAGATTTTTCCCCTCTGATAAATATCCATTCACCAGTAAGTGAGCTTAAGTAGTATACATGATATATTGTACAATTTTCAGTGTTTTTATATAGTCCATTTATTGCTCATTTATTTTACCTTCAACACAAACTAGAAACCAATACTCAATTACCGTTTCACAAATAAAAAAAAAAATTGAAACACAGATTTAAGTAAGTTTTTCAATGCTAAGTAATTAATCAAGGAGTCAGAATCAAGAATCTACATCACTTAAATCTTAGCCTTATGTTCATTTTGTACTCTTCTGGTATTTATTTGAATTCTTTATTTCCACTTTCTCTGTCAGTTTAAAAACATCCATAATTCTGTCTTCCTGGCCACTTCCTCTTAAATTTTCAAAGAAAAATTTTATTAAATATAATGAAAAAGAATATGAAAAGGAATATATATGTATACCTAATCACTATGCTATACACCAGAAGTTGATAGAACATTGTAAACTGATTATACTTCAATTAAAAATATATATGCCTAATTTTAAATAAGCAGTGACTATCTACTGAAATTTGGGTAGAGAATTTTGAAAACACTGAATGCTTTGTGGAAGCACCATTATTATTCTTACGTAGGCTTTATCACATAGAGGTAATTTTTGCATTAACTTATGACTCCCACTGATTCCTTCTAACTTTAGAAGTCAGACTGAAACCATAACCTTCAAAGCCCTAAAATTATATTCCATACTAAGGTTTAGGGTGTTCTTCTTGAATACATAATACATCAACTAATTAGCTTGTTTTAGATACTCCGTGGTTTTAATTAGCTCATTTTAGATACTCTGTGGTTTTCTTCTTCTGTACCCAATTCTTCCCATAGCTGCAGCCTCTCAGCCTCACACATAGAGGTATTCAAGAAGCCCTGTCTCTATCCTTAATCCTACTCCTAACTTTTCTGGGTCTTCGCTTGTTTGTCAGCTGATGAGGTTCAATTAAATTTCCTTTACACTATTTAAGGAGATACCTACCACTATAACACACAAACCCAACATATATGATGGCTTAAACACTACAGAAATTTAACTCTTACTCAAATAGACTCAAAAATTGACATTCCTAATCACTGGGGAGCTCATAGATGCAGTATCTTTCCATGTGGTGCTTCCACAATTGCCAGTCATGCCTCTAAATGATGTCTTGCTGATTGGCATGCAAGGGACAGAGCACGGAGGCTCATCTTTAAGAGGGTTTTGTGAGCTCAGCCTAGAGTAGCACATGCCAATCCTGTTCATGTTCCTCTGGCTAGCACTCAAAGACATGGACACAAATCATAGAAGGAATGCTGGGAGACGTGTGCTCAGGGAGAAGAAATGTTTGGGTAAAGTACTAGCATTCTGTTCTACCTCACTTCTCATATTCTGAAACTACAGGATATGTAGGACTATATAAAGTGTTGGATAGAGTATAGGGCTTTATTTTGGATATCTACAAGACAATATTTTAAAAATTTTTTCTTAACCATTTCTTTTTTCCTATTTTACTGTCCCTTAGATAGATCTCTCACAGCTGGAATTACATGGACGAGTCTTATACTGTTCAAAACAGAATTCTTTGACCTGGTTCAATTTCTCTTCCTGCATTCAGCTAGTCTGGTTCTATTATCTCTCCCTTAGCTCCTATTTTTTTGGTTGTGCTGTAGCTGACAAATCTTTGGGGATTCTCATAATTTATTCTTATGCTGATTTCCTTTTGGATTCTCTGGATTTTAATTTTATAACTTTCCCTTCAGGCAGTTTCTAGCTCATTCTATTCTTTTTTTCTTTAAAGTTCATCGAGCTAGCAATACCTGATACAATCTCCAGTGAAGATGTCAAACTTAATTATATAATCATCATCTTGCCTTAGCATTGCAACCTCCTTTTAATGCCAGTGATGACACCAGTATTTTACTCAAGACAGAGTCAAGAATAGCCTTCTAATAGCCTCCTTGCCTTCTAAGTTTTAGTGTCAACTCTTCCCAAAACCAGTCATTTATGGCACTGTGGAATTAGTTCCACAGACTATGCCCCAATGTGACATCCATCATACTCATTTTATTGCAGCCCATTGTTTTCTCAACACTTTGAATTTGCCATCGCTTCTTGTTTGTTCATTTCCTTTGCCTTGTGGATCATGATTTAATGGAATAATACACAACCGGGTTACAATTTTAGCTCTGTCACAGGAGGTGTGACCTTCAAGGTGTCATTTAACATTTATGAGACTCTGTCTTCTCATTTACAAAACAGAATTGGACAATTATACCTGCTCAGTGGTGCTATTTTAACTATTACATGTGACTACACATGTAAAATATCCAGTACATTTCTTGGATCATAAGAAGAGTTGAATGATTTTTCTTTTTCTTCTTGGTTGAAGAGGCCCATAAAACTAAATATTCATAGGTTCGATTTCTATATGCCCTATGGCAGTACACCAAAATTAGATATATCAATGAAACTAGATTGAATTATTCCAATACATTATTAGGTTTGGGAGGATTCTAAGGAATAATTTACTATAACCTCTTACCTACAACTGCATGGACTTTTCCTGTGAATTGTAAAGAACACAAAGGTAGGTCTAAAGGTATATACCCCAGTGAGTTTATAATTTAGATGGGAGAATTGGACTCCAGCCAATAACTGTAAAAGGGAGTACTTATTTCTGATTAGTGAGAGGCAAGTAGGGCTTCTTGGAGGAGATTACATTTAATCTGAGCCTTGATGAATTAGTAGAATTTTGACAGGTAGTTATGGAAACACTATATGCACAGGATACTTAATTAAGGTTTAAATCAAGTGGGATTGTTTGAACCTCAACTTGTATATTCTCAAGTGATAGGAAAAATCTTCAACATTTTCTCTGTTTTTCACCAGAAACCCCATTACAGGATAGACATAAAGAATAGAGATTTGCCATCCTATTAAATTTTAAAATCAAAGTTTCAAAACTAGTATTTCACAACTCACTCAGACAAGCCCTTTTCTGAAGGACATTTTTTCACCCAAGAATGTAGTAGATCTGCTGCCTCCTTTTTATAGCAGTACTTGGTCACAGTTATATATGCTATATTTATGCATCTGTCTCCCCACTGTTATTAATTCATTTGTTATTTATTGAGTATCTACTTTGTACCAGCTATTTCTACAGGAATAAAAAGACAGAGATCTCTGCCCTCATGAAGGGTACATTCTAATGTGGAGAAACAATAAACCTAATGAATAAAAAACACACATTATGCCACAAGGTAATATAACCTAGGAAATAAAGAAAAAGGAGAGGAAGATAAAGATACCAGAGAGAGCTTCAGTGGCGGAAACAGTCTGCAGTATTAAATAAGGGCAACAGGAGAGGTATCCGTGAGGAGGTGACATTTCATTAGACTCCAGGAAATGAAAGAATTGCCCTTGCTAAAGTCAGTGAAAAGAGAATTCTGGCCAAAGAGAACAAGTACAAAGACTGTAAGTTATGACTATGCCTGGTGTGTTACCAAACAGCTAAAAGGCCAGACAGCTAGAGAAAAAATGAGCAAGGATCAAACTAGTAGAAAGTGATAAAACATTATCTTGGGCAATAATATGGTGATGATGATGGGGAGATTGAATAGGACTTTGTAGGTGACTATACAGACTTGCACTTTGGCAGTGAATGCAGTCTGGAACCGATGTAGCATTTTAACCAATGAAGCTGGTTAACATTATGACTTATATTTTAAAATAATTATTCCTGCATTGTAGTGAAATTAGACAGGTTGGGAGTGGCAAGAGAAGGCAAGTACAGCAGGCTAAGGCGGTAATCCAGGTGAGAGACAGTGGTAATATAAACCAGGATGGTACAATGGATTTTAGACTTATTGTGACGGTAGAGCCAATAGGATTTGTGATATATTTCTTGAATGTGGTGATGTAAATAAAGAGGGATGGCAAAGATTAATCCAAGGAAGGAGACACCAGCAACATAGATGGGAAAGCTTGTGTGAATCACAGATTCGGGAGAAAAGATAAGTTTAGTTTTGGAATTTTGTTTGCAATATAAGTCTACATATATACAGACATACTTAGTAGGCAGGTGGATAGGCATATGGGTCAGAGGGCAAGAGAAAAGTCTAAAATAGAAATATAATTGTGGATGTCTTCAGCACCAAGACAGTATTTTAATCTAGGTGACTCGATGAGATGACCAAGAAAGTGGTGCTGATAAAGAAGAGAGGGTCAAGGAATGAGCATTTGATACTTTGACCACTAAAAAGGAGGAAAGAAGAAGAGGAACCAGTGAAACAAATTGTGTAGGCGAAACCAGTGGAAAATTATATAGTAGCAGCATGAGGAAAATCAGCAGAGGGATATAGGAAGCCAGGTGACAAATGACAAGAAGAAGCAAAAGAGAGAAACCATGTAAATACCTATGAAAGAACAGGGAGGTCATATTTCAGTTTAAAAAAAGAGAGAATTAAATAAAAATAAAATAATATTTTAAAATTAAAAAAAAAAAAGAACAGGTAAGCTGAGAGCTGACCACCGGCTTTCTTAACATGGAGGAAGTCATTGGTGAACCCAACACAAGCAGCTTTAACAAAATGATGGAGGCAAAGACCACACTGGACTAAGTTCAAGAGCAAACAGGAGCAGGGGAATCAAAGACAACAAGTATCATCACCTTTCCTGAACATACTTCATCCTAGGGGAAACAAAGAAATAGGACATTCACTGAGTCTTCTTCATCTTCACCTCACAGAATTTTCTTAGCAACTAGACCAATGCAGTCACTATCAAAACGGCTTTGAATGGATGAAACAACAACAAAAAACAGAGGCCATGTTAACTAATTTCAACCCATTTGGCTCCGGGAGAAAAAGGGTTTGGTTAGTGCTTTCTCCTCTGTACCCACACTCATTCAGGTGCTCCAATCTATAAATTCAGTCTTAAAAAAATAGAAAGCTGTTTATCAAAAAATATAAAAATATAAGCTATTTTATTCTCTGACACATGTTTTTTAGATTCTCACTGAACCTCAAGTAACTTGTTCAATTGCCTTCCAACTGATCTCCCCATGTCCATTTTCTTACTCCTCTAGTTCAACTTACAACATCTGCCTGATGAATTTTTTTCTCAATCAGGCCATTCTTCACTTACAATGTTTCCACATTACCTGAAGAATAAACTTGTCTGCACATGTCCTACCTCACCATACATCAGGGAAAACAACTCAATATAATTTGATATTCCCTGAGGACAGCCTCCGTTGATGACCATTCATTTACTCTGCAGTGGCCTTTTTCCACATCTAACTCACTGGTCTTTAATGCTGTTTTTGATATATTCCTCCATCCACCCATGAAACCCTCCCCCAGAATGTTATATGAGGCTGGCATAATGCTAATTCTTTAAACCACAGTGGAAGCAAATGCTTCTAATTTATGCTGCCTTTTATTCCCTAAATAATTTTGATTTTAATGCTCTGTCTTGACCATATCAATATCCTATTGCTACTAGCAATTGAAAACAAAAAGTAAATGTTTTGTTTCTCCTCTTGCCCAACATAAGGGGAATGCTCATGGCTCTAGGCTTTGATATGACTGGAAGGATTTATGACTAACTTTGTAGGAGAAGGGATTTAATATATTGGAAAGCATTAGGTTTGAAAGTCTAGAGATCTGGATGTTGGGTTCTACTCTGTCACTACCAACCTGAAAAATCTTTGGTTAGTTTTTTTTTTTTTAAGTTATCAACTAAAAGTGTTGGAAGAGTTTGTTCTAGTCTACCACACACATAGAGTAATTGGGAAAATATTGAGTTCTAAGGTAATTTGCAATACAACAAAGTGTACTGGTAACAGTGTCTTTATTAACACATAGCTTGCAGTCCATAGCCCATAGCCATAGGAACATGTAAAGTTTACATCTAAATTTGACTCAAAAGGAGAGAGCAAAAATGTTTAAGGACTGACGTTACGCTAACTTCCTATATCCCTCTCAACCCAACACCAAGACTGCACTTTTTGCGCCAGAGGGCAAGAGGAGTGAAACAGAGAGGACACATTATCAGTATAAATATGATAAATAATGTTTTAAACTTCAAATATATTTCTCTATGAGAACCTTTTTCCCTTTTGTCTTTTCTATGCAATCTCTGGGCATTTCAAGCCTGCCCATAACCACTAAGCAATATGGACTCAATTGGACAACCATATCTAGCACCAAAGGATTACTAGTTATCGTTTTGTTTAGTTTTTTCAAAATCAAATTGATTGTACGTATCTGCTGTAAGGAAAAAAAAGAGACTATTGTGGAGTTCCTCATCACTAAAATAGAATCTATAAATACAGAAGAAACAGGCTGAAGAATTGTAGTACTGCTAAGTATATACGGAATGGCACAAAGCTTAAATATTGCTTGAAATTCCGGCAGCTATGACTTCAGATAGTAAAGAAGTGTACTAAAAGTACGTTCCCAATATCAGTGAAGCTTTTTACCACAGGAGATTTTTTAAGTCCCATTTATTAACATTTCATACTTGAACTAGATTCAAGAACCCAGTTGCCTTTAAGTTGTTGTTTTATATTATGAAAGCCATGAGAGCTGATTGATATTTCTGAGATATAGAAGACTAATTTGTGAATAGAGTGGGTTGAAATAGATAATATGAGTCTTTTTCCAACTTTAATAGATTATGACTTTTTATTGTACTCTTTTTAATTTAAACCCAAACTAATGAATATCACAATAAGTGACGACACTAATGTTAGCTGTCACAGCAAAATCCATTGGCATCTAGGCTGCAAATACTGAAAACAGATATAAAATATGTATCTCATGACCTCACAATGATCTAAGAAAATCTCTACTATATATACTAATTGGTACAGAATCAAGGGCAGTTGGATTAGAACACTGGATATTAGTAGGAGCAAAACAGACACCAGACTGCATGACAGGAAGGCAATGTCAAACAGCACAGGCAGAACTACCTAAGAACAAATATTTGGATTAGGAATCCAAATTTTGACTTCTTAGAACATCACTGGCAAGTCAGTTTTGGTTGGCATGCTGATACAGCAACTTTCTGGGTTACTGTGGAAAGAAGCATTCTTTGACCATTTTAACTCAGAAAGGAAAAGTGTCCCATTGCGTTAGCCATGTCTGCTCTGGCCATGGGATGAGGCAGCGACAGGATGTATGTGAGGAATACGCCAGACCTACATAGGAGCCTAAGAGATTTGGGGATAATCGGGCTCTTGGAGATCCAATGTTCTAATTTTACAGTGGAAGTGGTAGGGGATCAGAAAAGTTATGGGTATTGTTTAAAATCATGCAACAATTTAATCTCAGAGCTATCTCTAGAACTCAAGTCAATTGACCCCCCTCTCACCCCCATTCAGTATGCTTTCTGCTTTGTGCTTCTGTTTCCAATTAAGAAGGTAAAGAAGAAAATAATAGATACAGAACGGTATAACTTAGATGCTGGTTCACTATTGCAAGGTCAAATTTTATCCTTATCTAATACTCTAACTGCAAAATAACCTTATATGTATTAAAGGGTTATATATATGTACAAAAACATAATGAAAGAAAGAATAGGTACAAGTGAGTCTGATTTCAGGAAAGGGAAACACTTTCTAAGTGGAAAGCCATGAAATAAATTACGAAGAAAAATGATAAACTTGACTACATGTGAATTTAAATATGCCATTTATCAAATGTAACATAAATAAATTTAAGGTGAAATCAGAAAAAAACACACTAACCTTGGTGGGTAAGTTCTTGATGTTCTTAATAAAAAAAATCAAAAAAGACAATACTTCATTCCAAAAGACAAAATACGATAGAAAAAGGGCAAGGATCCTGAAGAAACCAAATGCAAATGGTATAAAACATGAAAATATTCTAAGTCTCACTAGTAAATAAATATATGAAATTAAATGTTACCATCTTCCACTGTCAAATTTGCAAATATTTAAAATTCTAAAACTGTCATTCTCAGTACCAGTGAAGCTATGGGAAAATCAGAATTATTGCAATATTAGTATATTGTATTATTGTTCTAAATATTTTCTGCCATTTGATACCTGTTCCATCCATAGAGGGTCCCTGGATGAAGCCTTCTCTAAGGGAGGATATCTTTCTCACCTTATTTTGTTAGGTTTGACCATGTGACTTGCTTCATCCAATGGCATATGAGAAGTGGCCTGAACTTTATCTGAGCAGCAGCATTAAGAGGCATCATATAACTGTAGCATTGCTCTCTTCCCAGATGTCCCAACATGTCCTTGCCAGAGCTGCTGCTTCATCCTGGATTCCAGAATGAAGGAGACCCATGGACAAGAGCCAAAACTGATCCACAGCTGGTGGATACCGTGAGCAAGAAATCACCTTGGTTGTTGAACTCATTGAAATCTGAAATGTTATTTTTTTTAACCACACCATATCCTAGCAAATGTTAATATATGTAGTAGGAGTATAAACAGCACAGCATTTATTTTAAAACATCTTAGCTATATATATCAGGAGCCTTAAAATTAGCTGATACTACTGACTTAAAAATTCCCTTCAATGACTCTATGTGCCAAATGGTTCATTACAATATAACCCTTGATGCTGAAAATCAGGAGCAAGCCAAATGTCCAAAATTAGGAGAATAATTAAATAAATCATGATAAATACATATCCTGGAATGTTACAGAGCCATTTAAGTGGTATTTACAAGAAATATTTAATGGCATAAAAAATAGTCAATATATAATATAAGGTGACAAAACTACAATCTGAAAATGTAGAATGATGTCAGATCTATAATATATACAAATGTATATGAAAAAGGTAGAAAGGAAATATATCAAAAATTTTGAGTATATATTACTTGATAAGTGAGAAAAAAAGGTTATTTTAGTCTCTTTTATATGGCCTTGTATTTTTAAAATCATGAACAATAAGGGTGTTTATTTTTATAATCAGAAATATATATATAAACATATACTTAATATACTTTATATATACTTTAAAAACACCAGAATGATCTTATTTTGCACATGAGAGAATGAAGTCTCAGAGAGGTTGATGAGGTCTTGTAGGAGACAGATTTAAGTTCTAGCTATGCTTTTAACTATTATACAGATACTGCTTTAACATCATACTGTCTTGACTATAATGTTCCTGCTCAAATATACTTATTATGCAGATGACAATCTTATATCCATTAACCTACCTACCACCTTACAACAAAATCATACCAAAACCAGAAGAGAAGCACAGACCTTCTCATTTTATAATTCAGACATTCATTCATTTATTCAAAAGCTATTTATGTTGAATCTCTGAGGGTCTAAGGACTATGCTAAGCACAGGGGATTCAATAGTAAATAGCAGAAAAATGGACCATCTCCTCACCCAGCTTCAGCCAAGTAGACACGGCACAGCCTTCATCACACTGCCTTCTATTGTGATTATCTTCTTATTTCATCTTTAAAGCACCACTCCAATCATCAAAGTGATTTTTACATTATCTGTGGCTAGCAAATGTTATTTGCCTATCTCTATTTTTTTCTTTGATTTTAAATATCCAAACTCACCTGGCAGAATGCTAGCATTTTTCTCTATAGAGTATGGGAAACCATTTACTTAAGAACAGACAGAAAATGTATCCTGAGCTTCTTTTTTTTATGTAATTTTCTGTAGATTTATTAGTTTTCCTTCCTCTTCTCCCATCTATAGACTTTTGTCCAATATTTACTTTATAAGCAGTGCTTCAATTAGCATCCTATACCTAATTGTGCACTGGTGTAGAATAACAACAGATAGATAAACAACTATTTTGGCATGTTTCTCTTTTAAGAAAGCCCTTCCTCATGTATATCTAATAAACTCATCTTCACCCTTGAGAGAAGTCCTCACTCTCTAAGATACTTCCCACTCAGTTTCTTTGCTGAGCATTCATAACTCAATTCCTGTATTAGTTTTCTACAGATGCCATAACAAAATACCACACACAGACTGGGTGGCTTAAACAATGGAAATTTATTTTCTCAGGCTTCTGGAGACTGGAACTCCAAGATCAAGGGGTCAGCAAGTTTGGCTCCTTCTGAGACCTCTTTCCTTGGCTTGCAGATGTTTACCTCCTCCTGTGTCCTCATGTGGTTGTGCCCTGATCTCTGTGTTATCAGTGTCCTAATCTTCTCTTCTTATAAGGACACCGGTCATACTGGATTTGTGTCCACCCATATGACCTCACTGTACCTCTTTAAAGGTCTGATCTTAAATACAGTCACATTCTGAGGTACTAGGGTTTGAGTACCCTTCAACATGCAAATTTAGGGGACACCAAATTCAATTTACAACAGTATCATTGATCTGCTTATCTGCCCTCCTGTCTCGTGTGTGAACCCATCCAATGGCAAGGTCAACTGTCCAGGTCCAGTGCCTGGTCCATTGTAGGTATTCAATAAATGCTGGCTGGATCAATCAGACTATGAATGTCACAGAGCATAGAAACCAAAAGAGTACAGAACAGAAGAAGGAGGAAATGGAATGAGAATTTCATAGAAGTTTTCATGTGATGTGGACTGAACTTTGAGTAAAGGATAGATTTGTATCCACAGAAGACAACCCCCTACCCCACAATGTAATGATATATCCAAAATCATGGAGGTTGACATGACTTGGCAGATTAATGGGCTGGTAAAGAAAATCAAGACTTTCAGGTCTAATAGGGACCTAGAAATCATCCTATCTGTAGGGATGCCTGCATCATCGCACACAAGTCTCCTCAGCCTCCCCTGGAACATCTCCACACATGAAGTGGGAGTTCAAGATTTGCAGACACTACCTGTTATATATATAATAGATAAACAACAAGTTTCTACTGTACAGCACAGGGAACTATATTCAATATCTTATAACTTATGGTGAAAAAGAATATGAAAACAAATATATATATGTTCATGTATGACTGAGACATTGTGCTGTACAGCAGAAATTGACACACTGCAACTGACTATACTTCAATAAAAAAGAATGCAAAAAATGAAAAGAAAAGAAAACATGATGTGTAATTGTTCCAGCTGTAGGATTGGATTGAATTATTTTAGTCGTTGTCATGGTATTTACCAAACCTCCCTCATTCAAATATCATCTGAATGAGTTTGGTTACATTTGCATACCATACCTCTTATTTCTTCAATTGATACTTTTTATTTAAATTAACTGTCATTTTTCATAGAGTGCATATAAAATGGAACTTGATGTTATTAACTACAATGATTTGAAAACCAGTACCTGTTGGCCAATAGATAGATATCAGTATAAATAAATCCACAACTGTAACTATTACGATTAATATAACTACACACATAATTAAAAACATGCCATTTACCGTAAGTGCTAGGTAAATTACAGTTTCAGAAAAATTCAGTAGAATAAAACTTTTTAAGTGAAGCTTAAATTAGTCCATTTCTGCTCGGCTATCTTAATAAATGCAACATGTTCAAGTAATTATGAGGAAGAAATCCTGATTTTGGATGAAGGGAGAGTATGCTGGGGATGAGCAGCTGAAAGAGAGTCAGTCAACAGAAGAACTCTTCCTGGTATTATGCCTAAGCGCAGTGGCCACTGGAAAGAGTATCACCGCCGTGGCAACACTAAAACGTCAGTGCATTTACTTGGAAACGGATTTCTCCTAGTTCATGCTTTAATTTAAACTCAAAAATAATAGAACTCTATTTTAAGTGATTAAATACAGATTAAATATTTCCCCTACAATCTGATGTCCTCTGTAAATTTGCTCAGCCAATCTTTTCTCTATAAAAATGAGAAAAAGAAATTTCTAACCAGCTCCAATTCAAATGAGGACTTTGCTTAAAAGATTCCTGAATTCCTAGTCCTGGCTAATTTCAACTTGCTTTGTGACCTTGAGCAATCATTTCACTTCATCAAACCTCAGTTTCCAAACCTGTGAAACAATAGGATTGTGGACTAACTAGACCAATGGTTCTCAGAGAATGATCCCGAGAACAACAGCATAGGCATCAGAATGGAACCTGCAAGAAATGCAAATTCTGGGGCTCTGCTCCAGACTTACTGCATCAGAAACTCTGGGGTGGTGTGAAGCAATCTGTGTTTCAATCAGCCTTCCAGGTAATTCTGATGCAAAAGTTTGAGAGTCACTGGACTAGAGGATATGGAAAAGCTCCCTCGGCTGTGCCATCTGTGAAGTGCTGTGATCTTCTGCTCTTTGGATGATAGGGAGCAAAAGAGACCCTGCGTTACCAGTGGGAGGGAAAGCTGGCTGTGTTGAACTGTTCTAAGAGTGAATTTGCTCTTCGGATGAGAGTCACCTGGCCTAACTAATGACTACAGATCCCATGGGGAGAAAATCCTGGGAATGGTTTCTCTGGCCACCTGGAAAGGAAGCAGTGACAATATGGGAGAATTCCCTCCTGGTGGTTAGGGATGGGAAGAGGCAGGCAGATCACATCTTCATTAGGAACAGCTTGGCAGGCATCATGCATCGTGTACACATACAGGAGTGGTGTGTGATTTAGCCCCAGGAACAGGGTTCCCGGAGAATTAAAAACTCCCACAAACCATTGTCCTTATTTCCTTCATTCTCCTAAATGTTGGTAAGAGTAGAGTTTTGAGTGAATTGGGAAGCTGTGGGGAGGTAAATCAATGCAAGACCAAGGGAAAAGAAAGTTCCACAATAGCTGAGGCCACAAGGCATTTTCTATCCCACAGATACCTGAGGGAGAAATGATTTTCCCAGCAAACAAATTCATCACAACCCCAGTGGAGCCTGTGTAGATGCAAAAGCGGCGTGGGTGGGAGCTGGAGAGGCAGAGATGGGGAGGACCGAGGCAGAGAGGAATTCTGGCGCCATCTAGTGGCTAACGAAGCAAGGATCTTGTCCTAACAGTCACATCCAAGGATGGCAGGCACTGAAGCATCTTGTTTAAAAGAAAGCCTTTAATACAGTTTAATTGCCAATCCCCAGGGAATTAAGTAAACCTTGTGCTCCCCACCAAGTATGAGCACAAAGTGACAGCCCTGATGGTAATGGCAGACATTAGTGGGCAGGAGGCTGCAACTGGATCAAAGCATCCTGAATATATTAACAATTCCTTTCAACTGAAAAGCACTCCACCGTTTACATATGAAATAGCTCATCCCATCCTCAAGTTAACCTTGAGAAGCAGGCTCTAAGAGCCATTCCCCATTTTGTGATTGAGAAAACTGACACCCAGAAAGATGTGACTCAAGGTCTCACAGAGTAAATGGCAGGGATGAAATGCCAACTCCAAACAGCTCTGTTCTTTAACACCAAGTCCATATAGTTCTCTCAGCCACAGTAAAACACACTCAGACAAGCTCAGGGTACGTGAAACCTGAAATCCATCCCTTCTCAGGGGCATCACCTGAATGTCCCAAAGAGTTCATGGCTTTCAAATGCCAGAATCAAAATCAATATTGTTACCATTTTTTTCCCCTTAGGATCTCTCCTGCTTTCTATCCTGAAGAATACAGAGATAAAAGTCGTCCTTTCCCTTATAGGGTCTGCTAGCAGATTGGGGAGCCAGTATTCAAGTACAGTGAACAATTCGGTGAGAAGACAGGATCACATAAAATGACCTACCAGATCAGCTGGAAAAGATTATAAATGCTTAGATCCCTTAGGTTCTAGTAAGTGTAAAGTTCTTCTCACGTGGGTCAGAATGGCCATCATCAAAAGTCTACAAATAATAAATGCAGGAGAGGGTGTGGAGAAAAGGGAACCCTTCTACACAGTTGATGGGAATGTAGTTTGGTGCAGCTTATGTGGAGAACACTATGAAGGTTCCTTAAAAAACTAAAATCAGAGTTACCATATGATCCAGCAATCCCACTCCTGTGCAAATATTTGGAAAAGATGAAAACTCTAATTCGAAAAGATACTTGCACCCCAATGTTTATAGCAGCACTATTTACAATAGCCAAGACATGAAAGCAACCTAAATATCCATTAACAAATGAATGGATAATGAAGATGTATGTGTGTGTGTATGTATGTGTGTGTGTGTATATACATATATACATACACACACACATACACAACTCAGCCATAAAGAATGAAATAATGCCATTTACAGCAACATGGATGGACTAAGAGATTATCTACCTAAGTGAAGTAAGTCAGACAAAGATGTGAAAAGATATCACGTGATATTTCTTGTATATGAAATCTTTAAAAAAATGATACAAATGAACTTACTTACAAAACAAAAATAGAGTCACAGATGGAAGACAAACTTACAGTTACCAAAGTGGGAGGGAAGGAGGGATAAACTAAGAGTTTGGGATTAACAGATACACACTATACTATATATAAAACTGATAAACAACAAGAACCTACTGTATAGCACAGGAAACTATATTCAATATCCTGTAATAACCTATAATGGAAAATAATCTGAAAAAGAATATATATATATATATATATATATATATATATATATATATATATATATATATATATATAACTGAATTACTTTGCTATACACCTGAAACTAACAGAACATTGTAAATCATCTATACTTTACGTGTGTGTGTGTGTGTGTGTGTGTGTGTGTGTGTTTGTAAGGTTCTTCACCAAACAGAAAACAAAGCTCTCAAGAACAAACTGAGGGTGAGAGCATCACCCCTGGTCCCCTGCTGTCTCTCAGTCTTGAGGACCACTGCCACAGATTTCCTACTCCTTCTTTTGCTTTGATGCACTTCCTCACACAAAGTGTGTTTTCTAGACAACCATGTAAATTAGATTGTGACATTTTGTCCATTAAAACTCTCCAGTGTCTCTCCATTAGAGAAAGCAGAAAACTTCCTCCCTGAACAGGCACCTTGTTGACCCTGTACTTGCCTCTTTCTCCTTCGGCATGCCATTTTCACCTCCCTGCCACACTCACCTTTGGACAGATCCCACCGTGCGCCAAGTCAGCTGCTGCCTTTGCTATAGTGAAGCTGATTTATAAATATATCAGAAAAAGTATTTCCTTGAAGGGCTGGCGTGCTCCTGCAGGTTTAACTATTACCTTCTCAGAGAGCCCTTCCTCCACCTCACCCACCAGACTGCCCCTCCTTCAATTCTCTACCACATCAGCCTTTTTCCTTCCTCTTTCCTTCTCATTTCCTACTTATCCCAGGAAAAGTCATTTATCTGATGGTTCATTTAATTATTATCCATTACCCCAACTCGAAAATAGGCCAGGATAGAAAAGATGGCTTCTGCCGTATTTGCAGCATAGGCCTGAGATCAGAGCACATACAATGAACATTTTATCTCTGGACCAGGACTCGATACAGAACCATGTGTATGGATATGCATTGAATGTATGTTGTCACTTCACTGAAGGAAAAGGTGAAGTAAGAAGTTCAGTAGGGAAAGGATGGTCATTTCAGTAAATAGTACTGGGTAGGTTAATTGGCTACATACTTTTAAAAAGGGGTCATAGAGCATCTACAACTCAATTACTGCTGGTAGGCTGTAAACTAACACAGGCACCTTGGCAAACTGCTTGGCGATATCTTCTGTATGTAGACATACTTATTCTAGGACCTCACAACTCCTTTCATGGTTATATACCCAAAAGCTATATGCAGGAATATTCCCCCACCAAAAAAAAGGCACAAGGATGTGCATATCGTTACTATTGGTAATAGTTATTACTATGCTCACTAGAATTATTAATAATCCTCAAATTGGAAATAAGCAAAGTGCCCATAAAGAGGAGAATTTTAAAATGTTGGCATATGAACAGAATGAAAAAGAACAAATTCCTGCTCTAACAAACAATTTTGACGAATTCAACAAGCATAGCACTGAGCAAAATAAGCCACGTGCTCAACAGTACACAGAGTATTGTTCCCTCCAGTTAAAGTTTAGAAACAGACAAAACTAATTTCCGGTGATGTGAATCAAGACAGGGATTAACTCTAGAGGAAGCATAGTAACTGGCCTGGGGGTTAGGGGAGAGCTTTAGTATATTGATATTATTCTCTCTCCTAGTCTGGGTGCCCGTCCATATTTGTGTAGTCTTTGTGAAAATTCACCAAGATATGCACTCAGGATTTGTCTACTTTTCTGTGTAAGTGTACTTCAGTAAAAAATAAATTACATAAACAAAATTATTTCTTTGATGAAGGAAGAAACAAGAGGTGGTAAGAGGGAAGGAAGGAAGAGGAAGGAGAAAGAAGAAAACCACAAAAGGACAGAAACAAAATAATATTCATTCACTTTTGTTATTTCTCATTGAAGTTTGGGAATTCCCACCACTTCCTTGTAGGGACCCCACAGCCAACTACGTCCAGATCTGCATGCAATTCTCACCTACGTCTGGAAGTCTATGTCAGTATCTGCCACACAGGTCCCCTCTCCTGTCACCTCCCCATCTGATAAAAGGAATGGATGCATCCAGTTGAGCTAGATTAAACTAGTTCCCTTCTAATCCTCAGTGGAAAAGCCATGTTTGGAAAGAATATATGCATAATGCTAAATTGTCACTAACCTGGCAAAATCACAGAGGTGCATAATCAGGAGGAAAGGACACTGGGACCAGACCACCTGAGGAATGGTTTCACAAATTGGGAAAAATTCAGTCTGGGAAAAAGAATGGATGCCTACAGGTGCTGGGAACACTCCCTACTTAGCTCCTCTCTCCTGCCTCCCACCACCTCCTACAGAAACACCTACAGCCCAGGTCCTAAGAACTGTCAGTCCCAGAGGTGAAGTCTACACAACAGCACAAGAGCTGCTCTGACCAGATCAGGCTACAATAGTCCAGATCAGCAGGACACAAATTTTGCTTCTGTCGGACTCATCCAGGAGCTTGTTCAAAACATATTCTCCAAACCTTATCCCAGGTTTATTGATTCAGAAACTCTGGGATCTATAATATGTAGCAGCTCTCCTGAGTCATTCTCCAATAACAGAGCACAGGGGTTAAGAGCATCTATTCTGAAAAGGCAGACGTCTGTTGGAATCCCAGTTTTATCACATCCTTTTTATACAGATTTGGGCAATTTATTTAACTTTATCAGCCCCGCCTCCCTTATTAGTAACATGGAGATGATAATTGGATTTATCCTTTAGTGCTGCTTTGAGGTTTAAATGAAATGCTGGGTCTAGCACAATATTTGACAAAGTCCTCAGATATGTCATGCATCATGTCCAGCACTGATACAAAATCAGTGTGGGTATTTGGAAACTACTATTTCAAAAGACTTCCCCTCCCTCAGCTACACAGAGGATGTTAGCACAGTGGTCATCAGCTTACACTGCATAGTGACAAGTTCACACACTGGTGACAGGTGTCTTGTTCACATATCACCATCACATCAGATTATTTTCCTAATAGATAGCTATCATTAGGCTGTAAGCTAAATGAGGGCAAAGTTCAGATCTACTTGGCTCACCACTGTATCAGATATATTTAGCAAAACAGTAGCATTGTGCCTGACACACCCTAGGCATGCAAAAATAATGTTGTATGAATGAATGCATAAATTAGCATGGGCAATCATATAGTACTACCACTCAGGGTCATGTGGCCATACAGTTCAGAGCTCCAAAAAAAGCAAATAAAGTGGCCAAATTCTCTCTGGGGAAATCAAGACTCAAAATTGCCAGTTTTCACAAATAAAAATACAGGATGCCCAATTACATTTGAATTTCAGATAAACAAATTTTTTTTTGTATAAATATGCCCAATACATTGGGAGCATACTTACACTGAAAAACAGTCATTATCTACTGGTAATTCAAATTCAATGAGGCCTCCTCTGTTTTGTGTGGCAACTCTAAAGACCAGTCTAGTCTAGTGTTGGAAATAAGGAACTATTAAATATGATGGGGGTGGTAGTTAAAAAAAACTCAGTGCTGTTTAAAGATCTGATTAACTGTGTAGAGTGTGTGTGTGTGTAAGAGACAGAGAGATGCAGATAAACAGAAAAAGTATGCTTTTCATTAAGATTTTGCCTTTATTAAAGGCTTTTAAGGCAATAAGTGAAAGGTTAGAATTTTTTAACATTTTTTATTGATTTATAATCATTTTACAATGTTGTGTCAAATACCAGTGTAGAGCACAACTTTTCAGTTATACATGAACATATATATATTCTGTCACATTTTTTTCTCTGTGAGCTACCATAACATCTTGTATATATTTCCCTGTGCTATACAGTATAATCTTGTATAATCTAGAATTTTATGTTTAGTTTCTTGGCAGTTTTCTTATGACAGAAGGGTTTTTGGTTTTCAGCTAATGCGCTCTTATGTTGGCTTCTCTAGGTAAAACTAAGGCCCAGGTTTTAGCTAACAAGTAATTAGCCTTCATAAGAGATGTGTAAACAGATCATTGACTCATGAACTTTCTAATTGTTCTCATCTATTATTTTATCTAAGCTCATAATGCTGCCATAAAAGAGATTCAAATGCCGACTGGAGGATTAAATAGATTATCTTTAAGGTCATGAGTTATACATTCATATACATTTGCATGCCTTCATGTGTAATCACGTATGTTCAAACACATTTTTAAGAAATACCGTTCAGGAAAAGGTGCTAAATAAGATGTTTACATGGGAGTTTCTTGAGACTGTGGACCACACCTAAACCTCCCATGAGTCCCATGGCCCACAACAACCATGTTATTTAATGCTGTCTTGTGATTTCCTATCCCTTGCCCTCTTAATCCCCCTTAACTTTTTCTTTGTTATAAAAACATTTATGAACTTCTAACCTTCTATAAAATCGACTAATTTATAGCATGCATTGTTTCTTTTTGAGCTTCCTTTAGAAGATACACTCATTCTCCATAGATGGCTCATTTAGGCATGGATTCTGTCTTAAGTGGAAAAAAGAATTGCTGATGAGAAGACTTTTAAGACCTGCCATTGCCCATCACATATTACCTTTACCACCCACGTATCAGAAGTACCTAAGATTGACCTGGTTCTGCAATAATACTCTTATACAAAGCACTACGTCCCCATTTCTACTCTGTGCTCCCGTGAATAATTTGGTAGGAGCCAACATAAGATACGGAGTAAATATGATTCCAAGGACCTGTGTTTCAACTTCCCACTCTACTAAATAGCTCTGCGATGTCAAACCAATCATAGCAGGGTTCATTGTCTCACCTGTGCAATGGCAAGACTGTGTCAACTGAACTCAGAGACACCCTCTGTATCTAAAGGTACACTGATTCAAAGTTCCTGAAACCTTACATCAGTATTACCACTACCAGGATGAGAGGCTGAAATAAAAATGGTGTATGCTTCTGGGAAGAGGCAGGGTGAGCAAAGTAACAACAACACAAGGAACCAGAGGAAGTAAGACCAGTTACCAAATTCTGTTGATTTTAGACTTTGTCTTGGACCAGCTATTTCTATAGCTGAATCTGGAAGCAGGAGAAACAGTACACTGTTGCCAACCATTAGAGGCAGCAAATACCGATTTAAAGTAATTTGCTATAATTACTTTAACACATAATTTTGTATAGTCAATTACTCTATATTTATGATATAATAGTGCCTTGTTTATAATAATGACACTAATAAATTTTAGGACTTATTGAGAACAGACAGGGTGCCAAACAGAACTAATCATTTTTGCACACAGTATCTAATGTGAAGCTCAAAAGAGTCCCTGTGGAGGTATTAAGTGTAATCCCCATTTCACAGATGAGGAAGCTGACGCTTGGGTGATTAACAATGTGCCCATTATCACCTGATTTGTAAACCAGAGTTTGGAGGCTGAGCTCAGGAGGTGTCGCCAGGACATTAACTTACAAAAGTGCTTGCTGTCTGCTCTGACAGTAATCATTCTATGTCCTGGGTCACCATGTGGTCTTTCTCCATCACTGGTATTGCCACGTCCATGAACAAAGACAGAAATAATCCTTCACCCCTGCCTACGCTTAGTCCAAGGGCAAGTCTTGGTACATTCATAGTGAGGGCAGAATGTCTTTTGTGATAACTTGAGAACAAATGACACTTAGCTTTATCTCTTCATCAACATATAAGAGTTGTGTCTACGTCATACTTGATTTCCCTAATTGTGCCAAACAATGATCAGGTGACACCTAAGAATTTAGTAACATGCATTAAATTATTTAACTGGTGAGGCTTCAAGTCCTTAAAAAAGAGGGAAGAAGGTTTGGGGATAATAAAAGTTTAAATATTGATTTAGGCTATAGGTACATGAGAAAAGGATTGAAATAATCCTGGGAATGTTGACTTAATGCAAAATTAATGTTAAAGGTCATTAAGAGAAAGTCTTTCCAGTTTTAAAAATTCATTCATGGATGTACACATTCACCCCATAGATGTTAGATGCTGGAAATTCAAATGTGAACAAAAATGTGGTCTCAGTCTTGAGGTCTCAATTCTGTCCTACGTTGGCTTCTCTAACCAGGAGCTTGTGTGTGTGTGTGTGTGTGTGTGTGTGTGTGTGTGTGTGTGTGTGTGTGTGTGTGTGTGTGTGTGTGTTTGTAGGAGGGGGAGGCATACAAGGAATGCTGATTTATAGAGCGGTATGAAATACTATTGTAAGAAAACTTCAGAGGCCTATGGAACCCAAGAAGAAAGGCATTTAGCTCATACTTATGATAGGAGTTATTTGATCAGAAAAGGCCTCTAGCATGAAATAAGTGATTCTGAGTTAAGATATGAGAAGGAACAGAAGTTAGGAAGGGGGAAAGGGATAAGGTTTACACTGTCCTCTGCCAACTCAAAAGGTATTCTCCCCCATTCCCCACCTTTTGTTGCTGTTGTTGTTGTTGTTGTTGTTGTTGTTGTTGTTAAGAGAGGTTCATTCTAGGAGATGTCAGTATAAATCTACCATGGGACGATGGCATTCTGAAAATGGCCTCTTGCTACACATGTAGAGGAAGGCACATACAAAGAACCTACCTGCCTCATGTGGAAAACTGCTTCATGCCTCTGAAAGCTGTTGTATAAATGGGAGCTGTTACAACTATCTTGTGACCATGAGGCATGGGCCAACAGAATCATAAAACCAACCTTCTCAGATCCCTTATATTATTAACTGACTTAGTGCTAGCAAACAACTATTTTAAAATTTATCGTCAGGTGAGAAAAATAAATGTCTACCTGTTTAAGCCACTGCTGTGATATCTGTTACTTGTCAGATGAAAACATTTTCAATCAAATGAGAGGCTGAGGGGTATCAAGCAGTTCAGGTAAAAGTCTTGAGATTAAAAACACATTAACATGTTTCAGCATGTAAAAGAAGCTTCAGTGGACTAGGAATGATCATAGGCATTCGAGATGGAATGAGGAGAGAAGAGACAGACCATAGCTTGCCCAGCTTTTATTCTCCTTAACTCAGAAAATATTTAAGGAAAAATTATTTTCTGTTGGTTACTATTCTGGGCACTGGGGATACAGCCCACATAAAACAGACAATAACCCCTGCTCCCATGGAGTTTGAATTCTAGGGGGTTACAAAGTCCTGGGCTTGGTGCAGTTTTAAATATAGTGGTCAAGGAAGACCTCATTGAAAAGGGGGCCTTTGTATAAAGACCTAAAGGAGATGGGAGAGCAGACAGGGTGGATATCCAGTGGAAAAACAATCCAGGCAGAGGGAGCAGAAACAGCAAAGCCCTGATGAGAGGCTGTGCCTGGCACTTTCAAGGAATGAGGATGCTAGTGTGACTAGAGAAGAGTGAGGCAGAGGGAGGGTCCTAGGAAATAAGTTCAGAGAAGTAGTGGGGAGGGGAGCATTGTGTAGGGCCCTGTAAGTTATTGAAAAGTTTTGGTTTTTACTTCCAATGAGCCACAAGTATTTCAGGGCTGGGGTGGATGGACTCTGATCAGAGGAGCAGCATGATATGTTTCATCTCATAGAATGACACCTGTTAAGTTCAAAACAGATAGAAGGGATGGGGGCAGAACAAAGAAAAATTGGGGATCTCTTGTAGTAATACAGGCAAGTGACAAGAGTGGTTTGGATGAGGCTGGGCTTGGTAAATGTGGTGAGAAGCGTCTGGGATTTCTATGCTTTTTTGATGACTGAATGCCAGGGTCTGATGATGGATTGAATGTGAGCTGTAAGGGAAAGAAAAGAGTCAAGACTAGTTCCAAGGGATATGCACCAAACAACTGGAAAAGACAGATTTATGAAGGATAAAGATGGGGAATGCTGTGCAGAGATCAGAGTTTGGTTTTGGATCTGTCAATCAAAATGCCATTTAGGTATGTACGTGGAGGCATCAAATACATGAGTGGATATATGAGTGTGGAATTTAGGAGAGTCTTGGGCTGGATATAGAAGTGTGAGCAATCTTCCAAGTAGAGATGGTACTGAAAACCACAGGACTGGAAGACATCACCAGGAAAGTGAGAAGAGAAAAAGTAGAATTTCAAAGACTGACAGCTGGTGCATTCCAGAGATGGGAGATGAAGACAAATAAGCAAAAGAGACTGAGAAGGGGCACTCTGGCGGAAGAGACAGAGTCATGGTGGACTGGAAGACACGTGAAGGAAGTGTTTCAGGAAGGAGAGAGTGAGTAGTGAGTTGACGTCACATCTGGAGTTAGTTAAGGCTGATTTTAGATCCCCAATCTACTGAGTCTAACTCTAAACACAGGGAGATGTTGGAGTCACCAGCCCCAGCTTGCTTCAACCACAGATTCAATGAATCACTAGAATATTCAAATAATTTGGCAAAATGGAGAAAAGGTTAGAATTGGAGTTCACATTCTGGAAGTAAGAGAATAATAACATTGTCAGGATTAGTGGATGTTTAGGGCATAGTAATTTTTCCTTTTTTTCCCCCAAGATTAAATGGTTATTCTACAGAAAAGACAGAGACTGCTTTCCCACCAGTTGATGAGCTAAGACAGCTCAGGAAGCACCCCAGCAGGATAAAATGGCCCTGGTGAGTCTTTATCATACAACCATGCATGTCAAGTAATGTGAGAAATTCCTAAGAAACAGAGGGAGAAAAAAAGACTCAGCTTTGTGCATCATTAATGAACAAGAAGGAAAAGAGAAACTCATCTCTCTCCGGTACGGAGAAATGATGGAGCAAGGAACTCTTATCATACCACTCTCCACGCTTCATAAAATATGAGCAACTTTTGGCAACCAGTCAAAATGAGGAGAAAATATGCAAAGCACACACGTACTCTTCTGCACATACAGGGTGAGATAGGAGACATGGGAACTTCAAGGTTGATTTGCTGAGGATGGGAAGCTTAACTATTGTGTGTGTGTGTGTGTGTGTGTGTGTATAAATTCTGGATGTTGTACCAAATGTCAAAAGCATTTTCTACACTGACTATCTTAGTTTGTGCCTTCACACACTCCTTTTGGCTGCTAAAAATGAAATTACCTTTTATCAACCTTTTTTTGTATCCAATATCCATGAATTTTGGCACTAAGGGCATTCAGAAAAGGACTATAGTAAACTTTCCCTTAATTTAAGAAAGTCCTTTTATTCTCATAAATAAAGAAATGAATTGTGTAAATATTAAACAGCTGAAGATAATTTACTATTTTCAAATATTCCAAAGCATATTAAAAGCACCTAGGAATACATAACGGTTGACAGAATAATTATTTGTCCTTATAATGAATTATTAAAATAGGTCCTCAAAGGGCTTCTATCCCATCACACTTGGTTAGGCCTATTTAAACAGGAACCACAATGGGTTATATTTGGAAAAGGCTATATTGATACAACTGAATTTTGCTAAACCTAATATAAATAATTTTGTTTGTTAAAAAGCACACTATGTTTATTGTTTCTTGTTATTATTGTCATAATAGACTTACTGCCAAAATCTGATTGGACTTTTCTGAATTCCGTGCAAGTTAAAGAGATTTGGCTCAAGTTGCAAATTTGTATTATTGTGGAAAGAATGTGTTTCTGATATAACGTGCATTTCTACTGGGGTTTAGTTCAAATCTCAAAAAAAAAGAAATACCAATTTTAGAGCTAGAGAAAAACTTCAGAGACCATACAATTCAAACCCTTTATTTTACTTAGGTGGAAAACTACAGTCCAGAGAGGATAAGTGACTTGACTAAAGTCACACAGCAAGTTAGCGAAATCTATAATTACATTTCACTTATTAAGAGTAAGGGTAAAAAAAAAAAAAAAAAAAAAAGACTAAGGGTAATTTCCTTAGATAAGTCCCTCTGTCCCTCTGCTGTCTGAGTGTGAATTCAGTCTAGTTGGACATACTCCAAGAATATTGTTCTGTTTCCTTATGATTTGCCGAGAAGTAAAGCTGGTACCTTTTAATATTTTTTGGTCTAGCCATGATGGTAACCACTTAGGTTTGTAGAGAACTTCATAGAGTTTCTATTTACAAAGCACTCACACTTCCCATTCTCTAATATGAGCCTTCTACATGACTATAAACAGATGGAATTATCTAATCTCAGAGAGGGAAACTGAGGCTTCCAGTTTAGAGTGTTATCCTATTTGACATGGCCAGGTAGTGACGGAGCTCAGTTAAATTCTAGTAGATGGTTTTAAAACAATCAAATGACCTGAATCCAGTTCCTAATTCAGTATTTAGATACAATAAACAATATTGTCCTCCCGTGCCCCATGGTTTGAAGTCTTCCAAATCCACTCAATTCCTTGCTAAGGTTATTGATCTGAAAGAAGCAAATGAGAAAACCCAGGTTTAGGTTTGCCTCTGTTATTTATATGCATATGATGTGTGAGCTTCATTGACATTATGCAAAAAAAAAATTATTTTTTCCCCAAAGCGTCCCTTCTTCCAATGAGCTACTAAATAAGATGGTTTATTTCACATGATTGATTATAGGGATCTTGCTCATATGTCCAAGGTCTGACATTTTAAATCACATCTTCTTTTCAATTGAAGGGAATAAAATGATTTTCATATCTTGACATGATTGATTATTTGGACGCTAAAGCCAAAATCTATAAGAGTTCAATCTATGGCTCCCACCAGCTGATAGCATATTATCAAACCTTATTAAAATCATGCATGACTTGCAACTGCAGCTTTATATCTGACAGTAAGCAAATATAATGGCCTTATGCCTTCAGACTGCACTTTTGCATTAATGTGGTGGTTGATATATCTATTTATGAGAAGATTATAGGTGATGTAAATTATACCTTTACAGATAAATGGTAATTCCTTTGTGTTTAATCTCCATAAGAGATTGGGGAAATCTAAAATAGTGATGAGGCTGAATGTTTATCAGAGGCAGATCTATAAAGAGTCTCTAATAGCAAACTGCTGGTCCCAACAGGATACTCCTTCCTATTTTTCTAAGAATTTCTTCCTTTAATCCGAACCTTGAGAGGTATCTCAGCTGTAAAAATGAGTCACCAGGGCATACAAGCTGAAATTTATACACTCTGGTGTAAGTTGACTTATCGAAAGAGAAGGTTTCATTCATCTGAAGTTACGCGGCAGGCTGTGGAATGTAGAGACCAGCCAGTGTTCTGAGGGTCGGCGCGTTTATGGGAAAATCAGTGCTTAAGTTATCATTTGCCCTGCTTTAATTATAATTCCAATTTTCTTTTTGGATGGTGCAGATCAAATAAAAATAGGTTGTGTCTTTTCACTGTAAACACCGCCCCATAAATCTGGGCTCTGTCGTTGCAGGACTCTACCACAGGCATGCAACTCAGCCTCTCACCTAGAGGTAATTTCAGTTGTGAGGTTTGCAGGGTCAAATAGCAAGTCTCCTAGTAACCACACAGAAGCATCCATTAAGAAACACCCAAGTCGTTCTAAAGGAAGCCAAAAATTCAAGCTGAGACTCTTCTAAGATTTAAATGAGTACAAACTTACTGGAAAACAAAAGTCATTCAGTAGACTTCATATGTCTGGAAGGAAGGATCCATATCTTTTTCATTTATGTACTCCACACACCTGTTAGAGATGAGTGATGAATTCTCATCCTACAAGCACTGTTTTAAACACTAGAGATAACGATGGTAAACAAGAACAGTGTATAGGTCCTTGAACATGAAGAGTTTACTATCCCAAAGGCAGACACTACAACTGAACAAGAAAGTGAAATAAAGAATGGTGTGTGCTACATTAGAGAAAAATAAAGCTCAGCACGGGAACAGAAGGTTCTCAGTAAAGGATGTCTCATGGATGCTGGGAAGATGAAGCAGTGTCCTGGTGGATAAGGTGAAGAGGCCGGGAGGACTATTTCAGGAAGAAGCATCAGCATGTAGAAAGATGGCTTGGGGAGCTGGTCTTAGAGCGTGGCTGGCTTGGTAGACATGGGCCAGAACGGCAATGGCCCTACAAGTCACGATGAAAAAAAGTTTCATTTTATCCTGAGGTATGTGGGAAGTCATAAAGGTGCTCCGAGAATGAAAGTTACATGACACTCTTTGTGTTTTAGAAAGTGGTAGATATACAGTAAGTGGTTCTGGAACAAGTTAATGAAGGAATGAAAACACTACTACTACTTATGGTAGGAGTGATTTACATTTTTGGACACTTGTGATGCTTCAGCTTTTCCCTATCAAAAGTCTTACCAAAGTACCCGTTACTGAAAATGATTTAGTTATTACACATATTTCAAAGACAAGAAAACTAAGACTCCAAGTAACACAATTGCTTTCCTAATTGTCACAAATCTAGTCAGTTTTGAGTCACTACTTGATACAAATCATCCTTGTTCCCAGCTCCCCAAAATGTTATTGCTCCCTAAAATCCCCCAAACCTGATAAAAATACCAAACTGGAGAAAAATAACCGTAAACTTCCAGTGCTGAGGGAAATTTAAAATTCTGTTAACCTACTACTTAATTACCTTAAGAATGGTTTTATTGCTCAAAACATCTAAAGAATTACTTGGACATTACAGTAAGAGATGAATTAACATTTATTAAATGGACGTTGAGTGTTTTGTATAAAAGTTTTGCTGTTCCCATTGTTGTTTTTTAGTTTGCATATTTGATTGATTGATCGATTTTTTGCTTGGGTTTCGTGGTTGGTGGAATCAAGAAAAAGGTTGACTGTCAATCTGAGCTAACAAACAGTATCAAACAGAAACACCTAGAGTGCCAGAGGCGACCATGAGAAAAGATACCTTTGAAAATTTATGGAGACTTTGGAGAGAATTGTGGACTTCCACAGAACACAAACTGGGAATTGAGTATATAAAATCTATAGATTCTTACTGTAATCAGGGCTAGAAACAGTTGCATTGAAATCATATTTCATGTCTTCCTATCGTAATGTTTGCCTCTCTTCCCTGGCAAACTCCTCTGCAACCATGGCTGCATCCATCCCTCCATAGCAATGACTCATATATTTATATTGTCAACATTGATCTCACTGCTTAACACTAGATTCAGTTCTCCAAATGCCTACTAGACATTTTCGCAAAGATGCCCCCTACTCTTATATTCAGTAGTGCTAATATTTACTTCTTACTCTACCTACACAAACTTGTCATTTTTAGTTCATGTCACCATTAGCATCAAATCACCACACTGGAAATTTTAGAACTACCGTTGTCTATACCTTATCCAAAGAACTACTACTCACATCTAAGAAATCTCTAAGACCAGTTACTTCTATACCCTTAATGGCCTTGTCCCAAACCCTTCCTTTTTTCCCCATTGTTGCTGCCCTAATTCAGTGCCCCATCATTGAAATTAGTATGAAACCACATGCATTGTTTTTCTTATCCTTGAAGACCTACTTCTTCAATAGTCTAAGCATTTTCCTTTATTATCTTTCTAAAATAAGATTAAATTATGTCCACACACACACACACACACACACACACAAACTCTGTAAATGAATGTTAAAGGTGGCTTTATTTGTTATAACCCAAAACCAGAAACTACCCAAATGCCTTCCTTTCAGTAAGTGAGTGGATAGACAAACTATGATTCATCCACACAATAGAATATTACTCAGTTATGAAACAAAGGAACTCATGATACATGGAGTGACTTGGATAGATCTTCAGGGCCATATGCAGTTTCTTTGTGGTGACAGAACAGACACTTCTGTATGCTGATTTGGGTGGTGATTACATCAGTCTATACATGTGAAAAAACTGCATAGTAATATACACCAAAAAAAAAAAAAAGAGGAGTGCACAAAAAAACCCAGTGAGACCCAAATAAGGTCTGTGGTTTATTTAATGTATTTGTACCAATCTCAGTTTCCTGGTTTCAATATTGTACTATATATATAGAAAATATTACCACTGGGGGAAACTCAGTGAAGGGCACAGGGATTTTGTACTATTCTTGCAAATTCTTGTCAAGTCTTAAGTTATTTCAAAATAAAAACGTTTAAAAAATTAACTGTCTTCTAATCTTTTCTCAACCTTTTGTTGGCTTTCCTTTGACTTCAGAATAAAGTCAAACGACTGAGCCTCAGATTTAAGATCACAGTTTCTCTCTAGCTTCACTCTTCCAATTTCCTTATAGTTATTTTATTATATTCAGAATTCATTCCCTGAATAGGTCATGTACTTCCCCTCATCTGTGGATTTTAACCTGTTACCCTAACTTGAAATATCTTGCATATATTATTTTACGAAATCTTCACAATAACTTTCTTACAGTTCTCACTTTCTTCATCTTTAAATCCAAAGTCACTGAAATTCAAAGGAGTTAGATCATAGAACTGGTAGAAAAAGAAAGATTCAAACCTGGCCTTTTTGACTCCTCAGTACCATATTTATTTATGCATGCTGACATTTATTTTACTTGCTTGCATGCAAGACTAACATGGCCCATGCCTTACGCTTGGAATTTTCTGTACTGCTGTATTGCATAAAGTAGGTATTCAGGAAATGACTGTAGAATGAAAGTGGCCTTAGCCCCGTGATACACCATTTTAGACACATACAAATCATCATTTTGTAAATTGAGGTGAAATGACCCTGATAAGGTAAATAAAGGTTTAAAATTTTAAAAATCATTACTTAATGGAAAAAAGCTAGTGGCCGGAAATCAGTGGGCAAAGGCTTATGTATTTGCAAAAGCTTCTCCAGGCCATCAGGAAGTTCTACCGCCTACTGAGATGTGAGCCACACGGGAAATGATGGGCTTGGCAGTAAAAACATGAATTTTCTTGTTCATTTCTTTCTGTGAAGGGATCCTCAATTTCCACAGCCTAGGGCAAGAGACAGGCGAAATGTGTCAGCAAGAATTCCTAGTATGAAACCTATAGTAAGCAGGTTCAGGAAGCCCCACAAAGCCCTGTCTTGAACTCTACATCCGCCTTTTGAAACTGAGACAGATTCAATCCGTAGGAACTAGGTGAATCAACAGAGTTCCAGTTTCAAACATCCATCTACCTATTAATTATTGACAACGTGGCAAGGTATAGTGAATCTAAACTACCCAAGAACACACACACACACACACACACACACACACACTCATACACACACAATGCTATGTTTTATAGGCTTCTTGGGATACCTTGAAATCTTACTAAGACCCCCTAACAGAAAATCTTTGATATAGAGGGAAGTTTTTAGTTTGAGGGACAAAGAACCACGCAAAGTAAACTTAAGCCAATTATTTTATTTTCTGATCCTCTACTTTTTGACTGACAAACCAAAGCAAATGATAACTGTGCTACCTAAACTAAAAATGGAAAAAAAAATCAATGTAAGCATGTGGAAGCGTCATACTGTAAAGTTACATATCAAATATGAATGCAATTATTTGCCCTACTACACTCAGCAAAGGTAACAGCCTTTGAAAAGTAATGAGCACTGAAGGAGTTATGAAACACAGAAGAAAAAGGTGATTTCCAATTTCCCTGTTTTCACTAAATTCAATCTGGTCCAAATGTATAGAAATTCACATGACAAGGTATAGTCGTATTAGGACTATTTCAAAATATTCTGATACTCCTTCTGGATACAGGGTGGGAATACAGGCAGGGCCATCTGATTTGCATTTGGACAATGGGGATATAAGAAAAATGATGTGTAATCACTCCCAGGTGGAAGCTTTAAGATCCAGAACCCAATGTACTATGTTTTCCTCTTCTGCTACACTGAGATGGAGATGCATCAAGAGGTAGAATCTAGTGAGATGAAACTCCATCAGTCTGAATGCCTGAGCAACTACAATAAGCATACTCCCCTCTGACCAACTTCGTACATGTAGTGTGAACGAAAAGTAAATTTTTTGTGTTAAGTCTCTGTGGTTTGGAGCTGACTCTGCACATATAATATAGCCTATCTTGATCTACACACAGTATAACAAACATTATGCCCCATCCAGCTTCAATCCCTGCCCCATCAGTGGATTAGTTTCATAACTAAATGAGGTATTTTAAACACTTACATATTTTAAGATCACCAAGGAATGAGAGTGTATCTTATAAATTGCATATAACACATGGGACTCCAAAGATAGCCACCACGCATACTTCTCTCCTTGCACAGGCATGCTGTACCATATCAAGACTTATATCTAATTCTCCTCCCCTTGAATCCGAGCTGGCCTTACTAACTTGTTTTACTCACAGAATGTGGTGGAAGTGAATTCTTGAACATCCAAGGATAGGTTATAATAAAACCTAAGGCTTTTGTCCATGCCTCTGGAATGTTACCTCAAACAACCCAGCTGCCATTCTTGAAAAGTCCAAGCCACGTGAAGAAACCACATGTGAGATTTTCAGTTGACGACCCTTGCTGATCTCCCAGCCCAAAATTAGCATCAATTTCCAGCCATGTGCATGAGCCATCTTGGATATTCAGCTAAGTCAGATGACCGCAGCCTCACTCAAAATCTGAGTGTAATAACACAAAAGACCCCAATTAAGAACTGCCCTGCTGTGGTACTAAGACACCTACGATATAATGGGATATGGGAACCTTGAGAGACAGTAGTAAATTGTTTTTAAGTCAATAGATTTTAGACTTGTTATACAGCAATAGGTAACCTGAATTCTGTGTGATACGTTTAATGTTTATATGAAATGGAAATGGTGGTGCATATCACACAAGAATATTATAGAGATTAAATTTTATAACATACATAATATGCTTTATATAGTGTCTATAATAAAATGTGCATCAATCAAGATATTCTTGGTCATGAAAGGTTAAATAAAACAAAACAAAAAACCTCAAGCATTAGTGAGTTAAAAGAACAAGTTGTATTTCTCCCTCATTCCACTTGTCCATCAAGGTAGACTCTGATAACTTAGGGATCCAAGATGACAGGGTTGTGAACTTTACTGATTCCTGTGCAAGATGTCAGAAAAGCTCTGGGGGCTCATGTTACAGCACATGAATGTGCTGAGCTGGAAGCAACACAAATCACATCTGCAAACAATTCATTAGCCTGAATTGCAAGAGGCAGCAAGTAAATTCCCACCATTTGCTCTAAGAATAGGAAGAAATAGAAGCATTTGAATAACAGCATGGTAACATGCTGTGTTTTTCCCCCCCAGAAAATTATTCTATCCTACCATATTGCACTTATTTATTTTGTTATTGCCTGTCTCCCCACTACTAGAATTATAATGTATGCTCCACGTAGAAAGATATTTCTGTCCATTGAGTTCACATCAGTATACCAAGCACCCAGGGACAGCAGAACTTGGGCACAACAGTTACTTATTAAATATATGATGGAAATATGGGCTACCAGCATAGAAATTATCATCTTCTTTTCATCTTCATCTATAATGGTGACCACACAAATTACAGTTTCAAAAACAGTTAAGTATTTGGAGAGGTAGAGCCTACATAATATCATGAAGAACATGAAAATTAAGTATAAATACCTAGAAGTCTTTCACATGGAAAAAAAAGGATGATGAATACTTATTTCCATTCCAAATCCATGGTACTAATAGATATATGTATGTGACTCAACTATCAAATATAGATGGTGGGTCAGACAAACCCAAGTGTAAATCTTAGCTGCCCAAATTACTAGGTATGCAATTTGGGTTGTAAACCAAAGGTATTAAACCAAACCTTTTTCTTACACATCTCACTCTTCATTTTCTCATGGTGACTTGGAAGTGTAAATTCTCATGTATTTGAAATTATCACTCTCCCTGCCATTGCTCAGATTCTGGGTTTTCTTCCAGGTCCTCCTGCTCTCTCTTGTTATAGGGAAATACTTCAGCCTAATTTTCTCAGTGGTCCAAACCAATTCCAGTAAATAATGTTAGCTAGATGCTGATATCTTCTCTCCAATAATTAGCACATCCTGCTTTCCTCCACCATGGCCCCACTTCTTGGCAATATGTGACAGCTGGATAAAGACGTTTCATACAGGACTACAGGCTCTAAAAGGCAGAGGCTGGATGGAAGCAGGTTGTTCCAAATCAGAGAGAAGAGAGCATCAAATCATCAAGCCATCCTTTCGTAACCAGCGCTACGGTATGTGAAATTAAAAGAATAGAAAATGTGTTACTAGTAATACACTATGTTTACCTTACTCACAGAGCCATCTTCGATTTACTCAGGATCACTGAGCTGCACACTGCAGAAAGGTTTAAAACACTCTATAGACAAAAATAAAGTCTTTATTTATATGTTCTAAAATCATGGTCGTCAAGGGTTTTTATTTGGGAAGTAGGGAGGGGATGGTGTGCTAGAGGTGAACTTTTCCACAAAAAACAAAACAAAACAAAAAAACTTTTGTTGCCCTTCCAAAGATAAGCAAAATTTGGGAACAATGACAAAGAATCTGATTAATCAGACTCCAGCAATAGCAACCCCTTAATTAGCCTATGCAACCAATAATTTTAAGAGGCAGATGGTAGTAAATGGTAGCTAAACTATGTGATCCCAAGGACATTTTAAGTCAAAAAGCAGGGTCCTTGACTCACTATACTTTTAATGCACTTAATAGCATATATCTTTTCCCTTCCATTTTCTTCACTGGACAAAAATAAGAAAAATTTGTATTTGTAAATCTGGGCTTATATGATACTTTCATCTATATTATCTGTATAGTTCTCTCAATTGCAACCTATAAATAGGAAATTTACATGATATCTACCATAGCAGGACAGATCTATCTTCAGGTAGGACTAGAACAAGAGATTCCACTGATATCATCACAACTTGCTTTTTGTGTTTTCTTGTTTTCTATCATTTTGGAGGTAGTCTCTCAACCGTGCTTTCTTCTGTATAGCAGATTTTCTTCATGTGGTTGCAAGGATGGCCATCGGCAAACTTGGACTTACCTGGGCCTTAGCGCCCGTTGTCTCAGAAAGAAGATCTGGCTCTTTGTGAATGGTTTCAGGTGTTTGATTGATCTGGCTTCAGCTACATTCCCATCCAAGAACTTACCCAGAGTTTTCCAGATTTGATTGGCCAGGCCTGTGTCATAGCCTCACTTCTAAGGCCAGGTATAGACTTAGACACACTTGAAACTCAGACTGAAAACTGGAACAGGTTTTCTGTTATATTTTCAGTACACTCTTTTATTAATTATCATAACAATCCCATGAAAAGTCATGGACAAAATTTCCATTAGATGTAGTTCAGGAAACTAGAAAGATCTAATTCTTAGCGGCTAACAGGTATCAATTTATTTCTGACTTTTCTAAATTTAGGGCTGTGCCCTCAGTTAAACTATATAATTTATAGTACTCTCAGTCTATTATCTTTAAAATTAATATGGTGTGCATGAAGGTAGTATACATTAAATAAGAGATGAAAAAAGAGCATTTTATGTTGTAAAATCTTGTATAATAAACAACCTTAAATTTCAGTGGCTTACAACAAGTTTATTTCTCAACTCTATGGGTTGGCTATAATTCTGCTGTGATTGACAGGGGTTGGCTTTTGGCTATATGTATGTTCACATCTGCTCAACGTGTTTCCTCATTCTGTGACCCACTATCCAGGGTATGTTCTTACAGCAGGTGGCACAAATATAAGAGGAAAAGGCAAACCACATAAACACACTTAATGGCTCGACTCATGTTACATCTACTGACATTCCATTGGCTAAATCAAGTCACATGACCAAGTTCATCACTGGAGTAGACAATATACTCTCCCTAGCTTAGTGAGTGAGAGGCATTGAAAATTACTTGGAAGGGATTGTGCCAGTAAAATTCTCCTACAGAAAAGGAATGAAGAATTGGGAACAATAACCCAGTCTACCATAAAGCTATAGTTGGCAATAAAAAATATTAGATTCATCATTGTAATTCACCCTTTGAAAAGACACTGGAGGATTTAGGAGAGGGAATTTAAGATTAGGAAAAGTGTATCTCTTTATTGCCCATAATTCTGTACTCTTTCCTTTGACACCAGACTTCCCACAGTCACTTGGCTACTGGCTTCTGACTACTGGTACTTCATTTCCAGTCTTTACATTCTCGCTACATCTCACATGTCTCCTGAATGTGCTGTATCTGACCTGGACCTTCTCTCTTCTTGGCTCACCATTAGGCGGGTGATGTGTGTCACAGTCATTTCTGTAGCCCAACACAGCGCCTGCCACATAGGAGGTGGTCAAGAAATAGTCATGGACTCAGTTAAAGGAAACAGTCACGTGTGGCAAAGATGACTTGTGACCTACCCAAAAGGCATGCTTCCATTCTTCCTTACTAATAGTAGATAATTTAATGTGGGGCTAGGAGGACAGCAATGAAGAGCTAAATTAAAATTACATTAAAAAAAATACATCTTTTTATCCTTCCACATAGCCAAGGGTGGACAATGAAATGTAAATGAGCAGTACTAGAAAGGGCTTCCAAAATTATTTTTAAAGCAGTCTTATCTCTTTTCCATTTTCCTTCTTCCTTCTTGTAACAATGATTGGAGGTCTGATGGTCATTTTTAAGCTGTGAACACATCCTAAACATGGTCACGTCAAAAGCTGAAAAGAGCCCAGGTCCCTGATGACTTTGTAAGCCTTCGGATTCCTTTTGTGTGAGAGAAAAGTGAACTCTCAATTTGTTTAGGCTACTATATGGGAGGAGGCAGTTCTAATACTTGCAGAGAAACAACAATAATGTCATAGGTTCCTGGTAGATGTTAATTGGATCTGATTCTGAAAGTGGAGACATAGCTGGACTTTCATCATAAAAGGAACAGAGGCAGAAACAGAATCATTGTAAAAGCAGCAGAGACAGAAACAGAATCAAATTGGGGTAAAATGGTTCTCTTGACCATAACTGAACAGGAAGCCTTGACAATCAAGATCACATCAGGAGTTACTATCAGCACTTTCTGTTTCTTTCTCTCTGCTATTACTTATTGTGTGCTTCCCAAACACAAAGTACTGTACCTAAGTACTTTATATATAGTATTTCATTTAATCCTCAAAACAGCCCTTTCAAATACACAGCAAATACACACCCATTATCTCTGTATTGTTTAAGATAGTATTTACTATAAAACAAAGAACAGATAAGTGCTTTGCCCAAAGCTATTTAAACAGATCCAAATATAACTTGCTTGACTGCTAAATTCCATTGACGTTTTAAACTCTACACAGTTACATATTTTGTACATGAACAAATAACGCATGAAAACAAACCAGGAGTAAAGCGTTAATTAAAACCTATGCTCCTTAGCACTATGATATGCTTTTCTTGACATGTTTATTATACCTTGAATAAAAATGACTGACCACCAAGGAAGGTGGGTCAGTTTATGTTACAGATGACTGAGAATGAGGCATCAAGCCACAATATCCATTGATCATGTCCTACACACTGTGACCACACAGAAAGTAAGGGTTAAATTGATTTCTTGCCAATTCTTTGCTTTCTAGGTGAGCTAAGACATGATTATAATAATTGATATGAGCCAAGAAAAGCTTTTCTAATATTTAAGACCACTTACGTGGAGAACAGGAGCCTGCCAATGTCACACGAAAGGAACGAACGGAAGAAGGAAGGAAGGAAGGAGGGAAGGAGAGGGGGGGAAAGAAAGAAAAGAAAGAAAAGAAAGGAAGGAAGGAAGGAAGGAGGAAGGACGGAAGAAAGAAAGGAAGGGAGGAAGGGAAAGTAAAGGAAATAAATGGAAAGAAAAGAAAAGAGAAGAAAAGAGAAGAGAACAGAAGAAAGAAAACAGCCACATCTTCCTCATCACCAAAGTAGGATTAGCAAATCTCTGAACCACTTCAGGGCACAAGTGTGAACATGTATCAAGTAGTCATTGTCTTTAAACACATAATGTGTACACTTTTAAGTATACTGTGAAGCGATGGAAAGGATTACAACTGCCCCTCAAAGCTCAGAAATGTATTATATAATTATTCAACAAACACTTATTTACTGTCTTCAATATGTAAAATGTTACATGAGGTGCTGTGATGAGAAAGATAGGGAAAAGAAGTTGCAGAAGACGCAGACAATAGCCTCAAAACTTTCACCATCTAAAAAGGGACAAAAATACATGGATAAATAATAAATATAAGTACTGTTACAGCTCTCTCCACATGAATTAATTCAATTAGCAAATATTTATACAGTGTTGACTATATACCAGGCACTGTTCTAAGTCCTTGGGGTATATCAGTGAACAAGAGAGACAAAGTTCACTGTCCCTGTGACCCCTTTATTTTTTAAAATGTCATTGAATCCTTTGGTGCAAGGATTTGGCAAACACTTTCCATTTGCTCCTATAAATTCCTCAGCCTTTTTGCAGTTAAGCAGTGTCACATGACTAGCTGTGACCAATGAAATAGTAGCAGAAATAATGTGTCACGTCTGGGTTGAAGCAATGAAGAAATGCTGAGTGGATGTATGGTTTTCCATTCTTCCTCTTTCTCTGCCTCAGCAAAGCTTAAAATCACAATTTGATACCTGTCACTCTGAGTCCCTAAGGTACTATACAGAGCAGAAGCCCACATCAACCCACGTGGAGTTGGATATGAAGCATGAACAAGAAAATAACTTCTGAGAATTTTAGGAGCGTTTGTTACCACAGTGTAACACAGCTTGTGCTGACAAATACAGAGGTACATTTCTTATCATCTTTACAGCCACTGCTCTTAGAAAGTGGTCTCTCAACAGAAGGTATTCAAGAAATCACTTGAACGAATACTATTGTCTAAAGAAAAGTTTTTAGAAAGGTCTAAAGAAAGGAACAATTTATTTTGGTTTGCAATATTAAAGAGGAGTTTATGGGATGGGTGACATTTGAACAAGGAAAACATATGGAATTATGATGAGGAATATAGGTATTTGCCTTTTAGATCTGAGTTTGAGTCCTAGAACCATCACCTACCTTAGAAAAGTTATTTAATCTCTCTGAGCCCCAGTTTATTTATCTTTATAATGGGGATAATGCCTACTACTTAACACTTTGTGAGGATTAAATGAGGGAAAAAAAACAGCAAAGTGTTCATATAGTGCTGATCACAGTATGAAACAGATATGAATTTGAAAGCTTTGGATGTGTAGAGATAGTGATGGTGGTGAGATGTCTGGACATAAGAGTGGGAAAGTGAGTTTACTTGGCAAACAGGTATATTATATTCATTTTAGCTACAACTTCTAGCATAAAACTCAGTACTTACACTTAGCATTTATGTAGCATTTTACAGTTCCAAAAACACCTAGGCATGCATGAGCTCATGTATGCTTCAGATTCATTCTCTGAGAGTTTTTTAGGACTGTTAGAATTTAACAGATGTGTATACTGAGGTTCAGAAACATGCAAATAATCACCAAAGTATACTAATGGCAGAGTTGGAACTGAAGCTTCTCTTTCCTTATAAAACATCGGTGCTTTGTCTGGGATTCCAAGTGCCTTATACAAGGAGCTCAGTACCAACCACAGAACCTTCTTTGCTAGGTACTCTCACTATTTTCATGGGTCAAGATTCACTCATGCTACACTGCCAATCCCACTGTGCCTGTAATGAAGTTCTGTCATAGCCAATCTGATCTCAAGACAGATTTCAGAAAGCCTATGACGTGACTGCAAAAAGAAGTAAACGTCTATGACCTTCTTCTTTATTCCCTGGTGACTTTAACTTCTGAAATGCCGATAAGCACAGGTAATTACACTGACTCTGTAACATCTGGGTTATATTAACAGGATACTTGGTTTGTAAACAACTATACTTGTTGATTGTCCTTATACATAAGACACAACCCATACCAATGTGAGCTGGAGGTGCAGAAGATCTCTTTGATTCTCTCAATGAGAGAAATTTAAGATCCACCTGTCGTGTTATTGCAGCTTCACATCTGTGAGTACTGAGACATCCTCAAGAGGTGAATGCTTTGGATAAACGAGGACCAAATAAATACGATTTCTGTAAATAAGGAAAGTGTCAAAGGTAATAGCCAAGGCAGCCATAAAGCATGGAATCTGGACTTCCATGGTAGCACTTTAGAAATCGAAGGTGTTTCATTTACATTTATCTCCTTCTATGCCACAAATTGTTTATTCAAAATTAGTAACATCACCACCTTTAGAAGATGCCTCTCTCTTCCCTGAGAATTTCTCCCCCATTTCATAGGACCAGATACCTGGCTCAAAGAAGACACATAAAAGTCTGGCCAATGACCTACTGGCTGATCTCTTCTAAAAATTTCAAATAAAACATGAGAGACTTGGCAACTAGGGAAATGAGTCATATTTGTAGCAAAGCACTAAAATAAGGGACTATGAATAACTGTTTTTGTCCTGAAACAGCTTTATTCCTCTGGCTTGGCTGTTTAAATTTTTCTTGAATTATGTGAGATACACGATTATATTTCCAAAGCTTTTCTTTCACTTACTTAAAAGAGCGATACTTAAAAGGTAGATAAGGCTCTACCTTTTCCCAACCTCATTGCCTTTAAGACACTATCACCACCAGTAATTCAGGATAAAAACCTCTCACTTCTCAGTGAACTTTCTTCTTCCAAATTGCCTATGCAACCAGCTGCAAGTCCTAATTAATTCTACCTCTCAAATCCATTCTCTGCTTTATACATTCCCACAGCTCTTCACCTAGGCTTTCATCTCTCTTAACAAGTATACCCATCTCGAGTCTTGCCTCCTTCCAATCAATCCTGTGCCCAAATGAATAATCAGTTCTAAAGGGGGAGAAATTAAACTAGCATCACCAAGCTCCCCATTTGTCCGGAGGTTTTACATTCCCTGCCTTATTTAATCCTCCCTAAGAATTACAGGCTGTTTTTCTTATTCTTATCTTTATGCCCGTTTTATAGATAAAGAAACTGAGAGTCAGAGATTTTAGGCAACCTTCCCCTGGTCACATAGTTGGCAAATTATGAAAGTAAGCTTTAGACTCAAGTAGGCAGTCAAGGATCCATGCTTTCAACTATTATGTTAAATTTCTTCACCAGTGAGATGTGTGCTTAAGCCTACACATTTAATGAGGTCAGAGGTAGGATATGAATCCAGATCTCTGACTCATAACTTTCACACTATATTGTGTTTTGCTCATAACATTCCCTAAAAATTAAAAATTCCTTTGTCAATGTATTTCCTTTTACTGATAGCAAGACCTTTCACAATTTGACTCTAACTAAACTTCCTATCCTTTATCTTCCATCATATTTGGATTTCTGGCTTCTACACATGTCCATCTTAGCCGTTCTCTCTTGCCATGTCCTTCTTTCACGTTTCAAGCTAGCAAACGCCCATCCGTCATAGTCCAGCTTGAGTGTTTATGAACAGTGTGAAATTTTCCCATTAAACTCAAACTATTCACCTCTTCTGAGGTCAAACTTCTCATGGCTACTCCAAAGTCACCTGCTAGAAGGGAAAATGTGATGGAGGGGGAGCCATAGGGGAAGGATCAAGCAATCTCCACTAATTATTAATAATTCTCAGGGAATAAGAAGGAATTCATACAAGAGAAGTCCCTGAAGCTTAATTGTAGCTTTTGTTTCTGACATTTGTTCTCAAGTTTCTCTGGAGCTGGGAATGATTTCTATTCTTCTTTTCTATACCTCAGAAACTCCACTGAGCATGTAGTGAACATTCAATAATTGTTTTATTTTGTAAGCTACGTTGGTTGATTTTTTTGGGTCAAGACTCTTAAGTATGATTCATCCATGTTATTTGACACTTGAGTTTAAACTGATATCACTCATATGTGGATTATTAAAAAAAGAAAAGAAAAGAAAAGAAAAGAAAAAAGAGGACACTACTAAACTCATGTACAAAACAGAAACAGAGTCGCAGACATAGTAAACAATTTTATGGTTACTGGGGGAAAGAGGGTGGGAAGGGACAAATTTGGGAGTTTGAGATTTATAAATGTTAATTACTATATATAAAAATAGATAAAACACACATTTCTTCTGTATAGCACAGGGAACTATATTTACTATCTTGTAATAACTTTTAATGAAAAAGAATATATGAAAACAAATATATGTATATATATGCATGACTGGGACATTATGCTGTATTCCAGAAACTGACACATTGTAACAGACTGTACTTCAATAATATATAAGTAAATGAATAAATAAATTGAGTTTCAATAATCTTAGTGATAATAATGGTGGAGCAGTCTACCCCTTGAAGCAGCCTCTTCCAAATTTGAATCCTGCTTTTTACCATAATTTCTAACAATTTTGTGCTTGTGAGTTAAAAGTTATTTTACATTGAAGGTTATATGTGATTTCCCCCAGGAGAAGAGGAAAAGTAAAAGAGGAATGAGGAGGGGGAGAAAAAAGAGGACAGGGGAAAATGCAAGGAGAAGTAGGTAGAACAAAGAGAAAGAGAAGAGGAGAGGAGGGATGAGCAAAGGAGGGAAAAAAGACTTGGGAGTACAAAGCAAAAACATTGCAGCAAGGAGAGTAACTATATCGAATAGACACCAGACACCTTACTACCTGTTTCACATACATTCGGTCCTTTAATTCCTATGATAGCATGGTGAGGTAAGTATTTCTACCCCTATTTTGCATAGGGGAAATTTCGGTTTGGAAATTCTGAAAAAATTCCCATATGGTAATAGCCTGATAAGTGCCAGAACTGGGGTCAGACTCTGGTCTATCTCACTCTGTGTCCCTAATCATTCTGATACATCACCTCTCTTTGGTCCTAGTGCTGCTATTACATCACACTGAATTTATGCTCTTCATCTTCCCCATGGCACCACTACAGATATTTGTAGGAACTGACATATTTCCCTGAGTTGTTTCTTCTCCAGCTTAATGTCCCCATTTTTTCAATAGATTCTCACACAGTATTTGACTTCCATTGAACTTTAAGGTCACTCTCTTCAGTCAATGTCTCTCTCCCTACAGTTTTCATTATAGCCATTGAGATTCCCAGTTTGTTACTCACAGCTTCTTCTATAGACACTTCCCAATAAATTTTCTTGTCTCAGAAAAGAGAGATTATGATTAACTATCTCTCTCTTTTCATTTGGCTGAAGACAGGATGAAGCAACAGACCGTGGCCCCAGAAATCCCATTTAGAGAGACAATATAGCTTTGGTGACAGTGAAATCTGGGTTCTAACCTCGTCTACAGCACTTGATTTTGGTGACGTTATTTAGAATATCTAACATCCACATGGCCTTTCTATACAATCACATACTATTATATATGAATAGGGTGTTGAGAAGATTAAGCAAGATAGCACACGTCAAGCAGAAGGCACGTCATAAGTGCTAAGTAAATGGTCAGCATCATTCTTATTAGTTCAGTGTTCTCTCATGCTCATTCAAACAGCATTAAATGTTTATTAATGAAGCACAACCTTTGTCTTCATTCTAAGCCATGGAACGACTTGTGGTTATATCTATGTTTTCATAAATCTAATAATACATAAGCTAGAGAGACTGGAGGAGTTATCCTCCATGATTAACTTTAAATCTAAAGAAACAGCATCCAAGACTGAAGAAACCATTTCTCCCAGGATCACATAGGTAGGTAAAGGCAGAACTAGAAGTGAAACCCATGATTTCTAAGAATGAATCTAATGTACTTACATCTAAATCAGTGACTCCCAAGATTCAAACTTGGATGATAGGATGATGTTGACTAATGGGTTACCAATCCAGGTATTTTATCCAGTTCAGTTATTTCTCTTAAATTAAATGACCAGGAACAAGAGACAGCAAAGAGAAAATCTGTTAATAGGGGGACTTGAAACACTTCTCACCAAGCCAACTAAGATCACCTTCTTACCAAGTTTAGCCATACTCATGGGGGGCCCAGGCCCTGGTGACAGAATCAGATGATTTGGTTTCCAGACTTGGCTCTGCTATTTGTAAACTGACCATAAGAAAGTCATTTTACATCTTTTAGATTATTTTAGCATCTGCACAATAAGTAAACCAAAGCGCTAGTGAGATGATTAAGTGATATAACACATGTTAAAGTTTTATTTTCTAGGTTTTAGTCTTATTTTGTTTTTCACATGATTATTGCAATACATGTATGTACAATTAAGTGCCTAAATCTAAAATGTAAGATTAAATGAATTTTTACATGTCTATACACTTAATTGTTTTCCTTTGCAAATGGGAAAGGATACTATCTCATAAACTCCTTACTTCAAAGAATTATGACCACATTCAACTGAGATCATTCATTTGGAATATGAAGTTCTAATAAAAACACTTTATTATGTGCTTACTAAATAAGAGGTTTTGTTAAGGTACCATTATCTCATAAGGTATCCTGTTTAATCTTTGCAACAATCCTGTGATGTATATATTATTATATCCATTTTATAGATGAGCAGATAGTGCTAGGAGAGGTCAGATAACTTGCCTAGAGTCATACACCTGAACTGCAGACCCAGGCCTATTTACCTGAGAGGCAACCTGTGCAACCATCATTACCATAACTGCAGCACAATCACCAAGACACTATATGAATGTAACCAGGTCTCATAACTGATTAGGGCAGGAACAATAATACAGTCCTCCCTAGCACCCCAAAACATAGTTTTTCCTTTAGTCCAAGAGGAAAAAGAATAGGTGTTACAGCACTTAAATTTTAATTTGCAAGCCTTATTCCTATTCAAGACATTTTATTAGTAAGAATTGCTTATGCCTTCATTGGGGCAAAGGGAAAGAAGTGTGGGGATAGAAGAACTCTTGGTCTTCTCTGGGAATAGCCAAATGAGATTAAACATAAGAGAGTCTCTGCTTTCCTGGGATCACCAATCATGAGACAGGAATAGGTCTATTCAAGAACCACTTGCAGCCTTCATTTCAATTAATCAGCCTTTGGGTTCAGAAGAGGGTGGGTTACAGGGCTACCCAGGGAGGTAATCAATGGTGCCGGCTTCCTTGTCTTTACATGGTGACTCTAGTGTATTCATAATTGATACATCCAAGATTCAGAGAACTGTGCAGTAAGGACATGCTGGGATTTATCTGGCAAGAGAAAACACTCTGGCTGAATCTAAAATGAGCTGTGTTTGCAGGCCTCATCTGCCTGGTAAAGACCCAGGGGAAGGAGAAATAGTAGAAATGAGAACGATACTAGAGCCCAAGAAACAACACCTCCTGGCTTGGCAGGAGCTGTGGCTTATCCATGAAGACACAGGAGGCTTGAGAAAACACAATAATGCTAATTAATAAAACTTCCAACTTCAGGTCACTCCGAAGTTCACAAAATGCATTCCCACAGACTACTTCCATCCTCAAAGGGACTCGGGGAGGTGGTTATCACAGATCCTCTTCATCGGTTAAGGATAGTGTGGATCAGAGGGGTCACGTGGGGTACACAGCTAATGAGAGGCAGAACTTAGGTGCCTTGTTTCCTAGGCCAGTTCATTTTCCATCATGCTGGGTAGTTTTCAAGGATCCAGAGAGTGAAGAGTACCAAATCAAACACAGAATTGTGAAAACAGCAAAAAGATGAAGTGAGGAGCAGGATGCTGTAACCCACCAGAGTCAGAAAATGTCTCAATTCAAAGCTTGGAGCAGAGAAAACAAGTGTTGTATTCCAGAACTACCCAAATTACAGTGGAATTTGAACAGCATCTTGCAGAATGGAGCATCAGACTGGATCCAGGACATCCCTGCTCTGTGATGAACTCCACCAATTAATTAATAGCTGTGTGATTATGAGTAAGGCATTCAATGCCACTGAACATCTAGTTCCACATTTATAAACTGGAAGGAGGCGGGAGAGAAAAGAAGAAAGGCAGGGATGATGGAGGAAGCAGGAAGGAAAATAAGTGAGGAAGATGATCTAAGGGTCAGGAGATATTTAAACACTGGGGTAGAGTATCTAAGTATCACAGTATTAGTGAGGTAAAAGAATACAGGACTTAGTCCATGAATAGAATAGGATGTTTGGAACTTATTTAGTCATTTATACATTCATTCACTTATTCATATGTTTATTTATTAAGTTTCTCGTTTGTTCATTCAACTATCACTTACTGAGCATCAATTTGGTACCAAGATACTAGAAACTGAAGACAAAGAGATAGACAAAACAGAGCTCCTACCTTCAAGGAACTCTCAGTGGAAAGATGGACAAGTTAACATATAAAGTCAATATTATACAGGACAAGCACCTGGAGATCATGAAAGCACAGGGAGATCCTAGTTTAATTTTGTGTCTGATGCATGGTGTTTACAAAGGTGTGGGGATGGTTAAAGCGTATCTCTCCTGGAGTAGGTGACAGTTCAGGATAAACATCAAGGAACGGTCAGAATTAACCATGCAGGGGTATGGGGGAGAGGGCCGAGAAATGCATAGGATCTTTTCAGTATGATTCAGCGGAATGAATACAGAGCAAAAGGTGACAGAGAATGATTCGTTTAAGAAAAGGAAGGAAGTTTGGTCCTGCTGGAAATTAGAGAGCAGAGATGAGTCTGAAGCTGGAACAGGTTAGCAGGGGCCAGATTGTGAGCTGGATCAGGACATGTGGACTTTATCCTGAGGACAGTGGGCAGTCTATGTATGATCTTAACTTGGACAGACATGTGATCAGAGTTACATGTTTAATGACCATTCTAGCCTCATCAGAGAAAGAACTGAAGACTGGTGAGTCTAGATGCTAGGAACCTGAGTTGAGAGGCCCACTGCAGTGATCCAAACGGAGCTGATACAAGCGTAGACTCAGGTGTGGCCATGGACATGGGCACCAGACTCAGTGCACGTGTGTCGGTCTGAATTAAAAACACAACTTGACCTGGAAATATTCTCAGGTCTTTAGATTCTCTGATTTCCTCTGTTACTCATTCACTATGACTCCAATGATGTACAGTAAACAAAATATCTTCACTTTTAAACACATTCTTCACTTTTCTACCTTTTGCCATTCTTCCCTGGAAAGGGATTTCCTTTCCTATTTTCCTTTCCTAAAGACGAAATATTAGAATCTAATATTCAGATTATTCTGGCGTAAAAAGTTTTTCAGGAAGAAGCAGTGAATACATCTGTCTCAGCAGACTCCAGTTCCCTGAACTGCAATGATGGAAAATCCCACACCCCCCACTTCTCTGACACACATAACCCATCTCCACCCAATTTCAAAGAAACAAAAGAAGTCTCAAGGACTCCTTTGGAAAAATAACCATTCAATAGGATGTGACTAGGCTGTTTCCATGGCAATTCAAGCTTTTTTACATTGTGATAATTTCTGAAGATGGAAATTTTCTTTTGTCTCCTAATGTTATTTCCTTTTGTAGTGTGTAGGTATTCACACTCACACAGAGGCGGCTTGGGTCAAAAAATAAAGTAAAATACAAGACTTAAATCTCTTGGTTGTTTTCCTACTTCTTATAGCTTACTAGCCTGGGGAGATTGTTGAGCCTTTTAAGGGATGTATCAAATAGCGTGTCAATGTGGGGGTTGGAGAAAGGATTATCCTAGTATTTAGACTTTTTAAAATATAGGCATTTCAGGAAAATAGAACACTGTGCATAATACCCACCACTCCCAAACTCCGCAGCACACACCATGCCCTCAAATGGCAGTTTCTTTCCAGTTAAAACCTTACAAGGCCAGGGAAGGGGAATCTTAGCCAGGCAAAGAACTCTAAGCCAGAGGATACAATGTCACCTGACCAGCAACTCTCAGCTCCATCCCCATATACAGAGCAAGAATTTGAGGACTGTGGTGAACTTGTGCTCTTATGTCATTGCTTAAAGCTTGAACCTCCCTTCCAGCAGTGATTCTCAACCAGGGGCAACTGTGACTCCCATGGGACATTTGGCAATGCTGGAGACATTCTGTGTTTGCACAACAAGAGGGAGGGTAAGGGCAGGGAAGCTGCCAAACATTCTAAAGAGCTCATGACAAGCTCCCCATAACAAAGCATCATCTGGTGTAAATCTGGTGTAAAATCCACTAGCACGGAGTTTGAAAGAAGGCTGCCTTAGAAACTGAGGGTGCTAGTAACATAGGGATAGTGGGTTAATCACTGGAAAACAGATTTGCCTTTAGGGATTGACATGGGGAAGTGTTTCTAAATGGGTCAGTACCATGAGAGTGAAGAGGCCCAAAGACTCAATGTAATTTCTGGAAATGTCAAAAGTTAGATGTCCAATTGGGCAAGTAAGGGAAGACATCCAGGAATCCGTGAGCCAAGGTAGGTCCATTCATTTCTTCATTCACACATTAGTGGAACTTTTTTATGTCTCTCAATAAATTCTAGGCACTGGGCCAGCGATTAAGAATTCAACAATAAACAAAGCAAAGGGTCCTGACTTTAACAATCTGGTCTGGCAGGAATAGAGGTCATAATAAACAAATGTACAATTAATATTTAATAATAATGGTAGTAAGTGCTATGTGGAAGAAGAGCTTTTTTTTTTTTTTTTTTGAGTACAAGTTAGAGACCCTAATCTAGAAGGGAAAACTTCCTAGAGAAAAATGACTTTTAACTGAAATCTGACTGATGAATAAAAAAGTGGTAATTATGGATCTTGGACATGTGTCTCCAAGGCCCAGGCTGCCAAACTAGTATGTAAATTGCAGAGTAAAAGTCCAGGCCACAGGGAGAGGTCTGTTATGAGCCCATGTCTAGAACCTTTCAACCACTTATGCTTTTTAAGTTCAGGTATTTTAACAACCCTCAGAAGGAGAATGAGATGTTGATAAGGACACATAGCAGACAGATTAAGAATTGAAACAAGGCTGAGCCAACTTGGAAAAATGAAGTGATAGCTACAACTGTCTAATTATGCACTAGCACCTGAGTTTACACATTGATCATCGTTCCAATAAATATTAAGCTCATCCTCTGTGCTAAGCAAATGTTTTCATTATAAAGTAAAATAAAAAGATTTAGATAAACTGAAGATTGAGGGGATATAAGATTCAATAGGATCCCAGTAGCCCTTTGGGTTATAGAATCCCAAGCCAAAACTTACAGTTGGTTATTCTTGTTTTGTTAGGCTGTACGGAAATGGCGGTCAAGGGCTTAACATAATAGTTGACATTTCCTTCGAGATAGTGCCAGTTCTGTTGCTTCTCTCTATCATACTTTTTGTTTGCCATAAACATTTTACATGCTATTACTCAGATTTAAGTAGATTTTTGTATTGATGGAAGAAAACACACAGAAAAGGATGCATATTATGGATAGATAGTTTCATAAATTCTCACAAGCACATTTAGATAACCGCCAATCAGATCAAGACATAAAACATCATCAACATACCAGAAACCTCCTTTGTGGCTCTTCCTACTCAAGATCTCCATCGAGATAACTGCAGTCTTGGCTTGCATCACCATGGCTTAGTTTTGCCTGTTTTTGATATAATCTTTAAAATACAGTATTTTATCATCTGTATCTGGCTCTTCTTTCCTAAAGTTGTCCGGTGAGTTTACCCACTTTGGTGCCTGAACTTGTTTGTGATCTTTGCTGTCTTGCACTACTTTAGCTGTAAACTTTGATGTGTTATGAATTCATTATCACTCAGTTTGAAAGCTTTTATTCATTTCCATTGTGATTTCTTTATTGCTATCTGAATTATTCAAATGTGCATTCCTTAATTTCCAGATATCTATGATTTATTATGAATTTTGTTACTAATTTCTAATTTAAATATTCTTCTGTTCAGAAAGCATATTCTATATATTTCAGTCCTTACATTTCACTGCTTCCAGTGATGGCAGACTTTACCAGGGTCTTCCAGTTACGGCTTCCTTCACTTTTCTGACAACAACTCCAAAAGACGACATTCAACTCTGAGGACTGAATACTTAGTCTTACTCAGAAAGTAGTATTTTAGAGAGTGTTTTATTTTTGTGAGTTTTTTTAAGAACAGTGACTCTTTTATCATGTATAAATATCACTAGAGCAATATATAGGTATATAATTTATTAACATATATTTATTAAATATATATTTAACTTATTAAATATGTATTTAACCTATGCCATTAAGGTAGCATGATGACATGCATTATTCATAACTGAGAAAAATGGCACCTTTGGTGGCATAAGTTCCTCTTGGGAGAGAATTGTCCATGGAGTTTGTGTTTCTGCATATCTTGTGAGCAGAGACACTGCCAGCTTTTGGTCCAGAATATCTTTTCAGAGCTGTTTTATAATTAACAAATAGAGATAACGTATCCTCCTGGGGCAGAGGGCAGTTTTGTTTGTTCTTTGGTATAATGAAGATGATATTTCCAGCTGAAGTAAAGGCTGGGCTGGTTTACTTGCAGCTAATTATAACTATTAAGGTTTTCTAAACTTGGGATTTCTTAGCTATGATAATTCAAACCCACTATGGATAAAGCATCTGAGTGGGCTGCTCTGATCAGTCTTGTGAGACTGAAGTGCCAAGAGGAACTGATGTTAATAGAAACTAAAGCGCATAATGCTTGATGTTCAGTGAATAATAAAATCCCTTATCTCTGACCCAGGAGTTTCACGTGTTCTGTCATCATCCATGAAATTGTGTCAGACTAACTTGTTAACTTGCAAGTAGGGTGAAATCTTAGACACTTCATAGTTCTGATAACTGCAAAAAAAAAAAAAATCATAGTCTGAAATCCCTGAGCCACTGGATATACTTTGATCATCAATGTGGACATAATACTGGGATAGACACTTTGGTTTCCTTGTTACTTTGGGTTTATTTCACTATTCTAACACACTCATTTGTATAACAATTGCCTTATGTTTATACGTATTATAAAAGGTTTACAGAAAGTATTTTGCAGTCCAGGACTCTTTTCTCTAGGGTAGGAGGTTTTTAACTTTTTTTTTTTTCTTTTAATTCCATGGATACCTTTGGCTATTTGGTAAAGCCCATGGGCCCCTTTTCATAATAATGTTTTTAAATTCATAAAAACATAGAATTGCAAAAGGGGTTAATTATATTGAACTAGAGTTATCTAAATATATAAAAATCAGTTTGTGATAATAGTAATACATTTTTATTAATGTATTAAACAAAAGATCTAGTAAATAAAAGAACTAATATATAAATCACTATAACTGCCAAGTACTCATAAATGCAAATAATAGTTTAAAATATCTGCAACAACTATGACATTAAAATATCTGTGATTCTATTAATGTAAAGTTACCACAATTACTGCCATTATTAATGTAGTTTGTTTTCTACATTAATGAAGGTAATGCTAAATTATAATTACAGTTGTAGATGAAAAATATTATAAACCATATCAGTAAACAAAGAATGCTGAACCCATCAAGTCATCAGCGGCTGCCGCCACCCCCCCCCCCTCCCCGTGAAGACAAGCCTGCAGCCCAGCCTCTGCAGCCACTCACAATAGTGCACTCTGAGGGGATTCAGAATAACAAAGGACAGGATACCAGCCCTAGATAGCTAGATGTTTGTCAAAGGAATGATTTCAATGAGCCCAAAAGTTTGCTCCCTCCCATACAAAGAAAAGCGCTAAATTCTTTAACTTGAGATGTCAGGTTTTCTTCAGTTAAAAAGTAATCTTTTAATGGTTCGACTACCTGGTCTTTGTTGTAAAACTCCTATATATCCTGGCTTCTCCCCTACCTCTTTGGAGCAGTCCCTCTTCGGAAGCTGTCATCCAAGCCAGAGTCCTCCCACGGAATAAAACATAACTCTTCACTTTTAGGCTGTGCATTTATTTCCGTCAACACAGGACAGTAAAATAAATGTAACTTTCCCCCTTATGATTAACAGATTCCTTGTTTAAAATCTCTGTCCTAAAGTCTCTGGAGAACCTCAAAGTCAAAGCAAAGCAGATTATATTAACTGAATGGTATTATTTTCTTGAAGTTAATGTCCTCAATAGAAGATAGTGATTTGACTTCTCAAGTACATCACAAAGTGAAAGAGTAGGAAACTAACAAAACGGTTTCCCTGATGCTAAACCTGTTTGTTGATTCATTCTGACCTAATATTTCTGTAACTTACCTTTCTCTTTTCTCTGACAAACCCCCACCTTTGCATTACACCCTCCATTCCCTACACATTCTTTACCCAGAATAGCTTATCTTTCAACCCAAAACCTGTGCTCCAGGAAGTTGGTCACAGGCTGATAGCCTCAGAAGAATGAACAGACCCTCTGGAGTTTCTCCGTGATGCCAGGTGGATTCATCAAGAATAAGAAAAATACAGCACCTGAAAAACACCCTGTTTGTTGCTGCCTTTCTGTTCCACCCAGCTTTTCTATAAAACCTCAGGACACCAACCCCAAGATGGATTCACAGTCTGTAAGGCATTAGCCTGCTATGACTCCCCTTTGCTGGCAAAGCCTTAAAGCTGTCCTTTTCTAATTCTCCCAAAACTCTTCCTCCAAGTCTCGATTTGGCTATTGAGGTTCAGAGGCTGATTTTTTGGCAACAAAAGATGTAAATGTTTGACCCAGGGTCATGTAAATCACAGAGCCCTTTCAATTTCCAGAGTTAACAGGAGGAAAATTGTTTTCTTTACCTCTATTGCTTCTGGAGTACCATATGCTTTAAAACATCCAGAGGAAGCTATGACTTGGGACTCTTTCCAACAATCTCAAGAATCCTGGAATCAAAACTTGAGAATTCAAAATCTGTTAATTTTTATAGGTCAGAGGGAAGTGTAGTTACTAACATGAACATCACAAGCACAATAGACGTAAGACTAGTAGATTCATCCTAAAACAACTAGCCGGACCAATGATAGAAACAAAAGGAAAGGCAGATACATAGACCGTTAAGCTATTCTGTTTCATGTTACCTATCAACTTATTAAAAATGATTTGGGATGAGGACGAGGGAGAACTGTAAAGTATTTTCGTTTGTATAATTTTACTTATATCTGATTAACAACTAAGCTTCAAAAACACGAATGCATGTCAACAGATTCTATTTTAGTAATTTTTTTCTATAAAATTATTTAAGAGCACGCACACAGTCTTCTTAGTTTCACACAAATTTTCGCATAAACTATTCCATGAAGTCTTCACAACCATGCTTTTGTCAACTAAAGAAAAATGCGCAATCTAAAAGCTGCAAGTCAACTTTTATTTGGGGCCCTTACTGAGGGCTATTCCTCAGGAGACAATCTTACAGATTGCTTTGAGGAACTGCTCCAAAGGGGTAAGGTTGGAGCCAGGATACATAGGAGTTTTTGCTGAAAAAACAAGTAGTTGAAGATCAAAAGATTACTGCTAACCACAAAAAAATAGACATCTCAAGATAATGCTTTTAGTTTTTCTATGTGTGGGAAGATGCAAAAGTCTGGGCTCACTGAAATTATTCCTTAGATATGCATCTTAACTCTCCAGGTCCAGGATCCAGAGCACAGAACATTTCCAGTTTTTCTCCATCCTGAATTCCCCTCAGGGTGTAACTTCAGGGTTCTGCAGAGGCTGATGGCTTGATGATGGGCAGCATTTCATATTTACTGGAATGGAAGGCAACATTCCCTTTCCAAACTTTCAGAGTAGGAATCACTAGTTCTAAATTACAGATGAAGACATTGAGATTCAGAAATTGATGACTTAAATCTAAGTCTGACCATCTTTCCTTGACATAGCTGTCCTTGGGCCTGGCCATCTGAAAAATCTCTATCCAAAAAAAGCTTACTTTTCTTTCTTGGATTATGTGAGTTGAATCTTCTTATTTTGTAAGTTGCTCACACATCATATTAAAATAACAATGCAAATGATCATTAAGTAGCAACAACAAAAACTTCATTGCACGGAGTGGTCACATAAGATAAACAGAGAAACCAAAATGCACATTCAGATAGAAATGACTTCAGAGCCCTTGTTCTAGCCACTGTTGTAAAATCATTCCTGTGCTTTGTCCTTGCTCTCTGAGGGGTCCAGTGCCCTTCTCAACATTCTTCCATTCTCCAGGCCATTACCATTAATCAATACAAAGTTCTCCTTCATCTCAGATCATAAATCACCAGGCTATCCTAGTGTTGGTAGGTAATGGCTCTGATGAGCTAATTCATACCAAGGTGTGAATGAATAATGATGGTTTTATAAGTTTTCCACTTGGGAGTCTGTTTGCATTTTAAGAAGGGCCACAAACACTTCTCCAATGAAGTGTGAAATATGGAGATTTCTGAGACTATTTTCAGGCAAATGAAAGGAGAAGTAGTGTTTGGTTAAGAAGGGTTTAAGTACCTCTCAAACTACCTGGTTTGCAAAAATGGGAAGAAATAGAGGGAACTGGCACATGGAGGCTAGCATGAGACAGGCAAAATGAGCCAATTCTTTCTGTCAACACCGATGTTGGTGAATCATACACTTCCCCACAAAGGGAATTCCTGGTTGCCAGTTCACCCCAGAACAGACTGCTGCATCATTCAGATGCTCCCCTTGGGGAGATATTCATTCTATTTTCAGATCATTAACACAACAGAGCAAGGTTCCTAACATCCAAGATTCAGCTACCTCTTTTGGTCTGCAACTCCATTACAAGACTCCTAGAAACTTTCTCTCTCTCTCTCTCTCTTTTTTTTTTTTTTTTTTTTTTGGATGTTTGGTAATGAGAGTTTTTTCCCCTGCTCTATTGAGATATAATTGACATATAATATTGTATATGTTTAAGGTATAAAACATGGTGATTTGGTGATTTAATACTTTTATATATTGCAAAATCTAAATTCATTCCTCCCTATGGGGTGGTCCATCTCCTTCTGTTAAAGATTCTATACTTAAACTAATTGAAATTTACAAAAAAAAAAAAGAACGAACAAAAAACTTAGAAAATATTTCTATTCCTTCAAAGTACTCTATCTTAACAAGTTTGGAGGTTGCAAGCACAGAGAAAGTTTCCATTGTTTCATACATACCCTAGCTTTCTCCTTTGAAGCTTTTACAATGAGACCCTGGGATGCAAAATTAAACACTACTGACAGACTCACTGGATGTACAGACAATAGGATAAAACCCTTCTTAATACTCACTGTTGAAGTTAGTGCTGGAAATTTGGTATCATTATGTTGGGAACTCCTCTCAGTGGGATTCTGAACTGAGAGCTATACACAAGGAACAAGCAGAATGATGATGAAAATGCCTCGTTTATTAATAGCTGAATAAACACTCTCCACCCTTGCTGCAGAGTCCTCTGGCTAAATATGCTGCCAACTAAAAACTGGCACTTTCCATTGGCCTCTCCAAGGATTGGATCATGATGGCACTTGCCATCTACCTCTGCTTGGATTAAATCATGAGCCACTGCAGCCACTGACCTCCAACACTCCTTGAAAGGAGTTCAGGGTGGAGATCAGGAATGAGGTACTCTGTTCTCTAGGAAAACTGTCTGAACAGGCCTTCAGACAGCTAGATATTTTTCAAGAGAAGATTTTATGAGCCCAAATTCTTATGTCTCCTCATATCTAGAAAAGCACTAAAATCATTAATGGTGACATCTGCTCCTCCTGACCAGCAACAAGCCTCTGCCTAAATGTGTGCTTGACTGCACGTACCCTATTTCACTGAAATATAAATACTGAGTTTCTGCCCCTGCCTCTTTGGAGCTGTTCGTCGGAGCTATCTGAGATGCTGTCTCCTGGGCTACAGTCCTCATTTTGCCCCAAATAAAACTTGACCCACAACTCTCATGTTGTTTGATTTTATTTCAGTCAACAATGCCTTGGAAAATAGAGCCCAGGCTTAAGATCTAAGTGAGGCTTTCTGCATCCTCCTTATTGACTGTAAGACTCTAAGTTCTATCAGAGTTCATGATTGTCTAACTTCCTAACTCAGCTGCAGGGATGGGAAGAGCAACCTGCCAAAGCCAGGTCCAAAGAGGAAGGCTCTGCTCAGGGTTGAGAAGAGTAAAAAAAAAAAGAAAAAAAAGTGTGAAATACAGCAAGCTCAGTTCAACATCCACTATTAACTGTTGGTCATTTAAATTCTCAGTTATTTTAAATAAGATGAGTAACACTTCTTCTGTTGGGTAGATGCTAAAAATGGATCTTGGGATGAGGGCCCAAAAACATAATTCTTAATTTAAAAAGTCAAGTGAAAGTACCTACTATTTTATAAAAATTATTATTTAATGCACTTATAAATTGTGAGATTCCCCCTCAATAGAAGAGAGGAAAACATGTACAGTTAAATACAAAATCAATTTTTAGTACTAGCTTAATGGATTTATAGGCTTCTCTAAAATTTATTTTTCCTCTTTCTTTCACCTAATATCTCATGGTGTCTATCTCTTAAAGGGAGAATTACATTTATTTCATGATGGGATTCAGTGTTAAATCTAACAAAATCAGGTAAAGACACTCAACACAGTATATAGTACATTGTGGTCAAGACAGTAAATTTATTTATTTATTTATTTATTTGTTTATTTATTTAGCAGGGGGAGGTAATTCAGTTCATTTGTTTATTTACTTGGTATTTTAATGGAGGTACTGGGTATTGAACCCAGGACCTCGTGTATGCTAAGCATGCACTCTACGCCTTGAGCTATACCCTCCCCTCTATGACAGTAATTTTAGAATCAAGTAGATATCAACTAAATTTCTTGTCTATCAATGATAAACCACATGATGTAGGGTGAGTAGTTTATCTGCCCCTTTTTCTCCCCATGTGCATCATTCAGTTAATTAATAGTTGATGTATACTGACAATCAAATGAAATATAATCAAGAAGATTAGTACAGAGTACATGCTAGATACTCAATTAACTGTAGCTATTATTACTCACACCACTTGAAATTACTTCAGGAGGCACGTGGGTTCCATGTGTTCTTACTTGTATTTACCTGTTGGCAGGGGTGGGTTTGCAATGGTAAAGCAATTTGAAAGTTACATATAAAGAAATTTTAATTCCTTTAAAGCCATTCACATTTGTCTTTTGGAATATGCTGATGCAATGTTTTGAAATCCTGGTTGGTAATGTCAGAGCATAGTGGGGTTTGGAGTCCCAAAGCCTGGATTTAAACCCAACTCCAGAACTTACAATCTATGTTAACTTAAGTAAGATATACAATCTCCATTTCTCATATCCTGCATCTGTGATATATTGCTAATAATATTATCCACCATATACAGTTGTTGTGAGGATTAAATGAGTTATACCTTTATCTACTTAGATAAGTGTTAAGGATATAGTAAACTACTCCCCAATGTTATATACTCACATTTCTTTTCATCTGTATTTCCCTTTGTAATAATACTTACTGAGTATAATATATAAGGTTATATTTTTATTAGTAGTCAGTCAATTCAATTTTTAAATTGATCCATGTTGTTCCACATATGCCACATTATTATTTTGTCAGGCATTTCTGATCAGTGATGTAATATTTTTCATAAGACCCAAGTGGGATGAGGGTATCTCTGATCATTAATTGATTGAATTTATGGGTGGACTAGTTAGCCCAAAGTTTAGTGATGCACATTCACATAAGGGCAAGTTGTTATTGCTCTTATAAAGAAGTAACGATGCATGTGTTATACATAGGTTTTAATTTATCTTAATATCTGATTATATCTACCCCAGCACATGCTACTGATCCCCTAATGCATCCTCTTTAAAATCCAACTGAGAATTCAAGGACATTACCTTAAGGAGTTCACACAAACTACACTTGTATGGAGGAAAGCAACATATAAACAAGCAAAGATCAAAATTCTGAAACCTTGTGTCACTCCAGCAGTTTGTTCACCACCTTCTATTTTTTATTTACGTAAAGTCAGTTTATAACGTGCCAATTTCTGGTGTACAGGATAATGCTTCAGTCATATATATACATACATATATTTGTTTTCATATTCTTTTTCATTATAGGTTACAAGATATTGAATATAGTTCCCTATGCTATATAGAAGAAACTTGTTGTTTATCTATTTTGTATATAGTAGTTAGTATCTGCAAATCTCAAACTCCCAATTTATTCCTTCCCACCTGCTGGGAAGACTCTCAGAAGAAATCCTCAGCTTTGCCAGCTCACCCAAGATTAAAGCGCCCTCTGGCAGCTGCAGGTGCTATCACCTATTTACAACTTCTTGAGCCTCCTAAGAATTAGATTTCCCTACTTGCTTTTAGTTTCTCCAACTCAATCCCACCTACTTTCAGCTAGAAATCCTAGTCTTCTGAGTCTCTCTGAACTTCTTACTATAGGAGATGAACGTAATACCACACTATCTCTCACTTGCATTTTTTTCGCATTCATTTATCCAAGGATACCTTGGATAAATCATACAGCCTTGATTCTTAAGGAACCTGGCACTTACTCACTTAGAATCCATCTAAGTAAACAATAGAAAAGATTTCTTACAGGCCTTTAAAAAGACTCTCCTTCTGAGACTGACTAGTAAGTCTTGTCTTGGTGTAGAATGGGGATTGCGAATGCTTCCCATAAAAACCAGGGTTCATTTTCTGCCCGTTGCCCATTCACTGTTTTATTGTTTGTTGCAGTACGTGTCACAGAGTTCTCACACTGCACGCCCCGACTGCCTCTGCCTGCATGAAACATGCTGCTCTACCTCAAACAATGCTGGAATACATTACATAAATTTCCCTTTGATATCCAGCATGTTTTCTACTCTAATAGAATCTGAGCAGAATCACATCTCCTTTCTCCTAGTGTTCTCGATGTGCTTCATAACTCTCTGCTCTGTGAATCCAATAACCATCTCCAAGCAGTTAGAAGGGATACGTTTCAGTGAAGGGTAGAAGCAGCTCAGTAGGGCAGAGCCAAAGATGATCTAGCAAGTAGTCACGTGATAGCAAGAGTGCACACAGTCCAAAGGATCAGCATGTCATACGATCAACCTTTATGATTCAGAATTGTTGCAGGAATGGAGCATTTGGGTCCTAATGCAGAATGAACCTCTAAACCTTTCTTATTTCAAACCTGATTGTAAATTTTCATGAATTATTGGGGTTCCTTCCGACAGAAGATACTGAAGTTTGCCTCACAACCTATCCTCAAGCCTCATGCCAACTTCCAGCCTCCAACAGAGGCAAATACTCTTCTCCAGCCTCCCTTGCAACCGTGAGTGGTCATGTGCACAGTTAAGGCCAAAGAGACATAAGTCAACACCTGTTTTTAGGGTTCCTTGGAAAGCTTTTTCTTTCCTGATAAAAGGGAAAACAAAAGCTAGGAAGGTATCACCCTTTACCAATCAAGTGTTTCCATGATACCTGTGCCCATGAGGGAGAGATAAAGGTTATCAGAGACCCCAGGCCTGGTATTGTTGACATAGTGAACCACCGTCAACAACTGCCTCTTCCCAAGTATCTTGTTAAAGGACAATTAATAAAAAAGTCTAATTTGAGCCAGGTGCATTATTTGATTTATCTTATTAATTGCAATAAAAATCTTTCCGACCTCACTACCGTGACCTCTTAAGTAGAACTAACTTGAAAGTATCTTGCTCAATCTCTAAGGACTTTCAGCCTTTTGCAATTATTCTAAATATCATGGCTTCAAACAAGGAATGTCTCAACAAATCATAAGATCCAGCTTCCTAGAAAGGCATGTAGTAGAAATAGCATCAGACCAGACCAGTATCTGCTCTCTTCACTCTCACTGTGATCATAGAAAAGCCAATTCAGAGACTGGACTCTCAAGCTCTGGAAAGTTAAGTTTGGAGGTGGGTTACATTATGCTCTCTAGTCCTGAGATTCGACAATCCCATCTCAGGACCTGGAGTGCACTGCGAGTTTATAATTACCGCATGTTCTCCGTGTCAAGGTAGCATGTGCAGTAGCGCCCTGGGAATATGGAAATCTGCGCTCCTGTGCCGCTGATGCCATTCACTCATAGCATTCAGTTTTCTGAATCTCATTTTCTCACCAGCATGAGATCATGAGTAAATCAGAGATCATATTCTGGGGGCTCTTAGACTAAATTCAGTCCGTAATTGTGTTTTGTTTGCCTGCAGAGGTTTTTCATTTTGTTTTTGTTTTTTAAGTTTTTTTTTTTTTTTTAATATATGGAACTAGATTTGTAATATCTGTATTTCTGGGTTCTTTTGAAAATTCAGCCCATTTGGCAATATAGGCCCACATTCTTCCATGAAAATAATCACCTACAGTAGAGAAACTGCTACCCCATTAAAAAACAAAGCACACATCCTTCACTCACAATACTGCCAACTAGACCCACGTCACTCACTTAATGTTATATACCCAATGAACTGTAGTGAATTTTTAAGCCCTGGAAAAGAAAATTGTTAAAATTCCTTTCTAACTCTAAAACTGTCTCTAAAGAGAACCCATGGTGTAAACTGAATAAACCATTAGAGGATTTGGTTCATAGGCCAAAGGAGATGATGTCTTAAGCCCCTCCTAGCTCTAATATTCTAACACTCTATGACAGACTAAGATGTTCCTGAGACTTTGATGTATTATTTGACACATCACTGGGCAAGCCAGCCTTGAGCAGGTCTTCGAAGTCACTAAAGGGAGCAACACTTCACTTGTCACCAGTGATCTGGGATGAAAACACAGATAGCTTAAAATCAGAGGTTGCAGGTACACCATTTCCTGCAGTTTTAAATAAACACAATCTGTCTACCCAGTGCTAACCAACTGTTTCTTAAGGCATGTTTGTAAATGTGTTTATAAAGCAAGAACCTCCAATCTATCAGGCCTCAAAGAGCTAATCAATATATTCCAATCTGATCTCAGAGAAGTTTTGCCGCTGGGAAGTTTAATTTATTTCAACTCATGGCCATGAAAAAATGAGCAGCCATGGCATTTTGACAAAATAGAAAAAGTGGACGATGTTGTATCCAGCAACAGTTCCATTTCAATTTGCCATTTTATCTGAACAAATCACCCCACTGAATGGAATGGCCATGAAAACTGATCAGGCATGAGGCTAGTCTATGGGCCAAGGTATGAAGGGTATAAAGATGGCAGTTGCAAGAGGCACTGTTACTCACAGACCACGCTCCCTGGTAAAACATTTCTGGAGAGGGAATAAGAAGCCTGAAAAAGAGTTTTGGTGTGTAATCTACTAGATAAATGTGCTTTTAACAACATTGATATCTAGATATAATCACTTCCCATAGCCAGGGTGTTTGCCCCTGAAAAATAAATTCCCCTGATGTCTGTAAGGGGTGGATATCAAGTGCCATTTCCCTTTTAGAGTTTGGCACAGTAATGACATAAACAAATCCCAGGAGAGTATTTCTTATTTTCATGCACCCAAAATAGAATCCAGGTCTATCATATATCGGAAGACAGCATAGCTTTCCAGCTGGCCCCAAGGGAAATATGCAGAGTGGCAGAAATGGAAATGTGTTATCCTGGGAACCCTGCTATATTGCAGACTGCATCAGTGGCATATGTTTGCATAAGTGATACATCACTCCCCACTTCACTTTTCTTATGCAGGTTCAATAAACAAGTGTCCTGTTGTCTTTAAAATACAAAGAGAGAAGTTCTAGAAGACCAAGTAAGGGGAGGAGAGGGACTAAAGAAGGCTAATGTGAAGGAGGTACTTTTCAGGTAAGACATGTTAAAGGAAAATTATCCAGAAAAGGGAATTAAGTTAGAGAAGAGCTCCAGAAAGCATAACTGTACTTAAGCACCTAGAGAGGGAGACGTCATTTCCTGAAGGGATAAAGATGAAGTTACAGCGGAGAAAAGGTGACATGTCCTGATTCTCTCCTGGGCCCTGATAAGACAATTTCACTATCAGAGAAAAGCACTGGTTACTGGAAATTGTAACCAGGACCAAGAAAAGCTGTCAGATTCCTTTTGAGTTTTCCCTGGATTCAGAGTTATGAAGATATAGGAAAACTACCTAGGGATTTCAAACGCAATGAAACATGGAAGAAGGAACACTAGACTTGAAACATTAAAGTGAGTTCTAGCCACTTCTTTGACACTAATTTCCAATGTGACTTAATTTCTTCACAATTGTGTTTCCTCATCTCCTAAACAAAGTTATTGCATTAATGGTTTTTAATGATCTTATATAATTTGGAAATGTCACGATCCTCATCTGTGACCTCCCATACAACTCCACTTCTGTGTTTCTCTATTTTCTATGAAAGTACTAGCTTGTTGAATACACGAATTATTAGGATGACAACTGCATGGGTTAATAGCAATTCTATAAATTTTAACCTCTGCAATGTCCTTTCATGAGTAGATACATCTATTTTGAAGGTCATGATATAGAATCAGTATAGAGTTGATTTACAGCATTTCCATTCTCCAAAAGTATCCAACTTCATTCATGAGTTTCCAAAGGTTAGAGCAGCACAACCAGAAAGGTGTCCTGAAGAGGGACCTGTTTTAAGACTCTCTTTGTCAAAAGAGAGAATTTATCTCTGGCACTACATGTGGCCTCCTGAATAAGAATCTACTGATTTATCATCTACAGTAGTAGGTTCAGTTGACTGCATGTTCAGAGAGCACTCTATTGACTGAAAGCCTCTGATCACTTTCTAGAGAGTTAAGTTAATATAGAACTTATAAAGTAAAGCTCTTTTGATTTAAAAATGTTTAAATGATACTATATAATATATATATCAAAAAATATGGCATCCAAACATAAGGAAATGTCCCTTGTGATTTGTTTGAAGTCTGCCAGATTGCCATTAAATAATTATACCTACTTTTTATCAATGCATTCTTAGAAGGATTGGGACTAACCAGAGAAGATCAAGAGAATTATGTGGGTGATCAAGAGAATTATGTGGGTGACAAAGCCATATATATAAAAAAAAAGCTAAAAACATTTGAGATATCTACCTGTAAGAGACAGTTAAGAACCATTTGTCCCTGACTGTCATGCATAAGAAAATATATAAATGGGAAAAAAAAACTGCACATCTGAATGGCACGGGAGTAAATTTTAGCTCTTTTAGGAATAAACAAGAGTAATACAAACCAATTTTTAAAACATATACTAAGCTACTAAGCAAGACACTAAGTTTGGTGCTATGCTTCACAGAGAGTTAGGGAAAAAGAGATGAAACAAAACCAAGGTACCAAACTGCAAGTCACTCATTCTCTGGGAAGAGAGAGAACATATTAGTTAGATCTTCAAGCTCCAATGTAAGGGTGGGCCTAAAGGGCCTTTGTTTATGACTTTATGGAGTTTTATTTTAAAGACACAAACAAAACAAAAAATATGACATACCCTAGACAGATCTCCTGGCATTTACTGTGTTCACTCTGGGTCCAAGTCTAATTGTAATACATTTTCTGGGAAGCAGAAGAATAACATTGTTTAGGCCTGGAGTCTGGACTTAAAGGACCCCATCTTTTCCTGTATACTTATTATTTATGCCACCTGCAGAATGGAGTTTAATTAGGTCAGTTTCCCACATCTAACTGGGAGGAACACCACTGGGGACAGTTTCACAATGAGTTACCCCATATGTATTTATCTTCTTTCATATGCAGCCTGTATTTCATTGGTGTATTGATCCCTTGGACAATTAAGTTGTGAGCAGGACAAGAGAGCTGATTTAATGCAACACAAACTGCACAGGCCTCTTCAATACAATTCAAAGAGCCACCTGGTTCCACTGTCTAATTGTGGGTATTTTGCCTCCTCTTCCTATACCAGACTTTTTCCTCCCACCCCCTTGGCTCTCTCCTACAGGAAGAGGTACTGCTTTTTCCTCTTGTTATGAACCCAGAATATACATGGGACTATGCTTTATTTTCAGGCAAGTCAATTCTTCCGAGTTTCCTTTTGTTGCATTTGTGTTTTGGCCTTTGGTGCAGCCAAGCCCCAGGGCAGATTGCTTATCTTACATCTTTCTCTTTCAGGGCAAGGAGCTGGATGTATAAATGGATTAAGAGGTTTTCTCTTCCCACAGGCATGGATGAGCATGGCATTCCTAAGACAAAGGTCCTTATTTGATTTGGGGCATAACTAGTTCGGGCTTTTTAGGCACCAGTAAAACTATAAATAATGTAAATCTGGATTTACTTTTGTATTACCTCTTCTGTTACAGTATCTTCTAAAACCCTTTGGGAACAATTGTTTAGCAGAGTCTGACCCTTGAGGTTTCTGAATCTCTGATCATGATATCACCATTGCAGGATTTTATCCATGTATTTTTCCTCAGATATCAAGGTCGGTCAGCACAGCAGAATACAAAGAACGCTATGTAGGAAGACGGTGGTGCTACATTAATTCAAACTGGAAGCATTTGGGATGAGACAGTTTTAGGCATGTTAGACTGGGCTGGTTTATTAGCAAGGCCTTCTTACCTCATGGGGCCCGTGTGATGGTTAATTTTATGTGTCAACCTGACTGGCCTCAAGATGCCCAAATTAAAGGGCTATGCCTGAGCACATCCATGAAGGTGTTTCTGGATGAGATTACATTTGAATAGGTGGACTGAGTAGATTACCCTCCCCAATGTGCATAGGTATCATGCAATCCATTGAGGATCTGAATGGAACAAAAGGTAGAGAAAGAAGGAATTTGTTCCTTTTTCTCTGCCTCACTAATGAGCTGGGATATCTCATCCCATCTTCTCCTGACCTCAGACTGGGACTGGATTCCCTGGCTCCCAGGCCTCTGGACTCAGACCGAATTATACCACCTGCTTTCCCTAGTCTCCAGTTTACAGACTGCAGACTCTGGAACTTCTCTCCCTCCATAATTGCTTGATCCAATAGTAATAATACATACTAGTAATAATTAATATTGTAATACTAAATAGTAAAATAATAAGCAATAAATGAATAATAATAAATCTTACAGCATCCCCCCTCCACTCCCACTCCTCCCTCATCTCCTTCTGGTTCTGCTTCTCTGGAGAACCCTGACTAACACACCCTAGAAGTGTTTTCTATTTATCTATTGTTAATGGAGGAACTGGGGATTGAACTCAGGACCTCGTGAATGCTGGGCATGCTGTCTACCATTTGAGCTATACCCTCCCCCTCTGGAGGTGTTTTGTAAGTCCCTAAGTATGACTTACTACTACATATACTGCTGCCTTTACTTTAATGTTCCTTTTAACAATATGATCCATACCAACATTTTTATGGGCTTCAAATGTTCAGAACAGTTAAGTAGGCACTACTCTAAGATTATTTAGATTAACACTTAAAATAATTCATGGGGTAGGTATTATTATGACAAAAATTTGAAGCTTATGACAATTGTCCTCAGTCTCACAGACTCAGTTATCTCTTGCTACATAGCCAATCATTCCAAATGGTCCAAAAACCGGAACATTTATTATTATCTCTCCTGATGTTAGTGGTTGCCTAGGCTCTGCTAGACAATTTTCACCCTAGGTTTTGGATCCAAATTTAGACATTGGTTGCGGATGTTAACCATCTCTAAGGCTTCCTAATTGCACGTCAGGACCCAGGACTGGGGAAGACTCAATAAGCTGAAGACTGGAACAAATGAGATTCCTAGGGCATCTTCCTCTGTTTTTATGTGCTATCTCCATGTGCTCTCTCCAGCATGGTAGCTTCAAGGTAGCTGTACATCCGACATGGGGGTCACAACACCAGAGGTGCATTTTCTGACAGAGTTGGGTGGAAGATACATCCTATTCTATGACCCAGGCTCAGAAGTTACACAGTGTCACTTCCATCATATTCTGTTTGTCAGAAGCAAGTCATTAAGGTCAGCAGCCCATATTCAAGAGAAAGCAATTTGGTCTCAATTTGTTGAGAGAAGAGTTAAAGAAGGAAGGGTTAAAATTGTATTTGAGTTCAGGTTTTCCTGACTAAACATCTCTTCCTAGCCCCACCAGCTACACTTTTACAAGTTACTCTGAAGATTACCTGCATTACACTCGTCCACTTTACCTATATGGTCGGTCATACATTGAACCTAAGTTAGATCTCTTAAGGTCACTCTCTCTGACATGAATGCTCAATGTGTGTTTTTAAATCCCAGAATCTTCAGGAAGTGCAATTTTGATGAAAGATATAAAAAGACTTTAGCACCAGGATACACTGCCTTTGAAAAATACCCTTCTTCTCTGATACGTTTCTGAGATTCTCTGTCTCTTTCGGTCTTTGTCTCTCTCTCTCTGCACCTTTTCCCTCATTATCATCCGTTATCTTCCTCTTCTTTCCTCTTTTTTTTTTTTTTTTTTGTCACATATAATTTACGACCCATTGGTGTGGTTTTTGCCTACTTACCAAGGCTTATAATCAACCCAAGTGAAATTAATTTTTTTACGTAAAATTCCCCAATGGACATGATTTCTTAAAAACCAAGATATATTGCATCAACACTATTTCTTCTGACAACGAATCTCTATTTCTATCAAAAAAGTAATCAAGTTTTCCTTGAATGATTTGTTCTCTATAGAGCTAGACTGCTTATGGCTCATAGCTCTGTGATCACTGAGGCACTAGAAGATTTCCTGATTCTTTATATTTGTTATGGTACTTTGCTGAACCATGAATTTCTGTGAAAGGTTGAGAAGATGGTGATTGGATTTCTTTCCTATTTGAAACTTCTAACTCCCTTAGTGTCTGGCTTTGCATATGTTTTCAGAGGTCTTTCTAAATTCCCATCCGACTTACAATGGATGAAAATAAAACAGAACAAAACCACAAATTAAATGCATCAATGCCTCTTCCCTATCTTTTGCATAAGAATAAGCTAGATGAATTCTCATTTCCCACCTTTCCTAACATCCACAAATACCTTTATCTATTGCGGTCTGTCTATACATTGAAATCTTGTCTAGGGTTTTGGTGAAGCCTTTGCAACTTGGTCCACGACGCCTGTGTAGCAGGTGTGGGAAATATGGCTTGGAACCAAAAGCCTTGACTCTGCATAATTCTGACAAGCCATTTAATGTTTCTGAACATTAACTGCTTCATCAGTGAAATGGGGAGAATAACTTCTCAAAGCCTAATTCAGACGGCTATTTTGAATGTTTCAATGAAATATTTCTTATCCTTTGTTAAGCCACTTCTCCTACTGGATGAACATAAGAATGCCATACATTCTGTAAATGTAATTTCAAGGTTTAAAATATATTAAATATTATGACATAAATTAAGATGAGTGTGTGTGTAACTCTACTTTTCTTCTAGAGGGATTTCTCTTGGGAACCACAAAGCTAAAGGTTTCAAAAGTGTTTTCTGAACTGATGAGTGATCTAAAAATACAGACTTTCACATGTATTATCTTACATAATCACAAAATCATTGTGATGTAGAGTTTATTACTGCCGTTTTGAAGTTGGGAAATTCAAGATTGTATTATAATAAACAGCAGAACTAAGTAATCAAATCCCACTTTCCTGGCCATAAATTTATTATAACTATTCCTAGTCCTCTTTAGAATATTTAGTATTACTTGTCTGTACCCACCACATAGAATCTTGAGCCAGCACATGAATTCTTCATTTGTTATGTTTTGTTTTTCCTGGAGAGTCAAACTCACCTGCCATATAGACTGTAAACTTTCTGAAAGCCCATCTCTGTTTTCATCACCTCTAGTACTGGCTTGGTGCCCAAAAAGGCATTACTCTTCAACAACCTGTTTTATTTTTCCTTTTTAATATATGTTGGGCATATATTCTCATACTCTCATACTCTCTCATAATCATGATGACCTGCCTGAGTTACTCATCCTACCAGATGTGCAGACAGACACCTGTGTCTCTTTAAACACCCATTTTCACAGCACGGACAGGGCAGGTAATCAAACTCTGTGTCTGAAGACCATTCAGACCATCTGGAACTTGAGGTGTAAGAGAGGTATTTCAGGAAAAGCTGGTGTAGCTTTAAACATTATTCTCTTGGGGCAAGAAGGAGAAACAATGCTTTCAAGTACATCTAGCAGAAGGGAACTTCAGATACATTGAGAAGTTAAATAAATAGATTAAAAAACAAACAAACAGCACCAAACAGTTCCACAGAAACGTAATACAATTGTTAGTTCTCATGGCCTCTACTTCTCTTCTAAGCATTAAACATTTCCATCGGTCATCTCACATAGTAAAGCTATTGTTATTTCATGTGCTCCCATTTCCCTGCCAAAGGTAAGAATGAGGAATATCTTTCTGCATCCTTTCATCCCAATGGATTAAAATAGGACATCTGTATCTATCAAGGGTGTTTAGGTAGGTTTCAAATAATTATCAAGTTAACTTTTAAACAAGTACAATATGATAACTGTAACATCCTTCCATTTACAAAGTGCTATTCATTTTACAGTGTCCTTTCAAATGGATTATTTTGCTTTGCTCTTCGTAACCAAGCAAATGCAGTGAGGTCATTGGAGACCCATAATATGGGTAAGAAAATCAAGTTATAAAGAAGAATAGATTGGCACAACTCTTAAAGTTTAAAGTAAAACAGTCAGGGCACAAATTCTAGCAGTATGAAAAGAAACTAGTATTTTATGAGTATATATTTCATGCCAAATAACTGTGGGTAAATATCTAATATATTTTATCTTATTTTTAGGCTTCATTATTCAGGCCACAAATTCATATTTCTCCACTGAATCTATTCAGGAAACTCTCAGCCTTAATATATTATACCTCTTCTTCCTAGAAAAAATGCTCACCAAAATCTAGATACAACAGTAAAAATGTTGCAAACATTTGAAAGAGTTAGAAGTTTCTCCAAATACAGGTATGGGGCTCATCTAAGAAATGGGACTTTGTAATGTGTCCCCTTTGCCAGGCTGAACTACTTTTCCTTGAATTCTCTTTTCTCTTTATTTCAGGTTTTGATGCACCACAAGAAACATTATCACTTGACATTTGGAGAGCAGAAGTGAAGCAACAGACATTTCGGGTTTCATGCTACAACAATAGTCTGAACAGAATACAATACTTTGTACTGTAGCTCACATAGGTTGTTACTCACTTATTGTTTTAGCTTGTGGGTGTGGCTGGTGTGAGGTGCAGCTAGGCCTGCAACTATTTCACCTTTCCTGGATCCTCTTTTAGCTTTTTCTACTGCAGGACCAGGTGTATGTTTAGCTCTGTGATGAAGACCTCAGCTTCTCCTGCAGGACACCCAGTTATCACAGCTGGTAGCATTGATAACTGACCTGGGTTTCAGATCATTCTCAGGGATTTTATTTCATGGATTCTAGCACATCCTTTTTCCCCTCACTTAATATCTTTTATTTTCCTCTAACAACAGCCATATAAAGACTGTTTAACCTGTGCCACAATAGGGCAATGCCAAATCCCCATCACAAATATATTCTACCTCCTTGATTGAACCCTACCTGGTATATAATTTGTCACTGTGAGAGATCATAGGAGAGTAGTATCTTAACGATGGGTTTTCTGGACTGTCCTGGATTATCTTTTTCTTTTTTTTTCTTTTTTTTTTTTCTGATCTGGTTAGATTTAAAGATTCAAATCATTCCCATTTCTACTACTTAAGAAACACTAGTAGTCCATGTAGTGTAGTGGCAAACATGTTATGCAAATTGTCACCTGCAGACATCCGTAATCAAATGCCTATAGAAAACAAGCCTAAGTATGTGCTCCCATAGAATATTTTAGTCAAAATAAGGCATCTAATGGGGTTGATTGATTGGTTCTAAATGTATAGGAAACGTGGGGGAAGAAAATGATGAACATATAACTTTAACTTACCAGCTAAGGTCTGCATAACAGACCTGAAATTGTCTATGTCTGCCCTAAAAGAAACCATTATCTCTTATGACCACAGGGCCTGGATTTCTGAAAACCAAACTCAAAGTTCAATCTTGCAGATGGCTGGATTATGATGCAAATTGAGTCCCCAACTTCCTGGAGCTCTCTATTATTAACGGTTGGGCATTAACGAGGGAGAAACAAGACCCTGAAATTTGCAATGGGGGATATAGGTATATTCCAATAAATCTCAGGATTTTGGACCCTTAAATTCTGTACCATATTCTTTGGTAGCAGAAACAAACTTTCTACTTCTGAAGAAGCTGTAATGGTCTACAAAGGACCACTGATCCTACTCAAGAACTGCACTCCACTGCCTCTCTTTGCTTCTAGACCTACATAGAGACTCAAGTTCCATCAGGCCCCAGCGACTGAGAAACAAAGTATGACCCATGCATGGGTATGATGCATACCAAATCACTGCTTTTGCCAACAATGATCTCATCGACCTGGAAGTTGAGACAACCACTTGGCCACTTTGGGATTCTCATGCCAGTGGATCAACAAGCAAAAAATGGGGTAACTATAGTGGCTGAGATGATTAATCCTGACTAGCAAGGAAAAACTGATTTGCTATTAATATTCCCATTTCTGTAACTAAAGTCAAACAAAAGCTGTAGCAACTTAATTCAAAGGATCTGTACATTTTAGGAGTGAAAGACTCAATCACCCAACTAGCCAAGGACCACAACAAATTGAGGCATTCCCTAAAGACAGTATCATTGATGTAATAATATATCAGAATGACCTAATTATAGAACTAACATGTAACATTATATATATATCATATATATATCATACAATAGATTATATACTGCTCAAAATTGAGTTCCCAATTCAGAAGAAAGGTGTGGTATATAATGAGAGTAAATGAAGAAAGAGGCAAAGAGGTTACAGCAGTTAAAAAGAAGACAGAAGAACCAAATCATTGTTAGCAGAGTTCTCAAGAGACAGAATCCAAAAAATTAAGAGAAACTATAAGCAAAAATATAATTTAATAATAACTATGGAATAGAGAGAGGAAGACGGTAGTTATAAATGCCAGATATGACCACACCACACAGTTAAAAGATGAGGGGTGTAATGGTTATGAATATTACATCTTTTTTTGATATGACCCTGTGTATGTATGTGTGTATTTTTGTTGTCTTTGCCTCTCCCATTCTTCTTCCATGTAACATATGTTATATCTCATCATTTAAGTTATAGGATATCAAAGGAAGAGTGTGAATCAGCTCAATGAACATGACTCAAAGACTAAGTGAGGGTCTTTGTACCCTTGTTTGGGGACAGGGTTAGCACAGATTAACACAGAAGATAGTTGTCTCACATAATGTAAGGCAAAACAAAATGACTTTGTAAATTTCCTAACTTGAAAAGAGTAGACTATGGCAGCTTCATGATGTGTCAACTTGGCTAAGCAGAACCATTTCCCAGAATTTCCTTCTCTGTAGCTTTCCAGTTAAGAGTGAGCTCTAGGAGAAATATTTTACCAAGATGTGGAGGGCAGAAGTGAAGCAGTAGCCATTTTATGTTTTATAATGGAAGGCTAGGGCAGGTGCCTTGCAGTGCACATACCTAGACTCTTGTCTGCTGGCTCACCTCACTGCAATGGACAGCAGGTGGGCCTGCAATGGATCCCCCTTCACCTGGATGCTTTTCCAGCTTCTCTGACTCCTGGGCCAGGCAAGAGCTCAGCACCATGACAAAGGGTGCAGTTTCTCCTGCAGGGCACCCACTTTCTCCAGTTGCAGGAGTGAGACTGACAACAGCTTCCAGCATGTCCTCAAGTTTGTCGGTTCCAGCTCAGGTTGGCAGGTCCCAGCTTGGCCTTGCTCTCCCTGACTTTACATCTTTCCTTAACAGCCTGCATTGCAGACTTCAGGGTCCAGCACCACATGTGAAGACAATAGCCTTGAGAGACTATTTATGCAGCTTTCTCTGTTGCATAAAGTCACATTCCTATCAACAAATTTCTTAATATTTGTTCTGCTTCTACTGAACTCTGACTGATTCAGCCCTTTTAATTAACTTCTAACAATGTCCTTTGTTTCTGTGTTTCTCATGTAATGCTTCTTGGGTAATAGTAATAATATTATATCTTAAGTATTAGTGAATATTAATAACGACTCTGACTCTTAGTACCCAATTCTGTAACATGGAGACAATTTTGGCTATGTTAGGACCCAAAGTGAAAACAGAAATCATAAATATAAAATGTCCTGCATTTAGTAAGTGCTCAATAATGACAGCTATCCATATTACAATTAGCATTAGTGTCTGTTTAATAATTACAATCTCTAGAAGTTTTTTACTATACCTGCGCTTTCCTGATTCCCAAGAAAACTACGCAGCAAGGTAAGCATTGTCGTTAACATTATTATTGTTGTTGCTGTTACTGTTCCCACATTACAGGGGGACAACAACAACAACATCTTCAAGGGCTTACATGATATTTGGCCAAGGGTTTCTGACTTTTAAGGAAAGAGACAGAACTTCTTAAACTCCTGTGGAATGTTTCGCCCACATTAAGAGCAAATCCCTTCCTTGTTTATTCTGTTGCCAGAAAACGTCAAAAGCAGAAACAAACGTGTTGATTCTCCTTCCCCTCTCCAACTGCCTTGCATCCTAACGCTCTTGGCTTTGATGTGTCCTTTCTGGTCATATTTGATATAGCTGCACAGCATCTTTTTTATGTCAAGGCTTTGCTTCAAACACTCCATTGCCAGTTCGACTTGTCAAAAGTTGGAAGGAACATGTTTTAAGCATTCAGCAAGCATTCTTCTGAAAAGAAAACCACTATTTCTAACGAGCATTTGAGAGCACAGTGGATTGCAGAAACTGTTTTCTAAGATCTGTCACAAATGATTTAGTTTTATTAGTTTTAATGGCCCTTAGCCACAGGCATGGAATATAAGTGAAAATTAAGATATTTTTCATGAGATGAAAATAGATTTCAATCAGAGAGAGTGTTCTCCTCCCCCACCTCTTCCTATTTGTTTATTTATTTTATTTTATTTTGGGAGATGATGCTGGCTAAAAGGAAACCACTGTGAGGGATGGGAACACAGGAATAGTCTTCCATGAGAACAAAGCTCTCCTTGTGTTGGAAGCTTCTTTGTTAATTGTATACAAGTTGGCTGGTTTGTCAAGCTCATAGGCAGGATGGCAGAGAAAGGGGCTAATGTGTTAAACTGGAATTTCATCCTGTGCAGGAACAAGGAGTGAGTATTTTTATTCATAACCAAAGGTTTGTTTTCCATGGTAGTAGACACAGGCACAACTACAAAACCCTTAGATGGCTTCCAATTCATAACTTTTTCTTGCTGCTTCTGCCTTTCTACATTGTAGCTTTTCTTTAAGAGTTTCATTTCTCTTCTTTCTTTCTTTTTTTATTGAAGTACAGTCAGTTACAATGTGTCAATTTCTGGTGTAATGTCCCAGTCATGCATATACATACATTGGTTTTCATATTCTTTTTCATTAAAGGTTATTATAAGATATTGAATACAGTTCCCTTGGCTATACAGAAGAAATTTGGGGGTTTTTTAATCTATTTTTATATACAGTGGCTAACATTTGCAAATCTCAAACTCCCAAATTTATCTCTTCCCACCTCCTTTCCCCTCATAACCGTAAGACTGTTTACTAAGTCTACGAGTCTATTTCTGTTTTGTAGATGACTTCAGTAGTGTCCTCTTTTTTTCTTTTAGATTCCACATATGAGTGATATCATATGGTATTTATCTTTCTTTTTCTGGCTTACTTCACTTAGAATGACAATCTCCAGGTCTACCCATGTTCCTGCAAATGGCATTATTTTATTCTTTTTTATGGCTGAGTAGTATTCCATAGTATAAATATACTCCAACTTCTTTATCCAGCCAACATTTAGGCTGCTTCCATGTCTTGACATTGTATATAGTGCTGCTGTGAATATTGAGGTGCATGTATCTCATTGCTCATCACTCACTTATAAGTACTGTAATCTGAACAAGTCTCTATATATTGTATTCTTCATAAACAAGTTGAGTGTGTTTTTTAAATAGTTGAATGGTCTTGGTGATCCATCCTCACTGCTCATTTGTGTGTAAGTTGTGTTGGTGTGTGGGGGTTGGTGATGAGTGTGAGGTTTTCTGTTTTTAGAGCTCTGCTCTAGCATTTCTCCATCCTTTATGCCAAAGTGACGATGTGGCTCAAAGGCTAGACAACAAGAATCTTAAATAGGAATCCCAGAGTTTCTACTGTCTCTGCTGTCCTCCTACCACCTTTATAACCTCAGGCAAGCAGTTTCAATTCCTGGTCATACTTTCCTCATTTGCAAAGTATAAATCTTGAGAAAGAACAAAATCATACCTCTGAAACAAACAAAAAAACAACAACAAAAAATCCCCAAATTCTTTGCCTTCCTGGAAATTACAATCAAGTGTAGAAAGAGCAGTTAAGCAATAAATATAACACAAAGTTAATTGGATTGTATACTAGGAAGGAATAATTATGATGGCCTTTCTCTGTAGCTTGTAGATGGCTGTCTTCTGTCTGTACCTGTACATGGTCTTCCCTCTGTACCTCTCTGTCCTAATCTCCTCCTTTTATAAGGACACCAGTCATATCGGGATAGGGCCCTCCATAATGAATTTATTTTAACATTAAAGATCCCATTTACACTCACATTATAAAAACCTAGGGATTAGAGGTTCAACTTATGAATTTAGGGGGGTAGGGGACATACTTCAGTCGATAACAACTATGGGGAAAAAAAGTGTAAAAAGATCAGGAGTGCTGGAGGGTGGTTTAACATGAATGGGGACATTCAGGGCAGGCCTGACTGAGATGGTGACATCAGCACAAACTGGGCACAGGAAGTAAGCATTGTGAATATCTGGCAGGAGTGTGATGAAACAGAGGGAACAAACAATCCAAAGGCCCTGAGGTAGGAAGGACCAGGATGTCCAAAGGTTAGTGTGTTGGCCAGTGCAGCTGCAAGAGAGACTGGAGATTGGCCAGGGACACAGCAGGAGCACAGCATCTCTGACGACCTTGTGGGTCATGGAAAAGAATTGGGCTTTTCCTCTGAAAGAATTGGAAAGACATTGGAAGGTCTGAGAAGAGGAATGATCTGATCAGACTCACCCTTCCACACACTCACTAAGCCTGTTGTCTTGAGAATGGACTATAGGCTAGGGTTTCCCAGCATCAGCACCAATGACATTTTGGGACAGAAAGTTTTCTTATAGGAGCCTGTCCATTACAGGCTGTTAAGCAGCATCCCCTGCCTCTACTCACTAGATGTCTGTAGTCCCCTGCCTGCCAGTTGTAACCACTAAAAATGTTCCCAAACATTGCCAAATCTCCTCTAGTGAAGGAAAAACTGCCCCTGGTTGAGAACCATTTTTGTAGGTGGGAAAGAGGAAAAGCTAAGGGGCAATTTTGAAAATCACTGTAATAATCTTAGCTAGGAATAGTAACAATAGCATTCTGGACATTTTGAAGGTAGAGCCAATCAGTTTTGAAGGTTGCCAACAAAACGGGTTTGTGGTATGAGAAAGAATTTAAGGTGGCCCTGAGGTTTATGCTCTGAGCTACTAGAAGAATGGGTTTACTTCTTACTCACACAGGGAACACTGTGGTTACAACAGGCTTAGATAGGAGAGATCCTTCATGCAAGGTAACAGGAGAGAAGTTTACGCATAAGGATAATGACAGTGATAGATGGGCAGATGAATTGTGTGAGTTTGTGGAAATGTCCTTTATTTTTCTTTGTGAAGTAGGAAGCAAGATCATCATCACCTAAGAATGATAATGGGACAAGAGGTGTTGAAGGTTTTAGGATAAAAGATAACGTATGGAATAGAATTCTCAGAGAGTGTATTTTTTACATGGTGTATTACTGTAATTCTGAAGACACCAATTGCAAATGCCTTTGTAATAAGTATTGAGGATTACTTTTAATGGCATAACACTAACAGTCAAACAAATATTAAACCAATAAACCCAAACCCGTTATGACTTTACATCTATTTTCCATTGTTCTAAATACACAATTTTTTGTAATAGGCAAAACAGCCTCTGTTCCTCTGAAATACATTTACTTGCTTATGGAGAACTTATGGGTAAGATTAGGGCAAAGTAGTGCTTTGGGCTATTGTCTTAACCTCATGAGTATTCAGAATTAAAAACCATCTCCAAAGAAGAACTCATCAACTCTGGAGAATTATGTCAGTTTCCAATATATCAGTCTTGCAGCAGAGACAGAACTAACAGCACTGGAGTCAGACTCATGCCAGTGCCCACCTCAGACCCTCATTGCACTCCCATTACTGTTGATTAGAAAAGAAAATTCACTTCATGCGATGCTTCTGAAAATGCTCCCAGATCCTAATGTGCCTTTGCCATGGGAATCAGATCCTTCAGGGAAAGAAAAAACATCATACAGTGCTATTGGAGCTTGGGCTGAAGCCCATCCCTTGTTCCAACAGACCCTCCATCATTCATCCCTGGCCTCCCTCTCTGAGCCCTCTCAGATCACTTTCCTTTGTGTGAAAAGTGGAAGTCTTGTTCCACAAAGGCTTTCTTTCTGCAACTCAGGCACACCAAGGGCTTTTGCACCTCAGGGCTTTTAATCAGTATGCTCTTTCCTAAGAATCACTCAAAAACTCAGATTATCTAACAATCCCTATGTTCCAGAAACTGTCAAAAGAACATTATAAATATTAATGTATTTAATCTTCATTAGCCAAAGGACCACTTAGTGCCAAAAGAATGTGAGCAGAAGTGAAAAGTATCACTTTGTGGCCAGGACATTTAAGAATTTTTTTTTCCTTGCTTTACCGTCAAACTTCTGGAGGAATTAGAGGATTCTGAAACCCTTAAGGGGGTGGTATAGCCAGAAGACAGAAAGAGTCTGGATTCCCAAATCAACACACGACTGACCAAAAATAATTATACTGGACTAATACACAAAACAGAAATGAGTTTCTATTTTATAAAGCCACTAAAATTTTAGCATTTGTTACAGCAACTAGAATGACTCTAATATAAAAATCTCCACATGACTAACTCTTGTAGAAGTCTCTGCTATGGAATGGCACCTCCTTATAGAAGCTTTCATTTAATACTCAATCTATTTTACACTTCCTCTTTTGCTCTCATCTCTTTGATCATGATCTCAGAACTTATTACCTGGCGTGTGAGTGTGTGTATGTGTTGGGTATACTGACATGTGGCCCCTCTTTACCACCACTAGCACAAAAGCTCCATGCTGGTTAGAAGTTTTACCAATGTGCTGACAACCATAGCCCCCAGTGCTAGAAGAATACGTGGAACATAGGACACATTCAATGGATATTTCTTGAAAGAAAAATTGCATATAATTCTCTATCTCTGTATTCCAGATACATTTCCAAAGAAAGTCATGTGTTGGGTACTAGCTGCGTTACAGAATATTTTAATTATACTGTTTGTCAATAACTGTTAAATTTTCATAGCTGAGTTGTCCATTGCCCTTCTTCTCCCTTATCCACACCCATTCACTCAACAACTTCATTGAGAAGCTGTAGCTGAAGATTCACATTCATATTCACAACAATTCCATTGCTCATGGGATATGTGAGAATCATTGCAGTGAAGAGATTTGCTGTATAATGTCCACGATTCATTGGGCATTTTACATACATCATTTTATTCAATATGCTATATCCTGTGTATACAAGATGTAAGTATAATTGTCCTAGCCTAAAAAGTAGAAAAATGAGGTTCAGAGTACCTATGTAGTATGCCTAAGTTGAGGTGACTTCCAACCACTCCTTTCTCTGGACCTCTACGATCCTTATTTTATCTAAATTATTTGATGGCTGGCCACATGTTTGGAAAAAAGTTATATTCAGAGGAGCTCACTTACTTTCTTGCTTCTAAAGAAATTTATTCATCTCAGGCTCTGTCTTCTGATAGTTTAAGCCCATAAGGCTTCTGTTGTTGACTATTTAAGACTGTCTCTTAATAATTAAAGTGCTGAGCCCTATAATAATGTCCTTTGGTGTGGTTTTTTTTTGTTTTTGTTTTTGTTTTTTTTTTGGTATTCCTCCTCCTTCAGGTCTGTGGGTCCACTTGAATATGTGGTTTTATATATTTTCATTACATTTGGAAATCTTGGGCTATTTATTTTTCCCTTTGCTCCCCTCCACATTTAGTGTCCCAATTCCACCTTAGTTAAATTTATCAATGTTGTCCCAGAGGTTACTGATTTATTTCAGTCATTTTTCTCTTTATGTTTTAATCTGGTGGTTTCAATTCTAGTATCTTTAACTTTACTCATCATGTCTTCTGCAATATCCAACCTACTATTAAGCCCACCAACTGAATTTTTCATTTCAGGTATACTCACCAACTCAAGAAGATCTTCCCTTGTTCTTGTTAAGATAGTTTTCACTTTACATAGTGGGATTTTTTTTTATTTAAGTCCTTGAAAATATTTTTAATACCTGTTTTAAAGTCGTTGTCACTAATCCTATCACCACTATTTCTCACTATGTTTGTACAGATGAATTTGTGCCGGCATTTGTAGTATTCTTTTGAATTTGGATTTTATAAGTAGGCACAAAGTATACTTTTAAATGTCCTTGATCTCTTATGCTTCACTTTAAGTTTTGTTAGGAATGCCTAAAGTCGCCTTTATACCAGGATATTTTATCCCTACTCTTGAGTTTCAGTCTTTCTGGGTACTTTACACATGTTCCTGGCATTCAAAAAGGTCCCTCCTTTTTGTTTGAATGGAACTTGAATATCTCCCAAATGTGTGTGAGCTCTAGGAGTTGTTCAACCCACAGATAGTCATTCTACCATGGACAGTGTTTCTTGCCCAGTGCCCAGAGTCGGCTTGTACACGCAGTTTGTTCGTTTAGACAGATTTAGGGAACTCTAACGCAAGTGTTTGAGCACCCTTCTCTTTGATGTTCTGCCCCACTAATTCCAGCCACTTCAGCGTCCCAAATTCAGATTCCTGACTTCTCAACTTAACAAGACTACCATATTGCACCTGGGTTTGCCCTTCCTACGCTGGGGTTGGGTAAATTACTTTAGGTAGAAAAACAGAGCAATCATTTAGCTCACGTTGAGCTTCTCTCAGAGATCAGAATTCTGCGTTTCTGCTTGTCTACTGTCTGCAAACAGTTAATTTAATCCATTTTGTCCAGTTCTCTGTTTTTGCTATGGGAGCCTCTGCTTCCTTCATAGCTAGAAGCAGAGTCAGTTGAAGTATTTTTTAAAGGTTGTATATTTCCTCAAATATTTTCAGGTTAATATAGGGTTCAAGCAGTTGGTACGGTGGGCTGGATTCCTTTCCCACTTGGTATTCTACAGAGCCTCAGAAATTTTAGAAAAGAAAAAATGTTCAAATGTTGAGATCTTCTCCCTCCCCAAGTATATTTCAGGAAACTAACCTGTAAGGCACAACTGGTAAGTATTTCAATGATAAACAGTTCACATTAGTATTCAGAATGTCAAAAAAAATCTACCTTAACATTTTTTTGGCAACTAAGTAGTCCATTTATTTAACCAATGCCTTTCAGCTTTTTAGTTTATTATCTAAAAGCTTGTAATGGCCTTTCAACCCTGAGATGAATGATTTTGTTTTACTGGTTGTTATTATATAGTATTATTAAGTATTCTATGTTTGAAAGTTTGGGAATGATAATATTCCCATCTATATGATGTCTGTAAACAGAACAGTATTTATAAATGGGTAAATTTAAAAAAAAAACTTGTAAAATATTAAAGTGTGCAAATATTTTATTTTCAAACGAAATCACCAGTGTGAAATTTCAAGTATCCATTAGATTGGATATAGTGATAGATATTTAAAATACAGCTTTTTTCCAGGTTGTCTTAAGAGGAGAGGTATAACTTCTGTTTTACTCTGACCATCAATACATTTATTTTTCTTTTATTTTGAAGTTATTCACATTAACATTGTGAATAACAAGACAGATCTTTTAAAACTTTTTCAAAGTCTGATGTCTACAGAAATTATAGATGGATAAAATAAACTTACCTTTATTCTAAAATGGTTATCTTGTATCTCCATTGTGTTTGAAATTAAGCCAATTTTTCCCCACCCAAAAAGAAACAATCTTAAAAACCAAAGTGTTTTCACATGACTTCAGTAAGAGTCATTGAAAACAGTATCTTCTAATATTCTGAGAAATATTCAATATTAAGCTCTGATTTTGTATCTGAATTGTTGTATGAATTCAGGTTAATTATTTAAACTTTAAAGGATTTTTTTTAATTGTTGAAATGAGGGCCTCACAAGAAGAACTGAAGATGAAGTAATGCAATAAAGAAAACTACCAAATGTTATATAACAAGAGGGGGGTTGCCATTTGTCTTAGTTTGGGAATCCTGAGGAAACTAGATCTGCACAGGTGACTTTCTAAGGAAATACTCTCAGAAAAACCCAGTAAGGGAGTGAGGGATTAGAACAGGACAGGCAAGGATGTCACATGATGGAGCAATTTCAAGCAAGAAACCATGGAGGGAGCCCACAGGGGCAAACTAGTGTAATTTATTATCTGAATTTGTTGTGCTTGTGGCAAGGAGCTGTGCCTTGAAACTCCTACACCAGTCATAGGGTAAGAACCATCAAGGGCAGATGGTAACTCCCAAGTTCTTCTGAGTATCTGTACTTCTCAGGCAAGTGCTGCGATTACCCAAAGGCCACCCTGCAAAGTGAGCCACAGGTGTACTCTGTTAGAAACAAATCACCTCGGAAGCCAGGACAGAGCGCACAGAACCTGAACAAGGGATACAAGCAGAGCCTGGTGAAGCAGAAAGTATCCACAACATTACATTCTGTTCTTTCTCTTCTTTAACATCAACTTATTTCATTGGTATTTTGACATCATCACATTTTCAACATTTTTGTAACATTTTTATTTAGATTTTAAAGTTCTTCCATTCTTTTCTGATAATAATAATCAGAATAAAATGTCACCTCTCATCCTATATCTTGCTATTAATTCCATATTCCTAATAGGATGAGAATAACTGAATTATTCCAAGAAATGTTAATATATTTTTAAAATAGATAAGAATTAAATTGAATAGAAAGCTCAAGAGACAAGTTTTTCTAGTAAGATTTAATGTCAAGTTTCACACACCAAAAGGTCAGGATAAGGTTTGTTTGAGCTTTTGAATTTCTTAGCAACTCAGATGCTCAAATCAGTTAAATTTGTGTATCAATCAAATCACTTAATGGTCACTTAGTTTAAAGAACAAAACTGATCCAAAAACCTCATAATTTTGAGCTGCTCTAGCCTGTTTTTATTTTATTTTATTTTATTGAAGAATAGTTGATTTGCAATGTTGCTAGTTTCTGGTATACAGCATAGTGGTTCAGTTATACATATATGTACAAATTTTTTTCATATTCTTCTTCACTATAGGTTATTATAAGATACTGAATACAGTTCCCTGTGCTACACAGTAGGACCTTGTTGTTTATCTATTTTATCTATAGCAGTTTGTATCTGCTAATTCCAAACACCTAATTTATCCCTCCCTTCTCCCTTTCCTCTTTGGTAATCGTAAGTTTGTTTTCTATGTCTGTGAGTCTGTTTCTGTTTTGTAAATAAGTTTATTTGTATCATCTTTTAGATTCCACATATAAGTGATATCACGTGGTATATGTCTGTCTGACTTAATTCACTTAGTATGATAATCTCTCGATAGCATCTCTGGATTTGTTTTTACTGGCTACATTTTTCCTCATTTTAGGTCACTGCTTTCATTTTATGCCTTCTTTGGAGAAACGTGTATTTAGGTTAGGGTTAGACCTTATACTGACTCATTAAAACAAGTCTTAACTAAAATGACTGAAATCACATAGGGTATGTTGTCTGACAATAATGGATTAGAAATAAATAAATAACAAGAAGATAACTTAAAAATCTCCCAAAGAGCTGGCAATTAAATATACAATTCTACACAACTAATGGTAACTCAATGAAAATGAAAACAACACGTAAAAATACATGAGGTGCACATAAAGCACTGTTTAGAATAAGAATTACAGCTTTAAAGGCTTATAGGAGGAAAACAAAAAATATTTAAAACAAGTCATCTAAGCATCTATTAAAAGAAATTAGAAAAAAAGAAACAATAGAGAACAAAAAGATAAGTGGACATTAACCAAAAAACTGGAAAAGTAAATAAAATATAAGTTTTTAGAAAAGTTAAATAAGAAAGAAAAAACACTAGCTAGACTGATCAAGAACAGAAAAAAATTCAAATATCCAACATAAAAGAGGAATTTCACTACAGATTTTGCGAATTTTAAAAGTAAAATAAAGATATATTATGAATAACTTTATGCCAAAAAATGGCAACTTATTTGAAATGGAGAAACTACTTAAGAGCTACAAATTATCAAAACTGACTCACATACATAAATAGATCTGAATAGCTAATAAAAAGTTGAATTCATAATTTAAACTTTTCTCGAAAAGAAAACTACGTGACTGATGACTTCACAGGTAAATCTTTTCAGATATGTAAGGTAGAAATAGTATCAATCTTACACAAACTCAGCAAATGAAGGAAGACAGGACTTTTTCCATCTCCTGTATGAGTTCAGCGCAATATCAATACTGAAAGCACACAAGGACGTTATAAGAAAAGGAAACTATAATCTAATGTCCCTCATAAACAAAGATGTAAAAATACCCCAAAAAATTAGCAAAACAAACTCGTCAATATATAAGGAAGGCTGATACAGTATGACAAATGTGGTTTATCTAGGAATTTGAAGATTATATTAACATTTTTGGAAAAGACAATATAATTCATAATATTAATACAACAGAGAAAAATCACATGATCTTCCCTAAAGAAAGAGAAAATGATTTGATAAGTCAATATTAAAAATAACTCTCAGCAGCCAAAAAAAGAACAAAAACTTGTTTACCTTGATAAAGAATACCTACAAAAATCCTACAGCTAAGAAAATATTTAATGGGGGGAAAAAAGAAAGCTTTTCCGTAACCAGAATAGGGCAATAGTTTTCACTACTAGTGCTTTAATTCAGCTTCATACTAGAGTTCCCAGTCACGAAAAAAGGCAAGAAAAGTGAAAATCCAAGAGGTAAAGTTGAGTTTTGAGTCAAGATGACATAACAGCACCTGAATTTATCTTCCTACCTGAAATAGAGAACAAAATTAATAACAACAAAAATACTGGAGGCAATTGTGTTTGTTTGTTTGTTTGTTTGTTTTTTAAGACACCAGGCAACAAAGGAGAATGATTTCTAAGAGATGGGAAACAAGCAAGTTGAGCCGTACTATTGCCCACCTGACTGATTTGAGAGTTTCCAGGGCATATCACAAAGACTGGGAACACAAGTAGAGCCCAGTGGCCTGTGAGTTTAGCAGACGGAGCTGAGAGAGACCAAAGTGGACAAGACAGATACAGTTAACAAGACACAGGAGCACAGAGGAAACAGCCACATTGAGAGAGTTCTGGAAACCTGCAGAAAAGTGTCCTTGAATATTCAGAAGACTGTTGATCAGAGCATGTTGATCAGAGAAAGCTACTTATAGCCAGGAGAAGAATCATCCCAAAGAATTAGAGGGAACTAGTGCTCATGCAGGAATAGGCACAGTACCTGTTCACAACCACCTAGATTGGAAAACCTGAAGATCACAGCACTTTGGCCAGAAAATTAGAAAAGATACTTCAAGGAAGATAGACAGATGGCAAGTAAGCACAAGAAAAGATACTTTATGTCACAAGTTATTAGGGAATTGCAAATTAAAATCACAGCATGATACCACTACACACTTACTAGAATTAGCTAAAACTGAAAGACTGGCATTATCAAGTGGTACCAAAAATGTGGAAAAACTGAATTTTCATGCACTGTCGGACAGAGGTAAGACTGTACAACTACTTTGAAAGACAGGTTGGCAGTTTCATGTAATCCAGCCATTCTACTACTGGGTGTTTGCCCAAGTGAACATAAAGCATGTGTTCAAATACTTGTACACACATTCTCCTTTACTGAAAATATACATAAGTGAGAAATAACCAAAATGTTCAACAGATAAATGGATAAACAAAATGTGGTTCATTCAAACAATGGAATGCAGCTCAGCAATAAAATAAACTACTCTGCAAGAATAAACTTTTGATATACACAACATGAATGAATCTCAAAATGATTACACTAAATAAATCAGAAAAAAAACTTGCTATATAATCCCATTATGTAAATTTCTAGAAAATGCAAATTAATCCATATTAATAATAAGCATATCATCACTCATCTGTGGACACGTAGGTGGGTTTCAGAAGGGACAGAAGCAAGAGAATGCAAAAAGGCATGTGGAAATTTTGGAGGCAATTGGTATGTTCACTATCTTGATTGTGATGATGGTTTCATGGGTGTAAACGTATATCAAAACATAGGATAAAATATAAGAGAAAATCTCTGCAACTTTGGGATAGGCACAGATTTATTAGACCACAAAAAGAGTAAATGATAAAATATCAAATTGGACTTCATCTAAAGATATTGTTAAAATTTTTTTTAAAAACCTGGCTACTTGGAGAAAATACTGTAAATACAAACATTTGACAGAGGATTTCTACCCAGAAAGCATTACAAACATTTTTACAACTCAGGAATAAAACAATCCCACAAGCTGGGAAAACTATATAAACATATATTTTAAAAGGGAAGAGAACATAACGGCTGAAGATCACACGAAAAAATTTTCAACTACATTAGTTATTAGAGAAATTAATTTTGAAACACCTTCCTAGAATAACTGAAATTAAAAAGTCTGGAAATACCAACTGATGATTAGGATATACAGAAACTAGAAATGTCATATAAAGCTGGTAAGATTAAAAATGGTACTTTGGAGGACATTTGGTAATTTCTCATAAAGCTAAGCATGCTCTTACCATATGACTAAGTAATTGCAATCCTAAGTATTTATCCACAACAAATGAAAACACATTCCAATAGAACAAAGTTGCACAAGTGTTCATAGCCACTTTATTCAAAATAGCTACAAAGTGGAAACAACCCAATGTCTATCATCCATAAATGCATAACCAAATTATGATACTTATGGTATATGTATTCAATGGTATACTACTAACCTGTAAAAAAATTACTCAAAACTACAACAAAATGAGTGAGTCTCAGAATTATGCCAGACACAAAAGGGTACACTCTCTATTGTTTCATTGATATAAAGTTTAAGAAATGTCAAAATGAATTAATTATAATAGAAATAGTATCAGTTTACCTGAGATGAATGGTAGGTTACCTTGAAAAGGACATGAGGAAACATGATGGAATCATAGGAGCATTTTATTTGATTGGTAAGGTGGTTATATTGGTGTATACTTTTTATCAAACTCTTCAGAGCGTACATTTAAATGGATGGTTTCATTGTACGTAAATTTTATCTCCATGAATTTTATGCAACATTGAAAAAAAACTTCTATTGAAGATAGAGATGATAATTAAAGTATTAGTGTCAAATGACATAATTAGTTAATCTCATCTTGATATCCTGCAATTTTGAGAAGCCTACTTATGTACGACTGTTCCTCCACATCACCACATAAATGTTTATAGGGGTTCCTTCCCACCCACAGAACTCCAACTTCTTACCACTCCTGCTGCACTTAATCTTTTCCAGCAGAGTCAAACAGCAGAGATGTGGAGAGTAATACAACAAACTATGTAACACACCGTGTAATTGAAATGGACCATAATCACTAATATTAAAGACAGTGAATCATTCTAATAGAGCTGTGTTCAGCAAACAATGAAAAATTATGTGCCAGAAAAGCTAATGCTGGTTTTAAAATGAACAGAAATGAAGTGAAATGGAACCTCACTTGTTATTCATAAAGGTCAATTTAACGTGATTATTTTCCCCCCAGCATCACAGCTTTGTGATTACTGTTGTATACCTGAGTGTTATTTTATAACCTAATAAGAGCATAGAATAACCAGCTGGTGATGATTTTGTTTAGAGCTGAGCCTAAATAATCCCCCTAACCAGCATCAAGTCACACACGCTACTGGTTGCAGTGCAAACAAGTTCCAATGTATAAAAAGTTAAAGGGAGTGGGAGGCACTCAACAATTAGATTTTATGTTAGCAAGTCAAAGAGAGACAGACAGACAAGCATGAGTTCCTCTTCAGTGAAATATTACTTTTCAGAACCAACCATCACTTTCATACGTCCAAGTCTACTATAATATTTACTTTTAATACAAATCCGCTTTGTGGTCTGGAAATGGCGTACCCTGAAATTAGACCCTTAAGTGGCATAGGATGAATGCTGACGCGGCAACTTACTGATAGTTTCCAGGATATCTTTGAAATCCCAAATAGAAAAACCTATATAAAAGTTAATTAAAATATGCCTAAACAATTCCATCACCAACACTAAGGGAAATAGTGTTTGGACAGCAAACAGACTATTCAGTAAATGAAAATTTCCCTTAAATTTAGCTTTATCGGGGTCTCTACAGATTTCTAGCAACAAGTTTACTAGTTTTTTTCCTGTAAAATTTATCCCATTTTGTGCTTATCTCATTTTTAATTTTACTAAAATCCCAAAGAGACAAATTAGTAAGGTGGCAGAGCCTGGCTGAGTGCCTTCATTAGCTTAGTGCTAATAACTTCTTTCAGCATCATGGATAGCGCCTGACATCACAACTCAAGCTTATCCAAAAGCTAATTATTTTCCCTGTTATAAAACAAAGGTTCTATATCAAAGGCCCATAATGCGACACAGTACACCCTCTAGATGCACTGATTTGCAAAATAAATCAACTGTGTCAGAGGGAATTTAAGCAGAAATTACGACAAGTTGCAATTGTACTTGCAATGGTGCACTATTCAAATGCATTGTCAGTTACTCATGGCAAGATGGCACCCATGCCATTCTGAGGGTTCAGGGAAAAGGCAGAATTCTCATCTGTCACAGTAATAAAAGCGTACTTTCTTCTGTTTGCAAGTTATTCATGCTATTATAGCTTAGTTCATAAATATTTAAATGATGGGACAGGGAAGGACCTAAGGACCCATGACAGATTGAAGGAAGTAATATTTTAATTATATACACACACACCTGCACACATACCTATTCGTATTATGTGGTTATTATATTGTATATTTTCTTCCTTGAATTGATAGGGAGTCTCACGTCTCCTTAGTCACATGCAAAATGTATACTCCGGCTTACTTACAAAAACAGAAGCAGTTTATTCCCACAGGCCACAGATCCTATCCTTCAGATTACACCAGATCCTCAGAGAGTCAAGAGTCAAAAAACAGACTAAAGTGTACTGAACTGAAAATTACACTCAGATGCTAACTAGCACCCCCAAGACTTTCCCGTGGGCCTATGCCTATAATATTTCAAAAATAAAGTAGACTTGAGGAAGAAAATAGTGTTTCCACCTCCTCCTTTCTCAAGGCAGAAGCTGCTAATTTGGAGCAATGCTTAATGTTCTTTGGTTTCCTTGGGGGCAAGCTCTTTACAAGTCTCTCCAACATCAGCTCATATTGAAAGGGTAGAAGAGAAACAAGATGCCTACAAGGCCCCCCGGATAAACAACATACAACCTAGGAAGCTCTGAATCATTACAGGTAATAAAAAATATTCTCCATCCTGACTAAATATGTTTTAATAATTCAAATTATTCAATCCTCCCTTTTTTATTATTTAATCTTGGTCATGTAATCACAATGGCCTCTTCTTATACCATCTCTCACACACTTGTTCTTTTCACTTCTTGATTTAAAAAGAAAAAAAAAATCAGGTCGATGAACCATCATCTGTAATTTTATCCGTTTCATCTTTGAACCTGGCCTACAGAACGTCTTTTCCATATTAATACCAGCTGTTTGTTCTGCTCACCACATACTCGCTCCCTTTCATTTCCCTTGGTTTGTTTCCTAGGTTTTTATCTTGAAATCTTCCGTTATATGCCAGGCAGAAATCTGCCCCTTGAGTTCATTTGTTATTCCAGTCTCACACACCTTATTGAGTTATTTTCTTTGCTGCAATCAGTCTTTAAATACAATCCAGTAAAGATACAGCAATGATTTTTGACAACCTGACCTTTCTCTGCTTTCTTACACTTGTTTAATTAGGCACTACGTGCAGCTGTGACTTGATCTTTACGGTCTTCCTCTGGAAGAAAAGAGATATGTCGAATAAAGAAGGCCAGATTTGGCAGGCTTTCTAGTTACTTCAGGAACTGACATTGGAGGCTTGGAAGCCTGAGGAGCAAGGGAATGCTATAGTGGTTTTCTTAAACATAATAACAACAACAAAAAAATCTGTTTTGGACAGAACACTTGACTCCAAGAATAAGTTGTAAAATTCATAGCTTTTCACTTCTAGGTTGACAGCTTGAACTGACCGCAAGTCATGACCTTGGATGGGATGCTTTTGGGGCCATGTTCAATGAAGTGACTATGGACCCAAAATTATGAACCCCAAATTATTGGTACCTGAGCTTTGGCTCAGAAAACTATTTCCACGTGCGCAAAAACAAAGATGTTACGCTAACTCCAGATGAGAATGTAGCAGGCAAGTCCAAAGTATTTAGATATAGAGTGAGTTCACCTGCTTTATTCAAACCAGTGGAAGGCAATGTTAGAAAGAAGTATAGTGGAGTACTGAAGGCCTGGTAGAAGTACACCTAGATCTGCAATAAGGACATTGAGGTCAAGCTCTGAAACAGTCACCAACACTTTCTGTGACTTTATGGAGGTCATTTCACTGTTCGTGGTTTTAATTTTTTATTGATGTAATTATATCTAGCAATTGCATAATCAAAAATCCCATTTTAATATTTTGTGATATCCAATCCTTTTATAAGGTATATGGGGGCTCTTATTACTACCTCCTTTGTCTCGGTGAGGTTCTGTAATTTGTCCAGTTTAACACAATTGGAAAATGACAAAAATGATTTAAAGCTAGTTCTACTAATTAAAAATCCTACATTTCTCTTTTCTTGTTATTCAGTGATTCTACTGAGTGAGGAATTTTGTTTATGTACACTATATGTTTCTGAGAAATTTTAAAATATATGTTTATTTTATTATATCACTGGGGTAAGTACCTTTAAATCAGATCCACAATAACATTCCTCTCTGGGTTTGTTGTAATCCATCTTTCTATTTATATACCCATTGTTTTTCTTTGTTGGATAAGATATATCTGGTAACCATATTTTATGCTTCAGAAAAGTGTGTTTACTCAGAGTATAATAATTATATCATGCCTCAGAAAATACTGATGATCCAGGAGAATCAATCCAATCTGATATAATTCACTAAGTAACTTTTATTGCATGCTTATCTTGTAATCAATCCAATAATAGAGTCTATGAGAGATAACAGGAAAAAATGTGGTTTCTGCCTTACGGGTTTGTAATATTTCATTGTAACAATATGATACTGACATATGTCACATCTCAATAAAACTACAGGATGGTTACTGATTATGTTCCAAGAGGAGTAATCCTGCTATGCAGTTTCAAAGCAGAAAGAATGCAATAGTAGATGAATTGGTCATGGAACAACATAAGGAAAAGCTGGAGTTCAACATGTGACCTGAATAATGAATAAAATATGGCTAGTTAGAGGTGTGAGAGAAAATAATTTCTGTAGGTATTAAGGATTCTGAAATGGGGAGTTCACAAAGCATAGCAGGTATACATTCTTCCCTGGAGAGAAAGTGCCTTGGAAAGGTAAGGGGAGAGAAGACTCAGTGAGTTTTCTGACCATTCATACCCGCATCATAGAAAGTTGGTTAAACTGTCAAAATATGAAATGACACATCCACATGTTTTTTATTACACCTTATTTTCTTGTAATTACAATACGATCACATCTTATTTTTTGTAGATACAAATATTCACATGTCCTCAATAATGGATCGCTTGAACAAACCATGACATATTTCTACAATAGAACACTAAGTGTATAAAAAGGATAAGATCTCTTCATAGAGATAATGGAACATCTCCAATATACATTGTTAAGTACGGGGGTAAGGGAAGGTGCAGATCAGTATTTTAAGTGTGCTAACTTCTGTTTATCTAAGAGAAAAACACACAGATCATATGCATGTGTACACACTCACAATAAAAGGATAAATTAAATCTAATAAAAATGGTTACAATATAGGGTCAGAGAAGGAAAAAGATGAAGGGAGGGACAGGAAAGAAAATACTTTTCAAAATGTACTTTGTTTTATTTGGAACCATACAAATATTTTACAAATTAAAAACAAAATTGTATTTGAAAAAGAAGTAAAAACATACTTTAACAAATGAACCAAACTGCTTATTAAGTTGGTGGCATTACAACAGAGAAATAAAAGTTATCTTCAGTGATTTTATAACAGACTTTTGATTTATTTTATCCCTGATTATATCTACTCTAAGGACAAAACATTTAAATCTTTAAACCATATTCTGTAGTCTTATTAGCAGTAAAATTGATACTGTTTTTTTAAACTGATTTCATATATATATATATATACACACATATATGCATATATATACATATATGCAAATAATGTAAATTTCATTAAGAATCAAAATTGTCAACATAATAAATACATGATGTAAGTATAAAAATCAAATAAGTTATGTAAAACCTTTAATTTTGAATTTGAAATATATGAACTCATGATACTTTTTTTCTTAAAATATTCCTAGTTTTGTCTACTTAAAAGTCTAGGGGCAATGACAACATAGTAAAGAGAGAATGAAGATATATAAAGCAGATATAGGAAAAAGTCAAATTGGGAAGGTGTGATTTTATGCAGGACAAATAAATCAACGACATTTAAAAATGGAAGACTCAATTATAGAATGAAAGAGATTTAAAATGCATAATAAATATAATATATAGACCTTATTTATATTCTGAGTCAAAATATCAACAGGACATTTGAAATGCCTTGTGTGTTAGATAATATTTGATATTGAAAAAGTCCTCATCTTTGTTATTTTGGAAAATACAGTAAAGCATTTACAAAAGGAGTGACTTGATGGTCAGGATCTAATTTATAATACCTAAAATAAAGGAAAGAATTCAAATGACATAAGACTGGCAAAATACTAATAAATATTGAAGGTGAATTATGAGCATATTAAGGTTCATTATACTACTATCTATATTTTTGTGTGCATTTGAAAATTTCCACAATAAAAATAAGGGGAAAAAAAAAAAAAGGAAAAGGAAAAGTTAGTTAACTCCTACCCTGACTAAGGCCAGTTTCAGCTGACAATATAGGAAAATTTTCTATGAAGAGTGGGAGTGTCCTTCCAAACACTTTCCTCACATGTCACTATCGAGCATTTAATAGTTTAATACATGAATTTTTTATAAATTAAATTCTTATTACTGCATTTAATAATTTGACTAACAAATACTTATGAAGGGTTTACAGCATTAGATGGGCCTCAATTACATGAGCTCTTTAAAAGAAAAGTTTACTCTGGCTGGTGGCAGAAGTCACTGATTTTGAGGCATGAGAATGATTTGATACACTTACTGGCTTAAAGATGGATGTTGCCATGTGGCAAGGGATGCAGGCAGCATCTAAAAGCTGAGAGGAACACTTGATCAACAGTCAGTAAGTAAAGATCTCAGTCTTATAACCACAAAGAACTGAATTCTATCAATAACAAGAATAAGCATGGAAGAGGGTTTTTGCTTTCCCCCCGAGTTTCCAGAATTGTACTCTGAGTAACAACACCTTGATTTTAGCTTTGTGACACCCTGAGCAGAGAATCTAACCATAATGTGTCAGAATTCTGACCTACACAAGTGAGCCCTTCACACAATATTTGAAGGGATACTCTCTATGGGAGGTACTTCAGTGGTGGAAAATGGAAATTCCTTACCTTTAGAAAAATGTATTCTTGGTTAATGTGAATGGCCCATGTGTCAAAGGAGATATTTGACACAGGAGAATATTTCAGGTTCCATATCAGAGATGTAAGTAATCTGGGGCTTGTAAGTGAAGGAAATGAGAGTTTAAATGCAACAGTTAATGTGTATGTAAATTTAATAGGGCTCAGGTACTGGTTAGATGTGGGGGCAGGGATAAACAATAAGAGAAGAGAGCGGTGTCTTGAATTTAGTTGATCAGAATGTTTGTGGATGGTACAGCTTAGTGGTAGAGCATATGCTTAGCATGCAAGAGGTCCTTGGTTCAATCCCCAGTACCTCCATTAAAAAATAATAAATAAGTAAATAAACCTGATTACCTCCCCCCAGCCCCCCCAAAAAAGAGTCTGTGATGCCAAAAATGGCAAATTAGGACAGGGCTGTTGGGGAAGACAATGATTTGAATTATATGCAAATATAACCTAAGGTGTACAGCAGAGGGTGGGTAGCAATGTTGGATGTAAACTAAAGGGAAATTCTGAACTGGAATAAAATATGTTGCAGTCATTTTAATAAAATTAATGGGTATGTAAATGGATAAATTTGTGGAGAGGGCAAAAGAAAAAACTGAAATCTAGGGAATTAATCTAGAAAGTGATTATAGTTATGTGCAGGACCTGGCTTACCTAGGCTTGCCTGAATGGATTTTGTATATTCCTTCCTAACTCTGTATTCACTGACTTATCACATTGATAGCTTGAACTAGACCATATTGGAAGTATTTAAACCATGGATATCACCCAGCACTATAAATCAGGTACCGTTCCCTTTTACCACCTCAGAGAATCGGCTGTTAAACATTTACTGGCTCACTACTGAATGCAGAAGACAGGATCTTTAACACTAGAATTTGACACAACATTGTAAAATGACTATTACTCAATCAAGAAAATGTAAAAAAAAATAAAATAAAAATAAGCCAAAAAAAAAAAAAAAGAAGACAAGATCTTTAGGTAGAGCCAGTTCCAGAGTAGTTTTTTCAAACTACTTAAAAAAAAAAAAGGGTAGTTGATTGTCACAGAAGAAACCACTATCATGAAAGCTGTGTGTCTACTGTGTAAATTGTTCAGGATGTCCAAAAAATATACATAACTTTTGTGACTATGAATTTGTCATGAACAGAAGAGAGTATTTTCAATAAAGTAGAGGCCAAATGGCAAAGAGCTGAGCAAAGATTATATGCTGAGAAAATGGATCCTAAGTAGAATGCTATTATTTAACCCAAATGACATGGTGTCAAACCTCATTTGCTGGGATAAGAATCAGAAGATCTGAGTCCCTCTGCGGGTACTATCACCCATCTCTCTGGGCCTCAGTTTTTCATTTGTAAAATCAGAGGTCTGGATGAAGTTTTCTGTAAGGCCTATTCCAGCTCTGTTAGTTGAAAACTGATGTTCCAAGACGTCCAAGAAATCATTTGAAACAAAAGAAATAAAACTCCAGCATCCTCACACCCACTTCAGCCTTTGACTATACTTCTGTAATTGCATCCTTTCTCCCATGAACTCCGTATCTGGAGCCATCTCTTCTAGGAATTAAACACATGCATCATCTCACATTTGGTACAGGTATTACTTAAAAGAGGAATGAGGCAAACAGTCAACTGAGGCTGATTAATGTGCTGTCTCAGAGATAGGGGGGAAGGGAGAAAAGGATTATATTAAGCAAAGCTACCTTTCCCACTTCATCCCTTCAGCTCAAATTGTTCAGTCAGTGCTGTCAAGACAACTAAACTTACTCCTTGTAGTTAAAAAAAAAATAGATTTTTTTCATGCTAAATTTTAAAATATGTTTAAAATTATTTTTATCAAATATTTATACAGAAAAAGCTTAGCTCTTCTCCCTCTTGGGGACATCATGGATAACCTATTAATACAGAATCTCCTTGGAAATTTATTGATTGGCCAGGTTTCCTTTGAATATCTGACACTCAACCATTTGATTTGCCACTAGCTTTTAAGTCTGAAAGCTGTCTCAGAGTTCTGACAAAGTGTTCTGATACCTGCCTCAGTACTCTGATACCTGTGACTGAAACTACAGAGACTGGAAACAAAATAAAGCTTTACCATTCACAGAGAGAGAAGACGGACTAGAGGGACACCTAAGCCTCACAGTGGGGCAAACATACTTAACAGCTGCATGTAAAGCAGATGATTAAAAAAGATGCAGGGCCCTGGATAAGTTCTAGTCTCTGACCTCAATATCTGACAATATCAGTGCCAGAGCTAGAAGTACACGGGAATGTAAGATTAGCAGATCAGAGAGTGAGGATGAGAGCAACATATGAAGGTGGAAAAGGTTAGATAATGAGGCACGTTCTAGAACTACTGGCTATGTCATTACCATGATACCCATCTCTTTGAATGATGATACCTAGGTAGAACTTGTTTATATTGATACAGAGCTCAACCAGGTGATCTTGACAAGAACATAGATTCAGCAGTGATTAGATTAATAGCCAACATGACCTAAAGAGTGAATGAAATCCCCCAAGGACATGTAAATTGAGCAAATGAGAGAGAGATGGAAAAATTCAGGGATGACATCATTACTTAATGGGAAAGAATAAGTTGAGAAGTCAACAACAGAGACATTTGGTAAGTGTGGTGGTCGGACAGGCCAGTGGAGCACAAAGTGAGTATAGCATTAAGAAGACAAAAGTAAGGCACTGTGACAGTGTCAAGGGTCACTGAAGAGTTAAGAAAATTGTTCAATGGATTTGAAATTAGAAAATACTGATGAATTTGACACAGTAATTTTTAGATGAGCCTGGGTTTGAAGGAAGGAGAGGGGGTGGAAAACCTGAATAAGCAGAGAGAACAAAGGAAAGATATTTGGGAGGATGGTGATAGTCTTCAAAGGAAATCATTATAAATGGTTGCTGGAGGGGAATATAGGGTGAAGAAGGATTATCCGCTTATTCATTTACTTTTATGAAGGAGAATTTTGCATGTCTCTAAGCTATGGACATAGCAGATTAAAATACAGATAGGGGACTAGTTTATTGATGAAATGAGGTATTAGAGGACATTCATGACTAAAAGGAAGTCCAACTTTACAGGGTGTGAGAGTTTCCAATAACAGGTTACTATGGGTCCTGGATTTAATATTAATCTTAATCTTTGTATTGGACAAAGGGAGATAAGTGGTGTTACTACCATGAGATGGTAACTGAAAGCACTGAAGAATTCCCTTCCTAAGAATGACCATTTTTAGGCATGGAATGTCTTGTTTCATAAGTATGGCTTTCTTTGTTAGAGATGCTCAAGCAAAAAAATGATCATCTTTAGGGAAGCCATTTGGAGTAAGAAACTTCAAAACTGTATGTCTATGGTTATCTGAAACGAGCCACAACCAGTGTCTCCATTGATTGACTAACACAAATAATTTCAAATAATATTTATCTATACTTTCAACAGAAGTTTACTGACCACCTACTCATTTGTAAAATGAGTACACTTCGGGGGATATAGTACATGGCACAAGAGCTACTCCTTGTCTTAAAAAAGCTTATGTTCTAGAAGACAGAGAAAAATACACAAATGTAGAAATTTGTAGAGAAATGTTAGATGGTGTATATGAGTTTGCTAGAGCTGCCATAACGAAATACCACAGACTGGATGGCTGAAACAACAGAAAATTCCACAGTTATGGAGGCTGAAAGTCCAAGATCAGTGCTTCGGCAGGGTTTTTTTTCCCAGTGAGACCTCTCTCCTTGGCTTGCAGATGTCATCTCCTAGCTGTATCCTCACTTCGCCTGTCCTCTGGGCATGAGGAAAAGTCTCTCTGGTGCCTCTTCCTCTCATTATAAGGATACCAGTTACACTGGTTAAGGGCCCCGTCCTTATGATTTCATTTATATTTTTAATGGAGGTTCAGGGGATTGAATCCAAGACCTCATACATGCTAAGTACATGTTCTATCACTGAGCTATATCCCCACCCCTCCTCATTTAACCTTAATTGCCTCCTTAAAGGCCCATCTACAAATATAGTCATATTGGGGATTAGGGCTTTAGCATATGAATTTTGGGGGCACACAATTCAGTCCATTAACAGATAGTAATAACTGCTACAAAAATCAGAGGAAAGGAACGGTGAACGATAGAGGGATGCTATTTAGATAGCACAGCCATCAAAACAAACAAACAAAAACTGAGGCAGTGCTTTTGTGTAGAAACCTGAATGATGTAAGCAAATAATGAGAAGACTGGGGAGGCACATTCCAATCAGAGAGAACAAAAAGTGCAATGGCACTGAAGAATTTGCAAGCTTGATTTGTTTAAAAAACATGAAGAAGGCCAAGGTGGCCAGAGCAAAGCAAGTTTCATGAGTAAAATCTAAACAGAGTTGACCCTTGAACAGCGCAGGGATTTAGGGGCACTGACTGCAAAGATCCAAGTATAACTTACAGTAGACCCTCTACGAACATGAACTCAACCAACCATGGATCTAGTATTACGGTAATATTTACTACTGAAAAAAATCCATGTATAAGTGAGCCTGAGCAGTTCAAACCCATGTTGTTCAAGGGTCAACTGTAGTTACATGAGCTTGATGCTCATGTATTCGATTAATATCTCCTGAGTTTCCACTATATTCTAGGTCACACACTTGGTACCAGGGATATAAGCTGTTAATAAAAACAATCTGTGTGCTGGAAAGAACCTCTAGGGAGAGATTTAATATGACAATGTAATGCTACAGACATAGTCTTTTGTTCTAAATAGAATCTGGCAGGCATTTTCATCTGATGGCTACTGTATGTGAAGTTAAGTTGGAATGAGATTGTATCTGCATTGTATCTCTGCCCTACGACTCCATAGCTCTGTCAGTCTGAGCAAGTTACCTAATGTTTCTAAACCTATAATTCCTCAATTGTAAATGAGTATAGTAAGGTTCCATTTCTTATAGACCACTGAATATAACTTAGGTTAATTAAAGCAAACTTCCTAATAAAGTGTTGTCACTGAGTAGGCATTCAATAAGCAAGAGTTCTTCTTCTTTTTTTTTAACAAGGTACTTCTTACATGTTTGCGGGTCTTTGATTCCAAAATATTTTGGGTCAGAAGAGTAATTATGGAGAAAAATTCTGATCAGAACCAGAGGAGACAGAATCAGAAATGCAGATGAGTAATTAAGAGTCTATAGAGAAGAGGGCCTCTGAAGCATGGGTCAAGTCACCTTTCAGAACCTCCCCTATTGACGTCTATGGATGACAAATGGTTAGAACCAGGGTACCCATTGTTTGGGTAGACAGTTACAGATAAGAAAGGAGAGGAGGCTAGAATGGCTTGTGTACTAATGGATTCGAATTTTATAAAGCAGCATGAACTCATATTTAGCTTATTACTAAGATACGAATTACTTATAGAAATATTTATAGATATATGTGTCTACATAGGTTACTATATATACACGTATGTCTCCGTATTACTCAGACCTGGTTTGATACTCCTTAGAGAAATGTCTGATTCTAAGACAAGGGCAGGGAATACAGAAGATAAGTCAGAAATACCTCAGTAGCAGAGTGCACCTGGTAGGACAGGGAATATACACAATAAGCCTGTAGCAGTCTGCAATGCTAGAAAGTAAGAAGGTGCTAAAACATGACACACCCTCATACCACCCACACATCTCACCCACACCCCCCACACACATGATGGGGTTCTACCAAAGGGATGCAGACCCAACTGAAAGAGCTACCAATAATCACAGCTGGAATATTTTATTAAAATAAAATAAAATAGTATGAGGTTATAATTCAAAGTAGAAAATAAATATGTATGAGGCCATACTAATATAAATAATTGAACAAATAACTATATGGGGATAATAAACAAAAATCCTATACAGAAGAATTACAAATAGTTAATGTAATAAGCTGCCTTTAATGTAGTGGAACCTGACTCTTTATGCCTTAAGTATGTGAAGAAAAGAAAAAAAGTAACTTTACAATGGTGAAGCCTTACAAACACCTCAAGCCAAGTGATTCAAGCAATGTGACATATTGGTAACAGGCACCCTTGATATGATGTGAATGACACTTCACCTCTGCAGTCTTTCTCCAAAAACATACTGCCTCAGTCCAGTCATGGGAAAAAGCATCAGATAAATCCCAATTGAGACACATCCTACAAAATACCTGGCCAGTACTCTACAAAAAATGTCAAGTTCATCAAAAACAGGGAAAACCTAAGACACTGTCACAACACGGAGCCTAAGGAAATATGACAACTAATATCCTGGATGGAATCCTGAAACAGAAAAGAAAGTACAAAAGGGAAAAAACTGAGGCAATGTGAATAAAGCACAGACTTTAACTAATGATAATATACCAATATTGGTGTGTTAATGGTGACAAATGTGCCATACTCATGCAAGATATTAATAGAAGAAACTAGGTGTGCTGTACACCAGAGCTCTCTGTACTATCTTGACAATTCTGTTAAGCTAAAATTAAAAGTTTACTTTAAGAAAACAAAGGAATGTGGTTTTAAAAGTAAGATACTAGAATATGTAAATCAACAGTTTATACCAATAATGGTTCAGCATCTCTGAATGTGTTTTCCATGGAACAGAAGTCATGAAGGATGCCCTAGGAAAATAAATCACTTCTTTGGTCAAATAATTTTGAGACAGGCTGCTTTTCGCAAGAGCCTTTGGAGATTCACAAAGCATATTAGAATATGCAAAATTCTGAAAAAAAAAATCACACGAAAAATGCACAACCTGACGTTGTTTACCACACCATCTCCCAAATTTACTGTAAATTCTAAATTTTTTGGCCATTATCTTGTAACATCTGTGGCAGTACCATTCCCTAGAACACACTTAGGGACGTGTTTTCTGTACTGCTGTATACACTACTGAAATCACTAATGAGCCACCTATGGAGGAAATATGTGATATTCTTGATTTGAAGTTATATAGAATGAGATGTGATGGAAGAAATTTTGGATGGCTTATCTGCCAAAGAGAAGTCTTCCGTAAGACACGATATCTGCTATCAGAACTTTGGGGAACAGTCCTGCTGAAAATACTATGTGGCTGAGTAGAGGACCTAATCCAAAAGGTAAGACATCACATGTGTACAAAACAATTGACTTCAATATGAGGAAAAGTCTTCGAGGAATTAGAGCTGTTCAGGAATATATTTGGCAGGCATTCAAGTCCCAATTATTAGAGGCATTCAAGTTGTAAGATATAGTCTGAAGGGACAATGTAAAGAAATGCACTAAGTTGGAAGCAATGGCCTTCATGATCTCTCCCAGTCTTATGATCCCACTTATGTATCCATCCATTCACAAGATGGTTAGTATCTCTTATGTGACAAGCACCATGCTAAGTCTTTGGTGTAAAATAGCACATTTTGGTCCTTCCCCTGGATTTCAATCTAATGGGAAATAAGAAGAAAATGAGTGCTATAAAGGAATGAAAGTTGTCCCCACTAAGGACCAGACTAGAGATTGGGAAAATGTCCAGGGAAAGGATAGCTAATAACAACTGTGAACACTTAGGTAGTTCTACGTGCTTAGCCCTGATTACGTTTATATACTGAGTCACTTCATTCTCATAATTTATCAGATAGATTTTATTACTATCATGTTATTTTTCAGATAAAGACACTGTGACCAAGAGGTTAAGTGACTTGCCTTAGATGACTCAACTATTTAATATCAGGTGGTCTCTCTCTAAAGCTTGAACTCTTAACCATCGTCCAAATTAAGATTTGAAGGATGAGTAGTCAAAAAAGCTGTGTGTGCCGGTGTGTGTGTATAGCAGAGAAAGGGAGGGAGACAGGAGGAAAAAGAAAACAAAGATTTCAAAGGCAAAGGGAATAACTTGTTCATTCTCTGAGAAGTGTGAGTAACCAGGAACATTTGATAAATTTAAAGTAATTTTGAGTTATTTCCCAGACTAAAATTCCTGATATTAGCAAAAATTAAAACAAATAGAAAACAGCTTTCTTCTCCATTTTTCTTCTTTTATTTCCCCTATCCTCACCCAAGCATCCACCTCCCTTCCAGGAACACAGATATACACAAATATAAACACAGACACCACAAGGTTTAATTTGGAAAACTAAAAGGGGTACTAACTGCCTTTTAAATCATCTCTCCACAAAGTGAAGGTCAGTTCCTCCTCCCTTCTGTGTACCTAGGAAAATTAATTTAGCAAAGCAAAATTAGAAAAGGTAAAGACTCCATCTATCAGCTTATCCATCCCAGATTTCTGTAGCACTTAGGAATCTGAGAGGGCTTGCCTGAGGGCCCAGCCTGATGATGGTAATGGCATACTGGGTACAGTCTGCATAGCCCACCAGTCCTCGAGCTGCTGAAACTGCATATTTGAAAATGATTGAATTACCCCAGCAATTATGAAATTGGATACCACTCAGGCCTGCAAGACTCTTTATTAGACACAGCGATTCAGAATGCATAGGGTTATAAATCCCATCTGTAAAGAAATACTCCAGGTCCAGATAGGCTGTCCCTCTTCGGAAATGGAGCAAACTTCCAGAGGGTTAGGCTGAAGTCCTGGAAGGTGCAGGTGGGAGAGTCTTCTGACCCGCAGAGCACAGGTGCTTCAGACTTTGCAAAGCCCTTTTCACATCCTTACTTTATTCTCACTTGAAGGAGGCAGAGAGGGAGTTTTAAATCCTCACTAAGGAAACTAGAGTCTCTGTGAGATAAAATGACTATCCTAGATTAAACTGTTTCTAAGCCACAGATTCAGAGCTGGAGAACATGCTTACACTTTTTTCACCATAACCCTGAGGGGCACGGTAGGTATTAGCAAATCCTGCTCTGCAAGGTAGATAAATCAGTTACAGACAGGACAATGCTAGGTAACAAACAGCTATATAATAAACCAGCATGCATCAATAAACCTTTTATTTATCTCTTAAGTCTGAGGGCTGTCTAGGGGTTTGCTGATCTTGACTGGGCATTGGGGGATTCTGTCCCAGGTGCTTTCATCCTCCTCCTGGGAACAGCAGGTCAGCCTGGGCATGTCCTTCTCATGGTGTGCACTTAAGCACAAGAGCACAAAGAGGGACACACAAGTCCTCTTGAGGCTGAGCCTCAGAACAGCACTATCATTTCCACCTCATTTTATTGGCAGAAGGAAGTTACACAGACAAATCCACAGGCAGAAGGCACTGAAGGACATCTCATGCACAACAGAAAGGCACTGCAGATTTACATAGAAAATACCATGGATATGGAGAACAATGAAGGATCTGGACAATCTACCACTGTGGATGTATGATTGTGGACCATGACGAGAGAAGGCTGAAAATGCATCTCTCTTACACCGATGGAAAGTTTGAAGCACACTGAGGGAGGCTCGAGATAAAAGAGGTGGACAGGGACCTTGTGTAGTACCCCATACATTTTAATAAGATTTTAAGGTTTGCTTGTAACAACAGTAACAAGTCATTATAAGGTTTGAAGTAGGAATGTGATGTGATCAAACTTACATGTTCATAAGTTCAAGGTTAGAGAACAAGAAAACAGTTAGGATGCACAGTCTTGCTGGAAAGGGATCATGGATTAGACAAGTGACAGTAAAAATGAGGGTAAAAATGTCAATTTTCAGAACATTGGAAGATATTTGGAGATACAGTTAAAAGTCTTAGAAACTGACTAGAAGTGATAGGAGTTGGGGCTGAGGGAGTGTCAAGTGTCATGAATGAAATGCAACTCCTGGCTTGAGCAACTTGGAGGATGAAAATGGAGAACACAGAAAAGAAGAGACTCATACTTTGCACTACTTGCCAACTGTACCATACCAAAAATGAAATTTTAGACCCTTTGCTCTGCTTCTTTGAGGCTGGGCACTGCCCCTTCAAGTGGACTTTATTTTACCTTCCTTCCATGAAGCCTAAGTAGTGGTATATTTTTTAGGATTTTATTATGGAAAATTGCAAATATGTAATAAAAACAGAAATCCACACACGTTAGCTTCCACAATTATCAACTCATGGACAATCCTATTTTATATATATCTACAACAATTTTCCAATCAGATTATTTTAAAGTAAATCTTTGGCATGACATAATTTCTTTTATGACTATTTTAATAGGCATCCCCCCTCAAAAAAAAAAAAAAAAAACTTTAACAATACTACCATAGACCTAAAAGAAGTTAACAAAAATTCAATGTCCAAAGTTCTATGATGGCTTCATATTTTTTATAGCTTGTCTAAATTAGTATCCATATAAGGTTCATGCATTGTAATTGGTAGATGTGTCTCTTAATCTATTTCAGTCTATAGGATCTCCTCTGTATTTTTTTTCATGCAATTTATTTACTGAAAAAAAAAAGGTTATTTGTTCTATAGCATTTCCCAAGGTCTGAATATTTACTTACATTCTGTGATGTTTAACATTTTTCAAATTTTTTTTATTGTTTACATTAGTTTTATACAGACTGGTCAGGTTTAAATTTGATTTTTTGGCAAGACTAGAGAGCAGCATTTTGATATAGCAGGTAATGTGAAAATAACAGTGTAGGAGAAAGAAGAATGTCTGTGTTAAAGCTAGCTGGTTTTCACTTTTTTTCCTAGCTTGTGATCCTGGAAAATTCATTAAACCATCCCAAATTTTAGTTAGTTATTACAGTAGAAAATGGGAATAATAACGTCAATTACTGACGTAAGATTAATAATCCAATGTTTCTTATTTTGGTTTGTACATCAAAATCATCTCATTTGTTCATTTTGAAGTTCAAATGCCTGCACCTTACATTAAGCAACCTGAATCAGAGTTTCTGGTATGGGACCCAGGTGTCTGTGTTTGGAAAATTCTCATGGACCACTTCGGTTGAGATCTATATACTAGACAACAAGCACCTCCAAGGCAGGGACTACACTTTGTTCACTCTGGCTTAGAGCTAGCATTCAACAAGTATTTTTGTTACGTGATAGCATGGTTGACTAGACCGTTGTGTGCACAGCTAACAGGATAGATAAATAGATGAATGAATTTTAAATGGTTCCATGACCCCAAGTTAGTAGTAGGGTGCTGTTAACTTCAGGATAAGAAGTTATAACTTTTTAAATTAAAAAAATACTTGTGATATGGGCCAATATGACAAACACTCTATATGTAAGTTCAGAGTATTAAATAGAAATGGTTTTCAATAAAATGGGACTTGGGAGTTGGCGTAACACCAAATGTCTGAGTAGGTATCTTGGGAATGAATGGAATTGCTGAAGATAATCAAGAATATTTTCACATCAAAATTATTTGCATGAATAGTAATCAGAGAACAGAGTCAAACAAATTCTATTTTTCTGGATATTGTGAATATTCAAGACTAAGCACAGATGAAGAATCTCACCACAGACATAAACATATTCCTGAAATTAAAAATGTAAAATAAAATGAAATTTTAAAAAATATATTCCTGAAATATAATAAAACTTGAGTTGAAGAAAAAATATTCTGAAAATTTTTCTATGCCTTACCCTGTGCACAAATAGTACCATGATCCCTAAAAGTAAGCATGAGTATTTGGCTTGTCTTAATCTAATCACCTCTGGTAACCATAAGGATTATTAATCTTAAAGAACTCTAAAAGCCAAGATTACTGAAATGAAATGAGTGGATCTGTGATTAGGATTCTAACAGCTATAAAACTGGTATACAGTTTTATTATGTCTACCAGTATTTGTCTTCAGATCCCCCTCCCTGTGTTCCCGCGTTGCAAATGTTAGCCTTTGCTATTGCCTTTATTTGATTTTGACATTTAATTGCTGAAGATTGCAAGCATCGATCTTTCTACCTCTCAAACTACCTGCTCTGTTTACCTAAGAAGGTTTTTGTGACAATCCAATGTAAAACAATATGTGAAAGCATGTTATAGTTCAATAAGAATGCACAAATAGGAAGATTACAAATATAATCATTCATCATCATCATCACCATCACAGCAGTCTTGTAAGTGAGGAATGGTGATGAGGGAGGGTTAGAGCAACTCTTTTTTGTTGGAGGGACCAGTGGCAGTTATGCCTCCATCAGATGATTCTCTCACATATGGAGAGGAATCAGGCTAATTATTTTGCAAATCCCATGAGAAAACCCTTGGATGGTTGCCATGGTGGACAGGCAATGCGATTACCCAGGTGGGAAATAAAGGTGAGCAGAGAACAATGGAAGAAACTGCCTTCTCTACAGCTTCTCTATCTCTGACCAGCTAAAATTAAGAGCTCTTTAAATCTCTTTGACCTCTGTGTCTCTGTATCTCTCTCTGATCTGAATGTCTCCCTCTCTCCCCTCTCCCTCCAACTCTAGTTAATGCCAACAAAGAAAATTAAGGCCACCATGAAGTATAAGGAATGATCACTCAATTCCAATAAATGTAGGTTTACTTGGCCAGCACAGACATTTGCTACCCCAGCTGCACTTGGTAACAAAGGTGAATGTAGGTTAGCTGACCCTCATCGGAAACATTCACTGCTTCTTTTTGTTTTGTACTGTGAGCTTAATTCTTCTTTCCCTGTGGATCTTTCTCTGTGGTTTTTAAATTATTATTATAAAGGTCCTGAGCAACCTGAGCTACTATTTTTTATGCCTCTAATTACTAGACGTGTGGTCTTTGGCAACTCACTTAACTTCTCTGAACATTTGTTTTCTTTATTTTAATACAGACACAATTTCTGCCCTATCTCATAAGAATCTTAGTGACTCTAATTAAAAAATATTTGAACACGATTTACTAAGTTGAACAAGACAATCAAATAATGACGTATAATTATTGTAATTTAGTTTCCAACCCAATTCTTTATTCAAGTTTTAAAATCTATCATAAATGGGAAAATCTTTGAATACATGACTAAGTCTCCTTTGTCTGGGATTTCTTCTTACATACCATGTATGAACAGTTGGTAGTGGCTGCTTACAGTGCCTATTGGGAAGAATTCTAAGTTCATTTCTAAACTCTATGAGGGGAGAATTCTGTGATCCGTGAGCAGCATCTGCTATGGGCATAGGAGACAGAAGCAGTGTCAAACACAGTGTATATTTGTTAGCTCTGTATAATGCCCTAGAACAGTAGCATATAATGTAGGTACATAAATGAAATTCACCCATAGACATGTTTTATATGGCCTGAGCCAATATTTAAAAGTTGAAAGATTTCACATATGAGGTTTTTTTTAATATTCTCTTGAAAAACTGGAAGAGCCAATAAAACTATGCCTATCCTTTCCCCATAACAATAAGCAAAAGATAAGTATTGTTTCCATTTCTTCTTTTAGACCAAACACATGCTCTCCATTTTTACCTAGTCCCTACCACTCCCTGTTGCCTTATTCCAGTCTGTTTGCTTCAGTTACTTCATTTTCCAAAGTTTTGCAGGCATTATTATTTCTGACTGCTGGATTTGAGTTTGTTGTTGTTTTTGCAGAAATTAGTATGTCAGATTTATCTTCAAAAGTCAGACTGTGACAAACACTATCTGAGTACTGCATTATTAAGATAGTTGAACTCTGAAGTCCAAAAACTTAAGATGCTCAAAAATGCTGTATTGTACAGGCATTCTTGTTTCAAATCCAGTGCTGTAGGTCCTGAAAATGTCAATGCCATTATGCATTGATCAAGTCTTTTAGCAAAAGCTTCATTAAATGAATAACAGCCAACATAGTATAGCCAACTCCAACGTTAGAAAAGAGTCGTGCCTTTCCCCTTCTCCCTGTAATCTCTCAGGACTGTCAGAATCCAGCCAAAAGCAAAGAAAGAGCAATGTAAAATGAAGTAATTCACCATTTGTGGAGGGAACATAAATTAGCAACTTGTTATGATGTTGCTTTTTTTTAAGCTAAAAATCTCCATAGATAAGTTTAATGTGGAAAAATACATTTGTTTTCTTCTAATAGGACATGCTTATCTCACCCCCCTCAAGGATACTCCTACATCTCCTCTCAGATCCCCTCTAATTGAACAAAGTGGACTTAATTTGAATTAAACTGTCAAAAATCTTCCACTTAAATTGATGTATCTACTTCTCCAGCTAAAATGGATTCACTTCTGTGCAATGCAAAGGAGGTGTTGATGGACTGTATTGTGTGAGCTAGAAGTGTTTCGCATGCATCTCTATGTCATGTAACTCGGGTATGGAAAGCCAAGGAGATGTGAAAGGAGGGCAGGTCAGTGAAGGGATAAGAAGCACACGGGGTGGCTGAGGAGCCAGAGCTGGAGGGAATGGCTGTGTTTGCCTTAAAACAAGAAAATTCTAATCCTCTTTATATTGCTAGATGCAGGGTAGCTTTTCTAATTAAATGCACATAGTCTATCTTAAGTTTGATGCAGTTCATCTTCAAAACCCTCCACACCACGCATTTTATTGATGTCTTCCATTTCCCAGTATATGAGTTTATATGTGCAAAGACCATTTGCATTTAAAAAAAGAACAGCAGGATTTTTAACACTGTCAACATTGTGAATTTAATATCAAATGGTGATTTTTTTTTTAATAATACCAAAAAGTCTTTGTAGACCAGCAGCTGTATGTTCATCCACAAGGGGATAAAAAATAAATAAATTTAAATATAATAACTAGTACTACCTTCAGGGATGTTATAATTTAATTAGGGGACATAAAACAATTATTATCATATTTGAGGCAGAAAATAATTTAGCACTTAAGCGTATGGTTATGGGCTATAAATGATGAAGAAAACAGAGAAAGGAAATCAATGTGAATTTGTGTAAATCAGGAAGCTTCATCAATGAGGTTCACTTGTGGGAGATGAAAAATAATGTTTCATGCTTGTTGGGGAAATTGGGAGTACTGCTCACCAGTCGGCCTTTGGCAGTTTTGCCCAATGCCATAGATAATAAAAGAAAATTAACTAAATAGGAAGCAAAACACCCATTTATAAATCACTGGATGAATACCTGAATTTCTTTTTGCAGGGTTCTGGGAAACAAAGGTGTTAAAGAATATGACTTAGATGTGAAGTTAAAGTAGGCCTCTAACCTCCCTCCTGTTTTAAATCTGTACATTGGAATCTGTATGTTCAGACATGCCTGCAAAAAGAGAGCAAACTAAGGAAGGCTGGAGGACTAGCCACCTAGTTTGTTACCCAGCCAGCTGCATGGAGAGGTGCATGGGTCTGCCTTACTGATCAAAAGCAAAATAGAAAAAATAGGAGAGTGCTCAGACCTGTACACCCAGGCTGAATTGCTCACTACAAGAAGAAAAGTCATGAGAGAGTTAAGATAAGAGTCCATTTAGAAATGTTAATTTTTTTTATCAGTGTCTCTGCCTATTTGTAAAATGCAGTTCTTTATAGATTAGTAAAAAAAAAAAAAAAAAACTCCTTCTCATGGGGAGAAGAAAAAAATAGAAGCCAAAAGAGTTAAAAGCATGACAAACCTTCTACTTAAGAGATGAGGACAAAAAAATATAAAATGGAACAATTCATTTTTACCAATTCTGGGAATTTTTTCCTGCTCAATGGTTCTAAGGGAGTTTAGAAACATTTGACTTATGTCTGTGACCTTCAATTGCCCATTGCCATCACACAGTACTTCCAAAAGTCTTTTTCAATGAAATGTCCCATCTGTTGACCATCAGAAATATCTTAACATTATAACATAACTTGAAATACAAACTTTGAGGGCTACATACAAAAATGGTAGCTCATTTACAGAGGAGATGAAGGGGGTAGGAAGGGACTAAAATGATTATGACTTAAGAGAAAAGGCTTAGAAAACCTAAGGATATAAATGCTGGTAGGAAAGAGATAATATCACTCTCTTCAAATATCTACAGCATTAAATCATGGGATGATATTCCAATCATAAGAAAAATAATTATGCTAATTCTTTATGATCCAAATAGTAAAAGTAAACGTAAGCAAACTTACTTCTCCAATCACAGGAAGTATGTAAGTACTGACTTCTTAATAATTTACCAGGGATTTTGTAGAGTTATTTTTCAAAGAGATAACAGTCTAAAAATTTAAGCTACCATTTAACTGAAATTCTACGATTCTGTAAACCCAAGGATATTTCACAAACTTTTAAACCATCTCTAAACTTTAGCTCTAGGAATATTGCCTTCAAACCTTTAACTTCTCCTAATATTTTCTCTTGAATCCACATGTTTGGGATGCATATTATTCTTCATTACAAAGGATAGGAGTCTACTTCTGGTAGTTGAACACTCATTGGACTTGGTTGAGACTTTTCCATGTTCAAGAGAAGAGGAGATTTCCTAAGAAGCAGATTCATCCAATATCATGGTTTTAAACACCACCTTTATGCTGAGGAGCTCAAATTCATTACCAGTCTAGAACTTATCCTTGAATTCTGGATTCATAATGCTAATTGTCAAATAGAAATTTCCTCTTTGATGTGATATGCATCACAAATAGTATTTTCAAATAGAAAAAGTAAGGAAAAGTAATGTGCATATTTCAAGTGTATATTTCACCTGCCCCCTACCTCCACCAAAAAAAAAGATAAAAAGAAAGAAAAAGCTTTTTTCTCCCCCATTTTTCCTATTCTCAATAAATAGCACCAATATCCACTTGTTAGCTCAAATCAGACATCTTAGGAGTCAACCTTAATCCACTTCTTTTTCTCATTCTTTACCTCCAAACCTCTTCTGGTTCTTTCAGGTCTACTTCAAAATATATTTCAAGTGTATCTTCCTTTTGTTTGTTCTGCTCCTAACCTCTTCAAAACAACCATTATAAATCCCCTAGACAACTGCTATTGTCTCTAACTGGTCTTCCTACTTCCACCTCTGGGTCTCCCTGATCCATTCTCCACACCACAGTCCGTAGAGGAAAGGGAGGGAAAGGAAGAGGAAATCTTGAGACAACTGTGTTTACAAAACAAAAAACACTTTTCACTTATGAAAAGTATTATTTCTGCATTTTGCTGAACTGACTAGTGTTTAATGTAGTGAGAATCATTTAAAAAACAGTTACTCAGTTTTCACTCAGGAAATATATATTTCTAGACTTTGGGATGGGGAGTGGCAAGTTCAAACCTCTCTTTATTGACCTAGTAAGAATTAGCCTTTACTTCATTCCAGTCAGAACAAAAATTCTTTACTGTTTTATTTTCATGTTCTTTAGAAGTCTTAGGTTTGAAAGTGTCCTGGTCAAAAAAAAAAAAAAAAAAAGTATTCACTTATTCATGCTACACATGCTTATTCCAGGTTCTGGGAGAGGAAACTGACACAGGGAGTAACAAATCAGATATAGTTTCTGCTCTCATGTGGACTACAGGATAGTGGAAAACAAAAACAGTTAAAGCAAATCTACTCATTCAACTTCCTATAACAGTAAAAAAGCCAGGAGAAAGATGAGATGAGGTCAGTAGGAGAAAGAAGGTAATCACCAAGTGAGAGTCTTGTTTTTGTTTTTAATATCATATTCCTAGTTACTAACAAAATTATCCCAGTTAATGCCCTAGACTTTTGCCATTTAAATGAGCAGCTTCTCCTTCTGCATCACTTTCTCTCCTACCACCCCCACACTTAGAAATAGACTTTATTTATGTAAACAAAATGATGGTACATTTTATAATGAGAAATTTAGAAGTGATGCTGAAAGGAAAGATAAGTTAGCAAAAGATTCTGTGAATATCTAATATGTGTCAAGAACTTATTTATAGGTTATTCTTTTTTAAATTTGTACCTTCATTGTGAAGTAGAAATAAATATCCTGCACTTTTTTCCCATTTTTGTCTTTTTTTTTTTTTTTTTTTTTAACACAGTGAAAGAAAGCATCTCTGAGATGACAAGGAACCTGCTCAAGCTCTCCTAGATACGCAAAGTGTCAGGACTGAGATTTAAGCCCAATGTCATCTCCTCACTCCCAAATCCATACATCAGTTAGTTGCACTCTACAACATTTGTATCTTCCATGGATCAGGCCAAGTCTTTGGGTTCTGTATGGAAAAGGATATTAGGACCTTGGAAATAAACCAGAGAATAAAAGAGGTCCCCAAGGCTTCTAGACCAAGGTCCTTTTTATCTGCCAGATGAGCTGTCTTGCAAACTTTTCTTTTCAGAGTCCTCTGGGACTTTCCATAATTATGCACTGCTTTTCTCCAACCTCTTCCTTTCAATTTCCTGCCCCTTTGGCCCCTCTCAAATGGGAATTAATCCAGCCTGGAACAAGCTGTCGCTAAGTGAAGATTTTGCTGTGATTATTGCTTGGGAGAAAGATGTTGCCTTTCCTTCCCCCTCCTCCAAATGCCTTCTTTGCAGACTAGAAATCATAGGGCATGTGTCCAATTGATACATTTCCCATCAAATAGCAGATCCAACGCTGAAGTGGGATGCAAATTTAATTATTCCACATGTACAGAACAGAAACAGAATCTCATTGTTAAAATTTGTTCTCCTATGTCAGAAAGATTAAAAACAAAAGATGTTGAAGTGGTTTGTGTGAGCAGAATATATTTTGGCTCATAAAAATGTGAGGTAATAAAATAAGGGCAACAGAGGGCTTATTTCTACCACATGGAATTACTATTTCTAAATGTTATTTCTCGGAAATCTCTGCTCCTCACCTGTGCACCCCAAAAGAGACTTTAATCCCCTTCTCTGTGGTAATTTCTCCAAGTAATCCCCTTCAAATGCCTTATCCCCTAGCAAAGCCCATCTATTTACATTTTAAAATTAATCTGGAGTAAAATGGAGGGTATAATTAACTAACTAGAACCTAAATATGAGTCCAATGAGTAAGAGTCTCTGTAGCTGGCTACTTAGAATCAAAGCTTGGCTTTATGGCTTAATAGTTATAATAATAGTTTGGGCAAGTTACTTGATCTGTCTATGCTGCTGTCTCTTGCTCCATAAAATGGGGACAACGATGGCAACCACTTCCTATGGGTTTTGTGAGGAGTCAATAAGTCAATACAAGAATTATGTCTGTAACAGGGCCCAGAACTTGGTAAGCACTCAATAAATTGTAGTTATTATCAAAATACATCCTATACTTACTTCCTTTCCCTCTTTAGCAACTCCTTCAAGAGTCAACTCATATGTTGCCTGTGTTGTAAATCCATTCCTCCAGCCAGTAGTTCTCATCTCCAAAATTCCCATAAAACCTTGTCTCCCACCACTTATCACAATTTATCATGATTTTCCTACCCAAATCCCTTGGAACAAAAGAGAAGGGATCCTCTTACTCTTTTATAGTTAGGGAGAAAATGCTTTCTGATCAAATGAATAAAAGGACAAGTTGTGTTTTAATTAGAACCCTTGAGGGCTTACTTTGTACCCTGACTCTGCACCAAGATTGTCTCATCTTTGCAACATTGTTGGAGGTAGGTTCTACTATTTGCATATACAAAAAAGGAAACGTAAAGTCCAAGTCTGAGAACTTTAATAACCTTGCACAAGGACACAAAGGCAATAAGAGACAGCAAGGGCCTTTGATGCTATGTATCTCTCTCTGTCTGGCTAATTCCAAAGTTCATATCTGCAACCACTAAGCAGTACTGCCCTATGAACCCCCAAGCTTGGGAAAGGACAATCCATGAAGTGGTGCTATATGAAATCTGAGTTTCAAATTTACTGAATTTCTTACAGGTACATTTTTTCCATTAATGAGAAATGCTATAGAGTAGAAACTTTGTTACTGAGTTTCCCTGCTAAGTCCTAGATTGAGATGCAGGGAAGGAGAGTAAGGAGTAGCATTCTTCATCCATCTTCTCAAGTTGTGTCTACCTCTGCGAGACTGACTGCTTTCTCTATTGCTTAAGGCCCTCCTCTTCCAGTTGCTGGTGCTTTCTCAGGCCCTATTATCAAGCCACCCCTCCCGTCTAAAGGCTCTCTTAAAATTTTGCATATTCACCCTTTGTCAGCTGCTGGAGGCTGGAGAGGGATTCAAGGAGGTGAGTTGCCCAACTCCAAAAAGGTGCGAGGAGCCGACATGGAGCAAAACAGCAGTTTATTGCAGTACAAGCGGGTGGCGTGCGCACTCAGGCATACGCACTTGTCCTTTTTTTTTATTATGCCCACCCACGCATATTGCTTATAATGCTTACCCATGCTACTAGTGCATGCATCCATTTACCTCTTACCTCACACGTGCAAGTTATTGTGAACTTTGACCTGGGTCCCACAACCTACTCACTTAAGTTTTTTTGGCCATGCTCCCTCCAGTCCTCATCCCTCTCCAAAATTCATGCCTAGCAAAATCTCATCCTAGACAACCCTTCTTCCGGGAAGACTTTCCTTGATAATTCTGACAATCACACTGTATTGCATTTGCCCATTTCTCATTATCTCCTCAGGAACCTGTATTCTCCCTGAGGGTACAGGCATGTTCTACTTTATTCACAATGAATTCTCCAACCAGATCAGGTACTTAGAGGGAATTAAGAGAGAGAAGGTGAAAAAAGGGGAGGGAATTGTCTGAGATGATAAGGAGATAGAGAAAGGAAATAAAGGAAAATAAGTAGAACTCAGATTCCTGGCTCCTGGTCCAGAGCACATATTTGTCTTGACAGAACACCTCTAGAAAGTTTTAAAACAAAAGGAAATAGAAGAGAAAATCTTTTCCAGGTTATCTGAAGTCCACTGGTGTTTGAAAAACCCCTCAAGATTTTCAGAAACAGTTAACTACATACATCCTTCCTCCACTCCCCAAACAGCATACGGAAGAGAAATAATTTAAGGCTGAGATTATCTGGAGAAAGGAACCAGGTCTTTTAGAAAGAAGACTCTCTTCCAGTAGTGTGGATGCAGACTTCACCTCCCTTCCTTCCCTTTTTATAGCTAAGGATTTGCCCTCAGTCGAGGCCAGTGCCCCTGAAATTTTAGCATGCGTAAGAATCACCTGGAGAGCTTGTTAAAACACGTTCCTAATGCCCAACCTTCAGATTAATTCTAATTCAGTAGGCCTGAGGTAGGGCCATCATTTGCATTTCTAAAAGCTCCCAGGTGGTACTGATGATCCCCTCCTGCAGAGGAGCCTTCAGGTAGCACTGGTCTAGTCCAGCCAGTGGATCACAGAGTCAGCAGGGTGACACTGTAATAATGTGAGAGTGAGCTGTGGACCAATCTTAATGTTTCTGATCCTTAAGAATTTTATTAATGTTTTGAGCCATTGGAGATCCTGAGTGAATGCTATAAAGGGGGATTAACTTAATAATTTTTATAGAATGAGGGAAGGGTGCATTAAGTACATTTATTTTCAAGAGATCTCAGCAGCACGCTGTCATTTTGATAGGACTGAACTACAGGGTCCTAGCACAGAGTAGGGCTCAAGATATGCTGGGTTCTGCATCAGATAGACTTGTGTCTGAATTCCATTTCTTCTCCGTTCTAACCATATCCTTGTATTTTCCATTTTCTCTCATACAAAATTATTGCAATTGTTATCTTCCTCTTAGGTACTATGGCACATGATAAGCGCTCTATAAATCTCTTACCAATGTTAATAACCCCTGAAAACAATTTCATAAGATAAATATTATTCCCCTTTTATTGATGAAGACACTGATGTTTAGATACTCACTTAAGATCACAAACCCACTTAGTGTTAAAATTAGGATTTATGCTTGGGTCAGCCTGATTCCAAATCCTTTGCCCTAAACCACTAGGCTAAAATAAATGGAATCTTTGGTATTTAGTTGATGTGATTTTAGGGATACCTAAGAAACCTAACAATAAACAGTTCTGTGTATGCAACCCTGTAATTCCTCAACCCAGAATGGGAATCCCAACCCCACATGTGGCACAGCCTTTGGCATTGTGAGGCTCCGCGACCCCACTTCCTCTCTGCTTCTTTAGCGACCCCACTTCCTCTCTGCTTCTTTATAGCTCCTCTGTAGCAGAACAAAGAAAGCAGCTGAAAATCATGTATCAATTATGGATAATCGTGTCTCCATTTAGCACAGCCAAGTGATTCCTCACTGTCTCTGTCAAATAAAACCAGCCCTTGGCTCAGGCCATTTTCTCCAGAAACCATAGCTTCGACTCCTCCAACCTAAGCTGAGTTTGATTAACATTAATGATTTTTCCTCTCAGATGGGTCCCAGAGCACTGGACCCTGCCAAGCCATTTTCCACTCAGAATGATTCTTGCCCTGGCCTCTTGCTTGCAATGTGGCCCTTCCTCAATTTGGAAGTAGCAGCTGTTTAACAGATGCTCACCCACTTAGATTTGGAATGGAGGCCTTGAAAGATGTAGAGAGAGTCTGGCAGGCCAAAAAGAGAACAGGTCATTGCAGCTACATTGTGATGAATTCTAGAAGTGGAGAGCATAGACCTGGCAGGGGAAAATCACCATAAGGCTTCATAGTTGACTTCGAATGCTGAAGACAATGATAAATTTTACTTTCTCCAGGAATGTGTACCAGTATTTTAAATAATTTTAACTACCTTTTTTTAATCTTAATATAAATCAAAGTACAAAAGATATAAAACCAAAAGTAAAAGTCTACATGTCCTAACTTCCTTTTTCCATTCCTGAGATCATCATTGTTTACTGTGTGTGTATCCTAGACTTTATATAAATATCAAAGTATTTAATATAAGTATTTACTGTTTGAAATCACAAGTGGCATAACATTTGATATTCTAGACATTAACATTTTCTTGAAGTATAGTGTGCATACAGAAAAAATGTATGTTTTTAAATTTTTTTATTGTAGTTGATTTACAATGTTATGCTAGTTTCAGGTATACAGCAAAGTGATATAGTTTTATATATATGTTCTTTTGCAGATTCTTTTCCATTATAGGTTATTACAAGATATTCAATATAGTTCCTTGTAAAAATGCATATATTTTAAATTTACAACTTGGATTTTTTTTTATAAGCTGAATACTTAGATGTAACCAGCTGGACCCAGACCGGAAATATAAGAAAACAGAATCCCAGAAGTTCCCTTCTGCACTGTGCTTTTTCCTTTAATAAAATAACTTGGTAATCTCTCCATTTCAGCATAGATAGGGCTACCATTTTCTTTTAGTAGTTATGGAGTATTTGACCATATGAAAGTGACATCATTTATTTATTGAATTCGCTATTGATAGGCATTTAGGCTATTTCCAGTTTTGCTTTGTAAATACTAACACAGATATTCTTCTAAACATATCTTTGCTCACTCCTGAGAATTATTTTTTAGAATATATTCTTGAAAGAGAATTGCAATAATAAAAAAAGTACCTATACTTCAGTTGCTAAGAATGTCTTAAAATTGCCCTGCAAGTGGGTTACACTAATCTATACTCCCACACTGGTACCAATTTTAGAAAACTGTATTTTTTTAAAGAACTACTTGCTGAATATATATCATTTAGAACATACTGATAAACAAAAAAAGTAAAAATTACCAGCTATCTTGTTTCCTGGAGATAACTTTTTATTTTTATAAATGTGTGACATACTTGTCTTAGATTCAGCTGAGAAGGAAAGGAGTGGATCTAAAAGAGCACCATGAAGGGACAGACTAGCCTGATACACATTCAGCCAATGTTCTCAAAGAGAAAGCCGATCCTTTTCAGTTTAGCACAAGACAACTCTGAGGCCTCCTCTCCTCTCTCTTTAGACTGACGTACTTGGGGCCTGGGAGGAAAGGAAGGACGGTGCACTCATCCACAGGAGAGGAGGCCCAGGTAGCTGGCTCACGGGGCAGTGGGCCTTGTTATGCTGCCCGCGCAGATGATGGGTAGGCTTTATGCGGCCCATTCTTTGGAGTCTAGATTCTCTGATAAAAGAAGTAGATCCTCATACACTATCACCAAGAAACAAACTCCTTCCTTTATCTCTCCATGCATTTCTCACTGCTGACAATCACTGAATAATATCTCTACTCCATATGTATGGGCAGAAAATGTTCAGAAAACAGTCTCCATGAGGGATGAGATGTCACTAAGCATAGCATCAGATAAAGCAGAAACACTCCTGCTGCATCCATTTCCCTCTCTCTTGTTCTTGGTTTTGGTTCTACCTGTGGCATCATATTTCTAAGCAAACAACCTGAACAACTCTTCTGGGGATATTTTCTCTCTACCTTCTATTTTCTGCCTTAGGCTTCCTGGCAAAAAGAACCCAGCACAACAGAGATTTTCAGAGCTGAATGGGATCTTAGAAAACACGTGGTGTTGGGATTCCCCAAAACCTCACAATCATGTGTGGACCATGTGCAAATGATTTCCTCTAGAGAATCAGCTTCTGCAGACAAGCATGAGAATGCCTCCCTACCGCACTAAAACACTCTTAGTCGACCCTGCATCACAATTTAAATCACAGATTGTTCTTCTCCTCTAGACTAGAATCTCTATGTACTTTTATCTTGTTTGCAACCAAAATCTCAGAGCCTAAAACAGTTTCTGGCATAAAGCAGTTATGTTCTAAAGTTTTGCTGATTGAAAAGCTGAAAGAATCAATCCAATTTTACCTTTCTGCTAGACCAGACCAAAACTCATTCCTTCTTAATTTGCAAACATTATGAATTACCAAATCTACTCTCTAATTTACTGTTCTTTCTCACCTGTTGGGTGTTTGGCCACTACTGTTTCAGGCAGTATGTTAGCTATCCTTGTGGTTCTTCATAAAGGTTATACAGATCTATTTGGCCATGGTCAGGCCAGATTAGAGGCAGTAAAGAGACCCTAGAAATGACATTCAGAAGGCCCATGGAGTTGAATTCAGCAGCAAGTGCTGGAGGTAAAAGCAGGCAAGGGGTAGATGGAGATATGGAGTGAAGCATGGACGTGGACAGGGCTGCCCAGCAGGTGTTAGTGGGCAGGCAGAATGCAGTGTCAGGAAGTGAGTTGGTGATAAATGGAGATCCCTCTGAGCCAATGATGAGACAGAGGTGAGAAACTCCAGTAGGACCCCAAGTTCAGGAATAGGACTTCAGTTCTCTGAGGTCCAGAAAGAGAAAGGTAGAACCGTAGTTTGAGAGATTAGATGCTTGTAATTTTTTCTTGGCTGGGACTTAAACACTAAGGATCAAGGTCTAGAGGCTGTAAGCAAAACAGGGGTGCAGGACTGGCCTTGCTCAGATCAAGGTAGAATCTCAGTTAGTGGAATGGGGATTTGGAGAATGAGACCAGTCCCAGGCCCCAGGCAGAGCCATTGTTACAGCAAGGGTGAAGCCTCTGCAGCAGGGGGCATTCGACAGTGAGCTCTAATAGCCTGCAAAGGTCCTCCACTTTTGCACCAACAGGACTGACAAGGAAATTTCATGCTTTGGTCTGTGGTCACTACTCCAGTCTCTCCTCTACATTTTTCTCATGGTACCTGTCTCATTGTCCCTGTCAGCTTAGGCTACTGTAACCAAGATCACAGACTGGGTGGCTTAAACAACAAACATTAATTGGTCACCATTCTGGAGTCTGGGAGTCCAAGATTAGTGTGCCAGCATGGCCAAGTTCTGGCGAGAGCCCTCTTCCTGGCTTGGAGGCAGCTACCTTCTTGGTGAACCTTCAAATGGCAGAGAGCAAGCCAGCTCTGGTCTCTTCATCTCCTTCTAGGGCCTCTAATCCCATCATGAAGGCTTCACCCTCAGGACCTCATGTAAATGTAATTACCTCCCAAAGGGCCCACCTCCAAATACTGTCACACAGCGGGGTTAGGGCTTCAACATATGGATTTTAGCAGGATGGAAACATTCAGTCCACAGCAGTCCCATATGAGTACCGCCGGGATGAATTTGCTTTCCTTTCTTAAATGTGCCATAGACTCTGGACATACTGTTCCCTTTGCCTGGAATGCTTTTCCACACCATGTTTGTTAGGCTAACTTGTGCTCATACTTTAGGCCTGTAGCTAGAAGACACTGCCTCTAGGCAGCTTTAATTCTCTCTGCATTTGACGGAGCTACTCTTTTCTGTGGCCCCATAATTCACCATCCTTGCTTTTTTGTGACACTTATCCCCTGATTTGGCCACTTTCTGCTTACTCTTCTCTTGCCCTCCCTCCCTAAACAGAATGCTAATTAATGGCAGGGAATAACCCAACCTGGTTATCACTGAATCCTGAGCATGTGGCATCCTGCACATTTCTTCTCCCATGTAGTAAATGTTCACTAATTTGTTCAACAGCTGAATACATAACGTTTGAAAAAATATCAGTTTTGATTCACTCATTTTTAATAAGGTGCACTAAATGCCTCTCAACTACCCCAATATTTCCATTATAAATTATGATGGCCATTTCTCTATTTATTTTAAACCAGGAATAAACCAAGCTCTTAGGACATTATGGCTATTTCATACATTGGACTGATCTTAAATCAGTAACTTAATGTAACATTTTAAGTAAAAGAAGTTCTGGGTTGGAAGTGAGGTGACTGCAGTTTGCCTAGCAGATCTATCACTTGAATTCTGTGATTCAATAACTATAGTTTAAGATTGTTCTTTCTACCCAGTGAGCATCAAGTAGACTGTGAATATTAGCAATCTCACCAGCAATCCCTGAGCTCAGACCATCATGGTCTCAGAAGCCTAGAAAAGTTTATTCACTTGCCCAAGTGGCTCTGGGGCTCTTGAAGTGTTGGTTGGACTGAATTTTTAGGAGTGATCCTTTTTCTCTATTTGTTTTTCTTCTCTCTGTGAAGAACATGGTTGTGGATTCTCTTATTTTGCTTTTCTCTCTTCCACTTACCTACCCCAACTCTCAGCATCTCTACTGCATTATTAACTGGGACTTGTCCAACAAAAGGGCTCATGGACCTTCATATTTCATGGTTACCCACAGCAGTCAGATTGGCAGGCCCAAGAGGAGCTGCAGCCCCTCAGACCCTGGCTGCACGAGCTAAAGGAAAAGATGAGCAATAAAAACGAACCATGAGAGAAATCAATAGGCTCTCCTCGGCTCCACACATCCACGCGCATCTCTTTGCTGTAGGAGGATCACTTCAGTGATTGCAGCCATCATTACTGCAGTATTTCTCTCTCCCTCTTGTCCGTCAAATACCTGGCTACAATCAGGAGTCTATTTGACTCTGGCATTTAAAGCTCTCTTAATTCTCCCTGGATCAGATTTCTGGTCTTTTCTCTAACTGCCTCTCTACATGCCAGAGGCTGCTTTTTTCTTTAACGGACTGATCACAGGCCTGAAACATTGTGAGATGGTTGGATCATCGATGGAGGAGGGAGAGGGCTTGGTCTTGATGACTTTTAAAGTTTATTCTAATTCTGGGTTTCAAAAATTCCATGGCTAAACGAACGCTTTGTCCTTCTTCTCTAAGACTGAAAACTTGCTCTTGTCCTCATAAATATGTATTTATTCTACAATTTTTTATTGAGCATGCCGTGCCAGGTATTGGTTTGTGCTTCTGGTTTTATTGATCATGGTCACCTTTCATGTTAATTTTAGACACATTCTGCCTGGTAACTTGGCCAGGCACCACACCTCACTAAAGCAGCCAGTCTGAACCTCTCTGTTCTGTATTTATTTATCTACATGTTTCTCAAAATGTCATGTACAGTTATCTGACTCAGAGAAGCCACTAGAATGTAGAAAGTGGTGAAGAATCTGGCTACTGAAACTGGACCCTGCCTTGGCCACCTATGAGCTGTGAAGCCTTGAGCAAAGCACTTAACCATTCAGAACAATGCTTGGTAGAGTAAGTCCTGAATAAATGTTACCTGTCAGAATCACACACACATTCTGTGAAAATGCAGATTCAGAGATGTTTATAGAATGGAACAAATGTCTGTGTTTGTTGCAAGGATAATTCTTATTTATTGAAATTTGTACAATCACTGAATTTTATACCCTCCCCTCTCCTCCACTTTCTTATTCCTTCCCATACCCCTAACAAAAACTGGATTCAAATCCCTTTTTCATTGAGAGTTCTGCACCCAATTTCCAATGTGGGTGGGGATTCCCCACACTGCCAAGCAATTCTAGGACACCAACTGAGTGTCCTATAATTCAACTCAATTCTGATGCTATCTACTTGGAGGTGGCATCTAATTTCATAGGTTAAGGGCTCAGTCCCACAAGAGGACCCTCCAATTCAGTTGTTAATTCGAAGTCTGTGCTTCCGACAGACTGGCTATAAATCAGTTTGCTATGACTCCTACCTTGGGTTTGATTAATTAGCTAGAGCAGCTCAAAGAACTCAGGAAACCAGATTCTTACTAGATTAATGGTTTATTATAGAGAATAATCAAGGATATGAGTCAACAGCCAGAAGAAGAAATATATAGGGCAAGGTCTTGAACAAAGAAGTTTCCGTCCTTGTAGAGTTTGGGGCCCAGCCCCGTGGCACCAGGCAGAGTCCTTGCTCATCAATCCACAAGTTATCCTAACCACACCCCCCTTTTAGATATTATGAAGGTTTCCATTCCATAGACATGATTGATAGAATCACTGACCACTGCTGATTGATTCAAACTTCGGCCCCGCTACTCAGAAATCAGGGGATGGGACTGAAAGTTTCACTGTTCTAGTCCAGGTTGGTTCCTCTGGCAACCAGCTCCCACCCTAAGATGCTTTCCAAAAGTCACCCCTTTAACATAAAGTAGGTTGTGGTGGAAAAAGGGCTTATTATAAACAACAAGACACCCATTTCACATGTATGGCTTTGAAGCAACTTTAGGAACTGAAGATAAGAGACTAGATATTATAACAAAAATGCTTCCATTGTTCAGGAAAATTCCAAGGGTTTTGGGAGCTGGGAGCCTGGAACCATGGAAGAAGACCAAATTTATATGAGAGATATATTTTGGTCATCTGAATGGCCAAATATATATCTCCTATAAATCATGATACTGCACTTGTCTTTTCCAAGATGTATCATTCAAGCAAGTTGCTTGAACTCTCTGACCTTCCATTTTTTTCACCACACAGAAATAGAGGCAATATTTTCAATGTCCCTGGTGAGCAGGATGACTAATGAGGCAAAGATTAAGTAACACAGAATACACAATAAAATTATAGCTGTTGAAACCAAGCAGAACCCTGTGGCGTTCTCCCAGGTACAAAAGGTCCTCCATGTCTCACATTTCTTGTTTATACAAAACAGCATTAGTATCCTAGGCCTTCCCCTAAATCCCAAAGAGCAGACCCAAGTAGTTACTAATTAGGAAAGTAAAGGAATGCAGAAAAAAAGGTAAAACAGTTAAGCAAAAAAAGTACTGATAGCTTAAACAGTAGTTTATCAATAAAATAGAGTCCTAGTTCCTCCCCCAGGGAATATACATAACAATTTGATGCATATCTTTGAGTTGTTCTGCAGAAACTAAAACCTCCACCCAGGTAGGGGATGGTGATTACATGATGACCACAAGCACTTAAACCCCAGACTGGTTAGAACTAGAAGGTTGATGATTAAGATTCCCAAAACATCACCCTGTTACCTTACTACCAACTACTCAGAAGGAAGTCCATGATCTGCAATCCTCACTCCAAATGTTGCTTTTTAAAACCTTCCCTGAAAGCTACTGAAGAGTTCAGGTCTTCTGAGCATAAGCTGACCATTCTCCTTGCTCAGCACGGGTAATAAATGCTGTACTATCCTTCACCACAACTGAGTGTCAGTGGACTGGCTTTGTTGAGTGGTGGATGGGCAGATGCAAGTTAGGCTAGACAGAACTATTATTTGCTGCCATGTATCAGACATTGCCTTATGTCATTTACCTCTCCTAGTAATGTGGACAGGGTGCGCATTTTACAGATGAAAAAGCTGAGGCTCAGTGTGATTAAGCCATTTGCACAGAGAGTAAGTGGCAGAGCCATGATTAGAAACCACAACAATTTCCAAAATCTAGACAACCTTATTAGTAGGTTTGTTTCTACTTTTTTTTGAGATATTTGTAGGTAACTTTCACCTCTAACCAAAAAAAAAAAAGACAAAAAAAAAAAAAAGACAAAAAAAAAACCCCAAAATCTGTAGATAACATCCTCCTGGGACAGGAAAGTAGGGAGGGCATTTTTCCATTATTTATTTTCTTCATCAGTAAATTTTATATTTATGATTCATGTTCCTACAACAGTGCAGACAATTTTGGAAAGAATTCCATTCTGAACTCTTAACAAGAAAAGTTGCCAGTGTAGAAAGGTCTGTATATATATATCCTACTTTATATCTTTGGTAACAGTGTATTTCTAGTAATCTTATGTGAATAATAAAGTTCTACTGACCTTGTATTAATTTATCATTTTTTCCTCAATTTTCTTTCTTTGATCCTACTTTGTTCTATCAAATAGGTTTCAATAGACTAGGAATAACTGGTAAAACAAGGTACCTGCCATATTGGCACTTAATTTTAATGGAGGAATACAGATAAAAATTAGGAAGAAAAAACCCACAATCATAATTGATTTTCATAAATGCTATGAAGAATGGCATAATATTTCCTCTTAGTCAGGTTTCTATGATATTGACATCTTCATAATTCTCTTCTGAAAAAAATTATAAAATTTTCCCAGTCACAGCATTCCTTACAACAATAAGTCCCAGATAGTCCTTTCAAGGACATAACATACTATTCTCTCATTGCAGAACTCCACCTCGCCAGGGTTACATTTTATTGATCAGAGTTGGGTATTTGTCCCACAAAACAGCTAATACACAGTCTGGTCAGGGTCCTATGAAATGGTCTGCTATAAAACATAAGCTAAACAAATTAGATTTCCATTCTAAGAAATTTGAACCAGCAAACACCTGAAGAACGACACTGATACCAGTGAGGAAGCTAAGGTAGAAGTGTTCAGAATCCATGAGGTAGAGTAAAGAGGACCCAGGGAGAGTCTGAGGAAGTTGTGTGATGAAGATGCAGGTGCTCTGAGTAGGCAAATACTCTGAGAGCAAGGAGAGTAAAGGACAATGAAGCCAGTCTTTAGTAAACTAAAAAAAGGAAAGAGAAGTAGAGATCCAGAGAATTCCTCAATTGCACTGATTTGGGAACATAGAGTAAATATCTACCAGTGCTTGCTGCCAGACTCTCCAGAAGTTTGCACTGGCGTCAATCTCTGAGAGGCTGAATGAACACTTCGCTGGCATGTCCTAAGGGAATTTAGGAGTCATGGTGAGACCAGGCTAGATAAACTTTTAGGTGTTTCCAAATTACAAGAGTTTGCAATTAAGATCTCAAATCATCTACACCCACACAGATTACTATATCTACATCTATACATTTATATCAACATTTGTTACAAATCCATTTTCTTCATCAACATGACTTTACTATGCCAAGAAACCATTGCCCAGGAAGATAGAAATCACAAACAGTTTTATTGTTTATTCCAGGTTCATTACCAAGAAATTATTTAAATAAACATCAACTCTCAAACTCTTCCACAGTATTAAATAAAAATTGAGTCCCCACGACTCTTCCAACGAAAGTGTCCACCGATCCTAACAATTATAACAAAATCTTAACCCGGTCCTTGTCAAACTTCTTTATTAAAAGACTCCCAAACCTCAAAAAACTTACAAATGAACTTATTTACAAACCAGAAATAGACTCACAGACATAGAATACAAATTATGGTTGCCAAAATGGAAAGGGAGTAGGGATAAATTAGGTGTTTGGGATTAGCAGAAACACACTACTATATATAAATTAGATAAACAACAAGGACCTACTGTATAGCACAGGGAACTAAACAGTATCTTGTAATAACTTATAATGGAAAAGAATCTGAAAAAATATATGTGTGTATGTATAACTGAATCACTTTGCTGTACACCTGAAACTAACACAACATTGTAAATCAACTGTACTTCAATTTAAAAAAAAAAAGACTCCAAAACCCTCCAAAGCCTCATAAAAATTCTAACTTTATTCTCCACACTCCAAGACCTCAGTAAGAGTCTGCCAAAATAATATGTTCCTTTACCACAGTAAGAAAAAACTCAGCTTTTTCTTATCAACAGGTTGGTTTCTCTTTTAATTTCATGCAGCAATGAGTGAGACAAGCAAGGGCAAAGAAGAAAAATCCCCATGTAACTTCCAGAACCTGAAAGCCTTGTAACTTTGTTCACTTGCATTATACACTGTAAGACTCTGTACAGTGGCCTGAATTAATCAAGGTTTTATCCCTCTTCCCACCCACCTCCATTATTCTCCCTCCAGAATTCCCATGCTGTGTCATTTCTCTCAGTCCTTCCCTTTTAAAAATGGAGGCACTTCTGCTCCCATTTCATTTTCTACAAGTCTCTGAACTGTTCTGGGTGAGCCTCTTCTTCATCTCTGTAAACTTATATCTATTTTATTTCCATTCCAAATTGTAAATATTTGAAATCTGTAATAGATCAACCTTTGTTAAAATCCCTTTCAAATAATATTAACATTAGGCTGTGATGCCTGGGAAAGATGATGTGATTTTTCTTTATTCTGCTTGTCTGTGTGCACGTGTGTGCGTGTGTGTGCACACGCACGATGTCAAAAGAGAAAAACATAGAAACACATAAAATGTCTAACAACATCAACCCTTTCGCCAAATAGCAACCAAATTAAAAAGAAAACCATAGATAAATTCAAGTCCGTATTTCAGAAGTGAATGAGGACTTCTTTATTTCCAATGCAATAGAAATGCAAAGAGGAGGAAATCAATGCAAACCAGTATGTCTTGGATCAGCACATTTTAAAACAAAATGTACCTTTGTATCTAAAAATCTGAGAGCCATGAATATTTAACAGAGAGAGAAAAGAATGATTTTGTCAGTGCGTAAAGCAAGTCCCAGGGAAGCTTAAATTCTGCTGCCTTCTATTAGCTTCTCTGCTCAGTAAACAAAATGAGTCATTCAGGGGAGGGAGGTAAGGACAGGGTGAGGGGGGCTGCTGGTGAGAGGGGACTTCGGAGTCTTGGGAAGGGACAGACTCAGGAAAAGTAGTGGAGGGGAGAGAATGATGAAGTTTAATGCCAGCCAGTGGTCATGAGCTGTCTGGCTGGGGATAGAGCAGCTGGAGACAGTCCGTGAAGAGAATTTTCAAAATCCTGCCTGTTCTCCAAGCCAAAGGAAGCAGGGAGTGGCTATTGTAGTAAAAGGATCTAAGGGATTGATCTGGCTACTCTAGGATGCAAGTCTTGTCCAGTTAATCTCTTTAAGGCTCTCTTTCCTCACCTCTTAAAAGGTAGTAATACCAGCTCCCTGCTTTATGAGAATATCTTGGGGATAAGTGAGGCACATTAGCCAAAATCCATGTTAAATATTTCATGGCTGTCTCTGAAGCCACGCAAGGGAATATTTGAGCAGTTTACCAGCTTCATGGGGGGAAGATCCTTAATGTGGCATAATTCAGGACTTTTATTACAGCCCAACCCCTGTCATTATGATTCAAATAATGCTCCCAGGAGCTTGCCCGAAACCAAGAAAACAACATCCTGCAGGCTAATGATATATTGATTCTTTGGCTATGAAGTCTGCACAAAAGGAAAATGCTGATCTGGGCTGGGATGGGGTAAGTGGGTGTGTAGCTGTATTAAGCAATACTAATCCACAAATTCAGGTGGTCCTTCAGCCACCTGCCACCACCACCCCATCATCCTGTTGAGCTTTTTATCCTGTTTAACTATTAACAGATGAATTCTGCAAGAGGCGGCATAGTGTTGCATGAAATGAACTTTGGACTAGGAGCCTGAAACCAGGGTTGTCATCTTAACTCTGCAATAAACATCTCTCATGAATCTTAGTAAAAACACTTCTAATTCTTTTATTTTTAGAATGTCAGTTTTTCAGTCTGTAGAAAAAAAAAACCTTCTACAGTTCTTTGTATAATAGAGGGAGGAAGGAAGATACCTTCATTATGGATAACACATATCACTTCCCTGTTTATGCTTTTTCTAACCACTCTGAGCTTAGAGCCTATATTTCAAGGCTATAAGCTTTGACTATAAGCTATAAGCCTTGCTGGAGGCTGTCACAGCCTGAACAACCATTAACTAATTAAGAGGGAGCAAATCAAGTTGTCAAAAACCTCTAAAACTAGTAAGTCCTAGTATCGAAAGTTTTTTTTTTTTTTTTTAATTTAAGTAGGTACACAGCAATTCCATCACTTCAAGGCCAGGCATGCTTAGCACAAGGTATCAGCAGAGGATCCTTGAAAAGAAGATTTCTCATTAAATGCACTAGCCTGAGGACATCATTTCACTCAAAGCTGTCCTTGGTGCCTTAATTTTGGATGAAAATGCAGATACCCCGAAGAAATAAGAAGAGGGCCTCCCAGCTGTCTTCTAGGAGTCTCTTGAGCCCTCAGGCAATCAGTCTAGAAGCAAAAGTCTCTTCTACAAAGGGACACTTGACACCCATCAATTATCCACCTAAGCTGACTAATTCCTCTTGATGGCTTCTCGGTGATCACACCAGAGCAGGGGTGCCATCTATGAAGGTTGACTTTGTATAAGCTGAAACATGGGAGCCACTCAAGAGCTATAGGATAATAGATGCTCAGGGGTTGTCACATTAGAGATGGAGACGATTGGCAGAGGAGTATCTTACTAGGACCATATCTGCAAGTTAAGACACACTTAACCTAATGATGTGAAAGAAATCATTCAGCGAATAGTTACAGTTTCTATTCTGGACTCACACTTGTATAGGAGCACAGAGGATACAGAGTTGAAAAGATAAGAGTCTCCTCCACTCAAGTACATTAGCATAACATTTAGTGGAGATACAGAGATGTTAATCGCCGGACCATAGATGGTTAATAGAAGTAGAGAGCACGTCTCTCGATGCATAAGGTGATAAGGAAAGACATTACAAAAGAGGCAATCTCTGAGCCGAGACTTGAAGGATGAGTAGGATTTATGAGTGTAAACAAACAGAGGGAAGGCCATTCCAGGCAGGGGAAATATGGCTTGCAATGGCAAGGTCTGTTAAAATAATCTTTTTTTTTTTTTTTTAAAGCAGTTTGGAATAAAGAGGCACTGCTGAGATACTTGTCTGCCCAACAAAATACCCACGATTTTATGCCACCGTTTAGGGGAGCCATTATCAAATATTGATTGAGCAGGTGCACGGCTTGATTGATTGCAAATACTAGAAACGTCACTCAGAAGGTTGTGGGGTGACGGTAGAAAGAATTGTCAGGTCCCCGGTCAAGGTGGCGTCGTCGTAAGAGGCTCCTGAACGCACCTCCTCCAACGAACATACTGAATGTACAGCTACCTATGGGACAACTTCCTCCACACAAAAAACCTTAAAACTGTCTGAGCGACTCCTGCACGTCGGACAAACCAGAGAAGCAGCACAGGTCAGAGGTCGGCCACGCCCAGTCACTTTAAGGCCGTGAACCTCCCCTCCCCCTCCAGGCGCTAGCATCCCGCTGTCCTGAAGTAACAGGAAAGCCAGAGCTTCTCCCCTGAGGAGGTTTCGAAGCCCACGCTGGGCACCTCAACTTTTAAGACCTGCATCTGAGAGACAAGGCCCCGTTTTGTCTAGCTTGGAAAGCCGAAAGGGCCCGCTTCCTCAAAGCGGCCAAGCGGTCGGCGAAATGGATCTTAAAGGACTCGCGCGCTTGGACTCACCGGCCTCAGGGTCCAGCGGGAAGCAGCTGACAGAGGGACTCCAGCCTTTACGGGCGGGGCTCGTTTTTTATTTTGTCTTGGAGCGTGGACTGAAAGCCAGGTGTCTGACCTGACACCATTTGGAGGCCTGCTGAGGTGCTCTGTGGGTTGACCACTGGCAGGGGCCATCTTCGCGCCCTGGCGAGGCTCCTGCCACCAGACGCCATCTTAGCGTTGGACACGGGCGCTCCCTCAGCCGCGCTCCCTCGCGGGCCCCGGATGTCACGGGGTGGGGCTTGCGCGCAGCTGCGGTCTGTAGACGCCTCCACAAGTCCAGGCGCTGGTGGCCATGGGGCTTCGGCTCCTGGGTCCTGCAGGACTATAACCGATGAAGAAACAGTTCTGAGCCGGCTGTCACCGCCAGGGCACAGCAGGAGGGCCACTAACCCAGGTGCTCAGTCTTTCTGTGAAAATAATGTATTAGTCTGTCATCATAGCTGCAGCCTGAGGGGCAGGCTTCTAATGCCACAAACACCTCAGGGCCGAGTGTCACCCTGTCTGGAGACCTTGGAGGGTGGGCGCCATCTCCAGAGCGTCAGAATCGCCTGGAGGGGAGCTTCTGCACACCTGTGGCGCTGCGGTCTCTGCGGCTGCCGCCCGGGGAACACCCCTTGACCTCCTCCCCTGGCTCTGGTCCCAGGGGCCTGAATTCCTGGGTCCCAAGGACTGTGACAGTCAGAGATAGTTTCCGGCAGGCTGCCACCCCCAGGGACACTGCATGGACAACGGACGGAGTCACACCCCCAGTCGTCCTGGAGCGTCAGCCTGAGGGATGGGCCTCAGGTTTGTCCACGCGTCTGGAGGCCACGGAAGGTAAGCCCGTGTATGCTGTGTCCGCACCCTCCCTCTGCGTCCCTCCGGCTTGCTGGTACCTCCTAGACAGGGCCTTATACGCTGGTTCGCAGCTTGATTTTTACGGCTGCTGCCCAGGGGACAACCCTAGATCACTTGGACCTGGACGCCCTCTGGGCTTCAGCTTGTGGTCCTTTGGGACCCTATATATTTGCATCCTTTAAGAGCTGCTGCCTGAGGGTCTGGCTTCCTATCAGCCTGAATTGAGGTGCTGATTGGAGTCCTCCCCTTTAGGTCACTGAGGTCTTGGCACACCCTTGACTACTGACTACTGGGAGCCACTGAAAACAAAATGAGGCTAGAATGAGAGTATATAGCTTAGTGGTAGAGTGTATGTGTAGTATGCGAGGGGTCCTAGGTTCAATCCCCAGTACCGCCATTAAAAAAAAAAAAATTCAGAAAATAAATAAAATTAAAAATAAAATAAAATAAGGCTGCTTGGACAATCACAAAGGTTTGAGACAGTCAACAGCTACGGCAGGGTTGAATGTTGAGGTTCCTCTCCTACACGAGGCCACTCTTAAGACTGGGAGAGGTGGTTATTTTTTTTTTTTTTTTAACATTTTTTATTGATTTATAATCATTTTACAATGTTGTGTCAAATTCCAGTGTTCAGCACAATTTTTCAGTTATTCATGGACATATACACACTCATTGTCACATTTTTTTCTCTGTGAGTTATCATAACATTTTGTGTATATTTCCCTGTGCTATACAGTGTAGTCTATTCTACAATTTTGAAATCCCAGTCTATCCCTTCCCACCCTCCGCCCCCCTGGTAACCACAAGTCTGTATTCTCTGTCTGTGAGTCTATTTCTGTCCTTTATTTACGCTTTGTTTTTGTTTGTTTGTTTGTTTTTGTTTTTGTTTTTTAGATTCCACATATGAGCGATCTCATATGGTATTTTTCTATCTCTTTCTGGCTTACTTCACTTACAATGACATTCTCCAGGAGCATCCATGTTGCTGCAAATGGCATTATGTTGTCGGTTTTTATGGCTGAGTAGTATTCCATTGTATAAATATACCACTTCTTCTTTATCCAGTCACCAGTTGATGGACATTTAGGCTGTTTCCATGTTTTGGCTATTGTAAATAGTGCTGCTATGAACATTGGGGTGCAGGTGTCATCCTGAAGTAGATTTCCTTCTGGATACAAGCCCAGGAGTGGGATTCCTGGGTCATATGGTAAGTCTATTCCTAGTCTTTTGAGGAATCTCCACACTGTTTTCCATAGTGGCTGCACCAAACTGCATTCCCACCAGCAGTGTAGGAGGGTTCCCCTTTCTCCACAGCCTCTCCAGCATTTGTCATTTGTGGATTTCTGAATGACGGCCATTCTGACTGGTGTGAGGTGATACCTCATTGTAGTTTTGATTTGCATTTCTCTGATAATGAGTGATATTGAGCATTTTTTCATGTGCTTTTTGATCATTTGTATGTCTTCCTTGGAGAATTGCTTGTTTAGGTCTTCTGCCCATTTTTGGATTGGGTTGTTTATTTTTTTCTTATTGAGTCGTATGAGCTGCTTATATATTCTGGAGATCAAGCCTTTGTCGGTTTCACTTGCAAAAATTTTCTCCCATTCCGTAGGTTTTCTTCTTGTTTTATTTCTGGTTTCCTTTGCTGTGCAGAAGCTTGTAAGTTTCATTAGGTCCCATTTGTTTATTCTTGCTTTTATTTCTTCTAGGAGAAAATTTTTGAAATGTATGTCAATTAATGTTTTGCCTATGTTTTCCTCTAGGAGGTTTATTGTATCTTGTCTTATGTTTAAGTCTTTAATCCATTTTGAGTTGATTTTTGTATATGGTGTAAGGGAGTGTTCTAGCTTCATTGTTTTACATGCTGCTGTCCAGTTTTCCCAACACCATTTGCTGAAGAGACTGTCTTTATTCCAATGTATATTCTTGCCTCCTTTGTCGAAGATGAATTGACCAAAAGTTTGTGGGTTCATTTCTGTGCTCTCTATTCTGTTCCATTGGTCTATATGTCTGTTTTGGTACCAATACCATGCTGTCTTGATGACTGTAGCTCTATAGTATTGTCTGAAGTCTGGGAGAGTTATTCCTCCAGCCTCTTTCTCTCTCTTCAGTAATGCTTTGGCAATTCTAGGTCTTTGATGGTTCCATATGAATTTTATTATGATTTTTTCTAGTTCTGTGAAATATGTCCTGGGTAATTGGATAGGGACTGCATTAAATCTGTAGATTGCCTTGGGCAGTGTGACCATTTTAACAATATTGATTCTTCCAATCCAAGAGCATGGAATATCTTTCCATTTTTTAAAGTCTTCTTTAATTTCCTTCATCAATGGTTTATAGTTTTTTGTGTCTAATTCTTTCACCTCCTTGGTTAGATTTATTCCCAGATATTTTATTACTTTGGGTGCTATTTTAAAGGGGATTGTTTCTTTACTTTCTTCTTCTGTTGATTTATCGTTAGTGTAAAGAAATGCAACTGATTTTTGAACGTTAATTTTGTAACCTGCTACCTTGCTGAATTCTTCAATCAGCTCTAGTAGCTTTTGTGTGGACCTTTTAGGGTTTTCTATATATAGTAACATGTCATCAGCATATAATGACACTTTTACCTCTTCTTTTCCAATTTGGATCCCTTTTCTTTCTTTCTCTTGCCTGACTGCTGTGGCTAGGACTTCCAGGACTATGTTGAATAGGAGTGGTGATAGTGGGCACCCTTGTCTTGTCCCAGATTTTAGTGGGAAGCTTTTGAGTTTTTCACCGTTGAGTACTATGCAGGCTGTAGGTTTGTCATATATAGCTTTTATGATGTTGAGATATGTTCCCTCTATACCCACTTTGGCGAGAGTTTTTATCATAAATGGGTGTTGAATTTTATCAGATGCTTTTTCTGCATCGATTGAGATGATCATGTGGGTTTTGTCCTTTCTCTTGTTGATGTGATGTATTACACTGATTGATTTGCATATGTTGAACCAGCCTTGTGTCCCTGGGATGAACCCCACTTGGTCATGATGTATAATCTTTTTTATGTGTTGTTGGATTCTATTTGCTAAAATTTTGGTGAGGATTTTGGCGTCTATGTTCATCAGTGATATTGGCCTATAATTCTCTTTTTTTGTAGTGTCTTTGCCTGGATTTGGTATCAGGGTGATGGTGGCTTCAAAGAATGAGTTTGGGAGTAATCCCTCCTTTTCAATCGTCTGGAAGAGTTTGAGAAGGACTGGTATGAGTTCTTCTTTGTATGTTTGGTAGAATTCCCCGGTGAAGCCGTCCGGTCCTGGACTTTTATTTGTAGGGAGGTTTTTAATTGCTATTTCTATTTCCTTTCTAGTGATCGGATTGTTCAAGTGTTCAGATTACTCTTGATTCAGTTTTGGTGGACGGTATGTTTCCAGAAACTTGTCCATCTCCTCTAGGTTATCCAGTTTGGTTCCATATAGTTTTTCATAATATTCTCGTATGATATTCTGTATTTCTATTTTGTTTGTTGTAATTTCTCCATTTTCCTTTCTTATTTTGCTAATTTGTGCTCTCTCTTTTTTCTTCTTTGTGAGTTTGGCCAGAGGTTTGTCGATTTTATTTACTTTTTCAAAAAACCAGCTTTTGGTTTGGTTGATTTTTTCTATGGTCTTGTTAATCTCTATTGTATTTAATTCCCCTCTGATCTTTATTATTTCCTTCCTTCTGCTGCTTTTTGGGGCTTTTTGTTCTTCTTTTTCTAATTCATTCAGGTGGTGGGTTAAATTGTTTATTTGAGATTGTTCTTCTTTTTTGAGGAAGGCCTGTATCACTATAAACTTCCCTCTTAGCACTGCCTTTGCCGTGTCCCATAGGTTTTGAGTGGTTGTGCTTTCATTATCCTTTGTCTCAAGGTATTTTTTAATTTCAGCTTTGATTTCCTCATTGATCCATTGTTTTTTCAATAACATATTGTTTAATCTCCATGCTTTCCTTTTTTTCTCCTTTGTTTCTCTGTTGTTGATTTCCAGTTTCATGGCATTGTGGTCAGTAAAGATGCTTGAGATAATTTCTATTTTCCTAAAATTGTTGAGGTTTCTTTTGTGCCCAAGTACATGATCGATCCTGGAAAATGTTCCATGTGCACTTGAAAAGAATGTATATCCTATTTTGGGGGGGTGTAATGCTCTGAAAATATCCACCAAATCTTGTTTTTCTATTGTAGTATTTAATTTCTCTGTTGCCTTGTTTATTTTCTGTCTGGAAGATCTGTCTAGTGATGTTAATGCAGTGTTAAAATCTCCAACTATGATTGTATTCCCATCAATATCCCCCTTTATCTCTGTTAGTAATTCTTGTATGTACTTAGGTGCTCCTATATTGGGTGCATATATATTAACGAGTGTAATATCCTCATCTTGTATCACTCCTTTAATCATTATAAAATGTCCTTCTTTATCTTTCTTTATGGCCTTTGTTTTAAAGTCTGTTTTGTCTGAAATCAGTACTGCAACACCTGCTTTTTTGGCTTTTCCATTTGCATGGAATATCCTTTTCCATCCTTTCACTCTCAATCTATATGTGTCCTTCTCCCTAAAGTGGGTCTCTTGTATGCAGCATATTGAAGGTTCTTGCTTTATTATCCAGTCTGCCACTCTGTGTCTTTTGACTGGAGCATTTAGTCCATTAACATTTACAGTAATTAATGATAGATGTGTGTTTATTGCCATTTTGAACTTATTTGCAGTTGAATTGGTATATCCTCTTTGTTCCTTTCTTCTTCCTTTTGTGGTTTGGTAATTTTCCTTTGTATTATCATGGATTTTATTTAATTTTTGTGACTCCTTTGTAAATTTTTGGCTTGTGGTTACCCTTTTTTGTAAATCTATCAACCCATTACTATAACTGTTTTTATTAAACTGATAATAACATGATCTCAAACCCATCCTACTGTTAAAAAAAATTTAAAAAAGAAAGAAAAAAATATTCTATATTTCCCTGCCTCCCTCTCCCACTCTCAGTGAATTGTATGTCTTCTTTTATAATTTCATGTTTACTTTATTTGTAATTCATGAGTTATCACCTTTCCAGTTGTGTGTTTCTCATTTCTGTAGCGTCCTGCTGCTTTTCTATTTAGAATAGCCCTTTCAATATTTCTTTTACCATGGGTTTAGTGTTGCTAAACTCCTGCAGCTTTTTTTTTGTCTGTGAAACTCTTTATTTCTCCTTCTATCCTCAAGGATAGCCTTGCTGGATAAAGGATCCTAGGCTGCATCTTTTTTTCATTCAGGGCTTTGAATATATCTTGCCTTCTGGCCTGTAGTGTTTGTGTAGAGAAATCAGCTGAGAGCCTTATGGGGGTTCCCTTGTAACTTACTCTTTGCTTTTCTCTTGCTGCCTTTAGAATCATTTCTTTATCCTTGACTCTGGCCATCTTGATTATGATATGTCTTGGTGTGGGTCTATTTGGGTTCTTCCTGTTTGGGACCCTCTGAGCTTCCTGTACTTGGATATCTGATTCCTTCTTTAAGTTTGGGAAGTTTTCAGTCATGATTTCTTCAAAAACCTTTTCAATCCCGTTTGATCTTTCTTCTCCTTCTGGGACCCCTATTATGCGAAGATTGGGACGCTTTATATTATCCCATAGGTCCCTTATGCTATTTTCATTATTTTTTATTTGCTTCTCTTGTAGTTCTTCTGAATGGGTGCTTTCTATTGCCCTGTCTTCTAGATCACTGATTCGTTCCTCTGCATTATCTAGTCGGCTTTGCACAGCTATTAGATCATTCCTCATCTCTGTCAATGAGTTTACCCATTCTACTTGGCTCTTCTTTATAGCTTCAATTTCATTTTTGACATATTTTATATCTCTAAACACTATCTCTTTTAATTCCTTCAGCAATTTGATCACTCCTTTTTTGAAATCTTGATCTAGTAGGCTATCGATGTCTATTTCGTTGATCTTTCTTTCAGGGGATTTCTCTTGTTCTTTTAATTGGGAAAGGTTTTTCTGCTTCTTCATCTTGCTCATACCTCTTTGGCACTGTGGTTTATGGAGTATCAGTTGTTTATTTTGGTCCTTAAGGATTTTATCTATCTGATGCCTATTTAGGAATAGAACTTAGGAAAAAAAGAAAAAAAAAATAGAGAGAGAGAAAGAATTTTAAAAGAAGGGAGAAAGAGGGTTTGAAAACAGTGTATAATGAATAATAGAAGAGTGAGTTGAAGCAGAGTATTAATCGGGTTGAGACGTCCTTTTGAAACCTTTACAAAAAAAGGGGAGGGAGATGAATAGATGTATTTGAAACCTGTGTCTAATCAATAGCAGGACATCAAAACCCAAGAGAAATAGAAATGAATTAAGAAGTAAAGATTAAGAGAGTAATAGAAAATAGAAGAGGTAAAAACAGATTTAAAAAAAAAGGGGGGGGGATTTGTCGGTGTTCTCCTGGAGTCTGTGTGCTTTTAATGTGAAGTCTTTTTGTCTTCGTCCTGTTTTGGAAGCTCAGCTTGCTGTTTTCAGAGGCCCTCAGTTGGCGCCTTCTTCTGTACTGTTCCCAGCACCTGTCGGCAAGCAGATCGCGCCTCCTCCTAACACTGGGTCAGGTGCAGCTCTCTGCTGTGGGCGGGCTGGTTGCTGCCCCTCGGGATGCCGCAGTCAGATGTTGCAGACTGGCCGGGTAGGAGGGCGGGTCGTGCCCCCTCCCAGCACCTCGGTCAGGGGCTGTGTTCCTGCCCGAAAGGCGGGGGGGGGGGGGGCCGCTCTCGCTCTACCTGCGCGGCCGCCGGTAGCTCCGCTGCTCTGTGCGGCTGCGCGCTCCGCCCTGGTCTGGCGGAGTCGGCGCTCCGCGGGTGGGCTCGGGGAAGACCGAGGTACAGCCCTCTCCCTGCTCCGAGCCAAAACCCAGCTCCTTGTTTGTCTTTGTGGAGCAAGTTCTCTGAGGGACCAGGATGGAAGGATCCTATCTGCCGCGAGCTGCAGGCCAGTCTCAGTCTAGCCTTTGAGTCTGCTAAACCCTTCGGTGCGGATGCAGGTTTCGCCTCCGCCCCCGCCTGAGTGCTAAGCGCGGAGGATATGGCGGCTGTGCCTGAGCCCCGCCTCTCTTCCCCCGAAAACTTTCCGTGGGTTTTCAGAGATGGGGGTGTGCACCCTTACCCCGAGAGCACATCAACCTTGCTGTTTTATGGAGGGCCCAGGCTGTTCTGCCCTGTGCACCCACAGCCACGGCGCGCAGCCCCTTGCGTTCCCCCGGGACTGCCCCTGTGCAGCCACTTCCATCCTCCGCCCGGCTTGTGCAGCCTGGCCCTGCCCGCGGCTGCCGGCCCGCGTCTCAGGCTGGGTGTCTGGGGGATGCTCTGTGCCCGTTTAACTTAGTTCTGTTAGTCAAGGGCTGCTCTGTACAGATCCGAGCCTCGGAGGCTCCCCCTCCGTCCCGCTGGCCTCTTAGTTGGAGAGGGGAGACCCAGCGAGCGTGCGCCAGTCCTGCTTTGCCGCTCCCTCCCCGCGGGACCTGTCCCGCGCTGCTTTGACTTTTGTTCTTTTTTTTCCTTTTCTCCTACCAGATTTTTGGCGTCTTTATCTTTTGAAGAGGGCGATGTTCTGTCGGAGTTCCACAGGTGCTCTGGTTGGCTGAGTGGGTCTGTAGATGTGGGTCTTGGTGTATTTGTGGGAGAGGGTGACTTGCGAGCGTCCTTCTACTCCGCCATCTTCTCCGTCCTCTCGAGAGTGGTTATTTTATCTAATGCATAGAAACCAAGACAGGATTGTCGCCTGAAGGGGGAAAAAAAAAAAGCACAACCTTAAAGTTGAGAGTTAGTTTTATTCTGAGGACATTTCTGAGGACTCAGCCTGGGATGCTTCCTCTCAGATAGCTCTTAGGGGCTGCTCTGAAGAGGCAGGGGAGGAGCCAGGGTATATAGGAGTTTTTGCAACAAACACCAGGTAGTCAGAACATTGAAAGATTATTGTTAATTAAAGAAAACCAGATTTCTCAAGCTAAGGAATTTAGTGCTTTTCTGTATATGGGAAGGTGCAAAAGTCTGAGCCCATTGAAATCCTTCCTTTGATATGCGCCTTAACTGTCTAGGGCAGGTATCCTGTACTTCACATCCCAGAGTCTCCTCAGGGGGCACCGTTGCAGGTAGCTGCGGAGGCTGGGCTGCCTGTTTGTCTCCATCTTGAGTTCGCTCATGTTCACCATCGAGTATGGTTGTAGTGGCTGATGGCTGATGTTTGCAGCTTCCTTTGTTTATGGATATAGCAGGCAATATTTTTCATTCACAGGATCAAACAAAATGAAGAAACAGAGGAATAAGCTCCCAACAAAAGAACAAAATAAAACCTTAGAATTGTCAGATCATGGGTAGTGGGGGTAGGGAGACACTATAAAGGTAGGAAATAAATTAGGATGCCATTTTGACAAGGAAAAGTGACACTCTGAGAAAGGGTGGCAACAGTTGGGACACTATCATGTAATTTATTGTGTATTTAGGTGATGGAATTTGCCCTGAAGTTTGTGACTGACGTGGTTAAGTGGATGAGGAAGATCAAAAGACATTTTACCTGTATTGGGGCTGTTAGTGAAGCCTCCTCTCTTGAAGTACCTTTCCCATTTTCCTAAGTGCCAATGCATGTGTTAACTCACTTGAGAGCACCACAATGCTGTGACAGTCTACAGAGTTTTCCTGTGAGCAAGAATTGAATAGCAGGGAGCTTTTTCCATAGCTTTTCTAATCAACAGCCATTGAACTTCAGTGCACATTCTAAGCACAGTATATGTATTTCGGTTAAAAAAAAAATGGTAAAAGGTCATGAGACACCGTCAAACTTTGTAGTAGAGCCTGTCACCCCACGTGGCCTGATTTTTCTCCTCCAATGAGCCTGTTGAGGTGGGAACACCAATTTTGGAAACTGTATTTTCAGGATTTACAGTATGCCTCAGGAAGAAGTCAAAATATATGTTTTAATGTCCATTTGGACTGGATAAAGCTCTCTCTGAGTTTCTTTGTGTGTTCTGAATGTGCACTAAAGAGCTGAAGTTGCTAGCCTCGTAATGTGAAGACACATACGTGACTTGCATAGAGGACATGGGAGATCTAGGAGTCAAAATGCATAATACATAATGAGACAAAATAATTAATGGCTTATTTATTTATTCACTAATTAGATAACTTGATGAGATTTCAAACATTGTGAAAGTTACATTGGGTATAATGGTAGAATTAACAGAGTCTAGAAGTGAATTTTAATACTCAGTGTTGAGTATTGTGATTGGAGTTATGAATTGTTAATGGGAATGGATGTATCTAGCCACAAATTAAGTCTCCTAGAACAGTCTACCTGGATTTTTCAGTTTTAACATTTTTCTATCTTCTGATTTGGTTCAATTTTTTTCTTTAAAAAATATAATTTATTTTAAAACATAATTTTTTATTTTTATTGTATGTTTCCTTTTGCTAATCTTTCAGAAGTGAATACTTCTTTTCATTTCATTTTAAAATAATTAATGCATATATACAACAAAAAAGTTTTCTTATAAGCTCAGGGCTACTTGCTACTCCTGCTCTCTATACATTTATAGACCAGTCATGATAAGATAGAGACACAAGTAACTTTGAAATTAATGGATCCAAAGTGAGCGCTTTGACAGAGGAGTCTACAAGACTTGAGCAGAATGAGTGGAGTCCAGTTGAGAGATCTTTCAAGAAAGTCTTCACTATTCAGGAAAATATTAAGAAAAATAAAATAGGTTTGGAAACATAGTAGAGGAGTTGGGTTTACTGGCCCTTGTGAGAAGGCCAGTCATTTGGTATCAAGTCTGTTCATTCTCCAAACACTTGATCTCAAGTCTGTTCCCTGTTGACTGCCTTACTTAAGTCAGGCCCTCCTTGTCTAACTCCTGAACTACTTCACAGCAGAGCAGTCTCTGTCTTCTCTCTCAGGTCCTATCCTATCAGTTTGGACTACTATTACAGAGAACCATAGATTGAGTGGCTTATGAACAACAGAAATGTATTTCTTACAGTTCTGAAGGTTGGAGGTCCAAGATCAGGGTGCCAGCATGGCAGGGTTCTGGTGAGGACCCTCTGCCTGGTTGCAGACTGCCAACTTCTCACGATTCCTCACATGGTGGAGAACAGAGAGAGAAAGCAAGATCTTCATGACTCGTATAAGGGCACTAATGCCTTTCAAGAGAGTTCTACCCTCATGACCCTGTTTAATCCTAATTACCTCCCAAAGGGTCCACTTCCTTATATCATCACACTGAAGAGTAGCATTTCAACATAGGCATTTGGGGGAAATGAAAGTGTTCAGTCTGCAACAGGCCCCTGGTAAGTCTCCTGTGCTCTAGTAAATAGACTTCCATGTTCACCTGCCAGTTTAATAGCTCTAATGCTTCCTGTGACTAAAGCAAATGTGATCATCTGGTTCCATTGACCTCATCTCCCATCATTTCACTCTTAGAACCAAGGTGCAACTATCTGAAACTTTTTCTTTTTCTCTAAACTGCTGTTTTATAACTACATACATTTTGAATGTGCTGACCCCTTGGCCGAGAATCAGCCCTTCACTCCGTGGACAAGAAATTTCTGTTTATCTTCACAGGGCCCAGCTTAATCACCCCCTTTTCTGTGATGTGGTCTCTAAGTCTCAGTTTCCCCTTCATCCCTGTCTCTGTTACAGTACTTATCTCATTGTTTTGGAATTCTCTCTGCATAGACCCCCACTGAACTATAAGTTCTTAGAAAGAAGAACCAAGTCTATATTAGTATAATATGTAAAGAATATGTTAATTTTGATTGTTTAACTTTAGGTATTCTAATATTCTTTTTTTTTTAAATAATAATTTATAGATTTTCAGTGACTCCAAGCATACCCTTGCCATAATGGATATTTAACAAAAGATTACTGGATGCTTATAAAGGGAAAGTGTAATGGTCAGTTAGAACTAGTTTCATCCTGCAGTTCCATGACATATCCTTTGTGTAATTTTGTACAACTTTCTTGACTTTTTCAAGGTTTAGGTTCATTATCTGTAAAATGAGGATAATAATACGTAGCTCATTGTGAGGATTAAGTGAAATAATGACTGTAAAGTACTTGGCTCAATTCCTGGCATGTCTTATGCTTTTAGTAAATTATTTATATTAAAACTATTGCTATTAAATTCTGTTTTAACCCAAGTGAGGCTAATCCTCCATAAACTTTATTTTCTCTCATCTTTTTAAATAAAAAAATGGAAATAAAAATTTCCATCTTGCCCTCCTTAGAAGACTTTAGTGATTATCTAATTAAACATTATATCTTAGAGTACTTTAAAAATGTAACAAACCATATAATTGTTCATAGTAACTATTAGACTTCTCAGAACCTTAGGTCACTTGGAAGAGATGAGGATGTGGCTGTAGATTCTCTGTGACTAACATGAAAACTGTTTAGAGGAACTCAGAATGTTGTCATAGTTGATTCTCTATCACCCAAGGCTAAGAACTGTAGGTAAGATTAATACAGTCAAAAGTTTCCTTTTAATCATGGCTCACATTATAAATCAGTTATTGCATCTTTCTCCTGTCCCAATAACTGCCTAATGTAGGTAGAATTATTAGCTGCTGTTCTGCCTCAAAGTACACATTTGTACCATCATAATTAGTCCAGCCTGAAGTGATAGGATGATTAAGGGATGTTTCTGTCAAGATTTTGTCATTCAAGATTTAAAAGCAACCAGTTCTTAATATCTCACCCAGGTCATTGTAAAATCTTCAATAACACTAGAATAGACAAAGGAGCCCTTATTATTCTTTTACCAAATTATTCAGGACTCTCAAACACTTAGCAAAAATACTAATTTATCTATTCAAAAGCTAATCTCCCACAAGACCCATAGCAGTTGGTGAAATAATAGCAACTTCTTCTGTGAAGGCTTTCTTAACCACTGTGGTCTACATCATTTCTCTCTATTCCTGTTAAATTTACAGTGCATTCTGCTCAGTTTCTCTCTTAATTACATGCCTTACAATATAATTGGAGCTGCTCCAGGTGTGTATTCAGCTAGATGATTTACTAGCCAAAACAATTTAAAAGTTACAAGCCCCGGTTTCTTTATCTGCAAAATAAGGATAATAATTTTGCTCTGCCTACTCCCCCAAATTTATGAAGTTCAAATGATATATTGGATTTGAAAATAATTTGTAAGAATGAAAATAACTATTCAGATATTACTTAAATGCGGGTATCCCACAATTTTTACTTTTTAACTCATCTTTTCCTGTTTTATACACTCTCTAAAAACTCCTATTTCTTTCGACAGCCTTAATGATCATTTTTGGAGATGATAGTTCTGAAATCCATCTCTGTACCTCACATCTCTCTTCATGATTGGGACATCCATATATCATGTTGTGTAATTTAAAATTTATCAAATTTAACATCTCTATCTCCAAGTATTTGCGCATTATTTTCTCTCCATATGTATGTTTCTTCTTCTTTTTTTTTTATCTTGATGAACAGTACTTCCAACCACCTGGTTACTGCAGCCATGAACCATGTGTACTTGATTTCTTCTCATCCTTGCTAACCGTTACTTCTAACCATCCACTAAATCTGGTCAGTACCCCCTCAAATTTGACTACTTCTTCTGTCCTGGATCACTAGTGGAATACTTAAACAATCACAATAGAATCTTAAAAGAATCTCAAATAATCTTTAAATAAGATTCTAACTGGCTTAAATTAGCCTCCTAACTACAGGCTTCTCTAGGTCCTGACATATTCTTCACACTGCTAGAGAGAGCTTTATAAATAAAGGAGCCTTCAGGAGAATAGCTCGGCAAAAAAGTAAATGAAAAAATAAATGAAGTAATAAAGGAAAGAAGGAAAGAAGGGAGGGAGGTAGGTAGGTGCTTACTCCTGCCTAATGCCTATAAATAACAACTGTTATTTCCAAGATACTCTCCAAACTCAAGCATGGTTTACAGATCCATTAGAGCAGTCCTTCACAAATTTAATGTGTACACATCACCTGGGCATCTTGTTAAACTGTAGTTTCTGATTCGACGTGTCTAGGATCCAAGTCCAGGACCGGGGTGAGTTGAACAACATGCCCCAGGTGGACAATTTAAGGAGGCACTTACTGTCAACGTTGTGCTAGTATCAAGCCCACATTATGCATGAGCCTAAGAGTGAACACCTCCTTAAAGTATGTGCCTTACATGCTGCACTTGTCAAGCTCCCAGGTGATGCTGATGCTGCTTGTTCTAGACAACATAGTGAGAAGAAACTCTTGAGTGATCACTGCTTACCTAACTAATTTCATCTCTCAGGATTTCTCACTTCAAACCCTACCTTCTAGCCATACTAAATGGTTTATAGTATTTCTTTTATTTCTGCATACGTGTTGTTCCTTCTTAAAATGGTTTGTACCTTTAACTTTCTTTGCCTGTGACTTCTAGATGTTCTTATATGTGGCTTTCTCCAGGATGCCTTCTCTGACTTTGAAACAATGGATTAGGTACCTATTCTTTCCCCTTGCATGGACCCATTTACACCTAATTTTTAGCATTTATTCATTGATAGTATAATATTCTGCTTAGTTGTCTGTTTCTACAAATTTGTGGATTAAAAACATGGGCTTGTTTATTATTTCAGGTTAAGCCACAAATATATACCCTAGAACAGAGTAGGTAATTAACATACATTTGATAAATAAATGATAATTGAATGTTAGATTTTGTATCTTCTAAAATTGCTTTAAAATCCTTTAGCGATGTCTTCTTTTATAATTCTCACTTTAACTTACAATGCACAGTAAATATGATTTCATATCAATAAAAACAGACAACAGTTTGCCTTTACTGAAGTCATTCAGTGAATAATTATTAATTATGCACCTGCTAGGTATTTTGATTTCAGTAGTGAACCACAGTAAAGTCCTGGCTTTCACAGTATTTATAGTTTAGGTATTTTTAACATTAAACGAATTTTAACAATAAGAAGTTTAAACGTGTGACAAAAGGAAAAAACAAAGGCTTATGAGACCTGAACACAGGGCATTTAATAAAGTTAGTGGGGAAACAGAAGCCGTGGGAGAAGGCAAAAGGAATGGACACTGCAGGCATGAAACAAATGGGAATTTGAAGCAAACAGAAACTAGAAAATGCACTATACTTGGATTTGAACCTGGCACTTGTCAACTGTGTGACTAGGGGTAACTAACTCTAGCTCCCTGAGTCTCTTGCCCTAAGTCGGCAAAGCAATTATAGCTTTGCCCGTCTCTCCAAGCCATTGTGTGGGTAAATGACCTTAACTCACTCAGGCTGCAGACTTTAATGTTGGTACAATCTGAGAGTGCAGAAGGCAGTTCTTCATGGCCCTTTCTACTCTGACATGACATATCCCCCTGTGCTTAAGGTGTTTTGCCACATTAGCATGGATGAATACCTTTGGATGCAATGCTCTGGAGGTAACTCAGGAAAGAGGGGAGCCATGCAAGAAGCTGAGAGGAGCAGGCAGAGAAGTTATGAGTAGCACTGGGTCACAGAAAGGAAGGCACCCACTCACAGTCTAATACATATGGACAGGGGTGTGATGTAGGGCAGTTGGGATCTGTCTTCAGTGTTAATTAACCTTTCTCACCCTTACACTGCAACAGACAGTAGTAGTTATCTTATTCCCAAGAAGGGGATGTAATTAGAACAGATGGAGAAAATACAGATGGAAAGAAATAGAGCACTTATTTAACTCCAGGGGGCTCACACGTAGGGATTGTGTTTAATGAAGGCGGGGATTTTTTTTTTTTAACCTTATAATCCAGGTGTTTTTCTCAAGCCCCTGAGGTCAGCCAGCTGTTATGTAGAGAAAGGGAAGAAAAATGGAGAGCCTGTTTGGAATCAAATCTTCTCTTTTGGTATTTCTACAGCCTCAGAGTTTTTGGCATATAAGAAATGCTCAATAGGTGTTTGAATTGAGTATATGTATAACATCTTCCTGTAAGACTATAAAATCTAGAAACCAAAGAGGACACCAAGAGGCCATAGAATCCTTGAATGCCAGAGCAGAAAGAACCTATAGAATATCCAGAATCATCTTATCAATTAGACCCAGAATTTTGGAGATTAAAAAAAAAAAAACAAAAAACTAGCCTTAAAGCCACACAGCTGATCAATGTCAAAAGCTAGAATTGGAACCCAAATTTGTATTTATTTATTACACCATAGTGATTTAGTCACCCTGTCATAACTTTTCATTGTACAATTAAGAAAGAAGTAATTGCTGGAAACTATAGAAATTGTAAATATGGATAAGACAACAATCTAGGCAATTTTACCAAAATAGGATCGATTACATATTAGAGCAGGAGTTGCATCAAATTCAGTCTATTTGTAGGCCAGTCTGGCTGGTGATGTTGGGTGACCGAGGCACTCTGGGGAGTGGCTCATGCAGAGACATGGTGTAGACAAAGGACTTCTGAAGGCAATTCAGCACTTAAATGAACTCTTTTCCCCCAAATTTATCAAGGTATAATTCACAATTAAAAATTGTGTATATTTAAGGTATGTGGCATGATGGTTTGACACATGGATACATTATAAAATAATCACTGTATTTAAGCTAATTAATATATTCATCACCTCACATACTTTTTTCTTCAATGGAGTCAACACTTAAGATTTACCCTTTTAGCAAATTTCAAGTATACACTGCAGTATTATGCAGGGGAGCAGACTTTGTAATCCCAAAATATGTCTCTTTGACATAAAGATTATTTTAAGCTGGTTATTTTTAAGAAACAGCAGACATGGGAGGTCTGAAAACTAAGTAGAAGCTACCCTTTTGAAGACATTTACATTTATAACAGAAATCTCTATTTGTAAAGGTGCCTCCCTCTCTGTATCAGGAAGAGAAGGATGACTCCATCTCTAGAAAGTCTTATTAGAGTAGAAGACAGGGACTTCAATCTGCATAACAACCTTACCCTTTCTTGCTGTGCTTTTCCTGATAACTTCCCGTAACAGATTCCCCAACCCCAACATCTTTTGTCTTTGGCTGAAGATGGAATTTAAGGTGAGGGATTCTTCCACTTTGGAGAGTTAGTCAGTTTTCCTGGGTCTCTTGATGTACACCTGTTGTGAAACTTTCTGTTTTTTCCCCCGTGAATCTGTCTTATGTCAATGTAATTATTAGCCCACCCAAAGAACTCAGAAGAAGGAAAGCCTTTCTTCTCTTACAGTTGTTACCCATAGTCACATTATTGTTTATTAAATCTCTAGAACTTACTCATCTGGCATAAGGAAAACTTTGTATCCTTTGACCAACATTTAAGGGAGAGCTTTCTTTGATAAGTCTAAACACTTTCACTGTAATTGTCTTCAAGGTTATAAAAAGTCCAGAGGATTTCTATTTTTTTAATGGTGATTTCCTTTCTAAAAAAAAACCAGAGACCAAAACCAACCAAACAAAAATATCTTGCCTGCTTTGCCATACTTATAGTATTTATTGGGTTTCCACATTCAACAGTACGAGTCTGTGGATATAATGATAGACGTCTACGATATTATTTGCTAAGAACCCCCCCTCCTGCTGGATAGTACCCCCATTTCATAGGACAAGAGAAGAGGGTAATATGTTCAGCTAGGTTTCTCCTCCACTGGCCTAAGGTTATTGGTAGTTGATACTGAGCCCTTGATGCAAGTCAGGCCAATCAAAGTTCTGGTGGAACTGGCATCCCTGCTCCCCGTTGTATCTGAGGCTCATCTGCACCCTTCCCCTTGCAACAGTTCCTTAAAACCGTCTTGGATTCTAAAAGACATTGGCTTTCCTTAAGCTGGTTGGTGTCTTTCCTCTGTCCCTCAACCAAAAGAGACCCAATTATGATAGAAATAAGAATGTAAAAATAATTTAATAGTTCAACTTATATACAAAATTTAAAACTATATACAATCATATATGAACTTTAGATACAACTCTGAGAATCTAATATCATTAGCTCATTTTACAAAGGGAACAGAAATAAGCTTTGAGAAATCAAGTGACATTTCCAAGGTCACATGGCCAGGAAATATGAAATCTCTGATGTAAGTCTAAAACTGATTTTCTCTTTCCAGTATAGTCCCCAGTCCCTACTCAGGGAGCTTAAAAGTTTATCAGAGGTCTAGAAATAAATAAATTACATATAGAAAAGACAAAAATAAAGAAAGCAAATGGGCATACATAAATTGCTATGAGTCAAATAAATATTTCATAGAGGAAGCATTCTATCTAAGTCCTTCTTATGCTTCTGAGACCAATTCCAGCATGGGACAGTGGGGGTTATCTCCACACAGCACCAAGTAATTCTCCAGACACAAACTGGGAGCCCTATAATTCAACTCATTTCTGACAGTACACACCCAGAGATTATGTCAGATTCCAAGACTGAGGGCACAGTCCTCCAAGACTGCTCCCTACCACCACCACCACTTCAGATGCTAATCTGAAGCCCAGGTTATTACCTATATTTCTGACTGACCAAGTGGCTATAGGTTTATACCTAGCAGGACCCCATGAGAACCCTCCAACCCTTGCCCCCGATTAATAGAAAAGCTGAGGTCTCCCAGGCCTCCCTAAGTCACAGAAGAATAGGCTCAAGCAGTTGATTAGGACAAGCCTGCAGGCTTTAGGGGATGGTAGTGACTCTGATCACCTGTCTCAACAGTTAACTGAGATTACTCCTCCATTTCCCTTTGAAATTTTCATGGCTGAGCAGAATCTTTGGAGATGATTTTTTGGAGGGATGCTGGGTATACCCAGATTGCAGGCATTCTGATTAAAAGCCTTTTTCCTGTTTTTAACAACACTGTTGCCTCCAGGATCAAACCCCTGCCCTTCCCTTGAACAGAAACCAATTACTCTTATCAAAGTCTCAGGATGCAGCTGCAGAGAAGAAACAAGAACTGGTTAGAAACAACAGAGCAAGATGGTGTTGGATTTGACTTCCAGTGGCCCTTTGAGACAGGATGGAAGAGGGCAGGGCACAGCCATTCAAGGAATGCTACAGCAGTTAACATCAAAATGGTGAAAGATTCAACCCTCAGTAGGCCTTGAGGCTCAAGATGATGAGAGATTTAACTTCTGGTAGATCTTGAGCTTCATTATGCGCTCATTGTAATATATTAACATGGTAAATAACACACACACAGGCACCATGGCAGTCCCAAGGCTGGCCACAAAAGGTCAAGGAGTAGGAAATGGCCAACTTCCTGGGAATCCCAGCCCTTTCCCCAGGCTACTTAGACTGGTCCTTCCACTTATTAGCATATGAAGCCACCAAGCCCATAAAAACTAGCAACACAGCGCCTCAAGGCTGCCTCTCTCTCTCCCTTTTCAGAGATGGCCTGCACTCTGTCTATGGAGTGTGTACCTACTTTTAATCTGAGCACCCAACCGCCACACTTCGTGGCCTTTCTCTTGCCTTTCCGTGTATCTCTCTGAATAAGTCTACCTTTACTCAACTGTGGCTTGCTCTTGAATTTTCCTGCGTGAAGCCAAGGACCCACGCTTGGCGGGGCATGTCCCAGGGGCTCAGCCGAAGCCTGGGAAATAGCCCTTCTCATGCCCCACATCTGTTTCCTGCGTCAACTTGAGCCTCATTTTATGCTCATTGTAATGTATTAACATGCTAAATGACACACCCCCAGCACATGACAGTGACTATTGCCCTGACAACAACCGGAAAAGCCCATACAAGGACTGAAAAGCCCATATAAGGACTGATTGGCTCCGTGACACCAAGAACGAGGACATGATGGCAGAAGCCTCTCGTAAAAGTCCACATGGCCTGACTCGGGCCAGAGCTGTCTCGACCAACCATCTTGGCTGATGTCTCCAGCTGCCCACTTAAGTTCTTCCTTTCCCTGCTCCAGCATTCTTCTTTCCGTCTCCCTGCTTGAGAACTTTCCTTCCTTTTCCTCTTTTGAGAAATAAAAGCATTTTTTTTTCACTTTGTCCTTCTGCCACTGTTGTGAAATCTTTCGCAGCTGGTGGGAAGAACTCACACTTTGGTGGGCCTTCTAATTTAGGGATCTGCTAACAGGTTGGAGGTTCTAAGAACCTCTTCTAGGACTTCAGATGCCAATCACAAACCCAGGTTGTTACAGCACTTCTTTGACTGACTAGCTTTAAACTAGAGAGGTTCTCACAACCCCCTCCTTGATTTGAATAATTTTCTGGAGAGGCTTAGAGAACTGAGAGAAACATTTTACTTACTGGATCACTGGTTTATTATAAAAGGATATAACTCAGAAACAGACAGACAGACAGATTCACAGGGCGAGGTATGGAGAAGGGACACAGAGATTCCATACCCTCTTGCAGCACATTAGTCTCCCCATCTTAATATGTTCACTAGTCTGGAAGCTCTCTGAACTCTGTCCTTTTGAGGTTTTACGGAAGCTTCATTACATAGGCATGATTGATGAAATCATTGGTGTCGACTGAAATAAATGCACAGCCTAAAAGTTGAGAGTTCTGTTTTGTTGGCAAGAGGACAGGAGCCAGGATGACAGCTTCTCAGATCGCTCTGAGGGACTGCTCCGAAGAGGTAGGTGAGAAGCTAGGATGTATAGGAGTTTTACAAGACCAGGTAGTTGGAACATTAAAAGATTACTTGTTAACTAAATAAAACCAGACATCTCAAGTTAAAGAATTTAGTGCTTTTCTATGTATGGGAGGAAGCAAACATTTGGGCTAAATGAATTCACTCCTTTGACAAGCACCTACCTATCTCGGGCTGGTATCCTGTCCTTTGTTATTCTGAATCCCCTCAGAGTGCACCATTGTGAGTGGCTGCAGAGGCTGGGCTGCAGGCTTGTCTTCACTGGAGGGTGGCGGCAGCCACTGGTGACTTGATGGCTTCAGCATTCTTTGTTTGCTAATGTGGTTTGCAGTATTTTCGTTCACGTTGGCCATTGGTAATTGATTCAGCCTCTAGCCTCTGCCCTTTCTGGAGGCCAGGGACTTGGTACTGAAAGTTCTAACCCTCTCACTACAAGGTTGGGTCCCCTGGCAACCAGCCCACCTCCACCTCCCCACCCCTGTCCTTAGGGCCTTTCCAAATGTCACCTTATTAACAAAACAAAAGACACCTTTATTGTTCTCATCACTTAGGAAATTCCAAGGGTTTTAGGAGCTCTGTGACAAAAATGGGGACAAAGACCAAATACATTTTTCTTATAAATCACAATATCCATTCTAAAACATGATAAAAAGGTGTTTTCAAAAATCATAAAATTACCATGAGCAAAAGCAAAGTGAGTGAAAATGTAAAATGTGGCAGGAATTTAGCATTCATGGAGCAGTACAGTGAGAAGGACCAGAAAGATATTTAAGAACCCTGTTATTGAACTTCTATAATTAATTAATTAATTAATTAATTATTGAAGTATAGTCAGTTTACAATGTGTCAATTTCTGGTGCATAGCCTAATGTTTCAGTCATACATGTACATGTATCTATTCCTTTTCATTATAGGTTACTATAAGATATTGAATATAGTTCCCTGTGTTATACAGTAGGAATTATTTATCTATTTTATATAGAGTAGTTAGTATCTGCAAATCTCAAACTCCGAATTTATCTCTTCCTCCTCCCCACCAGTAAGCATGTTTTCTATGTCTGAGTATGTTTCTGTTTGTAAATAAGTTAATTTGTATCTTATTTTTATTTTATTTTTTTATTCCACATTTAAGTGGTATCATGTGGTATTTTTCTTTCTCTTTCTGGCTTACTTCACTTAGAATGACGATCTCCAGGTCCATCCATGTTGCTGCAAATGGCATTATTTTGTTATTTTTTATTGTTGAGTACTACTCCATTGTGTAAATATACCACAATTTCTTTATCCAGTCATCTGTCAATGGGCATCTACGTTGCTTCCATGTCTTGACTACTGTATATAGTACTGCTGTGAACATTGGGGTCCATGTATCTTTATGAATTAGAGCTTCTGGATATACGTCCAGGAGTAGGATTGCTAGATCATATGGTAACTCTTTTAAGGAATCTTCTTACTGTTTTCCATAATGGCTGCACCAAATTTTATTTTCACTAACAGTGTAGGAGGGTTCCCTTTTCTCCACACCCTCTCCAACATTTGTTGTTTTTGAACTTTTTAATAACAACCACCCTGTTGTGAGGTAATACCTCATTGTAGTTTTGATTTGCATTTCTCTGATAATTATTGATACTGAGCATTTTTTCATGTGCCTGTTGGCCATTTGTATGTCTTCACTGGAGAAATGCTTGTTTAGGTCTTCTGCCCAGTTTTGGAGTGGGTTGTTTGTTTTTTTGCTATTAAGTTGTATGAGCTGTTTATATACTCTAGAAATTAAGTCCTTGTCAGTCACATCATTTACAAATATTTTCTCCCATTCTATAGGTTGTCTTTTTGTTTTGTTTATAGTTTCATTCGCTGTGCAAAAGCTTATAAGTTTATTTAGGTCCCATTTGTATATTCAGTTGTCTAAAGAATTTGGGCTGTATTTCATTTACATTGAGAACACAATGGGAGGCTTTGAGAGAGGAGGCAGATTCTTCACAAAGTGTAGTTGGATTAGAGATGGGAGGAAATGGAAGTGTGCTGCTGAGTAAAATATTATAATAATCCTCATTCCTGCAGAACTTCCAATTTCTGTATCAGAATGGAAGGGCATGTTTTATGTCCAGACTGAGAACTCCATGTATGTACCCATTATTTCAAAATGTTAGCTCTCTGAGCACATGAGCAGTGTATCTCTTATTCTTAAACCATTGACCTTATTTTAATCCTGAGTCTAAGGTCACATCTCCAATACCAACTACTTACAGTTCCTCTCAGTTCACCAAGGGTGATTTGCAGAGTGTGCTTCTAGACTGCTATGAGTCTACCAGCAAGTGCACTTGTGCTACAACCCCTTTTTCTGCTAAATAGAATAAGTTCTTCCTACTCCTTTATAGTCTTACTTATGGCCCAGCTTTTGTCTTTATTTTTCTTTTGCATTGCTCTAGAGGTAGAGATAAGGAGTTTTCTATCCAAAATAATTTTGTAAATGTGGCTTTTACAAATTGGGATTGTTTCATTATGCCAACATTCTCAAATGTTATTTATGTAGAATAATTTTCCATGTTCTCTTTTAAAGGAAAGTTGAAGAACAGTGGAAAACATCTTTTACTTAAATTGTAGGTGTTCAAATTCCTAGGAAAATGTGAGAGAACAATAGTAGATGAAAAATCCCAATTCCCTTTTCAAAAAAGTTTTCTCCCCTCTTTGGGTTGCTACAGTCCTTGTTTATACTTCTGCGTCATATTAATTCCTGGCTTTTTGTTACAGTTCCTTTTACATGCTTATCATCCCTATTAGGCAGTAAACGCATTAAAGGCCAATGCTGTGTTTTATTGAACTGGATCCCATTTTAGAGGGGCTACCTGGCTCATAATGATTCTTTAATCTCTGGGAATTCCTAGTTGTAAGACCCAACTGCCTCATCTGTAATATCTGTCTGCACACCTCTAGCCATAGCAATTTTATCTCAATAAATCTGGCTCAATTGGAACTGTCAGATTCTCTCTTCTGGAAAATTGTAATCTCAAAAGGAGAAACAGATGAGCCATATTGATGATAGTATCAAAGAGAAAATTGGACTCCTTTTCCCTAGGTCCTCTGAACTTCCCTGTCCCCCACTTCTCCAGAGTCTTGGTTACCCAGTTCTGGATTTAAGGAGATACCTGATATTCTTTCAAAATATCTACTTTTTAAAGTAAGCCCATGTTGGCTTCTGAGACCTTAATCACAAGGATCATATATTTCTTTTTTGATTTTTCTCATAACACAGATCTCAGAAATGTGCAGAGTGAGTGTTCACAGCATAAGTTAAATGAATCAACTCAAAAGCACTGACACAAACACTGGCTTTGTATTCAGGGTTCAAGCATGAGAGCAGAAAGTCAAACAAGAACTGAGTTAGTTATAACTCTTTTACTAAATCACAACCTGCTATGCTGGTCCCTTCCTTGGACCATTCCTATCTGGGCATTTCAGATGAAGAGATGATATCACATGTACTTTTAGTTTGCTACCAGGCCCAATTCCAGACTTTTGTCTCAAATTACTTGTATAAAAAGAAGATACAAGGCTTGACATCAATGCAAATCTTTTTGGGTGACAAAAATGTGTTGGGTCATCCTTTATCTTAATGTTCACCTCCATAGGTGCAGGTCTTCATATACAACGTGAGAGCTAATTGTTTATAAATTTTTGATATGGTAACATCAGAGCCGGGACTGAGTCCAGATCCTGCAGCTTCTAGTTCAGTGTGCTTTCCTTCATCCCACACTGCTGCTACAGCTCCACTATCACATGTGTAAATACCTGTCTGACAGTCACCTAGTATTTCCAGATCACCCTCATTAGTTTATTTAATGCAGTCAGAATTCTTCCCAGAGAAGCAATCCTTACCAGTGAGGCTTAAGTTATCCTAAGTGTTTTAAGCAACTCATGATATTGATGGAAATCCTGATAAAGAGGAGATGGTGCTTGGGACAAAATCGGCTTTAAGTGGTCAGAACTGTTTTCCGTGAGTTGAAGGGTGCCCTGCTCTTTCTGTTGCACACACCAGCAGCTTAACAGCTTTTCAGAACTCAGGATATGCATGTTTGATCTTGGATGATAGAAAGTGATGGCACTGGAATCAGAAAATGTTGAATCTCCCTGCAGATGACTCAGATATGACAGATTCACTCAGACAACTGGAAGTGACTTCATTTCCCTGGACTTTGATTACTTGCTCACTGGTTTTCAAACTATGTTCTGGGAAGCTCTGGGATCTCAAGAGGCACTTTGCAATAGCCGGTGTAGAGAGAATGTGTACAGAGATTGTAGACAGAATGGTGCACAGAAAGGGCTTCATGGAGCCTCACCTCCCACTTCAGTCAGAGCAGCTCTGCTTTGGTGTCATGCACACTGGATTCTCTAATAGCATTTATTTAGTGGTAAAAGTGAAAGCTTTAAAACAACTTTTTTTAAAGGTTCTGAAAGTGAGATCTCTCTCTCTCTCCCTCCCTCACTCTATCCCCCTACCTCCCTCTCTTAGTCTTAATCCTAAATAGGGGAGACTAAGGAAATTGCACGCATCCTGGACAATGCATCTCCACCAAGGGTTTGGAACAAAGCAATTTTTTTTTTTCTGTCCTGAAAAACAAATAGATTCATGCATCTCCAATTACTGATTGAACTTTGTCACTGTGATTCCTCATGATCAGCTTATCAACTCAAAGTTAATGCCTGCAAACCTGAACTCAGTGTTCCTCTCTGACAAACCAGCTTCTCAACAAACCAGCTGAGGCTTAAAGGCAGTTTTTATTTTTTATCTCCCTGATAAGCCAGCATTAAAACCTTAAAAAGTGATGTTTGACCTGTGTCTCTACTTTAAATGCTGCCTGCATTGTTCATCTACCCATCCCAACACTTCTTGTTTTTTTGTTTGTTTGTTTTTGTTTTTGGAATTACATACACATCTGATTCTTGATTTCAATTTCTGTTCTTATAATCCTAATTGAGAGAACTATCTTATCGAATGCTGAGGTTACCACAACAGTTTCCCAAGTATCTGTCATTATGTACAACGATTCTGAATCTCTCACTTCTTCACACAATCAAGTCCTCATGGCTGGATTAATCTTTCCAGAATGCTGCTGCTGATATGTAGTCAATAGGGCTTTGTAAATCCAATACCTCTGGATTAGATTTTAAGTCCCCTCATGCTCTATCCTCATCTTACATATGTTACATCTTACATACATATGTTATCCCAAGTCTTTTTTAATCCAATGAATTCACTCTGGAATACTGATTCCTTTGCTGTATCAGGAACACATATTTTATTTGGATTCAAATAGAGGTGATCTGATTTGGAATTCCAGCTGTTGTATTTGATAGGATACTTGAGGTTTTTTTTTTTTTTTTTTTTTTTTGAGTATAAAATGGAAAAGTGACAACCACAAACCCTCCTCACTAGGATGCAGGGAGAACTAAATAACGTGAGTAAAGGATCAATTATATGAGGGCTTAATTAACTTTATGTAAAGTTAGAAGCCTTCAAGACATGCCCTCTAATATACAAGGGCAAATTTCACATTTCCATGTTGTAATATTGCTGCACCTGTCTAAATCACAGGTGGAAGAAATCAACACACTACATTAATTGAAGCAGTTTCAATATTTATCTCACATTTCTGTGATAACAGTCAAAATAAAATGTGTCTTCAGAATATCCTCCTTTATTCTAAAGTTTTGGTTATTGTTTTTTGTTTGTTTGTTTATATATTTATCACTTCTATACCACCCTCTTCATCTCTAATAGCTCTCTTCCATTTCAGACACATATTTCTACTTGCCCATCATAAGGGCTATGCTCAAATCAAATTCATTGCTTTGCCTTGAAAAAACTGCTCTCCTGGGTCATCTTTGTAAAAGTCTTCACACTTCATAAAACCCCTGAACCAGACTCCTTGTAATTATCAATGACTCCTACGTTGGTGAACATTTAGGCAGGAAAACATATATGATACACACCAGGTATTTTTAAGAGAAATTTAATGTAAGGAATTGATTATACAAGCGTTGGTGATTTGAGAGAGACAGAGATAAAGAAGACAGAATTAAGGGGTAGAAATCAGCTATTATCCCTAGAATTAGCAGAACACAGAGAAGAGGTTGTGATGATTATAATCTAGCCCCTCAGTTAGAAGATGCTTCACAGAGCTGGGACTCCAACTGAGAAAGCAGGGAATTGGCGAGCTCTGACTGCTACCTCCAAGAAGGTACAGTGTGAGTGCTAAAAGAAGCTGGGGTTTGGAACCAGTTGTGCTGCCAGATGAAGTGTCATTTCTGGGTTGTTGCTGGTAAGGACAGGAAGCAAAATAAGGAGCAAATCCCTTCTACTTGCCTGCTGCCTTACCCTAATCCTTAGTCACAGAATATCCAGGAAGCTGGGTACTAGGGGAAAAAAAAAAAAAAAAAAAAGAAAATGTGTAATTCACAAGTCCAGTCCCAGCATCAGAAAATGGGAATAAAAGGTGGATTTGGAGCTCAGAGAAGTAGCTTTCACATTCAAATGATCACTCATCCTGAAAATTCTCCCTTTGACACTCTGCTAGAATGCCTTACCTCCTCATTTCCAGCAGTCCCACCTCCCATACAGGCTCTTATCTGTTGTCCAGTCTGTCCACATCGGCTGCAAATGTGCGTCTATCTCTTCCCTCCCGCAAATCCATCCTTCACACCTGCGCTCCAGTTACTGTCTAACAAACAACCTTCACACCTGCGCTCCAGTTACTTTCTAACAAACAACCGTGATCATGTTACAACCTGTTTAAAAAGCTTTCAAAATCTCTTATCCTTCCTTTACTGTATTGACACATTTTACCCTGGGAAATCTGAAATATACTTTGTTCCACCTTCACTCAGAGAACTCTTCTAGAAAGAGTAGTCCCATCTGCAAAGAAAAATAATTTCCCCCCACAAAACATGATAGAATTCTCTAGTCTGGCTTTCGGTATTCACCTAGTATCTATTTTATGCCAGATATCAAAAAATTCATACTTTCATTTGAGTATCTGCTGCCTGTACTAAAGTGTAAATGCCTCGGGATCGGATTCTATGTTTGTTTGTTTGTTTGTTTACACCTGAACTACTCTTTAGAGAACCTGGCATATACTAGATGCAACAAGCTATTTGTTGAATGGATGAATGATAAATACATATATCTACTTAAAAAAAATCAATCTATTTGGTTTCTTGTCCTGCTGGGTTTGTACCTTGTCTACACAAGTTTCCGAGAGATCTGGATCAATACTTCTTAAAGAACAAGCCCTGAATTCCACAGTGCACGTGTGGTCGGGGCCAGAGGCAAGCAGTTGAGCAGATGTAACACTAGTTCAAGAGTTTTAGCTTGAGGTACACCAAAACCAACAAGTTCTAGGCGAAAACTGAAGTAAAAGCAAGGCAGTGGTCTACTGGAGTAGCTCATTCATGTTACCCTCAGAAACCTGAAATTAGTTCTTCCCTCCCTGTAACCCCTGCCTCCTCTCCATTTCCACCTCCTCATTTTTAAATGCCACTGTTTTGGAGAAACGTAGTGCAGTTCCAGCTGCAGGCACTAAATCATTGCTGTACTTTGGACGTGTGCTGCAGAAAGGAGTTCTGTGATGAATGGGGCTGTCCGTATTTACATTGGGTGTGCAACAGCTGTGGGGATCGTCCTGTGCGATGAGTATTCTGGGCAAACTTGGCGTGTCCCCACCCCACTACCACCTCCCCCACCTCCTCCTCGCACAGTGACAGTGACTGGCCATTTCTAAGGAGAACTGCCCTTTAGAACAAAGGAATTGCAATGCCCCCTCTTGTCCAAGCACATGCACACACATGCTCACATGACTCACACACACACAACACCTCTCTCTCAATCTGTCAGTACCACATTCTTTTTGGCAATTTCGTGTTTCCCTGGATAACCTTGCAAATAGCGAAACTGCTCAGGTGTATGTTGGTGATACAGGGGGAGCAATCTCTGTCTTTTAAAAACATCTCCTTATGGGCTTTCAGAGACATACTGCATTGGTCATCCCCAAACTTACTGCCCAAGGCAAATTGTGTCAAATACAGGTCATGCTAAAGCCCCATGTAACCAGGGCTTTTTGCCTGTAGGCAATCCACTTTCCTGACAGTGTTGACTTGAGTTCTAGCACAAAAGAGAGAAAAAGAAGAGAGGAAGGGGAAGACAGATAGCAAAGGTACATCACGTTTTTTATACAGTTTATAATGCATGCCATCTTCTTTTACTCTCAAGTCTGAGGACAAGAGTGTGTGTGTCTCTGTGTGTGGAGAAAGAGAGATTGTGTGTTTAATATCAGAAAGGCTGAGTAAGTTGCACAAATTCCATTAGGTAGAATCTCTTAGACGTGAAACATACATTTGTTCTTCAAGCTTTTATCCTGCATCCTTTTAATTTCACTATTTGCTATGTGATCTAAACCTGAGAAAGATTGCCATCCAACCATATATCTTTTATAAGTCTCCTTTGGGCCTAGGTGTTCTTACAGTTTCTGATAACTAAGCATCAAGACATAGAGATCATTGTCATGACCTTAATGATCCCATGGGTAAATCCAATGCTTTGTTCCAACCCATACCCTGTCTCTGAGTGGGTAACCAAATAATTACTAGTTTGACAAGAATGCTTCCAGGTTTTCAGAGACTCATCAAGAAAAATTTCTTTGTAGAGCACATAATTGAATTGCTATTCTTAGGTTTCTCCTTCAGATGTTTCAACCTGTTCAGGGACACTTCTTATAATACATAGCAGAGAGGCTACACAATCTATTATAATTGTTTCCAAATTCTACTCCATAAAATCCTAGTGGGTCATTGAGGCCTTGCAGGGTTCCGAGGCAACCTGGATCAAGAGGTAGGGGAAGACTGAGCTGATTAGAGCAGCTCCCCCATCCTCTTATGTGCCCACATAAGATTTTATTTGAACAAAATGTTCCAAATCTAACCAAAAAAAAAAAAAAAAAAAGAAAAGAAAACCAAGAAGGTTAAAAACCACTTAATAGATTTTAGTTTCAGTTATCTGCAAGAAGTTTGTTCTTGAGCAAGTAATTCTAGACCCCTGAGCCTCCTTTCCTAGCAGAAAAAGGAAGAAAGCAATAATCCCCACATCAGAGAGTTGGCATTAAGGCTCCAATGCTAAAACATCTTGGAGAAACCGTATTTGATAAAACATTACAGAAAACTAAAAAGTTGCTAGTGTTATTAAATCTATTCCAAAACAACCTCTTTTCTTCCTGTTTACCCTACCACCACTACCCAAAACAAGACCTTCAGGACCTGTTCTGGGGCTCTGTGAGGCAGCCACACTCATCCACTAGATTCACCGTATGCCCCCCACCCTATCAATTCTGAAACTTAGTCAAACACAAAGGGAGACAGAATAAGGGGGTGGTCGAGGACCCAGGAGGGCAGGTTCCAGTTTTATCATTTATTTGTTGAGTGATCTTCAGTAATTTTTTTAACGTCAGAAATCACTTTTCTCATGTGTGAAATAAAATTATTAACTCATCTGCGTAAAATTATTATGAGGACCATGTAATAGAATGAATGCAAAGAGTTCAGTACCAAGTATGATTTCATAAATTATCTTTGTGGTGGTTTTTAATTATTTTTTTTTATAGGAGTTGTGGGACAAGAAGCTAGGCAATATGACTAAGATGCAAACAAACAAATAAAACCCCCAAAACAAAGGGGATGTGGAGGGATTCCATCATCCAGAGGCTTTGGGAAAAACTGCATTGGGAGTGGTTTTACCGGGCAGGATTTTTCATGCTTTAATATTACCCATATCAAAGGAATATGTTTTATGCAACATCTTCCAAACCTATTTGGCATTGAAATTCATATCTGCTGGATGTCTCTGGAGTGGCAGTGTCTACAGAATTCTCTGTGTCATCATAGGCATGTCTATATCTGCTCTAATATGTGCAGTGACCACTAGCCACATGGGCAGTTGAGCCCTTTTCAATGTGACTGAGACACTGAGTTTAAATTGTATTCAAACTAATTCATTTCCTGTTTAAATTCCAATAGCCACATGTGTCTAGTGGCTACCACATTGGAGAACACAGGTCTCGAGACTTGAGTTTCAGGAAACACATTTTGGAAAATGCTGCAGCAGTACTAACAGCTGGGCAAACCATCAGAAGCTGGCAGGGCCTGAGGATGCAGGGAGAAGCAGGCAGGAGAAGATCTGCTTGCTTTGCTCAAGGAAGGAATAGTCCTGAGTAACAGCTGCTCACCTAGGTGGGTTTATCCAGAAGCTAATGAAGCTTAAGCTTCAGTACTGCTCCCTTGCACAGGTCCGTCTAAGGTCTTGGGATTTTTTCACATGGTCATATATTAACAGTAAAATGTGTTAACTATAATTGATCAAGACAGCTCTTTCTACTATAAATTCCATTGTGTAATGTTTTCTCTCATGTTGGTTGGTGACTGTCTAGCTGTAAACATTTTTGGAGTCTGGATAATGGTAGGTTGAGACCCTGATACAGAGTTCGGGTTTAAGTGAAATATATTTACATGATTCAGAGTCATTTTTGTGTATATATATTTATAATCATTCCAGTGTAGGAACGGCTTTCAGAAATATTCCTAATGCTGTCAGCTCAAAAAGCTTGCAAGAAAATCTAAGATACTTTAAAATTTTGCAGCTCATAAATGAAACAAACTCTCTAAAGATGTTCATGAATTTGACCACAATCTTGAAAATTTACACATTAGAATAATTAGTGAAGATCAAATAAACCTCTCTAAATTATCTTTCACGGAAAACAAATTTTAAGCAACATTATTAGAGAAAAGATCAAATTACCTTTTATTTTCTCTTTTGAGAATATTACAAAAGCATTGTCATAGAAAGATATGATCAAATGAAGCCAGAAGAAAAATATCTAAGGAAAAAAATTATTATAGCATCATATCAGAAAGCTAATTATTATTTTTTCAATAACATTGTTTCCTAGATTTGGAGACTTTCTTAAAAATTTGAGTTCATTGTGAGTTCTCATTTTTTCTAACTAAATAGTATTTTTAATTCTTTATTTTGTGTTTGTAATTTTGTACTCTTGCTTTAAAAGCAGCCCCCCACCCCAAATTCTGTAATTTTTAGTATCTACAATCTGCCTAAATCTATAAGTGCCATTAAAAAAAAAATCTTGTCATATGCCTGGCGTCATTTAGAGAATATTGCACAGATTATCACATTGAATCTTTCTACTAGCCCTATAGAGGAGGTCTTATTATTTCTCAGTTTTCAAGATGAGGAACTAGTCACAGATTTTGCCTAAATTTATAGATTGAGTCAGTGGAAGAACTGAAACTCAAACCTGTAAAGACTGGTACTTCTGGTTTGGAAGCAAAAAGTAGCAGTAAACTACTGCTTCTGTTAGAACTACTAGGAGGAAAAAAAAACACAAACTACAAAAGTAACATATTTTAAAAAAGTGATCAGAAATCTATGGAAGGTAAAGATCATAAAAGAAATAAATTCCAGAGAGCAAAGAGTCTTTCCTAGGTCAGCAGGATCACTGCTATCTTCCTGAGGGTAGGGCGAGGGTGTGATTCTTGACTCTAAGCACTGGAGATAGGGCTTTCAGTAGGCAGAGAGATTTTGTGAGGGAAAGGAAAAATAGTGGAACTTTTGACAGCCATGTGGGCTAGCATGAGGGATTAGAATCTGGAAGTGCCCCAAACACTAGGTTGCTTTTCAACACAGGATCCCGGACAGTTCTGGGAGGTGGGGTGGGGTAGGGACAGGACAGGCAGCACTCAGCAGATCCTGTGTGCTGGAAAACCAGAGTGAAATCCCACACAGTGTTGCAGTGCTTGAATCAAAGTAGGGTATGTTGTTGTTTACGGTTTATGGTTCACCCTATTTGCTGCATTATAATCCATTGTGTAACCATCAACAATTTACTTTTCACCTTATTTTCTAGGAGCATCTGGATAGGTTCTAATTTTTGGTCATAACAATAGTGTCGCTATGCACTTTCAATTGCATGTCTTTTGGTGGGCACATTCACGTTGGGCATGTTCCCAGGTGAGGAATTCCTGGGTCATAGGGATTCCACCAAATAACAGAAAGAACCAATTTTTAATTGTTTTAACTTTGCTGTAGATTATTCTGTCTCATTGAGGCATAGCTAAGTTACAACTATAAAATTGACCTCATTACCATGTATCTATATCTGTACTCATTTATCTTACTCTTTATGTATCTATGAAGAGACAAAAAGAGAGGGTGAGTTCATGTGGAGAAAAGGATGTAGAAGAGAAAAAAGAAGATAGAAGCCAGAGAACAGAGAAGTACAAAGAAAGGGAGGAAGGAAGGAAAGGAGGAAAGAAAGATGGATGAAGACAAGAGATCATATTAATTGGAGAAAGAATAAGTAGAGAGATGGGAGTTTTGGAATACATCAGTGCATACTTAGGTGTGGGCTTTTTTTTTTTCAAATCAAAGCAGAAAAACATATTTCTGGAAAGGTACTTCTGTCTACTTTGTGTGTGTATTTTTTTCTTAAATTAGTTGGTGCCTTTGATGTATTGAACATGTTCTTCTAAAAGTGTGTTGACAGTAAAAAAAATATGCATTTGAAATAATTCTTTATTTCAAGTATTAGAAGTAAACAAGATGTCAGACTCTCTGCAAGACAGGAGGAGAGGAGAAAAAAAAAGAGAGAAATAAATATATATATATAAAGAGTTTTACAGAGTTACAGATCAGGATGGAGCCAGGGTGTGTATTCCTGTGTTGGATGGTGGAGACTGAAACTCCAGCTTACAGCCTCCTTCACAATGTGACTTACTTTGTGATGCATATACCAAAATAATTTACTTTTAATTCTTCTCCAATTTGTACTCTTACTATCTCATCTCAAGATGCTTTTTGTCCAATCCTGGAATGTCAGAGCCCAGAGAAAATTGTGAAGATTATTTACTCTAAGACTTCACTTTACATATAAGAAAGACTGAGTCCCAAAAAGGGAACATGACTTGCCAAGAGAGATCACGGACATGGTCTCTGATCTCCTCTCCACCCCCACATTCATCCATAGTTCCAAATGCACTGCTATTTGGGGCAATATTTCTTCCCAGTAGGATGTATACATAAAGAATGGCTGATGCTTATCAATTTTCCATTGTGTTGTATTTATCCTTGTCTTCTCTTCTCCTCCTGGTCCTAAGTGGGAGTATTCTTGAGGAGTGGAGCAGAGCCACATGTTTTTGTTGCTTTTATTTATTGGGAGGAATTATCTGAAATTCAGACAAGAAAAATATTCAAATAGAATTATAAAATAAAAATAGAATTATATTCATAAAAAGATGCAAATAGACTTGAGAAAGCATGTAGCCTTCATATTAGAGCTAGAGTAACGGAGTCTCAGAGAGTTCAGATATGTTGGCCAAGTTCACATAGATGATGAGAGACACAGCCTAGTCTAGAATTCAGGTCATTTTATCCCTAAAAAATTTGGTGTAAAATTCAGCCTCTGCTAAGAGTTAAGGACTATTCTGGTCCAATAGAGGAAATACAGATCTTGGCTTCTACCCTCAAAGAGCATAGCAAAGGGGAGCCAGGTGCCCTATACATGCCATTTTCAGTGGAAGTCTTACTTGATTCAGAGAGACTGAGGTAGGAACATCAGTGTACCTACTCTGTGTGTATGTTCATTGTGTGTGTGGGTGTGTGTGTGTGGGTGTGTGTGTGTGTGGTGTGTGAGATGGGGAGACAGGGCAGACTAATAAATGCCTACTTCATGCCAGACATGCGACGGACAGGGTAGATGCAGTGGTGAGTGAGGCAGATACTGTTTATGATCTGGTGGGAAAACAAAGAACAACAAAAATACCTTTTGAGAGAGAAGCAGAAACTAGAAGGGGAGAAAACAGGAAAAGAAATGATTAAGGGGCTCTATCTAAGTAGGTAGAGGGTAATAATCAAGGGGTTTCTTGGAGGTAGAGTAAGGATAACAGAGGGGCAAAAATAAGATTATTTTGGAAGGGAAAATTCAAGCATTTTAAGAAGTATTATAGATCGATGAGGACAGAGCCCAAGAATAGCTCTTTTCTCCCTTGCTCACCAATTCCATGTTACTATGCTGTGTGCACATATAGATGAAGTGGTCTCTTTTTCACTCCTTTCTCTGTGGGTTTCATTTCTAGTCACACTCTCAGCTGGTTAATTCTCTTCTCTCTGAGATCAGAGATTAGATACAGCCTGGATTTATTGCTGGAAGACATAAAAAGAACTATTCCTATCAAGGATTCAAATGGTTAACTATCCCACCACAGAAATACTTTTAACTTCCCATATAGTAAAATTTCACTCACCTTCAGATACCAGGACTGGTGTTACCCCAGAGCTCTGAGTCATGGAGCACAAGGATAGAAGGGAGAGGGATAGGCAACAAAAAGATGAAGACCAGGACTGAGAAAGAGGAATGGAGTTTTAAATGGGCCAGGCAGAGGCTGTAAGAGGAAAAAGATGGAGACAACAATATAAGAAAATAAGAAGGAATATGGGAGTAGAATTGAAGAGGCACTACTTCTGCTGGCTTTGAAAATTGGGAAGATTAAATCAAAACAAAGATTAAACAAAAGCAAAGAACAGAAAAGAAAGTGGTATTAAATGTTTCTCTTCATCTACTCCCTCTTATCACTTACCCTTGATTTTCATTTTCATATCTAAGAACTCTCCTTTCCTTTATGTTACAGAATCCTAGAATTGGAGAGCATGGAATGACCCTTTTAAAAGAACATTTGTCACAGGCTTTTTCGTGCTGCAACCTCGTGGCTCCATCCATATTTTGTTAGGCTGAGGTCCTCATTCCTGTTTTGTGCCTTGCATTTTGTATACAAATCAGGAATTCAAACTTCTCTTAGATGGTCTAGTTAACACTTGATTTTCATACCCACCCATACAATTCAGGAAAGTCAAGTACCAACTATCCCCCTGCAGGCAACATGCAACATTCCTGGTTCTCCACAGTCCCCACTGAAGGCATTTGAGTTGACTACTTAGAATTTGATTTAATCCAGCTACTTCCCCCCCGCCACCCGCCATCTTCCCCATACAAACACCGTGCACATTGCATGTGTTAGAAAACAGAGGCCAGCCCAAGTCAAGGGACTGCCTGAGGTCACACAGCAAGTTTCTGGCAAAGACCAAACAGAGTCCAGCATTCTTTTCATGACCTCAGTGTCACTGTAGTTGAAGTCCTTTATTATGAGAGCTTTCTCTGCATCATGGCTTTTGTCACAGCTCAGCTTATCATGCCATTCACAAACTCAGCCCCAGTTTTCACCCATCCTGGTTCATCAGCCTCAGCTTTGAGATTTCAGAATCATCTCAGAATGAGGAGGGGGCTCAGAGCTGACCTAAATCTCTCTCCACATTTCACAAAGAAACCTAGGTTCCTAGTGTTTACTCAGCTTGCCAATGTCACACTCTAATGAAAGAGAGGACCAGAGTCAGAGCCTGGTCTCCTTCCCAACTTTATGCTGTTTGTAGCTAAACACATGTTCAAGCCTCGAGACCCTCCAGGGCTCCTATTAGACTTGACTTCCTCTTCATGCTGCTTCCTAGACCTCAGACTCAAACATCTCCACGTTTCCAGGGATCTCAGGTGCTTTTCTTGTCTGGTTATTAAGTCACATTTGTGCCTTTGCAGACTTTGTTTTTTTAAACTCAGTCCCTCCTTGCCCTCTACCCCAGTCCCCAGCTGTCTGGTGCCTCCCATTCTGCTCCTTTTTCTATGCCACTAGATTTAATTTTACCTTTATTTCCTCCCAAACTTTCTAGTTTAACCTGATGTTGACTTTGACACAGTATTATTTTCCTTGACCCTTCACTGTAGCACCACTTACCATCTGGCCTGAGAATTTAAATAATTTTTTCCTTGTTCTATATTTCTCTCTCTCTCTCCTCTCCCTTCCTCCCTACCTTCCTCCCTCTCTCTCTCCTTCTTGTTCTATGTCTGCGTTTCTCTCTACCACTGTCTCTGTCTCCTTATTCTCTGGCTCTTTCTCCTTTTTTCTTTCTCTCTCCCTGTTTTTCTCATCCTTTCTCATAATTTCCTTTCTTCTCTCCTAGGGCCTCTTTCTCCTGACATTCTCTCTCTCTATCTCTCTCTCCCCTCCCCCCATAAAAATGTCAGATCCCTTTATTTCCTCCAAGAGACAGATGGGATAGGTCCCAGGTATGGGGAGAACAGTAGGAAAGCACATTTTCTCAGCTCCAGTCCTCATTCCCCATGGTGGGTATGTAGGAGCATCTGCTCTACAAAATGATGTACATTCTTCACAGGTTCTCCCTGCTTTGAGAATAAACATTGCCTTTTCTCCTCAGATTTCTGGTCCTTACATGCCTTCTTCCTTTGGACTTTGTGCTTCATAATGAACTAACCATGAATGAGTTTCAAGGAACCCGGAATGGAATTCATTGACTAACTGGTCTTAAGAGCTAGGGAGAGATCTGTTTCATATAACTTGGTTTTTTTGTTTTTGTTTTTGTTTTTTTTTTGAAAAAAAGTAGATTTATTCAGAGAGATACATACTCCATAGACAGAGTGCAGGCCATCTGAGAAGGTGAGGGAGCAAGAGGCTATAATGTTTGATAGACCAGGGACCTTTTCCATCCTTGCAAATTATGTGTCCTGAATAAAATAATGGTGGAAGTTTATGCTAGAGAGGGAGATTGGGGAGGGGTGGGCAAAATAGGTGAATGGGATTAAGAGGTACTCCAGTTATATGATAAATAAGACATGGGGATGTAATATTCAGCATAAGAAATAAGATTGATAACTTGAATAACTTTGTATGGGGACAGATGATTACTAGACTTAGTGTGGAGATTATTCTATAATGTATGCAAATACAAAATCATTATGTAGAACACCTAAAACTAACATATTTTATGTCAACTGTATTTCAATTAAAGAAAATAAAAATAACTAGAAGCCCCCACAAAAACAATTAAGCTAGAGAAGTAAGAAGGATTTAGATCATGAACAAAACTGAATCTGAAATGTTTCACAAACCTAAATCACTAAATTTTTTCTTCTACTCTAAGAAAACAATTTTAACTCTTTGGAAAAGAAAAAGGAGCATTGAGAGGATAAGAGGAAGAAAAAGACACTACAAGCAAAAAGAGAAAGAAATTATCGTAGTCATCTAAGTTTTTGCTAGTGAGCCTTGAAGAGTTAACTTAGGGAATAAACTGAAATTAATATATAAGCTAGGGATTAGATTATTATTGCTTATCTTTTTTTAATCTTCTCGTGTATGGACACTCAATAATTAGTAATAATCAGATCTTTTTCAAGTGTAAGATCTGATGGATGCCATCATTTTTGTAATTACATCTGAAGAGTAATTCAGTGCTTAGGAAAGGTTTCTCACAGACCCTGTTTTATTTTATTCATGGCCCTGGTTCTAATAAGGTTAAAGGGAAAGGGGGAAGCTTTTACCTTATCTCCAAAGCTTGAATCTACAGTCCATTCATTTAGAGGTCCTTTGCTACTAGGCAGAAGTTGATAAAATGATTGAGCAGTGCCTCAATTCAGCACTGCAAACCTCTCAGAGGAAATCATATGTAAATGGGGCCGTGGACGGTCTGTAGTAGACTGCCAGATGCCCTCAGGCCCCAGCTAGCTGGGTATTAGCCTTCTAAGACATTCCAAAGAACAGTTTGCTGCATAGTGATCATATCCACTGTCATTTATAAAAACCAACAATTTCCCAGGCACACACATCACATTTTCATTCTTCATCCAAGGCTTGAATATACCCATATTTGCATATGAAGAAATAGAGGTTCAGGGAAGTCAATTGATTTGCTAGGGTCATACAGCCAATAACTGGTGGCATTTTAGTTTGAACCCGAGTCTACCTGCTCAAAATTCATTTTTTTCCTCCATAACACAACACTGCCTGCCTTTTAGGAAATGAGTGGAGGAGGAAAGGTAAAGATACTACCTCACATCAAGTGATTTTACATTTTTTTTCTTTTTTTAATCAGTCATCTTTCTTGTCTCTTCCATAAATGATTCATCAGCAGAGGATAAGAATCATTCAACAAATGAATAAATGAATAATGATATCTTTACTGAGATCACTCATTCTGGAGGCAATGGACTGGTTCTTCCCCATGGCCTCTTCAGGTTGGAAAATTTCAAGTCGATTTGGGGACGTACTGAATATGTTTTACAGAGAAAAAAAATCTACTTATCAAGTCATCCTCATCCTATCAGGACACCTGCCAGATTGCAGTCAAATTACCAATGAATAATTAAAAGCTAATTTCCATAAAGTGATTTGCCATCCTTTATTGGTTCCTGAATTACCCTCAGATGAGCTACTCCTTAGAGGGATGTTGGCTGGTTTTAATGTATTTGAAGCCACCCACAATGGCCAAGCAAGGGTCCCCAGTGCCCAGAAAAGGGGATTCAGGTGCCTGAGTCAAAGCGTATTGCTGCTTCTGAGGGGACAAGCAGGCCCTCTGGAGCTTTCTGAACTGAGCAGAGCACAGGAGGTGGTGGTAACAAAGCTTGAAGACATGAGGCTCATAGAATAATTGGCAGATGCTGAAAGACACCTTTGTGAGAGCTTCCTTTGTAGTTTTTAACCCACAAATATTCCACGAGGCTGCAAAGCGAAGAAGGGGATTTTTGGCTCCATTGTTCAACTATGTCTACTCTGCCAAAGCTGGAAGGGACCTTGAGTAAAATTGATGTGGTACCCTTTAAAGTAGGCCCCAAAATACTTTTTTTTTTTAAAGCAAAAGCTCATTTTTAATCCAGCTATAAAGGACAGATATGATTGGAGTTTCTTTAGTTACACTTAGCTGAGTGGCTTTTTTTTTGGGCCCATTTATAAATATTTATGAAATGTTTAAATGTGCATATGCTTTGACACAAGAATTCAACTTGTAGTATTCTAGCCTCTAGCAGAGTCTCACCTGCACAAAATGATGTGCACAAACATGGTCTTTGCAGTACTGTTTGTAGTATCAAGAAGGGAAAATAGCTTACCCATAGAAGAAAATCCAAATAAATTGTTGTGCAATTTTTAAAACAAATGAGCAGAATCTATGAGTTAACATCAGAAGATACACAGTCTAAATTGTTGTTAAAAGTTTTATAGTGTAGGTGATACCTTAATATGATATAAACTATGTCTAATACTCCCTCGCACACACGTATGTATAGGTTACGTACACACATACATATGGGTATTGAACATCATTGCCCGTGGTGAGGAACATAGGCTTAAACTAGTTCACATGCTAAAGCTTATTAGTCTTTGTATTTCCAGATTATTTAAATAGTTTTAAAATTTTTGACCAAATTTATAATTTTGTAATTTTCCATGTATTGCCTTCATAATGTCATGACTAGATTTTTTTTCCATTTCAGACATACATTTCTCTTTCAGATAATTATTTTTTCTTTTATAAAATCTATTATTTTATTATGGTTTCTACTGTTACCTCTATTCATTTTTAAGTGTACTAATTTTATAGTAATTCCCAGATTTTCTCAAGTTTACAAGATTCTAATTCTCTTATTTCTTATTTTATCACTCTCCCTTCAAAAGAATGGGTTTGCAATTTTCTGTTTGAGCTCATCTTTAGCGAAATATTTTTGTTGTTCATGAAAGCCCACGTACCTTCATTGTGAAGTATCTTTATAAAGTGGTGTTACATTTGACTGTTCTAAGGATCAAAGGATTAACAGATTCTCCACCAGTTTTTTTAATGTTCATTTCTGATCTTGGGGTTCCAGTACAATATGGACGATATGAGTTCAGCTCCACATACCTCTGGAGTTTTGATCAATTGTAGGAGATTTCCTCTATGTACTTAGAGTGCCAGAAAATTTCTTCTTGATTCTCAGATGACAACAAAGTGCTCCTAACTCCCTTTCAGCAATAAAGAGAACTGTGCAGGCCTCACTCTTGTGTCAGGTCCCAGTTCCCACTTCTCAGCCCTTTTTGGAGCTTCACAAAGCTACCCTTCCTTTTCTATGTGGACAGTCAACCCTCATTACCAGTCTTTAGAGCTTGCATCTGCAGACTGAACCCCACTCTAGGAGAAAGAGTCTTGCTTGTTTATTGCATTGGTTTTAAGTTATTTCTTTGTACCCACCACCTAAGTATTTCTATTTTTTTAACCCCTTAAGTTCTGCTATATGTTTATATACTTCTTTTGTTATGCTTTTTCTCCCTAGTACTTCTATATTTTTGCAATGGAAAGGAGGATCTATAGTAACTCCATTTTATTGTCAAAATGCCTCTATTTTCTCTGCAATCAGGGAATAACTTAAAAATTAGAAGTAAGAAACAATTAATCTTCCCCTAGCTTCCTGAGGTTCTTACCTGGAATCCTCAGTTTCCAAGTAATAATTATAATAATACCTAAGAATATTGATGATTTACCAAGTGCCAGGAACTTTTCTAAGTAATTCATGGGTATTTATTCATTTTATCTTCATAACCCCATACTATTAATATTATCCTCATTTACTGCTGAGAAAACTGTGGCACAAGAAGTTTAAGAAACTTGTTGAGATCATACATTGTGTATGGAGAGAACTGGAGTGAAGTCTGCTGAAGTCTATGCTCTTAATCACTGTGCCAGCCTGCCCCTCAAGTAATTTGGAAATCAGTCCTGCTGTTCACCCCACCTTCCTCCCCTACTGATATTGCTAATGAGGCATAGAAGTTCACCGACAAGTATTATACAGTTCTTGAAATTGGAGCAATCAGAATGAATGAGCACAAAGGTGGTACCATCTAGAACGTCACACCAGACAAAACTCAGGTCTACTTTTGAATTTAGTTACTTTGGGCCATTTTCTTGGAACCTCTGTAGGAGCCTATGAACACATATATACCCATATCAGGTAGGTGAGTAGGAAGATGAATAACTGAGTGAGGGTGGTATAGAGAAAACTGGGAGACTGATACATCAGTGAAACATTTATGCTGCCATTTTTGTTCTCTTCTGCTGTACTGTGCACAGAGAAAAGGAAATGTTAAATGAAGAATCCTTGACTCTGTTGATCAAGTATGGTGTCCAAAATATGTTTGCCAAAACCAGTTGCCAGCTTCATTATTAACAACCTTTTCTGAAAATTGGAAGACCATTTGAATAAGGTCAATGGAGTGAGAAATGGCCCAGGGTGAAATATAAATAATATTTGAATGGGATGGGATTTACGGCCACAGTATTTCACCAGTAGAAGACCTTAAAAAAAAAAAGTCTTTCTAGATTAAAATGTAATTACTAGAGAAATGAACTTATAACTACTTAGTAGGAGATGGGACTTTGTTGGTACACTAAAGACTTTGGAAAATGAGTGCATTTACAATGCTTTGTACACTTAAGGATGTTTATGGATAATTGACAAAAATAATTAGATAATAGTATTTGAAGCAAAACTCTAATCAAGAATGGCATTCATTCATATCTATATAATGATCATGGCAAGGGCATGATTTTTAAGATTGATATAAAAGTGGAAGATTTATTTAGGGCTCCTTAAGTCTCACTGCATACTGTTATATTGAGAATGAGCAAAGTGGAAGTAGAACCAAAAAAATTTCTTGCCTCCATGCCACACATCCTGTACAGTGCTTAGCTAGCACCAAAAAGCAAGAGCTTAAAGAAGAAAACATTTTCTATTGCCAACACAAAGAGCATGATCAGGAAGTTCATGTTCCAGAGAATCACAAATGTCTTTGTGTAGAATGATACTTCACAACAGATCTGTCTGCAGTGATGGGGTTTTTTTCTCTATCTGTGCCAACCAATATGATGGACACTGGCCACTGGCTATTGAGCTGTTGAAATACAGCAAGAATGGTTGAGGTACTAAATTTTTAAGTTTTCATTAATTTAAATTTAAATAGCCACATGTGTCCACTGGCTGCTGTATTGGACAGGGTCTCCCAGTGGTCAGGCTGCAGCTGAAGAGTCTAAGAGGGGAGATAAATGCTGATTCTGGGCTTACAAGCGGGCCTGGCTCTAGGGATTCTTTTTATCTCTGCTCACACAGGCACTGCTTAAGTGATGTCTGTCCTTATCTACGCATAAAAAGTCACTTTACTCTTGGATTAATGGAAGATTAATGAGAGGCAAACTCTCAGCTCACTAATGTCAACAGAATCCATTTCATCCTGCTCACATGATGGAAAATGATAAAGAAACTGAATCTCTCTGCTCCTTAAAATGCTCCCTCTTCGCAGGAATTTATGTTTGAAAGAAGAGAGAAAAGAACCCATGTGCCCTTACTACAGAGTATCACTCTCCGTGAAAGGTGAAATTCCACCTTCAGAGCTGATCTTTTGGGTGCAAGCATTATATTCTTAAAAACCTTTTTGAAACGTCATAATGTTACCTAATGAGATGAACACATATAATCATTATAACCTTAGCATTAATTAATTTATCAGGTTAGCTAGCCTTTTGGGAATATGATTTATAATTTATAACTAGTAAATTGCTCTAGGTACATCTGTCACTTCCAAAATGTTAGTGGAAAAAGAGAACTCACAGTTGACTTAGTCTAAAGCTTTCCTTTTACAAATTGGGACACTGAGGTTTAGGAAATAATGGAATGACTTGCCCAGAGTCAGTTAGGAGTGGCAGCTTGTGGTAAAATGTAGGTTTCCTAAATTCTAGCCTAATCCATTTTCTAATGCACTCAAAGTCTCCCCCAGAAATATTCGCACAAGAACAGTAAATACATTTTATATGAGTATGCAAATTCTTATTATTAGCGGAATTTGGAGCTTTGTATGCTAAGCTATGAGGCTGCATCTGAACTCAATGGGAAAGACTCCATAACTCCATAATTAATTGGTGCTATCGGTCACGTGGGTGGGAGAAATGGCACATGTACCAGGGATTTGCCATCTCTGTTTTCAAATGTCTATGGGTTTGTCTTGGGTAACAGAAAAATCTGGGCCAGTAAAATTCATAAAAGATATACTTAAGTAATGAATGAGGGAAAGATTAGATTACATCTTCTGGGAACATATTTTAGGGATAACACTGAGAAGAAAAATAGTACTTCTCTGGAATAAGGAAAACTGGACTCTCATCTCAGCTCAAACCCATAATTGCTGTGTGTTTATAGAAAAGTTAGTTTATTTCTCTGAAGTCCAAATCTCTCTTTTGTGAAATAACAAACAAAGCCATAACCAAAGCAAAAACCTACTTATGAAGTTTGCTGTGAAAATTGCATGTGATTGATGGATATAACCCATTCATCAGGGCAAAGCTTATAATAGGTATTTAATAGTATATCTTCCTCTTTCTCATGTGTGAGTCTTTTCATCCATAAGTTCCCTGAACATGGGATTTGCCATGAAATATCATCTTAATCATCATGTCTGAAGCCCATTCACTCTCACACACCATCCTGTAGCACCCATGGGGATAAAAACGTAGAGAACCATCAAGGTCTTTATAAAACCCTAACTAACAAACAACAAACAAACAAAAATACACGAAGGGCACTTCCAACTAGTATAATGTAAAATCCTCAAATTATCTGGGTCCTCCAAGTCTCCTCTTTGAAAGGCCTTCGGGGCACTTTCAGTGCTGGGAAGGATGACTTATCTCCTAGATGCTTCTTCCCCAAATGCCCTGCCTGTTGTGCTCCTTGATATAGTGCTGTTGATGTCTTATCAACTCTGTATCCTCACTTGAGCATCATCTCCATTATTAATCTATTTATTATTTCAGAACACTTTCGTAAGTCCTACACTCTGTGCTTAGCCATGGGGATATAATGGTGGTAAATACAGACATGGTCCCAACGTTCCTGAAACTTAAGTCCAGTGAGGAAGATAGAGAGTTAATTGAGCATGGAGAATATTAACATAGTCTCACCTGTGTTCCTGGTTCCTTGGAGTACTGCCAGTTACTCCTCTGAATCCCCAAAATTTGAGTAGATGGAAGAGAGAACAGCCCTCCCCCCTTTATTTTCATACATCATAATCTCTTTTCTCATGGACTGTGATCTTTTCCTTTCCTTTTTTTTTTAAATTTTTTTTATGCACAATCCTTGTGGTTGTCTTGCTAGGCTCTCTTTCTAAACAATGCACAGACTTATCTCTCCAGGATGTTTCCTGTGCCGTGAGGCATCATCTGTGGTTATGCCACTGACTCCCTAATCAGAGAATAGCCTAATTACAGATGTGTTGTGTGTGATTCTCTATCTTCATCAGATAATCGAAGGCAACTCATTACTCGGATATTGAAGGAGAGTACTGCATTCTGGGAGTGATGCTCTAGGATGATAAACCTGATAGAGTGTGCAGGGTATCTTGATGGGAGTAGGGGAGGGAGACATTCAGGGGGCGTGCTGAGACTAGACTAGGCTAGAAAGAATGGCAGTCCATTGATGAGATGTCCAAAAAGAAGATAAACTGTGTTTCAAATGAAAATTATTGGCATAGCTGATATTGATTTTCGTAGGACATCCCAGAAACACGTTCTCTTTTGTAAAGGAAGGTTCACCTGTGCTGTATTTGTGGGCCAACACCATTACAGCTTTATTTAGATGTGTGTGAAGGAACCATCTGTTCCAGCTCACAGGAGGGCCAGGGCTGCATCACAGGCATCTCCCCTCAAGGTCCAATCACAGTACTTGATGCAAAAGTTTCCTGATGTGATGCTTGACTGAAAGCTAATGACAGGGAACACTTCATTTTTCAAAGTGTGCTTTTTCTCAAGAGCTAGTGTGCTCTTTGATGATTGCTTTTCTCCTTCCCACAGCCCATAGAAACAGCATGAAGAGCAGAGAGCCTAGGAAATGAGGACAGTTCTCCACTTATTCTTTCTGGTATTTATTCCTTCATCCATTCAATAAATACATGGTGATGTCTGCTATTTGGGATGCTGCAGGTATACCTGTGAACAAGGCAGACGAGATTCTCAAGGTGATTACATGTGGGGAGAGTAGGTAGTAATCAAATATTCACAACATTGGGCTGATTAAAGGAGAGAAACTAGGTGGCCATTCTCCATTGTGTGGTCAGAGACAGATTTCTCTTTAAGCTGGTACCTTAAAATCAAGAAGTCAGCCTTGCAGATTTCTTGGGAAATGTGTATTCCAGCAGAGGCAATACCCAGAGCCAGCTTCCTAGAGGCAGAAGGACTCCATTGTGTTTGAGGTATGAGAATGCCAGTGTGGCTGGAGTAGAGAATTGTAAGAGTTGGGGATGGAGTGGCAGGCAAGGGCAAGGTCATATAGGACCGTGAACGTTAGGGTTAGGGGCTTAAATGTTTTTCTGTGCATAATTTCTATGCATAATAGGTACAAACCTCAGAATGACAGGATCTGGTTTAAATGGTGCCAAATACCAATGGATTCTCATGAAGATGTCTGGTTTATGCATCTGTTACTCAGTTTCCCTTCTGTATAAATTAGGACCCAACATCAGCTCTTAAACTCTCCAAGGGAGAGAGATGTAACAAAAAAAGTTTGAGGCTCCACTGCTTATTTCTGCCAACCTTTCCTGATTTCTTCTTCCTTTCTCTTAAGCCAGGGTCTGTACCCGCCTCAGGAATGTCATTGCTTCATGTACATTTGTGATACTGGGTTGCTGTCATCTGTGAACAGAGCTGCCTCCCTGCTTCTCTCCTTAGAATGTAAATTCCTTGAGGCCTCAGGTCAATGATGAGACCTCTCTGTGTCCCCCAACTCTGGGTTTGGCTCATTGTTTGTCCTTTGGCCCCTGACCAAACATGTGTTCTGTTTTACACTCTATGATTGTCACATCATAGTTCAACCTCAAGGGAAGTCAGGGTTTCCATTTATTCCTCTGCTCTTTCCTGAACATCTCTCCCTTCTTGAAATTCTCTTAAGCTGCCTGCATGGCAACCTGGGATGCTTCCTCCTCTCTCTTCTTCACTCGGGGTTGGATTTGTGTGTTGGTCTGATGGCTGACTATATCCCCACCCCTACTCCATGTCTCTCACAGGCACCTCCCCTAATAAAATCCTTGCACATTTGGTCCCATTGGATAAAAAATAATTATATTTGCATCATTTATTGAAAAATATTTATTGAAGACCTATTAGGTCAGGCATTTTAATAGTGGCCTGCAATTCAATTCAACCAAGATGCAATCAATCACTAAGCTCAAGAAGCTAGTTGAAGGTAAAGACTGGTAACCAAATATAATACAAAAGAAGAAATGCTGGAACCAGGATGTCAGTGGGTTTTAAGAGCAAAGAGAGGCACCAAACTCAGTCTGTATGTTTCCTATATGTTGGCTGTAGTGGGGATCCAGGGTGAAACCACAGAAGACTTCCTGGAGGAAGTATTATCCATGGTGAAATGGAAATTGTGGGAATAGGTAAGAGTTAGCTAGAGAGGCAGAGGGATGGTGGCACCAAGAAGGAAGGCAAGTGCTCCAGGCAGAACAAACAGGAAGGAAGCCTCCAGCAGTAGATAAAGCAGGGTGTGTTTTTTATCAGCAGAGGAAGCATGAAAGGAGACTGGGGGTGGCACTATAAAGGGATGGGGAGGCTGGGTATCAAGAGGGATAGTGGTGAACAGGAAGAAGGACAAGAGAATAGACCCTGAAACTAGAGCTTGGAAGGGTTTGTTTTACAAAAGCCAGGTTCAGGAGTGTTCTCAATTGACAGAGCTATTTGTTTATTTGGTTAGTGGGTTGGTATATCTAACCCAGAATCTTCCATGCAGGAAAACAAGTAGTGAGGCATTAAAGGTCATGTTGCTCCTTGACCGCATACCCTTAAAGGCAAAGGGAGTAAATTCATAATCTTGCGTGTGTGTTGCGGGGTGGGGGTGGGAGGGATGTTGGACATAGTCCAAAGTGTCTTCCACCTAACATTTATTTGATATACAGCTTAGTGTTCTGAATTGTGGATTTGGGAATTAGACCAACGAGGTTCCAGGAGATGCTCAAGTCCCCTGTCTGTCACTTGTCAGTTCTGATTTTGAGCAAATAATGAAAACTCTCCGAAATTCAGTTTATTCATCTGTAAGTTGGAGATGGTTATATTATTTTTAAAGTAAAAATAAAATGCAGTGCTTATTAAAGTCTCTGTGCCAGGCAGTATGATCAGTGCTTCAACATTTATTTTATTTTCTTCTTGGAGTTATTTTGCAGAATAAGATATTGCAATTGCATGAGTAAGAAATATCTCAAGGTCCCCAAACTGGTAAATGGTAGACCTGGCATTTTACTTGAATATATTCCTTTAAAAAATGTGCATGTTTTAAGTTTAATACTATTCAATTAAAGTGATGTAACACATTGGTAAAGTGTTCTGGGCTTTCATTCCCCCATTACACTACCTCCCTGATTCTCCTTATGGATACTCATATCTTGATTTAAGAGGCAAGGACTTAAGTGGTCAAGGCTTGAGAGCAAATTCAGAGCCAGACTCTACCTTCAGCAGGATAAGTATCAAGGTGCAGAGAGGAGAGGCAGAGAAGGTGCTGGCAGGTCAGTAAGAAGCAGTGATAGACAGATAGGAGACAGCTACTAACAGGACAAGAGACAGGGGATGGAGGAGAAAAAAGGAGATTCATAGACAGTCACAGCTAAGCATTTTACCTGTCAGAAAAATTACTTTGACCTGCACATTTAGGCTATAAAAATATATCTTCAATCAAGAAAAGCAGGGCTCTTTCCAAGGACAAATCAAGGCAGCATCTTCTGCTTGTCTCACAAAATTAATCTGAAACACACACACACACACACACACACACAGACATACACCCCTAGAGGACTGGGCAGAGTGGAAACCTTTTATATCCTCCCATCATCTGCATTAGGTGTGAGGCACTAACTGAAAACTCATTGGCGGGGTTCTAACTTCAGTTAAATGAAAGAGAGCCTAAAGCAGATGCAGAAGGGCAGTAGGAATCTTGTAGTTTATGCCCCGTGTTCCTTTGTCTTTTCAAACTGTATTAATACTTACTACTATAAGATATGGAAACAAAGATACGTTTATATACAGACAATGATTGAGCTTTCATTATGCCTCGAGCAAAGTGTTAAACAAAGTTACATGTATTATCTGATTTAACCCTCACAATAATCATATGAGATAGTTACCATTATTAGCTCAATTACACATGCTAAAAACCTGAAAATAAAAGTCTCTCATCAAAGTATGCCTATGTTTAAAAGGCACACTTTAGCATGGAAAGCAAGAAGAAATTGTACTGAAATTAGGTTCAAGGATCAGAGTTAGATTCCCAGTTCTGTCGTATCTTACTTGTGGGACCTTATGCAACACTAGGTACACTTTGTAAATGTCTCCCAATTCTATCCATGTCTCTCCATCTCCAACACTGATACCCTAAAGACAAGCCATTGCTACATTGTGTTTAGACGTTTGCAATCTCTTTTGTCTTTCCACACCAGCACGATTTATTTTGTCCTCCTTCTAATGCATTGTACAAACTGCACACGAAGTGATTATAGATGGAAAGTTCGGTAGCGAAGATGACTCAAAATATAATGCTTGCCCACCTGAATAGAAGGGTGTGCTATTAACTGAGGTGGGGGGGGTTATCAGATTTTTGAGGGAGAGGAGTGGCTAGATCTTAGTCATTGTGAGTTTGAGGTGTGGTATGGTCTGTATTATTTTAATTTTCTTCTTACCACACCTGTGCCCACTCTGTTGCGTTGTTGGGATTTATATGAGAAAAAAAATACATGGCATGGTATAATACCATACATACATAAGGTGCTGTCACTAGGACTATTTTCTTTCTTGTGCACCACACAGAGTCGTTGGAAGGTTTTGAAACACCTGCAGAGTGCCTGAAACTCTGTAGCAGAAAACTGCCTTGAAAATATCAATTAAGGTTAACAAGTAAGTGGGCAGGCAGATAGGCTCTTGCTGTCTTGTAAGTCTGTCTCCCTTTCTTGGCTTCCATAAAAAGGATGGTTCTTGTTTTATTCAGTTTATCTCCACATGTACAAACCCTGCTGTTTGATGCAAGATGTGTGAGGGGCTAATTCTGAGGAGTGTATCAGAAATACAGCCACTATTGTGTTCTAAATTCTAACCCCACTTCTAAAGCAGAATGCAAGGCCAGGAAATACTGAAAGGGATGATAATTTGGGCATAAGTAGCAATCCACAAGTTTTGACACAGAAATCTGCATTATTGCAAGAGAACTTCTAAAGAATAAGAACCTATTGTTCAAAAGAAGACCAGAAAGTGCTATCAGTATTAATTATTCCTCCCTTATCCTCAGCATCTTAGATGAACAATATTAATTATTCCTTCCTTATCCTTAATGTCTTAGAGGAATTGCCCGTAGATCAATTTAGTGCTGGACTTATTCTGTGTCATATTACATAAATATTTTGTTTTAGACCTGTCGTCTTTGCTAAATTAAAATAGTAAAATTAATGCCCATTTATCAAGTGCCTACTTTATGCCAACCACTGGTCTAGGAATTTTGCATGTATATGCTCATTCAGTTTTCACAATACCTCTGGTAGATAGACACAGTAATTTTATTTCACAGACAGAGAAGATGGGGGTCTGAGATTTAAAGTCACTTGTTCAGAGCTTGCTGGGTATAAGTGGAGGTACTTTAATTCAGATTGACATCTGTTTGTCTAATATACTGAATTTAGGGATTTTTTTTTCTTCATATGTTTCATTGACCCAATCATACATAGCCAATGGAAGTTTATCACATCACAGTTGAAGTTCCTTCTCAAAATATTCTTCCCTATTAGATGTAGAACATGAGACCCAGAAAGGATAAAGTCTATGTGAAAACACATGATCATGGTGGAGGTGGACTTGAAACTCAATCCTTCTGGCTGATTCAGATTATTTCTCTAGACCTTACCTTCATTTGCTGCTGCAAGCCCAGAAATTTGGTAAATTACCATTCAACAAACATTCCTTGGTTTGCAATTCCCATTTCTTCCCTAATGATGGGAGGAATTCCATAGGAAGTAATCATTTCTCCATGATCTGAGATCACAGCATGCAGCTAATTATAGAAATAAATAACTGGTGACTGGAACCATCTGTCCTTCCTTTGGCAAACACCTTGCTTTCCTGTGAAATTAGTGCCACCTGCAACCTCCAGGCCCCTCAGAGACACAGGGGTTGCACCCTCCACATTCAGAGGTTGACTGGTTTGTTACTCCCCACCCAGAATCACAACCCTTGGGCTGTCACACATCCCCAGAGAGAGACAGCTAATGAAGCCAGTTGCATTTCTGAGCTTTTTCCATAGTTAAGGGAAAAGAGGGCAAAGGCAGGGCCGGGGCCTCAGTCCTTGGAGGTATTACTGTGAACAGCATGGACGTGCACTGCGGTCACTGTAACGTCTTTCTGGGCCAATAGAAACAGGCACTTGACCTCACGCTGTTCATTCCCTGTGGCAGGGACACTTATGCCCACTCTGTCCAGTAGCAATGTGGATTTATAAACTAATGTCAGAAGTGCCCCAGCTCTGCCTTGTTCACTTCGGAAATAGCTAATTCTGGTTCAGTCCCCAGCCTTCTAACTTTGTGATCTTAGATAACTTATTGTACTGCTCTGAGTTTCAGCTTCCTCATATGCAATTGAGGGGCAATAATAAGCCTATCTGTTAGGACTGTTGTAAGGATTGTATGAGATATAATGCATGGGAAATATTAGTACAGTATAGTAATAGGAATCACTCAATGTGTTGTGGCTTCCATTCATCAGAGTGAACACTCTAATTAAAACAGAATATAGGAGCTATTAATCTGGGTTCCAAAGACCCTAAGGAATCTACAAATGCTCTGAAAATATATGAAAAACTTTGTGCATATGATGATGTTTTTGAGCATGTGATACTATGATTTATAATAAGAAATGTATATTAGGTATTCATCCCCATTTCTGGTGCAGAGATCCTAAAACCCTTGGAAATTCCCAAGTGCTGAAGGTGAACTAGGTATCTTTTGTTATATTAATGAGGTGACTTTCAGAAAGACCCTAAGGAAGGGAGCTGGTTGGCAGGGGAACCTGGCACATTGGAAGGTTGGGACTTCTAGCCTCACTCCCAACCCCCGGTGAAGGAAGAGGGGCAAGAGGTTGAATTAATCACCCATAGGCAAAGATTTCATTAATTATGCCTATATAATGAAGCCTCCATAAAAACTAAAAAGGATGGGGTTTGGAGAGCTGCCAGGTAGGTGAACACATGGAGGTTTGGGGAAAGTGGCAAGCTATGGGAGTGCCTGGAAGCTCTATGTCCTTTCCACACACCTTGTCCTATGCATCTCTTCCATGTGGCCATTCCCAAGTTATATCCTTTTATAATAAACTGGTAATCTAGTAAGTAAAATACTTTTCTGAGTTCTGTGAGCTGCTCTAGCAAATTAGTCAAATCCATAGAAGGGGTCATGGGAACCTTTGATCTATAGGCAGTGGTCAAAAGCCTAGTTGACAACCTGGACTTTAATTGGGATATGAAGTAGGGGGCAGGGGGACAATTGTGTAGGACTGAGCCCTTTACCAGTGGGATCTGATGCTATTTCCAAGTAGATATTGTCAGAATTGAGTTGAGTTGTAGGACACCTAGCTGATGTCAGAGCATTGCTTGCTGGTATGAGGAACCACCACCCTGGCATGGTGCAATTAGGTGCAGAACCTTTAGAGAGGGGGAAAATGATTCATATCTTTAATCAGGATCTCAGTAGCTTCCTCTGACCTCCTCTCACTTTCCCAATTTAGAGATTGGAAACTTGGAGGGTTTTCCCCAGGTATTTCAATTAGATTTCCTTTTGTTGTGGAAACTGCATACTCAAAGCCACTCCATGTCCCTTAGAGACCAAGAGGCTGGACTTGGAAGTATGCTTAATCCCTCCACTCTCCATCTATATCACCAAAAGAAGGAAAATCAGATCCTTTATATGTGTCTCTATCATTACCTTTGTGACAGCATTTTGCTCCATGTTGGTAATTCATTAATTTTATCCAGACACGCCCTGTATGACTTGTCTGGTGTTGGGAACAGTATTGTTTGTGAGTCCCCTGGCACCTATTATTACATGAGCACAGCAGATATCTATTATTACCTGAACACAGTTTCAGTTGTTTCCCTGGCAGAAAACAGGAACTTAAGTCAGTAATTCTACCAGTCTTGGTAGCATCTAGCAGTTGACAAAATGCTATACAACAGTGAGCAGTTTACAAAATAATTTCACATTCATTATGGGATTTCTCCAAAGCAAATAAACTTTATTCCCATTTTACAGATAATGTAACTGAGGCTCAATGAAGACAAGTAAATGTTAGTATTAATTTTTTTTTAAGAGTTCTCTCCCACCATCCAGTATCCATAAATCTAAACCTGTAAAAACACCTGCTATTATTTTCTGCCTTTCTTTTTGGAAAGAGAAGAATTCAAAAATGTCTCCAGGTGATCTTCTACTTGAATTCTCTCTACCCATCCTTTCCCCAGGATTAATTCAATTACACAAATAGCAAAGGTTTGACATTTCAGTTATCTCTAAGATTGCCTCCACCTTCTTTTATACACACACACACACACACACACACAAATATATTTACATATATATGTTTAATCTCAGTATAAAGAAAATCTCATAATTAAAAAAATTATATCATTCTTTATTTGACATCTGGAACTCTGGGAACCTGCAATTGGGCTTCAGGATATCAATAAACTCCTAAGACCCAGATTTTTAAGACTGGCTATGTGACATTATGATATTCCCTCATACAAACAAAAGTCTGCTGGAAACCTTGAGGAGAGGTAGACATTGACAAAGTAAAGAATGCCCAGGCAGCAAGAAGTTTTATAGAGAGCCAGTAGAAGTTAATAAATATGGAGAAATGATGTGAACAAACTACTTATATCACTGTTCAGTTTGTCCAAAACACAACTTGAGAGCTATGGCCATCAATTCCCCTGGAAACAGATATACCATAGACGTTTCTTTATGTGTACATGGAGTCATTAGGAGAAATACTGTTTTCATATTACCAGGATGCAGAGTACTACCTGAGGGAGTTGAAAAATCCCTTCATCCATTCAGTGATTCATTCATCCATTCATCTAATATTCATGGAGCTTTGGCTATATTATATAGCACATTTGGTTAAAATCATGAAAGGAAGCTGGAGAAAGGAATAGACAAGAAATCAAAAGACACAATGCAGTGATAAGTGCCACAATGGAGGCATGGACTGAGTGCTAACAGAATGTAAAAGGAATAAGACGCAAATCAAGATGGAGGCTGCAAAAATGCCTTACAAGGAAAGTATTGCTTGAGATTAATCTTAAAGGATGTATTTATGTTGAACATTACAGATTGGGGAAATAGAGAGAAAGCAGAGATTCCAGGTAGAGGAAACAGCCTACGTAAAGAAACAGAGATTTGAGAAAACCTCCTTACTACCGATCTTTGCCTCTAATTTAACCACCACCCACACCTACAACTCCACGCCCTGGTCCATCCCCATGCTGGTATTAGTTACTTTGCCTTCAGTGATAACTGCCCAGCTACTTCTCAGGTTAATCAACCTCTTCTTCACAGAAAGCCATTCTTGCCAACCACATAAACTATAGAGCTGGTTCTGCATGTTTTAAAATATTCATTTGCTTTACAAAAAAATACTACCATGGGGTTCAGCATAGGATATACTCTTCATGGGATGAGCATGTGAGGCAATTATAAAATGATGGCTACTCTTATTGCTATAGATGTGACTTTAGGGAGGCACACCTGCAATGAACATATTTTTAGGTTACATTTATAAAGCACAAAGATTCCAGAAATACATATTTTTAGGTTCTACCTATATTTTTCATTCTTAATCAGAATCAGACAGACCCATTTTCTGTTTGTGTGTGTTTGTGTGTGTATGTTGTTTGTTTGTTATTGAAAGTCATCTGTCTTCTATACTGTAGTCTCTAGTCTCTCAAACTCTCTTATCCAACTACCAAAAAGCTCCTGACCTAATGGAGGAAGACTTTTCTTTTTTTGTTTTGCTTAGTTTTTGATCCTCCCAATCCCAGGGTCAGCATAGAGAAATGTGGCCTTGAATCAATTTTAAAATCATTATGAATTCTTTGCATTTGACTTTTTAGTGGGAGCTCAAAAATATTTCAGGATTTTAGAGCAATAATTAGACCTATCATTTTAGACAAATGCCACATAATTTGTCCACTCCTGAAGCAAATCGTGCTTCTGGGAAGGAGGGCAAATATTTAACAATGAAATGAGACTGACACTGACATGAATTGAAAAACAAGTGGTTTAAATCTTTAAAATGGTTTCCCCGTCCTTGCTCATTAGTCAATACTGCAGAGTCCCGTGCCAAGATTTTGAGCAATCCCTGCATCTCAGAGAGCATTCCTTTTCTCCCTCTTCATCGTTAATGCTAGTTTATATGAGCCTTGGGGTAAGTGAATGCTAAGGTTCCTATCACACTAGTTCCAGCCTCATAAATTGTGAGAAGGAAACACGCAGGAGTCTAATTCATGGTGGTTTTTTCTTTTACATGAGCAAAGTGGAAAGTGCAACTTTGCTTCCGCAGGAGACAGTGAGTGTGAAGAGGGCACTCTGGGAAATGGCAAATAAAGACAGAAGAGAAGAACCTCTCAGCCAAAGTGGTAATCAGAGGATTTAAAAAATTATTTTTTGACAATACAGACAGCACTTGCAGAATGCCATTCCCTTTCAGATGGAGTTAACTCGGTGAACCAACACAACAGAACAAGAAATGAAATGTCAGACCATGTGTGAAACAGACGTTATTTCTCTGTACACATCTTATTTCTAAACTGTGGCTGAGGCAGTCTATCTCAGAACATGACCCAGAATTTCACATGGCTGGAATGGCACGTCACACAATGACAAAGAACTCAACAGTTGAAATGAGATTGTTGGCTAAATTCCCCAAGCCCTTCTGCCATGTTGTTTGGAAACCTGTTCCCTTCAGTGGTGATGATGGTGACAGTAACAGCATCTGTCCAATAACAGTAAAATTACTTATTACACAGTGTTTATTAATAAGATACATTAATGAAACTATCTTGTTGGCTTCTGTCCCTGTCCTTTACTTAGTTCTACCCAACAGATGAGCTTTGCTCTAGCCTAGTCTGTGGCCCAGAATCAACTCAGTGTGGACCCACCCACGCTTGAGTCTATCCCACAATAACCGTTGGATTTCAGATTTCCTTCAGGTTTATCCCCACTTGGCCCTAAGCCATCCTCTACCCTACAAACTTTTCTATCCACCCTGTCTAAACCTGCACTGTCCAGTAAGTAACCTCTAGCCACATGTAGCTATTGAGCACTTGAAATGTGGTTAGTTCGATTGGAGATGCGCTGTGAGTTTAAGATACACAGTGGATATCGGAGCCTTAGTACAAACAAAAGAATATAAAATACTTACTTGACAATGTTCGTATTGATTTCATGTTGAAACAGTAAGATATTAGACACCTTATGTTAAGTCAAATATTTTTTAAAATTCCTTTCATCTATTTCCTTTATTTTTAAGAAATGTGGCTACTAGAAAATTTTAAATTATACTTGTGGCTTACATATGTGGTTCACATTATATTTTCATCAGAGTGCTGTTGGGCAGACCCTTTAAAAACATAATCTGACCATTGTATTCCCCTCATTAAAATCCTTCAAGGGTTCCTTAGGACAGTGGTCAAATTCCCTGGCATGACCTGGAGACTTTCTGATATAGGCCCTGTTTGCTTCTCCATCTCTCTCTATGCCCCTTCCCCGCTGAGTCACTTGCAGCTCTGTGGACGCGCACTGGTTTCTCCTCACCTTGACACCTTTGCACATGCCAGTTTCTCCATCTGGAAAGCCATTCCTTCCCAGAGTACCCCCCTGGCTCATCTTTATATTTCAGTTTAGATGTCACTTTAGTTTAGGTGTCCTTCCTTTACCTTCCCACTGTATCCAGGGCTTGCTCCTCTCATAGCCCTCATCATAGTATTATCTTACCTGAGCAGGGGCTCTGTCTTGTTCACCGATGTATAACCCCAATGCCTATATTAGTGCTGGCACCTAGTAGTTACAATGCTTTTAAACTGAGGTACAATATACACATTTTTGAATAAGTAAATCAATCAATCAATACTCATTCTTTTAAATCAATAGAGCATATCTGAGATCCTCAATTCATCCATGAACTGGTGAGAGAGACACTCTCCAATGACTCAGATTACTTAGAAATAGATGCCTGATTCCAGCTTCAAAAGGGACCAGATGCTGCATTTGGCCAACAACTCAAATCTGAAGTTTCTCAAGATCATAGGTGCAGGAGGCTGCCATTCTCAGTAAGTTCCTGCACAGCTGGCATTTGCCCCAGAATGCCTGTGAAAAACTCTCCTTCAAAATTGCACTTGCTCTTGCACTGTAAAGTTGCAGTGGTACAAGACCTTTGTTCTAAGACTCAAACCAGTTATGTTTCCAGCAGATCATTCAGGTCGCAGACCTTTCTCTGCACAATGCTGACAGACAGGGGATCTTTCTAACCTTTGGCTTATAAGTTTCCATGGTAACTTATCCCTTAAGATATGACACTGAGGTATTTGTCTTACCCCTTATCCCTTCAGGTATGACATGGAGGTATTTGTCTTCCCCTGCCTTGCTATGATGAAGTAGTTCAAAAGCAAAACTTACAGGTCATCTTAGGTCAAGACTTAATATCAAGATGTGTTTGGAAACTTCATTTAATTCATTCCAGTTCTCACATTTGGGGCATGGTATCCCAGGAACTCATGTTCTCCCATTCTCGGATCCAGCCAGCCTTTCCTAAACATCATCCCTCCAGTTTATTTAGATTCACTCATATGCTTCCACTTCTGCTTGGCTCTTGCCTAGCTTATCCTCATATTTTCTCTTTACATAAAAAAAAAAATCTTACCTATCTTTAATAACTTGGTCAAAGCTCTTTTACTCTATGAAACCAAAATAGATCAACTCAATCCTCAGTAATGTCTTCTTATCTGCCGTAATATTTATTATCCTTATTGTTCTCTTTGGCATTTCAATTTTGTCTTAATGCAGTCTTGTGATATTGATTATATCACTGTGCTAGTATTATTTAACCTTTCAAAAGATTATGTCATGTGTCTTCAAATATATCACATGCTCCCTGAGGGCATAGTCTGTTTCATAGTCACCCTGGAGCCTAGCATCTGGGTCAGTAAATTACTTTTGACTGACTGGTGGGTAATAAAAAGAAAGCAGGATAATATCAAATATGGACTGAGTTGGTAAAACTAGGTCAATAATATTAAAAACTGATATACTTGAATTTGATAGAAGATCTTGGTTAGTGGGAGGAAAATAGGTTTAGAATCATTCATTTTTCAGATTCATTCCTCCCACTGAGCTAAGTTTGAGTCTAGACTCTACCCAGATGCTGAGGATCCAGTGGTGAATAAAACGGGTAAATTTTGGCCTTCAGAAGGCTTAAAATTCTGGTGGTAGAGGCAGATAAAAGCAAATTAAAAATATGTATTATATTAGATCATATAAGTGTTATGGAGAAAAATAAGGCATAAAGTGCTAGGGGACAGATGTTGCAATTATGAATTTAAGGAAAAAATTAAGTCCATCAGATTCCGATTCAAAACAGGCTCAATTATTTATACAGGTTGTGCATTATTGAGGTAACTTAAACTCTGTCATTTTCTCTTTCTATAAAATGGGCAAAAATAAATATCTACTTGTACATTATGTGTTGCATTAAAGTATATAAAATTCTTGACATATTGTAGGGGCATTCAGCGTATTGTGCCAAATACATGACTACATAAAAGTCTATGGAGGTGGAAGTACTCACATATCTGCATAGTTATAATTGTGTTCACTCTTCCATCTCTGCATCCTAAAATGTAGCCGTACGTTCAGAAATGCTTCAAATACCACCACCTCTGTGAAGCCTTCCTTGAGATCCTCCAGTACAAACTGGGCTCCTTCTGTGCTCCGCAAACTTCTTTAGATATCTCTCTCTTATTTGTGCACATATTATCTCCCTGCTAAGGCTGTAAATTCTTCAAGGAAAAAGAAATCTGTGACTATTGGAATTTTATCATTTTTGATGTGTTTCTTTCTCACCATCTACACACAATCCAAAACCAGGTCCCATAGAACCTACTTGCAAAAGAGCTCTGTATTGCTCCCTTTCAACTGCTCTTCTCAAATGTAAGCTGTCACCATGTCTCCCTTGATCTCTGACCCTCTGATACCCCTGAACTGATCTCTTTATTTTCCTTCCTAATTTTCTTCACTTTATTTCTACATCACAGCCAAAACTATCTTCTTTAAGTATGAGTCTAATTAAGGTCTCTTTTTCTAAAGCCCTTTTATAGATCCTAATTAGATTCAGAGTAAAATGCAAACTCCTTATGAAAGCCGTATGTGACCTGGTCCTGTCTGCATTTCACACCTTACGATTTACCAGCCTCCTTGCTCATTGCACTTCAGCTATTTTCATCCTCTTTCAGTTCCTTAAATTTTCCTTTTTTTTTCTCAAGGCATTCTACCAGAAACAATCTTTTTTTCTATTCTTTGCCCAAATAAGACTATATATCCTTAAGGTCTCACTTTAAAAGTTATTCCTTCAGAGAAGCACTCTGTAATTATTAATCTAAATTATTCCACCTACTGAGTTCTTTCTTAACACCCAGTTATGTTTCTTTTTAGTTCTTATAACAATCAGGTTGTGGATTTACTTTAATTCCCTCATTAGTCTATAAGCTCCATGAGGGCATAGCAACAACTATGACAATACAAATTTATGAAATAGATTAATTTTTTAAAAAATCTTTTGATACCTACCTGATAGGTGCTATTATTTGCCAGCTGAATTAAGCTCTATCTGATTTTTAAAGTAATTAAAAAACATGCTTAGCATTATATATAAACAGAGCCAGTGTCAGTAGAGGCTCTGATGTTTGCAGCTTTGATTCAGAGCCTAGAACGCCTTCCTCTACCTACCCTACTTACCACCATCAACCATGTAGCTGGAAACTGATGGTATTTTTAGCCAATTTTCTCCCTAAAGCACATCTTCTTTCACTGTCCTGTTCTAATATCCTTTTACTGGATAATCTGGAAGGGAAAATATATGACTTGTGTCAGTCCTAGATTTTTGTACATGAGATTACCTCCTTGTCTACGTGCTTGATAATTATCATCATATTTTAACTTGAAACATGAACCGAGTCATAGTTTTTTGGTCACATCAAATATGTTGCATGGAAAGATTAGTATGTAAGGAGATTTCCATAGCCCGGAATGATAAAACTAACCAGATGAAATTTCATGTGAAGAAATGTAAACATCTGCCACGATTCACTTAAAAAATATAGAGGCTAGGAAAAGCATAAGTTAAACTCAGCATGGATGAAATAGGCTTGGGGCTTTCAGCTGGCTCAATATGTTTCAGGAATATAGTACATGTGGAGACCAGAAAAAATATATCTGCTTTGGAATGAATTAATAGAAGTAGAAATTGGAGAATAGACGAGAGGTGATTCCATTAGGTGATCAGACAACCTAGGCTAAATAAACAATTCAGGACATGATAACATATGGAAGACATTTACAAAGGGAGAAGACACAGAATATCACCAGGAAGGTGATGGGAGTGAAAACATGAAACTGAGGTAATAGAAATGCTTATCTTAAGAGAGAGAAAGAGAAATAAAGCATGCACTAGGCATAATAGCACAGTTGAAAGAGCAGAGCTCTGGAATCCTTCAAATACTGATTTAAATTCAAGCCCCTCTAGAATGTCCTTAATTTTAAGAGTTCCATCTGAAAGTATTTTGGGGTAAAATGTCATGTTGTCTGCCACTTACTATCAAATAGTTCAGCCAAAATAGTTAAATAAATAGATAAAGCAAATATGGGAAATATTAACAATCATTTAATCTAAATAGTGGGTATACAGTGTTGATCACACTATCCTCTCAACTTTTCTTTACATTTGAAATTGTTCATAATAGTTATAGAAATTAAAATAAATAAATAAATTCAAGCCCCTCTAGCTTCTTGATCTATGACCCTGTGCCTTAGTTTTCTCAACTGAGAAACAGGTTTATCAACTTCATTAATTAGTTGTGAGGATAAAATGAAAGCAATTAGTCCAGAACCTAATATGTAGCAATTATCCAACAAATATGAGACTTCATCATCAGTATTAACGCAAATAACCTTATAATAGAATGACTAGGCTTAAGAGGGAGTGAGTTCACTGTCCATCTGGGAATTCAGGCAGAGATTGGGTGAGCTCTTATTGGGGGTAAGGGGATGTGGAAGAAATTCAAATATCAAATGGAAAACTATACTGACTTCTAAATCTGATTTGCTATTATTTTAAAATAACAGTTTTTAACAGTGATGGAGGGTGGAAAAGGGGAAGGAGAGAGAGAGAAAGCAGGAGATACCTAATCTTTAGTGAGATGATTTCTGTCTTTCACCGTGCTGTGACATTTTTAGTTACCTCATCATCTGAAATCTATTTCCAGGCACCTTTCAGACCACTACATTACCCCATTTTCCCCCAACTACCTTGCCTCAAACAGGTTTATATTCCATGCCAAGCCTGTATGAGATACTTGGGCTGCAGAGGCAGCATCCTAACGCATCCAGGGGACCCCCCATCTCTGGAGGATTTGGTCCTGACTGCCTCCCTCCCTCCTGTAATGATTTCAGTCAGTAAAATCACCCTGGGGACAGATAAGGCTCCCGTAACCCGTGGCAACCAGCTGCCTTTGGATAGAAAATGGCTTTTCCATAATTTCATAATGGTTTCAGTGGAGGAGGGTAGGAGGAGAAAATGGGAAAATAAATAAAAAAGTCTGGCTCTGAAGGCCGTTGCACTCACACCAGGGAATGAAGGGTTGTCATATTCTCCAAGGTGATTACACCACCCTTTCATAGGGAAATCACTCTCCCTTCCCATAAAGTCAGAAAGACCCTCCTTACTGTGCCGTTCAAAAGAACTCAGGGATTACCCACATTCTAATTATTTTTTAACACAAGTGTGGCAGCCCAATTTGGAGAGATGGTCTGACGCCAACTCTAAGTTATCCCCAAGTATTCAGACAGGTACTTAGAATGCTACTGAGAAGTTATTTTCCCAAATGATAATGCCTTCCTCAAGCCTATTTAATTAGTTCCCACCACCCATATACTGAGAATCACAGAATTAAGAATTGAAAGAGGCAAGGACAATTATCTTGTTCAATCTTTAATTATATTACTGAGGTCCCATGGATGGAAATGACCATCCAAGATAACAAAAGTTGGTGATGGCCAAGGAGGGTCTGGGACACAGATCTCTTGACTTTCAATATAGTATTCTTACACTCTTTTCTCTTGGACAATCTTGTTTACTTCTTCTCTATCTTTACCTCCTGCATACAGTTTGTCTTTATTTTTAAATTTTGGTAAACTTAATGAGTAATAGCTTACTGAAGGGAATGAGTATGCATCCAGTAATCTACATTTAATAACAAGTAATCAAATAAAAATAATTTGATACCTTGCATTTATTGAACTATTGCATTGTTCTGAGACTTTGTGTTCATCTAGGATTTCAGTGGTTTTAAGAACTGATTTCTGAGTTTTCTACAGATGTATCACTGTTTCACAATTGATTAAAATATCATTTTTATTTGTTCATTTTTTTCTTTTAATAAATCCTTATTGAGGGAATACTCTGTGCCATGTCCTATACTAGGCCTTTAGGAAACATCAAATAATCTATTGCGAACTATAATAACAAGAAGGATAATAAATGACATATACCTCAAATATTGTAAGTCACATTTTATCAAAATGAGAAAACTATGATTATTAACCTTGGCTACTGAATTAACTTGTTTTAGTGTGAAAGGTAGCATTCAAGTTCTTTTCTTAATCCAACTCACTTGAAAAAGATTCTTGATATTTCCAGATGCATTGCTGAAAGACTATTTGAAAGTATTTTCTATGCTTGATATTCTACCATAAAAACATGATTAAAAACAAATAGGATTCTGAGGTTGACCCTAAAATAATAATCTTTTAAAATCTTCCATTTTTTTTATTTTTTTATTTATCAAAATAACCCCTTTTTCTTTTGGGAATTATTAATTTTTAATTTGATGTCACCGTTTTTAAGGCATCCTCATGTACAGATTTTCAATGTATATATGAAGTGTTTGCAAAAAAAATGGTGTAGTGAAGGGGGACCTGCTTAAAAAAAATGGGGTTGTGGGAGAGGAGAGATGAAACAGAATTGGCCATTAGTTGACAATACTGAATTTGGAGATGAGTGCCTGGGGGTTTATTATGCCATCACTTCCACCTTTGTTTATGTTTAAACTTTTCCATTATAGAAACATATTAAAAACAGGTTCACTTTTCTTTTTCTTCCTAAGGAGCTTCAAAACAAGTAAACAGCACATATTTGGGTTGGTAAAATGTTTGTGCTAGTAAAATAGTGGGTTTGGTCTTGTTTTGTTTCAGCATCCAGACAGTAAATAAGATTTGTTTGGAATTTTGCTACTTGTGGATGGTGACAACCACTGTGCTACCTCAGCACTCTCAGAGACCGGGGTTTCCAGCATTTCAAGCTGCATTTTATGGGATGGACAGCAGAGGGGCCCAGGGGCTCTATGACTTATCTAAGTTTATGCATCCAGTTAGGGACCGAGCTGGCACACAGACCACATTTCCTAACCTTGAGTTGTCCCTCACCCAAGAAAAAACCATGTTCCCTCTTTACAAGTCCAATAATTAAAGGAACAAAAAGATACAGTCTGGTGATGGATTGTAAATGAGGTCTCCACACAATAGTTTCTTCCTATGTGAAATGACATTATCATAGTTTTACCACCCAAAGGTCCATACTGACTCCATGCCCTTACACTGTAGTAAACATATTTAGAGTCAAAAAGCTATTTCCCATGTAAATGCAAGTTTATAGGAGAATAATCAACAGGTATTTGATATAGTTGGTGGCAAACAGGAACTATCTGTTGACATTGTTTTCTGTTAATTTATGTACTTCTGTGTGTGTGTGTTTATGCAGTTTTTTAAACATTAACTTTTCTTTTAAATATATCTTCCAGCCAGCTACATAATTGGATTTTCTTTTGTTATAAGAAGTGAACATAAATTACTCCTGTTGGGTGCAGATTAGGTTACAGAATTTCTTCTCTTCTGTTACCGTCAAAACTTGGATGTCAGAATGCTTTAATATTTAATGCAGGCCTAATTAGTCTCAGCTGGGCCCAGGGCATTTAGGAAAACCTGACACCAGACATAAAGTCAAGTTCATTTAGAGAGCATAATTACCATTTATTTCTATACTGCAATAAATGCCCATAGTAGAGTAACGTTCCTCATCACCCCCTGATTTTTATAAGTAAATTGAAAAAATAAAGAAAAAGAAAAGCCTTGATTCCTGGTGACAGTGGACAAAGATTATGTAATTTGGATCTGGGTCTGACATCTGTGAGGTAACTAAAAGAACTTGCAAGTATATAAAAATAGAATCAAAGTTGGCTAGATCAACCTGGAGAAGATGGATCTGTAACAGGCTGTTAAAGAAAGAGATTCATCAGGATAAATTGCTGTCCACGACCAACATTCTGAAAATAGCTTTTACGTACCTCTGACCAGTCATTCAGAAAATATGTTTTGAGGCTGATTATGGACAGGCATCATACTAAGTTCTAGGGTTACTAGGACGGTAAAAAAAGAAAGAAAGAAAAGATTTCTGCACTTGGGGTGTACATTCTAGCAAGGGACTACAGAATTTAAACAAATCACATAACTTCATTTCTGTTTACACTTGTGATTACTGTTATGATAATTATAAGATGCTATGACAGCAGGGTGACCTGACCCCAACTGGGATCTCAAGAAAAGCTTCCCTGAAGTGTGGACATTTTAGCTAAGATCTGAAGAAGGGGAAAGAAGGGAGAGGAAGGGGAACAGAAAGAACAGAGAAGAAGCAGAGCATGTTCATGGAATGAAAGAAGGTCTGGAACGTGAGAGGTTGAAGGAGATCGAAATCAGCTGATGCAAACCCTGATGGGCCACGTTAAGGAATTAAACCATTCATTATATAATTTGTTGTATAGTGTCTGTCTTATGTGGTGCAATGCCTTCAAAACCTGACCTCAGATATACACTTCGCATGAGTGAATCTATTGCATCTAATGAATGATGAATCAAAAATCACAAAATCCAAGAATCCAAGTCCCAGCACTGCTTGCATTTTTGCTCCATTTTACAATTTAAAACTACTCTGTCCCTACATGATGTAGTCCTCCATGCCATCATCTAAGGCAGGTATAATTATTGTCCTGTAGGCCTAGGAAGTCCAGACTCATTCGACTGCTAGGTGCTGGAGCTGAGACAAAAGGACAAGGTCCTGTTTACCCAGAAAGGGCATCTGAATGCTGGGGTATGATGCTGGAGAAGCGCATCTAACCTTATCTTCCACAGCACTTCTTTCTCTGCCTTCATCACTTTTCCCCTCTTGTCACCCCGTGATACTGTCAGGTCTCAGTTCAGGCCTGGATAACCTTTATGAGTCTTTCCAGCAATTTTAGCTCTCATGAGCCTTTATAACAGTTCAAGTCTGAATTACCTGTTTTATCACTTGACTATTATGACCATCTCTGTTCTTTTATTTTGTTTGATGGTACCTTTCTTCTCAAGATAGAGCATAGGTCCCAAGAGAGCAAAAACCATGTTTTTGTTTTTCCTGCAGCCAGTACACACAGCACAGAGGCTGAATAAACACTTGTTGATGGGCTGATCCCTGGGAGAAACTGCAACTCCCTGGCTTGAGAGGGAAGAATTCTTAACTCCTTTTTTGTTTACCTACAAGATAAAAAAAAAAATTCCCATCAGAGACTGACTATGGCTGAGTTGACCAGAGGAATAGTGATCCCAGGGCAGAAGGGTCTGAGGTAGAAGGGTTTACATCCTTGATTTATCTGAAAACCTTTCTCAGCCAGAATCTGAAGCAATCTCAGGTGACCTTCTGAAACAGCTCTCTTGATGCTCTTGATAACCCTTTAGTGGTCAATTCAAGAATGTTTACTCAGTCCTCACCCTGACTCGAATCTCTGAAGCATTTCTCACTGTTGAACTACCCCCTCCTCTACTCCCCATTTTTTTGGGAATTCCATCCTCTCCCATCTTATCATAAGAATGTTTGATTATGATCCTATTTTTATCTCCTGAAGCTTTCTAGATGTGGTTTTCCCCAAGTTCCCCCACCCCTTTATGCTTTTAAACAAAATATTTACAATTTAAAACATCAGTAATTCAAGCTTAAAAAAAAAGCAGTCCCCCACTAGACTTCTCCCCAGAGTTAACTTCTTTCAACATTTTTTGAATGGTTTCTTCAAGTATTTTTCTCTGCATTTCTAAGACACAAGAGTATGCTGTTTTATTTGTTTATAAAAATGCTTAGCTGTCTTGAAGTCATACTCTGAAAGATTAATTTGGTTCTCTGACACGATCTGCTAGTTAAAATCATTTTCTCCATTCTTCTGATATAGTCATATTAATTTTATATGTTTATAGTTTATATTATTATAACAATATAAATGTTCACAGCTGAAGCACATAAGTTACTATGATTATGTGTGTTTGTGTGTGCACATGCATGTATATATATATATATCTATATATATATATATCTCACACTACTTTTCCTGAAATTAAAATAGTCATTTTTTTACATTGGTTACTTCTCCATGTTCTTATCACTAACTCCGTCTCAGATGTTCTTCTCAGTGTACTGAAATATATTAGGTAACACTAATGGATTGGTTCCTTTTCCTTTCTTTGTCTTGGAGCCGTGAACCATGAGCCTTCCACTTCTAATCAGCACTATTAGTCCATAAACTGCTCACAGCTTTTGACCTAGCACTCTCCTCAACCATTATACTGGAACTTGCCTTCACTTCTTTGATGTTGGGTTGCCTATTTCCTGCCTATGTCTTCCTCCTTCTTGGATTACCTTCTCATTTAAGTGGCCTACATCCTGCATCCTCCTTACAAACCATATGTAGGGGTTAAGTTTTTGTGTTCCTCCCTGGATGTCTGAAATATTGTTAGTAATATTAAACAATGGGTTGTGGATAGAACTCTTGGTCTGAAATAATTTTCTTTCAGAATTTTTAAGGTATTGCACTACTATCTGGCAGGTTCCGATATTATTTTTAGGAAGCCTAATACCATTTTGACTCCCAGTCCTTTTATATATGATCTATTTTATATCTCTTGGAAATTTAAGAATATTTGATATATTTGTCATGCTCTGAAATCTTATAATAATATGCTTTGATATGCTGGGTATTCCATGGGCCCATGTTGAATTATTTCTTTGGTAAATACTTTCTTTCTATTTTGTCTGTTACCTGTAACTTACTTTAGTCAGAAATTAGATTTCCTGTATTAATCTTCTATGTTATCTTTTATTTCCTATTTTATGTCTATTTTCTACTTACTTTCTGGTCAAAATTTCCTTTTTTTTTTGGTTAAAGTTCTTCTGACCTTAACATTGCATCCTTCTTTTGAATTTATATACATACACATACACACATACATATGTGATTAAATAAGTATATATAATTAAATTTATGTTGAATATATATTTTGAATTATATTTTGTACATTTACTAAATTTATTTTGAATTATATATATAATTATAATTCTATATAAATGTTTAATTTTTGCTACCATGTTTCTAATTTTCAAGATGTTTTTCCTTTTCTTTATCTGTAACATTTTTACAATCTTGTTTTTGTTTCATTGATTAAATATATTTTTTTCCTCTCAAAGGAATAATTATATTTTCTAGACATTTCTTTCTTTTTGCTCTCTACATTATTTCTATTTCCTTGGAATTTCTTTTATAAGATGTATTTATTTTGGTCTCTTTCTTGTGAACTTTAATTTTAAATCTGTATTTTGTCTCTACTCTCTCTCTCTCTCTCATCCATCTGTCTCACTAAGAAGGGATCTCAGAGCAGTTTATAAGGTGCAGCTTGTCAACTGGCGGGCTTTACTGAAAGATGATTGGGCCAGGACCTGGTCTTTATGTTGGCAGATGACTGCTAACATAGGCCTCTTCCATTGGACCTGTAAATTTCCCCAGAGATAAATGTCTGGAGAACACAAGCTTTGTTTCTAGCATTCTGGAGACCAAGTAGGGGCAGACTTCCAATCAATACATCTATCTTCCATCCATTGACTTTTGTCTAGCCTCGTTTATGCCTAGTGTTCCTGAGACTAGAGTCCCTTTGATTCAACATTTTAAGTGAGTAAGTCTCCTTTCTTACTTTTTAAAGGAGTGGCAAGATTTTGAAGTAGTTTTTCTGAGGGTCTGACTGTTCAGTACACACACTTTCAATCAACCCTCTTATTTCCAGTTCCATCCATTATTCCTGGCTTCAGAGGTGCATGCCACCTGACTCTCCAGATTTCCAAGATGCCAGTCACTCATCCTTCTCTGATGGGCTGTTAGTCACTACTTACTGTAGACTTTTACCTATTATAATTCCATTGACATTCCTTGTTATCTATCAACTATTCTCTCATTCTCTTTTACTTTATAGATTTATTTCTTTTTTGGTCCATCACTATCATTTTAGTAGGGTTTGAAAAAAAAGGGGGAAATTTGTGTTCAGTCTACTGTGTTTCACTCCAAGTCTGCAGTTTCCACTTCCATATTCTTTTTTTTTTTCTTTACGCAGTGTTTAGTCACACTGTGCTCAGAGAAGTCTTGTATGTATAGTCACAGCCCAAACCAGTTCTGCCAAACATACAGTTTTCTTCTAGTTAGAGCTCAGAGTTTTGCAAACATCTCAAGTTGATCGTGTCTAAATTAGGATGAACGCATCATCACTCCTGACCACAAAATAAACTCTTGGTTAACATTCAACAGTATACAAAAGATAATTAATTATTTTGCCTTTAAGTGTGATCAGGAGAACTTGCAAAGCCTACATTGGAATGTAATCTGTAGTCTCGTATTCAACAAGTGATTGATTACTGAGTGCCTCCTGCGTGAACACTGGCTGATAGACAAATAAGACATTTACACTGATTTTACAGAGCTCACACTCTCATTAAGGAAACAAAAATAAAGCAAGAAATTGCCATGTAATGTGACAAATGTCATAATGCAAGGGATAACAGGGGCTATATGGGCAGGGGAAACTTCCCAGAGAACCACACCTAAGTGGAATATTGAAGAATGGTTAGTTCTCCAGGTATGAAAAACACTCAGCTGAAGAGGTAGTATTTGCAAGTTCTAGGAAGCATAAAACAAATGTTCATTCAGAAGAATGTAAAGTAATTAAATCTTCCTAGAGCCCAGAGTGGGAGAGTTGGATTGGTGGGAGAATGAACCAGAGGCACACTGCAGGCTATACCACGAAGGGCTTTGACTGCTACTCTAAAGAATATGGGTGCATGCTCAGCACACTTAATTTTCCGTTTGCTAAGGAACATTAACAAGTCCTCTAGTCTAATATTGGATGCTTGCATGTTTATACAGACACACACTTACACACATGTACTCACAAACACATGCACTCACATGTACGTTGTGAAGCCAGATTTTTGGATTTTTATATCCCCCATGATGCACTGGGTAATGTTATCTGGAAGCAAGTGAAGGAAAGGTAGAAATGTCAGGATGTGTGATACAACATAGGGAGGGTCACAGTCAGGATAACCAATAGGGAGAGACTGTCTATTCCACACATCTTATTGTGAGAATCAGCAGAGCACAGTGTCTGAGGGATCTGAGACCCCAAAGGAATCAAACTCATCTCAGTGAGAATTGGATTTTCTAATTGTAATGTTTAGTAAGCTCCTTGCTCCTGGGACTGTCATTTGAAGCCACAAGGGCATTCTCAAGGGATAATGCAGAAAGATTTTGTACCCTGGGTGAAATAATCTTTCCAGCTCTATGAAAGAATGAGACTGCAAAGCAAACAGACAGAATGGGTTCACTTAATTTCTGGGTTCTGGAAAGGAATGACAAACTCAGAACTGGGGGGAAGTCCATATCAGGAGACCATGAAGACCATTACCAATAACTGGAAGATGATAAAAGAGGAGACCATATGTGTGGATTGCTTTTCACAGTTATAAAATATTTTCATGCCCAGCTTTTAATTTGATGCTTACAACCTCATGAGAGAGAGACAGAGCAGTTGGCATCATCCCTACCTTTACACATAAAGAAGGACATTCCAGGAAGCTAAATTTTGTTCAGGATCATACAGATAGTATGCCACTGAGCCTGAGTTGGAATCCAAAGTCTCAGGTCTAGTGTTCTAGAATCCACCCATCTTTGTCTCCATTTTCTCTCTTGCTGGATATAGATATGTGGAGGTTGGTTTGGGCTATGAGGATTCAGAATGAGTAGTGCTTACCTCACAGTTTTTTGGCAACCATGGTGGCTGGCAGATGTTCCAGGACTATCTTATAAGAAATACAGTGTTCTCGAGGCCATATCTGCAAGTTTATTAAAGTCGTTAGAGCTTACTTGCACTGGTCTTCATGACACCAGACAACAAGGGGTTAAAGATGGGGCAGGAGGGAGGATAATTGACATGTGGGCCTGTTGGTCTTTCCCCAGGCCATCTGGGAGCTTAAATAGCCAACAGTTAATTAAAAATAAACTGACACTTTACTTTAAGGATAGTTTTAATAACCATTTATAAATGTTACATTAAAAATTCATACACTGTTATCAACTCCTGCTAAGGATTTACAGCACAATGAAGGTGTTATGAATGTTTTATAGGTACTGGGGAAAAGGCTCTTCCTGTAGAGATATTTTCAGAAGACTATTTGTCTTTTCTAGGCCACATCGTAAGTACTTAAGACAACAGCAGCTTGTGGAATAAAAACAGCTCCCGAAGTTCGGGTTGCGATCTTGTCCACATACTTCTAACTGGTCTCAGTTCTTTCCTTAGGCATGATGTGTTCTTAGTAGAGTGTTTGATCCACGTCGTGGATGATGTAGGGAGGAAAACAAACTGGCAGTGACAACTCAAAATGGTACAAGTGAAACCGCCACCCCAAAAGATCTTGCGTGTCACCGACTGAGAGAACGAGCAGAAACTGAAGATGTGATGTAAGAATTGACTGGAAAGTTATTGTGTCTCATGACCTATAGATTCCACTAACCCAGGAATTCTAGCTCTGCTTTTGGAAATTCTGTTGCACCATGAAACACTATATTCTTCTCTGTTCTACTTTGGCCACATCCTGTGAGTTTGTATAAAATCCCCACATGTTGCTGACATAGCTTTTTGACCATGAGTTGGAGTCTACATGGAATCAGTTTGCAAATGACAATTAAACAGAAGTTAGGCTCAGAACTAGGAACAAGTCTCTTCCAGGTGCTGCCTTTTTAAATCTTCAGGTAAGAGCCATGAAGCTGCATGATTTACAGGGCTTGAGGAAGAAAACCTCAAACTGTCTGCATCACAATTAGCGATTTGAGTGTACATTTCCTTGTTCATGGACCAAGAATTACAAACTTTATCTCTTCACAGTTTAGAGTTTGTGATGTTATACAAATGCATGACTGGATTTTAAAGCCACCTCCAGTGGTGGCCCAGCTTCTCAGGTAAAGAAAAAGGAACAGAAATAGAAATTGGTGGTACATTGTTAAAAAAAAAAAAAGTTTTTATTTCCCCAGCAATCTCCTTTGCGGCAATCTACCCTGTAGAAAACAGGAGCAATGCTGCATAAAGATACATATGTGGACGTTTTTATCGCAGAGTGGGAGGGGAAAAAAAAACAAACAAAAAATAACCTAAATCTCCATCAATAGAGAAATGTTTGAATAAATTATTCTGTGTCCAAAAAAAAAGTTTTTGTTGTTGAGAACATTTAAGTTCTGTTCACTTAGCGAATTTCAGTCATACAATACAGTGTTATTGACTCTAGTCAAATTATATATCAGAGCTTTAGATCTTATTCATCTTAGAGCTGAACGTTGTACCCTTTTACCAACCTCTCCTGATTTCCCCCATTCCCCACCGCTTGGCAACTCCTTTTCTATTCTCTGTTTCTATGGGTTTGACACTTTTTTTTCAAGATTTCATATATAAGTAATACTATGTGATCCATTTGTTTTTATTTCTCTGTTTTCCTTTTAGCTTTGTAAGTACAGGTCAGAGTTATTTGAACTTCTTGATAAGGAACTTATAAACTGGGAACTAAATCTAGCTCTTGATCAGAATATCAGCAGGAACCTACAGTTGCAGAAACACAATGCAAATTTTATTAATAATAACCTGCAAGGACTTAATATGAGAAGTATGTTGAGATGAGTATCAGTTTATATTTTGGGCACCATCGGTTTTTCAGAGTCTTTCTCACTTTATTTCATTGGATTCATTATGTCCCTCCTTTTGTAATGTCTCCATTCTCTGAGTGGAGTTTACCAGGATGTGGTTTTGTATGTATCATACCGATTTCCCTTTATTAATCATGACATAATGATACAGTATCACAATTATTATCACATATAATAGGACAGAAACACATCTGGAAATCTTGTTTTTCTCTCTCTCTCTCTTTTTTTTTTTTTTTTTTTTTTTGTTTTGGACTTCTGGAAGAAGACTTTAACCTTTTAAAATTTCAAAATCATATCATTTGAAGTTGGATTAAGCAAAAATCTTAGACTTTATTTTCTGCCTGTGGAAGCAGGAAGACTGAGAAGAAAGAGTAAAATAGATGGAGAGCAGCCAGAATGAGAGCAAGCGTGAGAGAGACAGAGGGAGAAGAGAAGAACGTGGGAACAGGAGACAGAGCCTGTGTGTAAGAGGAGGTGAGGGGAAGAGAGAAGGAGTAGGGAAGACAGAAAGTGAGGGATACAAGAAAGGACAGAGACAAAAGGCCATTTTACATTTTTGGAACCAGTTAAAATAATGCTTGTTGGTTACAAGATCTGATCTGGAAACCATTAGGTTGGTGTCATGTTACAACACAGTTGAGAGAGCACTAGACTTGCGTTTGTGTTGCTGTGTTTGCCCTACTCCAGGGGCCGCATTCCTGCCTCAGCTTCCTCCTTTGTAACATCGGGTTATGTATAAAATCTGTGCCTCACCACCCCCTGAAATATGGCAGTTACCTTCCTCATGATATTGTTGTGAGAATCAAAACAGATAATGAATATAACTTAAAAATAGCACGTTGTAACCAGTACATTTTCATTTGCAAGATATTATTATCTTAAAAGTAGCACACTTTGTAACCTACCATTTTCACGTGCAGTACATTATCATCCTTCTAAAAATATATTATGGCTACAATGGAATTGCACGTAAGGAAACAAAAACAATGAACAAACAGTAGGTACTTCGAACCATCCTCCACACTGCGTTCCTTCTCTTCCTTTTCCCCACCTTCCTTCTGAGATTTTGCCTGTAAAGCTGGTTTTCCCATTGCTATCCGTGGGCTGTTACTTTGTTCTTTTACAAATCTATATCTGGGAGGCCAAATTCACTAAAGTATACACAAGAGGGATTACTGCTGTTCTGGCTTCAAAAAAGTTTGTTTCATTTGTTTCAAGCTTTCATTCAAATGTGCTGGATCAGGCTCCCACTGCTCCTCAGCCTTATCAGTTACCAGGTCTGTCATGGATTTTCAGGCAGTACAGGAAAAAAGAAAGCACTTACTGTTGGCTGCATCCTTACCATCCTCATCACATAGATAGAAAGATTGTATTTTTAATGAACTATCTAAATTCCTTCCCACTTGTACTTTCTCACATGGCAACCTATGGAAATACACTATATGGATGTATCTTTGTGTGCATTTAAAAATAATAATTAGCCTTTAGCACTCAAGAGTGTTGAAGTTTCCTAATCCATTACTGTTTAGATAAATGGAAAGAACACTGAACTTGAATGGAGGGTAGAAGCCTGGATTTATTTCTATCCCTAACAGTAACTGGCTGCTGTCTATGTGATCTTGAGACAATCACTTTTGTTGCTCCTAAGTTACATATATATGAGGTTAAAAAGAGGAACTCAGTGGTGACAAAGATTTGGCAAGCGTGTTGCTACTTCTTGAAGTACCAGGCCCATAGAAATCAATCTAATATTAGAAAATTTATGTATTCATTAACTTTTTTTTGGATTGAATGTGTCCCTCCAAATTCATATAATAAAATCCTAGCCCCAGATGTGATGGTATTAATAAGTGGAGCCTTTGGGAAGTAATTAAGTCATGAGGGTGGAGCCCTCATAAATGGGATAAGTGCCCTTATAAAAGGGATTTCAGAATACTCTCTCCATGTGAGGGCACAGTAAGAAGACAGCCATCCATGAGCCTACAGAAATGTGAAAAATATTTGTTATTTAAGCCATTCAGTTTATTGTATTTTTGTCATAGCAGCCCAAATAAACCAAGATAACAATTCTATAATGCTTCAGGCTGAGAATTTAAGAATGGGAGTATTAACCTTTGAACTAGATTTTGAATATTGAGTGGGAGTCATATCAGTCACTCCAGTAAGGCATTCCAGACGATGTCCCGAAATAGAACAGAGCAGCATATTCACTCATTTATACACTCATACAACATCTATTAGTTGAGTGTCTACTCTGTGATAGTCACTGTTCTAGGGGCTAGGAATTCAGCAGTGAACAAGACAGGCAAAAGTAATTCATTTCTCATGGAATTTGTTTTCTAGATGGGAGAGAACTTGCAATTCCATTTGGCTGGAGCAGAGAGTGAATTAAAAAGAGCAGTGGTAGTTGTGTGGAGTTATGCTGATTTGGGTATTGGAGAGACTTCAGTTCCAGTCTAGGTATGAATTTCATGGTGATGCAGTGGTGCTGCTCTTAAAATCTGCTAGTGAGCCATGGTTATCAATGAAGACTTTCCTAACCAGAGTAACCATGCAAGGAAGAATATGCCTTACTGTGATGTGACCTCTGAGTTTGATTTGATCACTGAAAGTGATCACAGAAAATAGAACTAGAGGTGTGGGCTAGCTGAAGGAGAAGTGAAAGTGGTCCATGCGTGGTGGTAATACCTCAGGCTTTGGAGTCAGATTGATATTTACTAGTTACGGAACTCCAGAAGACTTATTTAATCTCTTAGAGTATTGGTTACCTCATTTGTAAAATAAAACCCAGTTTAGTTACTTATTGTGAAGATTAACTTACAGGACCAATCTACTCAAATCTAGCCAAATGCGCAGTACCCAATTGCTCAATTAGTGGTAATGAGTATTTTACGGCCAGCTTCTCCCAGTTGGGTTGAGAACTTACATGAGACTTTGGCAAAGGGGAGAATCTTGACAGATGTTGCTGAAGAAGCAGATGAACAAGGAATTATACTGAGAAATGAAAAAGGAGTCCACCTCCCTAAGTCTTGGGGATTGCACCTTACTTTGCTGAAGAAAATTAATGAGGGGAAAAGTGGTCTGCTGAAGCATGACAGGCACATAATTTATATCACAAGTTTGACTTGTTAAACTATTTCCATTGTGAGCTGTGAACATTTTAAAGAAAGCATCTGCCAGCAGATTACATTCTGTTTATAAAGAATCCATTCTTGAAATAGGATCCAAATCCCCAATAGAAATCTGTGAGGAAGGCAGAGATAGATGGTGGAGTCCTTCTTACAAGTTAAGAGACAGAGAATCAGAGAACAGGTTCAGATTTTAGCCCATGGCCACCTAGTACAGTGTGGTTAGCCCAAGCATGTAAGTCTTTTGATTTGGATTCCAAAAGTCCTTCTACTAGAGCATCCACATTTTTGCAGAAAAGCACTGTCCAATGAGGGATAAGAATCCTTTATGTTACTTCATTAAAACAAACCATCAGGTGGAGAAGAAAAATTCAGTAACCAGAAGCTACAGATAATGGACTCACGGATGCCATGAGCTGGAAGATTTCAAAAGCTCAGTTTCAAATTTTAGCTCTGAATATGAAGTGGGTAAGGATCTCATATATTTACCGTGAAACATAATAATTATTTATGTGAAATAATTTAGTCCTGTGCCTGCTTAATAAGAGTAGATGAAAGGCACAAATAACTCTGCTAAAGGTTCATCCAATGAATTGTACTGCATACTACTTCCTCCCATCTCCCAAAACCATTGGTTCAGCCAAACCACTGATAGATGCCTCAGTTCTTTCAGGGTGACTTGTTACAATTGCTGTAGAACACCAACTAGAAATGGTCTTCTTACCATTGTACTTCCTGAGTACAAATGTGCTAGTGGTCAAGTGTGCTCACTATTCTATGGAAAATAGACCCTAAACTCTATTTATGTATGCAGTGTTTTCTTTAAATTCCAGTTCTTAATATTTCCAAAATATATATAATATTATACCTAATCTTTTCTTTAAACTTAACATTCCAAGGTTCCTCAACTGGTGTAACAAATATCAGTTTTGAGACAGTTTTTATGTCTTTGGTTCATTGTCGGTACAGTCCTTTCAAAAACTGTTCTAAAAAAATCTATCTGATTATAATCAGTTCTACGTGCCAGTAGCAACATACACATTTCCCTTCAAGATACGCTGCTTCACTTGTGAAATACAATCTGCTTTTTTGTTTTCTCCCTTCCACATTACCTTCTCTTCTCCTTTTCCCTCTCTTTCTCTTTCTCTCAACTAATCATGTGTACTCTGAGCCTCTTTGAGTCACACTCTGTTCCCTGAGTCATTTTGTGCATGCAATAGGATGGATTTACTGTGCATAACATCTTTAGTTGGCCCTGTAACTGTCAAACATTTCATCTTTTCAGAGGTTATAGCAATGGGTACAAAGGTCATATATTTCATTTTATCCTTGCTACAAGTCTGAGTTTTAGTACTCAGAAACCTCAATTTTATTCTTTGCTGGCAGGTACTGAGAAGTAATTTCCTTTACCAATTCTGAAAATCCCTGAATTAATGAATTCTCTCTGTTCCCTCCCATTTTTACTTACAAGCTGGGCAACACTTTTCTGAAACTATCTCTTTATTAATACATCGCCAGGTAGAGCCAAAAGTACTAAATTATCTTTCATGGCTGTTTCTCCTAAACCCACAAGTTCATAAGATACACAGTTTTCTTCCCAAGTTACCACAGATAACAGTTTTAACAAAATGTTTTGCCTCTGCAAAATAGAAAGTATGATCCTTCAAGTTCTGATCACTTTTCTTACCACCTGCCAGACAATTACTGGGCCAATACCACATACTTCAGAGCTTTGTTGCAGCAGTACCCAGTTTCCAGGTATCTTATGCTACATCAGTCAGGATAGGGGAGGCCATTCTACAGCATTGATTGATACAAAACTCTCCATGAATTAAGCCAAAAAATGTATTTCCACGCATGTTCCATGTCCACCTCAGGTCAAGTATGGGATCCAGTATGATGGAGGAACTGCCACCTGGATTCTGCCAGCTGCTGTGCATGGCCCTAAAAGCTGCTGGCTAGAAGATACACAGTCCCACTGACCAAATCAAGTCAGGTGGCCATAGACAGCTTCAGAGTTGGGTAGCAATGAAAGAATCATAATGCTAAATGAGGAGAGGCAAGGAAAGGAGAATGATGACCAAGACAGTTTTATGTCATGAAAGCCAAAGTGTGAAAGTATCTCATTAAGGGGAATGTTGTGGGCAAAAACAAATATGAGTGAGAAGGGAAGGAAGATGAGAACTTATAGATAAAATGGTGATTAGTAACACTTGGGGAACAATATGATTCTAACAACTTCAAGAACACTGGGAGACAGAAATGTGACCTCACCCTCATTAATACAAGTTTAAGTTTGCCTAAATTGCCTATAAGATTGTGTCCAATAAGATCTCCTTTACAGACTCAAGATTCCAATGTATGGAAACCAGTCTTTTAATTTTCAAATAAAAAAGACTCAGGCCGCTACTGACAGATTAGCAGTAAGTCCCACTAATATTTCCATTCAGACCTTCTCACTTCCCCAGAATTGTGGAAGAAATTTGGAGGCCACACAGTTCAAAACAAAATTCCAGCTTCCTCAACAGATCAGTTGCTAGGGGTTACTGTCATGGCCACACACAGTCTGATGAGAATAGATTCATCCCCACAAATGATGTCAAGCAACTGCTGATTCAATTCCCTGATTCATCAAGGAAGGCTCATTCTCCCCTCTTAGTGCTAAAACCAGCCACAGGTATTCCTTACTAGAGTTCTTAGATGCACACTTTTTGGTATTTGCTTCTTTTGTTACTTACTATATACAGCCATGTGTTGGAAAGCTGGCTTCTTCATACTGTAAGTTTCTGTCCCTTGCAGAATAAGAACTACTGTCTCCTTTTTCTAAGGGGTCCACCAAACCTGAGCTGTATCGCCTTTCCAACCTTTGCAATCCAAACAGCCCTACTTCATCCCCTTTCTGAGATATTGCAAATCTACACACATCCTCTGTGGGCTGGTCACACCTTTCTAAAGTCTTATTTGTGGAGAGAAGAGGAGAATACTGCTTTCATTAACTCAAAATGAACTTACTGTCCTAAATGTGACCATGTTGACTTTCTGACACAGCTCTCTCCTGGGTAAAGCAAAGCAACACAAAGCAGAAACAAATCAATAAACAAGCAAAACCTACATAAGCCTGGTCTCCTGCAAAGCCTTCCTCTGGTTGTTCAGAGAAGAGTTCTTTATTTGTGGCTATTTTATATTTTATAATTAATGTTTCTAAATGCAATGTTTTTAGTAATGGAAAAGTAAGTTTAAATATCAAGATGTACCTGGCAATCAATGATAGGTGAATGAATGAATGAATGGATGCTATGTATTCACTATTACATGGAGTTTATAGCTCTAAACAACAGCCTCAATGCAAAAATACCTGAATTACCTGGGAGCATTACAGCAGCTGCTACATCAGCAGTTATTTTGCCGTTTTTTTAGAGGCTGTGAACATTAACATGAGCTGGCAGAAACACTGGCAATATATCTAGTAACTATTTTTGCCTTAGAATAAAGGTGATTTCTTTAGATAAAACACAGGCTGCAGGATCATAGAGGATGACAAGGCACACTGAGCAGAGATCAGCATCAAACAAGTACTAAGAACAAAAAAAGCGCCATAGGAGAACCCAATACCATGTGCTGTTAAGCGGACTGTGCTAAGCTCTGCTGCTACATGTGAAAATGTATACTTTGCTTACCTATGAGGATGGAACATATAAATATTAAGGCAGTTTAAGAGAAAACTGTTAAGGAGAGACAGCATGGGCTGGTAGGTACATGTTCACACATGATTCAACAAAATCAAACATATGGTGAGTATTTATTGTGGATCAGGCACTAGGAGTGTGCTAGGTCCTTGCCACATAGGAGTGGACCTATCAGACACAGCCCTGCCCTCTTGGAACTCTTAACGTTGTATTTAATACATACTTGATAAGAAATTATCTTGAGAAAAGCTAGAAGGGAAAGAAAAACCAGAATGATTTTGAGTGGCCATGAAACACTACATTCTTAGCCCCAAAGCCAAGTCAGATGTTGCAACATAGTTGCCAAGGCCCAGTTCATTTCCCTCGTTTGCATCCTTCTCTCCCCTTTTGCACAGGTGCACACACACCTTCACACACTCAATTTTGGTGATTGTTGGACAGTGACATGGTCCTTGTGTCCAGTCCCTTCTGGGTCCCAAGTCTTCTTTTTCCTCCTCCCTTGTCTGAGTTTGTTACTCTGAGATCACTCACCCATGTCTCCCTGCAGCACTTTTAATCTAATCTTCTTTGTAACTCCAAGGTGAGGGTCATTTATACATACTTTTCACAAAAACAGTATTTCAGAGAAAATAAAAACCAGAATTTTGTGGTCAAAAAGCCCATTAGGGCAATCTCTGAGGTTTGTCTCCCTCCACTGTTCAACCAGAGGATCAGCAAGACATTTCTCTGCTGGCTTGTGCCCTTGGTCTCAGCTGAGTTGACACACGCCTCTACAGATGGGCAAACATCAGAGAGGGGGGGAATGGGAGGGTCATACTGCTACCTGGATTCCAATGTGCTAACCCCTTGTGGCTATCGCTGATGCAAAATTCAATTCTAGAGAGTTGACAAATACAGATTTTACTTTCATAAACTCTCTAAGCTCTTAACCAAACTCTTCCCCTTGGTAACACTCTCAGAATCTATCCAAGAGGAAGACTGGCCAAGTGATGGAAGAGGAAGGCACAGAATTAGGGAGCAGAAGCAAGGTCCCCATTCAGACTCCGTTTCTCTGGTTGTATGACTTGCCTGCCTTTGGAAAGTCCTATTCATGATCTAAATTTCAGTCTCTCCACCTGTATAAGGAGAAGGTAATCTGGAAATGAGAAGATGGAATGGACAGAATGGTGCAACTGAGGAATGGGAAATGACTTTAACCATCATTTAACCTAATGTTCCTGCCATCCTTAAAAGCAAACTAAAGTGAGGGGTCTGCAGACCTGCTGCTCATTAGACTCACTTGGGATCTTTTTATACAAGTGCCCTGTGCCCGGGTGCAGCTTACAGCAATTTTCATTTAAGTGGTCTGGGGGAAGTTTCACTGTTGGTACTTTCTAAAGGCTCCCTGAGCAATGGAGTGTGCAACCAGAGATTAAAACAAAGCAAAACAACACCACACACACACACACACACACACACACACACACACACACACACACACACACACACACACAAGAAAAATACCTAAAACCAAAAAAGCACATTGACCTATAGAAAAGGGAAAAACTGCCTAATATCTGCTGGAGGAGCTCCTACAGAACAGAACCAGGATATGAATGCATATTTTATATATTCTAACACACTGTTTTTTTTAATTGATGTATAATTGATTTACAATGTTGTGTTAGTTTCTAGTGTACAGCATAGTGATTCAGCTATATGTATGTGTGTATATATATTCATATATATATATATACTTTCTCATATTTTTTCTCATTATAGGTTATTACAAGACATTGAATGTAGTTCCCTGTGCTATAGAGTAGGTCCTTGTTTGTTATTTATTTTATATATAGTAGTTTGTATCTGCTAATCCCAAACTCCTAATTTATCCCTCCCCCGTCCCTTACCCATTGATAACAATAAATTTGTTTTCTATCTCTGTGAGTCTATTTCTGGTTTGTAAATAAGTTCATTTGTATCATTTTTTTAGATTCCACGCATAAGTGATAGTATATGATATTTGTCTTTCTGTGTCTGACTTACTTCACTTAGGATGATAATCACTAGGTCCATCTATGTTGCTGCAAATGACATTATTCTTTTTTATGGCTGAGTAGTATTTCATTATATATGTATACACACACACACACACACACACACACACACACACACACACACGTACATACCACATCTTCTTTATCCATACATCTGTTGATGGACTTTTAGGTTGCTTCCATGTCTTGGCTATTGTAAATAGTACTGCTTTGAACCTTAGAGTGCACATATCTTTTCGAATTAGGGTTTCCTCTGGATATATGCCCTGAAGTGGAACTGCTGGATCATATGGCAGCTCTATTCACACTGCTATTTCTATATCCTCAGTGGCTGAGTGACCCATCCTGTTCCCTCCAGCTGGGTACCGTTTATTCCTCCACTAAGCTACCAGAACACTTATCATTTCTTCCCTCTTATTCAAGTGATTTATTTGCATCTTTTATATGGACTTTATAAGAATGTAAACTTCTTAAGAACACGAGACCACATCTCTATCACTGTATACATTCTCCATGCTGTCAGGAACTGTGCTATGTGTTGTGCACACTAGGTTTCATCTCCCCTCTCCTCTTCCCACCATCAACCTTCTTTACCCCAAGCTTTGTTTTCTTCTGGGCTAATTCACCCAAATTCCTCTTTTTTGTCACCATTTTAATTTTTCAGGTCCTAACATCACATCTGTGCCCAACATTGCTCTTTTATTTTTTCCCCTTAGGCAAAGGAGTCTAACCCTTTGAAGAACCCCACAAATTACCAGCCTTGATGACTAAAACAGTCAGCACCTCCTAAGTATTAGTTTCGTTCTTCTTTTACTATTCTTGGGATTATAGTTAAAGGGCCATGAAGGGATACACTCTTTCCTCCAAAGAGACAAATGAAATTCCCTTGAGTCAGGCCCAATTCTTCTGTACATGCTAATATTTGCTAGTGCTCTGGTGTCCAATTACATGTTGCTCTTTGCTGTGAATATTACCTGTCTCCCACTTGCCACTCCATCACACACATACACCTATCTTGCAGTACACCAATTTTAAATATCTTTGCTCTTGTTATTTATCCAATACTTTCTTTCTTTTTTCATTAATATACCTCTTGCCCATATTTCCAGGGGCAGATAAGATTCCAGCTCTTTTTTAAAAAAATCCTTCTTTCACCTCCCCAGCTACTATTGACAGCTGTCATCTCAGCATGGCTGATTCAAAAATCACCTGTCTCATCTGGTGAGCTCTTACATAGTTTTAGCAAAAAACAATTTTCTACCTGTTTTTCCAACAGAATGTAAACTCAGCATTCGAGATCTTTCTTCTGCTTCTTTTCTGTTCCCAATATCTTCTAACGCAGTGCTGGGAAAACAATATAGTGGTTAATAGAGTCCAGCCATACTCCACATGAAACTGTGCTCGATTTTAGTCTAAGTATTTTCTACGCTTGACTATTTTAATCCTCCTAACAACCCTAGGAGGTTATCCTCATTTTGCAGAGAAAATGATACACAGATAAGTCAACTAGCTCAAGTTTACACAGCTAGTACGTGACCGAGACAGCACTGGGCCATCTAACCCCAGAGCCCATGCTTTAAATTACTATGCAATACTTAAGTGCTTATTTCACGTGTAAGCCCAGCATGTGCTTACTGTGTTGTTATGAGGAATAAAGAAGATGGTAACATAAATCCCTTAGTACAGGGCCTGGCACACAAGTCCTTAGTAAATGGTAGATGTTATTATTACGTAGAACAGTCCTGGTTTTGCTCCTTAATTATTTTGAGATCTTACATAGATCACCAGTAATCTCTGTACCCACAGACTCCACGAAGAATGGACTTGGACAATCAGCAAGGGGCATTTCAAATGCATGGAAGTCTTATTTTCATGTGAGGTGGCCTTTTTGGTTGCCAAAATGATGAGAGTGCTACTGGCCTTGAGCAGGGTAAAAGGCAAAAATATTATATATTGAGCCCTTTTCAGGCCTGCCCAACAAAGACCACTCTTCTCAAAAACAGCACTCTCACTAAGAATCACTGAGCCAAATATTTTTCAAGGTCTGTTCAAAATTTTAAATACCACAGTTTTAATATTGGGTTTTTTCCTAGGATATGATTGCCTATCAAAGATTTTAACCTTTTTCACTAACAAAAAAATTAGCTCAGCACTACACATCAACTAGCCAGTATTTAAAACACAGGATTATGTATTTATAATTAATATGGATTATATATTTCCATGCAGTGTAGAAAAGAAGTCAATTTGGAGAGCCATACAGCTGCTCAATAATGCAAATAATGCCTATTTTAAATAGTGCAGTATGCTGCTTTTTTTAAGTGTGGGAAGTGTCATGGCATAGATAGAAAAGCAGAGTCTGGATGCAGAGAAACCATTTCCCAATCCTAGATCTATCAATTATTAGCTATGTAATACATTATATATTATTTACCTTTGTGGGATCCTGTTTTCCTAAATAGGGAATAGGAACAACACAATCTCTTTTATGTATGTTGTAAGAAATTAGAGGGCCTTTATTTAGAAAGGCTGGAATGTGTTGGTGGCTCAATAAATGGTCTCCATAATCATTTTTATTATTCGTTTCATCATGCGGAAGATATTTATTGTTTCCTCCCACTGCACTAAAAGAGGAAATGTGATTCTGGATCTGGACCTTGGAAGATAATTAAGTTTTGGTCTGGTGGATAAGTGGGCAACTTTATGACCACAGAATGCCATAGCCCTAATGTATGTTTTCATTCATTCCACAAATATTTCTTGAGTTGCTGTTACACACCAAACACTGTAATAATTCCTGAAGATAGAATGAAGATGGTCTTTACAATCTCAGAACTGGCTCTCTGGAGGATTTTTGCCTTGTACCTCTAATAAGAAGTGGTGACCTCATGCTGCATTTTCAAAATTTGTTTTTACAACTTTTGGGAACATCATCTTAGTCCTATTGACAGGTTTCCTATTCTTCAGCCTTACTGTTATACAAAGAAACCATAAATCCTCTGAATTTTTTAAATCTGGGAGTTGTGCCTTCTATAACAAAGTGTGTACACACACGTTATATTACCCCTGTGCCTCAGTAGCATGAATATCAATTGACACATTACTTACTCATGGCTGCCTTGACTTTTCTCATTATTAAATTTGGTTTGTAAAGCTCCTTGGTCTATTACTTGAAAAAAAAATAATTTAGCAAAAAAAAAAAAAACAAAACACTTAGAAAATGCAGGACTTCACTGGGTCTTTAATATGCACTGTGACTCTCTAAGAGGTTGATGCACTGTATTTAGCATTTCACAAATAAATTTGACCTGGGGAGCTCTCTTAAAAAATGTTTTCCCCATCCGACTTGATAACAAATGCTGGTGGATTCTTATATACTGATTACTCTTACCTCTTGGCTTTCTCTGACTTTAGTGAACATTGTTTTGAGCATGTGGCTTGCCAAATTATGTTTCTCTTCCTGGAAAAGTGGGAAATACTTTTAATTAATTTTTAAATCTGTGGCTAGAGCAAGCTAATTTTATTTTCAATTTAACAATATCAGGACATTGTAGCCAATATTAAATGTTTGAATTATCCCATTTAGGTCTCTTATTTGTCTCTGTCCCAAAATACCAGTGTCTTTGAGTGACAGCTAGTCTATGCTCAGTCTTACAAATTTACACTCAACAAATAAGATTTGGGTATCCATTGTACCACATGTGCTATAATTAGCTCTGAAGAAAAAGAATTAAATTATGGCTCATGCCTCAAGGAGCTTATAGTCTAATAGAGAAGACGGTTATGTGAATAGGCAATTATATTATAATAAATGCATATTTGAAATATGTCACAGAGAGGGGAGTGATTATCTGATTGGGCAAATTTCTGAAAAAAAACTCTTAGGACCCAAGCAGATGATTTATTACTACTGAGAGAATACTAGTTAAACCAAATCCTCTCTTCTTGGAGCTTAGAAAGAAACAGAACATCATAAACGACAGTAGCAGATCAGGGTACTTGAATTTTCTTATTCCCCTTACTTCTCTTCCAGGAGTGACTAGAAAAAAATTTATTGCTAAATAGAACCTGTGAGAACAATCGTACTTTGAGGAAAGATGAGGGTCACCTGAAATAAGAGATGTCTACAAACACACTTTGAATTCTACCTCCAAAGAACCAGCACTAGATAGTGTATCCTCACTCTGAATCACCACACTTTCTGGTAAATATCAGAGCCGTTTACCCACAATACCCTCTAACAATGCTTCCCTTAGTCAAACCCAATGCACTGAAAACATATCACTGGAAAACATAATGATGCTATTGGTAATGATAGTAGTACTCTTATATTTTGTAATGTCCCATCTTCTAATATTTAATTTAACTTGTTCCAGAATCCTGCTCATTGGCTTACATAACCTACCTTTATAACTGAAAATGCTAAGACTCAGAAATATTGAATAAGTAACTTCAGGTCACACACCTACAATGCAATGAAACTGAGGCACAATTTTCAGTCATTGGACTTAAATTTAGTGGTTGCTGTTGTTGTTTTTACTGAAGTTTTGTGAAGCTGATGTGTCTAAATATTGAGCTGCCAAGAAAGCATCCTAAATATCAGTTGTGACTCAGGGCCATTATGATTTATGAGCTTCAAGTTACCTTTGTTCTCAAGCTATTGTTAATGCAGAAGACGACATCAAAACTATTCTCAGACAAAGCCTTCCTATCAGCCTAATAGACCCATTAGAATTTTCATAGTGTTTTAATTGAAAATAATAATCTTCAAAGTTATATAACTCACTTAACTGACTAGATCATGAGTTCTCAATGTTAACATGAAACACATTCTTGAGGTCTTACTCGGTTGTGTGAAATTGCCACCCAATTAACTATAAATCCACTTCTTTCTCACCCACTCAAGACAGTATATTGGAATTCAAATGAGTGAAAATATAATGTATAAACTTCAATGTAAGGAATCATAAAAAATAAGTTATTGCAAACTTTTGTTACTTAGTTATTATCATTAAGACACTAATTGTAATATTGCTTACCACAGATAAAGACTCAGGGTACCTACCACAGTACTACCATTTAGAAGATTGGTTTATTCATTTATCACATAGTATTTGTGGCGTTTTCTTTGGCTTTTTACGAAGTAGTGTTTAAAAAGTAGCTTCAGATATTAACATAGTAATTTAATCCTTTGCTTTTACTCAGTAACATTTAAAATTCACAAAAAGGAAAGCTGATAATAATTGTAATAATAAAATGACTAACTAGTATTGTCATTTGTTTTATAATTTACCAAGTATTTTCACACGTATTACATTTGATCCCCAGTAATCTTTTAATATGTTCAGTAATTCCCATTTTACAGATGAAGAAGCTGAGATTTATGAAGGAAATGTTAGAGATATGAGAAGTTGTGTGTATTGACAATTTTATCATTCTAACTTTAGTATACCTAACAAAGAAAGAGAAAAATTAGAAATACACAAATCCAGGGAGAATTACCTCAGCCACCAAATCGGAAAAACTAGCATTAACCTGGGATTCTTAATTCTGATTGGTTTGTTCTGCATCAATACAGTTAATTAACATACAACTCCAAATTAGCTTTTGCAGGCAGACAAATGTCAGCGGGTTTCTTCTCGTCCTCCTGCTAAGTGGAGGACATTAAATCATTATTACACATAATAGTTCCTAATTTGCAGGTGGAAATATTAGCTCCCCAATGCATAAAAATCATTCTGAGCCTGAAGGTCAGTAGTTGCATGTCGGATTATTTTGGTTTCCTACTGGTCACTTTACAACACAATTTAATGGTTACCTTAGGATCTTTCTTCCAAAGTGAATTGTAACCTGAACCTCATCTCTTCACCTTTCCTTAACCGTGAGGTAGCTAGGAGATGGACTGTCAGCTGCATTTTCCTAACATGGGAAAGGAAGCTCAGAAAGGTTAAGTGACCCAACAAAGGTCATACAGAAAATTTGACTGCTCTGTGGATCTTTCAGATTGGTACAGCCTTTAGAAGGAACTAATTGATGTATTTCTTCTTTTTTATCTAAATGTCTCCTCTCTTCCATTATAATTCTACACCCCATGACATTCAAGGGGACAGTGGAAAATGCATGACTTGACCAGCAGCAAACACACTCTGTAAATAAGACCGTAATTACTGTCTGAGAAGACTGGGACTCACTATTGCAGCATTTTATCTGCTGGGTGGCCAGTTCATTAAAACAGATATCGAGTAGTTTAATCACTCTGCCAAACCACCATCTGTTTCCAGCTCAGCCTCCCCCCAATCCTAAACATGCTCCCATACCTCCTGCCACAGTCCCCACCAGGTTTTGGTATAGGAATGGACAGCTTGTGAGTGGAATGTTGGGGGCCTGTGCAATAATTCATCTTTTGAGCATGACAGAACAAGCTGTTGGATGCTGTGAGTATGCATAGCAGGTCTTGCTGGGCAAAATCCTGGATCCAAAAAGAGGATGGCTCCCACTTGGTGGAAACAAATGCTTCCTTCCTCTCCCCACCCTCAAAATAGTTACTAAATTTTCTAGAAAGTCTGAGAAATATTTCAGAGCCCAGGAATAAGACTCCTGGAAGAAGGGGTTCTGAATTCCAATACTTAGGAGATGAATCAAGATCAAATGTGTCAATTTATTAGTAATAATTTGACTATCATTTAATAGGTTCTTACTGTGACTTGAGACCATGCCAAGAACTTTACATAAACTATCTCACTTTAATGCCTAAAATAGCCTTGGGGAATAGTAGGTTGTGTTCCCATTTTACAGATGAATCAATTAAATGAGACTTCCATTGCTTAGGTGATTAACCCAAGGTCATGGCTATTAGATGACAGAGACTGGATTTAAACTTGTGTTTCTTTGATAGCAAATCCTGTACCCTAATGACTATATTACCTGCCAAGCTTCATAATACCACAGAGATGTTAACAGCTTTCAATGACAATTTTATATCAAATGCTGTGGCTTACAATATTATTGCCTTCTTTTTATTCTCATTGCAACCGGTGACTATTTTTTTCTTAATTTCTTCTTTTATAAACCAACAAAAGCAAACAAACAAAAGCAAACTCAGGCTCGGAAGGTTAAATGACTTTGTATAAAACCGCTTAGCAGAATCTTCATAACAGATCTTTTGGTGTTGCAATCCAAAGCTATTTCTGAGCAATGTTTAACCATGAATGCTTGTTCCAGACCTTAGTAAATTGGACATGCCTTTTCCAAGTTATGACTGAACCTCTGTCTTACTGCCTCCCCACTTTCCTAACCTGCAGGGACAAGTACACACATTCATGGCCAGCAATGTACTGGATCATACTAGTTCAACATTCTGAGTTTCATCAAGTCAAATCGGTAGAGCAAAGACGTCCAGTGACATAATTTGCAAGATATAAAATAAAGCTTAAAAAGTGAAGTCCCTTTCAGAATTATTGAGAAGTCTAAGACAGCAACAGTGAAGCATTAAACCCAACATGGGAACCTTCTAAGTATGGCATCCTGTGCACCAGGTCACATGCCCATGAACCACCCCCTACAGTCTTAAGTCTCCAGAAAACCCCTGTTTTCCTCCACCCTATTCTTCTCCTAGAGCCTAGAGTTAGAAAAATGCTAGCCCTAGGTCCTAGTGTAGGGAGTGTGGTTAACTGGCTCTGTGACTGTCATTTAACCTCTGGTGCTGAGAGTCCTCATAAACTTTGGGAGTTAGACTAGGTGGTCTCTAAAGTCCATCCAAACTGCCCCAGCCTACAACTCTTAGATCATCCAGTGGCCTCCCTCGCTCTACTTAACCTAATTTATTTTTTAAAATTTCTCTTTCTGCCAGTACAACTCTGAAACTAATCAGCCCCCTAACACTGACACCACAATCAACCAGGGTCTTCTTTCTCCCCAGCCTCATCATGATACTGGGGAAACACTCCTCCCACTTCAATTGCAGAGTCAACACTGCTCATGCCAAACCTCCGCATTGACTCAGATGTCTACCCTGGGCAGTTTAGAGAAAGTTATTTTAAGACAGTTAAAGAAAGAAAAAGATTATTCCTGTTTAGTCTACCAATTCCCTGATAGTGAGGAGAATAGCAGGAGATTTTCCCCAAAGGAACACATTTGTTAGTTAAAATCATGTATTTCTGGTTTTTTTTTTTTAACAAAGGTTTCTGTATCAGAAAGATAAGTAAAAGCATACCAAAATTGCTCATTTAGATTATATTTCAGAATAAAAGACTTTCTTCAAAACATAACCTCTATCCTATGAAAGATTATAGTGATACCAGTATATCTTCTCCATCTCTAATTTTCCTCTCACTGTATGCTCTACCAAAAATAAATAAATTCCTTTTTCTTTTCTCTTACTCTCATTCCTGAGTCCTGATGAAATCCCATTCCTTCCTTCCTTTAAAATTCTTCCTGAGTCTTCTTTAAATTCCTCTATCCCCACAAACCACAGTACAATCACCATCACCTCTTACCCAGGAGAAGCTTCCATAAGTTTTCTTTCCTCCCTGCCTTGAGGAGCATATTTCTGTAACTCTGCATTTAAAAAATCCTTGCTTTTTGCTTGAGACAGATTTGGGAGTTTTATAAAATTTATGATAAAACTTACTTTGAAGAGTTCAAATTCCTACTTTCTGGCTAAACTTCCCTGATTTCCACCCATCTGAACTGGTGCAGTCTTTCCCTTAACACAGGCCTTTCAGAATATTTATCACTTCTTAAGGTTAGTGAAAAGTATGTACACAAAACATGCCTCTCCCTCCCCCCTCCAACGACTAGCTTACAGGCAACTTGAGGACAAGGAATAAGCCCTGTGTGGCCAAAAAGCATGCCTTGATTAGATTAGAGTCACAGTGAGTGTTTGTTGAGTGAATGACGGTGAACTATTACCGGAGAGACAAGCTAAAATAGGAACAACTGGATTAGAGTCTTATCTCAGCTGACCTCTCCCCCTTGATGTTCCTTGTTCGTGTCTCTCAACTTCTGAGTCTATCAAAAGCCAAGTGAAGAGGCTGCTTCTCTGAGATCATTCGTCTGTCCTGTTAATTTGTGTTAAGTGGTACTTTATCAGAGCCAAGCTTTTAAGTCCATTAAAAGTCTTACAGGTTGTCTCAAAGCTGGGAACACTATAAAAGACAACATCAATCCTGTGGCTCTGCCCTACACTCAGGACAAGCTGATGCTTTCAGTCTTGGTCTCGAGATCAGCCTCTAGGACCTCCAGAATGATCCTGTGGAATGATGGCAGGCCTTGGAGTATCACCTCTTCTGAGATATGAGACAGGCTGTCCCAAACTCAAGAATCTCTTATAAAGAGATTGGCTGGAGAAAAAAACAAATGTCCATACTGTTATCCTCAAATACCCTCATTTCTCAAGCCTTTATAGTATGCTTTTAAAAACTCCTTTTTAAAAACAACAAAGTTTATAGGCCAGACACACCTCACTAACCTGGGAGATTTCTTATAAATATACAGATTCCCACATACCATCTGTAGAGAATGTCTGTGGTGAAGCTCAAAATTGTGTATTTTTAAAAGCTCCCTATATGTTTCTTATTTGTAGCTAGGGTTTGGGACTTCTAAGTCTATTGTGGTGTGCAAATTAATTTAACATCAGTTATTACTTATTTTGGTGTTCACAGAAGTGGTTAAGAATACTATTCCCATTTTAGTAATGAGGAAACTAAGGCTCAGAGAGATCTGATGTCTTGCCTAGCACGAGTCCTAACTTTGGTCTTGAGTTAGAAAATAAGCTCAAGTCTTCTGAATCCTGGCCCAGGGCCTGTCTCCTATTCACTTTGAATCTTGGCAACTGTAGTTACTAACATGTTAGCATGCACTAATTTATCAGTTCATGCCCTAAAGAGGATGAAAAAACCAGGGCAGTACATTTTAATCAGAAAGAAAACCGTATGAGCAAGAAAAGTTCACATCCTGGGAAAGATCTTAGAAGTCCCTGCAATCTGGGAACCAAGGAAGGAGAAAATCCTCTCAAATTATCCCATAGATGATCAAGCCTTCTTATATTTATTTCTTTTTTTTCTTCCCCATCTCCACTACACATTTCCTTTTTCTTCCTTCTTCCCTGGCGATGTCTTAGACCCATTACCAATATAAAAAGTGTTAGATCAGGTGGTTTCAGCTTAACAAAAAGAAGAGGTTGGGAATGAATTGTGCATAGATGCACTAAGGTTGTAGATTCTGAACTATTACTGCCATGAGGAGGGTGCCTCATTGTCCCTCTTTTCACATTTAATTCCTCCAACCTTCTAATAATCAGCACACTCTCTAAAGAAAAAAAAGTGCTGATTGATTATGATTGATCAGAGTTCAAGGCTTTTACTGGGCCATAATTTACTAGTGGATGGGTTTACTCTGCCCCTAAATGTTAACATCTGTGTATATCTCTTGTCTCCTCTTAATAAGACTTGCTAATATATGGTATACAAATATACAGAACTTCACTGTGTGAATAGTATGCCAGATAAGTGGAGAGAGACTATTTCTACTTACACAGAATAAAATGGTTATTCATATAGAAAAGCATAACTTTGGACATCTCTGTCACTTTATATGCATTATAATTAAGGTAGAGAAAGATTTATTAAAGAAGTCCAGAATCCAACTATTTCTCCCCAATTTGATCATCACTACCCAGTAGCCTCCAAACTCGTCTCCATTATTCCCTCTTGACTCCAATGTTTAATTTCAACACAGAAGCTTTAGTGATACTTTAAAAAAATAACTCAGATCACAACAGCTTAAAATTCTTTAATGCCTTCTCAACTCGTTAGCAAAAGAATTAAAAATCCTTAACGTGGCCCATTAAGGCATTCTGTGACTCTGCCACAGACCACCTGTCTGACCTTGACTCGGGCTCCCCTTGCCATCACTCAAACTACTCCAGCCATGCAAGGATCCTGGCTCTTCCTCAAATAGGCTTGGCTTGTTCTGTTCTCAGGGCTTTTTCCTACCCTTCTTTATCCTAGAATACTTGGCTTGTAGACATCTACATAATTTTCTTCTTTATTTCCTGAAAGTCTCTGATCAAATTTATAATTATGAGGTCTTCTATGACCACAAATGTATACTTTTAGGACCTGTTCTGCCTAACATTGTATCAGACATTGTCTGCACTGAGAATTCACTAATCTCATCACTTCCTATCAATTCTGCTACCTTTAATTTTGTTTCTTTCTCCTATCATTGGGCATGTGCTGAATTCTTCTGCCTTAACAAGCAACCACAAATTCTTGGTGACTTAAATAAAAAGAGATTGATTATACTAAGTCTTGCTTATCCTACAAGTTCATCTTGGACTGGTGTCAGGAGAAGGGGCTCTGCTCATCATAGTCATTGAAGGACTCAGAAAAGCAAGCAGCCACCATTGGAATGTTTCTAATTACTGTGTCAAAAAGAGCTCTAACCAGACTCAACCCAGAAATGATCTTGGATCTCTTCATGTGTGTATTGGCCATATTTATTTCCTCTTCTGTGAAATTCTTGTTCATATGTCTTGCTCTTTTTTCTTAATGAGTTTGTCTTCTACTTAATAATTTGTAGAAGTTATTTATATATATTCTTGGTACTAATCCTTTTTTTAGCTATGTGTGTTATAAATGTCTTCTTTCATTTTTTTCTAGTCTTTCTATTTGCTTTAAGGTGTCTTTTGACTATAAAAAAAAGTTCTTAGTTTTACTAGTGTCCGAATTGTCAGTCTTTCTTTGTCAAAGTGAAACCATAGAAACCAATTAGGAGGCTGTTGGGTAGTGGGGGTCAACTTGGGAGAAATAGTTGGATTCTGGACAATATGAGGGTAGCACTGAGAGAATTTGGTGATGAATCAGGTATGGGGAAGATCTATGAGGAAGGAAACATGAGTCAAATGTGACTTTAAGATTTAGGGCTTAACCAAATGGAAGAATGAGTAATTTGTTTAAATTACTAATATGGAGGGACAGTTTTGGGGGAGACAGTCAAGAGTTTGGTTTTAGTTATGCTCATTTTGAGACATCTATCAGATATCTAAGAGTAGATAGACAAGGCACGTGGATAGATGATACAGAGTTCACGGGGAATACTGAATTTAGACAAACATTTGCAAGTAGACAGCATACAGAAGACTTTTTAAAGTATCAGATCATAAAAAGTACACATGCCTACTGAGTAAGGTAAATAGATTAGAAAAAAAGTCTAAGGACTGAGGCCTGGGGAACTCCAGCTTTTAGTGAGCAGGACAAAAAGGAGATGAAAAAATGGCCACTGAGACAAGTGGAAAACAAAAAGAAAGCAGAGCTCCGAAATTCAAAGGGAGAAAATATATCAAGAAGAGAGAGTAATTGACTATGTCCAGGTAACTTAGCAAGACAATAACTGAGAAATTACCATTGCATTTAGCAATATGGGGGCTACTGGAAAACTTGACAAGAATAATTACAGTGTGTTTTTGTGAATAAAGTTTGTAATAAGAATAAAATATGAAGACTGACTTAAGGTAGCTAGGAAAAAGTACTTGATAATCTGAGATTTGATGGATAAGTAGGATTCACACTGGTGAATTTAAAGTATCAGGAGTATGAGTAAGAACATTGCAGGAAGCACGGAACACCATACAAGAGGACCTCAATATAGTAACAAAGTGTGGCCAAAGTGATGAGAACAAGGAAGTGCAAAGTATAATTTGGAGAAATAGGCTGGGACCATATTACATAGGACAAGCTTAAAATTTCATATTTTTTTTTCTGAAGGATATTGAAAATAAATTGAGGTTGAATTTAAGCTATGAATCTACTAGAGCAGATTTGTGTTACAAAAGGATGACTGTTTTATGAAGAAAGGATTGAAGAAAACATTTCATATGTAGGGGAACTGGTTGGAATATTATTAAAGCTGTTCATGTTTAAAATAATGGTAACGTGGACTAAGCTGGTAGATGGGAATGGGGATGGATTTTAGAGATATCCAGGAGTCTGGATTGATAATATGGCAGTAGGTGGTTGGCAAGAGAGGGAGAAACATACTTTGAGGATGGCTTCCAGGATTTGGGCTTGAATATGAGTTGATGGTAGTGCCCTTACGAAGAAGAGAGGGTCCTGGAGTCATAGAAGTATTGAGCTAATATTAGACAGATAGAATTTGAGATGTCAGTGAGATTTTCAGGTGAAGATGGCACATAATGCACAAAATGTCTACCAAGTGCTATGCTGGGTTCTGTGAATACAGACATAAATAAAAGTCAATTTCTACCCTCAAAAAGCTCATAGTTTATCAGCTCATATTCCTACGTGAGTATACAGTTGCTATAGCACTTTCCTCATTCTGAATCTGCTACCAGGTCTGAAAGTTACACTTTGTCCAGGAATAGCTGGAAGGAAGGAAAAAAAAAATATTCCAAGTTGATCTACTTTAACTAGGCAACAGTCACTCCTGAAAAAGATCAGAATGTGGTGTGAAATATGCTAATAGAATTTATGCAAATGAAGGCTCACTGTATTAACTACAAGATCAAGGGATAACTGCAAGTAATTTGGTAATGGGCTGTAATTACCCTTCCATCTATAGCATGGGGGATGAGGGTGATGCATGAACCAAATACTGTTACTAAAAACTTTCACATTTCATCAGTGCCTTCTTTTTATCATTGTACTTAAACATACCTGAAAAGCCACCACATAATAGTCATTTTTAATATCAGATTAAACAGGAAAGTAAATAATTTATTCTCACTTTTTTTGCTTTTCCTTTTTCTTCTTATTTTTAGCATGGTAGTGTCTGAAGAGAAGAAGTCTTTCTTACAATATTAACGACTAGGGTTATAATTCCAGGTCTCACAGATACTATTCTGTGACTTTGGGTCAAGTTACTGACATTTTCCATTTAGTTTTTCCATTCTTTATATAGTAATGTTAACATCTGTAATGACCTCTTCAAAAGGGTATTGGAAATGACTACTTTTTATCTATTTGGAAATGCTTAAGATTTTTTTTTTCTTTTTGACTTGTTATTTTGAAATATTTTCAAAAGTTGTAGAACAGAGAGTTTCCCCCCCCCCGCCGCTAAATCACCTGAGAATAAGTAGTAGGCGTGTTGTCCCATTACCCCTAAATACTTCAACATGTTTTCACAACCATGATGTCCTATATAGTCATGGCCATATAAATTAGGTAATTAACACTGATACTGTCTACTCCCAGCTGTCTAATCCACTGAACACACTCGATTTCTATCAGTTGCCCCAATGATACTCTTTGAAGCAAAAGGATTCAATTCAAGATCATTTAGTACACGTGTTCCTTTTGTCTCCTTCAATTTGGAACAGTTCATCAGTCTTTCCTTGACTTTCATAACCTTGATCCTTTTGAAGATTAAAGCCAATTGTTTTATAGAATGTCCCTCAATCTGGTTATGTCTGATCTTTTATCTTAATTAGATTCAAGTTAAGCCTTTTGGGGGTCAGAACTATGACAGAAAAGATGTGTCCCTTTTATTGCATCCTATTGCCTGGTATACAATTTCACTTTGAACCATTACTGGTGATGTTAATCACTTGATTAACATGGTTTCTGCCAAGTTTCTCTTTTGCAGAGATATTCTTTTCCTCTTTGAAATGAATAAGTATTTTGTGGGGAGATATTTTAAGATATATAAACATCTCATTCATCTTCAGACTTTCATCCACTGGTTTTAGCATAGATTTATGTTGTAATTTGCCTGATTTAATTATTACTCTGATGGTTGAAATAGTGTTTTAAAAAATTCTGTCATTTGTTTAAAATGTATTACTTGGCATTTTACTGTGAATAAGATACTCTCTCTTCTTGTTTGTTCATTTATTTGTAACAGTATAAAAGCATGATTTTCTCTTTTATTCAAAATTTTAATCTGTTATTATTTTCATTTATTTATCTTAGATTCAGCCAGTAGGAGGGATCTCCTTGAAGATGGAGTCTCTCTCTCTCTCTCTTTTTTCTTTTTTTTTTTTTTTTTGGCATGTTTCCATGGCTGTCTGAGCTCTACTTTTCTACTGGCACAATAAAAGGGTCTAGGCTCATCTCGACCCAGACCTTTCGAATCAGCCAATTTTTCAAAGATACCTTGTTCCTTTTATTGGAGGGTGGTATTTTGAAACCAAGATCTGGATACAAGATGTGTTTATTGTGCTGGGTGATGTGATACACTGCACAGATACCAGCTGCTCTGGGAGTGCTGTCCCCAAATAGCCTTTGTCTGTCAGACCCTTTTAGACATCACCTCAACTGAAGAAAGCTATCTTGCCCAAAGTCATGTTTGCTATCAGAAGTATCCTTGCAATGAATGACTTGTTATTAAAGGCTTGTGCACTTTACTCCAAATCAGGAATACTATGAATTGCCATCCCAGCTTCTGTGGGGTCAGCTGAGGCCTTCCAGGGGTCTGCATAACAGCTTAACTTCTCCCTTCACCCAAACCTGCTTCTTTTCCCTTCCTTCCACAAGTGAATTTCCCATAGCACACCCTATTAAATACCCTGCCTCTAAGTCTGCTTTCTGGGGAAGAATACAACCCTAGGAGATGAGGGACGTTGCTGTGCCGAGACCATCTCAATGAAAACAGCTAGGAAATACTGTACAAAGTTACCTCTACCTCTACCTCTATCCATATCTATTTCTCTATATATTGAACGTTGTGAATTGATAGAAAATACACCCCCTCTGCTCCCCCACCAAAGATGTTCACATCTCTGGAGGCTGTGAATATCTTAGGTTAAGTGGCAAAGGGGAATTAAAATTGTAGATGGAATTAAGATGGCTATTTGCTGACCTTAAAATAGGGAACTTGTCCTGGATAATCTGGGTGGACCCAATGTGGTAGCAAGGAACCTTAAAAATGGAAGAGGGAGGCAGAAAAAAGAGACAGAGGAGAGGCCAGAGTAATGCAATGTAAAGACGTGACCCACTGATGCTGGCTTTGAAGACAGAGGGAAGGGGCCACAAGCAGAGAACGTGGGCAGCCTCTAGATACCAGAAAAGGCAGAGAAAAGAATTCTTTCCTAGAGCTTCCAGAAAGGAATCTAGTCCTATTCACACCTTTATTTTGCCTAATGTGATCCATGTTGAACTTCTGACTTACAAAAGTGTAAGGCAGTAGATCCATGCTGTTTTAAGCCACTAAGATTGTGGGAATATGTCACAGCAACCATAGACACCTAATATAATGAGTTTATACTGATTCTACTCATTCCAATCCAACAGCACAGGATTTATTACAGGTTCCCCTCTTTCCATATTTGTAGCTCCCTTTTCCAGCATTGAGAAACGTGGCTCCCATTATTCTCAATATATTTATTTCAGGATTGATCCCAAACCTGCTAGGCCCTTGCCTTGTGTGGCTACCTTCCTCACTTGGGCTCTTCTCTGCCTAACCACCACTGCCTTTCCATGGACATGTCTCCCTTGCATAGCCCCCAACAAATGGCCCTTAGACTTAATTATTAAGAAAGGAAGGAAGTATGGAAGTAAGGAAATTAGGAAAAGAAGATGGGAGGGAACAGTAACGAAGGGAGAGAAGAGGTTGAGAGAAAAGAAGAAGAACCAAGTCAGGGATTTTTTTTGTTGTTGTTGTTCCAAATTCTGTGTATAACCCCAATGTTCATAGCAGCACTACATACAGTAGCCAAGGCATGGAAACAGCCTAAACATCAATCAGCAGATTACTAGATAAAGAAGTTGTGGTATAATTACATAATGGAATACTATTCAGCCATAAAAAATAAAATGCCATTTGCAGCAACATGGATGGACCTGGAGATCATCATTCTAAGTGAAATGAGCCAGAAAGAGAAAGAAAAATACCATATGATATCACTCATATGTGGAATCTAAAAGAAAAAGAAAAGAAAAAAGAGGTCACTAATGGACTCATTTACAAAAGAAACAGATTCACAGACATAGTAAACAATCTTATGGTTACCAGGGGGAAAGGTGATGGGAAGGGATAAATTTGGAAGTTTCAGACTTGCTAATGATAACCACTATATATAAAAATAGATTAAAAACAAATTTCTTCTGTATAGCACAGGGAACTATATTTAATATCTTGTAATAACCTTTAATGAAAAAGAATATGAAAATGAACATATGTGTGTGTGTATATGTATATACACATGACTGGGACATTACGCTGTACACCAAAAATTGACATATGTAACTGACTATACTTAATAAAAAAAAAGTCTATACATAGAGTCTATGACTGGCCCTTGGGTCATTGTATTGCATATCCGACCCCCCCCCTCAAACAGTCTGAAAAATCAGTGCTTATGTTTGCTCCCCCAGGGTATAGATCCGTATAGTTTTCATCACCTTTTCAAAAGAGATGCCTGAACTGTAATAAGTTGAAAAGCACTGAGTTTATAACTATTTAGTCAGAAAGTAGAGAGATGACCTAAATGTCCCCCTTAAAATCCATTTACAAGCCTCGTGATAGACTATAATAGAACTTCAAAACACTCACAACACAACACAACCACCCTTATTAGGAGTTGTTAAAATTTTATGTTCTTTATCTCAGTTTTATCTGAGATGCCAAGGATCAGAAAAATTCTGATAGGTGCTCAAAATCCCCACATTTCAAAGAGAGACAGTAGACCATTAACAGGGAATGCTGTAGGATTGAGAGCCTAGTTTTTCCAGCTAGCGTTACCAATACCAGCTTCTACAAGGACGTAGATCAAAAAGACCTGGGGAATGAATTTATTGAAGAAAAAGTTTAATGTGTGTATGTACCTACCCCTAACAACCCTTCAGTCCCCAACTATAAGTCAGTCTTAGGAGGTTCCAGTTAGAGGTCCTCAAACTCCCCATGAAAGAAAAATACAGCTTTCAGTATCAGCCAGGTATACATTACAATGGTCCTGGCCACCAAATTCTGTGCTTTCACTTTTTTCTCCTTCCCTGAGGCCCACGTTTTCAGGGGGTCAAAAACCAAGGCCTTCAAGGGAGACAAGAGATGGGGCAAGGGAAAGGAAAATCAGTTGACCACAGTCCTCTTGCCCACTATAGGTGTCTGGAATAAACACTGTATCAACCTGCAGAGGGCGAATCTCTAAATTAGCTAAGAGCTGGCAGGTTTAGGATAACTGCACTGGGCTGTAAATTTTAATCACAGAAACAAGACTATTTCTACAAGTTACCAAAAGACTACCTCACTTCCTAAAAACTGGAAGGAAAAATGTGGTGCCTGCACCAAATTGCATATAAAAAGTAGGGAAAAAATATATCCACATTTTGTGCTTGAATGGGCTGTGGAGGAAAAATTAAGTTGCTTTTGCCTATTTTCTTGGGTCAGCCACCGTCAAAAGATGGCTCCTTTTTATCAAATACGATATTGAGATGGTGGTGGATACTGAACAACTCATATTTTTCTATTGCCTGGTGGAAAAAACCCTAAGACACTTGTTTATTCTTTTCTTTTCTTTTCTTCCTTTCTTTCTTTCTTTTTTTTAAATCTGATGCATGGGTGGGCAAGTTAGTGTAACTCTAAATCCAGCATCCAGCTGTAACTTTCTACAATCCTTAAAGCTGTTACTCAAGGGTATTTCAGTGCCCTGCAAGGTGGTTTGAGTAAGGCAGTATTTCCGGAACTTTGAGGGCTAATTACATACATATCAGATACCTTAGGATGTTTTAGTTTTGTTTTCCTCACCTGAAAACCACTTAAATACTTTTAAAGTTTCTGGGGTTAATTTTTTTTTTTCCTTATTCAAAGATACTTTCTCTCTGGCCAAGGCTATTTCATGAGTGCACTTTTCCCCTCCACCTGCCTCTCTAGTCATCAAATTACCTTTTATTCCATGGAAATACAACAATTATTAGGAGGAAGAACACATGAGATAAAGATTCTAGAAATAGTAAGAAATTGTAAGTCCTTTTGAGGGATGATTTCACTAGTTCCTCTGTCTTTAACCTTGGTAGTCTTAAATGTGCTTCAAGATATAAGCCCTAGTCATAGAATAAGCAAATATTTGTGGGAAATCTATTTTGAGCAAGGTCCTGAGCTTAGAACTCAGTAGAGAACATTTTCAATTGAAATTATCATCATCGTCATTGTCGTCATCATCATGTAAAGCAATTCCATACACCTTGTTACATTCCTGACAACTCTTGTTGTGAATAACTCATTTCTAGGTTCTATATATTTTGCTCTAATCCTGGTTTCACAGGGCATTGCTATTTATTGCTTGAAATCACCTATGTATAGGCTTGTCAGATATGTGTGTCTGTGTGCATATTCACAGACACACGTATACACAAACATACATATACACATGGATTGTACTAGCTTTAGCATGGGAAAAGAACAGAGACAGGTAAGGACATTCTGAAATAGGCTTTACTTTACAGGTGGATGGTTGAAGGAGGCTTTGCATTTATAAATGTTATTTACAAGTACAGTGGCTGAGATTCCTAACTTGTATGTCAGACTGACCTAGCATTAGTCTCTCTCTCTCTCTCTCTTTTTTTTTTCTCTCAACACCAAAAGCCAGTATATTTTGGGCACAGTGGAAGTTGGGAATTTTCCATAGCTGAAGTACTCCTTTGCTTTTCACTTTCAGACAGCACAGGGCAAATTCCAGATAAACCTTATCTATGTCTACTCACTGGCTTTATGAACTGACACAAGTCATTTATCTTCTGTTAGCTTCACTATTCTCATCTGAAAAATGGGACTAATAGAAATATAACCTTCCTCATTGGATATTGTGAGTTACTAAATGAGAGGATACGCAGGTGCTTAACTTGGTAGTTTATGCTCAATAAATGATATCTTTTTAGTGCTTGCTCTATGCTTGTGACCATGATAAACTTATACAGTAGTGTGAATTCAATTACCATGATCATTTTCCTTTTCTAGACGAAACAACTTAAACTGAGAAAATGTAGATGATTGTCTATCTTTATGATGCTAATAGGTGACAGAATTCAAACTCAGCCCCACTCCTAGCCACAGCATTCTGCTAACTCTTTCCATCTCCCTGGTGCATAAGTGTGCCCTCAAACACACAAGCACAGGCGAGCCTAGACCTTCCACCCTCTTATGACGTCTTAGAATAAGGGAGTCCTGAAATTGTACAGCTGGAAGGAACCATCAACAGTAATATTGGAAATGTAATTCTTAGTTTTTCATTGTCCCGTGGAGATTTATAGGTTTAAAAGACTTTTGCATATTTTATGTATTTCAGTTCTGAACTTCCCCAGTATATCTTGAAGTGGACTATTAATGCCAATTTACTGGAGAGGAAAAATAAGGATTCAGAACTTTCTTTGACCCTGCTTGGTTCTCAACAGAGTGACTTGCTGAAGGCCACATATCTGGTGAGTGGTGAAACTCTGACTCCAATGCAGCCCTTCTAACTTCAAATGCAATGCTTTTGGATACACATTACTTAATATCTGAATTATAATACCTCTCATTTATTGAAAGTTTCAATATTAGCTCCAATATTAGCTCCACATTCTTCTAGGGTTTTACGTGACTCTACTAATTGAAACTTTAAACGAACTTTTTGAGGTGTATATCAGCACCCCTTCATTTTCCTGATAAGTTAAAAAAAAAAAAGGCCTGGATGATTTAAGTAAATGACTCAAGATCTAATAGAGAAGAGGTTTAGATGCATTTGCATGAATTCAGGTCAGTGTACTATGGAAGTTAATTCTCTACCACTCTAAGAGTAAGAGACCAGAGAGCTTCACATGGAAGATTTTCATCCTAAGGCCTTGCTCAAAACAATTGCTGCCTTCATGTACAAATTGTTTTCAAGCTGAAGTACATTGTTCAAGGTCAAATGGCTATTTGGTAGATTCCTTCTCCTTTCTATTCAGATTCAAGCCATCAACCAATGCACATAATAATTGTATTTAATTTTCATGAGAAAGTGCAATGTAACTAATCTCCTGTCACTGCACTCTTCATCCACACACGCTCTCGATCAAAGATGGTTCAGCGCAGTGGAAATAATTTTTTTAAAAGCACGGGATCCCAAATGCCTAGAGTTTTAGTTTTCTTACTCTCTTGATTCTAAGTGGCCACTAGCTGAACCTGAAAGATATAACTTCCTGTGGAACCCCTCTGGGTTGTTGTTTTAAAGGGGCAAACTGAGAGGAGAGACATTAATTTTAACATCCACTTATCCTCTAATCCATTGGGTCTCCTTGCTGTGGTGCATGATAGAGCAGAAAGTGTTTAAAAATGACAGCAAATGTTGGGAATATAAATGGGGAAGTATTTCTGGAGGACAGTTTGGCAACAGATTAAACTGAAAATGTGTGGATCCTTTAACCCAAGGATCCTACTGTAGAAATAACTGATAAGAAAGAGTTTGCATAAGAGTGAGAGAGAGAGAGAGAGAGTGAGTAAAATATTGACAAACTGCAAGCAACCTAAATATTACTCAGTTAGGAAACTAGTTCAATAAACCATGACAAGTCAATTCAATGGATTTAAAAGTTTTTTTCTTTTTTTAATGGTGTAAACCTATATGTAAATGAAAGAAAAGATATTTAAGAATTTTTGATAAGTGGAGAAATAGGTTATGGGTAAGTACGTAAATATATTTATGAATGCAACGAATGTTTACTGAGCAAGAATTAAATGTCAAGCATTGCTTTGATGTGATCAAATTTGTATCGCAAGTATTTTGTGTGTGCACACACAGTGGAAGAGATATCTAAAGGGCTGTTCATATAATGATAAAGCATGGGATTTGGGGGACAAATTTTACTTTTATTCTATGTTCTTATCAGAATTGTTTGCATTTCAAAAATAATTACGCCTGTATTGTTTTTTATAATTTGAAAAGTCAAATTCATTCAGAAAAAAAGGTGAAAGAATAGCCCACTGGTGGGATGGACCTTTTGCCATGATGGTTCTGTTCCAATAAGCATGGAGGAGAAGTCAAGGCATAGAAATCCCACTGGTGCTCTAGTTTCCCAAGAAGTAAAAAGATAAAGACCTCTCCCAGTCCTATTCTGGAGGGGTCATCTTTTAGGCACAGAGAGGGGGGTCCAGAAAATGTACTCACTGGCAAGGCAGTAGGGCTCCGGGTGCCTGAAGTTCTCTGAGTTAGAGAAGCAGCTGCATTAATTACAGCTAATGAAGTTTTCTAAAGGAGGCCAGAGGAGGGCTGTGTCAACAACCCTCCCTAGAGCTCAGTGTTACTTCATTATGCTGAATCTTATGACTGAGATCTTCTCATCTGGTCTTTGCAAAAGACAATGCATTTGGTTTCATGAAGAAGATTCCTGCTCTTATGAATTAGATACATGGATCTACATGGATGGGGCTATCTTCTTAACTCTAGTGATTCTTACCTCTGGTTTTAAAATCATTTGGAGGGAGATTTTTGGAAAGCACCAAAGCATAAGTAAAGCATGTCCATGATTCAATGTCTGGTTTAAGCCTAGTTATTTTAAAAGCTCATTAGGTGATTCTAAACATATAGCCAACATAAACATGCGGCCAACACTGGCCTTAGAGAAAGAACTCCTACATTCTTGTCTTATCTCTAATACTTACTGGTTGGTTAGCCTTAGGCATAATATTTAATCTCTGAGTTATCATTTGAAAAACATCATGAAGATAAAAATATTCATTATACCAAACTCATGTGGTTTATGTGAGGATTACATGAGAGAATGTGTATTAAAGTACTTTGTAAAGTGCTAAGTAAATAATAAGTTTAATAAGCCTTTGTTCCCCCTGCCCAAATATGACACATAATCCAAGGTCAATATACTAAAGCATTACTTCTCAAAATGATGAATATGAACTATCTATATCCAAATCACCTGGGCCACTTGTTAAAAATTCAGAGTAAAAATGAACAGGGATGTTTGGAAATAGGGTCCAGGATCTGCATTTTAAACAAGCAATCCAATGTGCTCCAATGAAACAAGACTGAGAACCAAAGCTAAATTCTTGCAAGCGGATGCAGCAGACTGTGGTAACTCTGATACAGGGCAAAGACTGGCAGTAGTTCCAAAGCAGCAGCGCCACCAGTGTTTGGCTAATATTAATAACAAAAGCAGATCAGAAGATACAAATTCACTCTCAGCTTTGACCATGTCAAGGTGGATTCTCTTAGTGCTCTCCCGACATTCTGTGTTGTGTCTTGTAACTTTTTACAACTTACCTCATCACTGTTTGGTCTAGGACAAAAGAGTGGCTTGCCACTGGTGAAACACATGATTTAAATGTGTGTGTTGGCTGTCTTGACATCACTCCTCTATTACACGAAGGGTACACCCTGCAGGCCCTTGTGAATGGGGGTCTCTGCTCACTCTGCTTTTGGAGGTCTCTTAACTCTATGGACTGATGCAGCACCTTGTCCAGCACAAAGGTGTCTCATGCCTGGTCTTATTGCCTCTTCTACTTAGAAAGACATCCATAGCTGGGTTGAAAATGCTCTGAGATCTTCCTTAGGAAATGTTAAATTCTTAAGTGTTGTATCCCACCTCCAATAGAACAGACAATTCCCCAAAACAGAGAGAGCACTTAAGATACTTGCTCCTAGCATAATCAAGTCTTACTTTTCTAGTACTTGAAATAATTGCCTAGGATATAGTTCGAGGGGCACAAGGTAAGCTACACACAGGCAAAGTCTGTCAAATATACCTTTCTGTAGAAATAAAGAGCACTAGGCTGGGTAGCTGAAGACTTGGGAGGGATCATGTCCTTGTACCTGTCACTGGTGAGCTAAGTTACTTCGCTTCTCTGAGCCTCAGTTTATAAATCTGGAAAATGGGGAAAGCAAAACTTTGCAAGCATTTCTCAAAAAACAAGAGATAATATGAGATTAGATTGAGAAAATGACAGGATAGTCTTTGGAAAACCAAAAGCTATTAGAAAAAGTTCTTTAGGATTTTACATTACTGAAGACAGTGATGTGATAGCTAATCATCCCTCAAATAACCAATGCTCCCCTCCCAAAAAAACACCCTCCGTAAGTGCTCAATGATTACTGATTTTTTTTTTTTTTTATGCAAGAGGCAAATCCCATCCTACCATAAATTGAAGTCATAGTTTGGAGAGCAGAGTGTCTGCCATCAAGGGAACATAATGGCACAAAACGCTAAGAGCAGATGTGTTCATTCCTCAGCATGTCCAGGGAGAGTATACAGACTCATAGGGCCCCAAAGTAAAACTGCTGAAGGAGGCAGGGAGAATAAGGGCAAGGAATATGGGAAGACACAAGATTCCTGAGTGCAAGCATGTTAGAGATTTTCTTTGGTACAAAAATTTAGATGTTTTGAAATAGAGAATAACCTTCCCTTTCAAAACTTCCTCTGACTTAGGAGAAGCCTGAATGTGACCCAGGACCCTGTGAGAACCCTGCATGGAACAGACAGGACATCCTCTCTCTGGGGGTCACGAGGGAGGGTTGCTAGGCCTGGCATTAGCAGAGCAGATTAGTGGCAGGTCAGCCCTTTTACAAGGATAAGCTATTTCTCGATAAAAGTATGCTGCCTGATAGACAGGGGCAGGAAACACTAATTCACAGGCTTTTAGTGGCTGACAGGCACTTCACATTCATAACTCGCTCTCTGCTTGCAACGGCTATTAAACCAGTGGCAGGAGGCTTGGGCCTCCACAGAGAGCAAGATGACCTTGGTCAGGGTTGGTGGGGAAGAGGAGAAAGAGGCAGCATGGAAAGACATTGAGATCTACTCTTATAAGTGTGAAAATGGAATTAAAATAGTCCAAGACCATTGCCACTTAACCTTAGAAACCTCTCACCCAGACAGCCTGATCTTCTGTGCTTCCTCATTACAGGCTTTTAGATGGTCAGTCAGAATAAGACCAAAAAAGAACCTAGTTAACTCCCCTCCTTTGAAGAGTTCTAGAGAGGACAAGTGGTCTTTTCTTATATTCACCAATATATTTAGGGGCATAATCTGGGTGGACATGGTGGTATAGGGATAATTCTTGAAATAGATCATGCAGCAGATCTGAAATTTCTACAAAGTAATTTATCATGCTAAATATTGAGTGAATATTGTGATTTTTAAATGCTAAAAAGGTGGAATATTTTATTTAGCTATTTCAGTTACAAGCAAAATAAAATACACAAATAGCTATAGTAATGCAAGTATTTAAAATGTGCACTAGACATTGTAGTAAATGCCTCATGTGGATTTTCTCATTTAGTCCTCACCAGCACCCCCACAAGACTGGGTGGCTTGTTTTCCTATTCTGTAGAAAATAAAACCAAGACTTAGCCAAGGCTAAGAGACTTATTTGTGATCACACAGTTAGTGGGAGGAAGAAGCAGGTTTCAAACTCAGCTTACAGGCCTCCAGTAATTCTGGAGATGAATTTAGATGCTAAAGCGAAGCAGCCAAGTGAAATGGTTATAAACATGAAACTTGGAGGCCAAAGTGTCTGGGTTCAATATGGGCTTTGCCATTTAGTAGCTGTGAAACCTTGGGCAAGTTTTCTAATCAACTTGCCTTAGTTTCCTCATCTGGAAAAATGTTATTATTGGCACCTATGTCAGAGGGTTGCTGTGAGAACAAATTAAGTATGCAGTAGAACAGCATCTGTCACGTAGTTTGGGCTTCATGCATACCAGCTCATATGACTATTAAATGGAAAATCAAACAAAAAAATTAAAGTGAATATAGTCTAGAATCTGGGCCTGTTCCTTATGATGCAAGAAATAAGTGCTGAAAACCAACTGTGAGCCAGGTATTGTGACACCTGCTGGGCAAATAATGATGAAAAGTCTGATATGGTCCCTGATAACAAAAGTACAGGTTTAGTAATAAATAAGTAAAGCCTATCCAGCTGTTACAAAACATTATAAATATTTTATAGCTATTTTGTGGATGAGAAAGTTGAGGCCTAAGATACATACTTGCCAAAGGTTACAGGAAAGAGAGGTTCAATCAGAATTAAAATTTGAGTCCTTATTTTTCTGATTCTAAAAATCTGGGTTCTCATCTGCTCCTTTTTTCTTGCATCATAAACGTATGCACATGTGTGTCCTAACCTGGAAAAAACAAAAGACACCCAGTGGACAAGGTGATACAGAAAGCTAGATTTTTTACTTTCAGCTCAAAGCTCTTTTTATCCACATGATTGGTAAGGGATATAAAAGTACTAAAAATTATGAGGAAAACCCTTGGGTTGTGAAAGCTAGTTGGATATCAGAACTGAATTATAGTTAGATTTAGATTAAGTTACAGGGGAAAAAATTAGCCTTCCCTGTAGATAGCCTATTTATCCATACTATCTGCCATGTACCTCTTTCCACAGCTAGGAGGCAAAAGCCAATGACCTTAACAATGTAAAGAACTATGACCTAACAACAACAACAACAAAACCTTGCATGACTTTACATCACACCCTATCCCGGGATGAATTCTGGATTGATTAAGTTCCTAAATGGGAAGGATAAATTAATAAAAGTTTACTAGGAGTTTTATGACCTTAAGATTCGGGAGCATTTCTAAAATCAAGACACAAAAATCACAAACCACAAAGGAGAACATCAAAGGATTTTAATACATCAAAGTTAAAATAACTGTTTAACAAAAAAAGATAGCATAGACAAAGTTAACAGACAGGTGCCAGACTAAGAAAAGATAATTGCTAAATTAATAACTGACAAAGAATTAATTAGAATTCCTGTAAAACAGCAAGAAAAAGCTAAGAAACCTAAAAAGGATGGACTAATTATTTGAATAGCACATGAGGAAAAACTTGAAAGACCACTCACTTGGAAGAGATGCTCAACTTCAGCACTGATCAGAGTGATGCAGATTACAACAGTCATAAGACATTAATTTTGCAGAATTAGAATGGTAACAAATAGAAACACAGATCCCACGTGCCTATGATGACAGGTCAAAATGGAAAGGCTCATGAACTCCTGATAACATAAGCTAACAAGCCACTGTAACAACAACAACAAAAAATCATGTTACATTTGCCCAATTAGTTTTGCACACACTCTAAATATGTTGATTATGCTCTTACATATAGGTCTCAGAGAAGCTTTAACTGGTGTGCGAAGAGCTATATACACTATTGTACATCGGTCCTTTTCTCAAATGTGGTAGTAAAGTGTTGGGAGTATTCTATGGTCTAGCGAAAAGAAAGCAGATTAAAAAAATAAAACATATTCTATTCATTGCTTAAGATTTATACTGTGCAATGATCAGGAGTGGACTGTATCCACACGTGGTGATGTGGCTTGTTCCCCCAGAATATGATGCTGAGGGAAAAAAAATTATGAAAACCATACTTACAATATAATAGAATTTGTCATAATTTAAATGTTATACTCACTCAGCAAGTCATATATTTTTCAGACTTTCATATATGTAAATAAATATATGAAAGTATATTGGAAGGAAATACTTGAATAGAAAATTTATAGGTCCCTGTCAGGAGAGGGAAATAAGATTATAAATGTGAAATGCAGAGGAAATAATAAAATGCATGATGACTGTGTACTGTGAATATTGGAGTGGCTATGACTATCTGAAGTAAGGAACAAAATTGCAAAAGAATCATATATAATAATATTTCACCATTTTTGAGCACTAACTATATGCCTAACTCCAAACAATGCACTTTCCATTAATTATCACATCTAACTGTCACAAAACATTATCCAGTGAGTATTGCATAGCTATTTTAGGAAGAAGTTTGGGGCATAAGGAAGCAGAATTGCCAAAGGTTACATGGATGGTAAGAGGTTGATCCAGAATTGATACCTAGGACGTTATTTGCCTGAGTCCAAATCCTGTGTTCTCATCTCCATTTTCTTATCTTACTTACAAATGATTGTTTTAAGAGAGAATCCTATGTGAATGTGTATGGACAAGGATAATAAAGTAAAAGCTCACTTCAGCCTAGAGTGTCTGTGAATCATTTTAGTTTTGAATTTTCAAATCCTAACTACCTTGGAGAATCTTGGCACAATAAATCTAATCTTCAACATGTTGTGCTCCATTTTGCATAAGGAGGCAGTGGATGAAGATGAAAGATGAGACCTCCAACCCCTAGCATTCAATCAAGAGATATGCTTAAGTTGGGGCTGATATGGAGAATAAAGCAGCTCAAATTTTAAACAATAGGCATGTCTAGACAAAGAAGATTCGAATCAGAAACTAGATTAAAGGTTTTGTCACAGATGGTGGAATCACAAAGGGTTTAATTTATTTGGACATGTGAGAAGTCATTATAAGCAACTGACAAAACAGAATCAGTGGAAAAGCTAGTTGTGTTTCCATCAATGAATAGAATTTAAGACTACAGGTCAAGTGCCAGGGTTGATATTCAGTAAGAACCATGGACAGCACAACAGGTCGTATTGAGACCATGGCCCTTTGTCAGCTGCATATCATATTTTTTGCCAGTCTAATCCATGATGCCATCCCCTGGGCTGTAGGGGGGTCCATGTTTCTGGGGTCAGATCCTGTTCTTCGGTGTGCGAGTTTGCCTGTTCTTCCTTCTAAGGTTCCACAGCCTGTTTTATGGCTATCCTCTAAGGGTAGGCATACATTTTAGCTTCAGGAGTTTCATGAAATAGGTAGGAGCTGATTGTAGGGAGCATTTGAGGATTATCTTCATCAATACACCCTTACTCCAGTGCTGACCCATTTTTATCCCTCCCCACTGAGTCTTGAGACAGTAGGCCTGATGCCTAGAATAAAAATCCCATCCACCGTTTAGTGACAATCGAAAAATTATTTTCTTTAAAGCCAAGCTCATAACAGAAATGCCCGGATTCTCAAGTAGTGTGTCAAGTGTGCCTCTGTGTTTCCATTCACTTGTCAATATGCAGTGTTTCCCAACTCAAAAGATAACAGGAGGAGGAAAGAAAAGAAAGAAGAATCTTTATGGGAGAGTAGGTAAAGGCAAGTCATGTCATCAGGTAGCATGCAGATACGAAGAAAGCAACCCCAGAAGGTAGCATATGCAGCTGGAGAAAGCACAGGGGCAGAAATAAGATGTAGATTATATTTCTGAAGTTTCCAGGAATGAGCTGAGTGACTTTGGATTAGTCCTTTAACTTCACTCTCCTTCACTCAGTTTTCTTATCTATGAAGTGGAAAAATTTAGGTTTATTTTGCATAACTCACAAGACTATTGAGGGAAAATACGATAATACATATGGAAACTATTTGGGAAATGTTATATAACTGTTTCTGGAACCTGATAATTATTAATGGCAATATTTGGCCAAAGAAGGTGCATTTTAATTGACAATGGCTTGAATATATCGAGAGAAAATTTTATTCTCACCTATGTGGGAATATAGCAGTAGGGGAAGTGAAAGTGTGAACATAGAGAAATTTAGAAAATAATCATTCAAAATGAAATGGAAATATATTTTGTCACACAGAGAATAACAGTGTGAGGTGATCTAACAGGAGATGTCTTTAAGGCCAAGAAAATGTATAGAGAAACACTAGGGACATTCAAGAAATAATTAGATGGCTTCCTGGGGGAAATAAGACTGTGTGGTGAGAAAGAGAGAGTAGAACACAAAGACAGAACATGAGAAGTGAATAATAAGACAATCTAGGAAGACCTGATGGAAGATTTCTTCTTGCTTTTGCTCAAGAGAAGTTTGTTGGATGTTGTTAATGAGCATGTGGATGCATGAAGGAAGGATATCCCACATGGCCATCCATATATCTTTCATAAAATGACAGTCAAAATGTTGAATCTTAAGAGCTGAAAGCGTCTCGGAGACTGATTAGTAACCCCCTACCTCATGCAGGAATTATGGATATGCATTTACTTACATTCAGAAGTGGGGAGCTCACTACCTTATAAGCTACTCCCTCCCTTCTGTCCAACCTCTCTTCATCATAGGGAGCTGACATTTGCAGCTGTGCCATGTCTAACAAATAGCTTTGTTCTGTATATCAAAAATATACTCAGCCCCCTTCCCAACATTCTCAGAATCCCTGCTCTGTGCTAGGCACTTTACTAAGCGGTAGAGATTCAAAGATGGAAAATATGTCCTTAAATGAGTAAAAATGATTGCAACTATGGGAAAGGCAGGACTGCACCCTCCTCTGGCGTCCTTCAAATACTTGAACACAATATCTGAGTCTTCCCTTGATCTTTTATTCTACTATGTAAATATATAATTTACCACCAATCACTTATTTAATATTGTTTCTAGATCTTCTCATGTTCTTACTTTTTTCTTTTCTGGGCATGAGCTAGTTTTTTAGAGCTTTTATTAATATATGGTGTCTAACATTTTAAAGGTAAATGAACAGTTATTTTTTTAGAACTGTGCAGCCTCTTGAAATAAGAAATGTACTGTTAGAAATTTATGAAGGATATTCCATGATCATATGAAAGAATAAAGTTGGGGACTTAAAAATAGCCCAGCTTTTGCTGGCATCATACAATAGAGATCAAACCCTCAACAACAGAGAACAGTTGTAGATTTTAGTGATTTGGGCAGAATAATGTAATAAGACAAACCTTGACCTTAGAGTAAAAAAAAAAGAAATCTAGATTTGAATACTGTTTCTGTCATTTATTAGCTGTAATAACTTGGCCATAACATACCACTCTCTGAGCATATTTGATCATATTTAAAAATTGGAATACTGTCTACCTATTTCAGATTGTACTGAGAAGAAAAAATGAAAACAAAATGAGATCTTATCTATATAACTGCTTCATAAACAATAAAATGTAATGCAAATGTAATGTGGCATTGCTATTCTTATAATCAAATGGGTTGACACAGAACAAAATATTCCATTCTGTAGCTACCTGAATTCAGTAAATGTGTATTATAGTCTAACAAATTAAAATCCCAGTGGTAGTAATAGCTACCATTTATTGAAGTTTTATTATGTGCCAGGCAGTGCCAGGTGCTTTACGAACATTATCCCATTCGGTTCCTGAGATACAGCCAGTGCTATGACTTTACCCAACCTGTCTCATTTTCCTTTCAGGCACAATCAAAACTGTATTTTCCAACTTTACCTGTAGTTAATCAGGGCCATATGATTGAACTTAAGGGGACTGTCCTACCAAGGGATGCCCATAAAATGTTAGGCATGAGGCATGATCTTCTATCTTGTTACCTATCAGCTGGAGGGATATAAATGCTCAGGTCAATTTCCGGTGCCATGCAGTGGAATCACTGAAGATTACAGTTCCTCTGTCAGCCCATGGTTCTTTTTTTTTTTTTAATTAATTGGAGTATAGTCAGTTACAATGTGTCAGTTTCTGGTATACAGCATAATGTCCCAGTCATGCATATATATACATATATTCATTTTCATATGAAGGTTATTACAAGATATTGAATACAGCTCCCTGTGTTATACAGAAGAAATTAACTTTTTATCTGTTTTTATATATAGTTGTTAACATTTTCAAATCTGAAACTCCCAGATTTATCCCTCCCCCACTTACCCTGATAACTATAAGATTGTTTACTATGTCTGTGAGTCTGTTTCTTTTGTAGATGATTTCATTAGTGTCCTTTTTTTTCTTTTTCTTTTTCTTTTCTTTTTAGATTCCACATATGAGTGATATCATATGGTATTTTTCTTTCTCTTTCTGACTTAGAGTGACACTCTCCAGGTTCATCCATGTTGCTACAAATGGCATTAATTTTATTCTTTTTTATCACTGAGTATTATTCCATTGTAAAATATACCACAACTTCTTTATCCAGTTATCTGTTGATGGATGTTTAGGTTGCTTCTATGTCTTGGTTATTGTGTATAGTGCTGTTATGAACATTGGGGTCCATGTATCTTTTCAAATTAGAGTTCCCTCTGGATATATATGCCCAGGATCAGGATTGCAGGGTCATATGGTAAGTGTATTTTTAGTTTTTTGAAGACTGTCCATGTTGTTTTCCATAATGGCTGCACCAAACTACATTCCCACCAGCAGTGTAGGACGGTTTCCTTTTCTCTACACCCTGTCCAGCATTTATCATTTGTGGGCTTTTGAATGATGACTGATATGAGGTGATACCTCATTGTAGTTTTGATTTGCATTTCTCTGATAATTAGAGATACTGAGCATTTTTTCATGTGCCTATTGGCCATTTGTATGTCTTCATTGGAGAACTGCTTGTTTAGGTCCTCTGCCCATTTTGGGATTGGATTTTTTGTTGTTTTTTGGGTTTTTTTTTTTTCTCATTAACTTGCATGAGCTGTTTATATATTCTGGAAATTAAGCCTTTTTCAGTCACATCATTTGCAAATATTTTCTTCCATTCTGTAGGTTATCATTTTGTTTTGCTTATGGTTTCCTTTGCTGTGCAAAAGCTTGTAAGTTTAATTAGGTCTCATTTGTTTATTTTGGCTTTTATTTCTATTGCCTGGATAGACTGCCCTAGGAGAACATTGCTAAGATTTATGTCAGAGAATGTTTTGCCTATGTTTTTTCCCTAGGAGATATATCGTGTCTTGTCTTTTATTTAAGTCTTTAAGCCATTTTGAGTTTATTTTTGTGTATGGAGTGAAGGAGTGTTCTAACTTCATTGATTTACATGCTGCTATCCAGTTTTCCCAACACTACTTGCTGGAGAGACTGTCTTTTCTCCATTGTATATTCTTGCCTCCTTGTTGAATAGTAATTGAACATAGGTCTGTGGTTTATTTCTGGGCTTTCTGTTCTGTTCCATTGATCCATATGTCTGTTTTTGTGCCAATATCATACTATTTTGATTACTGTAGCTCCGTAGTATTGTCTGAAGTTTGGAAGGGTTATTCCTCCATCTTCATTCTTTTTCTTCAGTATTGCTTTGGCAATTTTGGGTCTTTTGTGATTCTGTATAAATTTTAAGGCCTTGGTTCTTGAATGATGTTATGAATCAGAGCCTCCTCCTTAAAGCCCCCATGCTAAACTGGCATGTTGGAATGAACTGTAAGCAAGAAATAAACTTTTGTTTGGTTAAGCTACCTAAGTTTTGGAACTGTTTATTATAGAACCTAGAATTAATTATCCCAATAATTAAAGTTCCTTAAAACATTAACTTGTTGCCACAGTCAGGAAAGAATGTTCATAAGATCCTGCCACTATATCTATCAGCCTACCAGAACCTGGGCTTATGAACTTTATTTTCCTCTTTACCTAAACATAGGGATTTTTGTCTGCTTTGTTCTTGGCTTTATCTTCATTTTCTAGAAGAGGACTCAACCAATATTTGTTGAATAAATCTACAAACGTATGAAACTCTTTAGATGTGGATATTTGCTTTTAATCTCAATTTTAGGTAATGCTAACTTACCTCTCAGACACTCTACGGAACTGCCTCATTCAGCCACACCAAACCTGCAGTTAAAGATGAAGATCATGTTTTATCAACTGCAGCTTTCTATTAGCAAGATGTTCTCTCTAGTTAAGAACAAATTTTGTGGCTCATAATGGTGGATCTCAAGGGCCAATAAGTTACTTCCAGATCATCCAGTGAATTTATGGGATCAATATAAGTTTAACATTAATACATTTCATTCCATTCTCTTTAACCAACCAAACAGAATTTGGTGTCTCATGGACCATCATTCCCAGGAGACTAAACACACAAGATCAGGGGAAAAAATTAGAAAATGAAATGTTTAAAGGCAGGGCAGAAAACCTTACTGATTTCCATTTTTCTCTAAGCCACTATAAGAAATAAAAAGAAAGAAAACTACTACTAATTAAATGCAGTAAATCACATTTAGTCCTAATAGGTATATAAAAAGTTGTTTTCCTTCATTTTCCAGATGGAACCTCCAGAGTCAACAAGTTGAAGGCTATTGTACAATTCCACAGAGCTGTTACATGGTTCTAATCCAGTTCTTCGATCTTAAAGACTTCATTTGGTTCAATTAATATTCTATCAATGGCTTATTACCATTCATTTGCTATTAGCAACAAGTAGCAGAAACACTGTTGTACAGGGTAATGGTTAAAGCAGAGTTTGTAAGAAAGTCAGAATTGGGATTAAAATCTGACTCTGCTGTTAACCCACTGTAAAATCTTGGACAGTTCAATTAACTTCTGGGGACTTGAGTTTCCTCAGGTGTATGATGGGGATTTGCTAGTACTAATTGAATTAATTTATTACACGTCTGTCTTGGTGACTTTTGCATAGTAAATGCGCAGAAAGTGAAACTATTTGCATCATTGTTATTAGTATTCAAGTCAGTATCTCACTGAAAGCTTTTTGATACTGAAGATTTACTCTTCCCTCATTAGCTTCACTAGGACTTTGAGTTTAATAATAGATACTTTTCCTTCTCCAGATTTAGTTCGTTCATTTAATATAAATTTATCAAGGACATGCACAATGTTAGATACCCGGGATAGATACACAATTAAAGTACACTTCCACCATCAAAACTCATTGAAATTACATACCATTGGTAGCATTTAGCAACACAAAGGGACAGGGAAGAATAACAAAAAATTTCACGGATCCAACACAGTACATTCCTTAAAAATATAAATGCTACTTTCTTTGAATTGCAATTTAAAACTGTAATTGGTTTTAGAAGACTTTGGATTTCAACTCCAATATGTAAATAGCTGGGAAGTCAACACTCATTCTTACAACAAGGTAAACCTTGACAAACTGAAAATCAAAGACTTTTCTTGGAATTAGCAGAAAATGGAATTTTCAGGGTAAATCTCCACCCTGAAATCTGGAGAGACAGGCTCATGCAGAGAGAGAGAACCAAGTGCTGCTTACCTAGAGCAGAAGCTGCTGGAGCTGTGTAAACTGGTAGGAACATGTAAATGGTAATTTATATGAGTAACTGGAGACAGTGCAGATGAGCATGAGATTGAGACACTCCTGATTACTACAGTCTTAGGGATGTCCCCACTCATTTGTGGTCTTTACCTTGAGAACACCATCAGGTTCTCAGGGCGAAAATGTGAGAAAGATCTCTTCATAGCTCTGGCAGAAGAATTCAAAATACAGTTGACCTTTGAACAACATGAGCTTGAACTGCACAGGTCCACTTATGTGTGGATTATTTTTTCTATAAATAGGTACTACAGTACTATACAGTCCTCAGTGGCTGAATCCATGGATGTGGAACCACGGATACAGAGGGCCTACTGTAAAGTTAAAAGCAGATTTTCAACTGCATGGGGGTCGGTGCCCCCCACCCTCATGTTTTTCAAGGGTCAACTGTAATTTATGTAGATACTCACCTTCAAGGTGTTAGGGCACATCTCCTAACTCCTTAAGTGTGGGCTGCACACAATACTTTCTTTCCAGAGGATACAGTATTAAAAGGGGGAAAGGATAACCTCACCAAGAAAAAAGCTGCCCAACCAGATGATCAAGGGTAACATCAGTAGTAATAAATCATGTTGATGGTATATACCCTTGATATGATGTAATGAGAATGATGCTTTCCTCCTGGGGTCTTCCACCTCAGAACCTATAATTACACTCTAGTCATGAACTGCCATTTCAACTTATCTTGAAAACGTCAGAGTAATCACAATTGGAGAACATTCTACAAAATTCCTAGCCAGTATTCAAAACTGTCAAGTTCAAAAACAAAGTCTGAGGAACTGTTACTCTCAAGATGAGCCTAAGAAGATACGATGACTAAATATATGTGGTATCTTGAAATGGATCCTAGAACACATGCAAAAAGAGAATATTAGGTAAAAACTGAGGAAATCTGATAAAGTATAGTCTTTAGCTATTTTTTAAAATGAGATACCATTAACTACCCATTAATGTGGCTAAAACTAAAAAGACTAATAATGCTAAGTGTTGGCGAGTATGTGGAACAACTGTGGCTCTTATGAGCTTTTGATAGGTTATAAAATGGTACAATCACCTTGGAAGTAGTTTTATAGATTCTTACAAAATTAAACACACACACTACTATGAGACCCAGATAGTCAACTTCTACATATTTACTTCAAATAAGTGAAATCATATGTCCTCACTAATATTTGTGCACAAATGTATATAGCAGCTTTCTTTGCAATGGCTAAAAAATTGAAAACAACCCAAATGTCCCTTTGCAGGTGAATGAATAAACGGATTCTGATGTATTCATACAGAAGGATACTTAATCTTAATTTGGACATAAAAAACCAAACTGATATGTGCAACAACATAAATGATTCTCAAAAACTTAATGCTGAATAAAGAAAGCCAGAAAAAAATATACATTATGCATAATTCCATTTATAAAACATTCTAGAAAATGCAAACTAATCTATAGTGACAGAAGTCAGATCAGAGGTTTCCTGGGAATGGGAGTAGAGGGGTGATGGATTACAAATGGCTTAAGAAAACTTATGAAAGTGATGGAAGTATCTGTTGTCCTCTTGTGATAATGAAAAATTAAAAGGAAGCCATACACATGCAATAGAATACAGTGAAGCTATTCTGCTTTAAATGAGGTTAGGTGTCCTAGAACCCTGTACTCTTACTGCCCCTGCTTTCCATCCCAGCCCTAACACTACTTCATTGCCTCCCACAGAACATGGACTGTTATTAAATAAACATGTGACTCCATGTTTTTTGTAAGTTTTAAATTTGTAGGTCTGATTATGCTAATCAATGATCAGAGCAATCTCAGCTTTGGCAATAAATCATGATTGACTTGGATAAGTTGTTTCATTTCTCCGGATCTCAATCTACTCATTAAAAAAAAAAAAAAAATCAGAGTGATGAACTATGTTACTTATGACTACTAACTTGATAAGTATTAGCTTAACATATGCAAATGATTCAACATGATACACTACATCAACTAGAGAAAGGACAAAAATCACATGATCATCTCAATAGATGCAGAAAAGGCATTTGGTAAAGTTCAACACCCACTTATGATAAAAACTCTTACCCAAATGGGTACAGGGGGAACATATCTCAACATAAAAAGAGCTATTTATGACAAACCTACAGCCAGCATAATACTCAATGGTGAAAAGCTGAAAGCCTTCCCCCTAAAATCTGGAACAAGACAAGGATGCCCACTCTCACCACTTCTATTAAATAATACAATTATATAAAATAAAAAAGTACATATTGAAAAATTCTCAAGGTTCACTGTGGGAAATAGAAACCAATCTAGATATTTCAAAAAGAAAGGGTTTTGATACAGGAAATTAAATTCTTACAAAACCTTTGAAAGGACAGAGATAGAAATGGTCAGAGAAGATGCTGATACCACTTAGGAATCAAGACAAAAGTCTCAAATAATTTTCCTCCAATTATATCAGCTGCTAGGGGCATTGAAGTAAGTAATTTACAGGAGAATGTATGCAAGTCACTGACAAAATATTATGTCTGCCTTCTGTTTAAGCCCAGTATCAACGGCTGCTGGAGTGAGAATGCCTTCTCTTTCTCACTTTCCAAATATCTTGCCAGCACTGCTTACTGATAAAAACCTAAATTGGAATAGGCTGAAAAAATCTAGGAAATGTGGATTTTAGCCTTCCAGATGCTTTGATAGAGGAAAAGGCCTAACATCTTAAGATGCTAACAGATAATCTAGTGCATACATTATTTAATGTAATAAATGAAGGACCAAAGTTTATGACCAGTAAAAATACTACTGAACAGTCTCTAAATATTTGTTCAATAAATGAGTGAATTGTGCAGTGTAGCTTGAAACTGTAAGAGAAGACTTTATGAAGAAATAGAATCCAAGCAAGTCTTGACTGTGTTAAGATCTTCATAAAAGAAAAATCAAGTAGAAAACTCTGTGTGTCAGTTTGCTTTTGCCATATAACAAAACACTCCAGTGAAATGTTAATTTATCCCACAATTCTGTGGGTCAGAATTTCATCTGGACTCAGCTGAGTTTTTCATCTGGTCTCCTCTGAGCTCACTCATGCAGTGTGGTCAGCTGTCCCCCATGACCTGAGGACTGGTTTGTCAAAATGATTTTACCTGTTATGACTCAGCTCTGCTCCATGTGGCTTCTTATTCTTCAGCATGTTACACTGGTCTTGTTTTCCTGAAAGCTTGTCAGGTTTCAAAGAGAGAAGTAGAAACACACAAAACTTTTTGATGCCTAGGCTATGGGCCATACACCATGTCAATTCCATGACACTCTCTCGGTTAAAACAGGTCACAAGACCAGTTCAGATTCAAAGAGTAGAGAAACAGTAAAATTGCTTAGGATGTAGATACAGAAAGCCTGAATAATTATGACAATTTTCTTTTTTTATTGCACACTGCTACAGTACTATTGATTCAGGTTAAAGCTGTGTAGACAGGAATGTTTTTTGTAGACTGGAGGATCAGAGAATTTTGGAGATTACTTATGTGAATGTAGTCTGATTCTGCAGTAGTACGTAGTACTAGGGTTATAGAATTCTTCACTCGCAACATTAGACATAACAGGAAGCAAAGATAATCTTCAATGGCCTTGTTTTACAGATGACAGATATTTGACCCAGAAATGTTAAGTGAATTTTCCAAGGTCTTAACATCTGTCAGGTAAATTCAAATGGAACTGAAGCCCGACTACAACTATGCCTATTAGTCCAGGGCCTTGAATGTCAAGGAAAGAACATTTTGAATTCTTAGGAGTGCAGAGTGGATTTATAAGACATATGGGTCAGAATGTATTTGTGTGTGTGTGTGTGTGATGTGCATATTCAGTACATGCATACATGTGCACACACACACACACACACACAAAGACAGTAGGAAAAGAAGGCATAAGAGTGCCACTTTGTGTAGGTCTGCTGCCTAATTTTAATTTGGCTCACCTCCTAAGTTCTTTTATACCCTGAGCAGCAGTTATTCCCAGAGCTAATTCATACATACACTGTTTAGCACATTCCATCTGCTTCTGGAACCTGTGGCTGCACATGACATGTGTCCTGTAAGGTAACTAGTTTCTGATATTGTCTTAGAATAAACACTGCTCCTACTTTTCTTTAACAAAAATGAATGAGTAATCATAATCCTTTCATACAGTCATTCCCTCCATTGTATGAAAGACATGCAAGATGTACCCTCCTCCAAAATCTTATACGTGTATTTCCAGAATGCTTATTCAGTTGCACTGAAGGATGTGGAATCTCCAATCTGAAAAAATAAAGTCTGAATTAGGGACAAGTCCAAGTCACAGGAACTTTTTAAAGAAAAAACATGATATTATTTTGAAGGATATTAAAAAATCAATAATAAATTTGCTGAGTTAAATAGCTATGGTTTTTCAACCTCATTTTCTGGATATTTTAGTTTTGTGATGTTAGATAATTCCTTTGACATCTCTAAGACCCAGTTGCTTCAACTTTATAAACAAGGGAGTGCAGCTAAACATCCTCTTTATTGTAATTATTACTAGTGATGAATGCATATGAAATATTTAGTGCAGCACCTGGGCAGGGTAAATACTCAATATATCCTCAATATTCAATAAATACTAGCCAAATTATATTGTTATAATATTAAACTCATAGCAAAATTCAGTAAAAGTTTATAATTAAACCACTATGATTGCTATAATTCACAAATGAATTCTTAAGGTTAAATAGGGGTGAAGATTGTTTAGCAGAGACAAATTAAGTCAAATTGTAGTAAACAGGAAAAAAAACAGTTTTCTGTTATAATGCTAGGTATGTACCAGATACTATATGAGGGCTTCACACATTATTTTACTGAGTTCTGTTTATTAACTCTGTTTTACAGATAGGAAAGCTAGACTTAGGGAAGTTAAATAAATTGCCTGTGGTTCTAGGATTAAGAAGTGGGGTTTGAACCCAGATATGACTGACTTCAAAGCCTTTGATTTTAAAGAAGATTGGAGCTTATCATGTGTTTTTATTTACCCAGATCACTTTCTACTGTTGTCATATTTAATCTAGATAAGCAGTGAGAACATGGGTCCTGGATCTGGATGACCATACATGGTGCCGCTGTTGGGTTAGACAGCATCCAATAAAAACATTTGTTGTGTTTTCTGTCTAAATTGACAGTGAAGTTCAAGAGATCATAAAACTTGGGCTGATGTCATATTTTCCTGGGACAGAAGCCTGCTATGGAAACTAGAGCTCAGACAATGCTGGAGAGTTAAGTAGGATGAAAAATGTCAGGGAGGGTCAGGAGACATAGACAATGATGTTGGGGTCAGTGGCTTAAGATCAGATTTCTCTGTGCCATTTCATGAGTGATAGGAAAAGATATGGCCACTGGAATGTCCCAGAAAAAGAGGAAAATAATATCACAATGTTCTGAGATGGGATTTCAGGGCCATAAGTGCTATTTCCAGACTTCTTACTCGAGGAAGACTTGCCCTTTTCACATCAATGTAGGAGGTTATGAAAGAAACAACTGATTTTTCCAGTGTGTTTCCTCTCAAGGGCATTTCTGTCTGTGAGCTTTGGAGACAGATCAGTTGATGAAATCCTGGCTTTCACAAAGCTGAACTTCGTAGGTCACAGCAGATCTGCATACATAGTAGTTGCTCCCTAAATACCTGTGGCCGATGATATAATTCCATGTTCATGTGGAAAGATCAGGGAACTCAGATGAAGAAGATCTGATTTAACACCTCTTGTGCACCAACTCACTTTACCTCTTTCACTTCTATTTTCTCACCTCTGATTCAGAGGTTGGAGCATTGTGTAGGGTAAGAAAAGGAGGTAAGGATTAGGAGAATACTGTTTCTATTGTTTATATAAATATGTTCATATATATTATATATTACTAAATAGAAGATTAAGATCTACAACCAGTAGGTCCAGGTCTTGGCTTCAGTTTGCAGATTATCAGAGAAGACCCTGCCCCCATGATCCATTTGATACACCTGCAATAAGTAACAGCCACCTGCCTTCTAAGGGGCTCTGTTACCTTTACTTTGGGGACCCTTTTTCAGGAGCAGAAGTGAAAATATTGTGCACCTCTTCAGTAACTCAAACCAGGAAGGTAGTGGACATTTTAAATTTTAATTTAATTTTTAAAAATTTTGTCCGTTTTTATTGAGATATAATAACACTGTATAAATTTAAGGTGTACATCATAATTTGATGTATGTGTATATTGAGAAATGATTACCAAAATAAGTTTAGTTAACATCCATCATCTAATACAGTGACAATTTCTTTTCTTGTGATGAGAACTTTTAAGATCTGCTCTCTTAGCAACAGTCAAATATACAATGCATTATTGTTAACTATAGTCAACATGCTATTATTACATATCCAGAACTTATTTATTTTATAACTGGAAGTTTGTACCTTTTGACCATCTTCACCCATTTTCCCCAGCCCTACCACCCCTTGCCTCTGACAACCACCAATTGTTCTCTATTGCTGAGTTTGTTTGCTTTTAGATTCTACATATAAGTGAGATCAAATAATATTTGCCTTTCTCTGACTTTATTTAGCCACCATTTTAAAATTCTCCTCTCCTCATCACACATATCCAATCAATCACCTACTCTATGTATATCTACATCTCTATGTCCACCACCCCTTTCCTAATCCTCGTGGATTTTCACAAGGATCTTCAAACCTCTCTTTCTGTTTCCAGTCAGGCTCCCTTTCAAACACTTCCTTACGTTGCAAGTAGAGTGATCGTTTCATGTCCTTGAGGGTCCTGAAAACCCTTAGCTTAATATCCTTACACAGCTTCTCTTAGCTTTTAAGACAAAATCCAAAACTTCTGAACATCATTACAAGATGCTACACATTGTGACCCTTTCTTCTTTCATCATGTCACGTCTCCATCTTACTCTGTGCTCCAGCTCTACTGAACTCTGTTCCATGAACTTTCCATGTCCACCTGCCTACAGTGTGATTCTCCTAACACATTTACCCTGTTCTTTCCACCCTATGGGTCTCAGTGTAAATTCACCTCTTGACATGACTTGCTGAGCCCTAGATCAGTTGAAGAACCTCTGCTATATCCTCTTAAATCTTCCCGTACTTTCTTTATCAAATGTTCAGTACTTTGTACATCTTTAAAACTGGAAAACTGCCTGCTAAATGAAGACTCCTTAAAATATACATGTGAACTGAATGTTTTTTAAATCATAAGTTTGTGGGTTTTTTTCCATGACAGAGATGATCTATGACTCACAGAGGCATTTATCCTATCTCTAGAAAATGTCTTTGCTCTCAAAAATCTAATGAATGAATGAATTTATGTGAACGAGATTCAACAACAGACTTCATTAGTTCAATTCTTCCTTTTAAGAGAGTCGTGAGATTTGCTCAAATGCAGTCCGAATTGATTCTCAATTACACAGAAGTGCATTTTTGGTTCTGGTGGCTAATTTGAGAGGGAGGAGACTCAAGTCTCCCTGTGACAAGCAGTGGAGTGTTGAATGAGGTCCTGCACTTGCCCTCCCTGAGCTCACTTTCTATCTCTGGCCACTTAGGTTGGAGGCCTGGAAAGATCTGGCTGCCTAGAAAGATGTAAGGCTGTGAGTTAATTTATAAGATCATAGACAGCAAGAGAGTTGGTTTAATTGAAAAATATAATTACCAGATGTTGAAGGCAAAGGGGTTCATTAATTTCACAGACACTCTGTTGACTGAACTGTCCTCATTTTAATTTTTCACGACACATCAAAGAGGGGGACACCTGTGGGTTGTGAAGAGACCAACCGTGGGCTTGCAGACACTTAAAATTCCACCCCAGGGGTAAGCAGTCTTTTGGAAGTGAAAGGCCAAATTGTTTTCACCTTTTCAAAACTCCTCTTTGTAAAACTCTGGAATGATCCTCATTGCCCTCTCGGGCTCCAGGAAGACCTTCATAATCTGGCCTTTGCCTACTTCTTCTGCCTCCATTTTCAATACACTACCCCACCCCTGTGGTGTCTGCTTGTGACGTTTTGAACTGATAATAATACAAATAGTAATTAATGTTATCATAATCACTTTTCGCTACGGCTCCTGCTATTAATGTTAACTAAACTCTCACTATGTACAAAACACTGCTCTGAGCATTCATTTGCATTAGTTCATGAAGTCCTCCTGATGACCCCTGGTAGATGTTGTTCCCATTTTAAAGAAAGAAAATGTGAGTCTGGGAGCTGTCCAATTGCTTGTCCAAACCAAACAGCTAAATCAAAGCAAAACCATAATTAGACTGCAGGTCTGTCTGACTTCAAAATCTGTCCTTTAAATACAGATTTTTTGTGTATTGAATCCTACTGTCTTTCATATTCATGTGTTTGAGGGTGAATACTATGTCTTGGTAACTGGGGTGTCCCCATTAAACAGTAGGGAGCTGGGCAGTTAGAAGGCCCTCAGGAAATCTGATGGATGAAGGAATGGACAAAGTAACTCTTCTTTCCCCACTCAGTGACAGGACTCTTGGCATCTAGAAAGGGAAAGTTGGTTAGACCATGATCATTGCCCAGGTAGAAATGCAAATGACAGCACCTCCTGAAGTAAGCAGTTCAAAGGTCCAGGGTCCTTAGAGTGAAGTCCCAGAGATGCTTGAGTAGGGTCAGCATAGTCTTATTTGAGGAGAGACTGAGTGGCAGATGAAAAGAGCCTTGCACACCAGCCTGCTTGTCTTGGCTGTAAAAGTGAGATGTTCTCCACCCTGATAATATACTTTCCAAACATGGATTTATCAGTATCCTATGAGAGTCAGGAGATCATCTCGTATGCCTGGAATTGTGAGACTTTTTTGATACTTGACTGTAATCTAGAAAACTAAGAATAAACACAGTTGCAGTAATAAAAATAATAATAGCAACTAATTGTTACACATCTACTATGTGTCGTGCTAGCCAAACATTACCTCTAGTCTCTCACAACAATACTATGAAATATCAATTAATATTAGCTCTATTTGACAGAGAAAGAGAACTGAGAAATAACTTTTCAAAGGTTAGCTATTACTTGACAGAGCAGGGGTTCAAATTCAGGTCTATCTCACTCTAAAACTTTTCCATATTTTTTTTCAAATAAATACCTCACTATTTCAGCATCCTTTATCTTAATGTTAAAATATTTTTTATAGAGTGTGGCTGTTGACTAAAGGTATATTTCACATAGAGGATGTAGGGAGGCTATTTTAATGGGAACTTGAGCATGAATGTCCCTGATGTTGCTGGCCTAAGTTATCCACATACCCCAGACCACAGTAGAGGCTGACAGTTCAATTAACCCAATGTGGGGGAAAACAGCATTGACTAAGTAGGAATCTTAGGAAGTGGTTAATTACATTTCCTGGATAACTGAAGACATTTTGTGTTTCAGCCCATCTTAATGAAAATCTAAATATATCAAGCCCTTTGCAGAGAGCAGTTCACAGTGCATTTATTTCTGTGTCCTTAAAGCTTACTTAATCAGGCTCTGCAGACCAAACACACTGTCTTCTTCAGTGTCTATACAATTATAGTGTTTAGTAATGATTCTAGAGAAGGGACCATTTTCTAATTTTTGCAAGAAGACTATGCTTTGACATTATCATGCTTGAAAAACTGTATCACACCAGAGAATTTGTATTTAATGATTAGAAATCCATAGATTTTCAATTTCATTCTTCTGTGTCTCATAGATGTCTTCTTTTGAAATTTGGTTTTGTCTTCTTCTAAAGCTCAGTTAAGCCCATTTGGGGCAATAGATTCAGAGCTGTAAGTGATTTCCTGGAAGGTAGACTGATCTCAGAAAATTGTTGAAAGCTGCTAATCCCTGGAATTGATTTAGACAATAGATTCTTGGCATTTATATACTTAATCTGCTTATTGGTTCTTGTTGTTGTTATTTTTATTTTGACTTGCATTCAACTATGCAGCATATTCACAGAACACATTAATTCCTATGATTATATCCCAAATATCTCACACTCCACCGATTAACATGTACACACATGGCAACATTGATATCAGTGCCCAGATCCCAATTACTCCAAGCCGATTCTGCTTTATTTCTCCAGAGTTTCATACAGGCTTAGGAGAAAGTCTGCTGATTTTCCCTCCTCTTTAAGGTGTCTCCTCACTGCCTTTGCTTCATTGAGTATAGTTATTCTTACCTGGTAATGAACCAAGTACAGAGAGTGATCAAGCTGCTCTTTGGTCCACTGTGGTCTGTTAGGGGGAAGGGGATCTGTCCACACTTCAGAATTCATCAGATGGGCTTCAAAGCAGGGCTGCTTTAGCTCAGAGTCTCACAAGTTTTGCTTGAACACCATTCCCTCTACTTTCTACTCTTTCCTTAGGAGCTCAAACCCAATTCTTTCACAGGATAGAAAGAAAGTATGCCACCGCTGTTGTCCTTTCCTCCCAGAGGCTTTTGTGGGAAGGGAATCAAAACCAAACCCAACAAATCCCTCCTTATTCACTTAGCCCTCATCACTGCTTGACTTCTCCAGAAGCAGGTGTCAAGACAGAGTTTTGGGGACCGTGATCTTTCTTAGGGTTTAAGATCTATGACATGAAGATAATGGGAGCAGAAGTGGGTGGAGGAAGAAGATGAACAAAGTCTGCATCAGCATAGCAGGGAGCTCTGGAGTGAGCATTGTCCATAAGAGATCCAACATTGGGCTGAAATGGTCAGGGCTTCATACCCCTATTTGAGTCATCACTACATGTGAGCTACCCTAGGAAGGTATCTCACGGCCTCAATGAAGTGGCTCTCTGTAGTTGAGGCTGACTCTGAAGACAATGAGAGTTGGAGGATGTTAACAGACAACACTTCCTGCAACTTAGTAGCCACTCCTTTCTTTCAGGGGAATTGGGATTTTATCAGGGCCCTCAACCAAATATCTATGTATTGTTTCCAACCAAAAAGCTGCATGAGATAGTGGTCTCATGGAGCTTTTTGGTTGGAAACAATACATAGATATTTGGGTGATGTCTAATTCTTTTCCCAGAAGCATCTGAGTCCCTACTCCCACCAGGAAAACAAACCATTGCCCTCATACTGGACTTACATATGCACAATTTTAAAGACATACCTGTGAAGAACATAAAAAGAACATTCTTGATATGTACATCAATTGAAAGAACTCTATCCTTCTCACTGATTACCCTGGAACTGTGTTCAGGCCCCAACCAGACAGAGTGGAATCAGAAAGGAGTTGTCCACATACTAGGCTTGAGTTAAACACACAGTGATCAGAATGGAAGTGTTAGATCATATAAAGTGGAGAGAAAGCATAGGAACTCAAGTGGTCAGAGCCAGATTGCTGAATCAAGGCCATATAGACCTACAGTCAGAATTAAGAGGGTCAGAGACTCATTCTAGGAAAGAGACTCATGATCTGAAGCACAATAAGGCCAGAAAGATACATTTTGACAGGAAAGAGATAACCTGGACTCCTTTAACATGAATCTTGACGTTCTGGTGATGTGTTTTTTATTAAACTGTAGTTGATGTACAATACTTTTGTAAGTTACAGGTGTACAGTATAGTGATTCACTATTTTTAAAGGTTGTATTTCTGGTAACATTTTCATAAGTAACATTGATGTCGTTTTTAACATTTTTAAAGCAACATATTATGTATATGGCACTGTGTTGAATCCATTCAATGCATTACCACATTAATCCTCAAAATAAACCTATGATTTAAGAGTTACCCTATCTATTGTATAAGTGCAAAAATTGATTCTTATTTATATTAAAAATTGTCCTAAATCAGCAGTCAGTTAATGGTCAGGCCTGTCTTCTCAGCCACGCTCTATTTCACCCAGAGGGTAGAACAAAGACCAATAATGGTGAGTCACGGAGAGTAAATTTGAGTAAAATACAAGAAACGTTATAAAGATAAGAATTGTCCAAACAAGAATTGGCCACCCTAGTGGACGTGGCTCCATCACTGGAAGGGTTCCAGCAGAGGCTAGGTGGCCATCTGTCATGTTCATTGCAGAAGCAAATTCTGACTGGCTGGGAGGTTGAACTTAATGATTTTACAATGCCCTTTCCAATCCTGAGACTCTGATTTAAAATGCCTAGTAACCGTTGTGATTTCCATTTCAATCCTGTTTCTGAGTCTTTATACAGCTGACTTGCTTCTCCAATATTTTGACTTCCCCTTAATTTTAGAGTGAACATTTCCAGTTAAGAGTGGGATTTGGATAATTTATACTTTAATATAATTCTCATTGGAAAAAGATAGTCACTTAACTATACACGACGCTGGCATAGCCAACATAAAGCCAGGCTATTCCAGAGCTGGTCTCAGCACAGTGTCACATTCAGAAGAAATACTAATTTCATATAAACAAATATTTAAACATTAAAAAGACCATCTTTAATGTTTAAAAAATATGTCAAGCATAATGCTAAGAGCAAAAGAAACTCCTTAAAGTAATTTTTCTCAACGTATTTTTCTTATACTAAAAATGAATAACAGCCTCTCCCTAAATATTTTCTCTTTTCAAAAACCCTAAACTGTTTAAAATTTAGCCCAAGTTGGACTTTGCCCCTCTTTTCTGAAGCTATTATTTTATCCTAAGAATATTTCTCTGCCCTTTCCTGTTTAAACAGGTTGATCTTTCCTCTTCCTCTGGTTCTTCATTTTAACCATTAACCCCTAAGTATCATTCTCATAGAAGGCAGGAAAGAAGGGAGAGTCTGAATACTGACATTTTATAATTAAACTTCAGTGAAATACTGAAAAGCCCCTTCAAAGAAAGGAACATGCCTGCTTATGCCATCTGTAGATCCTCCTTCCTGTCCACAACCAGAACTCCCTCCTTCTGGAACTTTTTTCTCATTCCCCGACAGGGTCCAGTGGGGTCTTCTAAGGGATAAACATTGACTGTGTCCATTAAAGTCATGTCTAACCAACCTAGCTGTGAGTAGCTTAGACAAGTCCATGTTGGCTTTTAAATTCAGTCATCTCCCAATCCTGTTTCTATTCCTCCCAAGAAGGAAGGAACATGGAATGTCTATCAAGTTTGTTCCCCAGGTACAAAGGCTCACTTGATGTTCCTCTGCATCTTCAGTTTATCTGTGACATTTTCCCAACCATGCTTGGGTCTACAGTATCAGGGAACATTCTCCACTGGGGCCAGTTTTCCATAATGGAAGTGATTTAGAAGACCGAGCTTCTGGCTATCTTTGAAGCGTCAGCTAATGGAATTGAAATCGCTTACCCATGCCTATGTGGGTCACATTTTGGGAGGTACAGATTCAGGAGGTTGTGGCACCTCCAGATTCTCATATAGTATCTGGAGTTTCAGTCTGAGTTATGCTATTTGATTTGTTCCCAGGGAGACACCATGATCACCCTTCCCCCAACCCTTTTCCCCTTTCTCCAACTAGCTTTACTAACAGCAAGAAATCAGACATCTCATGTAGGTGGCAAAGTCTGAAATAGTTTTGTAACTCTTGGCCATAAATTTATACTGCACTGACCTGATCTAGGAGTTTCTGATCCTCCAAGCCACCTTCCACCACCTGCTGCCCAATTATCAGCTGCAGAAGTCCCTCTAGTTTGGAAGAGCATGCAGCTCATAAGTCTCTTTGCTGACAATGTGCAGCTACCAACTAGACACAAACATTCCAGCCCCTCTTCACTCTTCGTAGGAGGTTCAGTCAGGCAGTCCACCTCCAAAATAGATTGCATAGAGTGCATAAATAAATCCTAATCCTGGGCCCTATAGACTCACTTAATTGCCAACATTTCTTCTCCTTCCTGCATGTCTTGGTTCACTGCAAGTTTTATCCACAACTCAGTGTTTCATTTGTTTGTTTTTTCCCTTCTCACATGGCCATGATAGTTATCCTTGCACATTATTAAATTTCTTGGAGTAAAAAGATTCATGGATTTTTTTGTGTGTGTGTACAAGCTCTGTAACTTTAAAACCATCACATAATTAAAGATTGATCCTGACACAGGGCACCAGGTCTTCCTGTTTAACAGCAAAAGTCATGCTGTTCTGTGGCCCTATCAAAGCCACAGTTTATATAACTCACTAAGCCATCTTTGAAATTACGAAATTCTTGATGAATTGTTTTTAATTTGAGCAAGTCACATAGTGTTAAATATTGTGCATAAAGTGAGACTTATTGATATTTTATGTGATGGCATTTCTAATTTGCAGAATTCAAATTCACATAAGATGCTACTGTACTGTAGCTTATAATATTGGTTCCAAAGTTTGCATGATGGAATACCCCAGAGCTGGAGCTTAATTTAACTCAGGGATTTTGTCTTTAAAATTTGGCCCAGGAAAAAGTCTTGAATTAGTCCATTATGTCTGCTACTGACCACCTCCCCCTTTTGAAAAAGGTCTATAATTCTTTAAGATGTTGAACATCCGTAGAAGCCAAGTTAAAACAATAAACATGTCTATATCTAATCTAAAATTCTATGTGGTAGCCATGGAGATCTATGGCTCAGATCTCCTGCTGGGGGGAGCCTAACTGACAGATGGCCTCAGCCATTGTCCCACTGGATCCATCACCTTGGAGACCACACTTTTCATGGGAAGCTGTCAGTGACAGCACACAATGAAGGTACTAATGCTAGCCCACGTGAGATGGAGGAATCCTGTAATGGGTGGTTTTGGCTATTGTCAAAATCTCCTTAAACAACTGCAATCTGAGACTTTTCTAATGCAGCAACCTTCCTTCCTGCCTCTCCTCTTTCTCTGGGGTCATACGTGCATCCCAATCTGAAGGCTCTCCCTGTCTTCTCTGCTTCCTCCACTTTATCCTTCATAGGCATTTCTTCCCCAATAAATCTCTTGCACGTCTAACCCTATCTTTGCGTCTGCTGCTCCACTGTCATATTCTTTAGACTTTCTCAGTTTAGTGAATATCCACTTTTAAACAATATTACCCAAATACCATAATTCTGACCCCACAGAAGAGACTGCAGTATCCCTCTGGCAATGAGGGGGCATCCTCAAGACCACTGTTACTCACACTGGATTAGCATCTACCCCATGTGCTAAAGGCCCATTAATTTGGCAGCCATGAAGAAAATACACTTTTGGCTCAGTTGCAGGGTGATGATTTAATCTGAGTTGAATCTGAACACTGCACTTCTTATCCCAAATCCCAGATGTGTCTTCCAGGATGAAACCAAATAATGTTTGACCACTCCATAAATCTCAAATCCTTGACTTTTCAACAACTGTTAAATACCCACTCCTCTCTCCAAATGTGCTAAAATTCTTCTTTCAGACTCACCCAGCCCAGAGCGGTTCGTCTCGTTCTCAGTCCCTGGGCACGCCCTTCTAGATTGTTTCTTCCCTCCCAAGAGCAGCTCTGCCTTTCCAGTGTCTGTGAGGCTGGCATGTCGGTTCTCCATGTCACCATTCACTCAGTGCCTTTTTCTTCTAGGAAACAGAAAACGAGAAAGCATGTCCACATTGTATTAACAGTTGTCTTTGTTCCTGTTACCCCTTCATACAAGTAAATGGTTATTCCATATCCAAGTGCCTTAACTACAGCAACTTCTCACACTCCAAGCAGAATTTAGGCCTGTGAGAAATACTCAGGCTGACTTTTGGGTCCTTCCAAGTGAGGGACTCATGAAACTACCCCAAACATTAGCAATTCAGCATATTTCACGATGAGAAATCCTTTTTTCCAAGAAAATTTAGGAGGCGGCAGAATGACTGGCCGTGTGGCTACTTCAGCAGTGATCTCTCATTCGCACTACTAAGGCCTGGCAGCTCAGTCAGGGGCTGGCTAAGGCTGGAAGGGAAAGAAGTACATCTCTGCAGGCTGGTCACGGTCCTCCTCCTGCCATCCCTCCCTGCTTCATACCCCGTAATCAATCCTGGTCACCACTACCCGCTTGCTACTGCTTGGCCTGAATTGGTATTCTTCCTGCCTTACCAGTCTGCACTTAGATTTATGATTTATTTAGAATTGGATTACATCAAGGCTCAAGGCCAAGGCTCCATAATCTGTCACCATCTCCACCGTGGCCAAACACAAACATTTGTTTTAGCTGCATCAGCATCTCTAAACCCTGTTCCAAGGATACCCATTGTTAATCGCTATAGCAGCTGCATCTTCTTGTGTTTTTTTCCTCACCAACCCCAACCTCTTTGCCTCCCTCCCTCCCCATTCCAAATAAAAGCATTGACTCCATCAAGTGATAGATATTCATAATTTAACAGAATGGTGGCAAGTATAAGTTATGCTACTGAAATACATCACAGCCAGAGTTGCTTTGCTATTGGTTTTTGTGCTGAATAGCAGCAAGTGTCTTAAGTTATGGGTCTTGCACACAAACAAAGAGAAGAAAGGAGGTATATGTAATTGTCTCTAGTATTGATGATGGCTTCTTACTCGTTTAGTAAAGTCTCAAGAAGCAAAATCAGGGTGCTGTTTCCCTAACTGGTGTTTGTATTTCTTATACTTTATTATTTATTAATAATAGTGAAAAGTATCATATTTGATATTCCTGTAGCTCATCACAGTTAATAAAGGGCAAACATTACCTCATCCCAAACTTACAGTATTTTGTTAAATGAGGATATTTATGCTCTATTTTATGAGTGAGGAAATGTAAGTTTGGAGAAGTGAGGTAGTGCGCCTAAGCTTCTAAAGTTAGTAATAAACAAGAGAACTGAAGGCAGATCTTTAGATTCTAAGCTGAAACCTCCTTCTGTTATATCATTATTGCCTCTTTTGTTAAGGAGATATGCGTGGACCAATCAACATGCTAATTTAAAGATGATTTACTGAAGAGCATCAGGAATGGATCTTGATGAAATACATCTCTTTTAAGCTATACAAAAGTGGAAGTGCAATGGGTTCTGTGGCTGATACTTTTGAGGATCTGGGGCATGCCCAGGTATTGGAGAAAGAAATCAAACAACAAATGATACAAAAAATGATAATGGGTTGAGGAGACCCAGCTTTTAGTCAAGCTCAGCCATTAACTCACTTGGAGTCATTTTCTCTCTCAGATTTATTTACTTTGTGTGTCAATTGTAGGAGTTGAAATAGATGATTTCCAACTTGAAAAACAAATAATTGTATTCTCAGAGTCTATATTCAGTGCACATTGTACTCTTAACCTTGTGCTTGACATCCTGAGGAGTGGAAACAGAAGAAAAGAATGAAGTTTCTATCTTCCAGCATCTTATAACATAATTAACGTTCAAAGGGCTCAGATAGTGTCATACACACACCACCAAACAAAGGGAAAGGAAACTGTTTTTAAATGTTGCATTTTAAGGTTCAATTGTAAGTGATGCAGTTGGCCAAAAGAAAGTTCAAAGAGGGCTTGCACGTTCATGGTGTAAGAGAAATCTGAGCTGGATGATGAAGGGCGAGAGGAATTTGAAGGGGTAGGAAAATGGAAGTCCACACCCAACACAGAAGATGGTATAAATGAAATCCCAGTAAACAGAATGAAATGGAACATTTCCATTTAGCTATGAGTGTTGACTTTTCTGTACCATAGCCTTCAGCTTTGTTGTGAAGCATTGAAATTGGACCAAAAATAGATACAAAATAACCGAAATGGCTATCTGCCATTTATTCAAAATTCAGCGTTCAAAAGCTTATCCAGAGAGAAGAGGTAGAGGGAAGAAGAATAGAAAATAACGAAATGTAAAATATTAGTGTTGAAGGGAGGTATAATCCTACCTAATCCAATCAACTAAATATGGGGGAAAAGCGATCCAGAAAAATGAAGTGAGTCTTCCAAAGGAATACAGTGATCACAGCCACAGTGATCTGCCTACACTCTCTGTCCCCATTCTGGTGTTCTTGGGCTCTATAGAAGCAGTGAAAGGCAATTAGATAAGAAGGTAGAAAAGAATGACTAAGAAGGAGGTGAATGGGGAGGGGAAAAGGACTGAAAATATGCCAGTAGGATTCCTTACAGAAGTATGTGCTCACTCAAATGTGGGAAGACTGGTTGAAACCTGCCAAAAACGATGGGAAACAGGGCTGCTGCTCCTGTTCTCCCCTTACTGTCTTGAGCACTCCTTTGAGTCTTTTGATGGCTGACAAAGACAATAGGTCACCAAAGTTAGATCTTCAGTCTATCTGTCTGCTTCTGTCTGCATTGGACTCTCAGCTTAGATTGCTGTAGCTGGCACAGGAACCTGAATCAGAATAGAACCAGTTTTCAATGAATGATGATCTAGACTATGATTCTCATCCTGATCATTGAATCACCTCACGAGATGTAAAAAATGTCCAGTCTTGTGCCTACTCTGAAAGATTCTGATTTAACTAGTCTGGGGTAGAAATCAAGATTAGTAGATTTTTGTTTACCCATATTAAAAAACAAACTTCAGAGTGATCTTAATCAAAACAAATATGTTATTGTCCCATATAGTTGCATCTAGGAAAAAGGAAGGAGGGAGAAAAGAAAGGAAGGAAGGAAGAAAGAAGGAAAGAGAGAAAGGAGGGAAGATTAAAAGCAGGATGGCAGAAAAGGAAGGAAGGAAGGGAGGAAGGGAGGAAGGGAGGAAAAACTGACTCAAGGAGGAAGTAGAAATCCCTCTGCTGGTCACACCCTTACTTCCCAGTCTGGCCTTGAACTTAGTAGAGTAGAGCTGACTTTTCTAGGGCCCAGACCCTGAGCCCTGGACCTCCCTTTCTAATAAGAATGGACCTGGGAAAAGAGAAAGACATTTATCTCTGGGACAGATGGTGAAACAAGGTCCCTGTCTGTATTTTAAGCTGAGAATGTCAGCACCTTGATAAGAGCTATCAATGATTCTGACCTCTAATGAACTCTGGAGTCTTGACTCTCAGACTCTTTTCTGGGGAATGCTGTCTACGTCAGCCTCACTCTGTCTGAAGGGAAGTTATACAGAAGACTTTTCTCCATGAACAGAATGGAATTTCCAGCAGAGTAAGAGTAATTATGACTGTTCTTGATGATATTCTGAAGGCAAAACATCCCAGCTCCTGCCTCAGCACCTATGGGAACTCTCACTGAAAAATTATGTGGTTTTGTCTGTTGATCAAATTTGATGATGATAATAATAAACCATGTGTAAGTGTTTACTACTTGCTAATGCCTTGCTGAGTATTGTATATGTATACTAACTTGAACATAATCAAAAGTTTTGCCACTAATATGCATATTATAAATTGAACAGAGAGTTGCATATAATGTGTTCACAGAGTTGTATTATTATGCGCATATATAAATATGCATAGTATTAGTTAAACTAGAAAGTTAAACAAAATGTTTTGAAAGCACTGATTAGAGAGCAATCCATTTTTGCCATGCAGTGATAGTGGAATTAAAGACATGTCACTGAGCCAAGGACTTCTGAATGAGAATTTGATGTTGAGGCACTAAGCTGAGTTGGAAATATTAGGGAGAGCATATCATTGTTGGAAGAGAGCTTGGGGAGACAGACTCAACTCAAGAGTTTCTGGATTCTTCTGCTATCTTGGAGGGCTTGTCTAGTACTGCTTGAGGACAGAGCTGGGGCAGCAAAAGTCAAACTGGTCACATCATTTCCTGAAACCTTTCCATGACTCCCTGTTGTCCTTCAAAGTCCAAACTCCTTCCTGCCCTGCAAAGTCTTCAAAGTTCTAGTCCATGATTCTCTGTCTAGATTTATCTTATACCTAATTTCCTATCCTCTTTTTACTTTAGCTACCACTAGGGCACATGTTTTATTTCTCAAAGTCTTTTTGTTCTCTTATCTTTATGTATTCTAGTAGGCTTTTCCCTCTACTGGGAGTAACCCTTTGCCCTCAGTCTTTACCTTGTTAATACCTACTCATCCTTGAGATTTCAGCTTAAATATCACCTTCTTAAAAGGACATGCATAAGTCTCCTAGCTTTTCCCTTACTTCCCTTTTTGTAACATTCATCATTAAATTTTTTTTTTCAGAATTTCTGTCCTGACTAGACCTTAAAACAGACTGTGCCTCCTTTACCAGTATGTCCTTGTTACCTGGTATTCTCTCAAGTACTTAGCAAGTTTTCAAAAATCTTCTTAAAAGAAAGACCAGATTGTGAAGGAACATAAATGGCAGAGTTAGGACATTATCCTATAGGTGACAGGGATCCACTGTAGATTTTTTTTAAGCCAGGGAAAGCACTATCAAACTACTGAGGGCTCTCTCTGTGTAGATGATGCCAAAACTGAAGGGAACTGAGATTTCCAGCATGGAGAGACTCCCTGACTGTATATCTTAAGAAACTATGTTAGTCAGTCTTTTGCTGGACCAGAACCCTGTGTTGTTTTTGCTGCAGAAAATGATTCTTCTCCAGCCTCCCTCCCCTATCACATTCCCAACTGATGGAAAAAGTGCAGCCAATCAGGTGAAGCAGTGATGAAGGAAGAGGAAAAACCCTTTCTTCAATTGCTTCCAAAATCTCCCCAGTGCTTTGATTTGCTTTCAGAGAACACTTTAGCTCAACAAACAATTGCAAACTACCCAGTTGCAAGGTAAAATGAAAAGCCCACAGGCATTAATTATATATAGAGATATTAAAAAAAAAAAAAGAAGCTACTGCTTAATTATTGTTTGCAAATCTCAGTATTTAAATTGACTTATTTGCAAATGTCTGTTTAGAAATTGACTTTGTAATTATAAAGTCAGTGCAGGAATGTCTCAGGCCCTGGAGGAGTCTCTAAGAGGAATGATAATGTAACAGCCAGAGTGAGACATCCTGAGCTGCATTTTAATAACTAGAGGTGGTTGGCAGGGGGGCTGAGATGCTTAAAGAAAAATCCCTAAACTGGCAAATGAAGGGGCCAGGGTCTCCCTGGTTGGCAAGGAATCCCTGGAGGAGACATGAGGGGACAGTTGTGGGCACAGTATTCTAAGGACCTGGCAAGGGTGGGAGTTGGAACTCTGGGAGAGGGTAAGAGTGTGCTATGTTGTGCCTGAGAATAAATTCTTAGGAATCAGCTGTGGAGGTTTCAAGAGGTCACCTGCCATGATCCATGGCCTCCCCCATTGCTGAAATCTAGGTAATGGTGTTATGGATTGAATTGTTCTTTCAACCCCAAAATTCACAAGCTAAAGTTCTAACCTCTGGAACCTCAGCTTATTTGGAAAGAGAGTCTCTGTGGATGTTGTTAGAGTTGACTGAAATAAAATGACACCATGTGAGAGTTGTGGGTTAAGTTTTATTTGGGGTGAAATGAGGACTATAGCCTGGGAGATGGCATCTCAGGTAGCTCTGAGGAACTCTTCCGAAGAGGCAGGGGGTGGGAAACTCAGTATTATATATGATTTCAGTTAAGTGGGGGTATGTGCAGTCAAGCACACATTTAGGCAGAGTCTTACTGCTAGTCACGAGGAGCAGATGTCACCATTAATGATTTTAGTGGCTTTCTAGATATGAGAAGATACAAGAATTTGGGCCCGTATAATCATCTCCTGAAAATATCTAACTCTCTGAAGGCTTGTTCTGCCAGTTTTCCCAGAGCACAGAGTGCCTCATTTCTGATCGCCACCCTAAACTCCTTTCAGGGAGTATTGAAGGTCAGTGGCTCATGATTTAATCTAAGCAGAGGTAGATGGCAAGTGCCAGTGTGATTCAGTCCTTGGAGAGACAGGTGGCAAATGCCAGTTTTTTGTTGGCATTAAACAAGAAGTGGTCATGCTGCAGTAGGGTGGGCCCTTAATCTGACAACTGGCATCCTTATAAAAAGGGAAAATGTGTACACAGACATACACATAGGCAGAATGTCATGTAAAGAGAAAGGCAGAAATCAGGCTGACACTACTATACGACAAGAAATGACAAAGATTGACAGAAAACAACCAGAATCTAAGGAAAAGACCTAGAAGGTTCTCCCTCACAGCCCTCAGAAGAAACTAGCCCTGCTGATGCCTTAATCTCAGACTCTCTGCATCCAGATTGTAAAACAATACATTTCTGTTGTCTGAGCCACCAGTTTGTGGTGCTTTGTTATGGCAGGCCGAGGAGACTAATATGACTGCTGTACGTGATTCTCAATGACATAACCTAGCTCTACTAAGGAACTGGAGACAGACCAACCTGGAGGTAACCAGAGGTTCTCTCAAAATACTAGAATATCAACTATGGGAGTTCCCTGAACTCAAAATCACTGGATAATCAGTAGTTCTCAAATATGGTTATGCTTGAGACCCTGGGAGTTTCAACTAATATCAATACCTATATCCTATCCTCAGAGACCCTGGCTTAATAAATATGGGGTTCCACCTGGGCATGAGGCTTTTGATAGCGCCCTAGGAGAGCCTAATTCACGGCCAGGATTGCATCAACTGAAAAAAATGCACAGCCTAAAAGTTGAGGATTGTGTTTTATTTGGCAGATATACTGAGGACTTAAGCCTGAGAGACAGCCTCTCAGATGACTCTGATGGACTGTTCAAGAGGTAAGGGAGGGGCAGGATATATAGGAGTTTTTGCAACAAAAACCAAGTAGTGGGAACATCAAAAGATTACTGTTAATAAAAGAAAACAAAGACATCTCAAATTAATGAATTTAGCACTTTTCTGTGTGTGGGAAAATGCAAGAGTCTAGGCTCATTGAAACCATTCCTTTTATATGCACCTTAGCTATCTAGAGCCAGTATCCTGCTTTCAGCATCCTGAATCCCCTCAGGGTGTACAATCGAGGGTAGCTACAGTGGCTGATAATGTAATGGCCACAACATCCTTTTTTACTGATGTGGCAGGCGACACTTTTCATCCATAGTTGAGAACCAGTCTTCTATACTTTAGGTGATTTCTCCTGTTGAACAGGTGAGGAAAGTAAAGAACAGAGAGGTGAAGGTTGCCCAGCTTACGTTGCTAACGAGTGGGCAAGAAGAGAGGCAGCTCAGACACCTTGACCTTCAGTTCACAGTTCTCTCAGGCAATGCTGCTGTCCTCTTGGCTCTAGACATTGAGTATACATACTAATTTCCCTTTCCCTAGATGTCTTCTAATTCTAGACGATGTTGACCTTGGGCGTTATTATTAAAGTTGTCAACTTCTACGTGTGCACAGTGAGTTTACAAAATTGTTTCACACACACTTCATTCTGTTTCTTCACAGCAACTCTTTGGTATTAAGTGGGGCAGGTATGTTCCACCTTTTAAAGAAGAGGGTGAGTAAGTGCAGAGAAATGAGATTGAGCCACAAAATGACATTGTTGGTTAATGGCAGAACCAGGATTCAAATTCGGGACTTTTGAAACTGTTCAAGTATCCTTCTTATCACTTGCCCAGTGAGAGTAAATTTAAACTGTCTTGATCTAATCTTTCAAAATTTTTCTAAGCATCCTTCCTCCTTTCTCTACCTTCCAAGGGAAACTTTGTGAAAAAAAATGTCTTGGATTCAACTCAAATGAATATAGTCTATTCTTTCCCCAAAGATAAAAATCTTGCATGAACTCTGAGCCTTCATTCCAAGCGTGATTTCTCAAGACTCAAAGTGATGATGGACAGTCTTGTCAGCACAGTGGTAGAGGGGTTCCAAAGAAGGGCGATGTTGCCATTTTCTCTCTAAAGATAAGTCTTGTTAACCTGCTACATGATGACCATTTGGTTCTCATTATATTCACCCCCACTACCACTGCACATGGGCATCAAACTAGAACTGCTTGATTCCTATCTGCAACTCTAGTTGAACTCCAACTCTATTCTATTGGGTAGAATCCAGGCTTTGCACTTAAACAAGTATAGGGTCAGCATCCATATCCTGGCTCCAGTGTTCACTGATTATAGAAATGTGGGGAATCAAGTACTTTGAGCTTTAATTTTCTCAACTGAATAGTGGAAAGTAGACAAGTTGTCTGATGAATAGATTGAGGTATTACTCCAAGTTGTCTGATGAATAGATTGAGGTAACATAAATAATACTCCTCATGTATGTTGAGCCCTCCACAAGGTCACTTTGAATCTCTCCTCCCTCTTCCCGGATGAGTAGCTAAAAACCATAGTTACAAGGTACTCCTGGCTAGTCCTGTTTTGGGCCATTACATGAATTGTCCATAGTCCCAAACCCTATCATGTAATTCCACCTTTTGCTTCCTTGTTTTAGAGCCCCTGCTTTAGAAAACTATTTAGGACCCAATTTCTTAGCACTGAATCCAAACTTCTTCTCACTGATCCTTCTGGTGGCTTAAGTTTTGCCCACAATCCAGCCTCCAGCTCCTATTTCTCTTTTATCCTTCTGGAACATGATCTGCCTTATTTCATGTTCTACTTGCCTTCTGTGATACTTCGTACTCCTTTATTCTAGATCCCCCTGGTCTTGACAGCCAATCTAGGCTTAAGTTTTAGTTATTTACCAAAGAATAAGATACATGAATGGGGGAACATTGATAGGATGAAGATCCCAAGCTCTTTAAGGAGTAGACTTCTCACCAAAGGAAAAAGAGCAAAGTAAAGATGGTAAGACTCAGAAAACCAAGACAGTGTTCATTCCCAAATTGTTGAGGATCAAGTACTCAGATCAACACTCTGGGTACATGTTATTAATTATGGGGAAGGTGGGCTTTGATCTCTCTTGATAGATATCCCTTTCCTTCTAAGGAGCCTCTGGACCTGTTTGCTTTTATTGCATTAAATCAACATGGAAAAAGCAATCAAGGTGGCCTGGCCCTCAGGGATTACAAAACTAAAAGGTCATGATTGTTGTAGGGAATGTTATCATTTTTGATATTTTGCAATTTGACTTGATCCACTGAAAAACTTTAAGCAAAACTTCTAATTCAGGTGGACATCCTCAGCAGTATGCACATACTCTATTTCTGGCTAGAACATTGAGAGTCCACGTATAGATTAAAGCATGTTGCATCTGTAATTATGGGCACATCCTATTGGCTCAGCATTTCTAGGAGTCCTCATAATATTCTATGACAAAATACATGTTGTTATTTCTATTTTACAGCTGAGAAAACTGAGACTTAGGGAAAATAAGTAATTTATTCAGGGCAAATTTGCTCATCCAAAGTCGTACAGTCAACAAGCAGTGAAGGTGAAATTTGATCCAGTCCTGTGTCATTTCATCATCTGTCTGGGCTCATAACTACTAAAAGACACTATTTAAGAAGTCAGAGAAGCTCCACATTCCTCTTGCCCTTCAACGTTCACCCTCTTCCAGGGCTTCTTCAGGAAAGTATAAGATAGGGATTCAGCATTATTGTCTACCTATATACCTGTAATATTTTTCCCATCCTGTTTCCTCATTTGTAAAAGTAGAGGGCTGAACTCATCTCAAAACCCCTTTAAGCCCCAGTGTTTTCTTATTTGGATGCAAATACTTCCAGTCAAAGCAAGCAGCTACTGCTGAAGGGAAGGAATTAACACTCCGCAATTAATTCCCCATTTCATTAACAATTAAGTATGTTAAATGCCATTCAATTTGTTTGCACCATCAAGTCCTGGGAAGGTGTCCATGCGTCTTGTAACTTTCCAATAACTCTCCATCGCTAACTGAGTTAATTTCCCAGGCAGGCAGGCTCAGATTTTAATTCTCAATCTCTAACATCTTTCAGCCCTTGGGCCATTGGTGGACCTTCATGAGTTGATGTAATTGGCTGCCATCTGAATCCAAGTTAGAACTCTTTAGGATAAAGGCTCTGTGGGTCCTTCCTGCACAGAGAAAACAAAACTTAATAGAGCCCAGGTATAGAGCTGTTTTTTTTTTCCATGCTTCCTCCCACCACACCCACAGTGATTTTTCAGGTGGCAGGCACTATAAATTTATGAAAGGGTAGATTTTCAGATCCAATACAAATGTCACCTCCCTAAAGGCTTCACCCACCACCACAGGCTGAAGTGAAGGAATCCTAGAATGCCAGATTTGGAAGAGATAACAATGATACTAATAACACTAGCAGCCATAGCAGTAAAAACAGCATTCTTTTATACATTTTCCAAATACCAAATACAGCACTAAGTGCCATATATACATTTTTGCCTTTAGTCTCGATAATAACCCAATGAGATGAATATTACAGTTATCCTCATTTTACTTTTGAGCAAACTAATCGGTTATTTATTGAATTGGTTATTGGTTAGTTACTGCTTCATAACAAATGACCCCAGTATTTAGCAGCTTAAAACAGTAATTATCTCACACAATTTTCTGAGTGTCAGGAATTGGGGAGCAGCTTTTGTAGGTGGTTCAGGCTCAGAGTCTTTCATGAATTTGCAATGAAGATGTTGCTCAGAACTGAAGTCACATGAAGGCACAATTGGAGTTGAAGGATTGACTTTGAAATCTAGGCATGTGGTTGTTAGCAAGAGGTTAACTTCACCATATGAGCCTCTCCTCACAACATTGTGGCTGGCTTGCCCCAGAGTACGTTAACCAAGAGAGGGAAAGTAAACTGAGAGCAGTGTCTCTTATGACCTCAACTCAGAAGTGACAAACCATCACCTGTATGACCTTCTATTGGTGACACAGAACAACCCTGATACAATATGGGAGGAGACTACACAAGGGCATTTACCAGAAAGTGGAGGTTATCAGATGCCAACCTGGAGGCTGTGTATCACACAAACTAAAGTGACGCAGCTCGTAAAGTGGCTAAAAGGAAGTGGATTTACAAACTCAAGTTCTGTATGACTCCATAACCTGTGTTTTTAACCATATATTTTCTGCCTCCTTAAAAGGTTTTCTCATACAATCTACTTTCTAGGGCCTATAAGTACCAGTCAAGGTTTGATCAGAGATGCAGAACCACTAGAAGTGATCTGGAATCAAGGATTTATTATAATAAACTGACCTTATATAGGTCTGGATGCTGGTTACACAGTCTGTGTAAGGCAATTTCTTTGGAATGCAGTGCTGTGGCCTGAGGTCTGCATGGGGGGCAGTCAATAAACAAACAAACAAACAAACAAAATGGACACAAAGTGGAGAAGAGCAAGGACAAACTGGAACCTGCAAAGGTGAACAGGACTCCACAAGAATGATGTGGAACCTTTGTTGAGCTGTCAATGCCTCCAGTTCTCCAAATCTGTTCAGGTGTGTGGGTGACCTGCAGGAGAAGCTCGTGCCCTTCCTTATGGGAAGCTGGAGAAGCTTAAGGAGATCTGATAGGAGGAGAAGGAGCTGAAGGGCTGACTCCGAGTAAACTAGGAGATAAGCAGCAATGTGGATGATCTGCAGCAGCCCCTGTGTGCTGCACAGACCCTCCAGGTTTAAACAGAGCGTGGTTACCACTTTGCTTCCTACTTTCAAATGCTATGTAAAATGTCTCTTGTGGACCACAGCAACCCTAAATTTTTCAGAGAAGGGAATCCTTAGAAAGTCCGTACCAGCTTAGCTAAATTGACACAATACACACCCACCATCTCTTCTGTTTTGTCACCCATCTCCATAGTAGCACCTACAAACTCATATACACACTGTATCCATGTACACACACCGTAATCTATCAAGACCCCAAACATATCAAGCTTCTGCACGTCTTCATGCTTTTGTATATACTAATTCCTCTTTCTGGAATACCTTACCTCCAACCAAGACCATCTTTATGGGCACCTGTGCACAGAATCCCGTGCTAAGAAGAGCCCAGAGCCTGGTTTAATGCTCAGTGCATTCAGGACCTTCAACAAACATCTGTTGAGCTGAATACTTTACAACAGCTTTGTCACTTCACTTTCCAGCCTTTGTGTAAATGTCCCCACTGATAGCCAGCTCATCACTAAGGAGCCAACTTTGGACAGCTTTGAATAGCTGTAATTGCTAGAAAATTCTTCCTCATGAAGGAGTCTAATTTTATCCATATATGTCTTCCTAGAGCATCTATATACTGGTCATAATTTCACCCAGCTAAGCATAGGAAAAATGAATCTGCTCTCTTTGTATGATGTCCTTCAGGATTATGAAGGCAGAAATCAAATGCTACTTATTATTCTGCTTATATTTGCATATTTAACTGATTTAACTGTCTCTATGGCCTGGATCCATATCTAATATATCTCTCTGTTATTCATTGGGCCTGTGAGTCTTTAGTTTAGCAGCCAACCTAGGCTGTCCAGGTCAGGGTCAATTAGAATGACTTGGCTCTCCCCAGTGTGCAGGGTATTTTTGGCATGTTTTCCTGGTGATGGAGGAGGCACAAGGGAGAGGAAAAACCTACTAGAGAATTCTTTCGTATTCTTTGCTTGCATTATATTCCATTGGCCAACAGGGTGAACAACCATCTTGATTTTTCTGAGTGAGGGATTCCCCTGGGACTGAGGAGCTTACCAGAATGTGAGATCTTCAATGCTAAAAAATGCGCAAGGCAAGACAGGGTTGTTGATCACATGCCCAGTCATGGGACCAGGTCCAGAATCAGTGGGAGGCATTGCAAAGCTATGGATTTGAGGGGGCAAAAAATTGGGGCCGTTAATGTAATCAGTATCCTGCTGATGGGCTGTGTTTTTGCATTCGCTTCTAAACCAGCCTTTAGACCAAATTGGTGCATGTTGTCTCCATTCTTTCTCTTCAACAAATGGAAAAAAAACCAAAACAAAACCAAACACAGCCAAGGGAAATGGAAAGCACACTGCTAAAAAACACAGTGCATTTTTGTTTATTGTTTAAACCCACATGCAGCTATGTTTCAAGTTGATAGCAAAGGTCTCTTGGTCAGCCACTCCCTCGAGCATTTCCAAAACAAGCTTATGCACTTTCCAATTAAGCTCAGGTGAACTTAGCCCTGACCTGTAGCTCTGAGTGTCAGCGCAGTGCCAAAACAACTGGATGAAAAATGTAAAATGCAGAGAGCAGAATTTTTGTTTTTGTTTTTATGTTTTGTCTGTACTTTCCAAGCAATTTTTGGTTGGGTATTTCTCTCAAATCGGGTCAAATGCATGCATGATAACCTGGTAGTCAGTCTTCATCACTGCAGCCACCTATCCCTCCCACTTATTTCTCTATTATTGACACTCCACTCCTAATAGGAATGCTGCTGCAGCCAATCATTCACTCTTCATCCACTTATTGAGCACCTGCTATTGACTGTATACTGTACTAAACTCAGTGATTTTGGAAGAGCAGAGATAGACTGTTAAACAGATAACAAGTACAAATGTTTACATACAACAAATGCAAAAGGTGCTGTGTATAAAGAAAAGGTAAAGGACAGAAGTGCTCTCTTCCCCTAGACAAGGCAGGAAAGATTTCAGAAATGAAGTGTCTTTGGATTAGGTCTTGAAGGATGACTAGAAGCTCACTTGTCCTATAGCAGAACAGTTAAGAACGTGGGTTTTACAGTCAGATTGGGGTTGGAACGATACTCTGCCACTGTCTATCTGTGTGACCTTGGGTAAGTTAATTGATTTCCCATTTTCCACTTCAATTTTCTCATAAATAAAATGGTCCTTTAAGAATTAAGTGAGATGAAGTTATGTGTGTGGGTGTATCTACATCGACTCACATTTAGTACTTAGCACTGTGCTTCTCAGAGAGAAATTGAAGTGTAGCTATTACTGTTACAGTTACTTCTTTTTTTTCAAACTTTTTTTTTTTGAAGTGTAGTCAGTTTACAATGTTGTGTCAATTTATGGTGTACAACATACTGTTTCAGCCATGCATATACATACATATATTTCTCTTTAAATTGTTTTTCATTATAGGTTACTACAAGATATTGAATATAGTTCCCTGTGTGATACAGTATAAATTTTTTTGTTTTCGAGATTTACAGATACAGTTACTTCTAATAGAAAAGCAGCAAAAGCAAAACATTCCATATATAGAAAATACTAAATTCAGGAGCATGGAAGAGTATGGCATATTCTTGGAATCAAAAAACCCAAAAATCTAATTAGGGCATTGAGTGTTATATGTCAAGATGCATGGCAGAAAGCCCACTAGGTTGTTAAGGAGATGACGTTGAAGAGGTGAAGAGGTAACTAAGAGTGAAGGACTGTGAATTCTATGTCCAGGAATCCTGTATGAACTTGGGTGAGAGTCACTAGACAATAGAGAGGGGTCCCTAATATCTAAAGAAGATCCACTAGAATATATGGAGGTGCAGAAGCACAAAGGCCATATCTGGTTTACCGTGTCTTCTAGAGCTCTAACAGAGTGCCTTTCTCCATGTAGATGCTTCACAATTATTTGCAGAAAGACCAATTGGCAGTGGCATCCAGAAGGAAATCAGACAACAGAACCAGCTGCAGCAGTTCAGGTGGTTACCAACCATTTGACCTATGTCAATGGCAACAGTAGTAGTTTAAGAAAAAAAAAAAAATCCTAACAGTTCTGTTAGGATTTGGCCACTGACTATGGGTGACAAGTAGAAGGGCAGCATCGAGGATGATCCAGACTCTAGCATGGATCTCTGGGCAGAATCCCAAGGCCATAGAATTTATACTGATTTAATCCTTTTTGCTAGTCCAGTTAGAATGATTTGCAGTATTTGTGTGCAACACTGCTGAGGGGATCAAGTGAGATGATAGCTTTGCAAATGCTTTGTAAGTTCCAGAGGAACTGTGTAATGGTGAGAGATATTTATTCATTCTCAGGACTTTGATTGCCAATTATTTGCCCCACGTAACTCTAGAGGCTGGAGATATAGCATTAAGCAGACAATGACTTGTTACACAAGGAGTTTGCATTTTATCGTAATAGGAACTAGTCTGATTTTAAGTTGGGCAAGAATCACACATGCATCTCCACTCTATTAGAGCTAACAAGAATTTAACTCATTATACAAGGAGTTTTATAGACAGAATTTTATAATTATGAGAGAACCCTCAAAATAAATATACAATTCCCATTTTGAAGATGAGAAAACTGAGACTTCAGATGTTTAAGTAACCTGTCAAGGTACACAGTGCTATAAAGTGGTAAAGCCAAGATTTGAAACTGGGTAGAGAGGGGGTCATGATGGTCCTTTTCAGCAAGGGGAGTTAGAAAACGCTGTATAATTTTGAAGGGCATAATAAATATTACAAATGCAGTCCTTTCATTTTCATAACATAATCTATAAATTTAAAGCTCAGCCAGTCTCCTTAGGGGCATGGGTTTAAAAGACGAGGGGATGCTCTCTGAGGTAAAAGCTTGAGGGGGCTTTCAGAAAGACCCTTCCCAGTCAAGAACCTCAACCACTTACATTTTCAACCTAAACCTATTAAAAACAACATCTCAACAACCCCGTGAAGTTAAATACCCTTGTTAAAGTGATCACATATATTCCAGTTAAATAATAGCTGTAGGAGAGGGCAATTAGCAGATTCGGTCAGGAGAGAAGAAGATATGTTTTCAGATGATATTGGAAATGAGATGGAGAGTCAATGAGGCAGAAATATACAAGACACTTTTTTTCCCCCTGAAGTTTCTTGAATTCTCTTACTAATGACCTTTAGATTCTGAGGGCTCTGACCGGAAAAGACATATTGTGATCAAGGAGGTTCAAGGAGACTGACACAGAATCCAACCACAATCTCTTTTTGCCTTATTCTTTCCGATTGTCACCACAATGTTGCCCCATTTCTGTTGCATTTGTCTGTCACTCGAACTGATAAAGAATCAGACAGTATATTCAAATACCTAAGCCAAAGGAAGAAGGCAGAAATCTGTCCCCCTCCCCAGACCCACAACCCACCAATGAGAAGGGAGTCATCAGCCTGGGAATGGCAAATAAGATACACTTAACCCAAACTCTCTTCTCCAGGTCCTGCAAGTGTGCTTCAAATGACACCACTGTTTTGCCATGGGGGAAATAAAATAGCTCAGCAGTAAAGCACATGCTTAATATGCACGAGGTCCTGGGTCTAATCCCTAGTACCTCCATTAAAAAAAAAAATAAGATATTTTGTCATGATTTGGGATTTTGACATTTTTTGGTCTTCTAGACAGGAAGCAGAAATGCAAATACCCATCTGTGGTCTTTCACAAGATATGTTATACTTTTAGTTAAGAAATGCAAAGGAAGATAGTAGATCTCTGTGGGTCAATGAGGGGGAAAAAGAATGCTTTGTGTTCATATGAACCCAGTTTAAATTCTGACCTTTACATTTACTAACATGTGTCATGTATTCATCTTGTTCATCACTGTACCCAGTGAACCAAGAACACCTCATGGGTTTTCAATAAGTATTTATTAGAAAATGAATGTGTGACCTTGGATAACTCTCTTTCTCACTCTGCTTTTCACACTCATTCTTGCTCTTGTGCATTCACTCTCTCTGTCCCAATGGCAAAGCCCATTATTAAAATAATGTGAACATTGGATGAATTAAGAAGTAAAATTCTGACCCAGCTCCTGACACACAATAAATACTTTAAAATCCTCATTTCCTCATTTCTTCTCATAATTAGGAAAATTCAACCTGGCTATACTATGTATTAGTCCTACCCTTGAACAGATCAGCAACCATCTCTGAAACTTGATTTCCTCATTGCTACAAAGCAAAGTATAAAGATATTTCATCCACCTTATAAAGTCACTCTGAAGATTGCAAGAGTTTATGGAATTGGATACAGTTAGTAAACAGTAAAATACTGTTTAAATACTTATTATCATTATCCCTATCATGATTTTATAGATTTGGGTCAAATTCTCTCACTGGAGACACATCTTCCTTTGGTTGTGGGAGCATCTACTGTGTCCATGGCAATCTTAGAGTCATGTTAAAAAATCCCACTATGTTTTTATTAACTAAATCTACCTCTAAGCAGCCAGATGCTTTCTAGTGCATCTAATTGCACAAAGAAAAAGATCCTGAAGGAAATTATGTGGCCTCAAGGAGCATTATTAATGGGGCTCCCTTTTAGGGATGTAATTTTGGAAGCAATTTTCCATGAAATTGCTGAATGTATGTATCCATATAAATTTGAGCCCATTTGGTATAATTTTCATTTAGTCCAATGATTGCACTAATGATATTTTTTCAATAGATATTCTCATTTAAGAGGAGAGGATACATTTATCTATTGCACATGTCAGGAAAATATACTTCAAACTGGATTTCCAGATAAGTTTCTATGAAGGCTTCCATATTTTTTCTATTCACCTTCACTGATAGACCACCACAAGGCTTTTACAATTGAGTAAGGAAAAGGTCTGGGTCATGGAATTGTCTTCAGTTAGCACTGAAACATATGTCAACAAAAGGAATTACATTTCATCCCATTTTGTGACCTGACAGACTAACATTGTGAGTAGTTTAAAAGATGGATTTTGGAACTAGGCAGAACCAGTTCTAGATCTTTCTAGATTGTCCTCTGCTTTACATTTTCATGCTAAAAAATGGGGCATAGTAATATCAGTCTCAAAAGGTCTCCCAGGGTTGTTTTTAGAGTAGAAAGAAGCTAAAAATGTAGGTAATGTACTTAGTACACTGACTGGCATATAATGCACTCATCAAATAATTGATGTATGTGACATCTTCATAGTATATGATTTTTATTTTTTTTATTAAGGTATAGTTGGTTTATAATATTATATGAATTTCAGGTATACAACATAATGATTCACAATTTTATAAGGTTGTACTCCATTTATCATTATTACAAAATATTGGCTATATTTCTTGTGCTGTATAGTATATCCTTGTAGCTTATTTATTTTATACATAGTTGTTTGTACCCCTTAATTACCTACCCCTATCTTGCCCCTTCCCACTTCTCTATCTCCACTGGTAACTACTGGTTTGTTTTCTGTATCTGTGAGTCTGTTTCTTTTTTGTTACATTGACTAGTTTTATTTTTTAGATTCCACATATAAATGACATCATACAGTATTTGTCTTTCTCTGACTTATTTCACTAAGCACACTACCCTCCAAGTTCATCCACGTTGTTGAAAATGGCAAAATTTCATTCTTTTATGGCTGTATAGTATTCCAGTTGTGTATGTATGTCTGTGTATGTGTGTATGTATCACATTTTCTTTCTTTTTTTTAATTTTTAAAAATTTGGGAGGGGGTAAATAGGTTTATTTATTCATTTATTTATTTTTTAGAAGGGGTACTGGTGATTGAACTTAGGACCTTGTACATGCCAAGTATACACTCTACCACTTGAGCTATATCCTCCCCCTGTGTATCACATCTTCTTTATCCATTCTTCTGTTGATGGACATTTAGGTTGCTTCCACATCTTGGCTATTGTAAATAATGCTGCTGAACACTCTTTGACACAAATCAAGGCGATATTTTTTTTTTTGGATCTATCTCCTAAAGCAAAGGAAACAATAAGCAAAAATAAGCAAATGGGACTAATTAAAGTTAAAATCTTCTTCATAGCAAAGGAAACCATTGACAAAATGAAAAGACAGCCTACCAAATGGGAGAAAATATTTGCAAATGATATGATCAATAAGGGATTAATACCCACAATATATATAAATAGCTGATACAATTAAATAAAAACAAACAGGCAAACAACTAGATTAAAAAATGGGCAGAAGAACTGAATAGATATTCAAAGAAGACACAGATGGCCAACAGTCACATGTAAAGATGTTCAACATGGCTAACCATCAGGGAAATGCAACTCAAAATCACAATGGTCAGAATGGTTGTCATCAAAAAGAACACAAATAACAAATGTTGACGAGGATGTGGAGAAATGGGAACCCTTGTACACTGTTGGTTGGAATATAATTTGGTGCAGCCACTGTGAAAAACTTAAGATAGAGTTACCATATGATCCAGCAGTTCCACTCCTGGGTATATATCTGAAGAAAATGAAAACATTAATTGGAAAAGATACATGTATCTCATAGAATTTTGATGCTGAATAGAACCAAAGTAAAATGTGTATGTGTGTGTGTATGTGTGTAACCTGAAGTCTAAAATGGCTACATAATAAGCCCAAATGAATCCAAAGCTATACAATGAATTAAGCATTGGCACTGGGAGTAGAATGAGCTTTCAAGGGACCTTGGAGATGAATCAGGCCAGTCTCTTGTATTTCAAGGGAGGAAACGGAAATACAAAGAGGATATATGACTTGCCATCGCTGGTGGAAGTAACAAGGCTAGACTGCTATTCTTAAATTCTAATTCAGTAGCATCTCATTAAAACATCCCTTCTCCCAGAGTTCCACGCAACCCTTTTCTCCATCAATCTCCTTCAGCTTATCCTTACTCCATACATATATGTTATTGGGCTCTTATTTTAGAATTGAAACCCATTGTATCACCCTGAGCCATGAATCTTATCTAATCTTCTCAAGACACAAAGGAGGGTGTTGGAGATTTTTTTTTCATGCCTTCCACTTCCAGAAAGTCAAAATACCATTCTCTTTGCAGCCTTATTGTTTGTGTGTGTGTGTGTGTGTGCGCAGATGCACCCGTATGCACATGTGTGATGTCTCATCTCAGTTATACCATTGTAGGAGATCTGAGGCAACTTACAGGTTGCCGTGTCCTTCCACTATCCTCAACGATATCAATATCAGTGATAATCACAGTGATAGTAATAATCCTATAAACATTGGGTATTCATAGTTAATTAACTGCCTTAACCCTACAGACAACCAGGTTCTTTTGGTCTCACTCAGCAGGCATCATGGCCACACTGTTGCTGAGTCACACACGTGGTTCGTGTCCTTCGAACCCTCCTCAGGTTAGTCTGCAGCTGTGCTTGTACCTCCCATCTCCAGATGCTTCCAAATGAAACCAGTCTATTTTGCCTTCTCCCTCATACTTCAAAACTATACAAGTCATTTCATTATTTTCAAAAGACTTCATCTGACCCCATCATAACTCGGAGTTACTGTCCTATTCCTTTACCTCTTATTTGGCCTAACTTTTCAAAAAAAAAAAATCTGGCAATTTGCCTCCACATTTTCCTCCCTTACTTCCTGTAATTCCTCAAGGCATGGTTTATGCCTTCTCTTTTCTAATGTTGATGTCTCTCCAAGAGAGCAATGAGTTCCCCATCCAAAGAGGCAATTGCTTTTTTATCCTTTGTTTATTTTGCCCTTTAGAACCTGTGACACTGTTAATCAGCCTAACCCCACTGTGCTCTAAATTTGAAACTTGTATGAGAAAAAGATGCCCATAAAGGGAAAAAGTAAGAATGAGAATTTACTGATGCAACTTACCAAGAAGCCTAACAAGGGAAAAATGCCTGCTTTTGTAAAAGCACTGCAGATTGGTAACATGATTCTTTAACTAGAACGTGAACACTCCATCTTCACACTCACTTTCCATTATTCAGGATTATCCCACAAATCTGGTGATTTTTTTTCAGGATTTAATCTTCCCCCAGCCTTCTTGACATTCACTTTGAAATGAGGCCCCTATTCTACATTAGAGACACAGCACTGAGAGCAGAATCTGGATCTTCTCAGTTTGGGTTCCATTGCTTGTTTAATTTCATCTACCGTTTTACTTTTATACAATTTATATTTAAAGAAAAAACAAAACGTTTTCTCCAGTTGTATTTTCTTGGTGAGGAATTTCAGCAGCTGGATTTTGCTGTTTTGTTTGGGTTTGAAAAACTGGGTGTTTGACTATGTTGGATGGCCTTGTCCAAACCACTTTCATGTTTGTACTTCTTAATGACACACACCTCTAATATGGGAACAAATAATTTTTTTTCAAAGTTCTTAAAAAACAAAACCATTTTTTATGATAAGAATTTTTGTCCATGATACCGAGATTTTACTGACCATCTTATCTTGCTTCTAAATTTATTATTTTTTTTATCAGAGAATGTAAGTCAGAATAATGTATGATTATTTGGAATTTGCTGAAACTTCATTTGGCCTTTATCTGTCTATATTGTTAGGTGGAGACAACGTTCATATAGTTTCATCTTCTTGGTGTATTGCTAGGTTTATTAACATGAAATATTCCCTTTTTTCACTTTTTTAGCCCTAAATTTCAGTTTGCCTGATATTAATACTGCTATCAAACCTTTTTTTTTGTTTGTTTATATGTCTTAGTGTATATGTTTTTCCTTTTTATTTTGAGAGAAATATTTCTTATAGATAGGATATTACTGGATCTTTTTTATTAATTTTTCTTTACCACTTTCTTCTATTTAAAAAAAAAATTTCTTTCCTGCATCTGTTAAATTGATAATGTTTTTATTAAGTGAAGTAAGTCAGAGAAAGAAAAATTTCATATGATATCACTTATATGTAGAATTTTTTAAAAAATGATATAAGTGAACTTATTTACAAACCAGAAATAGACCCACAGACATAGAAAACAAATTATGGTTATCAAAACAGAAAGGCGGTAAGAAGGAGGGATAAATTAGGAGTTTGGGATTAACATATACACACTATTATATATAAAATAGATAAATAACAAGGATCTACTGTATAGCACAGAAAACTATATTCAGTATCCTGTAATACCTATAATGGAAAAGAATCTGAAAAAGAATATATATATCTGTATGTATATATATATAACTGAATCACTTTGCTAAATCACTTTGCTTTGAAACTAAAACAACATTGTAAGTCAACTATACTTCAATAAAAAATTGATAATGTTTTCTTTCTACTTTTCCCTCTTCTAGTTTAACAGTTACGTATTGCATTTCTATTATTTTAGTGGCATCCCTAAATTGTTACTAAACATTTTATTTATTTTTTCTAACAACATCTAATGTTAATCAGTGTCTACAGCTTCCATCCCTCCAAGACACAAATTTTAGTTGTGCTCTTGTCTCCAGCTCTCATCATGTGTTTGGAGTCATTGGAATTTTAATTACATATTGTTATAGAAAATATGTATATATATGTATACATGTATACATATATATATATATATATATATTTCATGTCCAATGTAGACACCAAAGTGTCATTATTTTCTTTTCTCATAAAGTACTTATTACCTATCATTACTTCCTTCTGTATTCATTATTCTTTAAGTATATGCTCTAATCATTCATTAGAAATATTTTTGCTGGTAATTTCCTAAGTCCTTATTCATCTGTAAATATCATTATTCTCTCTCATACTCAAATTATAATTTAGTTGGAGGTATCATTCCTATTTAAATATATTTTGTAACATATTCCTATGTTCTGCCTACTATTGCTGTCTGTTCATGCTCCATGTTTCTTAGTTTCCCTTTTATACTTTCCATCTCTTTATACCTTTCTGATGCTGTGGCAGGCTTGGTTTTCCAGGAATCAGATGTCATGGTGGAACCAAGAGTGCAAAAAAACTTTAATGAGGAGTAACACCTGTGGTATCAAAGGGGAGTGGCAGAATGGAGGAGAGCTGTCAGAACTCTGTATGTACTGGACAGTCCCTGTCAGCCCAGAAGTTATTCCAGACCAAAGACTGCTCATGAGAGGAGCCCCATGTCACCACTGCCTTGCTAAATCCCTTACTGGGGGCTGGTCTGAGAATAGCATAACCTTGACTCAGAAGCCGAGGTAGCCACATATGAAGCCAACAGCTGAAGACAGTCAGCTAAGCATACCTCCAGCAGCTGGATGTTTAGTCTTTTTTGAAAGGGAGCTGGGGGTGCATTTCGTATAGCAGAAATACATTATAGGAGATGTTTACAGTTTGACCTTCCAGATCACCAGTTTCTCCTTGACTCTGTCTAGTCTACTATTCTATCTATCTCTTTTGTTGTTCCTACCATTTCCGTTGTATAACCATTTCCATTTCATTACTAAGATCCCCTGCTACCCTTTTATATAGTCTTTTGGTTTTGCTTCATGTAAGCTCTGCTTTCTTTTTTCACTGATAATGTTAATTATGCTTATTATGAATGTCTTTTCTGCTTTTCCTATCAGCTCTGTGGTTCTCTATTGTTTCCTTTTCATAGTGTTAGTGCTCACATATTTTGTAATCCTTGCCTACAAGCTTACAGTGGAGTTTAACTTCAAGATTGTCAGCTGACTCTCCTGGAAGGCTGGAAGCTTCTACTGAGGTCTTTCCTTTGCTGTTTCCAGTAAGATTAAGAATTGAGTGGGATGTGGCAGCAAGAGAAGAGCTTCTCCGACGGAGCTCTCTAGAATTGCTGGCCGTTCAACTTCTGCCTCATCTCCCACCTAGAAATGGTTCCCCTGATCACAACTGCTTGTTCTGAAGGCCTGGAGGGGTAGGGATGGTTCACAGAGCCTGACCACCTTTCAGCCCCTATCAGTTTCCTCCTTCCCACCCACATCCAGGGGTGTGAAATTCCCCAAGTGCCGCTCCTGTGCCTCCTAGTGCTATCCATGCTTACCAGCAAGTCTCCACAACTTCTGCTTCCATTAGTCACATCCTACCTCTTCTCAGTCACTCTTATATTCCTCCCAGCCTCTATGATGAATGTGCCTCTACAATAACTCAGTTAAAAGCCTATTATCTGACATCTTGGGTGTTTGATGCAGATCATGGAGATAATGGCATGAACCCTAAATGCCATGTTGCCTGAAAGTCCTATGCTAATGAAATTTCATTTTTCCCCCAATAGAAACATGGATCTGTGTTTATTGAAGTGAATGATGGGGGTCTGAAGCCTTTCTCTCCATAGGTCCCTCTGCATCTCACCTATGGCTCCATGGAACACAGTGTTTAAAATCATTGTATTGATAATCTTCAGGGTCACATTACTCATATGTTTTATGATTCCAAGGTCCAGGAGTCACTGTGTTATTTTTAAGAACTCTAAAGTCTCAAAAGGCAGGGTGGGTAAAATTCTCCCTCTTTTTTTCTTATTCCACAAACACAGACTGTTAAAGAGCTAGAAAATCCCATAGGCTGTTTTCTGGGTCCAATATTGAACAAATACAGGACCCTCACTTCCCTCTAACATGTTGGGCCTCTTTCTCCATATCTGTCAGAGAACAGCTCTCCTTTTTCTACATTCAATCAATCTTTCTCCCATTTCATTTCATTATTGATTATCTTGACGATAGTAATGGCGATGGATGGAGGGGAATGTGGGCAGAAGCATGTTGTGAATATCAATCGTGTGCTTAGTCCAGGTCAGGGAAACCCCTTTTGAAATGACTGGCCACTTGTGAGAAGCCTGCTAACTTCTTTTTTTCAGTTTGTTAAAAAATATTAAGTTAAATCTTGGCTTTTTGGGGTTTTTTTTTTTTTTTTTTTTTTGGTAATGTTTTCACACATTTTAGTTTTGAAAGTTGAGTTCATGGAAAGGACTCTGAAAGATACCAAATTGAGTGGCTCTGTTAAATGTCTCTGGCTGAATAAAAATGTCCCCATAGTATTTGAGGGGAAAAAAAAGTGAGAAAGAGAATCATGAAATTTCCTGCAGAGGAAGGTGTGAGTGCCATTAACATTCCCCACACAACATGGAGTTATATGAAGACAGGTCTCTTCCAGATGTTCAGTGAAACTAACAGCATGTGCCGGCAGAAAGAAGTCTGGCCAAGATAATGTGCTGTAAGGGGGCTGATTGCTTGATTGCTTGATTTTGCCCACTATGAGTACCTATGCTTTGGCAATAATTATTAAGTAGAGTTTATTTCATTGAAATACCAATCTGTAAAAGCATTTCCCAATGTGCATCCTGCAGAACAGTTGCCTCTAGGAGATGTGCTGGTAAGAAAAGACCCTATAGTCAAATAAATTTGGGAAATATTCCACATTCATTCCTCCTTTGGGGGGATCTCTCATACATATTTTCATATTTAAGCAGTTTAATTATTATTAACCTGGCATTTCTCAAAACTATTTACCATAGTATCCTCTTTGTTAAGGTTCCATGGCTCCTGTTGATATGGACAGGTATAATATATCCTGCTGGTTAAGAGCATGCACCACAGAAGCAAGGACCTGATTTCCAACCCTGGTCCTTCCACTTACAAGTTAACCTCTTTCAGTTTCACTTTCTTGTCTATAAAAGGGAAACATTAACGGTTACCTTCCAGAACTGTTATGTTCACCATGCACTTATTTACCTAACAAAACTAGCTCAGTACCAGGCATGTGTGAAGGGCTCAGAGAGTAGAAGCTGAATAAGCAGTGATTATCCTAATGAAATTAGTACTAATAGTAGAAACTAGTAGAAATGCAACAGAGAGGAAGACCTTTAAGACCATAGAGCTGTAAACACATGGATACCTCCCTTTTCCTTCATTTGGTCCTAGAGATATAGTAGAGTGAGAATAAAGATCCAGAAAGAGGTTTGCTGTGGAGAAAAATAAGAGATGGACATACTCCTTAAAGTCAATTTTTGTAATTTTTCCTTTAGTGGAGCCCTCTCTGCACCTAGAATCCCTTCCACAATGCCCTAGGATGCTTTCTGTTTACTTTCTGACACTTACTTCTCTATTTACCCTGACAAGGAGGTTGCTTTCTATAATCTTTATGTCCTCTTGCCCCACTGTCTCTTCCTCAGTGTCCTTAAACACAACCACTGTTCTGTGGAGCTGAGGAGGTCTCGGAGGATCCTGGGGAGAGACGTATTTTTCTGTTAAGTTCAACCTCGGGCAAATTTGAATTGAGAATTTCCAGCAGCTGTGTTTCAGCAGAACAGCTGACCCTAGTAGGAGGTGGTAGGTTTGAATTTTCCTATTAGTTTCTTTACTACTGGATTCAGTAAAAATAAAACAAAGAAACAAAACATTCAAATTCATTTGGAAGCTGGTCTTAACACTCCAGCATGGATGCTCAGAATTTCAACAGTAAACTTGTTTAAACATTAATCATGATTCAGAATTCAGGGAAAGGCATATAATGAAGTATAATGATTGAGCACATGAGCTTTAGTGTTAAAGACCGGGATCTGCTTGTATTTGGATAATCTGCTTGGCCTCTACAAGCCTCATTTTCCTTATCTATAAAATGAAAAAAAAAGTACCTAATTATGAAGATTATTGTTAAAAGAAATAATGCAGAATATTTGCTATTCTATTGGCTTAGGAGACTGTTAGGTTTCAAGAAAGTATGGAATTTGACAGAGTTTAATAGTTTTTGTGAGTTATACTCTGCTATTCCAGAATGGGAATTTTGCTAACCATTCTTTGTCATCCAGATATTAATACATCTTGTGTCCATTAAAAAGTTGCAGACCAGATCATAAACAAGAAAATGTTATGTTCCAAAGTCAGAAATGTCAGACCAAAAGACCAAGTCTTATTTTTTTTTAATTGAAGTATAGTTGGTTTACAATGTTGTGTTAGTTTCTGGTGTACAGTATAGTGACTCAGTTATGAATATATGAATATATATATTCTTTTTCATATTCTTTTTCATTACTTTATTACAAGCTGTTGAATATAGTTCTCTACTGTAGGAACTTGTTTTTTTAATCTATTTTATATACAGTAGTTTGTACCTGCTAATCCTAAACTCTAATTTATCCTTCCCCACCTTCCCCCCCTTGGTAACGATAAGTTCGTTTTCTGTCTATGAACATATGTCTGTTTTACAAATGAGTTCATTTGTGTCATTTTTTTTAGATTCCACACATAAGTGATATTATATGAAATGTGTCTTTCTCCTTCTGGCTTACTTCAATTAGTATGATAATCTCTAGGTCCACTCATGTTGTTCCAAATGGCATTATTTCATTCTTTTATGGCTGAGTAATATTCCATTTTATATATATATAAATTGTGTGATTTCTTCTCATATACATATTGCAGTCATATATATATATATATGACTTCTTTATCCAACCATCTATTGATGGACATTTAGGTTGCTTCCATGCAAAAGGCCAAGTCTTATCTAATCTTGAACAGACCTTAGAATTTCAGAGTCTAAGGCAGATGGGCATTTGTTGCTGAGGAGAAGTTATAGAAGCCTTCTAACATCAAAAAATTTCAAGGCTATTTTACTAAGCAGATGATTGAGAGCACTCCTACAAGAATGCACACAGGAATTAGCACCTACTCTAATCTAGGTCTCCTTGGCCTGGGTTGTTTCCAAGCACATGGGAGAAACTGTCATAGCATACCAGCGCTTGGTTCTTAGTTTACAGACAAGGAGCAAAGTCCTGTTCATCAGTTCTCTCTTTGGCTGTATTTAAACTGCTTTTCTACCAGTGTGAAAAGTATTTGATATCAAAGAACTGTGTTAATATTTATTTTTAACCAATGGCTATTGTCCATGTATTTTAGAAATTTCTTATGGTTTTAGTTCCCTTTGTATGTCCTTATTTTTAAAAATATACTTATTTTATACTTTATATTATATGATCCTATTAATTGAGTAGCAGATCTATTTCAGTTGTCCCTTGCATCTGTTGCTTCTTGCTTATGCTGGATCATTTCCTCTTTTGTTTTGTAATTTGGAGTTCTAAGCTCCTCTTCCTGTGCAGTCTAGTTGAGGGCCTCTCTCCCTTGCCAGGAACTGTGTAGGGATTTTCCAGGTACCCAAAGGAGACCACAGGCCAGGGATCATTAATACATTGAAATCAAAGCCTGTGGCTTCACAAAACATAAAGATATTTAAGTTCAAACCCTACACCCAAAAGTGAAACAGGGTTATGGTTTTAATTTCACAGATTCTTGGAGGATGATTTTTCTACCCAAAGACTAGTTACAGACAGACATGTTTTCTTGAATTTATGCTATGCTGAAGGATAGTTTTGAATACAGTCTTCTTTTCATAAGGGAGTCCCAATTTAGTGGAACTTAAAATCAGTTCTCATCTTTACCCCGGTGAGCCTAAGACCTTGTCTGCTGTCTTTGAATATGTGTTAAGCTCCCTAGTCCCTAGTTTAAGGGCCATGCTTACTCCCAGCAACAGTGTTAGCAACTGCATTTCTACTCTCAGTTGTAGTTCCATTTTCAGCCACGGCATTGGGGGATTTCCCTTTTGTTCTGACAGGCTAGGCTATGCATTTAGAAGAAAGTTTACATCATTTTGTTGAGAATGTCTGTGTTTATTGTAGGAGGGTTTTGGTTTCTGCAGTCAACCATGTTGCCCCAGCTCAGAGTCAAGCAGGGGTGTTTCAGTGTCAGGTCCTTCAGTGAATTCTGGAGAGTTAGCAGCACTAAGGGGTATCAGGTATGGTGACTCTCAGTCTTTCCCCTGCTTTCAGCAGAACTGCTTTGCTTTTGTCTGTTTTATACACAGAGCTTCTGAGTAAGAATTGGTTGCACATAAGGTTTCAGCCTTTTAAAATAAGGTTTTAAAAAATCTTACATTAAACTTTATATTAGAAAACGTTGAGGATTTGTGTGAAGAATGTGAATCACATTGTCCAGTGGCATGAAGGCCTAACAAATTCTAAACATCTACAATCAAACATATATTCCTTTTATGTTCCTGGAACAGAAATCACCTCCAACTTGAGAGGCAGTTGAGGCAATCACACTTCCCCAGGGAGCAAACCACTGCAGGAATAAGTTGAGCAAAGCCAGAGGCCCATTAACTTTTGTGAACTAGGAAAAGTTCCTTCATTAATGCTGGCAGCAGTGGGGACCTCATGTCTGGAAAGAGTCGATAATGCATTAGGTTACTTACACTGTGGAAAGAGTTCATTGACTATGTCCTTTTAAAGGCTATCTTCAAAGGACTTACACCATGGAGGCAAGAACTCCTCCAATCCCCAAGAGGCTCCAAATAAGGTGTAATATTGGTCGTTGGGACCCTTTCCTAGATAAAGTATAGCAAAAGGGAACCAAACAAATACAGGGGGTTGAAGAAGTTGGGTAAAATACAAAAGAAGATAAAAGTAGGGAGAGGGATCAGATGGCGGCAACAGAGAGAACAAAAAGATGCCAACATGGACAAAATCTTTACATGTTGGATATGAGATGTTGCATGTAGGAGACTTGCTAGAGTCTACAGAACAGCCTTCACCAACTACCCTGCAAGTATAAATAGTTTCCATTTCCGAAAAGTTTGATTAATACTATCCCTAGTGAAGTTTCCTCCATCCCACTGCCTTCAGTTACACTGGATTGGCCTTCACTCTGCCCCTACACCAAGCCAAGCTCATTCTGACACTAAGCCATTAGACATCTGATCCCTTCTGTCAGTGGCATGTCTCCACTTGACCTTCTTACCTTACTTCAAATGCTACCTGCTCAGGGATGCTGTCCCTGTTCCTTAATACACATCTCCATGCAAAGCTAGAAGAGGTTCCCCTTTGACATGCTTTCTTAGTTCCCATTAACACATGTAACACAATTGTAATGATATACTTTTTTTTATCATCTTTTCAAAAATATATTTCTTTTCTTACTTGAATGTATATTTCATAAAAGCAGGCACAATCTATTTTATATACCTAGGATAGTCCCAAGAACTCAAAAAATATATTTTGGGGAAAATAAATGGAAAGTTTAGAAAGTGGAAGACAGATTTTTAAAAAGTTAAGTACAAATAGTCTTGTAATAAAGTACTTTATGAAGTCGACTGTTGATTCCCCCACAAGACCACCAAAACAGTCTATTGATCAAGAAAAGCTAAGTTTATTAGATTTAGTGCAGAAAAGAAGACAGTCTTTGTGCTATTTTCAAAATAGAAGTGTATAAGATTTTAGGGCCTGGGGTGGGTGAATGTAAAGCAGGTCTTACGAGATAGAATTTCTTGGATAGAGTGTGACATAGTTTTGGATTGATGGTCAAGTGAAGTGAGGATCTTGAAGTAATTCTTGATGAGTAGGGTATCAGTCTTGATAAGTAAGCTGTTTAGCTGGCTCACAGTCTTATCTTCCATGAGCAGATATTTCCTAGAGCAAACAGTTAAATTATTATTATTTTTTAATCTCAGCATTGTTTAGCAAAGCAACAGGTAAGTATACAACATCCCATAGTTGTTTAGAACACAGAGAGAAAGGTATGACCATCTTTAGTATTGTCAAACACAGAGACAGGGAATTGTTTTGGTTTGAATTCTCAGTCCCCCTTTTTTGGTCATACTTTGTCCTGAGCTTAATGATAAACCATAGTTGTATAGAGACTTGATCAATACAGATTTCCACTGATGTTTGATTTGCTGTGTTATCATACTTTTCAGACATCAGAAAGTATCTTTTTATTTTTTGCTGGAAGATTATTTGTTGGATCAATTGATGGGACAGTGGCTTTACTTGGGTCCTTCAAAGCTAAAAGGATTATGATCAGATTATGCCTTCCATTTCTAAGCCAGGAGCCAACGGGCCCCAAGGAAACCAAGAGAACGGATCCTGTCCCCGAGTAGAAGAGCTCACAGAACCACATAGGGGGGTAGTGGATAAATGATCTAATTTCATGTTCTTTCTCCATAATTAATCCATGGTTTATTTGTTCCTCCCAACCCCACTTCCAAAACTAAAACTACAAAAACTCCAAGAATTTTTATTTACATTGCTTGATTTTCCACATTTAAATTCAATCTTTTAAGCCTCCAGGGTTGTCCTTAAGAGTAAATATCTAGGGGGAGAATTTAGAGAGAAAGAAAGGGTGTATTTTGAGAACTAGTATGTGCCAGTACAGCAAGGCCATGAGTTCTGGCAAAAAAAAAAAAAAAAAAAAAAAAAAAAAATCGAGGTGTAGAAAAAGAAAGCAATTTTCTGGAAATGGGAGAAGTAGAAAATGTTGAATACTGGATACAACTCCAAGTCCCTCTGATTCTAAAGACTGTGTAACCTCACTATACCAAATAATTTCCCTTTGAGGAATAGCATGAAACCCAATTACGAATTAACCCCATACTTTTTTTCTAATAATGTAGTTATAGTCTCATATCATTCTCACTTGATATTTAAACTATTTATCTTATGAAAGATAAATGGGAACTTGGGTTTTTCCTGGAGACAATGGGTAGTCACAAGAGGGACTAGGAGGGGACTCACAAGATCGATTTTGCTCTCATGGTAGCCATGTGTGGGATGATAGCAAACAAGGCTGGAGTCACAGAGATCCCTGTTAATAACCAGAGAGGGTTAAAAATAACTGTCTTCTCCTTAGATATAAGGGTATTGTCATAGATCCACTGTCACATGGGAAGGGCTGTTGTTTTCCAACTTTAAGAAGGATGCATAATTTAGGCCAAGATAATCACTAGTAATGTATACAGCAGAGATTAATTTGAAAATTTAATATCAAAAGATTGGAGGGCTTGCTTATGAAGCCACAGCTTCTAAATTATATTGAGGCATTGGTTGGTAACAAGTGCTCAGGAGCCTCAATGTGCAGAAGAATATTAAAAGATACCACATGTCCTCTAATTAAAATCACAGCAAAATGGAATAATGATTGCAGATATGATATTAGCAAAGGGTAGGAGAATGACTGGAGAGCAGTGCCAGGAAGCCAACAGGGGCTGGAAACCACGGCCTCCATGGGGAGAGGCCTTTTTCCAAATTGCAGCAAAATCCCTGGAAATTAGCAAGAGCCAGAGGGAAAGCTAATGTGCATTGCTGGCATTATAGGAAATGAAAATATTGCTCTATCACACATGATTTGGACAAAGGTTTGGTCTGTTTGTTCGGTGCAAAGTGGCAACTGGGAACAATTACAAACTGAGCCTGAGCTTGCAGGCAACTCACACCCAACAATAGCAATCAGGTGTTCCCAAACCTTTGCTGCTTTAGGAATTTGGGGTTGGTTGATAGTATTATCTTTGAGTGTTTATTTGTTGGCTTTGTAATTTTTTTTTGAAGGGGAGGGGCAGGTGGGTAGGACAAAGCCAGTAAAATGGAAGGTTTCCATTCATTCCTAAGAGGACATTATCAGGGCTATTCAAGAGGACTAGCAGACTTTGCCCATATGAATCTTTCCATAAAGTTGGCGTGGAAAAAAATGTGTCATTAAGGACATGTCCAGCATTTTGGAGGCATGTATTTCTAGGGCAGTGAAGAGTATTTGAGATGGAGTCACAGTGTGAGCTTTTTTAATAGTTTCTCCCCAAATGGGTTGGAATTAGTTTGAACCATAATGATGGCTAATGTGATAAGAAGGCAAGTGAGAAACATCATTCCTCTCTTCATCAGCCCATCCCTAGTTAACCCTCCTAACCAGATCTTCCTCCTGTATAGGTTGTACTTCTTGGGTACCAACCAAAGATTGGGGTGAAACCCAGACCAAGATTAGTTTGTAAGCAGGGGATATTCATATATGTTTCACATACGCTGCTGCCACCTCCCTTTTGATGTCACAGCAGATGTCACTGATCCATCACAACACTCTCACTGACTCCAGAAGTATGCTCAGAATCCTCAGCAGAGGGTTCCAAAAGTCACTACTGATCTTCAGAGGTGTCATGGAAGATGCTAGCTGCATGCCAGAGAAATTCTAAAAATTTAGGAGATTCTTCAGTACTTCTCATCAAGGGGAAAGGAAGATACAGACAGTGACATGTAGGATTGAGCACTGAATTAACCATTTGAGTCTGGGGTCTCTCTTTCCTCTCCCACTAAGCTGTCTTGTGATTGTAAGCAAGTAATGATAGCTCTTTGATCCTCTGTTGCTTGATCTGTAAAAGTGAAATAATGTGTACCAGTAATCCTTTGGAAGTGATATGAAAGGCAATCATAGAAGAATATTTTGTGAGCCATGGGAAGACACAGAACTGAGATCTGTTATTAGTATTAAATTCTGGTCATTACTCACTCCATTGTTTGCCTCTCTCACAGCTTCAGCAGAGTTGCAGGCAGAAGCAGCTTTGCCCAAACTTCTTTACCCTACTTTACACCACATTCCCTGCTTCAGTAGTCCTCAAACTTGAATGGCCACCATAATGGGTGGGAGGGGGCTTCTTAAAACACAGATTACTGGGTTCTTGGACCAGGGTTTCTGATCCAGTATGACTGGGGGGAGGAGTGGGGCATGCATTTGCACTTCTAACAAATTACCCAGTGATTTTGATGTTGCAAGTCTCAGGACACTTAGGGAAGCTCTGCCTCACCTAAATTCTATATTATCATGTTTTGCACACTCCTCATAGCTTCTAGGACACATCTAGAGTGACCCTATCTCAGAGGTCTCTCATTTCCCAGAACTGCTACACCACTGAGAGTCTTCTGCCATTCTTATGAGGCTTAGTGTGTGTGTGTGTGTGTGTGTGTGTGTGTGTGTGTGTGTGTGTGTGTGTGTGTGTGTTAAGGAAACTTTTCATTTATATATGCCTTGCCTTCCGAGAGAGACTGGGAAGTTCCCAAGGCTTCAGATTGATGAATGTCTATATGAACCACTCTATCACTACTGACACAGGTCTAAGCACCCACCTGCCCCCAAAGTAACCCCCTCAAAACATCTGGGTGATTCTTGAAGATCTCCTAATTCTCTACCTAAAGGGTGCCAAGGAGCAGCTCCCAGGCATCCTTTTATGGTAGCCAGCACACCTGTCACCACACTGCTGCTGTCCTAGGGAGATGAACCTTTCACTGGGCACAGCTACCCTTTGCTGATGACCACTCTGCTTCATCACCCTGGCCTCAGGGGAGGAGACTTGCCCCTAAATTACAGGCTCCTTTGTTTGGAGAGCTCTGTAATTAGGCCTGGCCTTTACCTTAATTTTTTATAGTAGCAGAAATTAGGCTATAGTGTATTTGGATATTTGTCTAAAAGATAATACATATAGAAAGAAGTAACTGCAGAGGTTAATTTACAATTACAGCCCAGGCCCAAATTACAGTCCTGGTGGTCTGACTTACTCCCAGTGAGTCTCCACATACTGCCCCTGGAAGTAATCCAGTTTTCTTTGCGTCTTAGATTCGTAGATCCAGAGAAAGAAAGACCATCCTCCCTCATTGCACTCTCCATCCCACCCCCTGAGTCCTTGTATTCCTGCCTCCACCACTTTTCAACACTCTTTGAAAGTGGAAACAGCCAGTTCCTTCAGGGAAAGCCTTGACTCTACCCAAAAGAAATGGTCTGGTTCCATGGCCCCAGTGGAAAAATTACTTTAAAAAAATTATTTATTTTACTTTTTTTTTGGAGGGGGTGCAGGTAATTAGGTTTATTTTTATTTAATTTTTCAACTGGAGTTACTGGGGATTGAACCTAGGACCTCGTGCATGCTAAGCACACACTTTACCACTGAGCTATACTCTCCCCCCTTTAAAAAAAAATGTCAATGGCCTTATTCCTGTATCATTTTCTGTTTACCCAGATTCCCAAAAACCTTTGGGTGCAGTTTCACCCACAGTCACCTTACTACATGCATAGAAGTGTACTGGGAATGTGTTAATAAATAAATATGTATTAATCTGATCTCTTCATATCTATCTTAAGTCCACTGTTACTTGGGAAACACATCTGAACAGCTCAAATGGAGCTTTAGTATCTCCAGTCTCTCCTCTGCTCCTAATGCCATTGCTCTTTTCTCTTAGCCCTTCCCCCAGTGCATCAAGGTACTCTTGCAGCAGATGAAGGTCCTTGAGCCTATTTGTCCAGACAATAGGCCAACGCTTTATCCATTCTGCTCCCCTCCTAAATAGTTCTCTGCTTTGCATCTGCCAGTGTTTTTACCCAGGCAACCACAGGTGCTTGCTTGGAAGGCCCTGCCTTGGGCGAAGATCACCAGTTTGTCCCCATTGCTGATTTGTTAAGACGAGCCTGTCCATCTGTCTGCATGCCACAGACCCTGGGTGGTGAAAAGCAATAAAAGGAAACCACTCTTTGACAGCCCTCCCAGCATAACGCCAGCGTGAGCAGAGGTTATTATCTCCTAATGTCACTGCTATTTCCAACGGGCCCCCAACGTATCTGCAGACTGGCGAGACAAAAAGGGAGACACGGTTAACATAGCTCCCGTGCTTTGTAAGGGAGAGCATTGTGCTGGGCTTTCACAGTGGCTTTTACTGCCTATCGATTGGTGTATTGACTGCAATTCGACGCTCCTTCTCCCAATGAAGATGTCACTGGTGTACTTCTTTAATAAATCCCAACCTGGGCAATGACCACTGCAGGGCTAACTTGGTTTCTGAGCTTCTTGGTAGACTGGGGAGAGAAACAGGCTAAAAGTATGAAGGTGTTCTCCAGTCTTAGATCTGCCAGGAAACTGTTGTATGACCTTGGATGATTTCCTTCTCTACCAGCCTCATGTCCCTCCTCTATATTCTAGGTCTGACCCAAGAGGAGTCCATGATCCGTGATTCTTTTTTCAAGACTTTCAACTCCTGAGAGTTGCAGCCTGAACTGCTCCAGAGGCCCCCAAAATAGCAGCAAAGTAGTTGCAATGTATATTCTAATAGCAGCAGCTGTAGTAACAGAGCTGCCCCCTCCCCGGGTTTCCTCTTTAGGGGTGATATGCCAGAATGAGAAACAAAATTACTGTGTCTGTTCAGCAAATTCCTCCTGACAAAATCTTTAAGCGTTGACAAGAGTAATACACTGAAAATTAGTTTAGAAGTGTTTCAAGTTTCAAAAATCAATCAAAATCAAATTAGGTTCTGAAGACGCTGTCTGTTGAGTTTTAGGAAAAAATAAAGATTCACTTCAGCAACTCCGGAAAGTGGCTTTGACCCCAAAAAAGGTGACTTTTGCACAGAAAGCAATTGTCCTTCCTTACATCTACCTTTTAGGCCCCTTCCAAGGACCTGGCTGAGTGTCTCTTCTTGTTCTTTTGTCCTAGACACTTGTAAATAACTTACCAGTTGACCTACATTTTAATCCCATTTCTTTCCCTTCATCTCCCAACCTCCAAACCCCATCCAAAGCTGAACAAGAGAAAAAAGTTTTAAAGTAGCAGAACTAGTCTTACCTCCCAGAGTAGTAAAAAGACCTGGTGGTGGGAAGAAAATGAAATTAATGGCCAGTGATCTCCTCTAAGTTGGTGTGATTGTCAAGTACAAAAGAGTGGGGGAAAACAGTCATATTTAGTATGTGGGAAGACATGCATGCCTCTTTGGGGGCACATAACAAACAGGAGATCCTGCTTTGGCTTCATCTTTCTCCAGATATGTAGTTCGTAAATCAGAGTCTTTTCTAGCCTTGGGAGGACAATAGTAATCACGTTGACATTTATGCTCAAATTACAGTGGCTCAGTTACCTTCTCACAGTGACTCACTCCACCCGCTCTGACTACCCTCCCCTTTTCTTAATGCTTTTTGGGACTTCTTAGAGGGATTAACATGTGTCCACAAAGCAGGCTGGCAGCCACAGTCACCACAAAGAGGCCCTCTTGTTTTTTCTCTCCTGCTTGTCAATGCCTGTTATCTGTGAAGCTGCCAGAACTGACACGCTCTTTGAAAGCCACCAATGCATGGGTCTAGGGTGTTGTTATCTAGTGTTTCCATAGTCTCATAGCCTGTGGTAGAGCTGGACAGTGACCTCCCCTGTTCTGTGCAAATTGGATCTCCAAACATCTCTGCTTGGATCTAGAATCATTTTGTTCACAAATATTTTATTAAAGCATTAAATTAAAATCTAATTCAGTTTCTGGCAAAACCTCTCTAACCATCAAAGCTTAGACACAGGGGCTGATTGGGGTGGGGGGAGTGTGTGTGCGTGTGTGCGCGTGTGTATTGGGGGATTGGAGTTGATGCTCTGCTTTGTCATGGCCACACCATTCTCAACTAATCTCAAAGCTTATCTTTGGATATATTAGCATGTCGTATCTCCCTAAATCTCCCACTAAAAATGGTTGAGGGTAGGGTTTGCTTATGTATGTATAAAGCCCTTATGGCTGGTAACCTAGAATAAGGAGATAGACTACTTCCCTCCAAATAAATTTCTCTAACTTTTAATTTAAAAAAATTCCAAAATTCCAACCATTTGAAGGGATAGATTTCTAAATGCCAAAGTCCCAAAGATCTTAGGGTTTTCAGAACCAAGTTTTGCTCAGTGCCTCCATTGTAGATGACATATCTATGGTGACCTCTTTATGGCCATATAAGTAGTTTCTAACTCATTAATTTGGAGATGTACACAGGCCTCCCCTCTACCCTACTACCCCAAAGGCATACAGCTATATGCAGACTCACCTGCATACAAGTTAAGAGTTGCATTGTCAGGTTGCCATCACCACCAGACTTGTAATTCCAAATAATCATGTCTCCCTATTCCCTGGAGAGTTTAAATTCTTAAAGATTTCATTTACTTTTCAAGTTAATAGCGACTTCTCTCAGGTTCCCATCGTCCTCTTTTTTGACATCTACTGTAATTTCTTGTAGTTGTCAGAATGTTGCTTCCTCATTACATCAAAGGTATTAGCTCTCACCCTTCCCAGCTCTGTCCCAGCTACTACAGATACATAAAAAGAATTTACCTGTGGGTGCTTTCACTCTGCACAGCTAACTCAGTTTTAGACAAGTATCTTGAGAGCCAAATGTCCCTTCTCCTGAGCTTGATGTGCTTCTTGCCTTCAGCAAAGCCTGGGGCCAGAAGTATAGTAAGCAAGTTGATGCTGGCTCTCCGCCAGCAACTTTGGAGCTGGGAATGCCTAGATGGAGGATTCATCTATTTATCCTGTCAGCCTAGAAAAGAATTTGGCACATGTTGTGTATTCAGTGTTTCCTGATTAAAGGTATGAATGGATGGATGAATAGATGGGTAGATGGAAGAAAGGATGGAAGGAAGGAAGGAAGAATATATGGAAGGAAGGATAAAACTAATATGTATTTTCTGGAAATAATTATAATCATAATTATGCTAAAAATGTCCTATTAAAAATACACCTTTTTTTTTTGCCTGCTTAATAAGTACCACATGGGCATTTGTATAATTCAGTGTAGACAAAACTAAAAGTTACAACTAATTCTCTGAATAAAACTATTGGTAAAATATTGTTTTTCTGTATGGTTGTTTTTTAATTCAGCCATAATAATAATATAAGGCAAACATATTTTCCTTAACAAAATTCTTGTTAGTATGTTCTGATTTATAACATCTCTTCTTTTTCACACTTAAGTTACACCATGGGAGGTTTTTCTTCTTTAATATGTTCTGAAGTTTTCTTGTAAGACATGATTTTTAATACATTTAATACATTCTATTGTGTTGGTATAATAAGATATGTTTAATTTTCTATTCTTTGACATTTGGGTTTTTAAAATTTTCTTTAAATTATAAATCAATGTGTCACAATAACCTTACACATTTATATACATCTTTTAGGAACTATATACATATCTATGCCCTATCTATCTTCTGTCTATATGTCTATCAGTCTATCTATCCACTGACCTGTCATCTGTTCATATCTATGCCATGCAGGTGAGTGCCAATTTCAGGGCATTCTCACTTTTCTTACTTTCAGGTCCTTCTTGAAAGGAATGTCGGGAAAAAAAGGAATACTTCAATTCTAATAGATTTTCATAAATAAATTACTTCAGGGTCATGTTATTCAAATAGAATAAGAACAGAATTTTCCTGAAATTAAAAACCGAGGAATCATTTTGATTCTTCTTTCTCCTTCTTTCCTGACACCGATAAATCATTAAGTCTCATCCATATTGCTATTATAGTGTGATCCCTAAGCCTTTCTTCTTCTCCATCCCTTCTGGCACTGTTGTAGCTCAGGTGCCCTGCTTGCTCTCCTGAGTCATCTAAATTGCTTCTGTAAGGGCTCATTGCCTACAGTCTCTCTTTTTCATCTAACATTTCCCACAGTGTTTTCCATGGAACACTGGTCCCCATGGGATACATGATGAAAGAAGTTCCATGGTAAATAAAATTATGAAAACTCACCTATTCTTTCTCCTCTTGGAGCTTCATCAAGCACATCAGTGTATTAGATGTTCTAGAAAGTCCTATAGTTAAATTATCAAAACAAGTAAAATCAGTAACAAAAAGCTTAATTATCTTGGTTGAACCTAAAATTTACCAACCCTAACTCATTCATTCTTTTAACAAATATTTGCTGCATAATTACTATACGTGATAGCCATGTGTGTGATCTGTAGTTATAAGTATGTGACACCTTTTAATAACCTGTTGAACTTGTGCCTTAAGAATACACTTTGGGGTGAATCTTTTACTCAGCTGATGAATTAATTTTCTAAAGACTAGATATAATTATATACACTTTTAAACTATATAAAATGTTAAAACGAGTTAAACTCTTTAAAACTCTCAAGGAGAGAGTTCTCCAGTGCAATATAAAGTCTATAGCCCAACCATGGCATTCAAGACCCTTCACAGTTTGTCTTAATTACAATTTTTCTGTCTTTATTTGTTCTCCTGAATCACCAGGAAAATCCAAGCACATCAAAGTTCTCTCTCTTATCTGAACATGCTGTAGATTTTTACCTTTTCATGTCTTGATTTCTGGTATTTCTTTTGTTGATCTTTTCTAGTTGTGACATTGGATTTACCTCCTATGGCAAATATCAAACTCTTGGCCACCTTCTCTAGTGGTCACTTCTCTCTTTTCCTTAAAATTCCAACTAAAATGGCATATCTATGAAGCGTTTTCTAATGTCCCATGAAAAATCACTCATTCTTTCTTAACAGCCTCCACGGTTGGCAGGCTAGTAACCATTATCCTCATTTTCTAGATGAGGAAACTGAGCTCTGAAGAGAGGATTTGCTAAAATGATGGACAAAGCAGGGCGAATAAGCAAATTTACTTGTTTGCATGGTGTATGTTCTCTGTATGTACTGTATGGACTTTGCTAACCATCATCTGATAACACTTCAAGGAGATCAGAGATTAGAGAAGGGAGGGGGTGGAGGAAGTGTCTAGGGACTTCCTGGAATCCCAGAGAGGATGAGTGCTTTAGCTCAGACACAAGAGGCCTTACCTAAGTCCTGAAATTGTTTCTATTTGTCAGAATTGTGCTTGGCATGCTCAGTTCAGATTTTCAGGGATTTGGGTTTTAGCTGGCAAAGGAAGTTGTATAAACTCAGGAAACAGGAGGGAAAAGTGGAGAGAAAGCCAGCTAATCAGAAGCTATTAAGCTCATAAAAAAAAGTGTTGGCTGAGGTACAGTTTGTGGGGGAAAATATTAATTTCAGCTCAGTATTCAGTAACTGTTGACCTTTTGGATCTCCAAATTGCTGTTGACTAACCCATTTAAGCCAAGAGTTAAAATTTCCAGACTCTCACAAACTATGAGGATCCTGGAGTATGCTTGATAAATGCTGTGATTAATAGCTTACATTTTCTTGGCATGTAATGATAATATATTGACCTATTTGGCATCTGTCTGCTTGTTTGCTAGAATACTCTTTATTATACCTATTTTAGAGAATGGAAAACTAAAATGCAGACGTATCAAGTGATACCCTGAAGCTGACAGGGAGGGCAGCATTAGGACTTGAACCCATACATTCTAAATTCTAGTGATGCTAAGCTGGCCTTCTGAGCATGGCTTGATGTAAGGAGATCATGGATCAGCAGCTATTTCTTAGCTTTTAGGACATCCCAGGTATTGAGGGAGCAGAAAAATCCATGAGACAGAAGGAGGGGTGGGACAGTCAGGGGGAATACAGCTCCCATTGGTAAGTTGGACTAAAGCTCTACCGACATGATCTTATGGGCAGAGGCAGGGGCCACAGTCTGTCCTGCTGGCTTGCTCTCTTCTTTCTCCTGACTTTTGAATCTTGAATTCTTTCATCAGCAATGATTGTATTACCTGGTTATCTGCACAATGGTCTAATTTCTTTCAGCACCTGGTGCTGAGAAAGACTTGGCTGGAACACATTGGAAAGGGTTTGATGTGAAACTTGAATATGTTGTTAACTATGGGTAGCTGGTTTTAAAAAAATGATGATGCATTTTAACTGTGAAGAGTATTATATGCTCGTCATTTTAATTACAGATTTCACACACATTTATTGAAAACTTACTCTGTGTCAGACACCTTACAAAGATCTGAAGTATATGAAAAAGATAAAGCCTTTAGCATTCAAGGAGCACAGTCTAGCAGACATAGTAGTAAGGTCAGTCTCTCTGAGGGATCCTGGAACTCTTCAGTAAGTAACAACAGTTATGTCTTCATGTATTCTTCCACTGATGGGAAAGGGACATCAGCATCTATTCAGAACCCTCTAAAGAGCAAGTACTGTCCTCCTGGAAGTCCATTAACCTCAAGTTACTGTTCTGGAACAGATTATCATTGGAATGAATAAATATTTATTGTACTTCTACATTCTTCAGGGCAGTGGAAATAAAAAGGTAATATTCTGAAGACTATTGTCAGCTCATGTTACTACTACCCTCTTCTAAATGTCCTTGCATTGTGGAGGAGAGACCAAACTACATTTCCTTAGAAACCCACTCCCAGTATGGTTCTCAGTTAGATTTTGACAATGGGAGAGACTAGATTTGGAAAGCAGAAAGGAAAGAGAAGTTATTATCATCTGGGATAGTTGCAGCCAGATATGTTGAGGTGTCATGAGATTAACTGTGGCTTGCCAGAAAGCTTGTCCAAAACCACATGCTCTCCCTGCTACAGACTTAGACAGATGGCAGCAGCTTCCCAGAGATCCCTATGAATTGCAGGATGGTTATGGTAAAGTCTTAGAACCGCCTACTTCCATGTGTCAGGATGAGTTTCTCCGACAGCTTCCTGACCTTTCCTCCCTTTGCTTCCTGTGGTTGGGTAACCCCTTAATTTCCACATTCAGTCATTGTCACATAAAATGCATAGAATGGCTTCTGTTTTCTTGACAGAACTCTGACTGACATACGGAGTGTCTTTTCTGTTCTCTAGGGTGCAAACTTTTTTTCTGTAAAGAAACAGATAGCAAATGTTTTTGGCTTTGAGGGGGAAGTCTGTCCCTTTTGCAACTATTCAGCTCTTCCATTGTATCCCAAAGGCAGCCACAGAAAATATGTGAATTGTGTTCCCGTAAAGCTTTATTTATAAAACCAGGTAGCAAGTGGGATTTGGCCCATGTGCTGTAGTTTACAAACCTCTGCTTTAGATGTTTGAGCTAATCATGCTTCTCAGTTCATGACTTGTGGTCTTTATTGATCCATACAAGGCCCTTTGATTTCTTTTTAATGTATATGATTCTTATATATATCTGTTCTCCTCTTCTATTTTCCTCTTTATGCTGATAGATAAATAGACTGATAGAGACATACATGAATGGACATAAAATGGATATACATGTAAATCCATTTTAATATATTCAATATATATTTCCTTTGTGTCTTTTCTTGCAAAATGTGTATTGTTTTATTACAAATATTTTAATTTTAAATGAAATTAAATATTATATTATCTTCTGTTTCTTTCTTCCTGCAATACCATGTCCTTAACAATCTTTCTCATTGTGATGTGTTCGTCTAGCTCACTACTGTTAACTGATGAATAGCAAGCACTCTGTGGTGGGGTGGTAGATGTTGTAATGTTCACCAATATCAGATTCTTGTTCTCTGGGTGATCAAATGATCAACTGCGGCCCTGAAGAGTTAATCTAGACACTCACTGCACTCAGCCAGAGTGAAAAATGAATTTCTGTGAGTGCTCATTTATTACCATGGCATTACCTAGCTATCCTAGCATGTTGCCCCAAGTGTTGAATAAGTACACTGTGATATACATCTAAAACATGACAGCCATCTACTCTCCTAGTACCGGAGCACTCAACTGCTTAGGTAACATGGCACAGTGATTAAAATCACAGTTTCTGGAACCCTAATGCCTGAGTTCAAATTCTGATACCAAAACATACGAATATGTAGTTCAAGTAAGTTTCCTTACCTTTGTTGCCTCTGATTCTTCATCTATAGTGTAGGAATATTGCTAATGCATACCTTATAAGACTATAATTAAGATTAGATTGTTAGAGCAGTATTTTAAAAAGTTAAAGTATTTTTCAGCATTTAAAAGGTACTCCCTATGTGTTTTTAAAATAAAAAGTTAAACTGCTTGCCACTGAAATGTTCAAATATAGGATTTAACATCTAGGACCTTTCCATCATAAATGTTCCATGCTTGCAGGGGGTGAGCAGAGCAGGTATTATTGCCCCCAATTTGCAGAAAAGGAAAACAAGACTCAGATAGATGAAATTAGTTATCTAAGGTCATGTTGATCATCATAACAGAGCAAGATTCAAACCTCTGTCTTCTGGCTCTAAGAGAATAACTCCTTGTTTCCTTTGGTCCAAAGCAATGGGGGAATCTTTATGGGAAAAGCCAACCGACAGAACCTGTTATGATGGAAATTAACTCAGGAGCTCTGAAAGGAAGACTTGCTGAATTCTAACCAGACAGTGGTATAGGTGAGGGAGCTGGGGGAGGGGAGAATGAAAAGACAGGAGTGTGGAGGGGCAGAAACTGCCAGGGAGGTGAGGAGAGACGTTTCCCCAAGGACAGAGGGAAGGAAGGTTAAAGGCATATTGATCTTGAGTGGGAAAATATTCTCCTAACTTTTCATCCTGCTTTCAGATTATCTGGCATCAAAAAAGTGTCTGTTACTCAGCTCAGCTTTGGAAATGGTGTGAGAGATACAGCAGCTGAACAACCGTTGCTGACATGGAGGGCACCAGAGTGGTTTTTGATGATACAAGCTGAGCTGCAAGGTAGAGCGATGTGAAACTTGATAAAACGTGCATCCAAGTGATGGGCAGGCAGCAGCCAAGCACTCACATCCTCTCAAGATTATACTGTATAGCACAGGGAAATATACACAAGATTTTATGGTTGCTCATAGAGAAAAAAAATGTGACAATGAATATATATATATTTATGTATAACTGAAAAATTGTGCTTTACACTGAAATTTGACACAACATTGTAAAATGATTATAAATCAATTAAAAATGTTAAAAAAAAAATAGGCCATTTCCTGAGCTCAGATAGGGCCGGCTTTCTTTTCAAAAGAAGTTGCAAAATTACCCATGGCAAACCCAGAGATGCACCAGAGCATGTTACAATTCCTAAGATGTTTCCCCAACAGTTACCTTGTAGGAGTCTCAAAGCTACCCTATGAAAGTAGGCTGGGCTCATTTACGATTCTCATTTTATAGATGATAAAACTGAGGATGAGAAAAGACAAGGATACAGGATCAGAAAAGCAATGGAAGAGGTAGGAGCAGATCTTAGCTTCTCCATAAATGCCTGATTATCTTCGGGCACCAAAATGTGTACCAAAGTGCATTATATCTGGCCAAACTGACTTTTCACAAAACAGCATTGATAGCATCCTTGTATGAATATATAAGAACATATCTATCAATCTACCTCAATTATATATTCAGGTATCTTCATTTCCCATTCATCTTTATAATCTATCACCTACAATCAGTTCCTATACCTATTAACATTTTCATAATTATCTGTGTCAGCGTATCTATAATTTATCGATCTATTATACCTTCTGTTTGGTCATCTTTACATGGATACCCTGACCGATGTGATGTACGTATGATTAATTACACCATAAGAAAAAGTGCACTAGCATTGAAAACATCAATGCATGATTATAAACCCTGTATTCTTTGCATTGTCTCACTGATTTATTTAATCTCCCAAAGCCTCCGTTTTGTACCTTGCCAAGTGGTGACAGAAATGCCCACCTCCCAGGGATGGGAGAAACATATGATAGTGATTATAAGATTCTGAGCCTAGTGCCTGGCTCAGAGTAGGCCCACAAATGTAATTGTTCCTTCCTGTTCACTTTCACCAGAACCTTGCTTTCCCTCCCCGTCATCTAGCTTTTCCACTGATTTTAGCTGCTCTTACTTTATCTCTGAACTTCCGTTCATATATCAGGTGAGTGGATTACATGAGCATTTGCCACATGGTTCCAAGGATTATTCATTTTAGATCAGATGCCATGATTTGGCAATCCAGCTCTAAGTCTTGAGGTAGAGCTTTCCGCTTACCATTTAGGAAACCAAGAATTCTAAATCCACTCTTCTGAATCATTTAAAGAACTCTGCATAGAGCTTTGCTCATAATAAGTGCTAAGTGAATATTTGATAAATTAGCTAAAGAAAGAGTTCCCAAGTAGCACCCTTGATCCTGGAAGAGTTTGGGAGCAGAGGCACACAGGAGTTGATTCTCCATACACATAGCAGAACTGGGATAGCAGAGTCCTCTGCTGTTTTAAAAGAACGTTTATTTATTCACTCCGTCAATCTGTATTTATTGAGCAACTAACCTATGTTAGGTCCCATGAGATATGCTGTAATACAAAAGTGCATCAGATCCATATACAATCTAGAAAATTAAAAAAAAAAAAATCCATTCTATGGAATGTGATTGAGAGATGCCCAGAAGCTTTGGGAGCACAGAGATGGTAGACGTCTGATATTTGTCTTCCAGTAGTTCTTTGCATCTTCCTCTGGTAATTGTACCCCCTTACTTTGAAAAGCTGAATATCTCTTTCTCTAGTAAAGTCATCCTTACCAATGGCTATGTTGACAGATTCTATGACATGACAGTCATGTGTCCAGGTCTGGCTAATTATAAACCCCTCTGTTTGGCCATAGTCGTTGACTCAGATATGGGTATGGGATCCAAGGTGGTCCAATTAGAGTCCTTCTTTGGAAATTATAAGTAAATGCTGATAGAGATCTCTATTGACGTGACTAAATGCCCTTAAAATAAGCCAAGAGATATATGCCTTTTACCACGTCTACTCTATTCATTGCAAAGAAAAATTCCTTGTGGTATAAGAAAAAGAAGCCAAAAAATTGGGTGATGTGGGTAATAGGAGTAAAGAAAAAAAAAAACAGATTCTGGATAATTTTTAAGTAACTAGCACTCCCTGGGGCCATCTGTACCTCAATTACATGAGCCAATAAACTCTCAGTTTTGCGCAAAATTTGAAATTTTTACATATACATTTTCATACAGCTATTCTATTACTTGAAATCTGCAGAGTGTTATACCATATCAAAACTCTTTCATTTGTATCACCTTCTGTGACTCTCAAGACAACACTGTGTAATAGGCTGGTACTGTATTATGAGTCCACCTGATGAGAAACCTGAAATCAGAAAAGGAATGATGCATCTGAGGTTGGTCAAGTTAATTGTGGTTGAAGCTGAGAGAGAAATTAAACTTTCTGATATTTTGGTCAGAGATATCACTGTCTGTCCTGAAGTCTGATTACCAGACCACATTATTTCAGTGTTCAGTCCTGCCTCTAATTGGCCATTTGAAGCCTATCATGATATCCTACTATTCCATGTCCAGGAGGGTAGGGATAGAGTCCACTCGATTCTTCAACGTCAGCTATATGTGGGTTTCATCTGTGTGTGTGTGTGTGTGCGTGTTCGTGTGTGTACTATATCTATTGCTCTTACTCAGAGAATCTTATTTAAGAAATATATTTGGGGGTATTGATCAAAGTCCCCTGGATAGATTCCTATGCAAATACCTCTTAGTAATGAGACTTTTTTGTGTGTTGCTTAAAACATGACCTGTCAGCCTTAAATTGAAACTGGCTGATGCAACTTGGTCACATTACCTCAGGCTGACTTTAGTTACGGTGCTACGTTTTGAAATGTAAGAGCATGAAACTGGTTTCGGCAATATATTTTAAAGTTTGGTGAATCATTTGTTTCTGAGCAACCCGATCTCGGAATTCCTGAGTACTCCTGAGGTACATGATCAGCCCAGGCCTGACCTCTGTTGAAAAGAGTTCAATTACATGACTACCAATGATGCCAAAGTGCTTTTAACTGACCTCAGTCCTGGAAAGGAGCTTGTCGAAAATCTCTTTATTGATCCATTCTTCCAAATATTCTATCTTCAAATCTTTTATTAATTAAACTGTCGGAATCTTGTTTGATTAGAACCCATCCACAGAAACTGATTTAGTCTTTCACAGTTTTTAAAATATGCACGTATTTATTAAGATTGTAATGCCACTATCTGTGTTGTTGCTGTTATGTGGCTGTGAGGGCGGGTATTTGCTGGTGTGTTTGTTGATTGTGAGGCAAGTGCATAAGAAAGAAACACTCTGGGAAAGATTGATTTTTTTTTTCCCAGTCAAAAATCTTGTGTAAAACATCATTTAAAGTGCTGTTCATTGACCCTGTTGAACTGTCCACATGATAACATCTGTCTAAAACTGAATACCAGAAAAAGTTTGTGTTATCTCAAGAATGGGTATGCTCACTTGTGTCAAGTTCTGCCTGTTCTTTACTACCTTCCTCGAAGTTAAAGTCCAAATTTAATGCTAAATCATAAACCTTTTCCACAAACGTATTTCTTCAACACTTATTACACCAAAACTCCCATTCATTGAATGGTAACTGTCTGCTAAACACTTTGCTGATTTCTTCCATTCATTATCTCATGCATCTCCTCCATGGAAGTTTTATTTTTGGCTTTTTATTTTATAATTTAAGAAAAATATATACATACTCATGATTTGAAAAAATGATCAGAAATTTTTATAATAAATCCCAGCGGCACCACACACTGTTCTCTCTTTCTGTTGCTCAAAAGGAACCTCGTTTCTTAAAAATCCTTGTTAGCATTATTTTCTAGTATGTAACACCATATTTCTAAAGATTATAATTCCTAGTACTGTTGTTGGATTTATCAACTTTAGTCATTTGTTTCCTCCACACTTACATCTTTCTGTAAAACAAACGTAACAATTTTAATTTAAATAAAATACCTGTGTTAATATTATCTACTGATGCAAATAAACATGGAATTTGCCTTTCCTTTCTTGAATGTTTTTGGAGTGTATTTTTATTCATTTGAGTAATTGCCTGTCTTTACTTTCATAACATCCTATAAACTTAGCATCATTGTTACTTTAATACATTCTGATTATTGTTGCTTTTTTATAGATGATCTCCCTCATCCACAATGGAATTTTTTGGGATTTTCTATTTGCCATTGGTAAAGATCAAGTTATAAAATTTTATGATTATGTAGCTTAATGGGGGTCTTTTTTGGCTTTTTTAAAAAGATTTGGTCACTTATTGGGAACTTTCAGTCAATCTAAAAATAATCTTTTAATTTAAAAAAAAAAGTTTCTTTTAAATAGAATTCCTATATTGTTTTTCCTAAGTTGATTCTTTAATGTTCTTATCTTTCATCTCCCACCATAACCAGCAGGTCCAATCTAGAGACAGAAGTCACACAGTAATTTTAACAGAGGCAGGGGGGATGGTTTAATAGTAAGAATTATTAATTACAACATGGCATTGTAATAATGGAAAATTGGCTAACAAAAGATAAGGACAGCTCTAAAGCATATTGGAGCAGCAGATGTAAGTACAGCCACTATCGCTAGTGCTGTGATAGAACCCCAAGGAAGAGTCCCACATCTAGCCTCTGGGTAAGATCTAGGTCTCATAGGATGTAGGTTGGGATGTATCACGATTCACTGGATAAGAGAGAAGTTCACTGAGGTGCTTCCCCAGCAGGACTCACTGAAGTCTGTACTCTGGAGTGCTAGAGGAGTCCCTCCATAGGGAGGGGCTCTACTAAAAACAAGTCACAAAATCACGTGAGAGGGTCCTGGAGGTGCCTGTACTGATGATCACTGAGCATTACTGGATAGCATGCTCTATAGGAACTGGGTGCTGCAGAAACTGTGTGCCCACAGGAATCTGGGGACAGGAGCAAACCAGAACCTTTGAAAGAAAAACCCCTTCATTTTCCAGTGTTCCTCCACTTCCCTCTGCTGACAAAATGTAGCATTATGCTAACTGGCAAAGAAGAAATATTTCTAAGACCCATCTCCCTCATTTTAGAGAAGGCTGTGAAGAATGCATTTGGAGCTGACAGGCAACACATAGATAAATGGCTCAGTTTTTTGTTTGTAATAAACCTTACTTTTTTAGAGCAGTTTTAGGGTCACAGAAAAATTGAGCAGAAGGTATAGATATTTCTTATATATCCCCTGCCCACATGTGCATTGCCTCCCCCATTAAAAACATCCCATACTAGAATGGTCCGTTTTTTATAATTGATGAACATTTATTGGTACATCATTATCACCCAGAGTCCATAGTTTACATTAGAGTTCACTCTTGGTGTTGTACATTCTACAGGCTTAAGCAAATTCATGATGACATGTACCCACCATTATAGTATCATACAGAGTGTTTTCACTGCCCTAAAAATCCTCTAAGCTCCTGTTTATCCTTCCTTCCCCCAACCCCTGGTGACCATTGATCTTTTTACTGTCTCCATAGTGTTTTCTTTCCTAAAGCATTATGTATTTGGGATCATACAGAATATAGACCTTTTAGATTGGCTTCTTTCACTTAGTAATATATGTAAGTAATGTATGTAAGTGTCCTCAGTGCCTTTTCATGGGTTTGTACCTCATTTCTTTTTAATGATGAATAATAACCCATTGTCTGGATGTACCACTGTTTATTTATCCATTCGTCTATTAAAGAACATCTTGGTTGATTCCAAGTTTTACCAGTTATGCATAAAGCTGCTATACACGTGCGTGTGCAAGTTTTTGTGTGGACATAAGTTTTCCACTCCTTTGGGTGTAAGATTGTTGGCGTGTAACATAAGAGTGCTAAGTTTTGTTAAGAGACCACCAAACTGTCTTCCAAAGTGACACCATTTTCCATTCCCACCTGCAATGAATGAGAGTTCCTGTTGTTCCCTATCCTCAACAGCATTTGATACTGTCAGTGTTCTAGATTTGGGGCCTCCTGATAGGTGTGTAGTGGTATCGCATTGTTTTAATTTGCGTTTCCCTGACGACAGATTATGTGGAGCATCTTTTTGTGTACTTATTTGCTTTCTGTACATCTTCTTTGGTGAAATTTCTGTTAAGGTCTCTGTCCACTTTTAAATCAGTTCCTTTGTTTTCTTTTTGTTTAGTTTCAAGAGTTCTTTGTGTATTTTGGATAACAGTTCTTTAACAGATACCTTTTGCAAAATATTTTCTCCTAGTCTGTAGCTTGTTTTTCATTTTCTTGACACTGTCTTTTGCAGAGCAGGCCCACACACTCCTTCTCTTTTTTGTCTTTTTCTACTCTCTGAATATTTTCTCCACTTTATCTTTCAGCTGTTTTATTGGAGGCATACACACACACACACACAGAGATACATAAACGATAAGACTTACTTCTTGTTTCCCACTGTTATTTTTCATAACATTCTTTTCTTTTTTATAGATATAACTTCTAGCTTATATTATTAATAAGCTTTGGCTCCAAAGTTTTGTTCTATTGCCTGCCTTATCTATTTTCTTCTAGTTATTTTTCCTTCCTATTTATTTATTTAGGATTTTCTCCCTTGTTTTGGAAGTTTTTCTGAATTGTCACTTAATTCTTTACTGCCTGTTATTATTCTAGGCACATGAAACAGATATAAACTTTGTATACATGGGAGAAGCATATCTTTGGGCTTTATAGCAGAGTGAAGACGTACCAGTCAGTAATTTTATTGATTGCTCACAATAAACATATCCCTTTTTTTTTTTTTTTTTAGAATTATTCATTTCTCTCCAGTCTCCTGCCTGTGGTCTCTGTATGCAACTGCTGTGTGGTTGATGAGAACTTAGGGACTGGAGTGATGTTCAACTCCTTTGTACAAAGACATTCAATCAGTCTCCCAATTTTTGCCAGCCCCTGTGATATCTGTTGCCTTCATGTTTTGACGTCTTTGGACAAATTGATTTGTTTTTCATCAGTGACTCCCTCTGCAGGCACTTATTTTGCAGGTTCTGTCCCTTTGTTGAATCTCCCATCTTCAATTTTTAAAATTTATTGAAGTCTCTCAAGCCATGCCCTTTCTTCTTCTTTAAGCCTCTTAGTTCTTGTGCTTTTATAGGAATTTTTTTTTATTCCTTTACTTTCATTTAGGAGATGTATTTGGAAAGGAAAAGATGCATCTTAATGTATTTTTCTGTTGCATTTCATTTTCCAATTCATCGGCCTTGTTGAACAATCATTTGTTAAAGCGAAAATTCTTCTTAGACATGATGTGGTAACAACTGATAAATGCAGTTGACCCTTGAACAACTTGGGGGGTTATTGCACTGACCCATTGTACAGTAGAAAATCCACATATAACTTAAAGTCAGTCCTTCATATCCACTGTTCTCCTGTATCTGTGGTTCTGCATCTACAAATTCAACCACAGGTTGTGTAGTACTGTGCATTTACTACTGTAAAAAGCCTATGTGTAAGTGGACCTGCGCAATTCAAATCTGTATTCAGGGGTCAACTGTGGTTTTACAAATTTATGTTGAGAAAATGATAGTATGAGACAGTGAGAAAGAATATATGAATGAAACAGAAATTGAATGAGTGAATGGGGAGCCAAATGAAAGAAGAAATGAACATATTAGTGAATAACAGTGTGGTGGAAAAGACATCAGGCTGCAGAATTTTTGTTGTGAGTTTGTGTTTCATTTGCTGTAGGCAAATTATCTTCCAGCCTTATCTGAATCACCTCATTTGCACAGTAGATCGGGGAAGGTTAGGACTAGAAATTGGAAGGATCACTTCAGGATTTTTATACATCTCTGCTCCTTTATCTTGATCTTCTTTTTTTAAATTGACAAATTCAAGGATAGGGGAATCCTGGATTTTCTTAAATCACTAGCTTTCAACTATGGGGGTAGATAGACTCCAGTGAGAACCTAATTAATATTTAAACATCTCTTCTTACAATATTACACATAAATAAACACATAATCTGGGTACAATTTCAAACGCTCATCCGAGGATCCCCATGGGGCAACATGGCTCTCAGAACTTTTGTCTTCCTCCAAGGTGACCTCTGGTCTTTGCCTTCTAGAGGGGATCACAGATGTGTGTTTCCTTGGGCATTTGAGGCTTCCCAGAACACAGCTAGAAAATAGCAAAGAAGAACATTTCCCTTGCATGGAAACCTTGTCACTTCAGGTGAACCAATTTTCTCTTTGTAAATCAGGACATTTGCAAATGTTTCATTAGCTTTGGCCCAGATAGCTCTGTAACAAATGCATTTGCTGTGTAGTGCAGATGATGTATCAGCACAAACAGCTCACTGGGCCTCCATTAATTATACAGAGAGAATGAATGGACTATTTAAATGAAACTACAGAAGTTCCATTTGTGGGGGAGGGGTGTTTGCCTGGGAGAGGCAAGCACTCCCGTGTTGCAAGAGTCCAATATGCTTTCTGGTCTATTTGTTTTCAATACACATGACACTGAATCACTCATTCTTTCTTTTATTCATTTACCTAATACTTATTGCTCAGTTGCACCAGGAAAGATGCTAGATGCTGGAGATAAAGCAATAAGCAAAAACAATACAGCCCCTGCCCTCATGGAACCAACTTGTGGAGGTGACAGTAATAAAAAATAATCACAAATAAGAATATAAATTTAACCTAAGTATCAGGAACCATGAGAACAAATAAAGGAGTGTGGGAGGGTGCTGATTTAGCAAGGAGAGGTCAAGGAAATTTTCCCAAAGGGAGTGACTTTACAGCTGAATTCTGAAGGATACGTAGGAAGTAAATTAGCTGAATGGGAGGAGTGGAGAGTAATGATACCCTGGGCTGAGGCACGTGTGCAATATTTGCTGAACAGAAAAAAGTCTAGTGTGGCAGGGATATAAAATCTTGTGATTAGAGGAGGCTGCAGAGCTACATGGGTCACCCATGCAGGGCCTGTAACCACCTGAAATTTTTTATTTTTATTGCGAGGGCAACAATAAGCCTATGGGGTATTGAAGGGATGCAGAAATTAATCAGAAACTGGTGCAAGGAATGTCTGACTAAGAATCAGTAATTGAAAAGCATTTTCAATTGAAATTTTCAATATTGAATGATTCCGTGTGTTTCTTTCATTAGACCAAGGATAGTTAAACTCTTTTACAAAAGGACAGATAGTAAATATTTTAGGCTTTGCAAGTCTTTGTTGCATTTACTTTTTTTTTTTAACAACTGTTTAAAAATGGAACACTAAGCTCAAGGACTGTGCAAAATCAGGCCAAGGGCAGGATTTGGGCCGTAGGCTATGTTGTAAATTTGCCAACCCCTGCAGTAGACCGTAAGCTCTGTGAGGGCATAGACAGTATTTCTCTCATTCATTGTAGACTCTCCGGTGCCCATCACAGTGCCAGGCACACAGTGAGTGCTTAATATACATTTATTAAATTAATTAATGCCTGAGCTAGGTGTTTTAAATATTCGATATTGATTCATGATGAAAACCAAGTGAGATGCTGGTGGTGGTGGTAACTCTGTCATTGTTGTGACTATTGTTATTCTTGCTGTTATTATTAACATACCGCGGATAAGACAGACATAGTTCAATTTGCCCAAGATGATGCAGCTAGTAAGAGACAAGAACCAGGATTTAAACCTGGTCTGTACAGTTTGTTGGCCCATTCTCTTCCTTCTAATCATTCTGTCTCTTTTGTAAAGAATGCATAAACAACTAGGTGTGATATAGCTAACCAGCAAATGACAGAAGTAACTTAATGTTATGGGAGAGACAGGTCATTCAAAACCTGCATCAATCTACTCTTCTGTTTCAGCCAGCTTGGGCTGCCATAAAACACATTACCATCACCTGGGAGACTTAAACCACAAATATTTATTTCTCATAGTTCTTGAGGCTGGAGGTCCAGGCTGTGAGATTAGAGAGCCAGCATGGTTGGGCTCTTAGTGAGGGCCCTTCTTCCTGGGTATGTCCTTAAATGGGCTTTCCTTGGTCTGTGCACACAGAAAGAAACCATGTCTCTTCATTTTTATATGAGGCACTGATCCCATCATGAGGACCCCACTCTCTGACCTAATCTAAACTTCATTACTTACTGTAATCTCCACCTCCAAATACCAACACATTGGAGATTACTATCACATATGAATTAATGGTTGGGGAGCCCCTAACCATCCAGTCCATGGCTCCTTCCTCTGATAATAAATATAAAAGGATGTTTAAAGGCAGAAAACTTAAACAAAAAATAAGAAAGAGAGAGGAAGGAAGAAAATAAGGAAGGAAGGGAAGGAGGGAGGGAGGGAGGAAGGAAGGTAGGAGGGAGGGAGGAAGGAAGGTGGGAGGGAAGGGAGAAAGGAAGGTAGGTGGGAGGGAAGGAAGGAAGGAAGGAAAGAAGGAAGGGAGGGAGGGAGAGAGGAAGAGAAAAAAGCTAGTAGAGGCATCATGGATGAGAGAAGTCTGATCCTAGATGGAACTGTTGACTAATAAGACAAAGTGAGAAAGCTACATCTTAGGGTGTACATGGAGGAAGAAGGGATTAATCTTCCCAATAATTTACAGATATGAATCCCTCTCAAAATCTCCTAGCCCTAGGTGTTCCTGCAGGTTCTGTGTCTTTTATCCATTAGGGAAGGAATGTGTCAGTCTTCCTTTGCCTTGCAGGCATTCTGAATCTTTATGAGTTATTTACTTGGCTTGAGGAATGTTGAAAATTTCCTTTTCCTTGCCTCCTTAAGATTTTCCTTTTCCTTGATCAGGGAAAATCAGTTATCAAGAGAATTGCACTTTTCACAAGGCCAGCAGTGACTCAGGTGACTCTGATGACCCCATCCCCTTTACCTACCTTAGTCCTTTTCATATGTAGACTGAGGAATAATGAGGAGAGAGTTTGGTGTCTATGATAATAAGATTGATTGCTGCTTCTTGGAAAGACCTAGGGGTCAGTGGAGGAGGATGGCTCCAAAGTTGATGATTCTTAGGTTTCTCTTATTTTAACTTCAGCTTTTAGATTTAGACACAACTTAGAGACAACAAGAAATAAATGTTTCATCAAATATCTTATTATAGAAATATTTAGTCTAGTTTGGAAAAATAGCACAGATAATTTCAGAAGGGAAATTTTCTGAAGGATATTGATTGTGGGGTTTATTTGATAGACATGATGATATAACTCCAAGCTTCAAAAAACTTGAAGAGAACAATGAAGAGAAAGAACATAAGGAAAAAAAAAAGATAATCAGGAACTGTAGAAATAAGCACATAAACCAAAAATTAATAATAATATGTTTTGAACAAAGCTAACTGAAGCGTGACATGATTTTGAGCTTTTTTTTTTCCCCCTGATGAAAGAAGAATCTACATTGGTACTGGTCTTAAGAACACCCTCCTTGGAATAGCCTGATAGTGATCAATGACATCATAACCAATGTGAAAGTAAAATCTAAGCATACTCTCTTGTTCTATGCTAATTCAGTTTTCAAATTCAATTGTTAGGATCAACCTGGAAACAAATGACAGCATAACTAAACTAGGAGGCACTGATTCTCAGGATCGCAAGAGTGCAAGTTCAGCACTTGCTCTCCTTTGCCTCCATAAACTTTGCTCCCTCATTGCTGTTTGCCTGACCCTAGTTTCAGTCCTGTTTACACATTCCTAACCTCTGTGCAATACTACATTATTTTACTTTTCTATCATTGCTATGATGAACTGACTGGCATCCCCTAGGCTTGCTGCTGAGAGTGGTCCAAGCACCAGCAGTGTAAGCTTCATTTAGAAACTTGTTTAAAATGCAGAATCTCAGGTCCTGCCCCAGACCTACTGGATCAGTTTCTGCATTTTAACAAATCCCTAGATGAATTGTATATTGGTTAAAATTAGAAATCTAATTTAACCCACTCTAACCCACTTTCCTTACTTGCTGAGGATCTTCTCACTCTTCAGTCTATTAAAACTAACCATTGTTGTTGTCAAGCAGTCACTGTAGAATACAGGACTGTCTCATGGGACTAGGACTATAGAGAAAGAGTAATACAGTGGTCAAGATCATACAGATTAGCGTAGGAAAGAACTGACTACAAGTTTCAGCTTCACCACTTAATAGCTGGGCACCTCCTTAACCTCTCTTAATTTCATTGTCTTCAAGTGGTATGTTAGTTGTTTTAGCTTAGGCTATACTGTGTAACAAATGATCTCCAAAGCTCATGATTCTCTTCTATATGTTCATACATGGCTATGACTATATTCTATATTGGCTCCACTTTGAGACCCAGGTTGACTGGGCAGCCTCAATCTGGGACATTGTTAGTCTAATGGCAAGGAAAGAAGTGATAGGACAAAACAGAAACAGAATCTTAAAGCTTTTATTTAGCAGTGACACCTGTCACTTCGACTCACCTTCCACATTACTGAATTGTCTTTCAGTGAACACAAAGCATTATCCTCCCACAGGGAGAGAGGTATTGCAGAAGGGAAACAGGGAAGAACAGTGATACAGTTGACAGTGAAAAAAATAGTAGCCAGCTCACATTATTGTTTGAGATTTGAATGAGTTAAGGCATAAGACATCCTTGATCCTTTGCTCAGTAGCTGCATGGCTATTTTACCTTTCTGAACTTCAGTTTCCTTATCTGTAAAATGGGGACAATAACACCAGCACTTAATAAAGCTTTGAAAGGAATGCCTGGGTAGCACACAGTAGGCACTTACTGGAAAGAGACCATGAACATAGTAAGAATACGTATCTCCTTTTACTCTATCAGAGGCAGAAACTGCCTCATCCGCAGAGAAAATCCTGAATTAGAGATGCTGGGGGAAGCAGAAACAGCCCATGCATTGCTTCATTCTTTGTTTCCCCTGGGTCTGCATCCTTCCTTGCAATAGTTTGACAGGAAGCCTGCTCTCCTTTGGAGGCGTATGATGGAAGAGGGTGTGTGTTCTCAGAGATAACATGGGGCGAGTTCAGGGGTTACTAATTGAGTTTCTGCTTACCTTTCATATTCATTCAGAATCCCAGCCAGAACAGGGGTTAGTTACAGCAATCTCCCTCGCTCTCTCTCCACCCCTCCCACATCTGCTGACAGCAGTTGTGTCTCTTCCAAAGTTGCTTCCCCGTTCAAATTGTAACCCTAATCAGAAACTGATGTGATGGCAAAACTGAGGAGAGACAAACGTGTGGTCTTTGAGAATATTTTGAGATTGGATTTGCTAGCACAGTAAACGCTCATGCAGGGAATTTTAAAGTCTCTCCCCAAAATGGAATCTACCAGAGCCCAGACCCCTCTGTGTGGTCCACACAGATAGTACCTGTGGTTTGAGACAGGTTCAGAGAATCCAGAATATGATGCCAAATTGTAAAGTTCTTTAGAGTTTACAAAGTGCTTCAATGTGTTGTGGCTTACTTAATCCTCCCAGAACTCTCAGGAAATGAATGTAGCTATTGTGGTCCCACTCCATAGACGAGAGGTCAGCAAAGTAGAGTGGCATCTCCATGAAGGCACAATTAGAAAATGAAGTGGTGAAGGCAGATTAAAAGTCCATACCTTCTGCCCCCTTTTCTTATGTTCATTCACTACACTGTGGTTCCTCTAAAATTCTGTTACCCTTTGGTGTAGAGGTAAGGTTAAGTTTCTGGAGCTACCAAACTGAGAGGTCAAGCTTTAGAAAGTAGTGACCCCTTCAAGGGTACCCCTTCATCCCCATGATCGGTTTTATGGGATTTTCCATTTCCTCATCACCTTTCTCACTGCCACCACTTAGCCTCCTGGCTTTCAGCCTTTTCCAATAAACTTCATTATCCACAGAGCAATCAGAGGAAACTTTTGGGTGCAAATCTGACCATGTCACTTCTTCTTTATAGCCCTTCAAAAGATTGCCTTCAAAATAAGGGACTTTTTGTCATGACCTGTGATGGTCATTAGGCCTTGCCACCCTCTCTGTGCACTTGTACATTTCTCCCTTCTCACATTTGTGGTCAAGCCAGATTGCACTATGTCAAGAAATTGGATCAGCCCAAGTTTCTTCGTCCTCCGCATCTTGCAAACACTGTCTTCCATTTCTCCTCCTCTCCAATCACCATCACTTGTAGGGAGCCACTTACAGAGTTGTCTCATCAGAGCAGATGTTCTGACAGCACCCTTTGTCCCCTTTAATTCAGTATTTCTTGCTGCACTAGAACTATTTCTCCTCCCCCACCCCCAGCATACACTCTAGACTAGAATTTCCTTGAGGACAGAAGCTTTCTTATCCATTTCTGTTCCCATAGCACCTAGTGCAGTGCAGGGTAAAAGTCGCAGAAATAGCCCGATAAATGCCTGGAATGAAAAAATGAATGAATGAAAAGCCCTAGAGCTAGGGGCACTTATTTTTCTAAAGTTCACACTCACCACCACACCTACAAAAATTCAAGGACAGACTTTTTTTTTTTAATTGAAGTATAGTCGATTTACAATGCTGTGTTAATGTCTGTTATATGCCTTCTCCATCACATTTTCAAGTGAACCGGAACCAGGTGTTTTAGAGCTGAGGATTGGAGGATCCCTTAGTATTTGGCAGGAAGCTAGAGAGAAGTTGAAGATAAAGTTCAGACTACTTAACCTCTTTCAGTCACTGGGGACGAAGGAAGGGGGGAGAAACTGAACATCTGCCTCTGAGAAACTCTGTAACTATCCAAAACAAGTTCTGTTCTCACAGATAGTGACATCCATTCATCTAGCTGTGTGACATTCAGCACATGACCTGATCTCTCTGTATCTTAACCTCTTCGATCTGTTATATGAAGTGAGAATAATATTCTTTCAGACTATTATAAGGTAAAAGAGACTTAAGAGACATATTAGTCAATTCAATGTGTGGACTTTGGCCTGATTTAAACAGACAGACCATAAAAAAATATATCTTTCAGACAATTGAATTTCAATATGAAATGAGTCTTAGATATTAAGGAATTATTATTAATTTTGTTAGGTGTAATTACAGCACAGTGGTAGATAAGATGAATGGATGGATAGATAGATAGGGAGATAGGGAGATAGAGAGAGAACATTATCCACACTTAAACACATATCCGTTAGAGATGCATGCTGCACACTAAAATATTTATAGGTAAAATGACATAATGTCCTAGATTGTCTTAAAGTATTCCAGAAATAAGTAGAAATCCACAGATAAATCAGGATTGGCAAAATGTTGATAATTGCTGAGGATGGGAGACAGGGACATGGAGGTTCATTATAAATTATAAATTTTCTCTAAAAATGTTTCTATAATAAAATGAAAAAACCATAGTACCCTCTCAAAGTTATGAGAAGTTAAGTTATAAAATGTGTGGGAAAAAGAGCTACAAAGATACACTAAATGCATGTACCTCAATTATTTGTACTCACATAATTCACTCCCTTTTACAGACTTAGTCACACTCCTTATTTGTTCATTTACACACAAAGTTGTGCAACAGTAATGAAGAATGACAACTAATAGTAAGTGGGCATTTGCTGTAAGTCAGAAATGCAGTGGACCCATTGTCTTCCTTCCACACTCACAGAAACCCCAGAAACTGTTTTAAAGCCCCACTTCTACAAATGAGGAAGTTGGGGCACTGAGAGATTACATCATTTGCCCAAGTTCACCCAGTTAGTCAAAATTAAAGTGGAACTCAAATCCAGACTTGTCTGATTCCAAAGCCAAGACTAGCAAAAACAAAGTGAAGCTCATGGTATAAATGAAAGCAAAACTGGATTTAAATTAAAATTAAAATTTAAATACCCTGACTCAGTCCTCTCATTGGGTTGGTCTAATGTGAAACCCAGCCCTTTAATAAGATTGTGAGAGAAATTCTTCACACTCCTTCCTACTCTCTTTGGACCCAGTCACCTGCAGGTGAACTGATGTGAACACATGAATGCCCCCTGGTCTCAGAGAAGCAGATCTCTGTGTCCGTCCGTCTGATCAAAACTCTTAGGACTGTAGATGCCTCTACTTAGTCCAGATCACAGAAATATAGAAAATGAAGGCACTGCAGTCTTTATGTCATTCCCCTGCTTTGAATCATCCAAACTGCCTTGAATTTAAGACCCAAGATGATTTATGTACAAATCGGACATCCCAGTGTCATCTTCCTCTCTCCTTGTTTATCTGCCAGTTCCTCCATCTGAATAAAGGGGACATATATCCTGTGAATAACCTGAGTGCTTCGTCTCCTGTTTGTTCGCTGCTGCCTCTCTAGAGCAGGAAAGAATGTTTTTTTAAGCCAGGCTGCCTATTACAATTCCCTACAAGGTTTTTAAAACATACTGATGCCAGGGCCCCACCTCCTGTCAATTAAAGAATAAGTTAAATGGGCCAGGAATTCAGTTTTTTTTTAAAGTGCAGTAGGTTATTTTAATATGCATCCAGGATTGATAAACACTGGCACAGAATAATGCCTGGCATAGAATAGATATTTAATAAGCATTTGCTGAAAGAATGAGTAAATGAATGAATAAACATTCTGTCTAAAGAGGTAGTTACTAATGTGCATTCTTTATCAGTCCCAAGCCCCAAGCATGCATACATATACCAACTGTGAGCTGCGTGAGAGTGCCCACTCTGTTCTACGTATTTTTGATTCTTTCATTTATAGCTTATAATAGAACCTCAGTGTTTATTAAATGAATGCGCTGTCATATATACCCAAGACAAGGAGCAGGAAGATCTATTGGACAGATGGAGAAGAGTGATATAAAGAGGGTCTGTGGAAGGAACATGCTTTAATAGTCAGATGGAGCTGAACCTGAATTCCAACTTCATTACCTACCAACTCTCTGAACTCTAGGCAAGTTTCCTCATTTGTAAATGGGGTTAAATCACCCTGTCAGCATTCTTGTGCAGCTTTAAATGGAAAGACAAGCATGAAAGTTTTTAGCTCAGTGCATAGTATTTAAAGGTACTTAAATAATGTCACCTTCTCTTCTTATTCTCTCATCTTCCCTTAGACAGAGGTCCAGCTAGACTGACTAGGTTGGACCTTTGGGAGCTGATTAGAGATGAGAGGGAGAGAGAGAAAAAGAGGCAATGAGCAAAGAGTCGAATTGTTGGGAAATGTAGTGATGTTTATAGAATGGAGAAATACTCATCATTAGCCACAGCCAACGAAAGCCGAATCTTTAGAACTTGCATGTGTCATTCTTCTTCCTCTGTCCAATCCAGACATATACCACAGCTATAAATTACTGTCCTTAAGCATAAGCACTGGATGGTGAGTGCCATGAACACTAATAACAGCATTCATCACCAGGTAAGCAGCTCCATATTGAGACAGCTTGGACCAAACCTCTAAACACTTGGGAAAACCCCAAACACTATGCCTCATACCTTCTGTCCTAACCTTTCTTGGAAGGGAGGACACGATGCTGTTAAGACATCCCGGACTAGGGAATCTGAAGCAGCAGGGTTCTAATTCAGTCCTAATGTGATCACAAATGTATTCACCTGCAAAATGAAAGCAGGGTCTCTAAGAAATTGTCTCTTGCTGTTCCTTCCAACATTACGTTAAGTCTGGTTGGAAGTCTTCCTTATCCTATTCCAGCATGTGGTGATACAGTCAACTAACAATACTATTTCTTAAGAGATTTTACTTGATCTCACCTTTGGTGATACTAATATTGGACCAGTTCTTTTTCCTAATGGATTAATCTACAAACTTGGGTAGAAATAATGTCCTTTATCTTTCATTTTTCTAGTGATTTGCGTAAGTTCTCACTTGCCTTAATAGCATGAATTCTAGTATCTACCTCTGGAGACTTCCCTCATCCTCTGATTTGATGGAAAATGACAAGGTTGTTCAAGTGTCCCTAAAGGGAAAGTTAGGCGAAGGTATAAGATGGCCCCCAGAGCTGTTTCCAAGGAGTTATCAGTTATTAACTTTATCCTTGGAGGCCTGGGGTAAACATCTTTCACTATGATTCTGGGAGCAAATGTTGTCTCATCTACTCTTATTTCCTCTTCCCATTTTTTGCTATCTCCTTTCTCTAAAAAGGGTACAGTTGAAATTGCCCAATTCTCACCCACCTGGAAACTAGACAGAATCAGACAAATCCCATATGTTGACAAATTAGATCAGCTAAGTAGTCAGCCTCAGGGAGAAAGTACTTTATCGCTGCTGCATTCTTCCTTGATTTTCTCCTTGGACCTGCCTTTTCTTATCACAGGCATTACAATTTGGCATGGACAAAAGCAGTCACCTACGTGGCCCGGTTTAGCCCACCTGGGACCCACCCTGCGGTTCTGTACTTTGCTCTCTGTCCTCTAGGAAAGTGTCTTTTTCTTAGAGCACCCACGGGCATCGGTTGGGTCATCAAGATCAAATTTGAGCATTTAAGGCTCCTGAGTCACATCAGTTGCCATCACTCTCACTGCAATTTACAGACACTGGAGAATAAACAGTGTGAGTGATAAGAATTTAGAAATCCGGTTGATGTCCAACACCTTTCCAAAGAACTTTATTTTGCCCTGCCTGCCAAAGAATGTTCCATAGATCTTTAGTTTTTGGTTTATTTATTTATTTATTTATTTTCCCTTGCAACATGCTGTCTCTCATATACCTGATAAGACCTTCAAGATCTCCATGGCTTCTGGCTTCTGACTCCTTCTCCAGACTCATCTCCCACGCCTGTTCCCTTGTTCACTCCACTCCAGCCACACATTTCCTTATTTCACAAGTGCCCCAAGATCTTTCCCACATTAGGGCCTTCAAGCATGCGTTTCCCACTGTCATGGAATGTTTTAAGGCTACTTTTGCCTCCTCACAAACACACACACATTTTTGTCTGACTGTTTCAATCCAGAATACAAGTATTCCTGTCTGCTTTGTTGTTGTTGTATCTCTGGTATTTAGAAAAACTCTTAGTACATAGTAGGCATTGCATAAATATTTTTTGAAAGATGAATGCTAGCACATTTCTAGTCTCTATTTAGGAAAGAAGGCAGTTGGAAAATTGGACAGAAAGAAAATCATAAATTCAATAATAGGCAGGTGCAGCTAGGAAAGGGAAGGCAAGAAGACAAACTCAGAGGTCTGCTGGTCAGCGAAAAGGCCATCGTCAGGCATGAAAACTCCTCCCAGCAATCTGGCACCAGCAGCACAATCTTCTCTTCACAAACAGCAAATTCATTTGCAAATGAAAATAAATAAAATTTTATTGAAATATAAATTTGCAGATAGGAATGGCTGGTTGGGGCCCTTTGTAGCAATTATGCAAAAAGACATTCATTTACTTGTTATTATGTGCAAGTATAAAAAGATTCTTTATTTTCAGATTTTATTTACTTGGGGAAGCCTAGCAGGACTCAGAGGTTTGTATGAATCTTGGCAGCCTGGTTCACTCAATTTTCCAATCAGCTAGAAGGGCAGTGCAGTTTCATTAAACACCAGGGTTCTTCCAGTATAGGAAGTGGCTGACTCTTTCGCTTTGAACTCATGAGCCCTGTGGATTCCATGCATATGATGAATGTCATAATTAATTTTCAACATAGGGTCTCCTTCATGCCACTGGATTGAGTGTGTTGGTGCAGTGGTAATAGAAGCATGCACATCTTTTTACATTCTGCCCTTATGGTCCCCAAACTCTTGTCATCCCTGTATCTTCAGGCAGCATATCAATAGCCATATGTATCTTAAAAGATGGGACTTGAATCATAGTATTGGGTATATAGTGACAACGTTGGCTATTAATGGCAGCTGTAGCTGGATATGGTAATGGCTGATCATCCCTGGAGTTCAGCAGACCTGGGTGTGAATCTCAGTTTGGCCTTTTGCTCACCACAGGGCTTTGGGCACATTACTCACCCTCACCAAATCTCAGTTTCTCATTGGAAAAATGGGCACAGCAGTGATAAGATGTATACAGAGTATCTGGCATATGGTAAGCTCTATAGTGGTGGTAACAGCAATGGTAGAAGCATGTCAGTGATACACTGGAAGGAGCAGATTTTAAAGTCCAGACAGACCATATTTTCAGTCTCATCCGCAAGATTTGCTGCTTGACCTTGGACAAGTCACTTGATCTCCCTAGGCTTCAATTCACCCATTTTAAAAATAAAGATACTGTCTAATTTTGTCATATTGTTTTTGAGATTAGCTTTGTGTGCTTTTGTGTTTATAAAATTTCCTATCTAGAGCTTGGTTGATAGAAGGTAGTAAAACAAAAAGACAGTTGTTGTTATTGTTGTTGTTGTTACTATTATCTTTACTTATTAGTCTCTTTGTGCCTCAGCTTCCTTACTGATAAAATATAATGGTGATAAAAATCCCATTCCAGTGCTGCAATTTGTCCACTCTGTGATTCAACCCTCCCAGATGTAACCTCACTGCTGGGAGCATTGGCCTTCAGCCCAGACTCTCAGCTCCTGTTTTACCCTCTTCCCCTGTGCTCTCATTAACTACTACTCTTTACAATTAAATCGTGCAATGAATGTCAAGTACCTGGGTTGAAAGAGTTCTAGCTCACCACTCTGAGTATAAATTTCCACCAACAGTCTTTCTGGTTGGGTCATAATTCAGGGGCCATTAATCACCTACCTGGCCTCCAGGACCCAGCAGAGGCAGAGGAGTTAATAAAGACCTTGTAGAGAAAAGAAAAAGCATCACAGCCAGTGTTGGGAGATCCTTTGATAATCACGGAGTGGGCTGCAGATTGCTGGAGAAAGCCCTGGGTAATTAGAGACCTTGGAGCTAGACACGGTATTGATTCTACCAGATGCAGCAGAGCTTACTGTCTTATATGGAGACATAGACAATGTCTGTCCATATGGTCTAGTTAAGATCCGTTTGGCAAGAACACCCTCCTCTAACTATAAATCCGCTCCCCTCAACTACTTACTGTTAACAACTATAATTCTACCAATAAGGATTAGTTTCTCTGAATCATTAGTATTAGTAACTTTAATTATGACATCAATCCTACATAATGTTTTTAAAGCACTTGATAATTTATAAACTGCTTTCGGTTTATCATATTTGTCAACTCAGGTAGGTAGGAGATAAATTGTTTTCTCATTTCATAAAGGAAGAAACTGAGGCACTGAATGGTTTAGTGGTTTTCCAAAGGTTTTACAGCCACTAAATGGAATATCAGGGATTCCAAGCCATGCTGCTGGACAGCACATCTACTGCTTTTCCAACGAGTACCACATTGTTCAGACCACGGAAGAATGTTCAGATCTAAGGGTAGTTAAGCACTCACAACAACAAGCCAAGGAGGTTGTAGGAGAGTGCTAAAACACACAGCATAGATGTTGATCTCTTAGAAAGAAATTAGCTGCAGCTCTGTCTGGAGACGGAAGATTAGTGTAAATGCCTTTGGTGCCATGTTTTGTTGTCTCCTGAGCAAAAACGTGGTAAATTGGAAAAAGAATAGGTCCTGGTTTTGACAGAGCTGGTTTGCTTCTTAACTCTTTTTCTCTTGAGACATTAAACCTCAGTTTCCTCAGTAAAAGATTAGTGTATATTACCAACCTTGCTGCATCTGATCAGGCTTAAAAGAAATAACCAATGTGAAGCGACTGGCACATGGTAGGTGTTCAAGTAATGATAGATATGATTTGTTTTACTGGACTCTGCTCGTTGCTAGTCATTGTTCCACACAATTGTAATAATAAGGATACTTTCAGCTCAAGTGAGAGAACCCTAACTCAAATGGGCTTAAGTAAATAAAAACTATTGGTTGATAAAATTAAACTTTCAGGTATCAATAGATTCCAGTGTATATCTGATGGTACTCGTAGGATGGGCAAGAATTCATGTGTCAAAGCAAAGAACTCTTAGATATCTCTGTGGTTTGACATTCAAAGATTTGCTTTTTTTGGCATATGATACATATATGCTAAATTATTGTTCAGTAAATGCTCACTTCCCTTTCCCTCCCCCGTGACTGAGTCTATGATTCTGCAACTTGTGTATTATTGTAGGATTCTCTGATATTAAGACTTCAGCATGCCTTGATCCTTGAGGCAGTGTGTGCTCCTGAGCAGTCCATACTCTAATCTTGTTACTGAGTTCAGATCATGAGGTTGATACCCCTCTGAGGACAGATTGACATTTTGATGCTCCTAGTTAGCAAAAACATGAACTGGGGAAGCTGCATTAACAAGCAAATAAATTTATGGTAGGCTTGTGCTAAAACGAATCTCACTGTTTGTCAGCAGCTTTTAAGAAGTGAAATATGTATGTGGCCAATAGAACTGGGGTAGCTCTCTGCTTAACAACAACAAAAAAAAGATCTTTATTCTCTAAGATGCAGAGAGAAGGAAGAGAATGTGGCACATACTGTGAAGCCACTGGAATATTAATGAAAGGCCACTTTGAGGAATTGAAGGGACCTTTTATTATTATCTTCTCCACTCTTGATTCGGCTTCTGTAGTACAGACTGTGTGACTAGGCACTCCTTTTGTTCTTCCTATAGACCCCAAAGGTTTTGATCTGATTCCTTCTCCTCGCAGTGACCATTTCATACTCAATCTCTAGGGATTTCTTTTCTACAAGAGGATAATAGCTTAATGACCTTTGCTTTTCTGAGAAGTAGTGTTGGATACTTGGAATATAGGGCTTTGGTGATAGGAGGCCTCAGTTTGAATCTGTGAAATGACACTAACTAGCTGAATCCTTGAGCAGGCAGTAGCAAGCCTAGGTGTACTCATCCATAACAGCTTCACAGAGAAGATTTAGTGCGCCATCAGATGTGGGATGCTGGGGACAGAGGAAGAGTATGGTAAATGATAATTCTCTCCCACCACCTCTTGCTGTACCCAAGGGTTTTAAACAAGCCCCATAAGGGCCATAAACGTGTTTTAAAGAATCTTAGTACAAAGAACAGGAAGTATATGAGTAGACAAACCATGGAGTCATGTTTTAAGATGTAAACAATATCTCAGTATTCTCAGACTGATTTTGGTTGGCACAGAATTGAGTGGAGACTTCCTACTACAGCATGGTAATTAAACCAACTGGATTTTCTAGGGCAATCTTAATTTCAAATATCTGCTCTTTTGTTCAATAAACCAATACAATATCCCTGTAAGTCCAGTATTTTAAAATCTAAACTATATATAGGACTCATTTATAAATGAAGTCATTTATAAATCTTTTTTTTTGAGGATTTGAGGTTCAGTAAATAATTATCTCATCTAGACTTTCCTTTCTTGATGCTTGATGCAAAAAGTCACTAAAATCTTATAATATTGGCCACTGCTAACCATTCCTAGATTACCTATTGGATTTTCAGTAACCCTAAGAAGTAGCAATAACAAGAATTTTCTCTATTTTGTGAATAAAGAATCTGAAGCTGAAATGTATGAAACAACTCACCCCAAGTCAATCACTTCGTAGGATACATTGTTAGGGGAATCAAAGAGAGAGAAAGTAGATATTAAAGAACTCTGAAAACTGGAAAAAAACATACATTTGTTTTATTAGTTACTACCATAAGTGATAATTATTTTGATTGGTACAAGATCAGCAAGAATTTAGGCAAGATGCTAAAGAAATACCCCTTCCCCAGTGTGGTTGATTGCAAAATATGGCCACAATGCATGTTCCTCAGCAATGTGATGTTGTCCATCCTCCCGTCAGGAGGTAGAGTCTATTTCTCTACCCCTTGGATATATTGAACTCCTTTAAATGTGCACCAGCCCTGTGATTTGCTAATGGACTAGATGTGAAATTTCTCTAAAAGGCTTGCAGCTGCCTCTCACAGTCTCTTAGAATCCAACTGTCATGTGAGGAAGCCTGAGCTAGCCAAGTGGGGAGGTTTCATGGAGGAGAATCAAGGTCCTCAGTCAACAGTCCCAAAGAACTGTTAGACATGTGAATGAGGTCATTAAGCACCCTCCAACCAACCTGCCAGTGATGTACTAGTCAAGAAAATATGTATTTGAGAATCTATGAAGCTCTTAAGAGTAGGTAGTTTCTCACTTCTCTATAGACAACTCCTCAAAATTTATTATGCACAATATCATTGGAAGTTCCTAACTTAAATTCATAAAATAATGGAATCTTGGAATTGGAAGAAGTCTGAGAAATCACTGTGTGTGTGCATAGGATAATACTAAGCCCCTTAGAATGTCTTCTAACCTCACAAAATTATTTATATGCCTTCCTCTCATCTTGAAATGATTCCAGTTTGAGTAACATGTTATATGATCACTCTCTCTATGGAGAATCTCATCTACATTGTCTTCGGCAACTTCTGCCTAAGTACTTCCAGCCACAGGATTCTCATGACTTCAGAAGCCTACCCATTCCACTGTGGAGTAGGTGCTCCAACTGATTTACAGGATTTTCTTATATGAAGAAGAGACCTGTTTTCTCATACCTCCCACTTATCAGTCTCTGATATTTGAAAACAGCTCTTATGACTAACTTTTCTCTGATCACTGAAATCACAGACCTCACATAAGAAAGCAGACACACACACACATACACACACACACGCGCGCGCGCACACAACCAGTCTTCTTTTCCCAGAGTTAACAATCCTAAACCCTCCAAAATTTCCTCAGATGCAAGAGTTGAATGATTCTTGGTTATCCTTTTCCACCTTCTTCTCTGAATATAAGCTTGTAACAAAATTTGAGAATTAACCATTGGACAGAAATAGTAGACCCATTCTCTCTGATTTACTCATTATCCCGAAATTTCCCATTTTGCGGAATTCACAGTGAAACTTTCAAATTCCTTGGCAGCTACATTCAAGGATTGCAGATTTTGTTCATAATAATATTAAACAAGAAAATTTTATTTATGGAGGATAGAATAAGAGAAAATGAGTTCATTTCTAAATTAAAACAGCAAAATTTTGATTGGAACAAAGAATTTCTTGGTGCAATGGAGCTTACTGAGGCTTTGAAAGAGTGTATAAGACGTGAGTCACTGATAAGAAACAGGGGATCCAGAGTCTGATAGGACCAAGTTTAATGTAGGCTCCATCATCTACTCTTTGCTTGTCTTTGTGAGTTCTTTAACCACCCTGAGATCATGCTGCTGTGTCTGTAACAAATGATTTTGATAATACATTTACAATATGGTTGCAGTGTGAACCCTTAATACATTTATGGTACATAAAAGTTCTCAGTGACTACGTACTCTTATTATTTGTAGTTAGATATAACTGGAATCAAATTGTGTATCTAATGTATAATTTTAATAGGTTTCTTAACCTCCTTGAACATTTTTTTGGTATGATCTGATTAATACAACTTACCTCATAGGGATCTTGATTGAATTAGGAGAGTCAAAAGTTAACAAAGCATGCAGAAGAGTTCTATAAACTAGGAACACATGTACCTTTGACATAAGTCTACAGCAGATACAGTCCTTGATCTCATAGATTAATATCTGGTGCAGGAAATGCCCAAGAAAGTGTCATTTTAATAAAAAATATAATGGGGAAGAACAGAGTGTTTAGGGAGCCTAGAGAGGGGCCTCTCATACAGATTTGGAAAATTATCAAGTAAGATCTCCCAGAGGAAATGGTGACTAAACTAATATGGGAAGATGAGTGAGCCAGATAGAAGGAATGTAGTGGGGATGAGGTGGGGGGGTGAGGAGCAGAAAGTAACAGTGGAAGAATAAGAAAAGCCTTGGAACCAGAAAGAGTCTGATGAATTTGAGAATTAAAAGAAGTCCAATATGACTAGGGCTATAAGTACATACCAGAAACTGCCTGAAGCACCTTAAAATTATTATTGTAATTGACCCTTCTATAACTCTATGAATTAGGGCCATAATCTCCATTTCAGGAATGAGAAAACCGAATCCCAATTAAAGGTCATTACTTATGTGAGGTTTAAATAAAAGAAACAGCCAGGATGGAAACTTGAGTAATTGACTCCAAAGCCATTGTTCTTCCCTTTGACCAAGAGCTCCGAAAGAGGAAAAAATGTTGAGGATTCAGTTCTTTTGACATCAAGGTTTCCAACCATCAGTCCTGAGGGACAGGATGGGCAGGTAATCATGTGCCCCTGATGCATCTTTGTTGAGGCTGGCATGATGGAGACAGGTGTAGCCAATGTTGTTCCTCCCAGAGATCACTTAAAGCTTAATCCTTCTGGGAGAAAGGAACAGTCTTTGGCAAGCATGATTCTCAGATGTCCAGATGCTTAGGAAACTCTAAAGAAGCTGTGAGAACAGAACAGGCAGGCCGCACAGTGAGAAGCATGTCTTTAGACAGGAGCCTCAACATTAGACCTGATCAGCAACTGCCGTCTCCCTGAGAATTTGCATCCCACCGTGAGCGATTGCAGCCTTCTATAAACACAACTGGCCTTCCTGATAAAATTCAGCTCCAAGGAATTAAGGAAGAGGCCCTCATTTGGTTATTTTTCAAGGCCTTTCCTATCTCAGGCCAGCAGCTTTATTGTTCTGCAGCTGCTTCAAAGGACCCTCTCTGGAAAGGCTCGTACATTCTCTCCCCAAGCCTTATCGGCCTCCCTCAGACCAGCTCATTTGCCTAATGGTGTCTCCACAAAGGCAGCAGAAGTTCCAAATCTGAACTCAGCAACTTCTCATTTTTGGCCAGCTACAGGAACTCCCCCAGCCTCTGTGTTGGATGCTTAGAACTCACCAGATATCCCTTTTCTCGAAATATTGACCTGGCTGCTGTCAGCTGCAGACCTGAGAACTTCTTGGAGCTAGACATAAAAGACTTACTGGGTTCTCCAGTATGTCAAGTTCTCCAACATTCGTTGAGCCGGCACTGCACCTGATGATGCTGTGGACTGCTTGCTGCTTCTCTCCTATGCTGGACACTGACAAGGGGTCAGGGACTAGATAGAGGCAATATTGTATGATGGATAACAAATAGTTTTCTGGTCAGACAAATCTAAGGAATCTAATGATAATTAGATGTTTGACTTCATTTGTTACTTAAATTTTCAAAGCCTCATCATTTATAAAACAAGAGTAATAAAACCTACTTTATATGGAGGGTGTGGATATTAGATAATACTATGCCAGAAAAAAAAATGCTAGGCATTCACTTATTTAGTCAAGAGATTTTTTTTTTTTTTTTAGTTACTATCAAACATAATTTTCCTCTGAAGAAGAGGAGACAGAGATACCATGGAGGGCAATAATTTTGGTTTATTCATCTTCTCCATGGTATCAATGTTTGAAAAAGTTGATGTTTGAGAAATATTTGTTTAAACTGAACTAAACATCTGCAGAAGAGCTTGGAACTATAGAGAGGGCAGTTAGTTTGGAGTCAGGACACAACGGTTTACTTTATATGACATTAAGAGACTGGATTGGGGTCTAGCACTTTGCAAAAATATTTGACATTGAGCAGATTACTTCACTTCTGTAAGTGCCAGTTAGTTCTCCAAAATGGGTACAATGATGCTCTCAGATATCTGGAAATGTTAATCATGGAACCAAAACAATTGGAAGTCCTTTGCAAAAGAGAGTATTTTTAATTCACTGATGAAGAACAAATATATATTAAGATATATTGAATTTCTCCTATCTTAGGCACTCCCCTTATATTCTCTCTGACTCTATAATGGAGCACTGTGAAGCAGGACTTTTTTACAGAATTGAAGAGATTGAACATGAGAAAAGTTAAGTGTCTTGCTAAATGTCACACAATGGTACTCTATCCTTCTAGTTGCTTAGGTCAACATGGGAGGCATTCCTGATGGCTCTTTCTCATCTTCCCATATCAAGTTCTTCTAAAAATTATAGTTCTACCTTCAAAATACATCCAGAATATGACCATCTTCCATCCACTTAAGTCCCATCATCTCTTGCTAGATTTCCTTGTGATCTCCCTAACCACATCTGTTATCTTCTCCAGAATGAATCTTCTAAAACTTTAGTCAACTGATGTCAGTCCTCAAGTCAAAACATCCTCATGTTTTCCACCACAGTCAGAACAAAAGCTGAAGTCCAAGCAATAGTCTCAAAGGTTGTGTGTGTTTGGATTATTTTCTATCTCTAAGACTTTGAGTCAAGCTTCACTCTGCACTTTGCCTACTCTGCTCAAACCTACCAGCTTTGCCTCTTTGCCTTTCCTTGACTAGGACACACATGCTGCTGCTTCAGGGCCTTTGCACTTGCTCCTCCTTTGGTCCAGAAGGCCTCTCCTCACGTGGCTCCCATTTTTACTTCATTCACGTCTTCTCAAATGTCATTTTATCAAAGTGGCCTTCTCTGATCACTCCACATAAGAAAGCAATTCTCCCTCTCTTGTCATTCATTAAGCGCTCAAACCACTTTGACTTTCATCTTAACACCTATTGCCTGCTATTCTATTAGGGAAGTTTTAAACCTGCTTACTTTTTTGTCACCCTAGAACACAGCTCTATGTGGGCTTGGAATAAATCTCTCTTTTCCCCAACTAAGGAATTACACTTTACATGAAGTTAATGTATTCATTTTAGTGCCTAGTTTGATGAGTTTTGACAAATATACTACAATCAGATGGAACACTTTTGTCACACCAGGAAGTTCTATGTGTCCCTCTCCCTATCCCAGGTGATAAGCTGATCTGATTTTTAGAACTATAGATTAGTCTTGCCTCTTACAGAATTCGTATAAATGGAATCATACAGTATGTACCCTTTTGCCAGATCCATAATGTTTTTGAGACCCACTAATATTCTTCTGAATATCAGTATTTTCTAATTAGTACTAAGTAATATTCCATTGTAATGAATATGCCACAATTTGCTTACCTGTTGACCTATTGATGAATATTTAGATTGTTGCCAGTTTTGGACTATTACGAGTGAAACTGCTATGACCATTTGTGTGCAAGTATTTTGTGAACATGTTTTCCTTTTCTTAGGTAAAAACTTAGGAGGAGGATTGCTGGTCATAAACTAAGTGTATGTTTGGCTCTAAATCTGTTTTTCACTGATAAATCCCCACTATCTGGAACAAATCTCTGGCAGGTCGTAAGCACTCAACAAATGTTTATTAATTGAAAACTTCAACAGTAATACTGAGAATGGATATAAGTCCAGGTCTCTCTGAGGGCCAAGTTAGAGCTCTGTCCACTGATTCAAACTGACTAATTAGAGGAAGTTTATTGATGCATAGGGTCTATCCCAGACTTGTGTGGTCAAGGGCATGTGAGCAACCCCCATGAGACCCTCAGTGAAGCTATTCACAATGGAGCATGAGTCGAGACAGCCCTGACACGAGGCAATGTCTCTCCAGCCTTTATATTTAACAGGCCTTGCCTGACTGTTTCCTTCCCACAGGGAACCACTGATATAATCCCTGGAGTTCTCTCCCTCCTCAGTCTCACAATCCCATTATCTTCCTGCCTGGAGAGACAGGTTCCTCTGACATCACTGCCAGCACAGAGAATAATATGGATGTATTGAATTCACCACCTGGGACTACAATTAAAATTCCTCTCCTTTGATTTATTTTGGTTGGGGAAAAGAAGTCATTTAAGTTCTTGGAGATACAGATAAGAGATGATACACGTCCCATCCATTTCCCTGATAGCAACACTTCCTGCCACTAACACAGATGGAAAAGAAACTTTAATCACACCCATACTTGACTACCTGTATTGAAGGAAAGATGAGGTTCTGGAGGGATAAAAAGGAATAGAAGATAAGAAATAGTCCAGAGAAAGGAGATAATGAGAAACGTGAATGATGTTTCTGGGAAGAGAATTTAAACCAAAGAAAGATGTAGGTCTTCTTGATGCACAGAGTTGTCCTTTCAATTAATTGAATAAAGTCAGATATCACCTTGAAGGCAATATACAGTCATCCTTCGGTATCCACAAGGGATTGGTTCCAGGTCCCCTAAAGATACAAAAATTTCAGGATGTTCAAGGCCCTTGTATAAAATGGCATTATATTTGCATATAGTCTATGCACATTCTCCCTTATACTTTAAATCATCTCTAGATTACTTATAATACCTAATACAGTGTAAACACTATGTGAATAGTTGCTGAGGAGTGGCAAAATCAAATTTTACTTTTGGAGACTTTCTGGATTTTTTTTGGAATATTTTTGATCTGCAGTTTGTTGAATCTGCATTGATATGGAGCCAACTGTAATCCAGGAGTTCTTATCCTGGGGATGTCTATGGATAGACTTGTAGAGGATTCATGAACTTCCTGACAAGGGGCGAGAGACAGTATAGGCAACTATCTTTTCTCAGACACTCAAAGCTGTCTAATGACTACAGAAGTTTAAAAAAATAAGCTGACCCAATAAATCTCTAAATTCACAGTGAGGGATACTTACATCCAACAAGAGAAGAAATGCACTCAAATTTATATTGCTAATTATATTTATGTCAGAGTCAAAACTCTCAAGTCTCCCGACTGTCGTGTTCAGGTCTGTTTCATCTTGCTCCTTCTCTGCGTGCCTGCTAGTAGGAGGTGGTGTGATTGGCTCTGTATCCAAGCAGACCACTGGAACAGCTCCTGGAGGTGGGCAAGGCAGGTGTGACTGACGCCATTTGATGAATGAGGAAAAGGGGCTCAGAGTAAGTCAACTCACTTCTTCAAGATGTATTTAGTAGACCCAAGTGGGTGTGGCTTCAGGGATCATGATGCTAATCCCTCCTTCTGAAGGCAGGTCCTCTTACCCCCAACTCCAGACCTAAACGAGAGTGGGCATGTCACTCAGGCTGGGCCAATCAGGGCATTCCCCTCCCTTGGTGGCTGTGATTCGCCTAAGGAGTGAGCACATGATCCAAGCTGAGCCAATCAGAAACTTCTTCTGATTTTTTTTTCCTTTTTCAGTTTTATTAGGTAGAATTATTACAGTTTGACTGCACATATACGTTATATTGCATGTAAATACATATATACAGTATACTGCACTTTTTTTTAGTTTACATGTATGTACTAATTATTATTTCTAAGAACAGATTAGATTTAAAAAAAAAAAAACTGAAATTGGAAGTGAATTCTTCTGTTTCTTTCTGGTCAAGACCTCAGGTGGGACGGGAGCTATGTAGAGAAAGCTGCGAGAGTAAGACCTACTCAGCAAGGATGAAGAGGGGAAAGACAAAGCCAAACAACAGTGTTCTGACATCAATTCCTCAATTCTCTTCTTCTCAAGGCTCATGTTTCCGTCACTCCCTGATCTGTGAGCTAGCCAAGTATTTTCTTAATAATTCTCTTTTGCGGAGGAGGGAGGTGAAACTACGGAGACTGTCTAGATCAAGCTGGTTCCAGTTAGAGATGCCATTTGTAACTGAATGTGTCTAAGTGTGAATCGGGTGACCTTGTTCCCTGTACTCGGTCTCTTTGAGAAAGTCTTTGATATCATTTGAATAACTATTTATACACTTTCAGTCCCAACAGGGAGCAGGAAGGTGCCTTTGGGGATTGGAGGGGGGAGTTAACCATACCACTGAATGTGGAACCCAGAGGAAGAGCCATTCCCTGTTCGTCCCAATTTCAAAGTTACACGGAGCTTTGCTAACCCTTTTCTCTATCTCCTATTTCTCTCTCATTCTCTGTCTCCTCACTTTTTTCTAACACTCTTCCTCCCTCTAGCCCCTTTTAATATCCATGGAGTTCTGATGCCCCCTGCTGCTGGCTGCAGGCTTCTTGCTGGCTGCAAGAATCGCGCATTTCCCTGGTTGCTGGCTGGCCTCTCTCATTCTTGGTTTCCCATGTCCCTGTTTCATCTGTGCCTATCTTCGTTCTTCCGTTACGTATTTCTCCTGTGTTATCTAAGTGTCTGTCTCTATTTCCTCACCATCTTTCTGTGTCACTGGTATCTTATTCTCCACAGCTTTGTTTCAGCATCTTCCTCTCCACCTACTTAGCAATTTCACTTTCTGATTATGTTCCCTCTCCCACAATCTGTATCCCAGTCCCTATTTCTGAATTCCTGGGTCCCTGTATCTTGGTCTGTTTCACCGGCTCAGTTTCTGTCACACATCCTCACTCACTCATTGGTGGAATGTTTACTTTCACAGAGAAACACACCAAATGTTCCTTGGACTGTCCTAAGAAATTTTAACCAGGAGGTGATCAGCCTTACCAAACAGCTGGGGTGGGGAGCTCTTCATACAGAAGATTCCTCTGAGAAATGAATCACTTTCATGAGGTTCTAGACAGTTAGATTTCTTCTGCAGTCTTTACCATCAGCTTGCTTCGTGATCTTGGACAAATTATTTACCCTTTCTGAGCTGTGGGTTTTAAAAGTGTATGCCCAGCAGTGTCTAGAGGTGGGGAGGGAGTCAGTGTCACAAGACTCTGGGCCATCTTCTAGATCAGAGAAGGGAGTTATGATTCTCAGGCTCCCTGTAAGAAGGCAGTACGTGTCACATCTGTGCCTCTGGAGCTCTCTCTGTGAGGTGCCTGCTTTGGAGGTCCTGCTGACAGATAGATTCTTTTGTTAACAAATAGGACTAATATTTCAAGCACCCCACTGGCCTGGGTTTGTTTCTCTGCCTAAGAGGGCTATCATTAACACCCAGACAACCTAACCAAAGTGTATCACCATCCATCTGGGTTCACAGAAGGGAACCATCAGTGGTCTAAGGAAACTTTGAATGACTGAGGCTTACATCTGAGTCATTCCTGACTCCTCCCTATGCTCAGCTTTTCATAATTCGTCATCTTCCTTTGTTTATCCTCCCAATCTATTCTCTCCTTCCCATTACCTTGACCTCTACTCTGAACTAAGACTGTCATTTATGAGACCATATACATGTCTGTAAATTGTACATTGGTGGATTTCTCTAACAGCAAAGACCATATCATGATCAACTTTTGATTTCCCACGATGCTTAACATCTTGTTGTTTGAAAGGTACTAGACACTCTGTTTTTGTTTTGTTTTCGCTTTCTGAAGGTCAAAAGAGTGGGAGGAGACAAATTCAGGCATGAAAGAGGAAGGGGGAAATATAATTCATAGGAAGAAAGGAAGGGAAAAAGGGGAGAGAAATATTAAAAAGTGTTTTTTATTGTATTACAAAGAGTCATTTAAGACATAAAGCATACTTTATTATGGGTTTACTTTGTGCATTTAAGTGCTGATGACAGAGGAGGAGGAGGACCAAAAATATGGAAAGGTAAAGAACTAGGAGCCAAATGAATATCAAACTGGAATGAAATTTTTAAATTTCTCAAATCAGAAAGTAATCCAGTGAGAAAGCAGCACTTGCTTTACAGGGTTACGCCTTCAAAAACAACTTCTGCAGGTGTACATTTATCCTGCAAAGCAAGATAACTCCGTAGCCCAGATACACTCCACCAGCTTCAGGGAAACCGCTTCGCACGAAGTAGCCCCTAGTAGTGCTTTTCCCACCATTATCGTCCCTTTCCCCCACCCAGCGCAGGCTCCTCAGGACAGATGCTGGCGATCGATACCAAACACCTCACACTTAAATCCATCAATGAAAAGGCTGTTACAATAACAGCAGCTATTTTATGTGGCTACTGATTTCTTTTGGGCCTCCCAGACCCAAAGGTAGGAAATAATAACTGGTCATTTTTCATCAAGACAGACAATACAGGAGGACAATTGGAGCAGAGGTGCTTCCTGTGAACTGTACCGCCCATGCAAGCACTGCCTGGAGAAAAGATAAAAACCCACCTCCTGGTAGTTGGGTTTTTTTTTTTGGTTTTTTTTTTTTTTTTTTTTTTTTTGATGCTTGTGTGGATGAAGAGCCGCAATAGGAATCCTCACCCACACGGTCATTAAGGCAGCACGATCCTGCATCCCTGGCAGACGCATCACCATGGTTTCACCTGCTCCTCCAGACGGGGCTGTGTGACTGGTAAAGGGCACCAGCATCTTCATTTCACAGATGGGCAAACAGAGACACACCGGGGAGGGGCTTGTTAAGTGGCAGAACTAGGGTGAGAACACAGAGCTACTTTCTCTTGGTCCAGTGTTTTTGTTTCCTTTTTTCCCCTCAAATTGAATAACAAGGAGATGATCTAGTGATACAGATCCAGACATTGATGGAGTCATATTTAATTGTATATTTGAGGAATATTTCATGACCTGGGGAAATATTTATGGTATAAAGTAAAAGGGGAATTATATATGTATTATAATCCTGATTCTATAAAAAAAATTATATAGATACACCACACATTACATATCAACCAAAAATATCTCTGGATAGTGATATAATGAGTGACTTCAGGGTCTTCTGTCAGCTTTTCTATGTTTTATACATTTCTTATAATATGCACATTATCCTAATATTTTTTTAAAGTTAATTTGAATGTCTAGTTTAAATTAATAATGCATGTTTTTACATGCACACATAACTCAAAAGCAGATAATCCCAAGAGAAAAATCTTTTTTCCACATCCTCTCATTTTCCCCTAGGGAGGCAATAAAACCAGGTAGCAGTGAAACCCAATGGCTGTGCCAGATCATATCCCTGGCCAACTCCATGACCTAAGTCAAATGCTTTTCTGTCTCTGAGCTTCACAGTCTTCGCCAATCAAAAAAAAAAAAAAAAAAAAAAAGGCATATTTCTATTTCTCACCAAATTTATATGGTTTTTTGAAAAACAAAGAGAAGAAACAAGATTTTGTGCCTGAAGCCCAAGTATGCAGGCAGACAGGAAGCAGGGGTGTGATGCAAGGGAGATCCCTGCTCTTGAAACCAACATTTTACTCTGAATTCCTTTCTGTCTTCCCCAAGCTGTGGGCTGTAGTGCCACCGTGATTATCTCTTCACAATCAAATGGGTGCAAATCTAGGGCAGCAGATGTAGCTCCAATGGAGAGGGTGGGAGCCTCTAATTGCAGGATTTACACGAGATGAGATTTCCCCAGAGGCAGAGAAACTGACTGCTGTGGAGACTGCAGGAGCTGTTTTCCTAAACTGAGAAGGATAGTGAGGCTTTGAGAAGAGGCTGCCTTGCTTCCCTCTGTGACCTGATAGGAGGGAAAGGAAGTTAAAACTGAGACTGAGTGGTGAGCGATAGAATTAAATATAAGGAACCTTTATTGAAGAGCTACTTTCTCCTAGGCACTGTGGGACTAGGACGCAAATAGTGCCACAGCCAAGAAACGAGAATTGAGAAGTAATATTTTTCTGGCGCCTTTTGTGTGACAGATACTCTGTTACACTCTCTATTTAAATTGTCATATTTATTTGTTGCAATCACTTCGTGAGGTGGAGACGAGATTAGGTAACTGCCTAAGTCCATCAAGTGCTCATTCAACAAGAGCCTCTTAGAACATATGCAGGTTTGCATACATGCCAGACTCTCCTGCACTTGGTTTCCTTTTCAGAGGCTGTTCCTATTACCTTGGAAGGCTTCTCACCTTCCCCACTTTACTAATTCTCCTTCAAGAATTAGTTCAACTGTCACCTTTTCCAAGAAGCCTTCTTTCACCCACCTACCCTCAGGCTAGCTGAGATCCCCAACTCGGCTCTCACTGCACTGTTTCCACGTAATTATGTACTTGCTTGTCTGTATCCCTCACTGTACTGCATACTTTTTTTTTCCTATTAGGATCTCTGGTGCCTAACACTGTGACAAGAGAAAAGCAAGGTTGCTCAATAAATGTTTGTTTTCTAAGACTTCATGGAAAGAAGGAAAAAGATAAACAGATGAATAAATGGATGAGTCAGTAGATGAGGATATGAAATAAAGCATCAGTGAAAGACAGCATGAGTGTTTCTGATACATCTCTGAGTGCTGCAAATATAGATGGTGGGATGAGGTAAAGACAGCTGGAACAAAGCAGAGACGGCAAAAACAGATAGGTCACAAATACCAACATCAAAACAATGCCACATTTAGGGAAACCATGACTATTTTTAGTTCACCGTTTCCCAAAAGTAGCATCAGATTTCTTGCAGTTGACCCATGCATTTCGACAACATTCAGCCATCCTGCCAGTTTCTTACCTGGTGCGTCTTTTCAGGCTCGTGTAAAAGCTTCAGACCCCAAAATCTGGATGGGGGCAAATACCTGCTCCAAGCCTTCTGACTCAGACTGTGCATGTGTGTAACTTCCCAGCTGACTCTGATTGTTAGTCATGTTATGATTTTCTACTGTAATGGAAATTCTTGTACTGGAGAGAAGGTTACACCATATAGTCTTTATACCCCATAAATCTGGCATTTTATGGTTTCATAGTAAGAACCCTACTACTCTGTTTTTTAAAAAATGTCTTGCCACTGACAAAGAGCTAAAGTTACATGCATTTTCTTATTTAATCTTCATTATGTCCTTAGTATGATAGGTGAGATCCTCTCTCCTGGAAAGATGAGGATACTGAATGAGATTACTTAACTTTTCTTTTGCCTAGCCCTTCAACTACTCTGGGTGTTTCCTCTCCTTTCTCATTCTCTTTCCTCGGAAACTACTAGTACTAACGTATATGTAATCCTCCTTGCCTTCTGGTTACATTGAGGGACCACCCTTCTTAGTGCTTTATAATTAGGAAGGGCCAAGTGACTACTTCTGGCCAATGAGCTGTGAGCAGGAGTACATATGCCATTTAGGGACATAAAGCCTTTAAATTGCTGGTCCAAGATCCTTCATCACTCTATACCATTGTTCAAGTCTCCTGCTCCCGTTTTTACACTGTTGAAGCCTCCTGTGGATAAAATAGTCACAAGACTAAAGCTGTCTGGATAGCTGAGCTACTGCGCTGAAGAGAGGCATGGACTTTATTGGTATGAATCCTAAAACTGTTGGAGGTTGTTAACCCATTTTTACCTGATAAATATAGATGCTTCTATGAAGAACAGCAAACTTAACTTCCGTCCTCTGAGCATCCTCCAATGCTGCTAGATCACAGTTTCTATGCCCACACTTTCCAGAGGTCTTTCCTCTTCTCTACACTTAGTACTCCCCTGGTGAGCTTCTGCAGACCATTAATCATGACCCTGTAATCATCTCTGGAAGTGCACCTAAATTCAGTCCCTGATCAATATTCCTCCCCTGACTGCCCTACTCCTACTCCCTTCTCCTGCATCCCTGAAATAAACAAGCTAGGCTACCCCCAGGTGACTCACGCTCCAGGCTGCTTTACCTGCCACATCCCCATCTGCACCATTCTATACCCATCAACATAGGACTTACAAAAAGATCACAGAGTCAAAAGAGTTTTTGCAAATTTGAACATCTTTAGAGCTGGAAGAAGTCATCCAGTGGTAGAATTGCGGATATGGAGAGTGGAATCTGCCTAGTCCAGTGCATGCATGCTCTCTGCAGCAGAGCTGTAAGAAAACACTCAGATTCCCACAGGAACACCTTGAGGGGCAAGACATTCACTAAGTTCACAAGACATCTTCTTTAACCTTTGGGTATTTCTGACTGTCTAGACAGTTCTTCATTGTCTTGTGCCTAGGTATTTATTTCATCCAGGGCCCTGAGTGTACCACTTTAGAGTCAAACAGAGAAATCTGTTCTTCTTTCCCACAACAGCTCTTTAAGAATTTGAGAAAAGTTTCCGGGTCTTCGTCATCTGGCCACAGTAACCCCCCTCCTTTAAATTTAAGCCTTCTCATTTACACAGAAGGAAAGTAATCCCGAGAGAGAGAGACTTAACCAGGATCACACAGCTCCCAAGCCAGTGCTCTTTGTATTTATTTATTTATCTGTGTATTCAGCAAGTATTTTTAAAGCACATTGTAGATAATACAGGGCTTGCAGTTTGAAGATGATTCAACCCATGGCACAGAGGAGCAAAAATTCTAGTAAGATATGTGGACTGCTGAAACTGCTGTAGTTAGAAGGAGGTGGACAAATTATATTTATTAAATGTCTTCTAAATGTCAGGCATTGTTCATGTATTATTTCAACTAATTTTCAACTGTACTCTTGAGGCTGGCAATATTGCCCAATCTTGCTGATTTAAAAAGTTTAACACTGTTCCACTTGTCTGTTGCTTCAGAACAGACCACCCACTAGTGGTGGCATAAAACCATTTTATTTTGCTCATGGAGTCTGTGGGCCGGGAATTGGGACAGGGTATAGCAGGGATAGCTTGTCTCTAGACAGGGTCTGGAGCCTGAGCTTGGTGAGTTGAGGTTGAGCTCAGCTGGGACTACCTATCAGGGACACCTAGATGTGGCCTCTCCATGTGGCTTGGACTTCTGTTGGCAGCTGCGTTCTACTGACTTAGCATTAGAAGACATGCATTGTCACTTCTATTGGTGTCTAGAAAGCAAGCATGTATTGATTCAGAAATTAGACTTCAATTTGTAATGAGGAAATGGCAACGTCACCCTGCAGAGGAGACTGTCGGGTGGGAGAGATCACTCTGACATGTACTCAAGGTTAAGGTTGTACAGCTGGTACATGGTAGAAGCAGGGTGTGGATCCAGGCCAGTCTAGTGCTGGCGGATTTTGCTATGAGACTTCTGAAGAAGGGTAGATCATTATGTCACTAGAGAAGTCTCCATGGAGAAGATGCCATTTGGAATGGGTTTTGAAGAAGGGGAAAGATTTCCAAATGGAGACAATAAACATTCTAGATTTGGAATAAAATATGACTAAAGTCACAAAGGCAGCCGTCATGTACTTGCTTTACCATCTCTGGGACATTTTTTATTCCCAATAAGGAGACAGAGATAATTATCCTCCCCCAACAGTGACCAGGAACAGTAGGCATTGGAAAGTTCTTGTAACTAAAAACTGGCAGTGTTTGCCAGATGGCAAGGTCTCCAGTTGGCTCCTGCCCATTACTCAGACAACTGAGATTTTGACACAGTCCAACTACAGACAGACAGAGGACAGGGCCAAATGGAAGAAAAGAAGAAAAATAGCTCAACTTAGGAGGCTCAGGGCAGTCTAAAATTCTCCATGACGAGGCAGAGTGTGATGATGCCCTATGGCCATAGCTTCTTGAGCCTCTGAGCAACCAAAATTAGCTCAAAGAGCATTTGGCATGAGAATCTCAGGAGATTTTGTGGACTAATGGTGTACGTCATACTTAGGGAGTCAGGCAAAAAGTCCAGTTCATACCTAAATTATAGAGGAAGAGACTCTCATAAAGATTTTATGAGCACCAAAATTGTAACTATTTCCACTGTCTGCTTTCACCAACCCCATCATCTACCCAACACAGTCCTATAGCTGCTGACACCCGTCTCAGGGCCCATTGTATCATGATTGTACTCCATTACTTGTTTACTGACTACTGAGAATGTAAGTTCCATGGGAGAATCTCTTGGTTTTGTATCCTTAGCACCAAGGAAAATGCCTGCATATGGCAGTCACTCAATGTTTGTTAACTAAATCAGTCCCCGGGGAGGGGAAAGGGGGTTGACGAGCTTTTGGCTACAACTTTTCCCCTTAGTCTTGGGAGGATACATGGAACCCTGTAACACTGTCAATAAGCTCAGATTGGTTTTCTTGTCACCCATACCTCCATTCTAAACTCTGTGTGGGAAACCAGACTTAAGACATATTTGGGATGCAATCCCACATCTTCTACTTAGTATCTAAGTGATCTTGACCCATCATTTAGCCTTTTTGAGTGTTCGTTTCCTCAAGGATATTTTCATCAGAAGGTCATGGTGAGAATCAAATCATGAAGGAGTTTTGAAGATGGCAAGGAGGCAGGGGGCTCAGTCACCTCGTCCAGTCAACCCCAGGTTACTTCCTGCCAAACTTGGATAATGAAAGGAAAAGGAGGAAGAAGAGAAGAAGTGAAGAGAAAAAAGGGAATGAGCAGGTGGAACACGGAGAAGAGGAAGAGAAAGAGGCCAGGGGATAGGAAACAGAGAAACATAGATAATGAAAAAAAAAAAATGAGAGTGGAAGAGACAAAAGGGAGAGGAGTGGAAAGGATGTGAGAGATGAGGAGGAAGGAGGTAAAGAAAATAGGGAGAAAAGAAGGGATGTGAGGAGAGAGGGAGAGAAGAAGGAAAGCAATGGGAGAAGAGAAGGGGAGAAATGAGAAAAATAAAAGGGAAAAAGAGAAAGCAGGAAGGGGAAAAAAAATGTTGGGAAAGATTATGGAGAGAGAAAACAGGGAGTAAGACAGGGGAAGGAAGCACTGGAGGGGTTCTTTGGAGAAGGATCTGGGATTCCCATAGTGGTGTCAGGGCTCTGGGGTTGCTCACTGGCCCCAGAACCCAGGCTGTGGACGCCCCTGTGGGAGCATTTGTCCCTCCATCTGGCTGTTTCTATCTTGGCCAGCCCTCCCACTGAGCAGCTCTAGCCAGCCAGGAGGCAGAGCCAGGGCCCCCAGAGGGGCTAGAGGCTCACCCGTCAGAACTAGCCCTTCATTCCATGCTCCCCAGCCCCGCTGATTGGCCCTGACAATTAGCACAGCCTTGGCTTCCTGTGGAGGGCATGATGTGGGCTCCAGCAGACACCATTAGCCCTGACTTTATGGGGATTTATTCAGACTATTACTATGACTCATACTTTAGTAATGAGGCCTCTGTTCCAGGGGCTCAGTGCTTTGCTACCGGCGTCCCTCCCTCTTCCTTCCCACAGTGACTCCATTTCCATCTTTCCCCCAGAGAATTTCCTAGCTTCCCTCCTGGTCTCAACCACCATTCAAGGGTGGAAAACAGAGACTGGTTTCTGTAACTTCTCTCTTGCAAAGAATCAGAGCCTCAGAGAGCCCCCTGGCTAGACCAAGTCTAGAAACAAGCAGTAAGAAAACACACAGTATGAAGATTTGAGGCTTTTTTTCTAGGGAGACAGGAGGGAGCTTTTGGATTTGCTATGAAAAATCCAGATCTGGAAAAACGTGTATACCCCTTTACCCTGCTTGATGTAATTTAGAATGTCAAAGGAGAAGTAGAACTTAGAGACAGACAAACCTGTCAGTGCACAGATCGGGAAACTAAGGTTCAGAGTAGGGAGATGACTTGCCCAAGATCTCACAGGGAGTGGTAGTTAGTCTTGACCTTGTAACTTCTGGCTCCTCTTTTCTCCCTATTCTTTCAGTTTATTAATTCAGTTTATTATTATTTATCTATTTAAGCAAATGCTTGAATCAAGGATCAAGGACCAGCTTTGCTCTGAAGCCTTCCAAGACAATTAGGTTGGCTTGGTTCTACCTCCCCTTTGCACCTCCCGAACCCTAAATACATATACCAACATTATGGACTTCAATCCTGCATTTAGAACTTGTGTCTGAGGGAGCATCTCCTCCCTCAGACTGGAATCTTCAGGATGGAGCTCTGATCTTATTCAATTGTGTAGCCCTGCCACTGGTACAAGGCCTGGCACAAACTAGGTGATGGGTAAATGTTTGATGAATGTATGAATGAATGAATGAATGAATGAATGAACATCAATCTTCTGATCACCTACCAAGTGTCAGAATACCCTGTAGATTCAGGATGTCAATCTCTATCCCAGCTGCCTCCTGGAATGGTTTTGTGGGAAGACATCACCCTTTCTCTTGTCCTCCTGATTCTTGATTTTCCCAAACTACCTGGGTATTTGTACCAAATTACTCCTGAGAGACTGATTAGTACTGATTTAGAAGTTTATGGAGATTTATTTGAACTTAAAGGGGAAGCAGTAAGACCTTGATCCCCTGGAAGCTGACATGACCATTTTCAAAGTTCAAAGTTCCCTTTGCCCATTTTTGTGAACCACTGAAGGCTTTCCTAGGCAAACTGAACCAAATAACATCTTTTAAAAGAAACAAATTGAGGTTATTAAATCCCGGGGGAGGGGGGAAGAGCCAGAAGAATGTTTAACTTACCTGGCAATCTGATTTGGATGCTCTCAGGGTTACCTGATGCCTCTTAAATCCAAGGTGGGGAGATGAGTCCAGGGGAAGAGATCCCACTCCCAAGGCAAGCCCACAGTGGGCTGTGAGTGGGCAAGACACAAACAGGCAGCCATTTCCACCAGGTAGGGTATAAATCCAACCTTTATTACCTTTTATTATGTTGTTTCAACAGACTCTTAAAGACAGCACAACGGTCGGTTGATAGCTGCACTAAATCTCTTTCATTTTCTCCCCATATTACTTTCGTCTCCTGGATTTTTTTTCCCCTCTCTCTCTCTTCATGAGTCAAATTTTATCGGTCTTCTCTAGGGGATGGCAGTAGAATAGAAACATTGTTTATGATTGGGAAACAAAACCCAACAACTCCCAAACCCCAAAACTGTGAGCGAGCAATGAATGTGTGTGTTTGTAACCTATATATGTATACATTTTATTTGTGGAGATATATATTTTTTTTCCCCAAAATGATATATATATATCAGAAAAGCAGAAAGCAGAGGAAAAGCATAAAATGGCAAAATGGGGGTGGGGGATTTGGCAGGAAGAGACTTAAAAGCAATTTACTGCTAAGATGTCAAAAGCCTAAATTAGAATGAAAATAAACTAAGGGTCACAATTTCTAAAAGCCCTGCTTAAAGAACAGAACTCTGTTAAAGGCTAAAGAACACTGTAAGGGAGTGAAGTGAGGTAGAGACATAGAGAAAAGAGAAAAAAGAAAATGAGCAGGAGTTAGGGAAAAGTAAATTCTAGGATCTTTCTGTCTGAGCTCTAAAGTAAGGCTCAGAAACATTTTCATTGCATTTCATGAAGCAGTTATTAAGCAGATACTGAATGAACATCTTCAACAAATTTTCCTTTCCTTTATTAATCAATTATTAGTGCCTCCTAGGAAAGTGACTACTAGGTGCCCGTTTCCTTACTACCCATCCTTAATTATGACTCACATACATATAAACACTAGACTCCGTCGCAAGCAGATGTTGACAGTCACCTTTTCTGAAGACCCCTTAACCAGCCCTCCACTTATTCTTAAATAGCTGTTTCACCTCATTCCTGAAACTGCCCCCACCACTCTGATCTTTCCCTGAGCCCCTTGCCCTCTGTTTCCACTGCCCCGTGATGTCTCTGGCCCATCAGACCTGGAAGACTTTTCATCTTTGTACTGTTCCTTCTTTAAGATCTAATTTTTAGCTCCTTGAGAACTGGAACCATGTTTACCCTTGAGTTAGTTTGCCTTATTCAAAGCCTCGTTCTACTATTTGCCATTTGGCTGTGTGATTTTAGACAAGTTACAAGCCCCTGAGAACCTCTGTTTTTTCATCTGTTAGCTAGGGGAAATACTACCATCTACAGCATAAGGTTGTGGCAAGGATAAAATGAGACAACTGATGAAAAGGGCTGGCCCTGCTATGCTACTTTCTGGCTAGGAGGCAATATAGGCTTCATTAATAAGAAAAATAAACATAACAACCAAGTCTTTGGAACATCGTGTAGTCGTATAATACAGTGATAAGCTCAGACTCTGAAGCCAGACCTCATGGACTCAATTAGAAGCTATGCCACTTACAATTGTATGACTTTGGGCAAGTTACTTAACTTTCTTCACCTCAATTTCCTCATTTGTTAAAGACACGAGCAGCAGCTACTGCATAGAACTCTTGTGGAGATTAAATGGACTAATTCAAGTAAAGTGCTTAAATCAGTCCCTGACGCATGGGAAAGGTTTCATACATGTTAACTAGTATTACTGTGATTTAAATAAAATGATGCACAGGAAGGCACATAGTAGCAGCTCATCAAGCGGTAATCTCCATTCAGCAGGTGAAGTCTCTCCACTCCTAGGACTAAAGTCGGCTAACCCAGATAAAGCATGACCAGGTAATGGAATTTTTATCTCCTGTAGTCAAGCTGAATGATGGATCCCATCATTACCAAGTATTTGCTTTTCATTTGTATTCCTTCTGCTTCAGTATTTTGTTCAGGTAGGGCCACGCATCAGTTCAATGCCCAGAACTTGCATATTCACCAGATAGGAAACTTTTGTTGTTTCTAATGAGGAAACCAATTCTTCAAGCCTAGTTAGAATTGCCAAACAGGGTTTCCTGCTGGGTGGTTTTATTTACTCGGCATCTCCTGCTGAGAGACACTGGTACCATTCACAGAATGGCAATGGAGAAGACAGACAACCGCACGAGAAATACCAGCTGAAATTTGTCAACACCTTCCAGAGAATAGGAACAGACTGTTTTTGAGCAAAATGAATTTTAATCATTAGACAAACTCATTGCATCTATGTGCCCTCAAAATGTCAGAGTTAAACAAGGAAATTTTAGAAATCACTACTCCAGTTGATTGAGAGCAGCTGCTGGGAGCAGTGAGGAAAGAATGATTCTGAGGTTACCTCTAGTTCAGTGGGAAAGTGCTCTGTTCCATTAGTGATGTCTGCCTCAGGCAAGGAGTTGAGCCATATTGGACCAGTTTGCCTTGTTCTTTCTCCTCCTGATCTAGTTCAACTTCCTAATTATACAGATGGAAAAACTAAGTCCTACTAGTCTGCTGATATTTTCAAATTCCCTATGTTGGGAAAAGAGGAGTTTAGAGTATGTTCATTTTTAAATGCCATTTTAGTAATGCGAATTTACCGCAATATCAAAAACTGAATATAAATAAGAAAGATTTGTGTATTCTTGGCAAGCAGTTGGATACAGCTAAATAGATTTTATGAACTCTTGAATAATGTCTGATTTCTTGAATAATTTAAACCATCTTTTCCCTGCCCCCACTGGTAACTGTTGTTTTCTATATCTTTACTGCCTAGAAAACCTATTAAAAATAGTCTGCTATTTGTCAAAATTACTGAGTCTCAAATACTAAGATATACAAATAAGTTAGACTTTACTAGGAATTTAGAAATAAGCATAACAAGAAATACATATATTATATCTGTGGACAGTATGCTTAGAGTTTTAACTTAAAGAGAAATTTTTTCAGGTAGTTCATGGATTCATAGATTTTTGTTGCAATTTTTGTTGTTGCCCTAACAGTTATTCCAACTATAGGATTTGGATTTTTTAAAAAGCACTCTCCCTTATTTTATTTCACTTGATCCTCACATTAGTTCTGTGAAAGAGGCATTAAACATAGTTTTATTCCCATTTAGCAGAGGAGGAATGAGCTTCAGAGGGAATTGGTTGAAAGTACCAATTAAATAATTATCTCTCTCTCTAAGGAAATCAGAGATTGAAAAAATTAATGTCACTGATTTGTTCCAAAATTTCAGCCTCCTACAGCCCTCCCATCAATCCTAACATCCGTGGACAATAAACGAGTGTAAGCCAAGCTGCAAAAAGTTAAACTCTAGATGAGGGGCATAGAATGAAGAAAGTTATCCCAGTGGTGAAATCAGAGAAGAATTCGTGGATTAGAGGGGCTGAATATGATTCTCAAAATTAGATAAAACAAAAAGGAGGAGAGTTAAATGGAAGACATCTCAGAGAGTTTCAGAAAAGTGGTATACAATCATTGTCTTGAAATTAATAGAGAAAAAGATACCACACTCTCCTTGTCATGAAATAAATGAAGGACTATTTCCAGCTAGTCTTATTTCTTGGTGGTTGTTTTCAGAACTCTCATGCAGCCGCCATACGAAGTCCCACTCTAGACCACGACCCTGCTCAAACGTATGCATGGTTTTTAGTGACAAATCTGTTTCTGATTTTATTCTTTGCCATTTGCTACATAGGTGACCTCAAATGTGTGATTTTATGCTTTTCTTTTTTCCTTTTTTCCCTCTGTTTTTTGCTTAATCTGCCTGAAAGGAATAATGATATCTATCTCCTGGTGTTGATGTGAGGATTATTGCTGATATACAGTGAGCACCTGGCATATAGCATGTGTTCAGTTCATTAGTTTCCCTCTTCGTTTATCACTGTCAGAAGTACCTATCTAGCTCAAGAGGGAAGAAAATATTTGATTTTCCCTAAGTACAACTAAGCCTGTAGATGAGAGTATCAGTGCTGAAATTGAACTTTGTGTGTATATGTGACATAGAGTAGAACATTTCATCGATTTCGAGCACCATTCAGCTAGAGACTTAGGGTAGATCCACAGGAAAGCCTGAAAGTGACTAAATGAAATCAACCTGGTGAATTGTTCGAGGATTGTGACGCTTTGCCATTTAAAAAAAAAAAAAAATCGCTCTAAGTCCCAGTAGTCTCCAGCTTGATCTAGCAGAAATCATTCTTTAGGAATGTTACTAAATACTTATGAATATGAGTGACACTGTATGATATGTATGACAACAGATAATGCATGTTGTAATAGGCTCCATTTCACAGAACAAAACTTAGTTCATATTGAAGTCAATGTGGTAAGGTAAGAAAAACTGACATTGTAGGATATTGTGACTAAAAAAAATTTACATATGCACTTTGCTTATATCCATAACTATGTATGTATATGTGCAATAATTTTTTCAGGTATAAATGGCAAATCTACCTACTATATCAAAACATTTTCTTAATAAAGAGCCTTGTGAATGGATAAGATACTATTATAATTAATTATAATTAATACCATCCATGTGGATGTTTCTAAAGTCCAGAGAAGTAATTTCTACTATTAAGCTGTCTTATCATTTCCTACCCCACAATCTTTTAAATGCTCTATTAAAAAGACTTGCTAAATAAAACACTTTTAATAGTATGTTTGAAGGCTTATTTCAGCCTGCAAGCTATGACTGTGTAGATTGACCACCAGTATTAATCAGTCTTGTTTGGATACAAATAATCAATCGGATATTAGAATAAAATCTCTCTTTAGGGAAGTAACGTGTTGCTCTGTTATTACTTGTTAACACTGCAATTTAAACAGGTTTATCAAGTATTGTCAGGGCCTTAGCAGAAACTAAAAGAATAAGAATAGATCATGTTTCTCTGGGAGGATGGGTGGAACATAAAAGCTACCTAGAGAAAGTCAAGTGGTTGGCTAGAGTAGGTGGTTGGAATTGTGTTGATCATCTGGCATGGGGTAGAAATGAATAGGAGGAGAGGAGATGGCCCTGGGGATAGAACCAGATGATGGGCACAGGCACCCACCAAGGTTCTTTCATCTATTCAACAAATATTTTTAGAGAATATCCTATGTAAAAAAAAAATATATATATATATATATATATTTATGTTTATGTAACAAAATCTGCAGATAACAATAGTAAATGTGAAAAGCAGACTCTTTGCCCTTTGGAGTTTATGGTCTAATGGACTCTTTCCAGGAAAGTATAGTTCCTGGACCAGCAGTATCAGTATCACCTGGGAACTTTTTAGAAATGCAAATTCTCAAATCCCACCCAAGACCACTGAATCAGAAACATCGAGGGTGGGGCCCAGTGACCTGAGTTTTAATAAGCTCTTCTGGAGACTGTGAGAACCACTGGTCTAGAGGGAAGTGTTCTGTAGCTTCGCTCCGTCGGAGCTATCCTGCTATAGAAAGTGGGGATGGGAAGCAGAGAGTAAAGTGAAAGGAAAGTTCCCAGTAAGTTTTCTTTGTTTTCTTTGTTTCTTGTTTGCCTCTTTGTCTACACAAGTCATTTGGTACTTCTGTGACGTTGTCTGATACATGGAGTCCTGAACTTTTCTGCTCACCGGAATTACGGAAGAGCTGTTTGTTCATTTACCCATTCATTTATTCATCCTCCAAAACCTGTGGGACATTTATATCAGGCATCATTCCAGGCATGTTGATGCAGCAGCAAAGAAGATAAGCGGTATCCCTGCTCTCCTGGAGTTCAGAGTCAAAATGAGACCGCACAGTACAAACAGCCGCAACAGCAAAGTGATCACAAACATCACAAAAGAAACAAAGACATCATGGAACAGAATGCTCTGCATGTGTTGGAGTTGGGGGACAACTTAATTTGAGAGTCAGGAGGTACCTCTTTGAAGAAGCTATATTTAAACTAAACTGAAGGATGAATAGACATTACCCAAGAAGAGAGATGAGCCTGTACAAAGATCTCGAGGGAGGCAAAACCTCAGTGTGTTCAAGGACCTGAAAAGGGCAAGTGCATAGAACAAGGAAGGTGTCTGGCTTGAGACTAAACCAGTACAGGTTGTTAGAGACAGAGCATACAGCCTGGGAAGACACTGTGAACAGGAAGAAGACAAAATTCAATTTCAGTTTAAAGTGATCACTGTGGATGCAGGGAGGAAGATGGATTAGATCAGAGCAAGGTAAGCAGGAAGACCACCTCAGAGGAGCCTACTTCTCAAGTGCCCAAGTGATAGATAAATGGCATTATATGGGGAGGGGGGAATAACAGGTAATGCAATAGCTTAAAAAGCAGGATTCCTACACCTAGAGCAGGTCACCCACTCACTGGAATGGCTTCCAGGCTGTTTGGACTCAGACACCCCACCTCCTCCTGGCCCCAAGCCTTGACAGTACTCTTGCACTGACCTTAGGCAAGTCCTTGCTCAGAAGTCTCCACTCCCTTGTGCGGCCACTTCACTCTCACCTCTCAGTTTCTTTTTTCCTAAAAGTGTTGCCCTCGCACTGTTCTTCTAAAGTGCAAATCTCCTGGGGAATTAAAGCTCTGAACTGTCTTTGATAGTGCTGAGCACATCAGTTCCTCCCTGACAGAGGCAGGTTACAAGGTTCCTTGGTTACGATGCTAAATGCTCTGACGTGACCTTGGTTTCCTTCTGACCCAGGTCAGGACAGGGACGTGATGTGACTGACACTTCGTACCCCACAGATGGCCTCTGGTGAGTGGAGGTTGACACCTTCACCAGCCCTCCCCCCAGGGTGCCCAGTCATCTCTCCCTGTGGAGCTGACAGCACGTTGGCATTGCTGACAAATGACTCATTTCCAGCCACATAAAATGGCTTCAATCTTCTCTTCTTTGAAGTCTTACAGATTATCTCCTCCGCCCCCTGCTTTTCTGACAACTTCACTCCAGCAGTGCATTATGTTAAAAACCACACTTATTATGCCAGAGTGGGTCTGGCACAATTAAGAGTTCTGTTTTAATCACGGATGTGGGTATGCTGTAATGCTTGGATTGATGCTCCTGTGGGCCTGTGACTCGTACAGCGGAGGCCATGGGACCCATTGTTCCCCCATCATACAGCCGCTCCCTATGGGAGTGAGAAGAGACTGACCTTCCTTCTTCATTCTCTTAGTTTTATTTGATTGTGGGGTGCCACTTTGAAATAAGTCAACCAAGTCAGAAACCAAGGTACGAACTCAGAGTCCTTCTCCACCTTTTTTCCTCTTAGCCAATCAGCCACCAATCTTCCTTCTTTATTTTGCTTTGGAATCTCTCTGATGCCCACTGCCAAGCCCCTGGATCATGCTATCATCACCTTTTTCTAGAATGTTACAAAATCCTCCATGTCGTTTCTCTGCCTCCAGCCCTGCGCCTTCCAAAACAGTCCTCAAAGTAATTGTTCTAAAATGTAGATCAGTTCATCTGATTCATTGTTCTCAACCTTTGATAGCTTCTCACTGACCTTGCTGTCAGGTCTTCAGCTTGGAATTCAAGGTTCTAACTCTCCCCCCCATGCCTGTCTACCCCAGGCCACCTTCACCTGAATCCTGTTATGCCCCTAAGGTTAGGACCGAGTTACTTGGAGGTCTTCCCATACATGCTACTCTTGGATTCCTTCCCATCTTTGCTCAAGCTCATTCTTATCTGGAATACCTGGTATTCTGCTTTCTTAACCTCACTAACACCTTCTCATCCTGCAGGGCTCATTTCACATTCAAGAAATCCTTCATGACATGTCAACCCAAAGGGATTAGGGGCCCCCTTCTGAGTTTCAAAAACTCTGTGCCCCTCCTCTATTCTGCCATGAATCTCATTAATGTAATGGTTCTTTTGCTTGTTTTCCATTCCACTGGACTGTGAACTCCTTGAGGATACAAGTAGTGCCTTAGGCAGCTTTGTATACCCAGGGAGTCACACAGTGAAAGGTGACTGACTGGAGTGTGCATCCTTTCCACCTGCAGCTCACCTTTAATAATGGGTAGTGTGTGCATCCTGGTCCTCCATTCATGATGCTTTCCAGCATCTCTCACCCCGTTTAATCTTCACAATGAACCTTTGAGGAAGTCATTTTAACCAGTTTTACAGAAGAGGAAATGAGCCTCGGGGAGGTTTAGTAACTTATTTGTTTTCATTCCATTAGAACCAGGTAGTGCAATGCCTGTGTACCTTCTGTGGGGAATCCACATGGATTTGAATACCAAACAGAGATGGTTATAGAGCCAGACCATAAGGGATCAGGAGGAGTTATTCAGTTGAAATGGAGTGATTGGGAAGTTTATTCCAAGGAAAACAAAAAAAGTTTCCCTATATGTTGACATTAATATAGTCTCAGGATTATAAAGGAGGGAGGTGGTTAAGAAAAAGTCCTAGTCTGAATACATCTCTGCTAATTGCTAGCTTTGTGATCTGGCCAGTTTCCTCACCTCAACTTCCTCATATGTATAATGGGAACCTCCATGTATAAGTCTCCAAAGTCCTTAGATTATTGTGAAGATACAATGAAATAATGTATACAAATTCCTAAGAACATTCTCTGACAAACAGCAACTGCTCAATCTATCGTAGCTTTTCCTAGCACTGTTATTCCGATTGTCTATTGTGAAAGAAACTACTCCAGAACTTAGTACTGTCAACCATTTTACTTTGAGCATCAGAATTTTAGGAAGAGCTCACCTGGGCGATCGTCTATGTGACATTGACCAGAACATCCACTTCTAGGATGGCCTCTTCAGTCATTTGTCTGGCACCTGGGCTGGGATGGCATTTGTATAGGAAAATGAGGCTAGTGGTCAGCCAGTTGCTTGGCTCAGGATGTTGACCAGAGTGCCTACAAAGACCAGTCAGACCAGAGTGGTCTCTCCAGGGTCATGGGCTTCTCACAGTGTCGCAGTGTTTCCCAGAGAGGAAAGAGATCTGAGCAAAAGTCACAAGACCCTTAAGAGAGCCTCAGAAGTTGCAGAAAGTCACTTCTGACACATTCTCTTGTTCAATTAAGTCACCAAGGCCAGTCCAGATTCAAAGAGAGGCAATTAAACTCCACCTTTCAATGGGAGGATGACAAATCATCTGCAGCTGTCTTTAATCTGCCATATAACTAGTATGGTAGCATCATAACATCTAGAAGCAGTCGCAGATTCCCCACTGCTAAGAACGTACAGAGTATGCGTGAAAAAGGGATGACTGGGGTGCATGGAGCTTCTGAGAAACTGCTGCACCAATGTGGTAGAGTAGGAGGAAGAACGCTATTCCAACCTCTCTGCTATACCCAGCAAAGCCAGGAAGAACTAAGCGAGTGGATTTCCCAGCCCCAGGGGTGCATGTATAAACCAGGGACTCAGGGGCCCCGCTCTCTGAAAAGGAGAGTGCCAAGAGCATCCCTGGGATTTCTTTTCTGAATCACCTGAAATGAAGCAGCTGACTCTGTCCATCCTCTGTCTCTTACATGGTGGAGGTCACGCTGAGCTATTTTTCCAAACTGTTGGGGTAAGAGAATAAAAGGTCTCAGCTATCTTGGCCATCACAAGCTGGAGTTACTCATGGGGAACAAGGCAGGAGGCATAAAGAGCACACAGCAAAGTGGATGTTGTACATGAAAGACACTTTCTAGCACAACATAGTTCACATTTCTTCTCCTTACTGACTGTGCTCATTTTTTTTTTTAAACCACATGTGTTTTTGTCACCACAAGACATGTATGGCCTCTTTTCTCAGTTCACTGATCTGGTTTTTGAAAAAATAACCCGTCTCTTTGTGGCTGACCTGCTCTTACCTGTTAATGTTACTAATACCTCTGTTAGAAGTCTACAACATGAGAAAGACTGGAATAATTTAATGACTTTTACTGTTGTTATTCTTATGAATTCCTGACACCAGTAACACACACAAAATTAAATACACACAGATGTCCATTCAGAGGCATACTTTCATACACCACAAACATACACACATATCCCAGTGTCAAAATATCCTGGGCCAGTCATGGCTCTACCCTGTTTTCCAGGTGTAATTATCAATCAAACACACACACACATCACACATTTCATTCTCAGATATACCCCATATGGATTATAAGTTACAGTGCCGCCTTAACTTTCTGACATACATGGTACACTCCCCAGCAAAACATACAAACATACAAACACATACTGACACACTGGATTCCCCTTCTCTCCACAAACACACACAAAGATATTCAACCATTCGAAAACACACGCACACACATACACGCACACTCACCAGAATGCATAGATGCTCTTAAATTCTAATCTCGCACTTTCAAATCCTTATCTAAATCATCCTTTCCACATTAAGAACACACGGTCATTCACACAGACACTAACAGACTCTCAGACCCACAAGCATGCAAGACAGAAATCTAGGAAAACAATGCGCAGAGAAAATGAAAATAGAATATGTGTAGACATGGATACTAAGCTATCCCTCAATGTTGCCTATACAAGAGGCACTGTCCAGGAGTCTGTAGACGCCTCATGGACACGCATAAATGGCCATGCTTAAAAATAACCCTCACACAGACACAGGCTACAAATCCAAGCATGTGCTTTTGAAAATAATTATGGGAGAATCAAGTATCTACATTTAAATATAAAACCACTTGCAGGATGCAGAATATGAAACACACCCATGTATAGTTACACAGACACACACAAACACACATACATTGTGACGGCAGTTCTCTCCTCTCACTGACTCTCCCCCTACTTCATCTTAAAGCCCAGACTTCACTCAGATGAACATCATCACAGAGATCTCCCCAACACAAACAAGCCCTCTTTTCTTTCTAAAACAGACCTCCTAATGCAGATAATCCCTTTGCTGGAGATGGCTCCTAGCTGCCTCGTGGCCCAGACTCACTGGCCTGGCCACCAGCATAGAATCCAGAAACACTTATGAAAACCTTTAATTGGTTCCAGTCTAGACAGACTGATAGCTCTGTTAATCTCGGAGGACAAGGAAATTCCATGTAGGAAGGATGACCATGAATAACAAAAGCAAAGAACCAGGTGCTAAGGGAAACCACTGAACCCAGAGTCAGGACCTCAGTTCTAGGTTTACCTCTGCCATAAATTTGCTGGGGGACCTGGAGCAAGTTCCTGTCACTCTCAGGCCCTGGTCTCTCTACTTGTGAAATTAGAGGTCTGAACTTGACAGTCTACTTTATAAGGTCCCTAAAGCTATGATTTGAAGTATGTGAATGTTTCTGAGCCAGAAACTGCTAGCAGGTAACAACTCTTGGGCACTGAATCCCTCTGCTTGAGTAGTATAGGAAAAGGCATGCAAAATTTGGAACTGAAAAACCTCAGTTCAAATCTTTGCCTTGCTCTAAAATTATTAAATGAATCTATAATTGTTTCCTTAACAGCTACCATGTGTTAGGTGCTGTTCTGGGTATGGGACAAGAGACTCATCTGAAACAACCTCTGTCTTCACAGTTTAGATGGAGAGGGTGAAACCTAGGTATAAATTATTTAAATGCTATGAAATAGGTATTATCACATATAATTATCAAACCATATTGTTGTATTATATTACACCCTGTTATTACCTTCTTACCAAATCTACAAAAGTCCACCTCCACTTTCTTTTTCATATTCTCCCATTTTTTGCTCACACACATCTCAGCCTCTGAAAAGCTCAAAGCAAGCTCCAAAGCGTCTTCCCAATTCATCCATATTTTGGCATTGAATCTGTATTTCTCATAGGGCAGGAACGGCTGAGCAGCCCTTAACCCATTCTTAAAGTTGTGCAACATCGCACGACAGTGATATTTAATTTCATTACTTTTATTTATCCAGCCTTGGGTACTTCGGCTCATTGGATTCCAGCCGCGATTAATTGGTAGATCTCCCACTGACTCCTGATTAGCTACTTTTGATTAGGGCCTAATGACTTCATTCGGTCCCTAATTTAGGGGGATGAGTTGCAAAACTGCCAGAAAACTGCTCAAACAGAATTACATTTTCACAAGCCCTGAAGACATCACTTAAGCTCTGCGTACACAACATTCTCCCACCCTCGTTCCTCTTCCTCACTGCCTCCAGTTCACGCTGCACAGAAGCGAGAGAGGAAGGAAGCTTGTGACCCAGCTCCTGGCTGCTAGAGCAGATGTCACAAGCAAAAGGGCCTGGAAGCCGACAGCCTGGCTCCTAGGAGGAAGTCGCCCCCCGCAGCACTGACTCCTGCACTGCACACGAAAGGAAGGCTTGGTGTGTAATAACTGCCCTAAAGTCTTCATCTTCCAACTCTGCTGCTTGCATTCTTCAGGAACAAGATACACCCCTGAGTTTTGCCTTGACCTTCAGCTGCAAACACCTGGAAGCCCTGACCCATGGCAAAGGTTAGAAGACATAGAGAAAATTGTCTCTATCCAGGATCCAAATTGACTGTTTCTGCCCTTGGTCCCCAGTGCTGGCTCTGACCTCCCAGACCACAGCCCCTGACATCCTACACTAGAGAGCAAGATGGTTAGAGCCACATACTTTTGTCTAATAATGAGAAGCCCCTTGGGGTATGTGTTTAATATATACAGATTCCCAAGCTCTGGAGGCCCACCTCAGAAGATTTTTGTCTAGTCCAATATTTTATTCTGTGGATTTATATATGTTTTCATGATTTTATTTTATTTTTAATTTTTAAATTGAAGTATAGTTGATTTACAATATTACATTAGTTTCAAGAGTGTAGCATAGCGATTCAGTATATTTACAGGTTATACTCCATTAGAAGTTATTACAAGACATGGCTATAAATTCCTGTGCAATACAATATATCCTTGTTGCTGATCTATTTAATACATAGTGGTTTATCTCTTAATCCCATATCCCTGTCTTGCCCCTTCCCTCTCCCTCACTGGCACCCACGATTTTTTTTCTATATCTCCTGAGTCTGTTTCTGTTTTGCTTTATACATTCATTTGTTTTATTTTTTAGATTCCACATATAAGTGATATTATACAGTGTTTTTCTTTCTCTGTCTGACTTATTTCACTAAGCATGATATTGTCTAGGTCCATCCACATTACTGCAAATGGCAGAATTTCATTTTTATGGCTGAGTAATATTCTATCATATATACATAGATATAGATAGATAGATAGTTACCATATCTATAGATACCATATCTTCTTTATCCATTCCTCTGTAAATGGACACTTGGGTTGCTTCCATATCTTGGCTATGGTGAATAATGCTGCTATGAACATTATCATGCATGTATCCTTTTGAATTAGTATTTTCATTTTTTTCCGGATATATACTCAGGAGTAGAATTGCTGGATCATATGGTAGTTCTATTTTTACTTCCTTGAGGAAACACAGGTGACCAAGACTCCATCCTTGCCCTCTAAGAGCCACTGTTCACTGGGGAAGCAAATCCTTTGACAAGTCAACACACTATAGTAAGTGTCTGGAACATAATAGGTGGTAACTGTAATTTGATCTTTAAAAATATGTATACACACATATAGTATGTGTATGTATTACATATATAATACATAAATATGAGAATATGATAAAATGCAAACCATTTAAAATGCAATAAAGAAGGAAATAATTCTTCATTCCCCAGCCCTCAAGGTGCTCACCCCAGAGTCAACTGCTGGTAGCAGTTACTTGTGTTCCCTCTGAACATTTTATATTCATATGCACACATTTTAAAATGAAGAAAGTGGAATTCAGGGAAAAACAAAACTTTGTGCCCAAAGTCACAGAGGTAAGATGACTATAATGGAGACTACTGTGGTTCCCATACTCCCAAGCTTTTTCCCAAGAAAATTCTAATGGTTTTTCCTGGCTCAAGAGATGGATCCAGCAGTCTTAATGCTGGCAGATGCAGGCTCAAGAGCACTGCCCTTTGGAAACAAGCAAAGAGCTAAGAGAAGGGTGTGGCAAGGGCAGAGAGAGGGAGGGGGTAGAACTTCAAAAGAGCTCTTAGAGAACACTATCTACACACTCTCCCAAAACTGCTAAGCATCCTCCCTAATTTGCATCCATTTCCCTCTTTGTAAGGTTGAGCCAGGCATTGGGCCCATCCTCTGCATCTGGTGACTGCCCCTACCTGGCCCTGATTTCTGCATCTGACCCCAGGCCATCCATCCATGATGCTGGTTCTCCCCGACCATTGGCTGATGACGTTTTATTCATGCCTCCTATATATACCAGAACTCCAAGCCATGTTTTGAATTCTTTGTGTATATCCATGCTCTGACTCCTCACAATGATCCTCTAAGTCAAGTGGTTGTCATAAGAATAGACTTAGATTGATCATTCGATCTATCAAGAGATAGATGACAGCTCTACAGTGAGTAAGGTAGCACAGTGAGAAAGCCATGAGCTTTAAAAATATGTAGACCTGGTCTCTAATTCTAGTTTTGCCATTACAACTGATGGACACTGGGAAAATTACAGAGCTTCTGTAAAATTCAGTTTATTTGTGCAAAAAGAGAGTGATCATATTTACTTTTCAAACTCTTTTGAGGACTAAGTAACACAAGGAAATTTAATGGATCCAATGCACAGTGGATGCTCCATAAATAGTACACATTTTAATATTTTATTTTAACTTTATTTATTAGTGTCTGTCTCACCTAGTGGAACATAAGCTCCCAAGGCCAAGGACCACATTGTTTAATGGACTTATGTATGTTCAGCATTGAACACTGTGCCTGGCACATAGTAATTGTTTAGTAAACATCCACTAAAAGAAAGAATGAATGGAAGAATAAACAAATGATTGTTTCTAATTGTTAGCTCAGTCTGAACTAAAATGATATCTTGACTTTGGTCTTGGAGAAGGATGGAAGGCATTTCAAGCTAAGGAAAGTTTACAATTAAAGGCAAGTGAGTGTGGGGAGCCAAGGCCTTTTAAGGGATTGTAAGAGAATAAATGCATTTGAAATAGAAGATACACATCACTCATGAGTGAGCTGTTTCTACAACACATCCCAGACAGAGCAGGTCCTCAATACATATTTAATAAATGATGCTGAGAATAAACATACATTAAACTGATGAGAGAATCTAAGGTGACCACAGCAACATTGTAGAATTCACCCAGAATACCTGGTTGGGAAGCCACAAAATAGGTCCACTTTGTGTCCTCTCCTAGCACCCCAAGAGGCTGACACAATGCTCCAGGTAAGTAAGTGGAAGCCATACGTGCTAGGCAATGTTGGGACAAATAGAGGGGCAGTGGTTGCTGCTGCAGTTGGCGAGACTAAGTGTGCATTTGGGCCACGTACAATCTTAAACATGCGATAGCTGGCTCTCCATGTCTTTACCTCCCTTTCTCTGCACAAACTGAGCAATTGAGGTGGCAATAAATTGATGAAGTGAACCAAATCGGCTTTTCTTTCATGTGCTGAATTAAAGTTTCTCTCCCAGCAAATGGAACTACGGAGATTTCAACTAAGTTTTATCCCTGGGGGAATTAGTGATGCACTCTCAGCAAATCAGAGACTGAACACTGGTATTTTTCGTGATGCTTGGAGAGAGGTTGGGGAGTGGGAGGCTGCATTGGAAGGATGAGAGAAGATAGAAGGGGTTGCAGCAACTAAGCTGGCATTTGCCAAACCCCTGCTGTGATTCTGCTCTGACTCATGTCTTCTTCAATAGCATTTTGTAATTATACCTGTCATTTATGGAACACTCGCCAAGTGCTAGGAACTGCACTAAGCACTTTATGCACGTTATTTAATTTAATCTCCATAACTACGCTGTGAGGAATATATTATCAACTCCAGGTAACAGATAAAGTAACTTTAAATCAGAGAGGCCAATTAACTTGCCTGGTCTCACATTGCAAAGAGGTGACAAACTAGGATTCTAACATGGGTCCTCATGATTCTAAAGCCTGAGTCCTAACCCTTTCACTCTACTCCCTTTCATTGCAAGGATTGATGTGAGATCTCATTTTAGGGCAGAGTGAAGGTGTTTGCTCAATGATAAAACAAACAGACAGTGAGGAATTATATGTTTGTCTATATCCTACTTTGTAACCCAGCGAATTTGAGACAGCTTTCAAAAATAACTGAAATAAAATTGAAAAGCACAAACATAAGCAAAATAGAAGGACCAAACCAATGTAAAAAAAACCTGGAACTAGATATGCAGTGTCTAGCATATAAAGGATATTAAATTTAAGTAGTAAATTCAGCTTGAGCATCCTGTCTGTTGAAGCAAAGAGGAAAACACAGTTGTTTGTTTGATGTCTAATATTTATAAAGGAAAAGCATACCAATTCTTTAGATTCAATTCATCCAGTAAAAGATGATAGGATAGTCAACCGGCATGCACTGAGAGTTTACTATATGTCAGTCACAGAGGTAAGGGCTAGGGATATACTGAGGAATTAAACAAGCATAATACCTGCCCCTTAGAACCTTTGGTCTAGTTGGTAGATAGCCCTAAAACAAATATAATAAAAAATTTCAACTATTCATGTAGTGTTGGGATAACAGGATTATCTAATTCAGTCTAGGAGGAACATAAGAGATTTCCTGGTGGAAGTGATGTTTAACTAGAGGCAGAAATGATACTTAAGCAGAGATGGAAGAATGAATGTTATTTAGGCTGATACAAGGTAAGGGCTTGGGGCATTGGACAAGGGGAATGTGATAGGTAGAGGAATGGTATTTGCAAATGCCCAGAGGTGTGGGAGAGCATGTCATGTTCAAGAGTCAGAGAAGTCCAGTGGCTTTAGTAACAGAATGAGAGAGAGAAAATGAAAGATGAGGCTAGGACACATATAATCAGCATCTTGGGGTCAGCTCATACCAGAGGGCATGAGCCCAATGCACACATCTATACTAGGTTGGTAGCTTGAAATCAGCCACAATGGGAGTATGTATACCATGGAAACTGTCAAATACTATACATGTAGGACTCTGTATTTCCTTCATAAGCATTTACCAGCTCACCACTGCATATAATCATATTTCAAGATGGTAGTCCTGCCAAGAATGTACCTTGGAGGAAGAATCAGCTGAAACTGAAGGGATGGGAGCAGTCTTCTTGGAAGAGAGAGCAGGCATTTTGGCTAATGATAACAGTGGACAAAAACCCAATCCAACAGGTTGAAATACTGAATTCAGAGAGTTAGTCAGCACCCAGCAGGTGGTAGGAAAGCACACATGATCAACCTTAGAGAGAGGCAATGTGCAGAGATATAGTATCCTGCTTAAGTATGAGGGTATTCAAAGACAAGTCAGTTTGGGGAGACCTAGTAGGCAATTATTACCAACTAGTCAGCAGTCCAGTGTTCCAGAAAAGAAATATGGTCCCATGAAAAGAGAAGTAGGACCGTGAAACACCAAGCAAGAATCAGTCCTACAGTAATGTCAAGCTGTGTGGGTAATTTAGACAGGAATCCAGGGATGATATCTGAAGCCCAGTGTATGTATCTCCCTCTTAGGAAAATGCAGGAGCCCAAAAGCTAGGTCATAAGGGGACAGTATAACCTAGTTGGATGCAGAATGCCTGAATCTCTGTTTTTTGTGTCTGCGTACTTTGTGACATATCACGTAGGTTGGGGCTGAGTTTGAAGGTGAGCCTCCAGGTGCCTCAGGTGTGTGGATAGAGGAGGCAAAGCAGGAATAGAGTAAGATTTGGTGATGTGAGCATTAGGATGACTGGGTGAACAAAGTGGCAAAAGCAGGGAAGGGCAGGGAAAATAAGCAGTTTCTCCTAAAGAAGAATGGCAGTTCTAGTGGGTCAAGTTGGAAAGGTTAATTAGGGTCAAGATGTTAAGTGCCTTAAATACTTGGCTAAGATGCTTTGACTTTATCCAGCAGGCAGTGGGGGAGGGGGGCAATGACTGTGTCCAAGCAAGGCCATCAGTGGTGTGCCCAGAGCCACATCTTGAGACTAATCTAGTACATGTATGTGGGATTGGATGGAAGGGAAGCCAGAACCTTGTATTCCTACAGAACTCAAGCAGCACCACACTAACAGAACACACTCCTAAAAAGTGGTAAAGGAAATGGCATTTGAGCTTGGTGAGCACCATTCCTCACCATTTTAAGCCCTTTTGCTCTTCTCAAGTATCCTTCCTCTGTCCCAACCTACCCATCAACCTACTCTTTTTCTCAATTAGGAGATTGTTATATAAGAAACTAATGCCCTAGGAAAGCTGACCGTTTCATAGTTTTCCTCAAAATTTTAAATTTTATTCTATCTAAATATGACCATGCTCTTTTCCAAAATGCATTTAACATTTTTTTCTGTTATTTATTTTTCTTTCTTAAACTGAGACAAGGTGTTGGAGGTAATATTAATTTGATGAGAAAACTGTTATAAGGAATGTCCTATTATAACTTCACTGAAATAACGTGTAAGCAACTTGACCTCACAGCTCCATCCTTGGCTAACTTAGATGGCATCACCACGGAGTTAGATACTCTTATAAAATTAAGCATTGATGGTTATAGCAGTATTCTTGCATTTGAGTTGGAAGATCCGCTTGTAAATTTTGGCTCTGCCATTTCACAATTGCATGATTTTAGGCAAGTCCCATAGCCACATTGAACCTCAGTTGTCCCTCTGTGAAATGGGGGTGATTATCTCTGTCTTCCCTGAGAGGATTATTGTAAGGATCAAATGAGATAATGCAAAAGAAAGTGTTTTGGGGTTTTGTTTGTTTGTTTGTTTTTCTTTTTTTCCCTAATGGCAAAGTGCTGCCCAAATAACAAGAAGCCGTTTCCTCATCAGTGGCTCCTTTTCTTTGGGGGTTTCCATGTACTTCCAAGCCCAGATGAGAAGCCTCATGCTGCACAGTGTATGTTCACATAAATTGGAGGGACTGGCTTGCCTTTTTGTTGACTACAGGGAAGCCATAATTGTTCTTTCATCCCAGTACAGTCTCTTTTCTCACTTGAAAAGTGAGTTTCAAAGGAGAGAGAAGGAAAGTGGCCTCAGGTGGTAAATCCCCCTCCCTCCTGACTCACCAGAGTTGTAGATGGCTAAGAAGACAGGCTTGTCCTTGGCTCTGGAAGCTCTTCCCTCAGGCTTATTTTAGCCTCCCCTTTGAAGGCTGAGGGAGAGGGGAGGGCACAGCCTCTGGATTCTCCTGTTTGGTTGGATCTAGGAGGGCTACTGCAAACTTTTCTCCCAGGACGAGTCATCTCTGTCATGAGATCTGATCTTCCTGAAACTCCCACTAATCTTTCAGCCACAGATGAAGATAAAGGGATAATGAGCAGAATGGGAATGGGGAATGGCCATTTTGATGGTCAGGGAGAACCACCTTGGGGTCATGCATCCTCTCCATGCTTGGAGGAGAGGGACAGCTGATGTGCCGTTCATGGAGGTGGAGGGAAGAGCCAGGGAAGTGCTACAGTACTTACGGGGAAGAGTTAGAAGACCTGAAGTCAAATCTCAGCCTGGCTACGTCCCATCTGGGTGACTTCTCTGAGTTTCAGTCTCCTAGTCGACAAAATGGGTGCACTGCTGGTGGTGATGTTACTTTCCCAACCTCACAGGTTGGTCTGACAGTACCGTGATGGAAGAGGCATGAAAGCATCTTTCCTGTGCTTCCCTATACCACCATCATCTCATACCCCTGAACTATATCCCACTCCTTCCATCAAAGCTGACCTTTTGGTGTGATTGATATATCTGCCAATCCTGGCTCTTGAGTATGTTGGTGCAAATGGTTAATGTTTCACCCTTCTGATGAAGCAGGGTTTCACACTGTCAGCAGCCTTGTGTTGTCTTGATACTTTGGTGCCTAAACTAAAGGAGGTTCTCCAGAATCCCTGCAGGCTATAAGAGGACAGGACTGGGGAAACTGAATGGGCAGACTCCATGAACCCAATCCCCACTTCAATTAGAACAGGCCCTGTAAAGTTTTATATATGGGATTTCCTGGCAAGATGTGTTTTAAATAGAGCAAAGATGCTGCAAGGGGGAAAAAAACAGGAATAACAATATTTGAAAATGACCGTAGGAATGCAATGGCAGTAGGGGAAAGCCTCTCTGGAAATTTGTCCAGAGCTTAGCATATCAAACATAAATATGTTGCAAATAGATAGATGGATGAGTGCATGTTTTAAACAGGGCGCGCATCCCAAGATGGAGGCTGGGAAGCTCACACATTACTGAGCTGATCATGTGTCGCTGCCATTATGCATACTCTTCACCTGTTTCTCTGGCTCTTCCAGATGTCACTACTGCTGTCCTGCACACATAGGCTTCCAGCTCCCCCACCAAAGGTGATGGAAGGGAAATCTAAAGAACCGGCAGTTCCATTTTATGCTGAAGGAAGGCCCATTTTTCAGATTCTCTGTTGTGAGGCATCAGAGTATCTATAATTTCCAGAGGACACAGGGACTCACCAGCAATGCTCTCCAGTGGGTCCAAGCCCACCTTCATACAACAGTGGTATGTTGGGACCTGTTCTTAGTACATAAAAGTGTTTTCTCTTTTCCCATGATGGCTCTGCAAGATAGATACTAGCCCTTCTCTTTTATAAATGAGAACAGTGGGGCTCAGAGCAGTTAAGTATTTTGCCCAGAGTCATATCACTAAGTAGCACTTCTGACATTTGAATTCAAGTTTTTCTTTCTCTCCAAAAACTAACTTTTTATATTACACTAAGCTGACCTGCTCCTTAAATGCAGACTTAGACCTTCAAACAACCCTGGATGAATACCTCTCTGGGAAATGCAGTGTTACACATATTTTAGGCCACTGCCTTGGCCCCTTCTAGCCATTTTCACTAACTCAGACAGGCACATGCATGCAAGAGCCCTTACATTTCTACAATGATTCTAGTCAACTTATTACACATGCAGGCTCCTTTGGCTCAATCAATTATAGACTGAAAATAGGAGAAGAAACTGATTGAATGCTTGAAGAAATGCATGGGTGAGTGAGTGAAGGGGCAATGAAGTGAATGAATGAGTGAGTGAATGAAGGAAGGAGGCATCCTGCAAAACACTGCAATCCAGCTGTTAAAAGACAGAGGTCAGATACACGAAGCTGAGATTTAGGACAGATAGGAGGGAATTACGCAGGGAGTGGGAGGGAGCAGTTCTGAAAGGGAAGCACAGAAATTCTCATAGAAATATTTGAAAGCTGAGAACACAGACCTTGTATTACAGAACAGGGAGATGACCACAGAGATCCGGGCTGGGGCTGCTTCAAATGCAAGTAAGGGATAAATACACACAGGCAAGCTTTCAACAGAGGTGGAAAGAAGGGAGAGGGAAGCAACTATGACATTGTGCTTGGTGCCTTTGGCACAAGTCTCTCTGCAGGCTTCGCTCCAACCTGTGTCTTCAGGAACAGGACTCAGGTAATAGGAGAACCACAGGTCCTGGGAAGATCAAAGACACACGCTTTTATGTCTCAATTAACGATCCCCTTGTAAGGTTTTCAAACACAATGTAGCCTTTCTCTGCTGGGCTGGGCCAGACACAAAGACATGTGCTGGGTCTTTTTGGAACACAGAGCCCAGGAGCCTCTATAATTAACAGTTTCTCCCTACTAAAGGGAATAGGGCTTTGGTACACAACGTAGCTTGTGTGCGAGAACGGAAACTACTATTCACAGGACACTGAGTGGGCTCTCTGCCCAGGACTGCCTGTCACAGCCTGATAAGGCTTCTGGGCACAAAAAGTTGGAGGCAAGGAATTAAGAGATAGTATTCTCCCCAGGAAGAGAGAGGGAGAGGGGCGGGAGCGAGGAGGATGACAATTCATCGTGTGTGGAAAGAACATCCACTCAGAGTCAGAAAACCTACATGTGTGGTGTTCTGGCTTCACCACTTTCTGTGTTGCCTTGGGAGTTCATAGAGATTCTTAAATTCCACTTTCTTGTGAGAAGGGGATAACAGGATTGCCCTCAAGGACCATTGTGTTGAACCTGTATTCCTTTCCCGAGGAAGTTTATATCAATGTGCTTTCCCAAGCTCATACCAATTCTCTGATAGACTTCCTAGGAAACACTGAATAAGTATTTGTTCTTCCAGACCGAAGAGTGTCCAGGAGCAGAGTACTTACATTTCCTTTTTAACTCATTATGATCGGCTGAATGGCTTTGGACATCCTTGGGGTAGAATCACGCTCCTAAAACCAAGAATTGGGTGCCCTATAAACAGGGATGACTTGAAACAAATAGGGTTTATAAAAGTACCTAAAAGAATATTAAGGCAGTAATATTAAGGCAGTTATACTAAGGAAGGGCACCACAATAAGTGCTGGTGTGAGGGATAGCACTGGAGACTTTGTGCATGTTAAAAGCTCAACCTTCCTGCAAGGAAGAACCTGCACAAACAGCAGTGAGCAGAAGTCCAAGATACAAATGGCAAAGAAGGGCCACTTTCTGGTGTGAGGGTGAAGACTGATGTCAGGTACTTTCTCATTTAAGCAGTTGCAAAAAAATTCAGACCCATGCGTCTGGTGGCAAAGCCTGCCTTCTCATCACTGTATTCCCTACCCTTTCTCTCATTGTGTGGAAACACTGCTTGTTCAGCCAGGAACCACGAGGCCTGGGGCAAAAGCAAGAAAACACAAGGGGTTGTGTGGCTGTGGCTCTCCCTTCTCTGAGTAAGAGACATTGGATTCGCAAACCTCAAACAGTATTTGAACCATCCTAACTGCATATGTCTGTATGTTTTCCCCTCTCCTCAATCAGACCTCGAAGTAAAAACAGAAACAAAAACAAAAACAAAACAAAACAACAACAACAAAAATACTGGTATCGCTGAGTATTGAGGAAGATCGATCGATCGATCGATCGATCCCAAAGGAAAACTTCCAATGCTCTCACTTTAAACAGCCCATTCATCCCCCGACGGCCAGTGAGAACTACAGGAGTCTGAACGTTTCCTCCATAAATAAAGGGATGGAAACCGTGCACAGGAACACCCACCAGACAAAGTCTTCTTCCTTTTATTCTCGCTATAAACGCAGGCGAGCGCCTCTAAGGCAGGCACGTGGGCGCCGGGCAGGCCTCCCTGCAAAGCCGAGTTCCATTCTCCAGCACAGAGCCAGGGGAGCCCAGCCTTTCAAAGCCCCATTTTGAAAGCGGCCGGCGACTTGAAAGGCGGCTCAGATGTAATTTACTCATTGGCGCCGGCTGCACCATAGGCTCCGCGACAGCCCAGCCCTGGGGGCCGCCCCGACCCTGCGAGCATGCGGGTCCCTGCAGCCCCGTGCATCCCCGCCCGGGTGCCGGGCGGGCTCAAAGCCAGGGAGCCCTGGCGTGGCCGGCCTGCGTGGCGGCGGCGAGCACAGTCCGTACTAATGAGTTCCGTCCAGAGTGGTTACTGTAGCAAGGTAGCTTACGGGACTCCGGGGCATGGGCTGAGTTTTCAGTTCTTTTAAAGCTCACTTACTTCAAAGTTTTCCGTTTGAAGCTGTTGAGAAAGCCTTATAGACGCAAGAGAAGAAAGAACAGCACGTTAAAAATAAATAAATAAATGTTGTTTTTTTTTTAAAGAACTGAAAAATACTTCAAGTAAAGGGGAAAAAATTAATAGCTTAAACCACCATAAAGAGAAAAGAAAATCATAAAGGCATTAAGAGCTGCCACAACCTACCCCATAACTGGTTCACTATGTTCTAGCTACAGTGAGAGACTTCAGTGAGAGACAGAAGCTTTGGGTTCACCAGGAATTGAGGTAAACCCAATCCAGGGGAATTAAGAGGGACAGTCAAGACGGACAAGAGTTGCAGTGGCTTAAAAAGCTAAAACCATGTATTTCCTCTTTGGTAGTTTTGCAGATTAGCAAGTAATTGTGAAAATTTTCTACCCCCACAGAAGGCTCCCCTGTTAATCACATTCCCAATGTCGCTGGCTATATATCACTAAGTCTTCAATATCTACCATATCTTCACTATCTACAATATCACTGTATCTTCGAACTTAGGTTTTACTTTGCTTCCATCGCAGACTGGAGACCAAAGCACAAGAGAAGTTAGGTAACATACCCAAGTTAACACAGCCTGTAGTGCCAGAAGCTTAGATTCAAACACAGGCCCTGTGTTTTTCAACATTCTGACTGCAAATTAATTAATTAATTAACAAATAAACAAATAAAATAAAGGAAGAAAAGGGAACAGGTTGGCTGATATAGGATTCCAGTCTGGTACTTTAAAGAGATTGGAGCCTCAGTGTAAATACCTAACATGTAAACAGCGTCTATCAAGTGCAAATGTTATGCAAGATTCTATGGAAGAAGAAATAAGAAATCAGAATCTCAGTGCTCTGGGAATTCATTGTGTAGTAGAGTAGTATGTACCCATACGTGTAGCAGAAGTAGAAAGGAGAGGAAAAAATGGAAACTAGCCTTTACTGGGAGAAAAGTTGGAGTGATAGTAGCACACAAATGATGGTTAATGCTTATGAAGCAGAGGCTTACAGGGATCAAGAGCACTGGCTCAGAATTGTGGTACTGCTGTCTCCTCACTGTGTGATCTTAGGCACATCACTTAACCTCTCTGTTCCTTAGTATCATATTCAACAATAGAGTTATTATAAATCTCAAAACACATACTATATGTAAAATGCATAGACCATCTAGTGCTTGACATGTTTTAAGTGCTGAATAAGTATCTGCTACTTTTTATCAAGCTCTGTTTTAAGTATTTTGCATTTATAATTTCATTAAGTTCATGGCAGTGCCATGAGGTATATGAATGTATCCATGTTCTATAGATGAGGAAACTGAGGCACTGAGATTTTTTGACACCTACCCCAGGTTCATTCACCTGGGAAATAAGGGAATAGGGTGTAGACTCATGTCAGTCTAACTTGATTTCATTCTCTTCAAAACTGTTCAGTATTGCCTCCCAGAACTCATACTAGAAGTGCAAGTTTAAATTTGACTCAATCAAAACTTTGAAACATGTCTCAAATACTTTCTCTGTGTGAAGCATCTGCTAGGTATTGTGGATGTAGAGAAAACCAATCTAGTTCCTAGTTCCAGGTTCCAAAGGGAGCATTATATCTATCATATCCCTGTAGCAATTGAGTTAAAAAAAAAAAAAGTATTCTAACATTAGCTCCCTCAGCTCTCCAATGCAAGGCTTTACTTCTAGCAGGTGCCTATCTTGGGCTTAGTTCTTCCTCTCCCCACTTACCCCTGCTACATTGTCTCTAAGACTGAAAACTTTGAAGTAAGACAAAGGTATTAGTAAAACAAGACTCTAAGGAGGGGCACTTACCTGCCCAAGATGACTTTAATTAACCTCCCATCCAATACAAAGATTGCCTTACAACATCCTCAGTGGTTCGGGAAAACCTCCAGAGACAAGAAACTGACTACATTTGGGAGACATCTCTTTCCATAGGCGCACAGTTCCAAGTCCCAGGAATTTCTTCTTTGAAAGTGTAAATTCCACCCACATTCTGGTCTGTCTATTGGATTATACAAAATAAGTCTTATCACTTTTATCCTGACTTTTTTTTTCCCTTGAGCCACTCCCTTCCTTGTACCTTAATTTTTTTTCTCTGAATTCAACATCTCTATGACACTAGATCCTTCCTCAGAGAATATGCTTTTTGGGCATGTCAACATCCCCAATCATTCTCCTCAATAAGGTCTAGAACATGTCAGTATTCACCTTAAAGTAAAGATGCTAGAGAGAGACGAACCTAGGTCCCACCAGAGCCTTATAGCTAACCTTCAGTTTGAGCTTTCTACTTTTACAAATGCTGTCTGAGTTTGCATTAGCGTTCCTCCACCTTGGGAAGGGAGGATTTGGTGCCAGCAGCAATATTGTTAGTTCATCTGCATCTCTGTTGGGGACAGGAGGAGCAGGTAATTAATTGTTTCTCTTCTGCACTAGGCAGCCGGCTTTCTTTGGAAAAGTTGAGCATCCTTCATCCAGCAGTGGTTTCTGCAATTAAAGCCATCCATAGCCAGGAGTTTGATTAATAGCTGGGAGGTTTCTCCTTTGCTGACGAATGAGAAAAAGAGAAATCAGATAGGGAGAAGCTGAATGCATTTGCTTAGTACAGGGCCTGGCTAATGTTCTTTCCAAAGAAAGAACTACAGCAATTTCCTAGGGACCAAGAAGGAAGAAAATCCCTTAAAAGTTTGCAAAGTAATGGATCCAAAGAACAGATGTGCCAGTTCCTCAGGAGCAGAGCAGAAAGGGCTATAATTGGAGGTCTCTGGAGCTGGAGATTACTACTTACATTGCACAGATGGGAGAATTAGGCCCAGAGAAGGGGACCTGGTTTTCCGAAGCTCACACAACCTGCCAAGAGAAGCAAGGTCAGCTGTTGCCAAACTTTACATTTCCCAGAAGTTATTGAGTCACTTTGTTACAGCTGGAAAGAGGAGAAGACCCTTGGGCCTGACATCACAATTGAGGGAAGTAAAGTCCTGAATCCAATACTCTAGACCCTGGTCCAGTCATCTCTACCATGTCACAGTTGCCCATGTCAGACAGTGTATTTAGAGCCTGAGAATGAGATCCATAAGAGAGAAATTGTCCACTGATATAAATTCTGCTCCCTGATCCTACTTTTTCCTTCCAGAACTATCCTTAATAGTTAAAATCTCCTGCCTCCTTGGAGATTAGAAGACAATGACTCTCAGCAAGGAGTGCTGGAGCAGTCTTCTCTCCCTGCTGAACACCCCACATTCCCAGAACCTCTCCTCGAAGGTTCTGGAGGGGATGGGGTTGTGAGTTGAGAGTAGCCGGCTAATGAAGGAAGTCTTTGGGCTATGAGACTAAGCTGTCAGCACTAAGACAGGCCAGTGAAGGCAGGGAGGAAGCAGAGACTGGAAAAGTGGGTGGAGGGTGCCCAGAGTGCCCAGGGCTGCTCCTGGAGCACAGCCAGAGCCAGCAAACGGTGAATGTAAATATGGCATTAAGTAGTCAAGGCCAAGGGCACATCAGAGATGAGGACCATCAGGATTTATCAGGAGGCTGAGGAGCTGAGGGGCACAAGGCTGCTTTCCTTCTTGGCAGAAATTAGATCACTGCAGTAGGATGGCTCTTGAAAGTCCTGGGCCCTGTTCCCACAGATGTGCTTTTGTTAGACTCGATTCCCCAGCTCTCTGAGGATAGGATATGAAGGAACCCTGTGGATGCAGAAACTCTCCCAGACTGGAAGGCTGGTTTGTCAATGGAAAGAAAGGCCATCCTGTGTCTCTAAGAGTCAGACACATGCTGAATTTGAATGTCGGCTGTTCCCATAACCTACATGACCTTGAGGAATTCAATCTCTGAGCCTTGTTTTTCCTATCTATAAAGTGCTTTTTAGTGATAATTAAATGAGATAATATATTTGCAGTACTTAATATAATGCTTGACACATAGTGATAAAAGTCATAGCCAATAACATTAATAGTATTTAATATGACACATAGTAATAGCAATAAACTAAAACAGGTAAGAATAATGAAAGCCATCAGTGTGAAATGCATTGCTTTGTGGCATAGGTTAAATGAGGAATTGTAAACTATGGCCTACGGGACAAATCCAGCTCACCATCTGTTTTTGAGGAGCCTGGAACTAAGAATGATTTTTACATTTTTAATTGGTTGAATAAAAAAATCAAAAGAAGAATACTATTTCATGACACTTCAGAAGTATTCAAAATTCAGATTTCAGTGTCCATAACTAAAATTGTATTGGAATACACTATATTTGTTCATTTGCATTTTGTCTGTGGCTCCTTTTGAGTTGCAGAGCTGCATAATTGCAACCAAGATGCTAAGGCTCTCAAGGCCTAAAATATTTACTGTCTGTTCCTTTACAAAGAAAGTTTAGTGGTCCCTGGATTAGATCCTCCTCCCTTGCCTTTTGCCTGCATGTCTTTTAAACCCGGAACAGCCCTGGCCTCCTGGCTCTACAGGCTGTGTGTAGAGCGGGTGTTGCAAGCTCTGGATACACACTGTGACTCCCAGGTACCACGTCTGCGTCCTCTGACACAGGCATGGTGATAATTCTCCACGTGAATGTGGGCTGACATAGGACAGCCTCCAACTCCCCACAGGGAGTTGAAATAACTATTTTCCCCAGAGAGCATCTTCCCCCTCCCCTGTGCATCGCACATGCTCTTTGTAAAGTCCTAACAATTCAAGTCATAATGGAAGGGAATCTCACCCATTTTATTGCCATAGTTACCAAGATTGCAAGTTTAGATGCTGTATTAGCAGTAAGTGCACGGTAATAATAGAAGTCAGGGAGGAGGGGACGAAAAGGATTCTGGCTTCTGTTTCTCCCTACAGCATCCTTCAGGGCAAATATACCAGAGACAGTTTGCATTAAATTGCAAAGTTGGCAGTTTTCTTACAAAAAAAAATAATAATAATTGCTTTAAAATCTCCTGCCTTCCCTTGACTGGTTAACTCCTCACGCAGCTCACCTCATCCTGAAACAATGAAAAAGGAGGTTAAAAGAAAAATAAGTGGCCAGGGTTACCATGGAAACCAAAGTGGAAGGCAAGTGAAAGTCAATTTAAGGTTTAAATGCATATGAAGCAGATGTATGTGTGCGGACATATTTGCATACAGATATCCATCTCCCCTCCTCTCTGCTATCCAAAATGTGTTTTTCCTTCCGGGCCCACCTCAGGATCCTCTACCTCCAGGGAGACTGGCCTGACAATTTCAAGCCCCAGTAATCTCTCTCTTCTGGAACTACATTTGAACTATAGTCTGGACGCAGGAATCAACCTCTTAATATACACAGCTCTCGTGAGGAATCATAAGAACCTTTGAGGTCACTGAAGACTGTGCTGTCTTATCTCTGTGCCTTTGCTTTTGCTGTTCAAACCACCTGGAATGTTCTTGCCCACTCCTTTCATCCAACTAACACTTATCCTCCCAGTCTCAGTGTAGACAGCAGTTTCTCTACACTGCTTTTCTTGATCCCCTTTTCTTCTTTTGGTCCCCACATGCTGGGCTAGGGGCCTCTTTTCATTGCTGGCATAGCCCCCATCATATAGCTCTAATGACACTCAGTTGTAATCGCTGCTCACGCGATAACTGCCCCCATCCCACCCCTGCTCTCCAGGCAGTGAAACACTGGAAGACAGGGACTGTGTTTTACTTTGCCGATCGTTATTGTTCAGTAGAAATATATGTAGTGAATGAATGAATGAATGAATGAATGAATGAATATTAGAGTAAATAACTCACACTGCACAACCTAAGTCAAAACATCCATTTCCATATGCCAAGAACAGTTTCAATTGTTATTATTATTGTTGCTAATTGTTACTGTCTTTAAATGCACAATGTACCATTTCCTCCTGTTGATTCTAAGGGGAATATTGAATATATAAGGAAGATGCATAAAGGTGAAATGGAGGGGGTTAGAGGTGGGAGAAACCTTAGCATATCAAAAGTGGTTAAAGGACTCTGGAACTTGAGCACAGATAAGAAGCTCAAAAGATACAGTTCACTGAGTTCAGTTCCCAGAAGGGAGTCTTGAGACAACATATTCTGTGGGACTCCAGAGACCAGAAAAAGAGGCAACAAATGAAAGTTATGAAACAGAGTTTGTGTTTCACAAGGAAAGATGAAGTTTTACAGCTGTTCAATATTAGAAAAGGCTGCCAAGGTAGTGAGTCCCCAGCACAGGAAGCATCCAAGTGGACACGAATGACCTTATGTATCAGGACATTAGGGAATGAAAAGTATGGTTTATGCTCAATAAATTACAGAGAGAAAGCTAGAGTTTAAGGTGATGGAGTTGTTGGTGGCAAGAAATGATGAGAAATATTCAGAACTGAGCAGAAGAAGCTGAAATTGTAGCTCACAGGTCAAGCACAAAGAATTATGTTTTGCATGCATTTTTCTATATGAATGGGGAGCCACGGAATGGTTTGATGTGGAAGTGATGTGATCAGCGATATGATTTTTGGAGATCGTTCTATCGGTTGTGAACAAGATGAACGGAGGGGGCAAGCTTTAAGAATATTATGTAGCTGTCACAATAGCCCAGGTGATGGAGGCCTGGATGAAGGCAGGGGCAGCGGGGATGATGAGGAGCAGGAACACGAAGGACATATATCAAAGCAGAAGAGACAGGCTGTATCAACCTGTCCTTCTAAGTTGGTTCCACTCACTCTCTGCTACCCCTGCGTCTGCCATCCTGGAAAAGAAACCAGCCTTCCTTGTTTGTAAGAGCAAGCTCAGACTGTTGGGCTGGGCTGCAAAGGTTGCAGTCACCTTGAGTGGATTCCCCACGCAGCTCAGCAAGAAGCAGAGCCTTCCCTCCGCTGCTCTGTCAGCTCCACTTTGCATCAAAACTGCTTTGTATGTCACCAAGTTATTAAAGTTGCGGATTGCAGTGCTGTGTCAGGCGATGTTGTGCTGAAACTGGGTCAGCGAGGGCTGTCTCTCTGGCAAGACGTGGGCTCCTGGTGTCCCCACATGCCAGCCCTGGTTGCAGTGGCTCCTTGGCTTCCTCTCCCCAGCTGGCTTTGAGAGGAGAACATAATAACCCCACAGCGTGGCCCTTCTATTCAGCAGCTCCTGAGGTAAATAATTCCCAACATGAAGATTGAAGGGGCTCCTCTGTTCTGTCGCTCATTGTTTGTGCTCACAGGGATGGCAAGGCCTTGCTTTTTTCAAGTCTCTTTTGAATCATTCCTTTTCACGGATAGAATGGCTATTACAAGTGAAGAATCTGCTGTTTCAAAACCCAGGCATGCACGTTTCCCCTGTGCTGCTCCAGGCAGCTAAGGGATAAAAGGGGACAGAGGCACAAACAAACAGAAATGTGGTGGAGAAGAATGAGAGCACTTCAGGAAGAGACAAAAAACTCCACTGTGGAAGGAATGGTCACATAGCACGGGGGACTCAGAGATGTGGATTTGGGGTCATAAGAAGGAGGAAGTTCCTGCTGGGTCTGTTCAGAGACAGAAGAGCTGACTTAATTTTTTTCAATGCAATCCAGTGTGTATTTATCAAATACATATTACATAGGAGCTATGGGATGAACAAAACAGACAAAACAAAGACTCCAGTCCTCATGGAGTTTGTATGCTAGCAAGGGGAGAAGGACAATAAATGATAAATATAGTAAATAATAAAATCATATAAATTAAATAGTATGTTAGGAGGTATGAGCTATAGAAAAAAATATATATATACATATATAGAGACAGAGACAGAGAGATACAAAGACAGAGAAGGGGGAAAAGGAATGCCAGGGAATAACGTTGTAACTTTTAAGAGGGTGACTTTTAAAATAACACTTTAAGTGTCATTGAGAAGGTAATATTTAAATAAAGCAGTGAAGAGGGTAAGAGAGTTAACCGAGTAGACTCTTTGGGTGGGGCAGGGGAGCATTGTCCACACAGAGAGAAGAACCACTTCAAAGGCCCTAAGGGCAGTGTGTCTGGCAGACACAGCGAGGAGGACACAGGCTGGAGCCATCCATGTGGGTGACAGGAAGAACAGTAGGAAACGAAGTCAGAGAGGTTCTGGAGGCAAGATCAGAGACAGCCTTACAGGTCCATGTAAGGACTTTACCTTTCACCAAGAGTGACAGAAAGCAGTTGCCCAAGAGTAATCATGAGCTCTCAGCAGAAGGCAGAACGTCGTCTAGAAAGAATATTCTAAAACAGTGCTCTAGAAGCAACCAGAAATGGTTTTTGCCTCCAAGGGGACACTTGGCAATGTCTGGGGACATTTTCAGTTGTCCTAGCAGCTAGTGAATAGAGGCGGTGGATGCTCTTTAAACATCGTGCAATGCATGGACAGCCCCCCGCAGCAAAGAGTTCCATAGTACAAATGCCAGGAGTGCAAAGTTGAGAAATCCTGCTCTAGAAGAGAGGCAAGCTTTAGTTGGCTGGTAGGCTCCACGTACTTTCAGGGCCAAGTTATCCACTAGACACAGTAGGAATAGTGCTTAAGGTCCATGACAAGTTTATAGGGCTACTAAAAGTTTTATTTATTTTACATAGAAAGAAAAACATATATGTATGTATTATTTATCTTGGATTATATTCATCTTTATACCAATAAAGTCATAAAATATACTTTTTGTTTGTTTGTTTGTTTTTTAGTGAAGAAAGGAACCTATGAAAGCAAATATGCTTAGGGCCCCAAACATCATGTGGCCTCCCCTGACATCAGCTTTGGGACCTCTTCGCCTTCTTGAGTCTTCTGTCCACCAGCTGTGTTCCTAACCCTAAAGAATCCAATCTTGTCCTGGCATCTTTCCTGCCCAGGTGAGTAGAGTTATAAGCATAACTTACCACCAAGCTCAGGCAGATGACAGTCATTGTCATGAAATTGCAGAACACTTTCAGAGCTAGAAGGGTGTTAGAGCTCATGTGGTCTGGCCACTTCATTTACAAGATAAGGAAATTGGGGCCCAGACAGGGGAGATGAACTGACTTCAATCACACGGGTAATTTGTACCAGAGTTGGAACCTGGAAGATCACCTTAGAGTTCATAATATCAGCTTCTATTTTCAAGTCCCACATTTGGTTTATACCAGTTTCCTCCGAATGAAGCTCCCGTTATTCACTAGGGGAAAAAACAAATCCCAAACCCTTAATGCCATTCTTTGTCGTTTCCTAACACTTTTCAGTTTTCAAAGCTCTTTAAAATGCTGTTTCATTTGATCTTTACAGTAACTCTATGAGAGGCAGTCAGAAGATAATTCTCTTTTTTTTAATTGAAATATAGTTGATTTACAATGTTGTGTTAGTTTCTGGTGTGCAACGTAGTGATTCAGTTGTACATATATATGTTCTTTCTACTATAGGTTATTGCAAGATATTGAATACAGTTCCCTGTGCTATACATTAGAACGCTGTAGTTTATTTTATATACAGTAATTTGTATCTGCTAATCCCAAACTCCTAATTTATTCCTCCCTCCATCTTTCCCCTTTGGTAACCATAAATTTGTTTTCTATGTTTGTGAGTCTGTTTCTGTTTTGTAAATAAGTTCATTTGTCTTATTTTTTTAGATTCCACGTATAAGTGATATCATGTGATATTTGTCTCTCTCTGTCCGACTTACTTCACTTAGTATAATAATCTCTAGGTCCCTCCCTGTTGCTTCAAATGGCATTGTTTCATTCTTTGTTATGGCTGGGTAACATCCCATTGTGTGTGTGTATATATATATATATATATATTTCCATATCTTTTTTATCTAATCATCTGTTGGTGGACATCTAGGTTGCTTCCGTGTCTTGGCTATTGTGAGTAGTGCTGTTGTGGACATTGGGATGCAGGTGTCTTTATGAATTAGAGTTTTCTCCAGATATATGCCCAGGAGTGGAATTGCTGGATCAGATGGTAACTCTATGTTTAGTTTTTTTAAGGAATCTCCATGCTGTTTTCCATAGTGGCTGTATCAAATTACACTCCCATCGATAATGTAGGAAGGTTTCATTTCTCCACATCCTCTCCAGCATTTATTGTTTGTAAACTTTTTAGTGATGGCCATTCTGACCAATGTGAGGTGACACCTCCTTATAGTTTTGATTTGCATTTCTCTGATAACTAGCGATATTGAGCATCTTTTCATGTGCCAGTTGGGCATTTGTTTGTCTTCTTTGGAGAGATGTCTATATATGTCTGAGAAAAGACAACTCTTATCACGCCTATTTCTGAGATGCAGTTATTGAGACTCAGGAATCCACGTGACTTATCCTGGATTACAAAGCTCATAAGGAAAGTAGTCACAGACTTAAACCCAAACTTCTTGACTTCTCTTTCAGGACTGTCTTCCAAGCCATCACATTATTATTATTATTATTATTATTATTATTATTATTATTATTATTATTATTATTATTATTAATATTAATATTAATATTAATACATCACATGGTGCCTACATCACACCTTGTATTCAGTAAATGCTTATTAAATGAATAGCTGAACTGTTCTGTTCCATAGATTAAACCATGCTCCTAGAAACAACAGCCCACATGGTAAATGTCTGATACAAAATAGTCAGAAAGATGTTGGTCTTATTCACAGAAGTGTCAGCATAGAATGGGAGATGGAGAGGCATTGTAATTTTAGTTCACTTTTGTTTTAAAAAAACCCATTATACTTTAGTTTTTCACCCTGTGTCATTTTCTTAAGTGTAAGCATGAGAAAATAAGTACACGTATAAGGAAATGAAAGATGATAAGGTGTCAGAACTCCAAATTGTCTGGGAATTACTCCTTGAGAGAGCCAAATAAACCAGATTACTCTGCTGACTTGCTTGTCTCCCTCCTCTGAATGTTCTTATCATCTAGGCTGGGGCCATTTAACCCTATCCCCACACTCCAACCTGCTACACACTTGAGAACATGCCTTCTGCTTGCCTATACATATAAAAGGTCCACATAAGCAGCTCAGGGCCTCAGCAGCAAAACAGTCAACCTGTTGGGCCAGTTCTAACCTGGTAACACACAGTGGAGTTGAAACCTGGATATCCTGTGTGTGTGCCCCTGGCCTTATGGCCTATTATAGACACTGGGTCTTTATTCATTCATTCATCACAAATTTATAGTGAATGCCTACCATTTGTCCACATGCATTCTCTCAAATATTTATAAACATATAGTAAGCACCCACTATTTGTTAGACATTGTGTCTAGTGCTGAGAAACCAAGAAAAAAAAACAGTCTAGATTTCTAGAAACTCATAGTCTAGAAAAATGTGTAAGGAGTACACCTGTAAGTAAACTAACAGCTACAGAATAAGGTAATTAGATTTACAAGGGGCACAAAAAAGTCCTCTGAGGACAATGGAGAATGACTAGTTCTACCTAGAGCATTGGGGTGACTGGAGAAGGTTTTGCAAAAGATGCAAAAAAAAAAAAAAAAAAAGAGAGAGAGAGAGAGTCATGGAAGACACTTTAGGGATGAAGTGGAGGAACATTCCAGGTGAAGGGAACAGCAAGAGCAAAGTCAGACATGCATGAGGGGTCATGTCACTTCTGAGAAAGGTGGAAGTATTCCAGTAACAATAAATCCCAGGACTGAGTGCTCTTGATGGCCTAGGCAATGGGTTAAGTATTTTACACACATAATCTTATTGAATCCTTCCTTCAGTTCTGAGATCTACCTATTTCACAGATGAATAGCTTGCTGACAGGAGGAAGTGGGTGACCTAAGACTGCAGAGCTAGTAAGATGAACCAGTAATTGGGCACTAATGTGTCAGTCTCCAAAGCCTCATTCTTAGACCCTCTACTGTGCTGCTCTCTCATTTTACTGATGGGCAGAATGGGCCCCAGGGAGGTGAATGCCTTTTCTCAGGATCACACAGCTGTGACAAGTTGAATCTACAACTAGGTGCATGTTTATGTTCTTTTTACTACCTAAACTGCCCTTCTGTGCAGGGATTTATTAAACAGATTTCAGTGTAATTACAAGAACATTTCCCTCCACAAGTTAGTGGCAAAAACACAGTTACTCAGCCCCCCAAATGAGTGTTCTAACCCTTATGATGTGAACAGATGTATCAGTGCAAACTACCCCTGAATCCTTTGCATTATGAAGAGGAAATCTATCCAGCTAAAGGAGTTTCAGGAAAAGTGAAAGGGAAAAACAAATAATGGGCTGATGGAACAAGAATTCGAAGGTCTTCAGGGAAGAAATGGGAAAAATAACAACAATGGATTTCAAGTTGAGCAGTGGAAGCACTTGAGAGTTGACAAAAAAATGTAGACAGGAGCAAGGGATGTACAGGATGCAAGAAATAAAGAGGACAGCAAAGGCTGCTCTTGTGCAGAGAAGCAAACAGAATGCACATCAGTAAAGACAGCTTTGTACAAAACCCACAGAAGAGAAATGGGGAGGGGTATTGTGAGAAATTAATGAGGAAGGAGCAAAGAGTTGAGACTCAGGGTCCCACTGGTGATGGAGCGCACATCCCAGTAGAAGGAGAAATGCATGACTGAGGAAGTTACAGCCCGAGGAAAAGAAAAAAGAAAAAGAGTAACACAAAGGGGAACAGCTGAGAGGCTTACAAAGGAAACCTTGAAGGATGAAAATAGAATCACACAGATACAGAGAAATCACAACTCAGGGTGGGGAACATATAATACAAATAGGAAACAAAGCATGTGGGCTCTGAGTGAAGAACAGTGGAGATAAATTGAGTATAATAAAGGAGGCAATGTGGATTGAAAAAATATAAATGATTCATGAAAGGAGCAAGTGTCGGTAGCAAACATTTATTGATCACTTGTAATGTGCCCAGTATTTTACATATGGTCTATTATTTAATTCTCCCAGTAGCCCTGTGTTGTCAGCATGTTTAGCCATATATTCCAGATCCAGTAGAGCTTACGTGTCTTGAATAAGATCACACCTCTGGGAGTGCTAGAGCTAGGACTAGAATTGAGATGTGCCTATGTCCGGATACACCCCTCTCCCCACATTCCAACCTGCATCTCTCGGAATTGGTGGGATATACACTGGTCAGTACAGAAGAGCTTGGAAATTCTATTTCACATACTCTTTGATGTTAAAATACAGCCAACGGTAATGCTAAACTATATCAAGTGAACTGCATAGCCTCTGGAACACAGAGATCACTCCATAAATATTGGTTTCTCTGATGTTACTTAGTCAGAATTGGACCTGGGGAATTGGCATGATTTATGTCTGAGCAAGAATAGATCAGTATTTTAAAAGTTAGAGGGAAAAATGCTACAATTTCTGATCATTTGGCTACTGAGAGCTGATCATAAGCATCTCTTCCCGATTGCATGCTTAGTGATTTTATGTTGGTATCTTGAAGTTAGCCATGGTGGAAATATTTGCACCACCGAAATTGGCAGACAGTACTGAGGCTTTCTACTCCCTTTCCCTATCCCCAGAGAGTAGGTTGTAAAACATTCATCAGCACCCCAGTGAAACTTCGCCACCTGGGTAGGAAGAGGTGTGATCTCAGTTATATAATAGGAATGGACAGACATAACTTTTTTTTAATGAATTTTCCTTTCCCCAAAACACAAACACACACACAGATATACTTGTAGAAACAAGATGGTTTTCTTGAAACAGTGCAACAGATTTATTCAGAAGAAGATTTTGACTGTCTTAGGGAAAAGGGAGGCATTGGGAAGGACTAAGTAGGACCTATGAAGTTACACGTTTGAAATTGGAATCGGACAACTGCTATTCAGGCAAATATTAAAATTTTGAAGCATAGTAATAGTATTTATGAGAGCAGCTTCTGGAATAAATGCCTCAGGGTTTAAATTCTGGCTTGGGCACTTACTAGCCATGGGGTCTTAGGCCAGTTAATTAACATCTCTGTTGCAATTTCATCTGTGAAATGAGGATAATAACAATTCTCCTCAGAGGAAGTCAAAAGGACTATATGAAGCAATTTGCCCAGTGCTTGAGACACGGGAATCACTCACTAAATGCTGGCTTCCAGGACGATACTGAACCAGAAACAGGGCCTGGAAAATTGGTTCGATGTATGTGCGAGCAAGAATAGACATGATAAGAGTTAGAAGAAATAATACTATTTTTTTTTCTGATCATTCTAGGCTAATAGCTAAAATTAATCCTTCAAATGCTGGAATATTTGACCCCAACATATAGGAGATGCCTCAACTCCTCATAGAGCAGGAGAGGACTGAAAATGAACTATGAAGTTCTCAGTTTCCTTTCTCTTGTAAGATGGATAGGTGGGTCCTATCAGTGCTGTTTCTCCTGCACCAGCCCCTGCACCAACATTTGGGGCTGCTGACAATCAAGGCTGAGCACTATTTGGGAAGTCACTGCTCGCAGGGATGCTCATTCCAAGTTTGGTTAGACCTGGTTCCCATGAGAACGCTGGCCTCTGCTGAATCCATATCTGTATGTCCCCCTATCTCATCCATCCATCGCCTTAGCTTTATCTCAGAGTCAAGCAGAGTTTATGTAGAGTTAAGTCAGCACACAGCCTGGCATCTTGGGAGTACTTGGGAAATATCAAAGGAAGCTTTATAGCCCAGAAATCTTCCTGGAGTTCAGTGTATCTACAAACATTGGGAGATGTTCTGATCAGACAAAACATCCTAGAAGAGATGGAATTTTAGCTGGATCTTGAAAGATAGAAAGGTTTTGAGGAGATGGAAATTAGATGTTGGGAAATAGTGAGGCTCCTTATTGTAGGAAAGGACAAGATCAGAAATGAGCTTTAGATTTGTCAGTCATGGGATGATGTAGTAGATGCATCAAAGGGGAGTGTACTGAGGCAAGAATTCTCCCATGTATGGACCACACAAACAAGGAGAAGCCTGTGGCACAGGATGGTGGAAAGATTTTCAGGCAGCAAGAGCAATGGGGGTCATGCAGTCACTGAGTGGGAATCCAGTATTTATAGAACCCCTATTCCAGGTACTCATTCTACCTCTCTTATCTAACTCCATCCCCACCCTACCCTGAGAAAGTAAGCATTCTTATCCTCACCTTACGTGGAAACAAATTGAGCATAAAGAAGGGGACATGACTGTCTCAAGGCCACCCATGCAGGAAATGTACAAATCAGAATTCTCAGACCCAGGCTAGCCGATCCCTAAATCTCAGGAACCTTAAGGCATTTAATTAAACTCCAGACAACAAAGGGAAGGGTGACAAACCAGTCATTTGCAGAGCAAGAATATGTAGGTAGAAAGGAGGAAGAAGGAAACACACACACACACACACACACACACACAGAGAACATGTGTCAGTACTTATCACAATCTAAGCAGGCTTCTCCAACTGTCCTCTGGCTATTTTATTCTGGGACAAGCTTCAGGGGTTTAGGAGAGAATGACATGTCAGCTCACAGGACATAAATGATAGTACAGGGATTACTGATAATCCCACTCCCCTCTTTCAACCCTCAAAGGGACTAAAAGGCCTGTGAATTTTTACTTCCACTTTTTCAGGAAGGTTTCTTTCCTTTCATAACCACTGGCCTAGATTGTGTGTCTTTTCCTTCTGGTGTTTGGCCAAATGCAACTGGAGACATGACAAGGCTGAGCCTTTGCGAGGAGATATAAAAATAATAAAAAACAAAGTTGGGCATGTTAGGCATTTACATTCAGAAGAGCCTCCTGTCTCTCCACTTGGGGTCTTTGCTCAAATTAAATTACCTTCTGCCTGTTGTCACCATGATTCTATATATACCTAGTGCTCAGCTATTGAAATGAATGAGTGGAGCCCACACTGTTAGGTCAGACCACAAGAGACATCACTGCTGCTACCTTATCCACAAAGGAACAGATTGTGTTTCTGGCCCTGAAGTTCCCACTCCATCCTTTGTGGAATGGAGCTCAAAGGGGCCAAGGATTCCAGGGTTCCTGAACTTTTAGTTTCTTCTTTAACAAGATCAGGAATCTCTTTGACATTCATCAAAGCAATTGAGGTGATGGCCTTCATGTTCTATTGACTGGCCTTCTGGCTCCAGTCTCTTTCCTTTCAATCCACCCACCACACCATTCCCTGAAAGACAGAGCTAAATCTCATTCTTATCCCTTACTGAAGTAAAGAGCTTCATCATTTCCCAAAACCTTGAGAGATTTCAGTTCTTTCCATATCTAGTCCCCTGCTACCTTTACCGACTTTTCTCTTCTTTATCCCACCCATATTTTATCATTAAAAATAATAATAGGTATCATTTATTGAGGGATTACACTTTTATTATACCCACTTATTTTATCCTACTGTAATCTCTGATGATGAAACTTAAGAACAGAGAAGTTAAGTAAACTGCCCCGGGTCACACAGCTTTTATGTGGTAGATTTAGGTCTGTCTGTCACCAAACCCATCCACTCTCAATCACTAATTTTTGCCTCATATCTATCACATTACAATTTAACCCACAAATTCATGTCTGACTCTCTCTCGACTAAATCAGCAACTCCAACAGATTAAGAATGGTGCTTTGGTTTGTTGTCACCCCGAGCTGGAACAGAGCCAGGGCAGACATTCAGAAAATGTTTTCTAAATTGTATTATATTATATTCGATCTCCCGGTGATAGATAGAGGCATGGTAAGAACTACACTCTAGCTCCAGATTAATTCAAATCACATTTCTGTGACCTCTGGATTTGCAATGATCTAGGGCTGAATTGTTAGCTATTCTGTGCCTTAGTTTTCTCCCTGTATGACGGGGGTTGAATGAGGAGTAAATGAGTAAATTCACATCAAGCACCTGAAAAATGTCAGGCATGGAGGAAGTTCTCCACAAAAGGAAGCCCTAGTTATCAGTTGGCCAGTTGGCTGCCTGAGGACTCACAGCACTTTGCATACACATTTAGGAGGAATGTGCCCATCACTCTACTCTTCTCCCTCTGCTCTGCTAGACTTTGACCCTCCTGAGTGTGGAGGTCATGCTTTGGGTTTTTACACCACTCCCCTTCAGGGTCTGGCAGGTTGCAGGAGCTCAGTCAAGGTTTTTAAATGAGGAGGCACAGGATTCTGGAATGATGTCTCTTCTGCCATCCAGCTTATGGAGGACAAGAGGGCTACCAGAAAGGGATTCTCAGTTGCCTCCTCCAGTTTCCACACCTGTAAGAACTACATTTGAATGCTTCCCGATGTCTCATTCAACATTTGCTAAGGAGCTAGTTACTGAAGCTGACCACATGGGTGTCTGTGCAGGAACAATGTGCTTGCCGGGTACTATGCTGGATGTCTTACATGCGTCACCCCAATTCATGTGAACACGTGGCTTTAAGTTACCCAAGTGTACTGGAGAGAAACTGGTGAACAACACAGACAAACCACATTCCTCATGGAGGTGGTGGAAGAGGAAACCTCTCTGTGCTATCTTTCAGCACTTCCTGACTCTCAGAGACCTCACTCAGTGTCCCGTAGAAGGTCAAGCAGCCAAGCTACAAAAGGAAATGAACTCTGCAGGAAGCTTCTCCCAGAGTGGAGTCCCTGCCCCAGGTCACAGGCTTTCTGCTCCAGGCCAGGGGCGGTGGGCCAGGAGCTCCTGCTGAGCAAAGGGCAAGGTCTGGCTCCAGCTGCCCTCTGGACAAGACTTCATTTCACATCCCAGTTCCTGTAAAGCAACAATTCTCAGAGCTGTCTCTGTATCACAGGGGAAAATGATGGACCTACTCTTATGCATAAGAAGGTGGATTTGGGCTCAATTTAAATATTTCTATTTATATAGCTGTCAACAGAGTTGTCAAACAATCAAATGAGACACGTAGGGGAATAATCAGCCCCATCACTGGAGTTCTGAGCATAATTTGAACAACCATGAATAACAGATATCTGAGGACAGGATTTGAGAACCCAGCCTCAGTGATCAGGCACAAATGGGTTCCTTACCTCTTACTAACTCTAATTTACTAGCTTAGAGATTTGGAAGAATCAGCTCAACCTCCCTTAGCTTCAGCTTCCCCCTCCTCCCAATGGCGATGATGAGGTCACCTTTGTCACAATGTTGTTGGCAACGTTGAATGGGGTCATGCCTGTAAAACACCCAGTGTAGTGCCTGGCCCATGGCACCTGCTCAGAGTGCTTTATTTAGTATTAGTGGAATTAATAATTTTTTCATTAGTGTTTTTATTGTTATTGTTTTATGGTAGTGGAAGGAATTTTAGAATGTTGAGCAAAAGCTTCTAAAATAACCATCAAAAAAAAAAAAAGAAGAAAGAAAGAAAAAGAAAAAATAGAAAGGAAGGAAAAAAGAAATAAAGAAGAAAGTAAGGCTAAAACCCTTAACTGGAGTCCCAAACATAGAACAGATTCTTTGTTTTATGGTGTAGAACCGCTCCAGTTAATCTGTCACATGTTTCCTCTCCCCTTTCCCTCCACCTCTGCCCTTTTGTATTATTATCAGTGGTGGTAGCATCATATCATTTTACTACTGCTACCACCCCCACTACTCCAGCGGTGTCTCCTTCATACATGGTCAGCATCATGCAGTGAAATCAGGCAGATCTGGCTCAGATCCAGACTATGCCTCTCAGTGTCCCTGGGACATTAGGCAGAACAGGAGGCTAGCAGAGAGAGACAGGGGAACCCAGGCCTGAGACTGCTGTACTAATGCGCCTTGCCCTACAGAGTTCTGCGGAAAATTTCTTTTTCTGCTGTTTCATGTTCTATCTCTACTGCTCAACTGGCATCTCATTGAGGGCAGGAAGCAACTGTCTCTTCTCTTTGTACCTTTACACCAGCTGGTATACAACTTGGCACTCATGAAGGTTCTCTGGTAGCTGGCTCTGTATCTGCTAATTTCTAGGTGGTGGACTCTTTTCAACTGGAGTGTCTCCTCTAGTGAAGCAAAACTGCTATGTCATGAATTTTTGACTCTTTGTCATAAAAATAGGGGAACAAGAAATTGCATAACCCTGTTATACAACTGACAACTTTACAGCTAGTGACACATTTCCATTACAATGGTGATTCTCTAGCCCAGATGTCTTAACACTCCAGAATGTCTTCTTGTTTCTTGAAAGAGAGGGTGGGGTCACCCCAATTCCCGGAAAGTATTGCTTTAAATACTTTCCAAAGAACAAGTCACAAAGAACAAACCAAAGAACAAGTCACAATGCCTCAAGTCAGAGTTCTAACTTCACCAGCGTCACAGAGCAAGTTTGTAGCAACAAGAGGATGAGAACTTGGGCCTCCTAAGTCCCAGACATCACAATCCAGTGGACTTAATGCTAGGAAATTACCAGGGCTTTCAATGTGATTGTATCCTCCCCATCATTTAACCAAAGCACACACCAAAAATTAGTATTTTTGAGTGATTGCTAAGTGCCTTGCTCTTTGCTCATATTAGCTCATTTAATACATATTCCTCACCTGAAAGATGAACAAACTGAGACTGATAAATGACTTTGCCAGGGTCTACTGATGCCATTAAATTATTGCCATCTACATAATTAACTATTTGTACAATGTTCTTTCCACCACTCTGTGCTATAGTTGTGCTCTTCTCCCTGCTGTTTCCCAGATTTAAGCTTTTCATTCATGTTATTATTATTATTATTATTATTATTATTATTATTATTATTATTATTATTATTATTATTTTGTCTAAGAATCCCCTTCCTCATCTTGCACTATGCTCCACTTGCAGAGCCAGCCTTTTAAAATTTCCAGCTCAAATAGCACCTCTTCTCTAAAGCCTTCCCCGCCTGCTTCTAGGCAAAACAACCCTGTCTCCCAAGTTGGCATAACTGTGTGTGTGTGTGTGTGTGTGTGCATTACTTATTGACAGATCTCCCTCACCAAACTGAATCTGAACTCCTCGACTTTGGGAGCATGTCTTTGTTATTTATTCCTGCAACCTCGTGTGTCTTGCCATGTGCTAGCAACAAAGCAATCTCTCCATAAATGTTAGATGGGAGGATGAGTAAAATAAAGGAAACTTTCAAGGAGAAAAAGGAGAGTGAGAGCTTATTTCAGCTAATTAAACTTCCAACAAAGCTGAGAGGCAGGTATTCATATCCTCATTTTACTGCTAATGCAAACAAGACAGAGACTCTGGGACTAAGCATCGGAACACAAATCTGTCTGGTTCCCAAGCTGGTGTTCTCTCTGTTACATTAGAAGAGGAAAAGGCACATTCTTTGGGAAATGCAGTTGGCATTGTCATGTGCAGATGCAGTTAATGAAGATCACAGAAAGAAGGGAAGGAAAAGAGTAAAGGGAGAAAGAATATCAAAAAATAAGGAAGGAGGAATATTGACAGTTCAAGGCAGAGAGAGAGACACAGTCTCCCAGGTGAGAACCAGCTTAGCACCCAATAAGAAAGTGCCAAGGAAGGAAGATTGTGGTGACATTTAGACACGTTAGAATGGCACCAGAATTGAACCCCAGATAATTGGACAAGTTTTCTTCAAAACTGTTTCAGGAGCCAGAAAAGAGTGAAGGGCAAAGACAGGGGCCTGTGTCAGGCAAAGGAAAAAGAGTGATTTAAAGGCAGATGTCACAGCTCAGGAAGGGGACGACTTGACCTCACTGCCTGAGAAAGGAAGTGCCTGGGAGGTCTGGCAGCCTGGCCACTGAGTACATCTTTGGTGGCTGTTTGCAGTGGCATATGGCCGAGGGATAATAGCAGCCCTGCAGTCATAGAAGGGATAATCAAGGATGGCATTTTAAGAAAGAGAGCGGGAAAGAATGAGGAACAAGAGGTCTCTGCAATTACCAGTCGCCAATTGTGAAATTTCTGCAGAGTGTTTACTCTTAACTGGCAAGAATTCACAGATGGTGAGAGGCACCAGGGGTCGGACAGTGCCTCCATAGCTAGCTGTTTAGGAGCCTGTAAGATATCACTTTAAATGTCAAGTATGGAAAAGGAAAGGATCATTTCAAGTTTCACAGTGTAGGAAAGTGCTTGGATTTGGACAAACTATAGTTTTCTCCTTAAGATCATTCAAAATAGCCAAGTATACACATTACTGAAATATGGAAGAACCTTATAAAGATGACATATGGATTAATCTAAAAGCTTTTTAAATGTGTAGGCGAATTGGGAAGTATTTTGAATACCATATAATTGGGCAGAAGAGGAAACCTTCTTTCAAGGAGTTTTCCATCCAATATGATACTGACTTCTCCCATTTATACAACACTGCCCCCAAATTTCTTGAATCCTCTGTTTCATTCTCATAGCTGTCATTGAAGTGACTCCAGAAACCATCCACTCCCTGGACAAAGAGGTAGAGATGAAGGGACAAAGAGACCAGGGACCATTTGTTAAAGATAGCGGTGGAAGCAATTCACCATCCCATTGTCTTAACCCCTGCTTCCACAGTCTTTCATCTAACCCTCAAGTCGATTGATAACTGAATTTTCTCCCTGAATGAGGGAGAGAGCGTGGGGAAAATTATAAATGCATGAATAAACCACTGCTTAATTAGTGAGTGTCCCATTTTCATATAGTATCAGGAGTTTTAAAATGCAAGAATCACATGTTAAGGATGCTGGAACATCTGCATGATAGAGTTACACCTCTAATCATAGAATAGAATTGCTGAAATGGGCATTTACTCCAACCCCTGCATTTCACAGATAAGGAAATAGTCCTGGAGAGGTGAACATGCTGGAATATCAGAGAGCTGGCCTGGCCCTCAGCGGCCATTTGGTTCATTGCTTTCCAAAAGGCAGTCTTACCCACGGCACTTTGAAAATTTTTTCCTACATCTGCATACCTCTTGTATTGTTCATTTTGTTCTCTGATTTTTTTTTTAATACAAAGGCCTATGTTGCAAACTTAAATATATGTTTTTAAAAGATCATATTTCTTATTACTCACAAAACCTTTTATAAATAGAAAATAACCATGAAAATATATACATAATTATTAAAGGTAATACACTCATTAGTATGTATCCGTATTCATGATCCTGCCCAAGTGTCCCATTTTATAGGCAAGAAACTTGAGTCCAGAGAGGAGTTTTGAACCATGCATCCAAAGCCTCTTCTCACTTATCTGATCTCAGTAGCTACTATTCCAGTAACTAGCAAAAATGTTCCTGCTCCTTGTGGTGCTCAGTTCTCAGCCCTGGATGAGACACTGAGACCATAGCCAGTCCAACTAAAGCTGATGTGTAGAAAGGACTCAGCAGGATCCAGCAGTGAGTTGAATGGCCAGAGATTTACCTCCTACCATTAGTTTCAAAACTGCTCCTTGCAAGGAGGGAGTTTTCACAGCAAGAATTCCCCACTGGGGAGGAGTAGGCGCCCCCACAGGATTCAGGGTCTCAAGTTGAAAGGCCAACGCAACTGAATATCAGTGTTCAATGCCCACTGTGCCACCTGCCCCCAACAATACCAAAAAGAGGTTCCTGGGAAGACTGATAAGGCTCCAGCAAGTTCTTGCACAGGAAATCCTGGTGTTTCCCAGAGAAACCATTTTTGGAATCTTGATAGTCAATAGCAAGCCGAATAGTCAGTTTGCAGAAGTGGAGCTGACATGTTTTGTTTTGATTTATTCTGCAATGGAAAATCCAGAAAATAAAATTGGCAGCAGATGCTTCAGAGAGTTCACGGCAGACTGTGACATTTTTCTGATATAAGTTCATGCTAGATCTCAGCTAACCTGGAACATGAAGAAGGGAGATTGGCAACACATTGGGAGGAACCAGGAGAACTAAACACTTATCGAGGTCACAATGTCTAAATGGTTATTGTAAGCTCAGAATCAAACAGGCCAGGCTAGTGTCCCAGTGAGTCTGATCTAGTGGGATTGAGAAGCAGCAGCTGTCTCCTGTGAAAGAAGAAATTTTTTCTGACCAATAGGGGGTGTTTTGTTTTCTTTCTTTAACAAGAAGGGCCATATATTTCATTCTGTTGACCTTGTCTTGCCTGTTATGAACCTTTGCGATAAATCTCAAGGAAAAAAAACAGTAATCATATTAAATGTGGGGTATTATCCTCCATTTTCTGTTATGACTGTTATTCTCAGATCTGTCTGTGCATTAAAATCACTTGGTGAATATTTAAAAATACAGATTCCTTAGGCTCAACCTCTGACACTAAATCAGAATTTCCAGCAATTAGGATGATAAACAAATCTAGAAAAATAGATAGAAATATATAATTAAAGACCTCAAGTGATTCTTAAGCCAGGCACTTTTTTAAAAAGTCAGACTTGAGCCGGTAAGCTTTATCACCTTGATGCATTATTTCCATTTTTAATAGTTCTGTTGAAACCATCTCAGTTGTCAGCTGCCTGAAGTCCTTGGGGAAAATAGGCTGAGTGCAGTTAAGGGTGAGGAAAGAGGCTAGAAGAAGACAGAACAGGAGAGAGAGAGAGAGAAGAGAAAACATGCTGGGGAAGTAACTTACTCTCAATTTAGTATCTTGGAACAGAGAAGGTGTCTCTAACCTTTGGAGAAAGACTTCAGTTACCCACCTAAGAAATCAAGTCAAAGACATTGGGGATCTTTGTGAGAAGTTTAGAACCTCAGATTATTTTCACATAATCTTTTTTTTTTTTTAACTTCCTATTTCTATTTAATGCCTCCCAGGGAATTCGTTAAACAGGAAGAGTGTTCCTTCCTTTCTGTGGAGGTGGGAAGACCACCAAGAAAGAGTCCAAAGAGAAACATAAGATCTGCCCCAGAAAGAAGATGGGCCGCACAGCCACATCTCACATGGGGGCTTTGGGAAGATGGAGGGACACGATTCTGGGGAGCAGTGGATTAAACACCAGGCTGGGTTATTTTTGTCCAGTCCTGTCTTGCATGGCTCCTGGGTGTTGTTAGTGTGAGACAGGAGCTCAAATTGGCGACTGACTGGTTTTGATTTAATTACATAGCGAGATAGTTTCTTAAGAGCATACAACACAATCTTTTCTCCTAAACATGGGTTTAATTTTCAACAAAACACTCCTCACATAAACAACATGTCATTTCTAAACCCTTATTGCCATTCCCAGAACTGCTTGCAGCCTTTCAGAAACCCATTATTTTATAATTATAATCAAGACTATTAGGACAGGACAATTTGTGCCAAAAAGCACATTTACAGTCAGAATTGTCACTTAGCACTGTCGCAAGGGGGTATCATCTCTATTTCTGTAGAAATCAAGGAGAGTAGCAGACACTGTCTTATAAACTTACCATTTCTAGATGGTGTGGGAGGTACTGACCTTGTCTAAATTATTCTCCAGCCCGTCCTCTGAATACCCCTGAAAGAATAGTTGTTACACGATAGAAAAAATGCAGCCCTGGGAATCAGGCTAACTTGGGTTCACATCCTAGTTCTCCTTCCAATTGAACAATTCACTTTTGCACCTCAGTTTCTTCATCTGAGGAATGACAGAGCTACTAATACTTGCCCATTTAATTTTAACAATTAAATGAAATTGATTCAGATACAGATTAGAATAGCCCCAGGCATGTACCAAAAGCTTAGTAAATATTAGTTATAGTTGTGATTAATACATAGAAGCTGTGTGACTTTGAACAAGTTACTCATTCTCTCTGGGCATCCATTTCCTCTTTGTTAAAATGAGGAGACTGGTACCTAACTCACAGGGTAGTGGCAACAATCAGATAAGTGCACATGATGCTCAGTATGTTTGGCTCCTTTTGACCATCCACTGATTCCACAGGCTTCACTATGAGTTGAAAAACTTATTGAGCTCCATAACAGAACCCAGAGTGTGCGATCTTACTCCAGCCACTGAAAAGTCCTCAGCTCTTGGAATTTCCCCCATAACTTCTGTGTTCAGTCGCAGGTCTGTGATTTCCATCAGGAAATCAGACTGACAAGAGACATGACGTAGCAGCCTGCACATGTTATTTACAGGAAGAGCATCATCTGGTCGGCCTGATTTGTTCATTGTTAAAAATCTTTCCACTTGTGTATCTTTGATTTATTTTTCCCCAGGCTCTTATGGCCATAATAGTAATATCAATAGGTAAAAATAATAATACTAATTCTCTTTGTTCCATATCAATCAAAATTATGATGGTGAGATAGGAGGTTTTATGCATTTTTTGCAGGAAGAGGGTGCTCTTAACGGGGTTTAAAAGTCCTGGCTATGGAGTGAAGTGGACTTACATCCTAACCTCAGAGCTGCCATTCATTAACATGTGACCAGGGACACATTATAGACTGACTCCAAAGGTCAGTCTCCTCATCTCTTTTTGTTATAAGTTACTTGGGAATAATTAGTATTTTCCTAACTCATTGACATGACAAAGTAAACATGATAGTAAATATAAGGCCCTTGCACAGAGTGATTGTTCAATTGAAGATCACTCTTTTGTTATTATTACAGCATTATTATTATAGCCCCATGAGGTCTGCCAAGAAGGTAGTATTATTCCTGTTTTATGTGTTGAAATCTGAGCCTCAGAGCACTTGAATGACTTGCCCATGAGCCAAGTAAATAGAGAGTCTGGACCACTCCCGGTTTCTACCCTCCCAGGCAGTTCACTGTCCACAGCATCGGGATTATGCTCCATTATAAATGAACAGGGTCTGGCTTTTGCCTCTTTTTAAATCCTAGCAGCAGCGTCTGGTAATTCAGTGTGTATTTCAGAGCTGGGACCCTCTTTCTGTTCTCCCTCCTGGAGAATTGAATCCCTAAGTTTGACTATGGGTGTGAGCCCTCCTGCCTTTGAGGCTTTCAGGATTCCAGGTTTCTGTGTCAACTTCATACCTCAACTTGGGATCTTTCTCACTTTTAAGGCAGCCCCATAAAGCAGATAAATCTAGAACTATGCTCTTTCTCCCATTCTCTATTTTAGCTTTACATTAGACCTGTAGTATAGGAGAGACTTACTCTTCCTATTCAAGAAAACAAAGTGAAATTAGAGAGATTAAGAAACGTGTCCAAAATTATATTGTGAAGGTGTGGCAGGACTAGTAGTCAAACCCAAGTCCACTATGTGCATCTGCTAGACTAGTACCCACGTAAACAAGTCCATATAGGATTTTTAAGAACCTGTTTTCCCTATATTTAGCAACAATGGCTAGAATATTCCATGGGAAGAAAACGAAAGTCAAATTTTCCAGCCACTCCTGATTTTCAAAGCATTTGTATTCTTCTTCAATTAGCAAAATAGATGATTAGCATTCTAAGTACAAGGCTAAAATTCGAAGTCCAAATCTCAGTTATTTGGGTCCTCTCATTTTGCCCAGCTAAAAGAAGTGAGAACAATGGTGCCAGTGGGAAATCCAGTCCAAGGGGCATGCTTTGGTGCTCATTCTCCAGACAGTGCGACTTAAATCCTGTATCAAGGTGCATTGCTAAAGTTGATGTACACAGACTATCACCTAACCTCCTTATTGTGTTGATTTCCAATGACGCATCCCTGCCATTTAATAAAGGCATTGAAAAGAGCAGCCTTATTTAAAATCATTTGGCAGAAAGGATCTCTGAGTGCAGGTTGGTGGGTAATCGCTATAAATACAGAAGCAGCTGAGCCTATCTGGAAGGCCATTTGAATAGACGTATTTGCATGGAAGTCCTGGGAGCCTCATGGAAAAGAATTTACTCCATCAGAAAAGAGTTAAAGTGAGAGAGGCTTAGTGCATCATTGTTGGAGGAAATGGTTGATTTCGAGTACTGCCTTGTGTCTCTTACACAGCTCATCTTTCAGCCAAACACACATCTTTTGGTTTGATTTTCATATCTGGATTCTGGGGTTGGGCCCTGGTCAACCAGGGGAACCACAGGAGTCCTGATAGTAATTAGGGAGTTTCTTTCTGACTCTGCCTCTCCACCCACGGGATTGTCAGAACACCACCTTCCTTCTGGACTCTATAACTTATCTGTAAATCACTAGCAGGTTCCTGGAGGGTCTTATATGAACTCACAAGAGTCCTTGTAAGAATGAGTGAGAAGTCTTTTTGAAGAGACTGCGTTTAAAGCCAAGCTCTGCCATTTTCTACCTGTGGGACTTGGGATAGGTTACCTATGGTCTCAGAGCCTTCATTTTCCAATGGGTAATAATGCTGATATTACTAGTGCCCATCTCATAGGCATGGTGTGGGAATTTAAATTAGATATCACACCTAAAGCAGTAGAATGGGACCTTAAAGTAGCCATTAAGAATAATTATTATTAGAGAAGTCCTCTTCTCCCCTTCTGCAAAGTCTTTGGGAACACTTGGAGTTAAGGAACCAAGTAGAGGAAGTGGCTGAGAATATCCATGCAGGCAAAAGAGAAACAGGGGGCCGATGTGAAAGTCTAGACCTCGGAAACTCCGTGGGCAACAAAGAACTGTGGTCTGGGACTTGAGGGCCTTGACTGGGAAAAATGGAGAACAGCATCCCCTGTGGAGATGGTTCTTCACTCGCCCCATCAATTCTTCAAATAACTAGGTGTGTTTTGTCTGCTGTGTGCACTCCATGGAGCTCAGGGCTGGGGAAGCAAAGGGTGAACAGATGTACTCTCTGCTCTCGTGGACCTCTCAGTCATTCTTGTGAGGACTCCTGTGAGTTCACAGAAGGCCTTCCAGGAACCTGCTGGTGTTTTCTAGACAGGTGAGAGAGTCCAGAAGGAAGCTGGGGTTATGACGATCTTGTGGGCAGAGGCTGAGTCAGAAAGAAACTGCATCACACCCACAGTCCCCCTGTGGTCTCCCAGGTTGGACAACAGCAATTGCTAAAATGGTATTATTGAGAAGACCACTCAGTATTTCTACCTGTGGCCCCCTCATAAATTCCTAGAGGATTACTTTCCTATGAAAACAATGTCCCTTATATTGAACATGTATTATTTTTAATGCTTACAACAGTTTTGCAAAGTAATAATCTACCCTCCTTTTACATTTGAGTTGACTAGACTCTCAGAGGAGGGAAGCCGGGGAACACATGGTGAGAGGTGGATATGAGTTTTGGCTTTCTCCAAAAGCCACACTATCCAAAATGCCAGGGTATTTCTCTGAAGTTAGGACAGGAAAATACTATGCTAAATCTTCTTCTTAGTGTCTTCTTTTCCTCTTTTAGGTTCTTTCTCCAGATTTTCCAATCCTAATTAACAAAACTTGTCTGTGTATAGTTTGTTTAAATCTCCCTCATGTCTTTTATGGAAAGAAATGTTTTATAAATGAATCACTCAGTATATATAATATATATATATATGCACATGTATTTGCCTAATGATTCATGGTTTCAGTGAAAAGCCCTTGACTGCTGTGAACCACACAGAGAAGCTCAGGAATTTCACTTCCCATTTTGTGATCTTGAAGCATGAAGCAACGGGGTGCAGTGGAAAGTGAGATGCCCGGTGTACGCTGGAGACTTGAGTTCTGGCCCTGCCACTTTGTTCTGTGGCCTAATAAATTTACTTCCTTGAACTTCAGGTTTTATGCCAGTAAAATAGTGAAACTAATTCTTAATCTGCTACCCTACCTGGAAAATGAGAGATTCAGATGTGTTTATAATTGTGTGAATATGTTCCAACTTGTAGGGTATTACACAAACTTAAGGCATTCTAATTAGTATTAATTTTTCATATCTCTTTATTCCACACTTCATCTCTCTTTAAATCCAGAGACTTTAAATAGCTGCAGAGAACCTGTCCCAGGCCTAACTGTCCTCTTCTCCCCCTTATGTTTCTGCCATATCATTTCTTTCCTTTCTTGTCCACCTCACCTGTAGAATTCCCAGCTAGGAGAGGGGACTGATGGGAAGTAGGCTGGTGACAGCCTTGCATACCTGGGAACATGAAATATTCTAGTTGTATTTTGATGTTCCCTCTTGGAGTCTTGTATATTTGCTTGTACTAACTAACACACAGGTGCAGAATGCATACTTAAATATGAACACAAACACACTCACACAAAAACACATGCCTTCAAGTATACTTGAAATTCAGTGTAGACATTTGTATATAAGCAATCACATACAAACACAAGAGTGAGGACCTGTCTCAAACAGCTGGAGATCTTTACATCACATGCACATATTCCCCTTGTAATATAATCACATTTTCTTCTGTGCAGCCAGGATCACACAAACATGAATAGGAACACATAGAGGCACATGCACACATACATGCATCCCCTTTCTCTACCATGTAAGACCTACAAACACACCTGGGCGTGCTCAGCAACTCCAGCTATGCTCCAACCAAAACACACTCTGGAACACTCAGTCACAAACACACTCCTGAGTGTGGCCATAGTTCCAGTTTTTGACAACTGTATTTTCTAAATGTCCTCATTGCTCTTTCTTTGAATGCATGATTCTGGGGAAGCTGGGTAAGTGTGCTTTTCTAAGAATCCCCCTTAACATGGCCCAAAGTAACCTCAGAGATACTATTTTCACAATGATAACATTTACTCTTTCCTAAATGTGGTCATGGAGTGACACCCAACAGGAGGGAACAATGTGTGCTCCCTACCTGAAACCATTTCACAGTCCCCTGAAGGATTCGATGGTCCATCCAACAAAATTCATTTGCTGCAGAAGAAACCTTTGCTGCAACTCTCATCGTGTGGTCACCCCAGCTATATCAGCCCACATGTTCCTGGCGTCATCCAGAAGAGCTGACCTCCTGAGGGCATCCCACCTCTTGCCCCACCTCTAGGCCAAATTGCTCATTATGAGACCAGGAAGTTGGACTTGTCTCCCTCTATTACAATAAGTGCCACTTTTAACCAAATTATTTTAATTCTACCTTCATGACAGTCATAACTTAGTAGGTATTAACTTCAGAATGACATCAAGTGACAAAGTGACAGTGTATTTTATGTATTTGCTCAAAAGATAGTGGTTAAATATGGATATTTCCAGCATGTCTCTAACAGCCTTATTTGTGATACGGGTTTATAGAGAAGACATGAAAAATGAGAACTGGATTTATAAAAGCAAAAATATATCAGGGACTATTAGTTAATAAATAGAACATGCTAAGGAATGACTGGCATGTTTGTGAACTGACTTAAAGTGGAGGGGGTATCTGAATCAGGAACCTTCTGAGTCAGCAAGTAGAATTTACACTGTATTCAATAGAAAAGGGAAAAGCAAGCAAAGACCCAGTTCAGTTGAAACTACAAAAACGATTGTCTTTTAACAAGGCTGAAACCTATAACATGAGGTGATTTCCGCTGAAAAGACTCTGGAGAACTCTGTTCTGTTCTGATCTCACTGAGTTCTAATTCGGTGTTGTTGGGTAAGAGTTGAGTTGACTTTCCCTGTCCTGGACCACTTAGTTGAATTGGTTTCAACAGCCTCCTGGAAGTTCTGTATTTCAGTACAGTGTTTACTCCCTCTACATTGTAAACTCCATGGAATTAGCAGTCCTGTATATCTTGTGCACACTGAACCACTGGCCCTTAGCACAAGGCCTGCTATGTTGCAGCATTTAATACTTGTTAGCTGAACAAGCTCTGGGTCTAGCTGGGCAAGAAGCACGTCAGGAGTTTCTCCTCCTCAGGTGGAGGTTGTCGCTTCATGCTGGCTGCTCTCCGCATCCTCTGTTCCTTCTGGACTCCATGCTTTACCCTCCAGCAAGGCTTTTCTGAGCCGTCTCCAGAAGATGTGCCGCCCCAGGACAGTGTCCTCCCACTCCAGGTAGGTGTTCCTGCTGAGAAGACGATACAGCTCCACCTGCTGCCGCAGCAGGGACTTCTCCAACTTCTGCAGGACGATAAAGATGATGCCGGCACGACTGCTCAAAAACTGCCAGGTCTGGGCAATCTCATACTCAAAGATACACCAGCGGCTCTGGATGAAGTGCTGGGACACCACGACAATAACCTTCCGGCTTTTATGGAAACCTTCCTGGATGATGTTGGCAGCAATGGCCACACCAGGAATAAAGTCTCTGTAGTGAAGGCAGAGCTGAAAGGGCGGCACCCCCTCTTCCAAGTTTTTTACAAGTTCATTCCTCACCCAGTCTTCGTCCTGGCTGGAGTAGATAACAAAGGCATCATAGGTGTTTTCACCTTTGCCATACTTTTTGCAGCCAGCAAGAAGCATCAGGTGGAAATAGAACTTGTAGACCAGGACTCCTGCCACAGATACCAGAAGTACAGTGAGGACCGACACACTAATGGTCATCTTGCTTATCTGACAGGTGGCATTCCTGAAACTCAGCACGGGCATGTCCTGCATGTCTAAAGGTTGTGTACACACCATTTGTTCAGCTTCTACCAGAAGCTGCCTCTGGTCCTTGAGCCACTGCAGGAAATGCTGGTGTTCACAAACACAAGCAAAGTCATTCTGAGTAAGGTTTAAAAAAGCAAGGCTCCTTGGCAAATGCTGTAGTTCTTGCTCCTTGGAGGCCACAATACGGTTGAAACTGCAGTCTAGAATCTGGAGGGAGCGGAGAGGTTCATAAGGAAGTACATCCAATGACAAGAGTTTGTTGTGACTCATATTTAGCACCTGCAGTTTAGTGAGGGGGTCAAATGCCCGCTGGGATAGCCGTTCCAGTTGGCACTTAGAGAGGTCCAGGACGGTTAAGTTAGTCACCTCTGTGAAAATATCAGGCAGCAAGTTGTTCTGAAAAGAATTGCCAGCCATTTTTAAGGTTTGGAGACTGACCAGGCCATGAAAGATGCCATGGAAGACAATTCGGGTCTGGGTATAAGAAATATCAAGGTAATGAAGGTTTCTGAGTGATAGGAAGATAGAAAAATCATTGGCCTGTTTCAAAGCGGAATGCTGGAGATCCAGATGTTCTAGTTGCTCTAAGCCCATGAAGTTTGAATTCATGGTAATGATACCATTGAAGCTCAGATCTAAATACTTCAGTTTGGTTGTCCCAAAATCAGTGTGAGAACAGCAACCCTTGAAACTCAAATCATTTCCCTTGAGAGCTAGAAACTGAAGGTTCGGTAGCTCAGTTTCAACAAAAGTGCTCATGCCTGTGTTGTGTATGAAAACAAACTTTTTGAGAGAGTTGAGCTTCAGTGTGGGAAATCGTTTGAATTTACAGTTAACTAATTCTAAGTGTTGCCATCTGAAATCTTCAGGAATGGCTTCTAGATTATCTAAATACAGACTCAACAGAGAAATCATAGAAACATTTGCCAAGCAGTTAAATGAGTCAGTAACATCCTCTGGGAATTCTCTGATGTTTGCTATCCGGAATTGTTCAATGGTCAAATTGCACAGTCCTTCCATGACAGATTTGTCAAAACTTTCCAAGTTCCTTTCATTTTTAAATTCTCCCAAAACCAACCTATTGATTTTTAAACCAGCCAGACCTTGAATACAAGTTTTCATTGCATCTATACTATTAAAATTACTTCTCATAGTCAGTTTATTGAGCTTAATTTCTTTAAAGGCACCTGGTTCGATGAAGTCTAAAGGGTTCAGGGACAAGTCCAAAGAGAGGTTGAGTAGGGGCATTTGATGTAGAACCTGCAAGTCTCCATGATAAATATTTTGGATTTTGTTATTAGAAAGATCCAAATACTCCAGGTTAGGCAGGTTAGAGAAATATTTAGGTACCTTAAAGGAATGGATAAGATTGTGAGCCACATTAAGCTCCTTCAAAGTTTTGAGATGTCCAATGGGGAAGTCCTCTAGAGATGCTAGGTTTGTCTCCACAGCAACCAGCTTCTGTAAACTCGGTATTCCAGAAAAGGCTCTCAGGGCTAAACTCTGGATAGGGTTTCCCGTCAATATCAAGGTGGCAAGGTGGTTTAGCCCCTGATACGCATTATCGTCAATCATCTGAATTTCACATCTACAGGGAAAAGAGATACAGATTACATAATATTTCTGCTGAATAAAAACCCCAAATGAAATGCCAGCCAGTCATCTAGGTCTTCACACAGATTGGTCATGCCATGTGATTGTGCATAGGCAAGAATATCAGGCAAGGCAGATGAAGTAAAGAAGCCCCACAGATTTGGTATTCCACTGGCCACCATGATAATCTCTTTTTATCACACTAGGCACACATGCTAAGCAAAGGCAGCCCATCCATCAGAGGGAAGTCAGTTAAAGATCAATAATTAGGGCACATGAAGGCCAAATGGCTGAGAGAGTATGTAACAACCTTGGATCAACTTTAGCCATTCTCCGCCACACACAATTGTGATTGTATATCCAATTGGTACAGATGATACTGATAGTTGTTAGTTGTTAGGCATGAGAAATGACTGGTGAATGTCAATTTCAAAGATATAAAAAAATTATACCTAAGTGTCACAGATATCCTTAATGTTTATGAAAACTTGTCCACATAAGGGGGCGCATCTTTAGAGAAGCAGAGTATTAAGATGAAAAGAACATTTAACTTGGAAGCAGGAGATGTGAACATGCATCTCCAGTCTGCTGTCAGCAAGTCATATGAATGTGTATGAATCCCTTAAACTCTCCACACCTGTTTCCTCATCTACAAAAAGAAAAAAATATATATCAATAGATTTCCATAGGGAAAAAAAAAAGGCTGCCTGGTCTATCAAAAAGCATCCTTAGAGGACAAATGTTTTTACTGTACGTGAACACAATGAAGCAACATGCAAAGGTAGAGTTTGTCTATCGCACTATTATCTTTCCTTGCCCTAATCCAGAAATTCCTCCTGGCTAACCAGAGGGGAAGCTGGCCTCTCTCTGAGCACATGTTTGAAGCCTCTGAGGGTAGTTCCTTGAGTATGTGGTAGATCAAAAATGAATAATAAGGGACATTGTTTGATGAGAAACCACATCTTGTTAAAAAAAAAATGGTGGGGGGTGCTGATCTGTCTACCTCAATCCAGTATAGCTCATGACAAAACTCTTACTCAGAAAACTGAAATTTAGAAACTAATGAAATGTTATAATAGTATTTTTATATAAAGTCTACTTTATAAGGTTTTTAATATATATAGCATGTTAGCGTTCAACATCAGTAACCCTGTGGGGTAAGGTTCACAATTTCTGTTTTATAGATATGAAAATGGAGACTCAGGGAGATGAGGTGACATGCTTTAGGTCACATGGCAGTAAGTGTTAGAGGAAGACCTGGCTCAAGTCTTTTGACCTCCATAGGGTTCTGTGCCACTGCCTTTAAAATGCTCTATTCCCCCTATGTTAAACTCTATCAATACCCAAGATATAGCATAAAATACCAAATGCTCACTCTTCTACAGAAATACCTACTATCCTCTTAGCCCTTATTAAGAGTTTCTATGATAAAATGTCATGAGTACGAAGTTTCTCCATTTTTCACAAACTCTTATAGAGATTGTCATCCATTATCTAGTACATTTCTAAATAGGGCCCCTGATGATGAAAATAATTTTAGGATTCAATTCCGCTTAAAATGATGATAATAACTTTACCTGTCCTAATAAATAATATATTTCTCTGCATCAGAAAAGAAAATATTAGCCACTGTTCTTTCTCACAGCAAATGCTTTCCTCTGATATTGTCATCTTTCTCCTCGGGTCACTTCTATCTTCCTAATTTCCCATCCTCTAACCCACTTTCAATATTCTTGGTATTATATGATTCCCACTCAGTTCATGAAATCTGTCTTGATTATTCACTGCATAAAAGGTCCCTCTTCTGAATAACATAATGTATTGCCTCTAGTTTGCAAATAGCTTAACAACAACTATTATATATTACTATCCTTACCTCATGAGGTTCAAAATCCAAAATCAGACTCAAGTAACATTCTTGAATTTCTACTGTGTGCCCAGCACCATGCTCAGGATTTTAACCCATTAATTCTTTCAAGTGGATAGGCCCTTCTTAATAGCTGGGGTTGTATGTTCTGTATCCACATACTCTTGTTTCCTAGCAGAGTGTACAACACACAGCAAGTGGCCAAAAAATATCTGCTGATGAAAGAGTCCATTTACTTCCCTGAAGTAAAAGAAAACCAAAGATAGAGTTGTCCTCGGAAACTGTCTCATTTAACTGCTAGTTTCAAGTGGCTTGCCCTAAGTTATATAGCAAGTGAGACATCTGTTGAATGAGTGAATAGGTGAATGAAAATGAAACCCCAATGTTAGCATGAGATCAAAGAACAGTGAACATTTCACCTTGTGCAGTGGTGAAAGCTCGTGCGTTACCTGGATAAATCCAGCACCTGCAGTTCTGGGAAGCTGGAGAAGCTATGGCTGCCTAAATGATTCAGGTGGTTAAAGCTGAGATCCAGTATCTTGGTCGATGTGGGGATGTTGTCTGGGACTTTGTAGAGATTCAGCTCCATGCATTGGTAACTAATGTTAGGAACCACCTGAAATGATCAGACATTAGATGCAGTGTCTTCCTGCATGCACCTTAACACACTGCCCTGCAGTGCCCTCTCCTAGCCAGAGCCTGGGAGGCCACTGGTACAAGCACATGGGCCAGTCAACCTTTCTTCATTCATCCGTCCATCCAGTCATCCATTCATCCATCCACACATCCATCCACTCACTTCTTTCTTATGAAATGTCTTTCTGTAGATAGGAAGGGAAGAGCTCCTACTATGTACCCAATGTTTAACGTCTGCTATCACAAGGGCAGCATTTAGCAAGAAGCAATGGAGTCAGGTGGTGAAGAACTGAGGCTTTAGAGTCTAGAAAGCTCTGGGTGTCACCCTTGCTCTTCCCTGTGATTGGAGGTGAGGGATTTTGTTGTTTTTCTGAATACACCCTTCACTGTGTACAAGCTTGTGGAGACTGCCAGTCGGGCATCCGGAGCTCCCTCAGTCGTAGCCCAATTTTTGCTGATTGTATTCTCTCCCTTGGATCGTTGACCTTTGAGCAGATGAGACAGAAATGGGGACAAATCTTTCAAGTGCAAGGACGCCAGTCAAGGAACCTAGTAAATAAGGTCAAGTGCTTGAACCTGCCGTGGTTCCTGGGGTCGTTCCTGTCATAGTTCCCCAAATTCTTTGTTAAGTCCTGTTCTCTGACCTCCCATTTAATTTCCTAATTCTCTGATTTCTTCAACAAAAATCCTTGCTTAAGCCAGCTAATTTTGGTTTTCAGTTGAAAACCAATAGCATCTGTTAAAAGGATTAACGAGATAAGGCATTTAAAGAGATTATCTCAAAGCTTATTGCAGCATAAATGATCAATAAAGGTTAACATGTATTATTATGGGCTGTTATTAATTCCCCACTATATGCAGGCTCATTTCTTATATGTTCCATACTTTAATCTTCAGATAAACCTTTTAAAGAAGAATTCAGAGATATGAAATCATATGTGTAAGGCCTCACAGTGCAGCTCTTTGCTTCATCCCCATGTCTCCTGCAATGCTGATCCTCATATGTTCCTCACAGACCATCCTGTCTAATAAGGGATGGTGCCGGCCACTCTTCCCTCACCCTCCTTCATCATCCTTCACAGGATATATCACTATCTTACATGTCCTCTGTGTGGTTGTTCCATATGTACTGTCTGTTTTCCTTTCTAGATTGTAAGCTCTGAGTCTTACTCTCTACTGTGTCTCCAACACTCAGAATGGTGCCTGGAAAATGGTTAATGCTTAATAAGTATTTGTTGAATAAAATAAAGGATAACTGATTAAGTGGAGGTTTATTCAAGTCCCAGTTGAAGGCATTTTATGCTAAGTGCTGTGAGCAGGGTGTGGGCAGGGAGCTGGGGGAGCAGAGGACTTGGAGATAACAAGTTTGTCTTTGTTACCTATTCAAGTACCCTATTTCCCCATCCTCAATGTCAGGACTCTGGCTAGTTAGGCTTTTCTTGAGTTTCTGACCCTGCCACATCCTAAATCCCGGATGTTGCTGTTTGGTTCTGCTGTGGGCTTCCAAAGCAACTGTGAAGTCCACACAGGGGAAAAACAAGAGACCTATTAGGAATGAGGTCATGAGCCCGCTGGTTGGTGTTTCACAAAGCAAGCAAGTATGGCACACCTGATAGTTTACATCTTGCCCTCTCTTTTTTTCTTTCTTCTCTCTTTATTGCTCTATCTTGTTTTCTATTTCTCTGTCTCTGTCTCTCTCTCTCTTTTTTTTTTCCAACTTGTTTTCTTTTCATCCCTTGGACAGAACTATGACTAGATTCAGAAGTCTGAAATCCCCTTAGAAAGTTTCTTCTGTTAAGAGACAAAATAACATCTTCCTGAGACTGAAAGAGACAAAGCAAGGGCTTGAAGCAAAGTGTACAAACCACCAGTGGAAAGGAATGACAGGGCGCTGGCTTCTTACAACTCTCTACAGAAGTCTATAATTCTTTTATCAGTGCAAAAACTAGTCTCAGAGAGGGTTATTAACTTATTCAAGGTTGCACAGCCCAGAAGTAGAACAGTGATTTTAAGCAGGTTTATCTGACCCAAAGTCCCTATTAAACTGCTAGTAGCACTTTAAATTCTAAACGGGACATGGCCCCAGGGGCTACCCGTTAGTGCCCTGTAACCATGAATTATTTGGTCCCTGTGGTTTCTCAAATCTTTAAGGTAATCTGACTTCTTTTTGCTAATGAAACTAACCAGGGCCCACTGTGGGAAACTCTGGGCAGAGAGCAGTTTTTCAAAAGCAAAGCAAAGCTCAGAGAAGTTGAGCTGACTCCCACCACATACCTGCACACAGGGTTCCCAGCTCTCGGATCTCAGACAGGAGAGAAAGGCCATGGCTGTCATCAGAGCCACAGCTAGGTGGGTGTGAGGCATCATCCTGGCATTTTCTGTGACCAGAAGTGGCCCTGTGAAAGCATGGCCCTCTGTGTCTGCCGTCAGGGCAGCCTCCAAGGCACTGTTGTCTTCTCTCCCCAGCTCGGTGCCCCAGGGCACTTACCCTATTCAAAGTAGTACTGGGTTAATGGGAGAGAGGAAGTGAGAGTGGAAACCTTAGCATTCTGGACTTTTGTTTCGCTAATATTTATCTCCTCTGCCACCGCAGGGGAAGTTAGAAGAAGAAAAAAATGCCTGCAGACCAGTGGCTTAAGTAACAGCAAGAGGAAGCTGGCTTTTATCCCAGGCAGTCATCTGACCTCCGGGTTGGTGAGCTTAGGAAAGTAATCAGACTGGTCAAACAATCTGTGTGACTAACTACATAGGACAGTGGCATTACACTTTTGTGTTTATAGTGCAGACTGACTGCATTAGTTTCCTCAGGTGCCATAACAGAACACCAGAACAACAGACAGTTATTTCCTCATGAAGGCCCGGAGGCTAGAAATCTGAGATCATGGTGTCAGCTGGGTTGATTTCTGTTCAGGCTCTCTCCTTGGCTTGTAGATGGCTGCTGTCTCCCGGTCTTTCCTCTGTGTGTGTGTGTGTCATAATTTCCTCTTCTTATAAGAACACCAGTCATACTGGATTAGGGCCCACCCATCTGACCTCATGACCTCATTTTACCTCAGCTACCTTTTTAAAGACCCAACTGCAAAATACAGTCACATCCTGAGGTCCTGAGGTAAACACTCTGACATCTGAACTTTGGCAGGGGATGCAATTCAGCCCATAGCACTGTCCAATTTTATGAAATCTTGTGAAGAAACCCACATTTATGAAACATTGAAAATAAAGCTCCAGTGAAACACAGTTTGAAAAGTACAGGAATACTGGGAAAAGATTGGGATGAAAAATCAAATATACTGAAATTCAAATCCAAGCTGGGTGATTTAAGGCCTTGTAGTATTAGTCAAGTCACTTAAGCTACTGAGACTTAATTTCTAGTCTGTAAAATGGGATAATAGTTTTAGTTGCAACAGAAGCTCATATTTATGAAATTCTTGAAAATAAAGATGTGATAGTAGTCAAATGATGCAAGCCACTAAGCCTAGTTTTATGGCGTTTAAAATGATGCTAATCACATTTGTCTTGAGTGATTGAATTAAGTTAGTTTCCATAAAATGCCTAGTCCAGTGAATGGTTCATCAGGATATTCCATAAATTGGTAGCTATTAAGATGATTAAAATATGAATAAAATGAAGATAATAATACATAGCTGAAAGTATTGTTTTAGGACTAAATAAGATGGAATCTGTAAAGCTTTCAGGACAGACAGTGTCTAGAGTATAGAAAGTGCAACATAAGTGTCTGTTAAATAAAAATATAGTTTAAAATGGGGATATTACTGGTATCGTGTCCTAAATAGTTCTACCAAAATATCCTCCAGGCACCTCAAATCCAACACGTCTCAAACAAGCTGTGAGGGAGCATGTCATAGGGGACCGAGAACAAACTCTTGCAGACTTCTTCAACACTGCTGTAAAATTAAGCTAAAAATAGTCCCCCTGTCAAAACCTTGCTTTGAGGATTAATTGAGACTCTGGAAAGGTCTTAAAGCAGTGCCTGGCACACAAGAGGGGCTCAGTAAAGTTTAGTTCCCTTGAAAGTTAACAGCATTTCACTTCCATAGTCATCTAAGATGGAAGTATCTTTGAGTTCCTCATTTCTCTCATCAAATGTGTATTAACTATATTTTCTTATTTTCTGTATTCTTTGATGCTCTGGCATTGGGGGCTTTACTGTTGGGGACTAGACTGCCCCTCCCAGGGCTAACCAGTTCTTAGAGATAGCAAATGATTTGCCTGGAGCACACCTTTCATATGCAAACTAACCAAACCAGGTGTACTCTGCACCACCTCTTCTAACTGGCTTTTATCCTCTTCTGTCCTAATCATCACAGGGCCAGGCACCAGACAACTAGAGAAAGCCCCTGTACTCCAGAGACTGCTGAAATTATTCACACTAGCAAATCTTAAGCTTGTTAACCCTGCCTTTTCTTTCCTTTCCCCCAGAAGCCACAATAAGGGCCCCTGTCCGTGCCTTCTCCTGGCTCCTTCTGCCACCCGAAAGACCCTGGTGCTTCCCCAAGTGGCCCTGCAGCGTGACCTGTGCCCCTTGCTCTTGGGAACTGTGAGTAGCAAACTACCTTTTCAAAGGCAATTGTCTTCTGATCTTTTGGTCTCACAATACCTGAGTAATACTAAAAATCAACATTTTAAAACAAAACCTTTTACCAAGTCCTAGAGGTTTTAGCCATAAAATAATTCTAAAATGTCAGTCTTCATTTCTATTTGCAATGCCCACTGAACACATCCCTTGAACTAGGTTACTGCAATGCACTGTTAAATGTTCCCCCCTGGGGTCCAGACTCAGTTCTTCCGAAGTCTCAAAGCTTCCAATCCATCCTTTATCCCAAAACCAAAGCAATCTTCCTAAAACGCAAATAAAACTATCTCATTCCACATCGATAGTATTCTGATGCTATGTACTGCCTAGGCGTCAAGCCTCTTGGTCTGCCCCCTACACACCCCCGTTATGGAAACGACAGGCCAGTCAAGAAACAAGCACCACTCGGAGGGTTGGAGTACTCAGATGTATTACGCTGGCGGTCTCAGAAGGGCTTCTGCTCCGAAGCTCTGAGCACCTCCAAGACGTGCGCATGAGGTTTTATAGGGTAAAGTACAAGCTTGGGGTATTCCACCAATAGGCATGGAACAGCTTTAGCAGCATTATCATCACAAAAGTGGAGGTGGGGAGGCAGCAAACCAACATTCCAAAGCCAGATATGTATCTTTGAAAATCCAGCTGGCTAGCAAAAAAAAAAAAAAAACATAAACAGCAAACCAACACTAATTAACTTAGATTTACAAGTTAGTCCAGCAGAACTCAGATCAGTATTCCAATACTTAGATTTGTGAGTTATCTTGCTAGACCAGCCCGGTTTTTCCTTCACACCCCCACACACAAAGTCACTGATGTTTTCTGCTCCACAGCACTGATTCTGTTCTGCACTATGAAAAGGAAACACACATTTCTGTTGATCAGTGGGTTATCTGTGCCACACCTTAGCATCCTGTAATTTCATGATGATTAAAAGAAAGTAACAAGAGTGAACATCACAACATAGCCTGGCTCAGAGAAAAAAGCCCCCACAGTTTGGCCTAATCTAAGAACCAAATCTGATTCCATCCAACAATTCTAAGGTTCACATTTTTTTCATATGTTAACACCTGTCAAATCAGAATGTGTTTCCAATCAGAATGTGTTTCAAATCAGAATGTGTCTCACGATACATTACAATTATTATTGGCAGAGCTTTTTTTTTTTCCTAGTGGCAAATAAGGTGATGGTACATCTAACACTAATACCTCATATTCAGTGAGGACCAGTTTGTCAATAAGAAGACCAAAAACAAAACCAAACAAAACAAAAACAGGGCTCTTTCCAAGTAAACAAATAAAACAAATGGTTAGAGAATAAACAGACTTGTTTCTTAAGTACTTTTAGAACATGTGCTAGACTGTTGAGTATTTTGCATCTGCAAAGGAAAATAGAGTACTCTGTGTTTCCTAACCTTTCTGACTCATGGTGACTCTCTTTCATCCTTGGATACCTATTACATGTCATGTATCCATTAGTGCTGTGGACGCATGTTCCTGTGATCTATAGCACAGAAAAAGTGGCTCTAAGGCAGAAGCGTGAAGGACATTCTCCGGGCACCCAGTAACCCAATTCCTGCCTCTAGGGCTAGGTCCTGACATTAAGAACTGCCCTATATGTCTCCGTATTTTTCTCTCAAATGCCCTTCCTACCAGGGGCAGGTAAGTGCAGTCCACAGGGGCTTTATTAAGGCAAATAGCCCAAGTACTCCCTACTCCTCCCCAGCCTGAAATGTCTATGGCATTTCCTGTGTTATTTTAAAAATTGCTTTGAATTTCCTAACTCTGTTTGGTTTGTCTCTACTAGTAGAGTGCAGACTCCACGAGGGTAGAGGTTTTGTCCAGTGTACTCACAGACTGAGTGCATGGGTCAATATTCAGAAAGTAATTAATGAATGAATCAGGGAACAATGTATCTGAATTTGTTTTCAATATGTAGCTAGTATTTTAGAGCATTTGTCACCTTTCCATACTGAGTAATGTGACTCTCTTATAATGTTCAGTGATTATTCTGGGGCTTTCTTTCTTTCTATTCTTATACTTTTGAATACTTGTTCTTTATACTTTATTATTGTTATGCTTTTCTACCTCCTGAGGGTGCATGTGCCCTAGTTTAGGCAACACAGAGAATAACAGAGTCACAGCAAGTGGACTGGGATAAAAGTCCTTATTGCAGTAAACACCATGCCTTGTCCTAGGGTGGGAAAATCCTCTTTTGTCTCTGTTGGTCATGAACCTGAGGCAGAGACTATTTCATTATGGCCAAGAGGGTCTTCCTTCTTTGTTCTGTCTCTCTACTCCCCCAAATTGCTCAGCAAATCTCTGCTTGTCTATTCAGATCCTGGGAAAGTTGGCATAGAAGGCTGTATTTAAGAATACTTAATTATCATACTTATTTTTTGGCATCATCATTTCCTGGCATGTGACTTATCTTTAATGTCACTGAGTTTCCTTAACTGTATAATGAAAATAGCACTGTGACCTAATTAATATTATTTGAGGGTTAAATGAGATAATGTATGTGGTTGTACTGGTAAATGTTACAGTTTCACAAAAATGTTGACTGCCATTCACTCATTCGATCATTCACCAAATATGTGCTAAGTGCTTTACCATCTGCCAGGCTACGAATACAGCAGTGAACAAAACAGGCAGCTCTGCTTGCATGGAGCTCATCTACCAATATGAAGAGAGCCAATGACAGCTGTAAATAGGTACATCACATGGTATGTTAGAAGATGCTGAGGCCTATGAGTGGAAAATTAAAAGAGAGTAAGTAGTATAATTCAAGGGGGAATGGTAGGTGGTTCTGAAGTTTTAAATAGGGCAGTCAGTATGGGCCTCACTGAGAAAATGACATTTTGAGCAAATTCCTGAAGGAGTTGCGAGCCATGCAGGTATCTAGGAGAACATTCCAGTTAGAGTAGTGGCCCTGGGGACATTTGACCATGTCTGGAGACATTTCTGGTGTCACAACTTGGGAGCAGTGAGTGTTGCTACTGGCATCCAGTAAGTAAAGGACAGAGATGCTGCTATACATCACACAATGCACAGGACAGGCCCCTAATCCAAAATATCAACAGTGACAAGGTTAGGAAACCTTAAATTAGAGGGCTAAGCCAGGGCCAAGGTCTAGGGACAGGAAATTGCCAGAACCAACAAGGAAGCCAGTATAGACAGGCACAGGTGACCACCTAGATCATAGAGGGCATGTAAAGACTTTGCATCTTCTTGATACCTGCCTCAGCCGCCCCAGACAGGCACTGTCACTCTCCTCAGTCCTCCCACAGCAACCAGCTGTCATGCTCCTGGTGACTCTCTTATCTTCTGCCTCTCTCACTAGGCTTTCACCTCCTCGATGATGGCAGTCAGACCGGGCCCATCTGGTATACCCTGGGCCTGTCCCAGTGCTTAATACCCAGTAGGAGTTCAGTGCATGTTACTTGCACCAATGATTATGATAATAACTTTCTATTTGATTGATTTGAGTTTCATTTCATACACAGGCTAATAAGATCCATGAGAAGGCAGATGTGTCTGTGACATTCATATCTGTCACCCTAAGGCCTAGTCGGTACCAGGTACATAATAAGTGCTCAATAAACATTGACGGAATACAAGAAGGAGTAGATTATATATGATTAGCACTTTCCTTGATTTCTGGTCAGGCAGATTTCTCTTCTCAGCAACTTCTCTTAAAAAAAAGAGGAAGGAGAAATTGCAAAGGAATATCTGCCCTTTTTTCTAGAAGATAGCCTGTGACAAATCTGAGCTGGTGGCTGATGCAAGGATGTGCTACGCATGCAGGTCACATTGTAACACGTCATTGTAGACAACACATGCTTGCATAACCCAGGGTTATGCGTGGGTTATGTATCTTTGGAAGGAAAAGGGTAAGGACATGAATAAATAAATATTATTTGTCAACTAGCTGGTTGATTCCACAAGTAGCTCCCCTTGTCTCCTATCTCCCACACTAGAGGAACTCAGGAATCTGGAGATGATCATATGGGAATAGGATGAACAAATATGCAGCCTGGGCAAACAAATACATATGAAGCACCAAAAAGTATCCAGCAAATGCCTTCCCTGAGGTTCAAGAGATATAGTTCAACCCATACAGAGTGGAAAGTGTGGTGCAGGATTCAGAGGGGTGTTCCTACTACCTCAGCTTTATCCCTCGCCTTTGAGAAAATCCTGCTTAGAAACTATCCCTCCCACTGCAAAAAGTATCATCCCCAAACCCTATTCCTCATGTGCGCTCCCAGACCCCAGCAGACTCTTGGTCCCTGATGCTTCACTTCCTTCCAAAGTCCAAGCATTGCGTTAGCTACAGACTTCAATATGAGTTGTTAGTTTTCCCTGTTTGGTTTGGTGTTGTTGTTGAGTAGGGAAAAGGGGAAATCTACAGGTCCTAAGGAGAAGAGCATGGGCCATTAAGGCCCTTGTGGATTGACCACCAAGTAGGAGGAAAAATAAAATAAAATAAAAAGAAACCCAAAGGATGGATAGTTACATGGATAAAGTAAAACTCTTTTCAATCAATTATTTTATATTTTATGCTTATATAAGTACTTGCCTCTTTTCCTGCTTTGAGTTAAAACAGGAAATTAAAAAAAAAAAAAAAAAGGGAAAATCTTTCCTAGTGCCTTGGTCTTAGAAGGTCGAGGATCTAGGGAGCAGGAAGATGAAGAGAAAAGGAGAAAGTAAAAGGTTTGATGTGACATTGTGGAAAGGGATTGTGCTTGGGGTAGCATACAAATATGCTTTGAGTACTAAACATAAATATGTTTCTATTTGGACTCTGCCCTTTTGATCCAAAAAGATCATGCCTTTTTCATCTTTGACTCCTCTAAAGTTCAGCACAGGGACCTGCTCAGAGGAAATACCCATCGAATGTGTCCTGAATGACTCAACAAAGGGAAAAAGGTCTCAGTGACTTGGCATGGAATAATAACTGAAATGCATGGACTGTGCATTTGATTGGGAGTCTTTGCTTCTAACACTTCATCTCTTCTTAGCTGTGTGACATCCACCAGGTTATTTAACTTTGATAAGCCTTAGTTTCCTTCCCTGTAGAATGTTTCCTGTGAAGAGACAATGAGATGATGTAGGCTAAGACCATGACAAATGATGGTTTATTATTTTTATTGATGTTAGTACTTGATGGAGATTTCTCACTGCTTGTGGAAGAGGGGCACCCAGCGCACCTTTAGGATCACAGACAGCTTACTCCAGGTTGATTTCTAAATATCTTACATCTTTGAGTTAAGAGTTTTCCACCAGGTGAGAAGGTGGGAAGTGAATGGCTGACAGAGCCCCTGTTACTTTGTATGCTGGGGTTTAATTCCCATAGTGTTTCCTTCACTAGAAGAGCACATGTCACCTTTGCCAGAGCTACTGGGATTGAGTGTGAAAGGGAAGTAGTGACTCAGGGTTCATGAGGGGAAAAACGTGTTTTCTAAGGCTTTAGAACTCAGTTCAGAGCTGTTGTCCGTGTGGTTTTCTGGTTCCTTCTTCAGCTTCCTCTACTCCCAGCCCTACACATTCATACATTGCGGTCACAGTGACCTCAGTTCCCTCTGAATCTTTTTAGAAATATTGCCCAGGCCCTTATGCAGACTTAATCTGTTTTGAAAGGCATTTTATTCTAGCTCATACCATCTCAAAACCAGAAACATACTTTGCACATATATATATTTTGCATGGCACTTTACCCTGTAGCAAAAATCAACTAATGGAAGGAAGAAAGAAACAAAAGAAGGAAGAGAAAGAGGAAGAAAGGGAGACAAATAATAAATAAACTTGATAACAAAATAAATTGTAAGAACTAAAGATTGTTAAACTCTCTATAACATGACTCCCCAAACTAAATAAAATTATTTGACACTAAATAAAGCACAATGTGAAGCTCAAAAGTAAGAAACCTAAAAAAAAAAAAAAAAAAAAAAAAGAGTTCTCGTTGTTCTCATTTTCTAAGGACTGAAGGGAATCTTCTCCCCATTTCCTTCCTTTTGTGGCAGAGGAGCTCTAGTAAGGTGCTCTGGGACTCCTCAGTCAGGGCTGCCCACCTGCCTCAGGGCCTCTCAACAGACATCCGCTTTGCTTCCACTGACCACAAGCCTTTGCTTCTACCTCTGTCCCAGTGCAGCTGGACAGCACATGCCAGAGGATGGACCATTCTAAAATCTCTCTTCTACTCTTGGTAGGTGGTTTCCATGGAGGTCCCTCAGTCCTGTGTTAACTCCTTCACCTTTAAATGTGCTGAAAAGGAGCTTGAAATTAGACTCAGAGCCATATGGCAAAGCTGAGGGGCAGCATATGGTGGCAGATTGCTCAGTGCTGATCTATAGCATCTTTAAGCTCACCTTCCGTCTCTCTTTACACAGAAGGCAGTGATAGGGTTGGAGTTCTGTACTTCGAATTGCTCTGTTCTTCAGGTGGGAAAATGAGATTCATAATACAACATCTATGGTAAAATTTGTTTTAGTTTCTTGGTCATGCTGGAGGTAAAGTAAGCAAAATGTCTGTATTCCAACTTGTGATCAATGAGACATAAACTGTTAGGAGTAGAGATGCAATCTGTGAACTTGAGCTATGGTCTGTCCCTTGGAAATGTGACTTTAAGCCAGTTTAACTAAGTCTCCCCTGCAGAGTTAGGTCATGCCAACATAAACTGTAGACGGGGACAAATAAGTCCCATGGAAACAGGGAGCATAATGCTACCTGGTTATCACAGTGAGTTGACAAGTGGAGAGAGAAGTTCTGTGGCCCAAGTTGGGAAGCTGTTTTTTTTTAACAAGCTGAAAGACCTGATAAGAAGGAGGTACAAAAGAAAAGTGGGGAGTCAACTTCTAGGAATTAAAGAGATAGAATAAGCATGCATAAGGAAGTAAATAATTCAGGGTCTGTCTCTGAAAATGCTGGGCCACAGCATGTCTTCCTCACCTCACTTCACAACCAATACCATCATTATTACAAAGACAAAGAATACTATCATAATTGAGTCAAATTCCAGAAAGTTGACTGAGCCAACTGGTAGTGGTTTGGCCGTGCCCCAACAAAAATTTTATGGAGTCAAGTTTTCAAGAAGGAAAGCTTTTGTTTCCATGAGTAAGTACATTTTTTTTTTCTTTGTGAAAACTAAAACTTAATTATACAACTGCATTTTTTCATATCATTAAATCTGGCAGAGCTGGAATTCAAAACCAGATTTTCTTTAACTCTAGCTGCATAATTACACTATGTTATCAAACAAATAAACCAACAAACAAGTAGACAATGGGAAAATCCTTTAATATGGAAAAAGGGAGAACCAACACAGAATACCCTGGGGAAGAAAGAAACATGAGAGAGAAAGTGTTTTAGAACTCTGAAATACAAGACAGTGAGATTCTTAAGATCATCACCATTGCCATCATTAATTGAGCTTCAGTCCATAAACCAGGGAGTAGCTTTGATAACAATGCATCACTGAACTGTCACAGCTTTAATGAGACCTAGCACACCATTCACTTAAAGTGTACAGTTCAAAATTTTTTTTTACTATATTCACAAAGATGTTCAGCCATCACCACCATCAATTTTAGAACATTTTCATCACCACAAAAAAAAATCCCCAGGCCCTTTAGCTATCACTGTCCTATCTGATGTCTACTGCCCTAGCTCTAAGAAACTACTAACCTACCTTCCGTCTCTATAGATTTACCTATTCTGGATATTTCTTTTAAATGAATTCTTATCGTATGTGGTATTGTGTGACTGGCTTCTCTCACATAGCATACTGTTTTTGAGGTTTATCTATTGTATGGATATACCACTATTTGCTTGCCATTCACTAGTTGGTAGACATTTGGTTTGTTTCCACCTTTTGATTATTACAAATAATATTGACATAAACATTTATGACCAATTTTTGTGTATACATATTTTAATTGCTCTTGGAGTGGAATTGCAGAATAATATGGTAACTGTTTTTAATCACTTGGGGAATGGCTAGACTGTCTTCAAAAGTGACCATTTTACATTCCTGCCAGCAGTGTCTGAGGGTTCAAATTTCTGCACATCCTCACCAACACTTGTTACTGTCTTTTTTTTATTATATCCACTCTAGTGAGTGTGAAGTGCTATCTCCCTGCGGTTTGGATTTGCATTTCCTGATTAGTAATGATGTGAGGCATCTTTTCAAGTACTTATTGGCTATTTAAATATCTTCTTTGGAGAAACATCTATTCAAGTTCTTTGTCCATGTTTTGAGTTGTCTTTTTATTATTGAGATGTAAATGTTCTATAGCTATGTATTCTAGATATTAGTCTCTTATCAGTATATAACTTGCAAATATTTTCTCCCATTCCATGGGTTGTCTTCACTTCCTTGACAGTGTCCTTTGAATCACAAATATTTTTAAGTTTTGAAGTTCAAATCACCTATTGTTTCTTTTGTTGCTTGTGCTTTTGATGTCATACCTAAGAAGCATTGCCAAATCTGAGGTCATGATGATTTATCACCATGTTTTCTTATAAGAATTTTATAGTTTTAGCTCTTACATTTAGGTCTCTAAACCATTGTGAGTTAATTTTTTTAATACAGTGTGAGGTAAGCATTCAGTCTTTTGCATGTGGTTATTCAGATTTCCCACTAAGATTTGTTGAAAGACTAATCTCTTCCCATTGGCATTCCTGCTGAAAATCAGTTGGCCATGGACACATGGGCTTATCTCTGAACTTTCAATTCTACCATCATATCGATCTATACATCTGTCTTTATGCCAATACCACACTGTCTTGATTGCTGTTGCTTTGCAGTAAGTTTTGAAATTAAAAAAAAAAAAAAAAAAGTCAGTCCTCCAACTTTGTTCTTTTTCAGATTGCTTTGACTCTCCTGGGTCTCTTAAAATTCCATGCAAATTTTAGAATCAGCTTGTCAGTTTCTATAAAGAAGCCCCCTGGAATACTGATAGAGATTGCATTGAGTCTCTAGATCAGTTTGGGGAATATTATTGTCTTATCTATTTAAAGTCTTCTAATCCATCTAACAATCTAGTGATTGTTTCAGTTCAATTATTGTACTTTTCAACTCTAGAATTTCCTTTTGGTTCATTTTTATAATTCTATGGCCTACAGTTTAGCCATTGTATCCCCAATGAATCTAACAATATCTTCCCAATTGCCACCCATCATAATCGCTACTGTTTTTTGAGAGCACTCTTGAGCTTGAAATTCCCCACAGTCTTGTAAATGAATTCAGTTCCTTTGGCAGGAGGTTAGGAACTACTTGTTTTAAGGCTTACTTCTTCCCCTAGGCAAAATCCAGGGGGAGTATATCTACAGAGCTCCTCATGCTGTCATTCCAGAAGTGGAACTCAAAAGTGGGTAATTTTATATCAATATTAATGTCCTAAAAGTAAGGCAAATAATCATAGCACAGGCAATGGACAAGAACAGTAAAGAGGTAAATGAGGCTTAAAGAAAGGAAAAAGGAAGAACAATAAGAAAGGCACATGATAGAGGAAGAAATGGCAGTAAGAGAGAAAAACAGATGGAAAAAGCAGTACAAAACTGCCACATTTGACCCATGTTGGTTCAGAATGAACTTAAATATGCAGAAACTGACATAAAGTTAATATCCCTCACTCTAGCCCTTCATCACATACTGACTGACCTTCCAGCATCATCTAAGTATTTCAGGTGTTCGTGTATCAAGTTTCCTAAAAGAGACCTTGAGAACCCTCCTACACTGTTGATGGAATGTAAATTGGTGCAGTCGCCATGGAGGGCAGTGTGAATGTTCCTTAAAAAACTAAAAATAGACTTATCATATGATCCAGCAATCCCACTCCTGGGCATACATCTAGAGAAAAATATAATTCAAAAGACACATGCACCCCAATGTTCATAGCAGCACTATATACAATAGGCAAGGCATGGCTACAGCCCAAATGTCCATCAACACATGACTGGATAAAGATGTGGTGTATACACACACACACACACACACACTACAATTGAATACTACTCAGCCATACAAAGGAATAAAATAATGCCATTTGCAGCAACATGGATGGACCAGCAATTGTCATTCTAAGTGAAGTAGGCAGAAAGAGAAAGAAAAATACCACATGATATCACTTATATTTGGAATCTTAAAAAAAGGCCACACACAAACTTATCGACAGAATAGAAACAGATTCACAGACGTAGAGAACAAACTTATGGTTACCCAGGTAAAGAGGGTGAGAAGGAATAAATTGGGAATTCAAAATTTGCATCTCTTGGGGAGTGATGGAAATGCTAGGTATCTTGATTGTGGTAGTGGTTTTCTTGGTGTATACATCTATCAAAATTCATCAAAGTGTATATCTGAAATATGTATAGTGTACTGTACAGGAACCATACCACAATAAAGGTGTTAAAACAACTGTGACCTTGAATTTGTACAAAAGTCATGCCTCTCCCCCTTCTGTCTCAAAATATATAAATGCTCCCTATCTTTGAAGGATCAGCTCCAATGTTACCTCCTCCATGAAGCATCATCTTATGTACCCACAGCCATCTTGATGTCTGTTCTCTCCATTCTTTCATGTTTTTTAAATAATTCATCTGTATTTCTTTTGTGAAATTATCATCTTTACCTCTTCTCCAGAGCTCCCTGGCTCCTTTTTATTCCAAATCTAATCCTCTGAGATGCCCTCAGAGATCCTTCCAATGTGTTTCTCTTTTCTTACACTAACCAGGGTAAACTTAGAATTGATAACCCTAATCAATACAGATAGAGAATTTTTTTTTAAATCATGGAGGGAGACTGGCACAATGATATGCTCATAGTCTTCATCAAATGAATGAATAACACTGAATGAATGAATTGAATAAATGATTGTCAGAAATAGTGAAAAGCAGAGCCCAGAAATGAACCCACAAACTTTTGGTCAACTAATCTTCGACAAAGGAGGCAAGAATAAACAATGGAACAAAGACAGTCTCTTCAGCAAATGGTGTTGGGAAAACTGGACAGCAGCATGTACAGCAATGAAGCTAGAACACTCCCTTACACCATACACAAAAATAAACTCAAAATAGATCAAAGACTTAAACATAAGACAAGATACAATAAACCTCCTAGAAGAAAATATAGGCAAAACATTATCTCACATACATCTCAGAAATGTTCTCCTAGAACAGTCTACTCAAGCAATAGAAATAAAAGCAAGAATAAACAAATGGGACCTAATGAAACTTACAAGCTTCTGCACAGCAAAGGAAACCGTAAGTGAAACAAAAAGACAACCTACAGAATGGGAGAAAATTTTTGCAAATGAAACCGACAAAGGCTTGATCTCCAGAATATATAAGCAGCTCATACGACTTAATAAGAAAAAAACAAACAACCCAATCCAAAAAATGGGCAGAAGACTTAAACAAGCAATTCTCCAAGGAAGACATACAAATGATCCATAGGCACACGAAAAAATGCTCAATATCACTAATTATCAGAGAAATGCAAATCAAAACTACAATGAGGTATCACCTGACACCAGTCAGAATGGCCATCATTCAAAAATCCACAAATGACAAATGCTGGAGAGGCTGTGGAGAAAGGGGAACCCTCCTACACTGCTGGTGGGAATGCAGTTTGGTGCAGCCACTGTGGAAAACAGTATGGAGATTATGGAGATTCCTCAAAAGACTAGGAATAGACTTACCGTATGACCCAGGAATCTCGCTCCTGGGCATATACCCAGAAGGAATCCTACTCCAAAATGACACCTGAACCCCAATGTTCATAGCAGCAGTATTTACAATAGCCAAGACATGGAAACAGCCTAAATGTCCATCAACAGATGCCTGGATAAAGAAGAAGTGGTATATTTATACAATGGAATACTACTCAGCCATAAAAACCGACAACATAATGCCATTTGCAGCAACATGGATGCTCCTGGAGAAGGTCATTCTAAGTGAAGTAAGCCAGAAAGAGAAAGAAAAATACCATATGAGATCACTCATATGTTGAATCTAAACAAACAAACAAACATACAAACAAACAAAACATAAATACAAAACAGAAATAGACTCATAGACATAGAATACAAACTTGTAGTTGCCAAGGGGACAGGGGGTGAGAAGGGATAGACTGGGATTTCAAAATTGTAGAATAGATAAGCAAGATTATACTGTATAGCACAGGGAAATATATACAAGATCTTGTGGTAGCTCACAGAGAAAAAAATGTGACAATGAATATATATATGTTCATGTATAACTGAAAAATTGTGTTCTACACTGGAATTTGACACAGCATTGTAAAATGATTATAAATCAATAAAAAAATGTTAAAAAAAAGTTTAAAAAAAGAAATAATGAAAAGTGCATATTATCAGATTGAGAAACTAAGGAAAGTAACTCAGTAAGTTTGTGGAGAGTGAAGACAGAACAGGAAAATAGAGGATTCTGTTCCTTGTAGCTCTGTTACTAAAACATGCTATGTGATCTTGGGCAAAGCACCTTTATGTCTACTTCAGTTACTTCATCTATAATGATGGGAGGTATAATAAGTTTTTTTTCTGCTCATTGTTTCTGGGATGCTGTGAAAAGAGGCCTATGATAAAAGCACAACTGAAAGGGCAACAAATTCTCAATTATAAATGTAAGAGCAGGACCATTTAAGAAAATTAAGTGAACAAATACAAGGAGAAGGTGACGATAGCTCTATGATGCTACACACTCCACTTCATCTTCCAAAAAGACATTTCCCTTCTCCTCCCTCAATGACACCAGTGCGAACAAAGAGCCTATAACTTAGAAATGTTTATTTTTAAAAGAGAAAGAACACTGGACATAACATCACAGTTTAGAAAATCTTATCTCTCCAGAGTTTTCAGCCTAGATAATTGGACCAGCCTCATCTCGCAGACGCTGCTAGCTCCCAAGTCTATGGAGAAATCTGGTTTAAAATTGCCACTCAGAGCTGTGAGGGACCTTAACATCTCAATTAAAGAGTAGAGATAAGAACAAGATGAGAAGAAAATGAGAAAGTGAACTGGATAATTCTGAGAGGAAGGGAATTTGCTTCCTTCACTGCACAAAACATAAACTTAATTTAAGCAGGGGTTGTCGGATATATTGGCTCCAAATCAAAACATATGAAACTGCAGTAACAAATAGTTCAACAAAAGGTGTCCAAGTTCTCCATGGAGGATTGAAATTTCAATATGTAACTATACAAGGGAAGTCAAGACTCTTCTCCCAGATCGTGGAATGAATTACTCCTGGTTTATGATAAGGTATCCTCCAAATTAGGCCAGGCTTTTTAACAACAGTTTGCCAGCAGCTGTCTCTGACAAATGCCAATAAAATATCAGAATCCCACTGACATCACAAGGGAAGATACCTCCTAAGGCTGTAGCAGGGATATGCATTCATCATGTCAAAATCTGACCTTCAGTAAGCATTTTCATCTAGTTTCTTCTCTGTTCATGTGGAATTACCTACTGAAGGAAAAACATACTTCTTAGGAGAAGAGAAAGAAGCTGTAATCTTGCTCTGAAAATAATTCTTTCCTAAACAGTTAAGAATCATTCCTCAGCTCTTGTGTAAGCAATTATGATCAAATTTGGAGAAAATAAATAAAGAGGACTGGAGAACAATTCATGCAGCAGATTCATTCCGCTTAAGGCACAGTGATGGAATGGAGATGGAGTACGTTTTGGACCCAGGCAATTTGAGTTTGAATCTCTGCTTCCCAGTTGGCCAACTGCAGAACTCTGGGCCATCTGTAAAATGGGGATAAAAGTACTCTTCTTAGGAGGTTGTCAAAAGGATGACATGAAAAAATAACATGCAAAACACCTAGTACCATGCCTGGCATATAGTAGGTGTGCTAGATGTGTAAAATACCACTGTTTTCATTTTTATTTTTTTCAAACTACAAATTAGCATTTTCCATGCCCCTAATTTTCTTCTCTGGGTATTACCGGTGGAGCTAGAGTAAGTAATGACATTGACCCCTAACTGAGACTGTCTGGTCTACCTCATTGCTCTTTGTTTAGCCTTCCTTTTAGCTTGTTTGTATACTTGGCCAGTGGTACTAGGGTTAGAGGGAAGGGTACTAGACCCAATGTCAGGAGACTTGAATGGTTCCCTAACTCATTTGCAATATGATCTTGAACACATCACTAGACCTTTCAGACACTTAAATAGCCTGTCTGTAAATAGGACTCATAATCCAAGCTCTGCACTCTACTATCTGGTTTTTAAAAAGAGTTCACTAACTTGAGTCTACTCCCCAAATTACCCACCTACCTTACATGAAATTCCCAACACTTCCCTTAAGTTTATATAGCATTTTACAATTTAGAAAATGCTTTCACATTCATTGACTCATAACAAGCTCTATCAAGTAATTTATCTGCCTGGTACTGTGATGTGAGAAAAATCAAGCTTCTTTTCAACTTGAACCTTTTCAATTGAACCAATTAAATGAGGTAAGAAATCCATAAAAGGGCTTTGAATAGTTCCAGACATATAGTAAGGCCAGTACATGCAAGCTATGGTTGTCATATCTCAAAGTAACTTCTAGATTTTTGATAAATGAGGCTATGTCATATCTCCCAAAGTGCATCTCTGCAAATCTCAAAGTAGATAGGACAACGCTGGATACAGAAAGGATGGATCCAATAAGTCAATACCGACTAAATGGATACATTGATTGTAAAAGTATCTTGAAAGCTAAACATCATTTTAAATAGTACAGATTAGTTAACTTTACTGATATAATTGAACAGATATTCACTTGGTTCCACAAGTCACATTATATGCATATTCACTGTGTATGTTACTCTGCCAATTAAATTTCAATATGTGATGACCAATGTAGAGGCACCTATATTAGGAGACAATTTTGTGTGAATAAAAATATCTTGCACTCAGTAAAAAAAAAAAAAAAAAAAAAAAAAAAAAAGCTAAACATCTTTCAAATATTTGATAGTATCCTTCAGAAGTGAGGAGAAGAGAAATATCTTCCTAGAACACAACTACATTAAATAATTGTGTGTGTGTATGTGCATGCACACGTGTGTGTTTTTAACAGTACTTCCTCTAGTCAATGTCTAGCTGACAAAAAGACAGCATATCTTCAGAGAACTCTGTGACTCTGCATTCTAAAGCATTCAATGCTAAAATGAACCACAGACTTCATGAAGTCCAGTGAGGAGCCAAGACCTTTCCAGGCTCCTCTGACTCCAGTAGAAGTGAACAGACAAGAGCACACACTGGAGTTGCTTAGACCTTTTCATTCTACTCGTTCAATTCAAATGTCATCTCTGTTAAGCTTTCCCTGGACAACCCATCCAGAAATATTGAACCCCTCTTCTGAGTATGAGAGGAACGTTATCTGTGCTTCCCCTAATTTTCACATTTGAGCCTTCTCTGATATTACTTAGACATGTCTTATCTTGAGGCAGTATGATGTAGTGGCAAAAGCATGGATTTCAGAATTAGGCAGATCATGGTTTAAATTCCAGTTCTGTTACTTACCATCTGAGTGTCCTTGGGCAAATTCTTTGAGTTAATGGAACCTACATATAAAAGCTCTCACTGGGAGAGCAAAATAAAACAGTACATGTAGATGTTCAGCAAATGTTAGTTTCTTTCTTTTCACCCTCTTCTTTTTCTTCTAACCGTGGGACTGTAGGTTCCTTGATAACACTCTTCTATTATATTGAAATGCCCTCCTCAGAGAAGATGAACTTTTTTTTAAAAAATGTTCTTTTGCTTAGGCACTCTTTGAACATCCTTTGCAAAGTTAAATACTCTTAAAACCCAGAAACTCTCTTTCTACTCCCACCCATCCAAAAGGGAGGATACAGAGTTTTGCGTTGTGTAGTTACCTTTAGAAAAGTATACAGAAACATTACATATTTTGGTCTCATTCTTTTCTGATACCCTAAAGCATCAAATGAGTGTAAATAAATACGTACATTTATACATAAAGAAATAAATACCCTAGGTACATCTATAGTGCTTATTCCTGGAGAAGTAAAATCAATTAGTTTATAGAGGCCTTCAAAGAGTTATTGTATAAGACATAAGATTAAATGAAAGAAAATCATAGATTACACCTGAATTTCAGCCTTTACATTCAACAAGAAGTGTGTGGTTTCATAGGCGACCAAAAGTTAGGAATAGTTCATTGAAATACAGTTTTACTTTATGCAATGGTAATTGGGGCCTAAAAGTAAAATACACATACACACACACACACACACACATACATAGACACATGCACGCATGCACACACGCACACACACACACACAAACACACACACCCACCACAGTCAGGGTCCTGAATCAGTCTTTACTCCTGGGGGGAAAGAAGTAATTAAATTGACAGGTAACGAACATTCAAAGATAATTACCGGTAATACTCAGACATACATCAGATGATTAATAGCAATAGATTCCATAGAGGTGATTAATAAAGAGGCAGGCGGGGTAGAGGTAATATATAAATGATTAATAATGAAACTCTTCAGTCCTTGAAGGAAGGAGGAGGGAGGATGGAGGAGTCTGTCTTTCCCTACAGCTGCCACAGAGAGGGTTTTGTGGCACTGAGAAAACCAGGGAGAAGCTGAAGGCAGAAACTTGCAAACACATTATTCACAGAAGACTTGAGTAAGTCATTTAATTGCTCTGTTTCAAAGTCCTTGTCTGAAAATGGGACAAGATGATTTCTCAGGCCTTTTCTACCTTTGTTGAAAGTGATTATCACTGATTTCTTTAAGTGTCTGTTTTTAGATAATGAACACAGTGAATGAGACACTCAAGGAAGATCGGGTCCACCTTTTTATATTAAAAAGGTTTAATATAAAAGGTTAAGAGAGACAAATATTGAATATTTGCCAACAATTGAAATTAAGAATCTCTGAGATTCTAACCTCAAAGTGTTGATTCATGCACCGGAAAGCATGTGTCGAACAATGGTCTATTAACCACATTTATCTAAATTCAGCAATTGAGCATGGCTCCATCATTCTAAATAGGATGCCTTTTAAAGCTTACTTCTCTGAGAAATTTCAGCAAAAACTTTTCTTTCAGAAAAGTAATCATTCTGTAACGGAATAGAGACCAGTTAGAGAGTTGTCTGTTGTCCATCTTATACATGGTATTCTCAGAAGTTTTCTCCCCTCCCCCCAATTTTCCTTGATTCCTTTGATTGGTAAGCCTTTCGATCCAATGCACAAAGTAACAAAAATGGAGAAGAGACATTTCTCTATGAGAAATGGCTGAAAAGAAGTGGATCTAAATAATGGAATAGAAGGGATATCTTTGGGAAAGCCACTGATCTAGTCCTTCCATTTTGCTGACAAGGAAAATGAAAACATTAAAGTCATTTCCCCAAAGATAAGCAGTTGGAGGGAAAACTATTATTAAATCCAGTTCAATACTAGACACTGGACTTAGAATAAAAACATCTGAGTCATTTGTCCCTGCTCTGTTACTAACTGTGCACTTGAGAAAGTGACATTAACTCTCTCTGGCTGTCTCAGGGTGGTCTTCAAGGGCTGTCAGCACAGACATTCCAAGACTCTTTTCTGATTAGACACGTTTGTGAAGAACAGACCATGTTAGCTTTAATCCCAAACCTATGAGGATAGGGAGGTGGAAGAATTTTTTCTTTCCAAAGAAATTCTCATTTCGTATTCCAGATGAAGAGAGAGCATCCTGATGAACAGACCCCTACTGTTCCAGGATTTGTTTTTCCCTAATGCTTTTAGGTCCTTGACTTTTAGTTCATGTTTTTTTCGGTTGGTTGGTTGTTTTTAAGTGTTGTACTTTCTTGCTATGTGGAGATGTCTCAGGGAAAAAGACATTTGGCTAAATATTTTGAGACATTGGCTATTTATTTTGATTATTTATAAGATCTGCATACATTTTAAAAGTACGCTTGAATAATTTAATAGAAAGATTACCTATTATATAGCTGCCAATGGAACTTTGCTGTTCCCAGATTGTGTCAGTTTTGGCCATATCTTCTGCCAAAATTGTAAGAGCCAAATTTCTTTCCCAACTTTTGTCCCTGTAAATAAAATCTATTTCATATTTGACAGTTAAAATGATGTGGGGGGAAGAAGACAGACAAATCTATCCTTGAACACTTCTCATTAAATCCTCAAAACCTCTTTGCAACTCATCCTTAATGCTTTAGACAAAATTATATTATTAAAAATGTCCAGCATTGCCAAAATGTATTGTTTTCTGCTCGCTTGGTCATGAGACCTGAAACCTAGAAAAGGTCTTCATTAGGATGTAAGCATTTTGGAGTATCTTGCAGAACCTATTGTTGATTTAAAGGATAAAGGAAATACACAAAGAACAGAAATGCTCCACAGTTTTGACATCATCATCATCCTATCATCATAATCACCATCATCATCAGAGCACACTCTCTTAGCATTATTCTCTTTCGGGCACTGTTTTGAGTACTTTACACATACACTACCATCATGAAGTACAAGTGAAAATGTATTCACAGCTTGAGTTATAAAAACTCAACTTGTAAATGTCCTATTGAAAATTTCCTCTTTTGACCACTCAAATACAGATCCATCCTACAAAAAGCTGTCTTGGAATAAGAGTACCACCCAGTGGTGATTTTTTTTTTTTTTTTGGTCCATTAAGTTGAATATATATATTTTTCCCCATTAAGACTTCTTTTTTAACCCTCTCCAGTAGGGATAGTCATATGGCCTTTCACTAGGTAAGGTTTAGTTATTTCAACCTCAGATGGCTTCTCTGTGGTAGATTATAGTATTGGATCATGCTTTTCCTTCCTTCCCAACCTCTGTCATTATTCACTGAGCACAAATTATGCTTCTTCACTCTAATCACTTGGGGGTTGGCTATGTGATTTTCTTGGCCAATGAAATGTGTGTGAATGTGAAGTGCACCATAGCAACCAGAGCTTTCACACTAGCTCCTGTTGTTTGACTTGGCTTCTTGCACTCCCATCCTGCACCTTAAGAAGATCATACCCTTGTAGGCACTGCTCCTTAAACCTGAGACATGGAATGAAAGACAGATGGAGCCCACCGGAACCACCAACTCATAGCTTGAACCAGAGCCTCCCAGTTAACTTGCAGACCTGTGAAAGCAAAACTGTTCGCTGTATACCACTGAGATCTGAGGCATAGTTTGTTACTCAGAAGTGTTGTAGCAGTGGCCACCTAATACGTTTTTAAATATCCATAAGCATTGAAAATTAACTGCATCGCTCCCCCTGCTTCCTCCTCCAGATCTTGTTACATTCAGTAAATCTACATTCTTCCTTCAATTATTTCCCCAGATTCTATTCATGAGTCTCCAAATTCTCTAACAATGGACAATAAACATATATAAGTTTTTCTGATAAACCTTTGTCAAAAGAAAATATTAAGGAAAACTTAATTAGAAATGTAAAAGATAGCTTTAAAATGACTTAAATACAATGTTATCATCTTCATATTTTCTTTCAATGCTGTTCTTTTAACACTATATCCAGATTACCTGGGCTTGTTTCCTGTCTCCAACCCTGACTAGCTACAAGGTCTTCGACAAGTTTCTTAACCTCTTAGTATCTCAGCTTTCTCACAGATAAATGGGTATAAAAGTATTATTTACTGGGCAAGGTTCTTGGCAAGATAAAGTTAGTTCAGAGATGAAAAATGGTAAAAGTCTTGGAAAATGGTAAGAACTCAAAAAGTTCAGCAGTTGATTTCATCATCATCATTATCCATCACACTTCAAAGCCAGTGGATGGTGTTTGGCCTGTCTTCTGGTTTAGTTGTTTGTGAGTATGCTTGATATGAGAAGATACCTCTAATTCCTTCTAATAGGAAGATGCAGCTACTACCTATAATTCTAGACAGTGTATTACTATACTCAAGTGCTTTAATAGTCTTGAAATAATATAGTCCTTAGAAGATCTCTCTGAGGGAAAAAACGGAAGCAGTAATGATCAAATTTTAATGATAAAGAACATAAGGCTGAAAGAGGTTAAAGGATTTATATGGAAATCTCATGAGTAGTTGTGTCAGAGCCTGGGTGGAAAGAACTGGTTTATAAATAGACTCGTGGGAAAAATATTAGTTAAAGTGAATATAAAAGTCCTTAACAGGCTTCTAGTGCTTATGTTTCTCTCGGAAAGCCTGGATCCTTTTCCTTCTCCTCCCCCCTCTGAAATATATGTCCACCTCTCACTGTCAATATGTGGAGGTGGCTCGGAACACAGCAACTAGGGAGTGAATTCAGGCCTTGGACATTTGGTCCCCAGGAATTCAACTGTCTCTACTGTATTGATCACTCCTGATCTTTAAGCCCTCTGCTAGATGATTTTCCTATATTCTGTAACATTCCAACCTTATATTTTAACTTTTGTAACCTGTCCCTTCTGATTTATCCTGTTTAGAACCTATCTGTGCGTATCTTGCTTATTTCCCTCTCCATGTATCTAGCCTTATCATATTCTTTATCAAGATTGTCTACGGTTCCTCTTTAGCAGGACAGCATTTTCTTGAACACCTTGGCTGAAGTTCGTGGCTTCCAAAAAGATATTTCTGATTTGTCCCAACTTACGTTGACCCATTTTCTTAAGTTTGTGAGCCCTCAATACTTCTACATGGTAAACACCAAAAAAGATAGACATGAGAGCATAGTTATTACAATTAGAGGAAAAATGTTCATATGTATATGTGCAGCCAAAGATGTGATTAATATTTTTTCAAAAGAATTAAAATATAATATTAAGTACTTTGAGGAAAATTAATCTTTGATGAGCCATGTTATATTTCAGTATTTTTCATGACTCAAGATGACTAAGGGGAAGAAAGTAACATTAATACCAATATTCTTATATTTGATATTCTTCATGCTTTGTTAAATATCCCTGTAGCAATCACATGAGTGAAACAGAATAGACATTAATACTTGAAAATAAAAGTATTTTTCCTCGCTATAGGATGGAACTATATGGCCATCCTAGAAAATTTGGAAAATGCTGAAGAAAAAAATAAAGGAAGGAAAAACCCTCTTTGACCCACCCTACTCTGACATATTGGTGCAATATTTGACATATTTTTTCTAGTGTTCCTTTTATTTTACATATTTTATTTAAATTTATTTTGTCTGACAGTATAAAATTTGAAATATGTAACAACTGCATGGACAGATATGATCTCCATTTCACATACAAAGGAATTTCCACTTACAAAGGTAAGCGACTCACTCAAGTTTGCAAGTGGGTATAAGCCAGAAAGACTAATCTCTTCAATGTCCTGTAAATACTGTGCTTGTATCCTTATTTTTGTATTTTCCCTACAACCTCTCTTCTCCTTGCCTAGAGAATTTACTCTTACTTTTCTGCCTAAGGAATTCTGTTCACCCTTAAAACCCACATCAATGTAGTATACAGGATTTACATTTTGGAGTCAGATCGGTATGACCTTGGACAAGGTGCCTATGAACGTCTAACCTTAGGTCCCTCATTATGAAGTGGACCTAACAAGTGGCACGAGAATTAAATGAGATAGTGCATGTCCATGACTAGTAACTGGAGAGCCAGGATTTAAACCTCGTCTGCATGATTCTGCTGTATCATGCTACCTCACAAAGATTAGCAGTTCTGTAACAGTGCCTCTGTCCCAACTGCTCCCTATGAATCTCTGCAGGAAAACTGTCTGTCATAAAGAAATGCTGTCTTTAGAAGTGCTCCACACCAGCTCTGTGGCCTCGGGCCAACTCTCACCCCCTGATCCTCCTCGGTTCTTGTTTGCACAATAGGGTAACCAGTAGTGCTTACTTACTTCATGACATTGTTATAGAAATCAAACAAAATGATGCATGCATCTGGCACATATGAGAGTTCAAGAGACAATAGTTTCTCTTATTTCACCCCACAAACAACAACAAAATAATTGGTGATTACATCTAGGTCCCTTTATGTATTCCGTGACTTTTTTCAGCTGCTACAGTTTTCATGCCAGGCTGGAAAATACCCTGTGCCCGTTATCCTCTCCTTAAAAGATGTCAGCAACATTGCCTCAAAGGAGAGCAAAAGAGTTTCTAACACAGGCACTTTCCTATGAAAGGAAAAAAAAAAAGGAAAACAAGAAAGGTATGGGGGATGGGGTCAGGTTGCCACAAGAGATTCCCCCCAGAGAAGACTGCTCACCATCTGTTTTCTTGCTCTGTTGAATCCACACTTGCACATCTGCTCCTAGAGGTGTCTTTGCAAGAAAAAGATGAAAGGAAAACTTCTGGTATAATGTGAGGAAGGGACAGATGGGATATGGAATGAGGAGACAAGTAGGGAGGAGTGAAATAGGCTGTACAAGGAGATTAGGGGAAGGACAGAAAAAGGAAAAGGAGGAGAAGAAAAAAAGAATGAGGAAGTGAAAAAAAGAGGAAATGCAAAAGCAAAGAAGAGGGAAAATATATAAGTAAGGAAATAAATCACAGGAAAGAGAAAAACGAGAAGGAAAGAGAAGGAAAAATGGGAATGATGAAAATTAATGTGGGAAAAGGGGGAAAAGATAAAAGTGATGAAAAGGAGACATAAAGAAAAATTAGAAAGAATGAAAGGTGACTGGATGACTGAAGAGAAAATGAAAGTGATGGGGGCACCAGAAATCTGTGAGGAAGACCGTACAATCACCATATTTAAGAGAGGAAGGGAAGGATTAAGAGGGGAGAAGAGCTGGAATGATCACCTTAAAGTGTTGTTCCCCAAAATAAATACATAAGTGGGCCCAAGAATATTTTTTTTAAAGTGAAATTTTATAGAGAAGCAAAATGCAGAACAAATATAAGCAAGGCTGTTCTTCCTAAAACAGTGGGGGAACCAGAACCTCAGAACTGCCAGCTCCACTTCCACCCAGGCTGACCTGATGTCACCTCCATGGAACTCTAGTTTGTAAAAGCTGGCCTAGATGCACCAGCTTTTATGGGACAACTGGGGGACAACATGTCAACCTGGGGGAAGTGGCCTGAACTTGTCCTTCGCTGAACAAAGTAAGTGAACCAGTCACAAATCAGAGTGTTCTGTGTGCCTGTACTTAGATTAGGGGTGAACAAACCAATGTTTGCGTCAGGTGACTTTCAGGCCAGCTCCACACCAGGAAACGGCAGATCTGTGGGTGGCTCCAACACTCAGCTAAGGAATTAAGGCATTTCATGAACAATGGAGACAGCCTCTCCTTCCCAAGCAGTAGATCACCTCAGGGTCTAATGAGGTACATCTTCAAGATCTATTACATGAACCTAATATACCGGGAAGCAGATGGACCTAGGAAGGAAATGAAACCCACAGCTGCTGGTGCAATCGTTTAAATCAAGATAGTTGAGCTAAGAACCGAATTACCATTGCTGATCCCTCAAACACACTTTGAGTAGCCAGTGAGAGGAGGAAATTCATTGCAAGGCATCATCATTTTTGTAAACACAGATGGAAGTAAAAGGATTTCCGGGGGTGAACGTCTGATTTTCCACTCAGCTTCTTATTAAATGGAAATTCAGAGGCTGGAGTTGAGGTCAAATGCAAGGTCCCATGAAAGAGAAAATACATGCAAATATCTGGAAATTCAAATGCTTGGTCCCAGTGATCTCTGTAACCTGCAACGGGCTATTCAGACTGTCAGTCTATTAAAATCAGATGCATAAGAAGATAAATACATCTAATAGGGGCATTGATAATTTTGAATAGATAATATTAATGCTAACTATAATTATAACCAAGTTTGATTGAACAGTAATAGATGATCTGCTCTTATTATTAGGAACATGTAGTTAGCTTACATTTATTAAGTTCCTACTGTCTGCCAAGCACTTTGCATGTGTCATGTCACCCTTACTCACTGCTGATTCTCCAGTAACTAGAACGTTTCCTAGAGTATAATAGGGGCTTCACTTAGATCTATGAAATAAATACATAAACAAATGAAAACCCCGTCACTGCCCCTGAAGGGTAGTCATTATTATTTCCTTATGCAGAGAAAGCAACAGTTTTGGAGAGACAGTTATGTATAACTGATACCGCTGATATCCACGTGTCAGAATCACCATGGGGGAGGCCTCTTCCTGAGATGCTGCAGGGATGTGTATACATGTATGGATTTCCATGACAACTAGGATTTTGAACGCTTGCTTTGTGCCAAATACTGCATTAGCAATTTTATACATAGTATTTCCTTTCATCCTCCCAACTCCTTACAAGGTAAGAACTGGTACTCCCATTTACACAGAAGGAAAATGGAGCTTTACAAGATTAAATAATCACCCAAGTGCTCATATAAAAGTCTGTAATAGAGGCAGACGAGGCTAACTTCCAATGCCAGGGGATCCATCACAGTGCTATTTACCGTGTCCTCCCTGAATACACACAGAAAACTCACAGACATAACGAGCCATGAATTACAACACCAAGATGTGACTGTACACTTTGTTCTAAAAGGCCAAGTAATGAATGCAAGCCTTAAGTATATTCAAAAGTTTGCAAGGAGTTAGTGAGGAGAAAAACTGTCTACAAACTTTTCTAGATTAGAATGTTCTGGGTTCTTTGATCTGACTACTAATAATTATGCAGCCTTTAATGAACAACTTAGGGACTTTATAAAATGTATTATATCTCTGCAGACTTTGGGCCCTTAAAGAGCAAGAACCCTGCTGTTCCATTTTTGTCTCCCTGATCCCTAGCATAAGACCTGCCATATAGAAGTTCTTAGTGAAGGTTGGAGTTAAATAAATAAGCAAACCAATGGTAGTTGACTTGTACATGCTTCCTTCCAGTTGCAACATGATTACTATAGATGGTTCTAATAAACTTAGAAAATACTTCCATGCTAAACCATCCCATCTGTTGTCTTCTATATAGTCCTAAAGAAAATATAATAGGCACCCCATGCATTCTAGCCCAGATTAAGAAGTTAATAATCCTGGGAAGCCAAGCCCAGTCTTCCTAAACTTACATACCAAAAGTGGTCAATGTGCTGCCATTAAAACTAGATTATACCACAAATCCAAAGTAAGTCTGATAAACAGGTGGCCGCTTTTTCTGAGATTTGACTGGTACCAGTCATTACCAAGAACACAAGTGGCTGGTTTTCCCATGCCAATCAACTGGGTGAGGGGAAAAATGCTGCTTTCTGGAAGTAGTAGCTGAGTGATGTTCTCACCTGTACCCTCTTAAACATCGGACAAAATTTGGTAAGGTCTCTTTGGATAAGATCAATTTTGAACTTTCATATAGCACTTGACAGCCTACCAAGCACTTTTGCTTTTATTATTCCATTTGATCCTTGACAAGCAGGACAGATATGCAAGGGTGGGGAAAAACAGGTTCAAAGAAGCTAAAAGATTTTCTCAAGTGTAAAAGAAAAAATGAGAGGAAAATACTGTATTACATGTCTTCACGATTTTTTCAGTGGAATCTCCTTCCTAAACACGAGGCAGATTCCATCTGCCTCCTAATATTCTGGAGGGCAGCCCAGACCAGTAGAGCTGCAATACTGAGATGTCAGAGAGAAAAGTTTAGGTCCATCTCTGGCCATTGCCATCAGTATGAATTTACATAAGTAGCTTAGAAGCATCAATTCCCTCAGCCATGATATAGGACAGTACTCTGTTTTTCCCAGGATCCCAGTTTGAGGACTAATTATGACACAGCATGGCATATACCTGCACACTGTATGTTGATTCTTTTCCTTCTTCCTGAAGAGTATGCTCACTATACAGGGTAACCTTTCCCATGAGAGAAAGAGAGATACTGAGATACTGTGAACATAGTGATGTAGGCCAGTAGTGCACAGGACCAAGGTGAAGATTCCATGCTAGTTTGCCTAGGAGGCTGCCTGAACTATGTCCTTCTACAGAAGGGAAACAGAAACATTTTTTTTTCTTTATGGCTGATGAGGATCAATGTAATTATAAAGAACCTACTTCAAGGCAACACAGAGACACAGATGGGTGGGTAGACATCTCACTCCAAAGAGCCTCATTAACGGTTCACTAAATTCCACTAGTAACCCTATTCCCTTCAGGGATTTACATCTTAACTTTCACCTTCATCCAGATGCTGATGTAAAAGGAGATTAAATCTGGGGTGGGGGTGGGGGGAGTGAAATTCTAAATAATACTAAAGGAAAGCATATATGGTATACTAAGGTTTCCAAAATGTTTTTCACAGATACATGTCACTGCTTCAACCTCTCCCAACAATCATCTGAGTGAGGAAGGCCTGACTGCCCTCTGCAACTCAGAGATACAACTGAAAGCCACTTGCTAGAAACAATGAGGTTAGGACGTGATACAGTGAAGGACTGGACCCCATCCATAGACACCCCACTCCCTGCTCTTTCATTATGTCCATAACATGCTGAGTTTTCTGTCACCCAGATTTATGAGATGCGCCATATATGAATGGGCTATGGGACTATCCTTTTAAGGTCCCATTACTGTTGTCTGGATCCCAGTTATTGAAGGAAGACCATCCTCAGGTCATGAGAAGAAATGACCCAGGTTCCAATGTCTAAGTCATATAGTCATATACCCTTTCCCATAAAAATTCCATCTGGCCCAGTGCTGTGAATGTTCTTGTATCATCCCCAAACTCAAGGCTTCTATAGAAATGTCTATTTACAGTTCCTTCTCTTGGGCTCACTATGGTGTCTGCCAAAAAGAAAGAACTGTGAAAGAACCAGAGACTCAGCATCTTAATCAATCAGCCATACCCACACAGCACGCGGCATTCTAGCAGATCACAACAGATACTCAGAAACGTTAACTTTTTACTTCTTTATTCACACATTTTATTATAAATGTAATAAACCTTATTCTCAGAGACAATCCCTAATGAATCCCATGAACAACTCATATTAGGCCATGACTAACTACAATTTTCATAAGGTTTAAACAAATTCTATCAAAAGTCTTTTACTAAGATATACCCAGAGGTACAAACAATTCTTAGAAACCTTGTTCAGCCACTGTAGTAAGTTCAAATGACATGCACAGAGTTACATGTTGTTGAAAGTCTAAGATTAATTTCTAAAAGATCAATTAAACACTTAGGCATGTTAAATTCTAATAAGCAATTCCTGCCCTCCCATCATCTGTCAGTATCAACATATACAAAATAAGAGCATGTCTTCTTTTTCCCCATGATAACTGGAAGCCTGTGCATTCAAGGGAAATTGCATAAAAGCCAAGCCAGTTTGACTCTGTAAATGGAAAGAGTTAGAAAGGGCTTTCTCAACTTGGCCCCCATGGGTGGCACAGTGGGGCCTCCCGAGTGACAGGATCTGAAGCTATGCATTCATTTTAACACAGACAAACCAACGAGACTCATTTAGACCCCAACTTACTTGATACAGAATCCTAAAAAGGATGGTTTCCAGGTTTCCTAACATGCAGAGGAAAAGAAGAAAATTAGAAACTGGGTAAGAGATGATTTCCAGACAATAAGCAAGGAGACAGAAAAACCATAAAATGCAGGCTCAAGAATTTAAGAAGCAACATAAAGGAAGCTATTTAGTGAAAGGGCACAATCTCTCTGCGTGCCTCCAGTAGGATGTCCCTTGTGAGAAGACAATGAGATAATGGATGGTATCATTAAGCATAGTGCCAGGTCTGAGGTAAGCACTCCATATAAAGGAGCTACTAAAAGATGCTAAAAAGAAGACATCACGGCAGTATTGTGGCAGGCTACGGTGTCGGAGCAGATACTCATAATGCCAATTTCCAACAGTCACACAGAGGTCAAATGAAGTCTGTCTGTCTCTACTGAAACTTTCCAAAAGTCTATAATCTTCTATTTACAAAGATTTCCATGAAAATTACTTAAAAGGAAAGTGTGTTTTCTTGAAAGGACCAAGCTTCAGTTTTTGAAAAACATCACTTAAATACAATGTCCCATCTTCTGGGAATGTCAGGCCAATAAGAACTGTCCTATTCATGTTAACCAGTGTGATCTTTGTTGTGCTTTTACATTTGATGAGAGTTTATATGTCTCTTATCCCAGATTACCATTCTCCCTTCCCGCTGGTCAGCCAAGTTTTGACTCGGGGCATTATTTGCAGTGGGTCCTTATCTGTACTCTGTATCCACTTCATGTAGTCGTCTAAAGTATAGATTCATTTATGTCTTTATTTATGGCCTATCTCACTCCACAAAGAGTTCCAGGTGGCTTACAGGGAAGCGTACAAACTGATAGTGAGAAATAAATACATAAAAATGAGGATCAGGAAATCTACTTCAGTGGAAAAGTTTGCTTGCAGGTAGGCTGCATCCATGATGGGCCTGGCTGGTACCCAAGTGGCCCAACAGTACCCTAAGTGGTAAGAAGCACCATAGGGTGGCATGGAGAGACAGCAGGCAGTATTTGTATGTCCGGAGGAAAGATAAGCTGACCAAGATCAAAAACTGAATCATCAGAGGGAGTAATGATTTTAGCGACAGTACTATGGTTGTTTTTCAAATCTGTTGCTGAGCCAGCCAATCAGAAGGGTGTATGCACCGTCACTAAACAGTGAAGGCCCCAATTCAGCAAATTCTTTTAAGCATGGTGGGACAGTCTTCACCGCTATGGCCTTTCTAAGAGAATGTGACATAAAGAAGGAGAGTTAAATATCTCCTTCAGCTCACCTGAGGCTGCTGAGAATCTTTTGCTCTGTACTAGCTCAAGTATCAAAGAGCGGTGACACTTGGCAGGCCAGTGGCAACCATGCCTAGGAAAGTTTAGAGCAACAGGAGAAACCAGGGTGCATGGTAGACAGAGGAACAGAAATACTCTCCCAGGAAAGCCATACTGCATGGAAAAGAGGGGACACTGCAGGGGCTGGTGCAACAATGGAAGCCACCAGTGCAGGAGCGCTAAATTAGTGACACCAGTGCAGGAGTGCTAAATTAGTGACAGTGCCAACTGTGTAGACTGCTGCATCTTCTGGATGGGACCAAAAATCTTAGCCTTACCCTTCCTGCTACCCACAAAGGGCTTGCTTTGCTCACCACTTTATTTCTTGCCCTCCAAGGACTTTTCTGTAATTCCTTATTGGTTCTCTGGGTTTTTATGACACAGAAAATGGAAAAAGAACATCAAAGATTATAGGAAAGCAGAAAAGAAACACAAGAGGTGCATCATGAACTGTGGCCGGAGGAATTTTGTGTTTTGTTTTTGTTTTTTCTTTTTGAAACACAAAGCAAGGCTGCATAGAGATGGGATAGAGAAGGTATAGGGGGATGGTGAGTGTGTGTGTGTGTGTGTGTGTGTGTGTTATATTTTAAGGAAACGGTGCTAGAAAACTGATGGGATGTAATGGCTGTGGCTAGAAGGGAAAGGCAGGGAGGTTAGTGAGGGTGGACAGTCTATGCATGGCATTGCTATCATGATGCTTGAGGACTGCAAATAAAGAAGATGACTTTGTACTGAAAAAGTGTTTGGGGGACTGGGCCATGTTGTCCACTATGATGCTGTAAGATTGGACCATGAAGGTCATGATTTTGTAAGTGTTATCCTAGCCATGACTCTTTGGTCTTCTGTGTGTGAAACTCTGCTGTCTAGCACAGCAACAGTTCCTCACGGAGCAAAGGAAGCTGCAGAAAATGTGTTCATGAGCATATATGAGAAAATTCCAAGGACTCAAAAACAACTCCAGAAAACACTTAATGAGGGAGGTGGGGAGGAAAGGAGCTTTTGGAGGAAGGGAAAAATTTGCAGCTCCTGTGTCAGCAGGTGGAGGCAGGAGCTAGTGCAATTTGAATGATGGCTATTAATGAATTCATAGGCTGGTAAAGTGGGAAACTGTGTGTTCTCTAAAAGTTAAAGTAAGAGGATTCCGGCCATAAAGAAAGATAAAGAAGGACATTTTATAATGATTAAAGGAGTGATACAAGATGAGGATATTACACTCGTTAATATATATGCACCCAATATAGGAGCACCTAAGTACATACAAGAATTACTAACAGAGATACAGGGGGATATTGATGGGAATACAATCATAGTTGGAGATTTTAACACTGTATTAACATCACTAGACAGATCTTCCAGACAGAAAATAAACAAGGCAACAGAGAAATTAAATACTACAATAGAAAAACTAGATTTGGTGGATATTTTCAGAGCATTACACCCCCCAAAAATAGGATATACATTCTTTTCAAGTGCACATGGAACATTTTCCAGGATCGATCATGTACTTGGGCACAAAAGAAACCTCAACAATTTTAAGAAGATAGAAATTATCTCAAGCATCTTTACTGACCACAATGCCATGAAACTGGAAATCAACAACAGAGAAACAAAGGAGAAAAAAAGGAAAGCATGGAGATTAAACAATATGTTATTGAAAAAACAATGGATCAATGAGGAAATCAAAGCTGAAATTAAAAAATACCTTGAGACAAAGGATAATGAAAGCACAACCACTCAAAACCTATGGGACACGGCAAAGGCAGTGCTAAGAGGGAAGTTTATAGCGATACAGGCCTTCCTCAAAAAAGAAGAACAATCTCAAATAAACAATTTAACCCACCACCTGAATGAATTAGAAAAAGAAGAACAAAAAGCCCCAAAAAGCAGCAGAAGGAAGGAAATAATAAAGATCAGAGGGGAATTAAATACAATAGAGATTAACAAGACCATAGAAAAAATCAACCAAACCAAAAGCTGGTTTTTTGAAAAAGTAAATAAAATCGACAAACCTCTGGCCAAACTCACAAAGAAGAAAAAAGAGAGAGTTAGCAAAATAAGAGAGAAAAATGGAGAAATTACAACAAACAAAATAGAAATACAGAATATCATACGAGAATATTATGAAAAACTATATGGAACCAAACTGGATAACCTAGAGGAGATGGACAAGTTTCTGGAAACATACCGTCCACCAAAACTGAATCAAGAAGAATCTGAACACTTGAACAATCCGATCACTAGAAAGGAAATAGAAATAGCAATTAAAAACCTCCCTACAAATAAAAGTCCAGGACCGGACGGCTTCACTGGGGAATTCTACCAAACATACAAAGAAGAACTCATACCAGTCCTTCTCAAACTCTTCCAGACGATTGAAAAGGAGGGATTACCCCCAAACTCATTCTATGAAGCCACCATCACCCTGATACCAAAACCAGGCAAAGACACTACAAAAAAAGAGAATTATAGGCCAATATCACTGATGAACATAGACGCCAAAATCCTCACCAAAATTTTAGCAAATAGAATCCAACAACACATAAAAAAGATTATACATCATGACCAAGTGGGGTTCATCCCAGGGACACAAGGCTGGTTCAACATATGCAAATCAATCAGTGTAATACATCACATCAACAAGAGAAAGGACAAAACCTACATGATCATCTCAATCGATGCAGAAAAAGCATTTGATAAAATTCAACACCCATTTATGATAAAAACTCTCGCCAAAGTGGGTATAGAGGGAACATATCTCAACATAATAAAAGCTATATATGACAGACCTACAGCCAGCATAGTACTCAACGGTGAAAAACTCAAAAGCTTCCCACTAAAATCTGGGACAAGACAAGGATGCCCACTATCACCACTCCTATTCAACATAGTCCTGGAAGTCCTAGCCACAGCAGTCAGGCAAGAGAAAGAAAGAAAAGGGATCCAAATTGGAAAAGAAGAGGTAAAAGTGTCATTATATGCTGATGACATGTTACTATATATAGAAAACCCTAAAAGGTCCACACAAAAGCTACTAGAGCTGATTGAAGAATTCAGCAAGGTAGCAGGTTACAAAATCAACGTTCAAAAATCAGTTGCATTTCTTTACACTAATGATAAATCAACAGAAGAAGAAAGTAAAGAAACAATCCCCTTTAAAATAGCACCCAAAGTAATAAAATATCTGGGAATAAATCTAACCAAGGAGGTGAAAGAATTAGACACAGAAAACTATAAACCATTGATGAAGGAAATTAAAGAAGACTTTAAAAAATGGAAAGATATTCCATGCTCTTGGATTGGAAGAATCAATATTGTTAAAATGGTCACACTGCCCAAGGCAATCTACAGATTTAATGCAGTCCCTATCCAATTACCCAGGACATATTTCACAGAACTAGAAAAAATCATAATAAAATTCATATGGAACCATCAAAGACCTAGAATTGCCAAAGCATTACTGAAGAGAAAGAAAGAGGCTGGAGGAATAACTCTCCCAGACTTCAGACAATACTATAGAGCTACAGTCATCAAGACAGCATGGTATTGGTACCAAAACAGACATATAGACCAATGGAACAGAATAGAGAGCCCAGAAATGAACCCACAAACTTTTGGTCAACTCATCTTCGACAAAGGAGGCAAGAATATACATTGGAATAAAGACAGTCTCTTCAGCAAATGGTGTTGGGAAAACTGGACAGCAGCATGTAAAACAATGAAGCTAGAACACTCCCTTACACCATATACAAAAATCAACTCAAAATGGATTAAAGACTTAAACATAAGACAAGATACAATAAACCTCCTAGAAGAAAACATAGGCAAAACATTATCTGACATACATTTCAAAAATTTTCTCCTAGAAGAAATAAAAGCAAGAATAAACAAATGGGACCTAATGAAACTTACAAGCTTCTGCACAGCAAAGGAAACCAGAAATAAAACAAGAAGAAAACCTACGGAATGGGAGAAAATTTTTGCAAGTAAAACTGACAAAGGCTTGATCTCCAGAATATATAAGCAGCTCATACGACTCAATAAGAAAAAAATAAACAACCCAATCCAAAAATGGGCAGAAGACCTAAACAAGCAATTCTCCAAGGAAGACATACAAATGATCAAAAAGCACATGAAAAAATGCTCAATATCACTCATTATCAGAGAAATGCAAATCAAAACTACAATGAGGTATCACCTCACACCAGTCAGAATGGCCGTCATTCAGAAATCCACAAATGACAAATGCTGGAGAGGCTGTGGAGAAAGGGGAACCCTCCTACACTGCTGGTGGGAATGCAGTTTGGTGCAGCCACTATGGAAAACAGTGTGGAGAGTCCTCAAAAGACTAGGAATAGACTTACCATATGACCCAGGAATCCCACTCCTGGGCTTGTATCCAGAAGGAAATCTACTTCAGGATGACACCTGCACCCCAATGTTCATAGCAGCACTATTTATAATAGCCAAAACATGGAAACAGCCTAAATGTCCATCAACAGGTGACTGGATAAAGAAGAAGTGGTATATTTATACAATGGAATACTACTCAGCCATAAAAACCGACAACATAATGCCATTTGCAGCAACGTGGATGCTCCTAGAGAATGTCATTCTAAGTGAAGTAAGCCAGAAAGAGAAAGAAAAATACCATATGAGATCGCTCATATGTGGAATCTAAAAAACAAAAACAAAAACAAACAAACAAACAAAAAGAAAGCGTAAATAAAGGACAGAAATAGACTCACAGACAGAGAATACAGACTTGTGGTTACCAGGGGGGTGGAGGGTGGGAGGGGATAGACTGGGATTTCAAAATTGTAGAATAGACTACACTGTATAGCACAAGGAAATATACACAAAATGTTATGATAACTCACAGAGAAAAAAATGTGACAATGAGTGTGTATATGTCCATGAATAACTGAAAAATTGTGCTGAACACTGGAATTTGACACAACATTGTAAAATGATTATAAATCAATAAAAAATGTTAAAAAAAAATAAAGTAAGAGGATTCCCCCATGTACTTATAACAAGATTGTTCCCAATTACCTGATAGGAAAATATAAATTACTTTAGTATGGTACAAGTTTGCTGTGATCCGGCTTCATTTCATTTTTCATGACTCCTCCCCTTGCAGTCTACATTGTAGACCAGTGGTTATCAGCTGTGGGAGATTTCTGCCCCGCACTCTCTCCCCACCCAGGGACATTTGACACTGTGTGCAAACACTTTTGACTGTTACAACTGGCGTGTGTCGGGGGAAATGCTATTGGCATCTAGTGAATAGAGGTCAGGGATGTGGCCTAAATATCCTGCCATACACAGGACAGCCCCCCAAAACAATCCCCACAACTAAACAAAGTACCGCGAGTGCTGAGGGTGAGGTACCTACTATAGATGCATTGAATTTCTAGATTAATTATTCATGCTCAACTTGACTCCTCATCTTGGACTCTCTGATATGACTGTTCCCTCTTCCCAGAAAGCATCCCCCAACCCAACCCCAAGCATCAAACTTGTTCCTCCACATTCCATTCATTTAACTCTAACCATCTGTTTGAGAGGTTCCTTGGCTTTGAGAGAATGACTTGGGTTCAGCTTCCTGGATTCTGCCGCTGCATTTTCTGTGCACTTCATTAGGGCAATATTATAATCATTGGTAATTTCTTAATATCTTCTCTTCCCCTCCCCACCTCCACTACACTAAGTTTACCAAGGCAAGGAGGGGCCAGGTCTTTTTATCTTTGTATCTCCAACTCTTGAACATTGTGTAATCAATAAATATTTGTCAAATGGAAAAATATATATGTTATGTAACTCCCGGGGCAGTTTTTTTTTCCTTTTTAAAATTGGGCATAATGTCTGCGCTGCCTTTATCGCATATTTCTTGTCATGATTGAATGAGGTAATAGATGGCAAGTTGTTTAATATTTCACAATTATAAGAGCTTCCATGTACCAAGCACCTTCTCTGTTCTTGCCACTGGATGAGTTGCTTTACGTGTAATTATGTGTAAATCTAATTCTTTCAAACAGGTAAGAGGAGTGCTGATAGTCTCCTCTGAACCCATAGGGATGACTAGACATAAGAAATGCAAGTGACTTGTCTAAGATCACAGCAGATTTGAGACTGAAATCCAAATTTGGGGAGTAGGAAAAGGGTATAGACATAGATATCATTGCAAAACTCTAGGGGCTCAAAAATAGGAAATGTATCCAAGTAGTTAAGGGAAACAGTTTTGTTTTATTCCTTCTCTGTCATCTGACCAACACTGAGAACTTTCTCAGGGAATCTGGAGTTTTAATAGCACAATTACCCCACCTGATTAATCAGAATTGCTGTTTGTTTGTGCATAAAAGATAACTCATTATGGCAAATATGCATTAGAAGGCCATAATATATGCATTTATTCAATTAAGTCTAATGTATTATTTAAGGCTTCGTGTGTGATATTTATCACTAACAAATGATAATTTATACAGATTATCAGAGTGTAATTAGGTGCACAGCTTGTGAGGATAGTCTGTTACTCGGAAGGTGCAGCCATGACTTACTCTACTCTGGGCCAGTATATTAGAGGGTCTGGCAACCTACACCACATGTACATTTTGGCTCTGAAACAGCTTTGAAAGCAAATGATTGCACTCTATTACAGCGGCCCCTCCAATTGGTGGTGAAAGCCACTGCCAGTAACTTGGAGAGGTACCATTCACTCATGAGGGTTTACTTAGAGTCACATACCCTCTGAGCATCAATGCCTGGGTCACTCCATCAACCAGAGTCAGTGCTAACAAATAGGTGCCTTCCCTATTAAACCAACCCATCTCTATGTTGTATGCAGGAGACAAGGGAGTCCTTGAAACGTTCACTCAATAAACAAGCACTGAAAATCTGCTCTGTGCCAGGCTTTGAACTTATTTAGAGGATGTGAAGATGGGCGAGGCAGGGCGGGCCCTGTTTCAGGGGAAAAGGGTTATGCAGACGTCTAGGGCACAGATTTTACTATCCCACAGTCTAGAGATGAAGCCCTGACCATCTTTATCAACTATGTGATCATAAGCAAGTTACTTTAACCTTCTAGTCCTCAGCTTCCTCACCTCTTCCAGGGGAGAACCTACACCAACTTATAGGGTTTTTTATGTATAAAAGAAGCCACTGCTTTTGACACCAGGTGTAAACCTGCCTGTTTGCCCACATTCTTTCCTCCAGATACTCAATCACAGCCAACATCACTTGATATTTTTTTCTTTTTTAAGACTTTACCATAAGTTTTCCTGTGGAGACAGAATAGGGCATTAATATTTCTTGTTCCATAGCATCTACCTTAAAAATCTTTATCAGAAATATTTGTTTCCCCAGTTTGTATTTTCCTGCTCTCTGACCCACTAGGTATTGTTTTTCTGTCTTTCCCCAGAGAGAACATACCTTGTTCCCTGTGGCTTGCTCTCTTCTCAAACTTCCACACTTTGCATCGCAAAAAAAAAAAAGTTCCTGAAGTTCACAGAGCCCACCAGGGCCAAGGGAGCCTTGAAAAATCCTGCCTCTGTAGGCTGGATCCTTGCCTGTTTATGTAAGATGGACTGTACTTGATTTGGGAAAAAGATGCACCTGATACTTTATTGTTGGCCTTTTCCATTATGAAGAGGCCACTTCTTTGTAACTGAAAGAGGAGGGAAATAAAGAATTAGATGGGCTTCAAATGAGGCAAATACCTTACCAAGTTTAAATCTTGCAAAATCTGTCTCTAAGCTGCGAGGGTAAAAGTAACAATGCCTTATAGCTGTGGACTGTTTCGGTCGTCAAGCTAGAGGGCATTTTATCAGATACAGTTGTTGAGATGAAATATTTAGTGAAGTGAAAGAGAACAAAATAAGCCACCACTATCTCAATATAACTCTTTCCCCCCAAAAGGAAAGTTAAAACAATCATACTTACCACTATATACTCCCCACCAGAACTCTACAATTAACAGATCTCTATAATTGTATTACATTAGTGCCATCAGTGAAGTAAGCAAGCCACCCAGGAGATGTGATTCCAACACATCCTTTCACCTGATCTTTCTCCATTCCTCACTCATCCTTTTCTTCCACTAAAGTTACGTCCCCTAACCTCATAAATGCCTGGAAATTCCCCCAACTTCTGATTTTTCTCTTATTACTGTCTTAGTCTAGAATGACCTCCATTTGTCCATGTCACCCATCCATTACCCTTCCATCAAGGCTCAGCTCAAGAACAGTTAATACTTTTTGAGTCCATGCTGTATACCAGACACTGATTAGCTGCTTTCCTTGCATTAATTCACTGAGTTCTCATATCAACCATAGATGAGGACTTTTATTATCCCCATTTCACAGATGAGGCAACTGAGGCCCAGAGAAGCTCATGGACTTGCCCCACATCAACCAGCCAATATGAGGTGGAGCTGGGATTTGAACTCTAGGACATGACCCCAGAGTTTCATGCCCTTAACTTCAATGCCTTCTGTGATTCCCCCTGGAATGTTCTCCTTTCTTGGAGCTTCACTGACACTTAATGTCCACTTCTCCTAAGACACTGTCCACATTCTACCTTGCACTGAAACCATGCCCCACTTTCCTTTCCCCTCCTAGGTAAGATGAGCGCTGAATCCATATCAGTGGATTCCTTTTTTAAAAGTGCACACAATAGGGACTTAATAAATATCAGAGCATAGAAATGGTGGACCAGAACCACACCTCATGATTTTTTTTTGCAGAGTAGACATGCCCATTTTAACAGCCAAATGGTCACTGTTGAACAGTGGAAATCTAGGGAAATATTATTTGGTTAAACAGGATTTCCCCCTTCATTTCTTTCCTCCATGCAATATTTGAACTGAAAATGTGGCTTTATAAGCAGACTGATTACATGTGTGTGTTGGGGATTTACAAACAAAAAAAAAAAAAAAAAAAAGGAGATTTTTCTCCACAGCAGGAAATGAAAAGAGAAAGGAGGCAACTATAAGGAAGCCAATTTGTTTTTTCAAAGATGAAAGGAAAAAATACATAATTTAACCAAGAAATTATCACCAAATGCCCAGGGAACCCCCTGCCTGTTCAAACAGACAAAACACACAAACATTCTATGTGTGTTTTTGTGAGTAGTTAATTTGGTGCTGGCAGTGGAGGGGAGCAGTACTAGGAGTCCAGATATGCACACATACAAGACAAGAAGCAGAGGCACCAGAAGTTGGAGGATGCATGAGGTTCACATAGCCTGTTTGTCCAAAGATCTAGGGTTTTAAGCAATTTCGATGCACACGTGGGGCTACAGGGAGTGGGACTCAGATCTTATAACTCCATCAACTCTTGACTAAAGTATCTTAGACCTTCCCAAACTTAATATTAAAAGTCACCTGGGACGATTGTTAAAATACAGATTCCCAGCCTCCATCCCAAGCTTCCTACATCAAAATTTCTCCAAGAGGCACCCAGAAATCATTGTAGTGTTCCTAATGATTCTTAGGAACCACGGAGGCAGGGAAACCCTGCCTTGGGTGATGGGAGCTGAATTCCTGCTTTGTGGCAGGCTGGGGTGCAGGGATTAGAGTGTCCAGGTCCCCAGGGTAAGGTGCAGAAGGAAGTCAGATTAGAAACTAGAGCCAGAAGGTCACTTAAACTCTCTGGGCCACGTTGCCTCAGTCTACAACGTTCCCTGGCCAGCTTCACACCTTTCCTGCTAGGTTCACACAGAGCCTTCTGAAGTTGACCCCCTGGATTCTGAGGGGTTGTTTGCCAACAGCTGCCATCTCATGAGCACCCAACTACAAGGGCAGAGGTTTCCGAAAACAATCCCTGGCATAAAACTACCAGTCCTTGAGTCTGCAGGAAGGAGCACTGTGTCTCAAGAAGATGGTTCTGTCTCCCTGCATTCATGCTTCCGTGTAGCCTGCTTCCATACTGGGTGGCCCATGATGGTGGAAATAGCAAAATGTGGCTTCTAAGGCTGGTCATCCACTTTGCTCTCCTGGATCATTGGATGGCTCTCGCTAGAGGAAGCCCGCCACCGTATTGCGACGATACTCAAGCAGCTCTGTGGAGAGATCCATGTAGCTAGGAACTGGGCCTCCTGCAACAGTCACCATCACCCTGCCAGTTGAGCTATCTTGGAATCAGATCCCATAGCCCTGGTCAAGCCTTTAAGTGATGGCAAACCAGGCCAACATCTTCCCTGCAACCTCCTGAGAGACTCTGGGCTAGAACTGCCTCAGTCAGCTCCTCCTGAAGCTCTGATCCACTGAAACTGTGTGGGTTACTGTTGTAAAGCTGCTACATTTCAAGGTAATCTGTTACACAAAAATAGTAAATGTACAGTCTCTCTTCCATGTCTGGTAATGGCTTAAAGAGGGTCTAGGAATCAGTTGATGATCCACTTGGATACTAGTTGATGTAACAGTAACTAGCAAGTTTGAATGCATACTAAGGACCCTGCATGCATCATTTCATGTAACCGTCCTAAGAGACAGATACCATTATTCCCAATTTATAGATAAAGAAATGAAAGATTAGAGAAGTCAATTACTATGTCCAAGGCCTCTGCTTTAATATGGGTGAGATCAACTTGAAAGAGGTTCTGCTTCAAAAGGAATTCTATTTTTTAAGGCTGAGTAATATTCCATTGTATGTGTATGTGTGTGTGTGTGTGTGTGTGTATATATATATATATATATATATATATATATATATATATATACACACATACATAACACCACATCTTCTTTATCCATTCACCTGTCAATGGGCATTAGTCATTAGTCTGTTTCCCTATCTTGGCTATTGTGGTAATGCTGCAATGAATATGGAAGTGCAGGTATCTCTTCGAGACCCTGATTTCAATTCTTTGTGGTAAATACCCAGGCATGGGATTGCTGGATCATATAGTTATTCTATGTTAACTTTTGAGGCCTTAAAAAAGAAGGAAATTCTCCAATGTGTGAGAATATGGATGAACTTTGAAGACACTATGGTAGGTGAAGTAAGCCAGCAACAGAAGGGCAAATCCTATATGATTCTATTCATATGCAGTACCTAAAATAGAAGAATGGTGGTTGCCAGGGACGGGGGGAAATGTGGAGATGCTATTCAATGAGAATAAAGTTTTAGTTATGCAAGATGAGTAAGTTCTAGAGGTCTGCTGTTCAACTCTGCACCTGCAGTTAACAATACTGTACACTTAAACGTTTATTGAGAGGGTAATCTCATGGTCAATGTTCCTATTATAAAAAAAGAAAGAAAAGAAAAGACAGAAAGAAAAGAAAAATATTAAAAAAAAAAGAAAGAAAGAAAAAAAAGAATTCTCTACTCAGGGTCTGCTCACTCTAGTCTCCAGGAAGTTTGTATCCATCACAACTCATTCTGGTTGAGGGTGCGGAATCTCCCTTGGCCTTGATTTTTGTCTCTGTGTAAAGAGAACGTGTTAGGCTGCCCCTTGATCTGCGTGGCTGTAGTGGGAGAAATAAATGCAAGCTCTCGGAGCCTTCATTGCCTCATCAGTAACATGAGAACAATCATTATTTCACAGGCAGTGGACGGAACTCAGCTTCACAAGGCATGCGCCATTGTTTTCTAAACCCTAACAGCTAACACCAGAGTAAATTATTGTTTTTATCATTATTATTATCTTAATTTATGCCAAGCTCATAGAGATTATTGGATTAAAAGAGCCAATTATGACAGCCCACCCCGGGTTTATGGAAAGCCTCCCAGCTTTAAAGACAGTCGATACATCCTCCTTTCCCAGAACATGAAAAAAAAAACGTTGAGTAGCTATTTATTGTCTTCCAGCTATAATTGATTATGGGATGAAAGTTGTTTTGTCGATCTTCCATCGCAGTCCTTGAATAAAAGGTTAGTAAATAATAATAATAAAAAAAAAATCACAACACATTCTCTTTTGAATCCCACCCACGCAGCCTCTTTTACTTGTATCTCTTTGAAAACCGTCTTTATGAATATCAACTTATGGAAAAAATGTTTCTTCTGTTGTATCATCAATAATAAAGGAAAAAAGCAAATTAAAATGATTACTCTGGCTCCCCACCTTTGGGGCCCTCCCTGGTATAGATGAGAGGAGAGGAGAGGGAGTAAGAAAGAAAGGAAAGAGAGAGAAAATTCACGCCTGGAATTCCCAAGCCAGAGGGACAATTTTTTCTTTAAAATTAAAAACACAAATCAATTTCACTCAAACTCTAAAAGCAGAAAGAAATGGGGTACTTGACTGGTAATGTTTAGAAATAAATGATTTCTGGAAATTGATTGTGACTTGAAAATTGAGAGGTTCTGCTTTTTTAAAAAATAAAAGAGCTACAATTTCTATAGACACACACACACACACACACACACACACACACACACACACGCAAACATTCATCTCCTGGACACAGTCCTTGTGTTTCTCCTTTGTAGCTGTAAGGCAGGCTTTCTCCTGGACAGCAGCCTTCTTGATCTGGGGCTGACCTGGTCATCATTACTCTCCTCCAGTGTTCCTTCCCCTCCCATCCCAATGACACACACGCACATACACTCAACAACAACAACAACACATAAGCAAAGAACACACATTCTTTTCTTTCTCTTCTTGGGAGGACTGCAGATTCTGACCTTAATCCCTCTCTCACCAATTTTTTATTTGTGAACAACAGAAAAGAGGATGGAACTCAGGGTAATGGGAGTTGAAAAGGGAGAGAGACAGAGGAGAGAAGGGGGTGGCTATTAATTCCCACAGAGAAACAGCAAGACAGACACAGAGAATGCAGTGGGGGTGGAAATTAAGCAGTCGAAGAATAGGGGTTAAAAAGTTCTAATTTGAAGCTGGCTGACTGCCAGAGATTTCAATCAAATCACTTCCCTAACCCTAGGAATCTTCTAGGAATTCTTTCTTCCTCTCTCTCTCTCTCCTGTCCTCTTCTCCTCACCAGATCTTCCCGTAGGGGCCCTGGCAACACTGACTTATTTTCCACCATCACCTTTTATTTTCCTCACCCCAGGTGGCAACAAGCCATTGCCCCTCAACCATCACAGGCACCACCACAAGCACAATCCCGATAGAGAAGAAAAACCTTTAGGGAAGCGGAGGGGTCGGGTATTTCAAGCTTCCATGTTGTTTTAAATGTGTCTAACTCAAAAGAGCTTCTTTCTTCACTGGCTGAACCTGGAAGAACACCTAAATTGCTTTTAGAGATTTCGAACAGGGCAGAGATTTAGAATGGCAGTACCTGCCTTCCCAGCTTCCAAAGCTATAGTCTTCTAGAAGCCCGTCCCCGCAGCTCTGGCCCTGGTCTGGGGCACGGCACCCTTCTTTCCTGGAGTTGGTTTTTTTTTTTTTTTAAACAAATAGACCCTTAAAAAAAAAAAAAAAAAAAAAGCGCTAGAGATTGCTCAATCCTTCTGTGGCCCTGCACTGCCATCGTGTGGCTAAAGAGAGCACTGCAGCCACTTAAGCGGCAAAAACCAGTGACCGCTTCCATGAGTCCGCGATGTGGAGGAAGATAAGAGCTGACCTCTAACGGATCACGAGTGGGCGGTTTTCATGTTCCTCTAAGGAGTGCTGGGATATTTTGCAAAAGATATTTGGATGTCTTTTACACATCATTCCAATCGCTGGTCCCTTTTCATGAAATGTCTCGCCCCCAGTTCAAGTACTACTACCCCTGCGCTGTAAGACACTTGCCTGAATATCTGAGCACAACTCACCTCTTTCACCTTCAAACACGTTTCACTTCACTTGTTGTGATTGTACTGCTTACCAAAATTCTGAACTGAATGGAAATTAAATGTGTAGCTCTCTCCCCTGCCAGGAAGTGAACTGGCAGGCAGTAGTGACCGGGTTTTATTTTTTCACAATTTGCAAATAGTAGGAAGTCTTTAAATGCATATTGATGGAAGGAGAAAATACTGCAGATAAATGACCCACTGATTCTTTAGCTACCCAGCGTTTACTTACCTGCTGGCCAGTCCTTACTCTTCCCAGTGCAGTGCTGAGCATGGCAGGGGATGAAGCTAAGAACATTGTCAGGAGATATACACACACACACACACACACACACACACACACACACACACACACAACACACACACATATATATATGGAAGATATATGTATGTAAATGGAGGATATATGTACACATATATATGGACGATATATATACACATACAGAAGATATATATATGGAAGATACATGTATATATAGAGAGAGGATATATATACACATATACATATGATAGATACACACACACGTGCACATATACATATGGAATGTATATGGAAGATATATACATATGGAAGATACATGTCTCTCCCATGAAAAACATCTGAGAAAACTGAGGGTGGGATATTATAAGCCTTCACATCTGAACTAAATTTTGCCCATATGACATGATGAGCTGTGAGTCCTTGGACATGTCACCTTCTCTCCTTCAGCCTTAGTTTTCCCAGCTGCATAGAGAGGACTGAATCAAACTAATCACTAAGGTCCCATTCAGACAGATGACATGGGTAATTTTACACAAACCTATGACATAACTAGTGGAATTCTGAATGTACAAAGAGAGACAAGATGCACCACAATTTTGATTTTTCCCCATTTACCCCAAGGCACAGGGCTTGGAGATGCAGAATAAGCACTCAATAAATATCTGGAAGAAAATATTAATTGGAACAAAACACATCACAACACAACAAGGAAAATGGCCACAATACATATGCATGGCCGACATCACAGCTCCATTCAGAACTCACATTTAGATTTTCTATCTCCTGACATAAGTGCGCTGCAAAAAACTATGTGGAGAGTTAATGACATTCAGTGGAGGCTGCAGTGGACTTTTCAGAGAAGGCTTCTCAGAGGGCAAGTCATCTTCCCAGCCAAAGGAATCTGGCTCTAGATAAAAGGGGAGGAGAGCGTTTGAGATGCGACGAGGACAGCACAGGGAGAGGGGACCAGGCAGACATGAAGGGGGCAGCAACTACTGGAAACATTAGCCACGGACCCTCAGCCTGACTCCAGAAGCCTCTCTCATGCTGTAACCCAGATGGGAATCACCTGAAAAATTGCCCTGCTCCTGCGACCAGAATCCTGAGCAGAATGGTGTGGTTGGTCACATTGTTTCATACATTGTTAGACATAGTCCAGCCCAACCTCCTCTTTTCATAGATGCACAGAAAGCAGCAAAGAGCATGTTGTGTTTGGGGAGGCCTCTTCCCATTGCCAGCAGTGGCTCAGGCACAGTCCATGTGCTTAAAGTTGTTCAGTACCATGGCCTGTTGGCACTCTTCCTTCCACCAATATTATCAGGCATTCTAGGTTTGCCCAGGAACAAGGCTGGGTAGACATCTACTCCCAATGCAGCCACTTGAAGAATCATTGCTGTGGAATCACAGAGCCAGGAGCTTGGATATTCATGGTCTCAAGTGGAACAGTCACCAGGAGGCCCTCGGAGTTAGTCAATGAAAGGCTGGAAGCCTTAATACTAATTGCTGGCTTATGTATCTCTTCTGTGTATGTTTTCCTGATGAACAGAGTTAAGATTATTTAATTTGTGATGGACCAGAAGGGACTGATTTCACCATGGCTGATAGCCAGGAACTGAGGATGCTGAGACCAGGAATTTTTTAAAATGTATCTCAAAATAAAAGAGAGGAGAGAGTTTTCCTCTCTTTTTGCCAATAGTGTATGTGCTCCTTTTCCTGTTGAAGTGGAATAAAGTGCTGTCTTTTGGGTTTAAGCCACAGTACAGAGGTTGTGATGGGAATCCTAGGAGCACAGAGTTCACAGAGACCTCGGAGACAGACTCACCTAGGGATGGGAAATCTGGGCTCTGCTGGTGTGTGCTCCCAGCTCCCGCCTGCGACAGATCTTGCTAGTCCGTCAAGCCATTTATGTCTGGCAGCATCTCCTCAACACATCCCTGCAGATCAGGGCAGGCACAGAAGATGCAACCTATTTTTAACCTTTGAACCCAAGATCTTGGGAGGCTGACTTCTCAAGTTGCAGGCAGGATAGTAACTAGAACCCAGATTTGATATCCAAAAACCTTTCTCCCCTCTCTCTTTCAATTGCAGGCTGCCTAAGGATGAACAAGTTTGTTTTTTTTTTTTTTCACCCTGGGATTTAAAAAAAAAAATTATTCAATCAAATGCTCAGATTGCATTCCTATTTACCATCTGACCATCAAAAGTGAGATTCAGAACAAAAGTCTATACTCCATCTTCAGAAAGTTTCCAACCTACCACACTCAAGTGTGCCTTTTCTCAAGCAGTTGTCAGAGTTCAAAATGTCTCCTTCACAACCTTAATGTCTGAGCTCTGCTCATATGCTACATTAGATAACACAGGGATTCCAGGTTTGTCTTTACCTAGCACATTCTTTACCCTCAACAAACACAAAATTCTGCCTCCTCTGCTCTTCCTTTTGTTTTGTTTTGCCTCTAAACTAGACTTCAGCTCAGTTATTGTGGATGCCTGTCACCTCCACCAGACCATGAGCACAGAAGTCTAGAAAATATATTTTACTCCTATGATGAACAGAGGTACCTAGGGTAGCACTGGCTTTCCAGTGAATTTTAGTTGGATTAAATCGAGTTCTTCAAATCATCACCACTACACAGAAAATTTAAAAACTTAAAGCTGGAGTAAACCTCAGAGATCATTTGATCCATGACGAGAAACCCTTTTTATTTTAAAGCTAATCCCAATTTATTGTTCAGTGGCCGCCTGGAGCCTTATTCTTAGAGCCACTCAGGCCAAGTCCAAGTTGAGTGGGAAAGAGTGTTGAGTTGGGTCTGTGATGTCTGCCAGGGGTGAGAAAGCACAGAATTAAGCCTCTGCTGTCATCAGGGATCAAGGTCACTCCCTACTAGTTAGTTTTAAAGGCTGAGTGATGCAGTGCATGAGCTGGGGTGTGGACTGGAACGCGGAGTTTGAATGCTCTTCCATAAAGTGATTGAAGAGTTTTATTCAAATCTCTTTTTCTCCACGAGCTTTGGTTTCATTTTTTTTTTTTTTTTTTTTTTGTGAGATAAGCGTGGTGGTTCTCCCTCTCCTTACCTGGCCAGATTCTTGTGATGGTTGAGGATATGGCCATGAAAGCATGTTACAAACCATTATATACAAATGTGTGATGCTCCCTTAGAGCACTGATCTCAGCAATCATTCAGTAAGTGGAAATAGAGAATCCCATCCTAAAAAAGATATGAACTATTACTGAAAGCTGGCTGGGCACTTTCACATTCAAGCATGCCCCTGGTCTGAAGCTATGATTTATCTACCATGTGAGAAATATTCATATTGGGGCATCATATATCCCCATTAACCTGGACACGTGTCAGGAGCAGAGACCATTTAGTCCAGAAAAGAATTGTCTTGTCACTGGTCTTACTCATTGGAAAATAATTATGTCGCTGGGTACTAACTTATGGCATTTGCACCAGAGGACAATTTCTGTTTTCTATCTCTTCCTTTAGTTTCTTTTCCTGGCTTGTCCATGTCCTTTCCATGTCCTTGAAGATGGTCTCCTAACTTCTATTATGGGATATGGCTATAGTCTCCTAATTGGGCTCCCCTTCTACTATGATCCCACTGAATCTAGGCTCCACAGAGCCATCAGAATGATCCTTCCAAGGTACAAGAGGTCCTCTGTTTGTTATTCCTCAGTCCAGAAATCTTCCTCAGTCCACAGTCTTCAAATAAGGTCCAGACTCCTTCAAATGGCAAATGAGCCTGTTACAAAGTGACCTCTGTTTGATCTTCCAGACTCACCTGCAGCCATTCTGTACTCATGTAATTCTCTTCAAAGAGACTTCTGGTCACCTAGCCTGAAATTTCATGGTTCTGGGCATTTGTTAGTGCTGTCCTCTATGTCTGAAGGTCCATCCTTCTCCTTCTAATTGGCAAGATCTTACCTATTATTCAGGATAAAGTAGGACTGCCATATGTATTGGGACTCCTCTGTTCATTCCCCTAGGCAGAATTAATCACTCCTACCTCTGGGCTAACCCCATCTCTTTGTATACTCTCTACCCAGTTTCCCACTCAGTTTTGAATCCTTACAAGGTCCAATTATTAGTAAATATATCAGACTGTATTTTTGTGTTCTGGGAAATTCTTTCAGCATATGTTGAATCATACCACTGTAGCATAATCATTTGTTCAAATATTTATCTCCTCTATGAGACCATGACCTTCCTAAAATGAAAGACTTCTCATCTTGCGATCAGTGTCTACACAGCAGCCAAACCCTGCTTATAAATCACATTATGCTACTCTCCTATGTAAAACCTTCCAAACTCCCTCTAGGGCGTCAGGCTTCAGGCCCCACACAATCTGACCCCTTTCTGCTCTCTTAGTCTCCTCCAATCTCACCCCCACCCTCACACACTGAGCTTTGTTTTACTCCCCACAGTGAACTCTGTTCCAGCTCAGGTCTTCACATTTGCTGCTTTGCTCCACCTCCTCAGAAAGCCGTGCCCAAAACCTTCACAAAACTCAGTCGATGCTGATCCAGTTCCGAATGAGAAGCTAGCTGTGAAAGAAAAAGTTAATAAAAATCAAATTCCCCCAGGCTCTGGAGAGATGGACAGACCAGGAGAGAATTTTTTATTTTTACTGACTAGAGATAGACTGGAAAGTGAGATGACGTATTAGTTTTGGGTCCCAGCCCTTCCTCCGAGCTCCTTAACTTGCCTCCACCTTCAGCTCTCATTTCAAAGGCTGTCTCCTAGGGAAGGGGTCTGCTGACCACCATGTCTAAACCAGCTCCACTCCACTCATTTCCACCTGTTTTACTTTCTGCTGATCACTTACCACTCTCTGGAATTATCCTATGTATTTATCTGTTCAAAGTCTGTGCTTATCTTCTGCTAGAATTCAAGCACTATGAGGGATGACACTTCCGTTGTTTTGTTCATCGCTTTGTTCCCAGGGGCTGGAAGAGCACACACAGAAGGCACTCAAAACATAGGTATTGGTTTGTTTAGGTTTTTTTATTTTACTTTTTATTGAAGCGTCATTGATCATCAATGTTAGTTTCAGGTGTATAGCAAAGCAATTTAGTTATATACATACATACATATATACTTTTTCTTTTCATATTCTTTTCTGTTATATGTCATTATAAGAAATTGAATAAGATATAGTTCCCTGTGCTATACAGTAGGTCCTTGTTTATCTAATTTGTATATAGTAGTACGTGTCTGTTAATCCCAACTCCTAATTTATCCTCTTCCACCCTTTCCCCTTTGGTAACCATGGTTTGTTTTCTATGTCTATGAATCCAGTTTTAGTTTGTAAATAGAATTTGTATCATTTTTTTTTTAGATTCCACATGTAAGTGATAAATGATGTTTATCTTTCTCTGTCTGACTTACTGCACTTAGTGTGATAATCTCTAGATTCATCCATGTTGTTGCAAATGGCATTATTTCATTCTTTTTTATTTATTGTATGTATCACATCTTCTTTATCCAGTCTTCTGTCAGTGGTCATTTAGGTTGTTTCCATGATACAGATATTTGTTAAATAAGCAAATGACTTCATCTTGATACTCAGTAGATATCTATTGAACAAATTAATTAATAATTACTTTTTAGATGGCAGCAACTGACTTTTTACAAATTTTATACCTAAGCTGTTTTCAGTAATCTAGAGGTAAATCATTCAAGTTGTAGAATATCCAGAAAGGTTCTTGTAGCTCCCTCATGTCAGTCTTATCTCTGGTGGTTTGTATTTTTAAGCAGAGAAAGAACAGAGCAGGTAGTTCAATTCAATCGCAGAAATATTTTCTTAGCAGTTCTGGATACTAAATAAATAAACTAACTCTCTTACTGGTGGCAGGGTTGAACCTGCTGCCAGAAATAAAGGCCTTTTATTTTCCAAAGACTTTATTCCATTTTCCTTATTTCCAGTTTTCACCTGCTTCCTCCCACCCTGCCCCCAACCACGTATAAGCCCAGAGAGAGTTTATTTCACTGAATGTTTCATGAGCCAAAACCAGGAGCTCATTACCTGAGGACAGGAGGAGCAGGGGAGAATCAGGGCACCAGGTGAGTTTAGGTGAAAAAGAGATTCATTTAAGAGTACACAAATCAGCCTTCCGCCGCAGCAGCCATTGGAGAGAAGCAGCCATGGCTCTGCGCTATCCCATGGCCGTGGGTCTCAACAAAGGCCACAAGGTGACCAAGAACGTGAGCAAGCCGAGGCACAGCCGCCGCCGCGGGCGCCTCACCAAGCACACCAAGTTCGTGTGGGACATGATCCGGGAGGTGTGTGGCTTCACCTCTTATGCGCGGCGGGCCATGGAGCTGCTCAAGGTCTCCAAGGACAAGCGGGCCCTCAAATTCATCAAGAAACGGGTGGGGACACACATCCGCGCCAAGAGGAAGAGAGAGGAGCTGAGCAACGTCCTGGCCGCCATGAGGAAAGCGGCCGCTAAGAAGGACTGAGCCCCTCCCTCGAGTCTGTGTGTAATAAAACCTTTTCTGAAAAAAAAAAAAAAAAAAGAGTACGCAAATCATCCGTCTGGCATGCAGCAAGAATTCCTGCCATCCGAGATTTCTCTAGTCCAGGCTTTACACACAGGGAGAAGGTAAATATGGAGTAGTTATTCTTCAAAAGCAGAGAGTGGGAAACCCCAGGGAGATGAAGTAACTGGCCCAAGGTCACCCAACAGTGCAGGTGGCCAAGTCCAGCTGCGACACCTGAAACTATCCCTTCACTCAGCAGGTCTCCCTAAGGCTGTTCTGGCACTTGGTTACTTTGTTGTAATTTCCTGGCTCTGAATGGGAGGAGAATTATAAAAAGAAAAACAAAGTTAATAAAAATCAAACTCACCCAGACCCTGGAGGGATGGACAGATCACAAGAGCCAGTTTATTAGAGCATAGGATGGCACAGAAAGTGAGAGCATTTATTAGTTACTGGTTTACACTTACCTGGGTCTTTCTTAGAACTGCCCAGGGCTCTTTCTGACTTAATTTTAAAAGTTCTAAATTCTCTCATGAACCTCTGTGAGCCTGGGAGCATCCAAAAGGTATAACAAAATAGCACTGCAAAGACTGTGAACAAGGTGTGTTGTGGAATGTTGGACATGCTATTTGGACATGGGAACCACATACCTTCCCCCATCAGAGCCTGGAGGGGGTGCGGTCCCTGGTCCAGGCCACGTCAATTAGAGACACGTCACCAACTGTCATCCTGGCTACTGGGATCAATTCAAAGACAAGCACATGACTCACGCCAAGCTAATGAGATCACCCCTGGGACTTTTTTTTTTTTTTAGCATAATCTACAAAGATGCTTTTTCCTCTCTGGGATTTCAAGCTGTAAGGACCATGCAGGCATGGAGCTCTGGGGTGAAACCCCAAGGTTCACAGAAGCTCACTGCAGGATGAAAAGATGGGCATCAACCAGGCTAAAGAAACAAGATCAGGGATTTGAGATTCTGAAGGAATACATTAGTGCTTTGTCTAAAGCTCTGTAGATCCTTCACCGCCCTACACACACACACACACACACTCACTTCCAGAAGTGCCCACCTTTCTTGTCAACGGCAGACGTGCCCTGCTCCACTCTCCTGGGGATGTGGCCTCGATGTTATCTCTCCACACTTCTCACCAGTTGTCCCCTCTGGTCAGTGCCCTTCTCTTCATGCCACTGCCTCAGACCTCTTCTCAGAAGTCCTCCCATCCTCACACTGTTCCTTCTAGACTCACTCTTCCTGACCTTCTACCACCCTCTACCTCTGTCTATCACTTCCCCCAGGGAGGGAGCCACTTTTCAGATCCTTCTGGGGACTGGCACCATTTCCTAGACCCTGTCCCTGTCTCCCATGGAGTGGTAATGGGACACAAAGGTGGAGAAAGGCACGGAGCACAGCCCGGAGGGGTCAGCTACGGCCTCCGGAGGGAAGTGCCGTACACGCTGAGCCCTGACAGCTGAGTGGTAATTACCCCGCTGAAGGATGAGAGGAAGCAGAGTGCTCCCCCGGAGAGGGAACGGAATGTTCTGAGGCCTTGAGTGGAAAGAGCTCTAAGTACTCTCTACACGGAGATTGATAGAACATAAATGAGAAGAGGCTGAAGTTCTAAACAAGGAGCGGGTTCTTAGGGTCATGGTAAAGTGGATGGCTTTTATCTTAAGGGAAATGGGAGACACTGAAGTAGATTTAAACAGGGCCTGCAGCTGAGGGCCTGCAGCCGGGGTGCAGCCATCCACCCGACTTTGGGCTGTCATCTCCAGCCTCCAACCGGCAGTCTTCCTCTTCTCTCTTTGCACCCCTTTCCTGTCACTACCTGTCAATTCACCATGGGTCTCTTTGTTATCTCTTGCACCTTTCACTCTCTTTCAAGTCCTATGCAGCAAGCTCTGTGTCTCCGTCTTATGAATTCTGGTCTAGACCTTTGATCAGTCACCACCTTTTGGAACTTTTTGGAGCCTGACAATCTGCCAGGGTCTTCCCAGAACCTCTTAGGACCAGTCCCAGGCTGTTCAGATTCTCCCGACTGATCAGTGACTCTTATGGTTTCCCAGGGCCTGTCAGGGTCTGTCACATGTCTAGGTGTCTTTCGGGGGCTGCACATTCCTCTGAGGTGTGACTACCCTCCATTTTGGATTATAACCCTTCCATTGGTAAGTCTGTTTCTATTCTCAGGGGCTGGTTTGGTGTTCTTTTGTTCTTGAGTTAGAACTAACTCTCTTCCTCTGTCTACAGACGATGAAGCTCTAAAGAATTGGAAGAGTTCATGCATTTCCCAGGTCAAGCCCCTGGAGTCTCAGTGTTGTTTGGAACCTACAATAGGGCAGGTTTCATCACACATTGGGTTCAGTGCATGTCAATCATAACATCTTGGCCAATGAACTGTAAAGAAATGAGAAGGCTGGACTCCCAGGGCAGAACCTGAAAGCTCATTGGACAGGTGAAAGTTAGCAGGGTTGTTTCTTCCCTGTAACTTTGTCAAGAGATGATATGAGGAGATGCCTTTGCCATGAGTCTGGAAGCCACCTTTCACCCAGGGAAACAGACCCAGAGGAGTTTCAGTGGTGGCAGTATTAAACCTCAGCTGTCTGCTGTCCAATTTCTGCAAATTGTTTCTTCCTATGTTCTGTCCAGTGGGTAGACAGTGTACCATCTTGTTTCCTCATGGCGGGAAGTGGAAGTATCCCTAATAATACTAATAGTAAACTATATTGATTATATTATTTTTCCTCATAATGACACATAAGAGATATACCTCATTTTCTTCATTTTAAAGACGAGGACTCTAAAACATAGTGGGTTTCAGTACTTGGTTAGTGTCATACGGCTAGTGATAGCAGTTCTGAGATTTGATACAGATCTTCTGACAGCGAATACCATACTTTTAACACTACAAAAGTAATCTCAGCACCGAGAAAGAGCTTCTGTTTCTTTTTAATTATTATTTCTCTTGCCAGAAAAGTACATACTATTTGATAATATTTTATTTTCTCTTAGCATTAAAAGAATACATGTTCTAGAACAGAATTTCGTACATTTGCCTGAGCATAAAAATCACCTGGGGAACTTGATAAAAATACATATTTCCAATCTCCTTTTTTGGATATTTTGATTCATTAAGTCAGAGTGGAGTCTATGCTTTTATTAATCACCCCAGAAGAATCCTATGATCAGACAAGTTTGTCAAACATACTATATAAGATGTTTTTTATTGGCTGTATAAGACTTAATTATGTAGATATTTCACAATTTAATTTACAGTTCTCTGCTGGTGGATTGTGGGCTTTAATGACATTTTAATATTGAAACAACACTATGATGATCAGACCCATGCATGCCTCTGATTATTTCCTTTGAGAATGATGGCATTTGAGCCAATCTCTCCGGCTCCATGACTGAGTCTCATATGCTTGGGAACCTAGCATGAGTGCTTCTCCCCTGCAAATAATTCTAAGAATGTGGTCATTTGGGGTGAGATACAGGTTACAGACTGGCGGAAAAGAGACACATAAAATGTGAGTGTATAAATGCTAATTGTTTGACCTGTTTTTAACATTTGTCAATTTATATACATTCAGTCAATTTATATACATTCTACTATGTGCTTCCCTGGATATCACATTTGATCATCTCTGCAATCTCACAGGAGAATATTATCCATATTTTACAGATGAGTAAAATTGAGTTTGAAAATGTTAAACCTCCCTAGCTAGTAGTAGTATAAGTCATTGATATGTGTATGTATACATATGCATTGATGCATATACATTTTAATATATATACACACATTGATAGATATGTGTGTATAGTGTATATACATATAAAAGACATAACCTATGTATGCAACTATTTTATATCATTTAATCTTCAAGACAATGATATTATACGTGTGTGTTATTATTATATCAAAGGCAGAGTTACTATAATATCCTGTTTTTTTTTTCCAGAGGAGGAAATAGAGAAAAGCTCAGAGTGTTGAAGATTTTATTTACAGTAACCTCACCTAACCTAATATAACCTAACATGAGAGGCAGCCCTAGTATTAGGACCCACATATAGTTCATTCCTAGACCATTTCTGTTTCCCAAACCCTCTAATAAATGCCTTCAACTCAGCTATCATCAAAATCTTATTTTTAGATTAAAAAAAAATATTCCCCACACCTTCCTTAAAACTCCTGTAAAATTTGTAACTTGAAGTCAAGAAGCCGCCAGCAGGCATGTATTTCTGGAAAATGAGAGAGGACAAGCCCCTATTACCTGAGCTGGGATAGAGATAAGGAATCTCTTTCATTCCCTTTGACAGAAACAAACTTTGAGTCCAGAGAAGAGAGATGAGCATAGTGCTCTGAACCAGGCTTCAGTTCGATTTTGGTTCCATGTGGAAAACTGAGAATGCTAAGCCCAAAATGCAGATGGGAGGCAAACAGGTGGTGAAGGAACTGTATGGATTGCATCGGAAATTTAGTAGGAAAATAAACCAGGTTATCTTTATTCCCAGGGTGGAGGGCGCATAGAGAGAGGGTAAACTTGGCACCACAGAGAAAGAGATTCGGATCTCAGCAAATACCTACGTGAACTTGAACTGATCATGACCTCTCTCTGAGCCTCTGTTTCTTTATTTGTAAAGCAAGGCAAAATCTAATCAGACGTGATTGTGATAATTCAGTGTGATAATGTGACTAAAAGGCGGAGCACATTTGGGTTCACAGTGTACCCTTATTAGATTGTTCCTTGCCTTCTCCCAAAGCGCCTTCTTGGAGTCCACTTGCCTTGGCTTTCCTGGAAGACTGCTTTCAAGTAAGCCCACTGTGGTACACGGATGGTTTCTGAGGAGGGCTCGTTAGGCAGAGGAGTGGTTACCAAGCCTAGAACAGGAAGACCCCTAGTCTCCGGTTCTTATTTATAGACAGTATTGGAAAAAAAAACAAAACAAAAACAAACCTGAGCTTGTAACAAGGAGACCAATTCCAGCGTTGTGATTTCAACCCTAATATTTACCCAGGGATGCTGGTTAAGTCCCTTTAGAGACAGATGGTATTGTTCTAAAATGGAGATAATAATAATAATACCTATACAGCAGGAGCATCATGAACACCAAAGGAAATACTGATACGCAAATGCTGTGTGAACACACCTGGTTCTAATCCTGACTCTGCCACTGTACAGTTTTGGCCCAGAGCTGTGTCCCTCTGGACCAATATCTACATCATCACAGATAAAAGGCTTGCAACTCATGGTTAAAATCTCTTCTGTCTGTGATAGTCTGTGATTCTGTGACTTGACTAAGTTCTTACCAAAGTCTAGGTTGCCATACTCCTAGTCTGAGTGTTTCTACTGTATATGGTTATCTCAGCTCAGAGATGTGTGTCGTATGGCTTTTGGAGAAGTCTCGTTTCATAAAAGAGCAGCCTTGTATGGTATCTCCATATTGTATCCTTTTCTAGATCCCTGGAAAGCCCTCATCTGATCTGTGTCCCAGGGAATTTACCTATCTGTCTGTCTGTGGTAATGTCTTCCTGTGAAGTTTATTGTGTTTTAATTTACACTATATTGATAAAGAAAGCTCATCACTCATTCATCAAGAGATCTAGTTTCAAATCCCAGCTATTCTGCTGTGTGGTCTATGGCTAGACTTTCCCTCAGGGGGAGAAAAAATCCTAAAAGGACATTAGTCAAAAACCCTCAGGCCTACTAGTCAGTCAAAGAGAAGAGAAGAATGACTCGTCACTGGTGCGGAGAGTAGTTCAAGGCCCAGAACCCAGACATTGCATTTGAGTGACAGGGATCAATGAACAGCAGAATTATTGACTAAATTAAGTTATTCTTGGAAATGAAGATAGCTGGGACTATAAAAATCACACTTTTATAGATTCCTTCGGCCTAGAAAACATCAAACTTTACACAGGACCTAAAGTCATTGAACCTTGAGTACATTTGTATGCCATATAGAAATAATAGGCATCCACACTTATCATCTGAATCCTTATTTCAAAATACACCATTGTCTCTACTAACAGAGGCATTAGAACTGAGGTTAAAGCAAACTTGAGTATAATCTACATTGTCATTTTCTACCATCCTCAATCTCTGCCTAATGCTGTGCTTGGGGCTAGTCACTGACATTTCTTTAAAAGTTCTCAAGTCTCTAGACACCTAATCTGAACTAACACTGCATCATTTCTCCTGCCCAGTATCTAATCACCTGGATCCAGCTCTGCCTGAAGTCCAGATCCAAATGTATATTTTTCCTAAATACATGAGCCATAATATGTCTTGCTTTTCCCAGGCCAATTTGAGTTATATTCCTGCCACTTGCAATTGGAAGTACATCTGCCCAATGGAAAATTATCTGCCTAATTTTTTTAAATTGCTCTTTTTTACATCATAGAACTGATATAAATATCAGATAAATGAACAGATTTTGATCACTAATCTTAGTTCCAGTTCCAGGTACTATGCTAGGAGATGAGAATACAGTGATGAATAAGACAAGGTCCTTTTCCTAGAGAAGCTCAGTCTAGTTGAAGAGACAAGCATTTATAGAAATAACTACAGCATAGAGTGCCTATCCATAGTGATACTAAAGTTATGGGGGGAAATCAGTTGGTTTCCCTAGAGAAGTTAGAAAGGTTCTACAGAAGAGGTGACATTTGAACTGGTAGTGAAGGCTGGTTACAAGTTTTCCAAGTAAGAGCAGTGGCTCTCAATCAGAGGCATTTTTACACTTCAGTGGACATTTTTGTTTGTCACACTTGGAGTGTACCAGGGATGCTGTAAAACATCCTACAATGCACAAACAAACAGCTCCCACAGCAAAGAATTATCTGGCCCCAAATGTCATTAGGCATAAGGTTGAGAAACACTGAAGTAAAGCTCTTAAGAACGAAAGTACAGTCTAAACCAAGGTGAACATGAAGCCAGGAGTCATGATTAGTTCAGAGTGATGGAAATGTCTTGATGCAGGGAAAATAGATTGAAGGCAAATGACAATTTTTGATCTTTGAAAGTGAGGGCTTTGAACATTATCCTATAGGTGTGGGAAGCTATCAAAGTTCTTTCAAGGTTGGAATTAGAAAAAAGGCCTTCTGAGTTAGAAATCTCGGAAGAGAAACAGGTCTGAAAGTTCCTTAACTTTGACTTTGAATATGTAGGGCTACCAAAGATTAGAGGAGACACAGATTCCCACGGAGACAATCTTCGAGAACCCTCAGGCTAGAACAATCAATGGGTTATTAACATTACTGAATTTGACCAAAATGACACTAGTGATGTTGGTGGTGAAGAAAACCATTGGTTTGGCTTCCCTTCTAAAAATGTTTATTGGATTCTGAGCCAAGCAGAAGCCCTAAGGAAGCAAACAGCCTTTTCCATCTCCTCTGTGCCATTTATTCCCTCTCTTTGGACATTCTGCCAATTCATCTTGGAAGAATTAAATATTTTTTTAGTGAATCAGATGCTGGTGACAGGTGCCAGATTGATGACTCTGGAGGAGGAAGCTTGACATGCTCACGTTCCTCACACTGAGATGACAAGCAGAAGAGTTATGTGTGTTGAAAGATTTATCGTCAAGCTGTCCACAGGCACCTCTTCGGCCTCCAGAAAGTGGTTTAAAATTAGACACAATCTGGGAGCCTTTTAGAGCCAAAAAAAGGAGTGTGTCATCATGTTGATGTTCTTTCCTCTGGTTACCTTTGGTAGAAGTAAATTGGAGCTTGTGTTCAAACACGATCTACAATTACACTCAAAAAGTTGCACATGGCATTCTTCCACCTCCATTCTGTGCCATCTCCACTTTGTAGAGTCACTGAGTTTTAGAGCTAAAAGAGATACCAAAGATCACATAACTCACCTGTTCCATTTTACAGATGGGGGAAGGGAAAGCCAGAGTCAGATTCATGACTTACCCAGGATTGCACAAGCTGTCAGAGCAGAAACAGGAGAGAACTCCTAGTGCTGTCTTACTCCATTTCTTCTTCTTTTTTCCAGCGTTTTTGAGATGTAATTGACATAACATTGTGTAAGTTTAAGGTGTACAATGTGATGATTTAACACACAAATACATTGTGAAATGAGTACCACAGTAAGGTTAGTTAACACATCCTTCACCTCACATAATGACCATTTTTGCTGTGATGATGAGAGCATTTAAGATCTATTCTCCTAGTAACTCTCCAGTATACAGTACTGTATTGTTAACTGCACATGAGATCCTCAGAATTTATTCATCTTATAACTAATAGGAAGTTTACACCCTTTGACAAGCATCTTCCCATTTCCCTCATCCTCCAGCCCCTGGGAACCACTATTCTACCCCTGTTTCTATGATTTTGGCTTTTTTAGATTCCACGTATAAGTGGGATCATATACTAATTGCCTCCTCTGACTCATTTCACTTAGCATAATGCCCTCCAGATTTATCCATGTTATCGCAAATGTCAGGGTTTCCTTCTTTTTATGACTAAATAATATCCCATTTTGTATATACACCACATTTTCTTTTTTTTTTCTGCCAGTTTTTTTAACATTTTTTATTGATTTATAATAATTCTACAATGTTGTGTCAAATTCCAGTGTAGAGCACAATTTTTCAGTTATACATGAACATATATATATTCATTGTCACATTTTTTCTCTGTGAGCTACCATAAGATCTTGTGTATATTTCCCTGTGCTATACAGTATAATCTTGTTTATCTATTCTACATTTTGAAATCCCAGTCTATCCCTTCCCATCCCCAGCCCCCTTGGCAACCACAAGTTTGTATTCTGTCTATGAGTCTGTTTCTGTTTTGTATTTATGTTTTGTTTGTTTGTTTGTTTTTGGTTTTTTTTAGATTCCACATATGAGCGATCTCATATGGTATTTTTCTTTCTCTTTCTGGCTTACTTCACTTAGAATGACATTCTCCAAGAGCATCCATGTTGCTGCAAATGGCATTATGTTGTCAGTTTTTATGGCTGAATAGTATTCCATTGTATAAACATACCACTTCTTCTTTATCCAGGCATCTGTTGATGGACATTTAGGCTGTTTCCATGTCTTGGCTATTGTAAATAGTGCTGCTATGAACATTGTGGTGCAGGTGTCATTTTAAAGTAGGGTTCCTTCTGGGTATATGCCCAGGAGCGAGATTCCTGGGTCATACGGTAAGTCTATTCCTAGTCTTTTGAGGAATCTCCATACTGTTTTCCACAGTGGCTGCACCAAACTGCATTCCCACCAGCAGTGTAGGAGGGTTCCCCTTTCTCCACAGCCTCTCCAGCATTTGTCATTTGTGGATTTTTGAATGATGGCCATTCTGACTGGTGTCAGGTGATACCTCATTGTAGTTTTGATTTGCATTTCTCTGATAATTAGTGATATTGAGCATTTTTTCATGTGCCTATTGATCATTTGTATGTCTTCCTTGGAGAATAGCTTGTTTAAGTCTTCTGCCCATTTTTTGGATTTGGTTGTTTGTTTTTTTCTTATTGAGTCGTATGAGCTGCTTATATATTCTGGAGATCAAGCCTTTGTCGGTTTCATTTGCAAAAATTTTCTCCCATTCTGTAGGTTGTCTTTTTGTTTCACTTATGGTTTCCTTTGCTGTGCAGAAGCTTGTAAGTTTCATTAGGTCCCATTTGTTTATTCTTGCTTTTATTTCTATTGCTCCAGTAGACTGCTCTAGGAGAACATTTTTCAGATGTATGTGAGATAATGTTTTGCCTATATTTTCTTCTAGGAGGTTTATTGTATCTTGTCTTATGTTTAAGTCTTTGATCTATTTTGAGTTTATTTTTGTGTATGGTGTAAGGGAGTGTTCTAGCTTCATTGCTGTACATGCTGCTGTCCAGTTTTCCCAACACCATTTGCTGAAGAGAGTGTCTTTATTCCATTGTATATTCTTGCCTCCTTTGTCAAAGATGAGTTGACCAAAAGTTTGTGGGTTCATTCCTGGGCTCTCTATTCTGTTCCATTGGTCTATATGTCTGTTTTGGTACCAATACCATGCTGTCTTGATGACTGTAGCTCTATAGTATTGTCTGAAGTCTGGGAGAGTTATTCCTCCAGCCTCTTTCTTTCTCTTCAGTAATGCTTTGGCAATTCTAGGTCTTTGATGGTTCCGTATAAATTTTGTTATGATTTGTTCTAGTTCTGTACACCACATTTTCTTTATTCATTCAACCCTCCATTGACACTTAGGTTGTTTACATGTCTTAGCTATTGTGAACAATGTTGCAGTAAACCTGGGGGTGTGGCTATCTCTTTCAGATAGTGACTTCATTTTTTAGGGTATATACTCAAATCCACATCTTAAGTGGGTGCCCTCTTAGCCAATCAGACTCCCCCTCCCATCCTATCATCCTGCTCCCCATAATTTTGAATAAACAGTAAAATTATCATTAGGAAGTGCTTAATCTGTGCCTGACTATTGACTATCCTGGACTCTTCACACTCATTAGCTCTAATTCTGTAATAACCTTGGAAAATAAGAATTACTGTAATTCTACAGTTGAGGAAACTTAAGTCTCACAAAGCTTAAGATGCCCAAAGATCACACAGCTAATAAATAGCCATTCAAAATTTAAACCAGCATTTGTATAATTGTGTTATATCATGCAGTCTACCCAGGTCTGCCTCAAGAATTTTCTATTCCTTCCAGTCATAACAACTTCTGTGTACATCAAGCTGCTCTTTCCAAACAGCAGTCAGAAAAGGTGATTGACAAAATTCACACTTTTAATTTTTTTAGGGAAGGGACTTTCTCCCCCTATTGCTGATGTTTCCTTTCATGTGAAGAAATTTCCATTTGCATTTTGCAGATGGTTTTTCTCTCCTAGCTTGATGAGTATTATTATCCTGAAAGGATATTGTATTTTGTTAAAACTGTTTTTTCTGCATGTATTGAGATCATCATGTGGGTTTTTTTTCCCCCTTTATTCTAATAATATGTGTACTAAATTGTTAGCTTTGCATATGTTGAACCAACCTTAAATTCCTGGGATTAATCCCTCTTGGTTATAGTGTATAATCCTTTTTATGTGCTGCTGGATTCAGTTGCTAGTATTTTGTTGAAGATTTTTGCATCTATATTCATGAGGGGTATAGGTTTCTCATTTTTTTGTGTGTGATGTTTTTGTCTGGCCTTGGTATCATGGTAATACTGGTCTCTTAGAATGAATTTTCCCTGTTCTTTGTTTTTTGTTTGTTTGTTTGTTTGTTTGTTTGTTTTTTAGTTTGAGAAGGGTTGGAGTTAATTCCTATATAAAAGGGAGTGGAGTAACCTACTTGCTGAATTTGGAAGGAACATCTGGACATAAGCAACCTCTCCTTCTCTGTCTTTCACTTGTGAGTGAACCGCTTTCAAGGGAAGCAAGATCTCATTTTTCAATGCCCTAAGTTTCAACAAGGAAAGGAATGCCTCTCTTGGCCCAACATCCCTGCCACTGGATGCCTAAGTCTCCCTAACATAGGATTCAGCTTTAGAAAGATTACTTCCTTACAGCACAAACTATTTTCTTAATACTAACTTTATGTATAGCAAAGTTAATAGTTTGAACTCTGTTTGCCTTAAGTCCATAGCCTAGTCTGGAAAGAAGGATTTTAAAAATCTTCCAAGTTCTCTTGGACTTTAACAATATTAAAAACAGAAACCTCTGATTATATCTCCCAGGAAGAGGAATGAAAATAATCAGAGATGCTTAATAGTTACCACAGACATTAACAGAAAGAATATGAGATTTGGAATCTCAACACTTGAATCAAGATTAAAAATAAAATATGCACACAGTGTTTTGCATGTGTTACAACTGTTTTTAACCACTTCTCTCCCCCATGGGCTAGCTATATAAAAGTAGGCAAGATATTTCATCCTGCTGAACTTCTGTTTCCATCTCTGAAAATAGGAATCACAATACTCACTTTCTAAACTATGAGTTTCCTTTATATAAAGCAAGTGCCAGTGACTGCTCATGCTGCCTCACAAGGTTGATTGTGTATACCTCTTTCAACTCTACTTTCACCTGGTGGATTGAAATCCACCACAGTGGAAGTAATTTTTCCAGGACATCAGGAAATATTATATAATGGCTTTTTCCACCTGGAGAGCCAGTTGTTAAAAACATTTTACCAGAACACCTAATCAACCTTGCTTCCTTCTAGTAGTACATGATAGCTGATACAGCCCCTTCTGTCCTCAGCTGGAACTTTCCTGGGTTTGAATTAGCTCTTGTCAGAAGATAGGCAAAAACAGGAAGACTGCAACTCCACTTAGTTTCCCAGAAACACAGCTTTTATGATTTAAGATCTCCTCACTCTCTATTTATCTCTTGCCAACTTCGTCTTAGAGAACTTAGTCACCCACACAAATAGATATCTTCCAGCTTCTTTGGGGTCTCTTACCAACCAATCTATCTCCTCTGGATATCATTTTAAGGATAGCAAACCAATAATTAGTATGATAATTAGCTTACAAAGTGCTCCCAGGGCTTTATTTCATTTAATCTGCACAGCTCTCCTATAAGTGATGGGTTTACTGTCCATGTTTTTCAGTTGAGAAAGCTGAGATTCAAGAGCAAGTGCAACCACCTTTGCCTTTGAACCCCTCCCCTCTTCCACAAACTTGGGGTAACCAAGCAATAGTACCCTCTCTCTTTATAATTAACCCTTTCTTTTAGAATCCTTCTCCTTATATTGTAAACAGGCATCACAGATTCTTTAAAAAATAATCTGACCTGTGGTTACTCTCTATTAACCATTCAGTCTCTGTCTTTCCTTTATCAGCCAATCTCTGGGAAGACCAGTGAACACTTGGTACATTCATGTCCTCTTCTCCTATTCACTCTCCAACCACTATTTAAAAGAGAGACAACAGAGATTGCCAAAGATCATTTATTCTTGAGGCAGACGGACCTGCATTTGAATCCAAGTTCTGCCATGGACTAGCTTTGTGATCTTGATATAAAAACTCTTCCATAACCCTTAGTTCCTATCTGTAAGTAGATTCATTGCACCTACATCACAGGACAGTTGGGAGGATTCCACGAAGCACATAGATTTCTTAGCACAAGCCCTGATAGTCAGGAAATGCCAGCTATTATTACTAGGAGTCTGTAAATTTGACATTTTGGAGTTCTTGTGTCTTGATATTTTATTTTTGCTTGGCATCTATATACTCAACTGGTCTTCCCATTTCATATGTGACCGTTTTTCCCTTTAAGTGTCTACTTTAAATGTTTGCTATGCTTCCTTGAACTTTCCTGCCTCTCTCCAAGCAGTGTTCCCTAGTGTTCCACCATTGATATACTGCTTATGTTACTACACATTTGTCCTAAGTTATCTCATTGGCTTCTAGGCTGATTTATAGATGCTGGCCCCCAAATAGCTGCCTTCTATCAGACCCTTTTCTTTAACTTTAGGATCATAAGTCTTCACTTGGATGACCAAGAACAGCTCAAACTCGTTAAGTCCAAAATAAGACTCATTATCATACTTTCCAAACCCATCCCTCCTCTGCTATTTTCTGTTTCAATTAGTAGCACTACTATTTACCCACTTACACTACTATTCACCCAGTTATCTATGCTAGAACTTTATGTTTGAAGCTTGGCTTTTCTCCGTGATCCTTCTTAATCACAATTCTTCCATCCTATATGTTTCTACTGTCATTGTAGTAAGCTGAATGGCGCCCCCAAAGTTATGTCCACATCCTAATTCCTGGAAGCTGTAAATATTACCTTATTTGGAAAAGGAGTATTTGCAGATGTGAGTAAGTTAAGGATCTTGAGATGAGGAGATCATTCTCAATTATCCAAGTGAGTCCTAAATGCCATAACAAGAATCTGTATAAGAGAAAGGAAGTTGGAGATTTAAGACATGCAGAGGAGAAGGTGATGTGAAAGCAGAGACAAAGATTAGAGTGATAGAACCGCAAACCAAGGACCACGAAGGGATGCCAACATCCACCAGAAGCCAGAAGAGGCAAGGAATGGATTTCCCCCAAGAAACTCTGGAGGGAGCATGGCCCTGCCGACACCATGATTTCAAACTTCAGTCCTCCAGAACTCCGAGTAGTTTTGAGCCACTGAGTTTGTGGTGCTTTGTTATAGTGGCCACAGGAACTAATAGAGCCCTCTTCTCTTCATCCTCACTTCCATACCTGAGTCTCACCTTTTCTCACTTGGATGGCTGTGCTAGCCTCTTTCTCCCTCTATTTTCAGTCTAGTCCCCCTCCAAACTATTCTCCAGTGGGTGCTAATTAAGGCCATGTTACTCCTCTGAATGAAACATGATGAAGTCTTTAGCACTGTTTTAAGTCTTTCACAATCTGACGTTTATGCCCTCTCTGCAGCCACACTTCACTCCTTCCTTCATGCTTCATCAACATTGTCTCCACGTTCCCCCAGTTGTCTCTTTCTTGCCACCAAGCTTTTTATGCTGTCTGTTCTTTTTTGTGTTTGTTTCCTTCTCCACCTCTTCTTTGTTACTCTGAACTTAGTACACAGTTTAATAATTAAATCTTTGTGTAATCTTTATTCCTCATCAGGTTGTCAGCTTCTTGAAAGCGGACACCATGACTTATTTTTCTAGTGCTTGTTCTTCTTAAATCTTATTTATGTTTTCTAATTTTCAGGTATTTCTAGCACCTGGGTGAAAATAAATGCTCTGCAAGAGTAGATTGCTGAAACATAGCTCATGTTGAAATTTTCTACTAATCCAACTAAAAATCTCTGCCCACGGCCATTGTCATGATGACTTTAATGCCATCTTAAAAAGATCATACCGCTCTCAAGATATTTGTGCAAATGATGTGACCACATGCCACCCATCACCATCAATCCATCTAGAATTTAATGTTCCTCAGTCAAATAATTAATAAAATTCTACTTCTTCCAGGAAGCCTTCTTTAATTGATGAAGGTGGAGCAATTATTTTCCCTTATTTTGCAGTTGTATCCCTCCACTAGATATTCCTCATTCTGCTTTCTTGTTTTGTATGTACATACACATATTTTATTTGTGTGTGTATATATATACACACACCCGTATGATTGTGTATATTTACTTATAGTGTATATTTATATGAATGCAGCCATCTGTATACATGTACAAACATGTATGTAAACAAATACATATACAAGTTTGTATATATAAACATATATATGTTTATATGTGTATTTGGTATGTATACATTCATCTCACATTATTGAGTGAAGAATAGGAAAAATTCTTTGGAAAAGGATAATAATAGGTACAGCTGCAAATTACACAATTTTAAACCTGAAGAGAACTTAGCAGTCAATGTTCCAATCCCTTTACTTTAAAAATGAAAACAGTTGAAACCCAGTGAAGGGAACCGACTTACCCATTGTTTCCTAGTGAAATAGGAACAAAATTGAGACAAGAACTCTGGTCAGCTAGCACCATGACTTATGTGCTCTTTTCTTCATTCTCCTCAACACTGAAGCACAAGATTTAGCTCTGACAGACTCTGAAATGTCTCTAACTCCATTGCTTAAGATTCTGAATGATTCATTATCTTTCTGCTACTTTTTGGCTAACTCTTAATCTCCATCACCCTTGCCAGTTTCCACATGAAATATTAAAATCCCATTCTTTAGGGAGTTAAGAAAGACCTGCTAACCAAGTGCCCAAGTCAGACTGGTCTCTTCAGTGAGTATGACGCTAATAAGATTTATACATGGCCAGGGTTTGCAGTTGGTGGTGACGACTAGAGAATTGCTCCAATAAATATTTGACATGATTTTGAGAGCAATAAAATATTTTACTTTTTGCTCAGTTTCCTCTGGGAAGAGAAGAGAAAGAGACACTGGAGGGCAAGGTAATGGTGCCGTAATTCTTCCTCGGGGAGATTATGGTTGTTCAACTCTGGATAAATTTCTCTTCAGGTATGAAGAGGTGTCGGACTGGGTGATGAGTCACTGTTTTCCACATCAACAGTTTCAGGATCCTTTGGAAACTGTCTCATGGAACAAGTTATGAGATTTTAGATAAGAAACAGTGTCCTAAACTCTGTCATCACAATTTTGATGCCGTTTCTTTTCTGTGATGCATCAATTCCTGACAATTAGTTGGTGTGCCTTTCCCAGGGCTTCAGGATTTCTATGTTTAAGCCCAAGATGCAAGAATGCAGGAGTGTAAAGGAACCTTAATGCATATGCTGATCTGACCTCAGTCCGTTGATCGGATATTCTTTAATATCCCCACCAAGAAGCTGCCAGATTTCATGTGGACATATCCATGGATTAGGGGCTCACTAACTCATGAGGTAGATGGAGTCAGTTTGTGATAAGTATGACTGTGAAAACTCTCCTCCTTATCTGAACCATACCTTCCATAATGCTTATTGAAGATTTTATTTCTGTTCTCTAGAGCCACATGGGTTTAAATCAAACACTTCCTCTAGGATGAATCTCAGATACCGGAATACAACATTCATTTCTGACCATTCACAGACGGACCCCATTGAAGACCTCAAAAGGGGACCAGCACTGGACACTGGCTGACACAGAGGGTCTAGATGCCCATTATCTTAGTTTGTATTCCCCTAGAATCAGACCTGAGGCAAGGCTTCAAGTACTTTATTAGGGAGGTGACCCTAAAAAACATGTGTAAGGGAGTAAGGAAGTGAGACAGGGTTAGGAAGGCAACCAATACAGAAGGACTCATCAAGCAAGCTGCTGCTGAGGACAGCTGTAGCTAAATCCTCCTGGGGCCAGTGCAAAACACATGCCTGGGATTTCCCATGAGGAGAGGGAGCTGGGGGTTTTATCTACTCCCTCCTGTCGCTCACTGCTTGAGGAAGGCTTGAGGGCTACTCTTCAGGAATATTAATTTCCTGCCACTTCCAACCTACTACTGCATAATAAAAGTGGGCTCTGGAAGCCAAGGAAAAACCATCAAGCCAAGAGACATACGTGCTGGCAGTTGAAAGTCAGTCAATGAAAAAGATACAGGCTGAGGGGATATGGATGAGTACTGACAGTTTCTGCTACTCCCATTCAGTGTTAGCACACTGACCATGCACTGGCATATAGAAGACTTTTATCACCCCGGTCCTGCTCACCGATGGAAGATGTAAAAATAGAGGAGAGATAAACTGTATAAAAAGTGGACCATACACCTCCTCTAACTCCATATCACCAGAGTAGGCATCTGAAAACTCTTCTGCCTATTTCTATTTGGCCTGTAAGCCAAGTTAGGGAAAAAAAGAAAAAAAAGGGAAAGAAGAATACAATTTCAAGACATCTGAAAATTACATGAAATTCAAATTTCAGTGTGTATAAATAAAGTACTGTTGGAATACAGCCACACCCGCTCATTTCTGTATTGTCTGTGGCTGCTTTCACACTATAGCTGCAGAGTTGAGTAGCTGCGACAGAGAACATATGGCCTTGCAAAGTCTAAAATATTTACTACTTGCCCCTTTATAGAAAAATGTTGCTGGTCCCCCATGCTAGCGCCTTGGATAGGTCTAGTCAGTACCTGGGAGGTGAGAAGACAAAATTAATTTTTTGAATTGAAGTATAGTTGATTTACGACTGTGTTGTTAGTGTTAGTTTCTGGTGTGCAACAGGAATTCAGTTATATATATCTATTCTTTTTCATAATAGATTATTACAAGATATTGAATATAATTCCCTGTGCTGTACAGTAGGACCTTGTTATTTATCTATTTTATATATAGTAGTTTGTATCTGCTAATTTCAAACTCCTAATTTATCCCTCCCTCACCCTTTTCCCTTTTGGTAACTGTAAGTTTGTTTTCTATGTCTGTGAGTCTGTTTCTGTTTTGTAAATAAGTTAATTTGTATCATTTTTTTAGATTCCACATATAAATGATATCATGTAATATTTTTCTCTCTCTGTCTGACTTACTTCACTAAGTATGATAATCTCTAGGACCATCCATGTTGCTGCAAATGACCATTTTATTCTTTTTATGGCTGAGTAATATTCCATTGTGCATACACCACATCTTCTTTACCTAATCATCTGTTGATGGACATCTAGATTGCTTCTATGTCTTGGCTTTTTATTGTGAATAGTGCTGCTATGGACATTGGGATGCGTGTATCTTTATGAATTAGAGTTTTCTCCAAATGTATTCCCAGGAGTGGGATTGCTGGATCAAATTGGTAACTCTATTTTTAGTTTTTTAAGGAATCTCCATGCTGTTTTCCAGAGTGGCTACACCAAATTACCTTCCCACCGACAGTGTAGGAGGACTCCTTTTCTCCACACTCTCTCCAGCATTTATCATTTGTGGATTTTTTAATGACGGCCATTCTGACAGGTGTAAGGGAATACCTCATTGTAGTTTTGACTTGCATTTCTCTGATGGTTAGCAATGTTGAGCATCTTTTCATGTGCCTATTGGCCATTTGTATGTCTTCTTTGGAGAAATGCCTATTTAGGGAGAAGACAAAAATCTTAAAGAAACTTTTAGGTTGACATTAGAGTAACCAGGGCTAAGAATTGAATGGAATAGCTGGAGTGTTCTAATATATAAAAATGGCTCAGAAGCAAAGGTACAAGATCAAAAGATGCTGACGATGAGACTTGCATAGAGTACAATTGAAAGATTTTAAACTATTTCATATTTATACTCCAGAGAGAGTGTGTTTGCATACGTACATCTTGGTTTTATATGTTTAAATTCTTTTGCCATCTCCTCAGACTTAAATGGGGCCCTCTGACCTTACAGTGCCTTCAAAGCTATACTCATCTGGCACCTGTCTAGTTCTGACCAGATCATCTTCCACCCTCTTCCTTCTCCCCAGGACCCAGCCCCTCCTTGTTTCCACTCTATTCGTTCTCCCTCAAACACCCCAAGCTCCTTCCCTCTGCAGGACTCCCTTCTTGTTCCTCCGTCCCTGCCATCCTTCTCCCCCAGCTCTTCAAATGGCTGGTTCATCCTTAGTTTTCAGGTCTCAGCCTAGATGTCACTTGTTCAGGGAAGCCACCTAAACTGGCTTTGTCCCATCATTCTATTTATTTTCTCTAGAGCATCAATTTCTACCTAAAGTTACATGCATTTTACTGATTACTGTTCCCTATATTCACAAAACAGACTGTAATCTTCAGGAGAACAAGGGCTTTTTCTCTTTTGTTCATATCCCTAGTTTCTTAAAAGGTTGCATATTATTCCTTCTCTCAATCTTTCTGTGAACCCTAAAACTGTGCTTTTAAAAAAAGCTGTAAAAAAAAGATAATTGACCGTTTAAAGCAAAAATAGTCATGTATTTGGGGGTTCTTAAGTAGAAATAAAATATATTAGAAAAATAAAACAAAAGTCAGGAAAGAGAGGCATAAAAGCATACTAATGTAAGCTATTTATACTATATATGAAGTGGTACAATGTCATTAGAAGGTAGGCTATGATAAGTTATAATATAAACCCTAAAGCATCCATTAAAATAACACAGTAAAGAGCCTTATCTAATAAGCCAAGAAAAGAGGTAAGACAAAATTATGAAAAATACTAACCCAAAGGAAATCAGAAAAGAGGGAAAAGGGAACAGATCAAACAAATGTTAAGCAAATAGCAAGTAGCAGCCTTAAACCAAATCATATTAATAATTACATTAAACATAAGTCATCTCAATATTCCATTTAAAAGGCGGAGATTGTCAGAATGGATAAAATAATAAGACCCAATTTTATACTGTCTACCAGAAATACGTTTTAAGTATAAAGACACAAATAGGTTACAAGTAAGAGGATGAGGAAAGGTACTCCATACTAATCATACTAAAGCTAGAATGGCTAAAATAATGTATCAATGTCAAAGTACCACTGAGAGAGAGACAAATTACTTTCAAGAGAGGTAATAAAAATATTCATTCCTTTGTGTAAGTCTGAAATAAAAGTACTACAAAGAAAAAAGTTGCATGTATGAGGCACTCAGTCAATACTCATTGAATAAACCAATATGTGGCTTTAAAGAAGTCAGAGGGGATAGAAAATCATAGACTGTTCAAAGGCATTATCGTGTGGTAAAGTGGTGTTGGACCTACAGACCTGGGCATGAATCCTAGTTTTGCTGTTTAAATTAGTATGTAATAACCCTAGGCAAGATCTTTAATCTCTTTGAATCCATTTTCTTATTTCTAATTTGGGATAACAATTTCTATCTATGTGAGAGGTTATGAGCATTAGTGGGATAATGATGCTTACAAAATCCCTGGGTACACAGTAGGGCTAAATAGACGGTAGTGATTCCTGCCCCTACTGTTATCGTTACAATTAGACTGAGGCTGGAAAAGGTCTTCTAGGGACAGTTAACCTTGGCCCACAACCTGACATCACAGACAAAGACATGGAGGTCCAAGAAGGGAAAGGGCTTAATCACACCATCATTGCAAGCTCAGCTGCAGACCAGGGCTAGGGCCAGATCAACAGTCTCCAGTTCAGTGCACTTTTTACCTAAGAGTAAAGTAAAAGCAAAAGCAAAAACCAAAAAAACAAAAACAAAAAAAAACCCACAAAAAAAACTTCAGAAACACTTTTTTTCTGCCTCTATCTTAACACCAGTCATCGATTGTGGGCATTCTCCAGAGATCTTAGAAGTTGAATATAATGTCATGTATGAAAAAAACTCTTTGCTAACCAAATAATGTTTGTGTGAAACATTTTTGCAGCAAACCCAGAGATGGTGTCTCTCATTTCCCCAGCAGCCTGCAGCTTAAACAGGGTTCAGCAGTGCAGAGTGCAATATTCTGCTTTTTCTAGCACTTTTTTTATATACCTATTTCGAGGCCTTCCATGTCCTGGGACTTTCATGCTCACTCTAAATAAAATAGAAAGATGACTAAGCCATCTTGGTCCTGCTCCCCTCCATCCTGGGTATCTCATGAGAATGAATCTTCTGAAGTCTCTGGAGCAAACCAAGTTCTTCAGAGAGAAAGACTCCGTGAAAGCAAGGATTATTCTGCATTAAATGATAATTGGCCTAGAGAGTTGAGATTTGACTATCCTGCTGTGCGGTGGAGAATTAGCCTAAGAAGCGAGGGGGAAATAGGAGATTGGAGTGTGTTGTCTTCGCCCCTTTCCAGTCCATCTTGCTAGGCTCATTCATTAGGGATGAAAAGGGAGATGACAAAAAGCTAGCAGGCATAAAAGGCTAAGGGTCACATACAAGAAGGAGTAAAGAAGAGCAGAAAAGGAGCAGAAAGAAGACAGGGACGAAATTAAGACTGAGTCAGGTAGAGGGAGGCTGGACGGATTTTGCAGATCACTCTTGGTGATGCAGTACTCGAGAGGCTTAGGGGTGAGGCAGCAGAGAAGATTGGCTTTCATGCTTGAAGAGTCTCCATGAGAAATTGCGTTAATGAAATTTGCACACAGTCTGCCGCTTGCTCATGCCTTCTGCCACGTGGTGGATTATCATCCAGACTGGAGTGTTTCTGATCTCATCTTATTTTCTTCCCAGAGAGAGACAAAGGCATTGAGACCATCTGTCCTGGTGTTCCCCTCTGGATTATACCCCGTCTAGAGGTTTGGGAAGGAGGGAGCCATCTCCCTGCAATTTCTCTCCTCTTGAAAAACAGAGTCCTGGAAATCCAGAGTCCCACATGCACTAGCCTCTTGTCCCCAGTCAATAGCACAGCCTCCAGCCCACCACCAAGCACACAGCTGGCAGCAGTGCTGTTTCCATGGCGATAATGAATGGCAACAGGCAGTAATCAAGAGGGGTCGCTGGAGTCATAAGTCATTACAGATTGCATTTAAAGGGACAAAGCCACCTTTAAAGTGATAAATGACTTCCTTCTAGCCTCCCCCTGCTCCAGTCTCCTGGAAAAAAAAAAAAAAAGATTTGCTGGACATTTATTTTGCATGCTTACCTTCTATGTATTTCTTTCCGTTTGGACAGTAGAATCAGATGGGTCAGTTTTTTCTTCAGAATATCCTAATCACAGCTGCTCACACACTGAGGTTTAGGACACTCAAGAAGGCAGCCTAACCAAAAATGAAGACCCTCCTCTATCCCTGGCAGAACCTAGAGTTTCTATATGACAGATTCATCTATCTGGTTCGTTAAAGACACTGGGGTTCCAAGTGTCTTACTAAAAGTCAAATAGTCCTAGGAATCCGCTGACATTTAAGCTGCATTTCAGAATAAGAATAATAGAAACTTATGTTGAATTTGGGCTCAGAACACATGGACTTGAGTTCCAGGCATGTCCTCCAAATGGTGACCTAGGGCAAATCTCTTGAACTTTTTGGACATCTATGTTTTCATCTTGAAATTAGAGATAACACTACTTAGCTTGGATGGTTTTTGTGAGGACCAAATGAGATTCAGAAACAGTATATAAGTCATGTAGTACTTTCTTAATGTAAAATACTTTTTAAACATATTATTTTAAAATACCAAGTCTAGAAGTGACTGTAATAGCTACCTAGTTAAAGAAAAAAAATCCTACTTTAGATAAGGTAGGGGGGGTGGTATTTTACTGTGTGGCTTTAAGGAAATCACTTGTCTGTTCTGGATGATTTGATTTGTAATCTGTAAAATGGAGGTGGTAACTTCTGCTCTGCCCAATGGCTAGGTTGCACTGAATATTTAATGAAATAGCCCATATGTAGGTGTTTCACATACAAACTGCTCAGTATCACCCAGAGGTAAGCTATAGTCATTTAGAAAATGACTTGTAAAAACAAGATTGTGTTAATAATAACAGTCAACTTTTTTTTTTCTTGCTGCAAATCATCCATTTCAGATCTAAAGTAGTGTCTCATTAAAGTCCGATCCTCCATGAGGTTAAAAATAAATTCCTCGCTTCACCCTGTAATTTACATTCACGTCTTAAATGTTCCTTCTCAGTCTCCAAAGCTGAATGTTCTCTAATGGTCTTATTGACAATCTGAGATCAAATAAACATGTTAATATGAAACAGACATTCATTTGATCTGAGGAGCAAGAGAATCTGTCCAAAATGGTTTTGGCATAACAGGTATTCCTCATGGCAAAACATACAATTATTTTTGAGACCTCTTTGCGAACCAAGATTTAAGCTAAATTGCATGCCATTAATATTTCCCTCAGACTGCTGGTCTCAGTTTTTTAATTAAGTAACAGCTGAGGCAGGGTGCAATTTAGATACACTATGATCCATCTTCTATATTAAGAGATATTAAAGTAATATTAGTGATTAATTATGCATGTCACCTCACAGAGGTCCTAATACAAGTGTAAATCAGCCGCAGCAACCTAAGAATGTGAAGGTGTGTGTCTCTGGCCCTCAGCATCTTCATTTCATAAATCTTATCATTAAATTCTTTCAAATTACCTCACATGCGGTGGCTTATTGCAAAAAACAATAACAACAACACAAAAACAACAACAAAAACACTTTTCACTGCCTTGCACCTGGAACTTTAGAAATTTATATTTTATCTGAAAATAACATCACTAAAGGTTTTATCACACAATTTTTTATATCACCATAGAAACTTAATTCGGATTTCTTTGTTTCATCAAACTCTTCAGGTTAAAGGTGACATATTAATCTAAATCACTATCATCATTATTAGTATTATCATTGTTCTCGTTAAATTTCTGTTACTTGAATTAATTTGATCTTATATTTCGATGATATAAATGTGCAGTTCCGGAATAATTTTTATGATTTTTTTGCATTTACTTATACAAAATCTCTCTGATTTTCTGAGAGAGATGATTAACTTGTTTACCATGCATACTTTCTTAACAGAAAAGAGAGGTGCCCTAGAGAAATGCAACATTCCTCTCCTTTCCCAAACCCTCTACTTCCTTTATGCATTGCCCCAGGGTTCTCCTGAATGTTACTCTATACCCGGCTGTCCAGTGCAACTCAATTCCTTTATCATTTGCGCTCATTTCCTTCTGTGGAGCAAATGATTTGTAAGAAGGGTACGGTCTTCTTAAACCTCTCCTCTTGGTCTGCACCCCATCCTGCTTTTTCCCAACTTCCCATCTGTTAACTAGCAATAATACCTAGTGTTTCTGTTTGCAGCCTTGCTCTGATTATCTCAACTATAATCCTCAGTCTTGACATACTGACATTTTGGGTTGAATAATTCTTTGTTGTACTGTGCATTGTAGGATGTCAAGCAACATCCTTGGCCAGTACCCACTAAATGCCAGTTGTATCCCCCTCTTCCCAGTCATGACTACCAAAAGTGTCCCCTGGAGAGCACAGTCACCCTCACTTGAGAACCACCAGTAGGAAGGGAGGTCAGAACCAAAATGCTGACAGTGTTGACTACCAAGATAAATTATAAAATCCTGTTTAGAAGACAATAAAGGATAATCAAACATTGATTAGAATTTGAGCCATTTCAAAAAGATAACTTGCTTGGAAAAGAAATTAATGTGGAGAAAGATTAGAAGAGCTCAATTAATAAGAGCTGAAACAACCTGGGACAGAACTATGGTGAAGGTAGTAAGAACAGGTGTAGAAATGAGAGGTTTTGATTTGAGAAATATTTTAGCAATGAAAGTGGTAGGACTTAGTGAATAATCAGATGTGGGGATAAAAGGATGGAGAAGAGTTGAGATAACCTCAAACTATCTACTTGGAGGACAGGAATAATTGTGATGCTCAAATCAAACATGGATTTACAGTCCTGCTTTATTCTTGTAACTAGGCAATTTTGCATCTCATTTACTACATAGTGAGCCCCCAGAGATCCAGGTGTGTGTGCTTCTTACCTTTATATCCTTGTATCTAGTCAATATCTAGAATTAAACAATACTAGGAGTGGTCTTTTATTGAAAGCCAATCAATGTGCTAGCACCTACATTAGGTGCATTCCCTAAAATCCATAGAGCAACCTTTGAAAGATCAAGCTTTTATCCCCATTTTAAAGCTTAGAAAACTGGGAAGCTGAGAAGTGAGGAAACTTGTCCAAAGTAACACAACAGATTAGTGGGAGAGCCAGATTTCAAATCTCAACCTGTCTGTTTCCAAAGCCAATGTTCTGTCCTTCATGCCAATCTGTCTCTTAATTAGAAGTTTGCCCTAGTTCCATTTAGTCCCCCAACCACTCAGCCAGGTGACTCCCCCCACCTCCACCCCCATTTTGGAATGAAAAAACTGAGCAAGGGCACAAAAGGGTTTTTGGCACTTGCCTCACCCCACTCCTCTCCTCCTCCTCTCCCTCCTCCTGTTCCTCTCCTTCCTCCTCCTCTTTCTCCTCCTTCTCTCCAGCCTCTTGATTTAGGGATCTCTGTCTCTCACACAAGATACCTTTCCACTCTCTGAAACACAGGGCAACAGCTTAGCAACTGCCTGCAGGCACTGGGAAATTGGACTGCTCTTACAAGGCCAGAATGTTTGGGCTGAATGTCAATGAATCTAAAACATGATCGATTATTGTACTTTTTGCCACCACATGTGAGTTAAATGATTAGGTGCAAAATGGCTCGAAGCAAAACTGTAATATTTGATCAAAGCCAGAATGTTAGAAAAATGGCTGCAGCTGGTTTTTTGGACTCCATATGTGCTTGGTTTTCCATCTCTCCTGCTAAAAGCTCAGCACCTCTGTCTGTTTAGGAGTCTCCAAGAAATGGTGGGAGTTCTTTGTCATCTTTGTGTTTCATCCAGAACCATGTGTAAACATGGTCAGTCTGCATGGTGTGTGATCCCCTGGGAGGACGAAGAGGTGGGAGCTGGAGCATGTCAATCATGTCTGAATGACAGAGTCTCTGCCTCTGGGGACCACTAAGTATACCAAGAATAATGCTGCCATCATGGTAGGATATCAATCAGTGATGGTCAAGGCTTTTAGTAGCAGTTGTCAACACTTTCTAATGTTGGGAACAAGGATAATTACGTTGACAGTGATAAAAATGAGATGACTAAAATGATGGTGGGATATGGATATACAACAGAGGGTCCTCTGGCCAGGGAATTTATATGCACATGAGCAGTAGGCAAGCAAAAAAACCAACTATGACTTTCTTAATAAAAGCTGGACAGGAGTCTTCAGTGGTGTTTCTGTTTCCTTCCCATCAAAGCCTTATTTAAGGTTAGGATCTTGCCCTTGTGAGGTCATAAAAGTTAAGTCAACATGACATCCACCAGTGTCACGGGAAGAAAGAAGCAAGAGAGACAACAGAGAATACATTTTCCCATGATCTCTAGTGTTAAGGTGGCATAATCTGTGTAGCCTGTATCCAAAGCTTCAAAACAAGCTATAAAAATAGAGATTCCTAGCCTCGTACTCAAGGAGAAAGTCTTGCTTCTTTCAAGTAGATGATCACTGCTTAGTGGAAATGAATAACACTTAAGTACAGGAAGAGAAAAAAATGTAGGTCAGCGCCTATTTCTTTTCTTTAAGGAATGAAGACATTGTCATTAAGAAATGTAGAATACAGACTTGTGGTTGCCAGAGGGGAGGTGGGTGGGAAGGGATAAACTGGGAGTTTGAGATTTGCAGATGCTGACTGGTATGTATAGAATAGATAAATAAGTTTATACTGCATAGCACAGGGAAGTATATTCAATGTTTTGTAGTAGCTTACAGTGAAAAAGAATATGAAAATGAATATATGTATGTCTATGTATGGCTGAAGCATTGTGCTGTACACCAGAAACTGACACAGCACTGTATACTGACTCTACCTCAATTAAAAAAAATTGATGATGAACTAGTAAAAGTGGTAGGCAATGAGACTGAAGATTATTCTATTCTATGAGCAAAAGGGATCAGAAATCACCATCTTCACTCTATCCTGAGACAAAAGCATTCTTGCTCTTTGACGATAATGATGAAACAGTGCTCATGACATTTGACATTGCAAAATAGATTCTGGCTACCATCTTGACTCCCACAGATACTACTTAGCCATGAAAAAGAAGGACAAGAGGAAGCTCTGTTTCAAACAGGGACTTTCTAAGAGCTGCCTTCCAAAAAGACTAAAGGATTTTTCCAAATCTGTGGTAGGGCGGCCTTGTAGTTTCAGGTTTCCCTCAATCGGTGATGACAGCAGCCCAAATAAGGTATGTTATCTGTGTGAGTAAATGGCACAGATTACAATTATCCTAGACACAGGTCCCATCAACAAGCATCCTATCATCTTCCCGCTTACTCTGCATGTTCTGTTTGAAGATGGAAGTAGGCAGCCTACCGTAACTCCGGAGAGGTGAAGAAACTCAGTAGGAAAGAGAGTGTATGTTGAAGACCAAGGACATGAAATGTAAAAATAATGAAGTCTGTCTTCTGTGCTCCTAGGTTTGCCTTTCTTCTGCTCTTCCTAACCGATGGCAGAACTTTGAGAAATGTATCCATCAGAGCTTCATGGGTTAGTGGGACCTGGCTCCACCTCTGCCATTTCCTGGCTAAATGTCCTTGGGCAAGTTACTTAAGTTCCTTGAGCTGCAGTTTGCTCCTGGCTAAGATAAGCATAATGGGCTTGACTCCCCTGAGTTGTTATTAGCATTAAGTGAGATAACATACAGAAGTTTAGCTTCCAGCTGTGACCTTAAATAAATCATTTTCCCTCACTGCACCTTGATCCTTCATCTATAAAATGGAGGCAAGGGTACCCCAAAATGAAAAGAGCTACCATTTATGTTCATGTTATGTATTAGACACCACATTGAACTCAGTACACTTATCAGTCAATATATGTCAAAATTGGCTGATTGTAAAACCATCTATTTAGATGTCTGGTGTCCAGTACCTTTCATTGGAGATTTTAACACATTTGGCCTGAAGTAGGATCTGGTGATTTTCTAATTTTAAGTGTCATCTGTGAGTTTTATCATTAAGCAAGCTATGAAAACACAGAGCGTGTTGCAAAGATTAAATGAGATGCTAAGTAAGATGTTGGTTACATAGTGTTCATTAAGTGCTTTGCCTCTACCTTCACTTAAAAGATATATTTTTCAAATTTTATTAAAGTATGTGTAGAAAAGTGCACAGCTCTAAGTGTGCGACTTAAGAAATGCTAGAAAGTAAGGGTGCTGTGTACCTACCCAGATCAAGTAACAATCTCAGCAGCCTCTTTGAAGTAGCCTCAGGCCTATTCCAGTCATTGTTGCCCCAAGAATAAACATTCTTCTGGGTTCTAACAATATAGACAGGTGTTGCCTGTTTTTTAACTTTATGTAAGTGAAATTATACTGTATACTCTTTTTAATGTGTGGCTTCTTTGGCTCAAAATTATGCTTATGAGAGGCATCCATGCTGTTGAGTGTACCTGTAGTTTCTTTATTCTTGCAGTTGTATAGTATTCCATTGTAAATTTAGCCTTATATGTTTTTTTATTCTACTAGATGGATGTTTAGTTTCTTTCCTCTCTTAGGCAATCAAAGATAAATGTCTCATATACATGTAATTTGGTAAACATGTGTAGATATTTCTGATGGGTATACATACATCTAGGAGTGGAATTCTTGGGCCTTAACATTGGTATATATTCAACATCAGTATATTCTATCAAATAGGTTTCCAAAGTTGTACCAACTCTACACATCCATCTGCAGTACCTAGAGTTCCCATTGCTCCACTCTTTGTCAACATTTAATATTATCATCTTTTACATTTTGGCCATTTTTGTGGATGTCCAGTGGTATTGAATTTTGGTTTTACTTTTCAATTCCTTGATGAGTAGTGATGTTGAACATCTTTTCAAATGTTCATTGGACATTTAAAATCTTTTTCTCTCATGAATTACCTGTCATCATTTTTGTATTAACACCCCAATTCTTAAAACTTTGGTGCAGTTGATCCTCCTTATTCATGGACTCAATTTCCAAATTCTCCTACTTTCTAAAACTTATTTGTAACCCCATGTGCAGAATAGTGAAGAATTTTATTCCAACATGCCCTGTCCCAGCTGAGATCAAACAAGGTGATGCTCTGTCTTCTTAAGTCAGCTTCATCCTATAAACAAGTGTCCTCTTTGTGGTACATTTGTTGCCAAGTTTGTTATATTTTTATTATTTTTGTTTGTGATTTCACTGTTTGAAATGTCACCCAAGCATAGTGCTAAAATGCTGTCTAGTGTTCCTAAGTTCAAGAAGGCTCTAATGTGCCTCACAGAGAAAATAGATGTGTTAAATCAGCTTTGTTCAGGCATGAGTTATAGGGCTGTTGCCACAAGTTCAATGTTAATGAATTGACACTATATATTATATAGGTGTCTTTTTAATTTTTTAATTGAATGAAAGATTCTTTAAATTTTATAATGCTTTATAATTTTTAAGATGTACACATGATTTCACATATTCCCATAATAACCCCCTCCCCCCACTCCTATATTTCCCCTTTCCCTTTCCCTCCCCCTACTGTTAACCACTAGTTTGTTCTCTATATCTGTGAGTCTGCTTTTTTTTTTTTAAATCATGTTCACTAGTATGTTGTATTTTTTAGATTCCATGTATATGTGATATCATACAATATTTCTCTTTCTCTGTCTGATATTTCACTTAGCATAATGCCCTCCGTGGGGCAAAAGTCCATCCATGTTGCTGCAAATGGCAAGATTTCATTCATTTTTATGGCTGAGTAGTATTCCATAGTGTGTGTGTGTGTGTGTGTGTGTGTGTGTGTGTGTGTGTGTGTGTGTGTGTGTGTGTATCACATCTTCTTTATCCATTCATCTGTTGATGGACTTAGGTTGCTTCCATACCTTGGGTATTATAAATATTTTGCTGCTGTGAACACTGGGGTGCATGCATCTTTTTAAATTAGTGGGCTTTTTTTTTTTTTTTTTTTTCAGATATATACCCAGGAGTGGAAATGCTGGGTCATATGGTAGTTCTGTTTCTAGTTTTTTGAGAAACCTCCATACTGTTTCCCATAGTAGCTGCACCAAATTTCATTCCCACAGGATGAATGAGGGTTCCCTTTTCTTCATGTCCTCACTAAGATTTGTTACTTGTATTCTTTTAAATCAAGTGTCTTTAAAAGAAATGCACATAAAACACGTTTATATACTGATTGGTTGGTGAAAATGTTGTGATCAGAGTCTCAGCAATCCTACCCCTATTTCCCTTTGGAGCAATGGTTCAGTGTTCATCAGGTCAGGGTTTGCAGTGATTTTATAGAAGATAACAACAGTGCATAATGAGGATCAACTGTCCTCGGCATGCATTTCCTCAGAGCAACCTGCAGACTTCCCAGGATGGGCCTTATGTCCCTATTTGACAAACAAGGAAAGTGAGGAACAAAGAGGTACCACAGCTTTCCCAATGCCACACCACTAGCCAGTTCAAATTCAGGCTTCACACCAGGTGCCTGGACTTCCTACCGTGTATTTTCTGCAGTGGCCTGACCTTCGTGGTCATCTCTCTCCAGCTCCATTTTGTGGACCCTACAAGAGACATCTCCAGGTCAGATGCACATTGAAACTGATTTCCTTCCCAGTGTTGCTTGTCGAATCCAAAGGTTCTCTTACAAAATTCTCTCTAAAAGAACGGGCTCCAGTTCTGGTGGTTTGTAGTGGATTGCATACATAGCAGCCAAACAAGCTAATGCCTGACTCCAAGGTGAACCTCAGGACAAGCTCCATCTTGTAAGTCATGCACCTTAAATAATTTGGGCACCGGAGCCTGTTTCCTCAGCTAGAAAATAAGCATAATTGTCCCTGCCTCCCTTTCTTCAGGAAATTGTTTGGTCTCTCAAATTCAGTGAGGACGGGCCAGGCACTGTAGTAAATACATGGAGAGATGCCAACAAAATAAACAAACACAACTGCTTCCCTTGGGAAACTGGCAACTTATTAAAGAGGATAAAGAATGTGTGTAAATAACTATAATGAATGAGTATCAAATACTAAAGAAAGTAAAGAGCTTTTGAAAGAGGTAAGGGAACTTCTGTCTAGTAGGTATCAGGGAGGAACTGCAAACGAAAGAGACAAAGCGTGAAGTCAGTCTGGAAGTAGCAGTACCAGCGATACTAACAAGGATGCTTGGCCCTTTATATGCACCTGTTATGTCCTTCTGGCAGAATGAATGATGGTAAATTCACACAGCGGAATGCCACGCTGCAGGCCTTCTGGATCTTGACAGTGTTGATATGTGGGGCTGGGTACTCCCTTTTTGGTGGGCACTTGTAGGAAGCTTAAGAGCATCCCTGGCCTCTACCCACTAGATGCCAGTAGCACCTCTCCCCAGCCGTGAAACCAAAATTATCTCTAGTCACTGCCAAGTGTCCTCTGGGGGGCAAGGTCGCCCAGGTTGAGAACCAATGCTGTATAGCAATCTACGTGGTGAGCTAGAGAAAGGCAGGGTTCTTCGAGTTAGGAAGGCTTGCTTATTCAAATGCTTCACCCCTTGGGCAATTCTGGGATTTCTCTGATCCTGTTTCTCAGCTGTAAAATGGAGGTAGTAATGAGAACAATGATGATAGGTGAATTCAATAAGATGTGTGAAGTGATTGCTGCGGCACAGATAGGTGTTGGAGAAACAGTAGGTATTATTTTTATATTTAGCCCTACAATAACCTGAGTTAAGAATTACATCTCTCTCCATTTCCCAGAAAATCCAGCTGGGCACAGAGAAGTTAAATAATTTTCCCAGATTTACTTTGCTCTCAAGGTACCAAAAAAGTCATCCTGCCTGGATTGCTTGAAACAATAATGATGCTTCAACAGATCAGGGTGGAGTTGGCAAGAGTGTGGGGCATTGGGTATAAATCAGTCTAGGAGGGCGAGACCAATAACCATTGAGAGACTCCAGTGAGATACTTTAGGTACAAGCAGGGAGAGCGCTTTTTAATATTTTCATTGGAGAGATAACTCAGACCAGGTGGAGAGCAAGGAAGGAAATGAATGAAGGAGAGTGTATTTAAATTGAAATTTCAAATGAAAGGTATAATTTTGTAAACTCTCATTATAAACACTTAATCATTTACAAAATAACTCTTTAAAAAATACCTAGAGGTTTAATGAGTCACATCTTCAATTTTTAAGTGTCAGATTCCATGCTGTCAAGAAGGGATAACTGTTATTACCACATTTTATTAATTCCGAGATGCTGAGCAAGTAGCAGATGAAAGAAAAATAATGATTTTATTAAAGGTGGCAACAAGCAGAACAAAGGGGAGGTTCGCTTTGATTAAGGCAGCAGTGGGGAGTTCCTGGGCTCTGGTCATGGCTCTGCTGGCTGCAAGCTCTGTGACCAGGAGCATGTCACCTCTCCTAACAACACCCTCTGAACCTCAGTGTCTTTACGTGCAAAACAGAAGGAGATTGGATCAATGTGATCAGGTCCCTTTCTGCTCTGCCATACCAGGAGTCTGAGTTTGCCCCACACTTTCTAGCTCGGTGGCAGCCTCTCTGACTGTCTGCTTTTAAAAGGCCACCTTGTCGCAGCCCTGGCTTGGCAGGACACTGACCTTTTCAGAAGGAAATACAGCCCACGACATTCTGCACGCACGAATCCAGCCCACTGATCTGTCTTGCTTCTTTGATATGAAACCAAGTTTTTGTCCTGCCTCTCACCTTTCTTGTCCCTTACATACCACTCAGCTAAGAACTGTTTGGTTCCCAGAGCCAAGGGAGGCAGCTGCTAATTGTGGGGGTGAGTTTTCTTTCACTATCTATGTCTTACCACCTTGCAATTATTAAAGTTTTCTCTCAGACAGGCTCAAAGCTCTCAGGCATCCCTCGCATTTTAGGACAAAGAAGGAGCACAGAAATATACAGATTTACTTTACAGGTGAGGCAGCTAAGACCCAAGAAGAAGGAATACCATAAACGATGGGGTTGGTCCTGGGGCACTGGGTCTCCCAATTCTTAGTCTGATTTTTATTAGTCCTCTTCTGAACAACCGTGCGTCCGATGACTTATTTACATCTTTTTCTTTTGGTGAGATGGAAAATGGAGAGACTTGAAGTTTACATTTTTGGAACAACAACAACAAAAAGAAATGAAAATTAGTGGATTCCTTGAGGAGCTAGTGATGGAGGATGAGGACTGTTAGCGGACGTGAAACTTACCTTTGACAACAGCTTGTACCTAGGATGCTGCGTACTGAAGTATAGGTTTTCATTAAGCATCTGAATCAACACTTTATGGCCAGAACATGTTCCCACCCAGGCTTTCAGGATGGGGAAGCACTGACCTCAATTTGGGTCTGGAACTCCACAAAAGCAGGGATGTTGGCTGTTTTTACTCCCTGGTGCATCCCAAGTGCCTAGCACAGCATCTGACATCTACCAGGCACTCCATTGGTATTCGTAAAAGGGCTTTCTGTTTCACACAGAAGTGTTAGCACAGCTTGCTTCAGTGAATATATGATGGGAAAAAAAATTGCTCACTTGAAACCAAAATGCCTGACTTTTACCCTAAATAGGTTGCTACTTACTTCTCTCTTGGACATAGCATACTTTCTCATGAAAGCTCAGTTTCCTTGAAATAGGAATAATTTATTACTAATTTCAGAGTTGCAAGGACTCAGTGTGTTAATGGATGATAAAAATCTTCAAGTTAATAGATGATAAAATGTAAATGCAAAGTATTCAGACTACATAAAACAGATTTTCCTAACCTGGGGACTGGCTTCAGAGAAATCTCTCAACCTCTTTAACTGTGTGCAAAATCATGTGGGTTTATTCACTTTTCTGACAAATGGGTCTTCAGCTGTCATTCGAGTCTCGAAGACATTCATGATAGCCAAAACTGAAGTGCTCCCCATATAAAGCAATCATGGCTGTTAAAACTTGTTCAGCACATCCTGGTTGGTGTGCAAACTCTCTGAGTCCCTGGCTCTTCACCCACCTGGCTCACTACTCCATGTCCTCTTACCTGGGCTCCCAAGCCCCCCACTTGCAACTTTGCTTCCATAACTGCCTGTCTGCTTAAGCAGTGCCCACTAGTGGTCCCTCAGCTCTGCCAGCCTCCATCTAGGGTCTTACTCTACTCCCAATATGGGTCTGAACTTCAGAAGGCCTTAAGCCCCTGCTTCATCCTTATCTTTAGCTCCTTATGGGAAGTTTCTACTGCTTTGCTCTGATTCTGGAGGGCCCTGACCATAGCTGCCATCCAGCTGTGATCTGCACCTGATCTAATACAGCATCATCTTCCTTCCCTGTCTGTCTCCCTTCACCCTTTCCTTCAACAAAGACTTTGGATACCTACCATATACTATGTCATACACTATTAATAAGTTAATTAATGTATTCATCCAACAGTGAACATCCGAGTGCTTATTAAATGCCAACAATGAAGAATAACTCCTGTATTTCCTCATAGAGCTCACACATCAGTTCTGGAGACAGAAAGATGAATAAGATCTGGCTGCAGCCTTCACAGTGGACACAGAATGTCTAAGGTCTTGGCAGCACTGATTTCTAGACTAAGATTTTCAGCCTTTGCTTTGCAGACAGTGGGGAGTTGTTTTAAGTTTTTAAGCAGGAAAAATGATATGTGCAAAGTGATATTTTAGGATGTTCAATCCGGTGACATCTACAGGGTAGACTGGAAGTGGCAGAGCCTGGGGGCAGGGAGTCTGTAACTGTAATTGTCAAGGAGAAGGGCAATTATGGTCTAAGCTAGCATGGTGACTGTGGAAGTAGAGAGGAAGTGGGGAGATACTGAAGGCATTATGAAGGGTCAGTATGATAGCGTGCTGAACAATAGAAGGCGAGCAAAAGATGATCCTAGCTTCTTAAAAGACAAGTAGCAGAGCTTCTATCCCATCTCCTCTGCTCTCCTGCCTGCTTTCCCCACCCCTAGGTAGTTATATGGCCTTTAATATCTCCTTGGCATATATTTTAAGCTTCAACTGCCCTGTCTCCATCCATCGCCCACGCTGTCATTAGGGGACTTATCTGAAAAGGCTGAACAGTCACAGAGGAAATTGCAGGCTTGGACTGCTCAGGTGTCACCAGAAAAGACTGTCTCAAAGGTCGTCTCCTCCTCCCCCAGTGTCTAATGACCCCCTTAGTTCCCTTCATTCCTGTTCCCCAGGTTTAGTTCAATTATTACATGGGGAAAAGAGAAAAGAATCAACAGGATACCTTTGTTTGGCCTGCTGCCCCACCACAGCCAGCAAAAAACCTGAAGGAAAAATGGCAAGGGCACCCAAGGAGAGCCAGCCATCAGGAGGAGAGGGGAGGGGTGAGGGAGGCACCATCATCTGATGTCTGAGCCTGCTGAACAGCTGAGTGTATCTGGTAATTACCAGTAAGCCATGGGATACCCAACCCTCCAAGAGGGCCAGGCTCTGGGAAAGCTTATAGCAATGCTTGAGGCTTCCTTGTTGAGCCCTCCGCACTTCTTCATGTGTGGTTCTCCCAAAAGACCCTACCCCCACCCTACCCAACAATACCTGAGCCATTCCTATCCAGGACAGGAAATTAGCTGCACACTCCACATCTGGGGTGGCTTGGGTAAGTCATGGACACCTAGGCAATTTCAAAGTTGCACAGTTTCCTCCACTCTCCAACACCCCACTTCTCACTGAAATAAACCAGCACTTGTAAAAATAGGTTTTCTTTATCCACCTTTGCCAGAAACTGGTGGGTCTAGGAGTTTATTCATAAGAAGAGCATTCCTGACACCGTGGCCTCTCTTCTCTCTGTTTTCAGTACTTCAGACTCCCTCAAGGACTGACTCACCATGACCTTCAGTCACTTTTTCAGGGGTCTGGAGACTGACCCTTGCCTGTTTCTGCCCCAGGGGGTCTCCTGTTCACCATATCCCTAACAGAGGGATTGGCTTTTTTATGAACGGGCAGATCACACACACACACACACAAACACATTGCGATTCTGCATAAGTCTCTACTGTTATGGTCTGCCTGGAACCTTTTGCTATCTGATCTCTGTTTCAGAAATGTTAGAAGTAGGGAAGGCAGCCAGGCAAGAGTGTCAAAGTAGAGAGTTGATTATATCAAGATCAAATGCAGTGTTCCCTCAGTGCCATTGTCACCTCTGAAGTGCTTTCATACGCATCATCTGATTTAGATTTCACAATAATCCTATCCAGGATCAGTCCCTTACTCCTATTATGCAGATGAGCGACAACTGCCTGAGGAAAGTCATGATTGCTCCACGGAATTGGTATAACTGTGACCTTCAACCAAAGCTTCTCTCCAGTCTGGTGCTTTTCCCAGTCAACAGATTCCTCAGGGAACTGGTGAGTGAGAAAGGGACAACTTTACGAACTTTATTTTTCCTAGAGCTCATTCTAAACCATCTACCCCCTGCCTCCAGTGTATCAGTAGATCATAGCACACACACACACACACGCACACGCGCAAACACACACACACATGCACAGTGGTAAGTTAAGGAGAATAAAGTTCAGTACTTTGTTGTGCAGTTTAGCCTGTGCCTACTCTAAAAGTAAGGAGAAGAAGAGGACTCTCATGTTTCCTACCTTCCACCTGTCAGGTGCTCTTCTTGATGCTGTGATCTCATTTAACTGCATGTGTTAGTGTTCTCTAGAGAAACAGAACCAGTGGTAGGTAGGTAGGTAGATAGATAGATAGACAGATAGATAGATAGATAAATAAATATGTAGAGAGAGAGAGATTATTTATTAGAAGTCTCATGATCTGCCACCTGCAAGGGAGAGAACCAGGAAAGCTACTGGTGTTATTCAATCTCAGTGTACAGGCCTGGGAACCAGAGGAGTTGATGATGTAGATCCTCCCAGTCTAAGTCTGAAGGCCTGAGAACTAGGAGCACTGATGTCTAAGGGCAGAAGATGAATGTCCCAGCTCAAGCAAAGAGAACAAATTTGCCCTTCTTCTGCCTTTTTGTTCTCTCCAGGCCCTCAGTGGATTGAGTGATGACCATTGCACCGATGAGGGTGACCTCCTTTATGCACCCTCCCAATTCAAATGCTACTCTCCTCCTGAGCACCCTCACAGACACACCCAGAAATAATGTTTGACCAAGTATCTCAGCCTCTCTTAACCCAGCCAATTGGCACATAAAAGTAACAATCACGACGACACTGGGTTCCTTAGATTCAGAGTAATTCATTCCACAAATATCAGTAATTGGTTGCCAGCATTGCACAAAGTACTAACCAACAATTACAGTACAGTGTCCTCTAAGTGCTATTCACCCAAGAGAGGAGGGATGGACCCAGAGTAGACACCCAAGAGGTAGGCTTGAATCGTTTTATTGTGGCGCTTCACCTATAAAGGCACCAATGCTCAGAGCTCAATTTATTTGCCCATGGTCATAAAGAAGGTGGTAAATTTTGTGTGTGCCTATATGGAACAATCTCTGTGATACTTCGTTCAGCCAGGTGTAAAATAGTGTGCCTAATATATTAGTTTGTGTATGGGGAAAAGTTTACTTATTTATATATTTGTATGGGCATCTGTGGAACAAAATTCAAGATACTGGTAACTGAGGTTACATCCAAGGAGGATCTTGGTACTTAGAGAGAAAGGGAGATTTAGGTTTTACTGGGTAGACTTTGTACTGTTTGAATGTTTTTGTCTGTGTATATGTGTTATTTGAAAACAAAAACAAAACATCCCCAAGTTAATAATTTATTAAAGTGAGATTCATACTCAACAGAGTTCAATAATTATTTGCTGCAGTAAGTATAACCGGGAATATAATGTGGAGGAGCTTAGTCTGGGCCACAAAAACTCAGGGAGGCACGTGGGTTTGAAACTGAGCAGGCCCTGCAGGGCCCTTCTGGGTACAAAAACCTTTCTGTGTCCCTCCTTTCTCATTTGTAGGCCTTCCCTGAGTTCCAAAGAACTGTTTCAAACAGTTACTCATTAGGGAAGTGAGGGAATGCAGAAACAAACAGCAGTCAAGAAACAATAGTGCAGCAATAAAGCAGAGTCCTAGCTTCTCCCCTGCAGGGCATACATAACAATTTGATACAGAGCTTTGAGTTCTGTGGGACTAAGGCCCCCACCCAAGGTGGAGGATGGTAACTTCAGGCTGAGCACAAGATTCCTAGAATACCACACGTTACCTTACCCCCAACCAATCAGAAGAAAGTCACACATTCTGCAGCCCTCACCCAAAATTTTGCCTACAAAAAACCTTCCCCAGAAGCCATTTGGGCGTGAGCCACTTGGACTCCTTGCTTGGCCCTCGCAACAAACCTTTCTCTGCTCCAAACTACAATGTTTCAGTTTGTTTGGATTCACTGTGCATTGGGCACACACACTTTGGGCTGTGGGTTCAAATGGACAAGGATACAGAAATGTGAATGACGGTGGTGTGTTCTGGAAAACTGGTCCCCCTAAGGCAGCTGGCATGTGACGGGCATCCAGGGCAGTGAGGCTAGGTGGAGAGAAGCGGTCAGAATGTGGAAGTGCCTGGAGCCTGTGCTCCCTCTTTGGACAGGACTCAAGCTGTCACCAAGAGAATGTTATGTTTGGGAGGCACTTTTCTAAATGTGAGCATTATTAGCAATTGTGTCAAATTGCCTTTTCCTAAAGGTCTCCACATGGAGGCCAGAGCTTTAATGTTAATTGGACAGATTGTCTTTGAATTTGAAACACAAACTGTGATTAATGAAACGACTGTTAACACGTTTAGCCTGAGGTGGTTTCTCCACCTTTCCTTCTCCTGCTGATGCAGATTTGACGAGGTCCTGCTGAGCAATTTTTGGCCACTGTGCTGGCATGGGGACGTTGGCAACCTGGTCTGAGAAGGATGGGAATTTTGACCTGGATGCCGTCTTCAAAATCTACTCCTCTACTTCCTTCATTTTTTGGATGGGGAAATTGAGTCTTAGTAAGGGACAGAGTCTTATCTAAGGCAACGCAGGGAGTAGGTGACAGAGCCAGGCTACAGTCGAGAACCAGAGTTTTATACTGAAAAGATGTTGACCTCCTCTTTTCTCTTCCTTCTGCTTTTTCCAGCTTCTTCTTGTCTTCCTCAGTCATTTTAATTATCAGACTTGCATGTCACAGCCCTGCTGTGTCACAGATGCATTATTTTCCCTCCATCTTCCTTAATGTAGGTGTTATTTCCTCATCATTGGTAGAAGTTGGTTTGCTGACATAGAAATGCAGACTTTAGAGTCATGGGGGAAAGAATTTGTACCTCATCTCTACTGTCTACAAACTATATGATCTTGAGCAGTTATCTTCAACTCTAAAACTAACGAAATGATACCATTTAGGATATTGCAAGAATTAGATACATGATGTATGGAAAGTATTCAACATGAGCCTAGGTGATAGTGTGTACTTACTACATAGCAGTCATTTTTCTCACCTACTTTCACCTGTTTGCAAATTCTAGTTATGCCCTCCACCAAAGATCCATCTTATATGGCTGTCACGATGCACCATGTAAGATTTGGGCTGGTCTGTGATTTTTAGTCTGGGCATATTAGCAGTCTGAACCAATGCACACCATTTCCCTTTTGGATATAATACATAGAATTGCACAATAGTTTTTTAATGAAAATAATTTTTAATAAAAATAAATGCACAATTTTTTAACAGAAAATAAAGACACAACTAAGCTCAATAAAGAAAATTAGCTAAAATTAAAGATATATTCTTAAATTCCAGAAGCAAACAGTGATAAGTCCTCTAAGGGAATGTCAAAGAGAACATCAGTAATATCGGGCCCAAACACTTGCCCTTTGGGATAAAGGATATCTTTTTAACACCTTTGCAGGGGTAGAAAATATAGCTTTCATCCTATTTCTCTCTATAGATTTATCAATATATTTGAAATTTCTTACTAAGAAGATACACATTAATGTCACCTTGCCTTTTTGAGGAATTGACTCTTATCATTTGAAATGTTCTGGCAGCACTTCTTGTCTTGAAATTGACTTTGATATCAATATAGCAACTCCAGTTTTTCTTGGTTTAGAGTTTGTGTAGTAGATCTTTTCCTATCTTGTTACTTTAAACTTCTCTATATCATAATGAAGTGTGACTCTTGTAAATAATGTATCTTTGGGACTTTTTTTTTTAGTTCAGTCTGAAAATTTTTCTCATTTTAATCAAAGTGTTTACTCCATTTACATTTAGTGTAACTATTAATATAATTGAATTTAAAGCCAACCTCTTGCTATTTTAATAGCTCCTGTTCTTTGTTTCTATGTTACATCTTTCCATTATTCTTTGAGGTTAAGGAAGTACTGTTACTATTCCATTCTTCCTCTCTATCATTTTTTAAAATCTATGCTTCTTTGTTTTACTTATTTATATTTTACTAATTACTCTAGGATTAAAATATGTGTCCTTAACTTATAACAATATATGTTAATATTGTACCATATCATGTATGTTGAAATTTACTACAGTGTTATTTCATGTACACTCCCTCTCATCCTTCATATATCACATATGTTACTTCTTCATAGGATATAAACCCCAAATACATTATTTTTTGTCTTAACCAATTAACTTTTAAATAATTTTTTAAAAAGATATTTTTGTATGTGTTTACCCACCTATTGATCCTTTTCAGTGTTCTTTATTACTCTCTGTACATATTAGAATTTTTGTTCTGCCAAAACAATTTCCTTTAGTATTTTTTGGAGTGGAAAAAATGCTGTCAATTTTTGTCTGAAATTATATTTATTTCAACGTCAATTTTAATATAAATTTTCATTGGATAAATAATTCTAGTTAACAGTTATTTTTGTTACTGTTTTTCTCAGCTATTAAAGGTGTCATTACTTTGATTTCCATCTTCCTTAACTTCTGGCCAGAATTTAGCCTGCATTCCCTGTGTGTATATGCATTTTTTCCTCTGTCATTCAGATTTTTCCTAATCTCTTTTCCTCTGGCTATCAGTACTTTGACTATAATGTGCTTTTGTGTGCTTTTCTTCATGTTTTTCCTGCTTGAAGTTTTCTAAACTTCCTGAATCTATGCTTCTATTTCTGATTAACTGTGGAATGACTTTTACCAACTTTTACCAATATGGGGCAAGAGTATGGTCATGTCCCAGATTTCAGTCAAGTCCCTGGGATTTGCCCACCAAGTAAGGTTCCTTGGCTTCACGCAGGAAAGAATTCAAGAGCCAAGAGTGAGTCATAATTAAGTGAAGGTAGGTTTATTCAGAGAGATACACACTCCACAGACAGGGTGCAGGCCATCTCTGAAAGCAAGACAGAGTGACCACAAGGTGCACCTCATAACTTCACACGCTAAACAAGTGGGAGGATTATTCCAACTACTTTGGAGAAGGGGCTGGGATTCCCAGGAGTTGGACCATCACCCAATTTTTGACTTTTTGTGGTCATCCTTGAAACTGTCATGACACCTGTGGAAGTGCCATTTAGCATGCTAATGTATTACAATGAGTGTATAATGAAGCTCAAGGTCTCCTGGGAGTTAAATCTTCTGCCATATTGGTGCTAATTGCTGTGTCATTCTTTTAATGGTTGTGCCCTGCCCCTTTCCCTCCTCTCAAATCTTTCTTCACTGTATCTTTCTGCTTTATTTTCTCCTCATCTCCTTCTGAGTTTCCAATTAACATATGCTAGTCACTTGATATATTATCACAAGTTGTTGAGGCTCTGCTATTTCTTTTTAATAAAATCTTCTGCTAAACACACCCATTTTTTAAAAATTTCAAGTAGCACTTTTTTTTATTTTCAGTTTAAGAACATTCATTTGGTTCATTGTTATAGTTTTAATATTTTCCTGAAATTCCACAACTTTTATGAATTATATTAAATTCCTGGAAATTCCTTAACATATTTATCGTTTTTTAAAGTCCTTGTCTGCTAATTCCAGTATTTTGATTGCCAGAGTTTCTATTGACTGATTTTTTTCTTTTGACTACAGATCACATTGTTATGTTTGGTATATATCTAATAATTACAGGCATACTTCATTTTAGTGTGCTTTGCTTTATAGTGCTTTGCAGTTACTGCACTTTGCAGTTATTATGTTTCCTCAAATTAATGATTTGTGGCAACTCTGCTGTCAATAAAGTCTATCAGCACCTTTTTTCCAATAACATTTGCTCACTTTATGTCTCTGTCACAGTTTAGTAATTCTCACAATATTTCAAACTTTTCCGTTGTTATTTTGTCACGATAATTTGTGATCAGTGATCTTTGATGTTTTTATTGCAAAAAGATTATGACTCACCAAAGGCTCAGAAGATGGTTAGCATTTTTTTAGCAATAAAATATTTTAAATTAAGATATGTACATTTTTTGACATAATAATATTGCATATTTAATAGACTACAATATAGTGTAAACATAATTTTTCTATGCAGTGGGAAACCAAAAAAATTTGCCTTGCTTTTATTATAATATTTGCTTTATTTCAGAGGTCTGGAACTGAACCTAAATAACTCTGAGGTTTGCCTTTTATTGTAAACTGGATACTGTGGATGATAAATTATGGAGATTCTAGATTCTGTTATTTTCCTTTATAGAGTGTTGAGTTTTGTTCTGAGAGACAATTAAATTATTAGCAGATCAATTGGATCTTGGAGGCTTAGATTTGAGCTTAGGAAAAGTGATCTATTCCAATTTTTTCCTGAGTTCTAAAATAAACCCCATAATCCTGGGGGGATTTTCTTCTGTGGCTTCGATTGAATACAAGCCTAAGGTGTTCACCTATTCCCTCTTACATAACTTGACCGGAACCTCAAACTCTGCCTTTAAGGAGCTGCTGAAATCTCTGCTCAGAACTCTAGGGCTTCCAGGTGCTGCTTTGCCTGTGGACTGCTTGTGTTCTCATGTCTCTGGTGTGTAGTTCAGGAGTCAGCCAGGGATTCCAAGGGAAGCTTAGACCCAGATTTTAGAATGCATTTTCTGTGGCTCCCCGTCTTCCAGCATTTCCCCGTTTTAATTTTCAGTTGCTCTGGCACTCCCAAACTCTGTCTTTGTTTTTGCTTTGTTTTGTTTTTTGGTAGGCAAATAAGACTGCAGTTCTACTTGATCACCAGGGCATGTAAGGGAAAGGGTCTGTTTCACTTCCATGCTGACCCAAGTAAGCTTCTGAGTTCTCTCCTTCTTTCTGCTGATGTGGATGATGAAGTTGCTGAGGCTCAGGAAATGGCAGAGTTTCAAGATAGAAGAAGACTGAATTATATAAAGTTGAGCCGCCTATCACCTTGGATTGTTGTGTTAGTCAGAAGTGAACATTGACTGGGTTAAAAACTAAAATTTTGGGATCTATCAGTTGCTTTAGCATAGCCAATCTCAAGAATAACACTTTACAACAGGTTCCTAAGTATGTGTATGTACATTTACATACATTTACTTACTTATATATACATGAATTCTTCCTAATGTTTTTAACTCACAAATTTATTGCTAAACTTATATTAAATAAATAATATGTTTAAAGTAGAGGCCTATGTTCCAGTTTTGCTCAAAACTTTAGTATGTCAGTAAGTGCAAAGGTACATGCTTTGTTTTGTTTTCTTTTAGGAACACCATTGTTCTGATGACTCAATTCCCCACCACTTTTCTTTGTTCAAACTGCCAAGAACTATTTGTCCCTATAGCTTGTCATGAGGTCACTGGCTCTCAAGTGCATCAGTTATTATGAAATCTTTGGCAGTACGGTTTTCTCATTAGCCTGCAACCTTCAAGATAGCGTGACACTACCCTTCGCTGAATCATTTACATGGTGTCAAATTAAATTCTTAATTTATCAACTAAGTCAGTAAATTAATTTCTTAGACCATGAAAATATCTTTTGACTACAACCCATTGCTGAGAAAGAGTAATTTTGTCATTATAAATGTTAAAGGATTAAAGAATACAATGGCAGATGCAGAACAAACATTGTCACTCTGACATTAGGACGTGAAAGCTACATGCTGTCAAACTTGCTTACCAACACATTAAAAGTTAAATGCTGTCACTTGGCATTGACATCATTATGAAAAACAAGTACAAATACGGGATTTAAAATTAGATGGTAGTCTCCATTGTAACGCTGTAATTTGGAAAATCTAAATTAATTCTTTTTAGGTCATCATCAAAATGACAATTAGCATGTGGACCCAAAGACAAATATATTCTCTGTGATTTTGTTTAAAATTTTAAATAATTGAAAACAAGGTAAGTGTCCATTGGATTAAGAGCACGACCTCTGGAGTTGAGCTTTCTAGATTCAGGTGCTAATCACCACATCCCAGATGTGTCATCTTGGGCAAGCTCCTTAAAATTCTGTTTCCCTTCTGTAAATAATAATGGCAGTTGTGCTGAATAATGTCCATTCATATTTACACTATCCCCGCCCTTCTAACTTCTCCCCTGTATTACAAGACCTAGAAGATTAGGAACTACGTTTCCTCTACCTCCTCACCAGTAGTGTTCCAAAGTAGGTTCCACCCGTGAAAAGGACTTCTGCAAGATTATGTGGCAGAAAAAAGGAAGAGCCATTCTTCTTTTGATTCCAGCCTAGTGGTGGCAGCTGACTAAGATGGGACTCCCAGTGACCGTGACACTGGCAGCACAGGCGAGGGGGTTTCCCTCCAGCGGAGGTAGTGGCAGTAGCAGGGTCTTGTACTCAGTAGCTGTGCAAAAGCCGACCCATGCAAAGTCGCTGCCGGGGACCATGTGAGTCATGTTAAGGCAGGCGTGGCTTCTCATAGTTTTTTACTTCCAGATAACATGCCCTTTTTTTGGAGGAGGGGTGGGTAGTTTCTGGTCCTTCTATCTCTTAAATAGCTCAATTTTCTATATTTATGTGTTTGATCCCTCTTTGCCTGAAATACCTTAAACTGGTTTCTGCCTTCTTGACTCCATATTAACCGATAAGGTAATTGTATCAACATAATAGAATTGCCGTGAGGATTTACATAATATGTGTAAAAGTTTGTAAAATGTGGCCTAGAAAGCTTTCATGAAATGTTAGAGTCTGCTTTTAGCGAAGTCATTATACCCTTGAGGACTTGTCTCATGTTCCTGTTCCTTCATACATCACAGCATCTATGGTTATCTCCTGGATATTGAAAATGTCATGGTTTGGAGTTGGTAGATTCTGCCATACTTTTTCATAGTGAAAGTTATTGTTTATTTGCTCTAGCAGAAGATTACACATCTGGGTGCAAAGTGCAAACTCTGTCTCTTGGACTGCAGTTCAAAGTTCAGTTCTTTTAGCCATAGCCAGCTTACTGAAACTCTACTCCATGCATGAGTGGTTCAGTTATCAGACAGAGATTTGGGAAGAGTTTATAGATTGAATTTGGGCTGTCTACCTCTGGCTCTGTCCTTTCTAAGATCTGCCCCTCTCCTTCCAGCAAATAGGATTGCTCCAAACCCTAATCTCTGTTTGTGAAGCCAGAAAGGCTGTGTGCATTCTATCAGAGTTCTAATTGCCCTGCATGGTGCAGGCTAGGGACTGCCCTCGCGCTGAGATAAGATACGCAAAGGAAGACCACATTTTTCCTCCAAGTGTCAACTCCCCTCCAGGATACACCCACTTCTGGTCCCTTTACATTACCTTGAAGTAGTTGCTTTTTAGTATTTTGTCCATTATTTATTGTCATCCATGGGTGGGCCGGTTTGATAGAAGTTAATTTGCCCATTAGTGGAAGCAGCTATTGCTATGCGCACTATTAATATTTTATCGGTATAAATATAAATGCATATTTTATTTATCTGTTGCTGCATAATAATAAACCACCCTAAAACTTAGTGGTTTAAAATAATAAGATTTTTTTCCCTCATAATTCTGTTGGCTGACCTAGCTCAGTTGGGTGGGTCTTTTCTTCCATGTGGCATTGGATGGGGTCTCTCAGCTGGCAGGTGGTCTAGGCTAGAATTTACAAGAATTCATTCGTATATCTGGAAACTTGACGTTCTTCCAGATGGACTTTTCATGTGGCTGGCTTGGGATTCCTCACTAAATAGTGATCTCAGGGTCATTGGGCTTCTTACATGACAGCTGGCTTTGTGGACGGAAGGCTCAGAAGTTTTCAGACTTCTGAAGGCCTGGGATCAGAAGCCCTAAGATGTCACCTCTGCCACATTCCATTGGTCAATGCAGGTCACAATCCCAGATGCAAAGGGTGGGGAAATAGACTCTACCTCTTGATAAGAATGGTGCTGTGAACATGCAAGAAAGGGAAGAATGTATGGCAGACATTTTTGCTATCTATAAAAACACACACACACGTACACACACATATAACATGCTGGTAGACTAGAAGTAGAGGGAGCTGTGAGAGGCAGAGTCTTCCACTTTACCTGCAATGTTTTATTTCTTAAGTGTAAGACAAAGTAAGAAAATCTAAATATTTGTTAATTCTGAGCAGCTAAGTAGATGGCTGTTTGCTATTTTATTCTGCTGTGTTTTTGCTAGTTTCATTTGTTCTGTATACTTAAAACTCTTCCAAATAAAATGCTCATAGGCTTCTTGAACCCCTGAGGCTTTACCTGTGGGTCACATGGACTCCTATTGATTGGCACAGGTCCATGGGTCTCTAGACAACCACCGGTCTAACAGTCAGTAATTCTACCTAGACGAAAGGAAAGCACTAGATGACCTTTGAAAGCCCATCTAAGCTCTGTGGTTCCATGCTCCTTCTGCTGTGCCTGGCATCATTTCATTCCCAACATTGCTCCTTAATCACTCTTCTAGCCATTCTGCTCAAAAGCACTTTTCTTTATTGTGATGTTTTCATACCCTGAACTCTGCTCATTACTCTACTTCCCACCTCATTAACAGAATGTGCTGCTTAAGTTTTGCTCACTTAAAAATAATCTACCATTATTGCCCTGTAAAAACTACCCAGCCAACAGGCATCTTATCTCCTTCAGCATCAATCAAGCTTAAGAGAGTGATTAGAGAAACTGCAGGGACCAGGACACTCTCCACTGAGGTCACACTGGTGATTTTCGTCCTCTAGTCCTACAGAGGAATCCTTCAGTGGACCCACCTGGAAATGAAAGGCAAAGCGTTCTGAGAAGCTTTGCTGACTTATAAGAGAAAATTCATTTGTTAACCAAACTCCATGACCATTTAAATAGAAATAGTAATAATCTAATATAGGAAAATATCCAAAGAATAAGTACAGAAATACAGGTTTAAGGTGTTCACTCAGCCTTATTTGTAAGAATAGAGTATTAGGAAAAAAATCCTAACAGCACTTGTGTGAGGAACAATGCCATAAATCATAGCACTTGTGCACAGAGGTCAGTACTTAGCCATTTTAAAAACTGAGGTAAAGTCACATGCACTGAAAGGAAAAGGGTGCTCATAATATTTTAAATTAAAACCAAAATTTCAGAAAAGTTTTTATAGTTTTATGGTATGATCCAATTTCTTATAAAGTAAGATTTTTGGATGTGTGTATTGATTGTTATAAATATAAAAAAAGAAAAATAGAATTGCCCTTTATTGAATGCCTCCTATGTGTTACACCCTGTTAATGAGTGTGCATGTACCAAATTATTTCATCATTTTTCACTACATAAAGTTGTTTTATTATCATCTATCTCTCTCTCTCTCTCTCTCTCTCTATCTATCTGTATATAGAGAGAGAAACTAACACTTTGAAAAGTTAAGGGAAAAAAAAGTTAAATCTCTTAGCTAGGAAGTAACCAAATTCATACATGCTTCTTGGTTTGCCTAGCACAAGTGGCAGCATACTTAACCAATTCACAGCATCACTGAACTTCTCACTTTTACATTTCTCTCACTACCGTAAGGATATTATTACTCCCAGTCTTTATCCATACTCTGCTCTGCTCCTTTACTTTTCTTATCAGATCCCCTTTCACCCTGATGAAAAGTTTCTGATGAAGCATACTAACGTATGGTACCATTTGGCTGAGCATTCTTAAATGTGCTTTTTTAATAGCTAAAACATATACATAGTTCAAAATCCAAAAGGATATAATACTTCATTCTCCAACAACCCAGTTCTCCACACCGAAGGTGGCCAATGTTCTCTATTGTCTATGTATACCCTCTATCAGAATTTTATTCATATACAAGCCAATACATTCAGATATTCCTTTTCATCTTTTTACACAGATAATAGCATGTAATTCACACTATTTCTTTCTTTCCATATATTAATAGGACTCACAGATAATGTCATATGTGTGTGTGAAAAGATTCCTTATTCTTTTTTTTTTTTTTTTTTTGTTTCATAGTATTCCATTATAGCAAGTCATCTACAGAAGCAAGTCACCTCAGTGGGCATAAAGGTTGTTAGCAATTCTTTGCTTTTATAAACAGTGCTGCAATATATTTTTTTAATTTATTATCTTGTGTGCATTTAAGTATCTATATAGAATAAATTACTAGAGGTAGAATTGTGTTAGTAATCACACTTATAATTTAAACAAGTACTTTCAAATTTTACTCTACAGAGTACTTGCCGAATAGAAATTCTACCAGCATTGTATACAATTGCCTATTTCTTCACATCCTCCTCAATAAAGTGCATACCTAGTGAGACTTTTGGATGTTGGATTATCTAAAAAGTGAAAACTATTGCCTTTTAATTAGTCTTTTCACAGATTCAAAAAGCTGAGTAAACCCCAAGCATGATAAACCCAAATAAACCTACAAAGGAATATTAAGGCAAACTTCAAATAAAATTTCTGGAAAAAAAAATGCAATGAAATTCTTGAAACAGTGAAAGAAATAGTACCTTAGCTATGAGCGGGTTGGGTGAGAGGACAATTTCAATTACAGAAGAATTTTCATCAGAGACTATGGAGCCCTCTACAGAAGTGGCACAATGTTTTTCCAGTGCTGAGAGAAAATAAATAACAGAAAAGCAATAGCTAGAGCAACCACTGAAAAAAGGAGGTACACTCAAAAACACTACAGGTAAATCAAAATGAAGTTCTAAAATGTTCAAGTTACAAACAGGGAGGTAGGAAAAGTGAAAGAGAATGCAAAATAAATAAGAAACAAAACAGCAAATGGAGGACTTAAACCCTAATCTGTCAATCATTATATTATTTAAACGGTCTAAACACACCTATTAAAAGGCAGAGATTGACAGAGTGTATTTTAAAATGTGTATCATCTTTGTGCTGCAAGCTGATGCAAGAAACTCACTTCAAATAGAATGATATAGATAAGTTAAAAGGGGAAAAATGAAAAAAATATACATCATATAAACATTAATCAAGAGAATAAAAAATGTTAAAAAAAACATTAATCAAGAGAATGCAGGAATGGCTATATTAATATCAGATAAATCGACTTCAGAGCAAAAAAAAATTACCAGAAACAGAGAGAGAGATTTTATAATGATAAAAAGATCAATCCACCAAGAAGACATATTAGCCATAAATGTATGTGCATCAAACAACAGAGTTGTAAAATGTATGAAGAAAAGTTGATAGATCTTCAAGATTTGCTCTATAGCCACAGTCATCACAAAGTGTAATATTGGTAGAGAAATAGACACATTGATCAATGAAACAAAATAAAAAACTGAACACCAAATCCACACAAGTATGACCAATTGATTTTTGACAAAGGTGTAAAAGCGGTACAATGGAGAAAGGATAGCCTTTTCAACAAATGGTGCTGGAGCAATTGGATATCCACAGTGGGGGCAGGGGGCAGGAAGAACAAGAACTTCAACCTCAACCATGCATCTCATAAAAATTAAACTAAAAATATATCACAGACTTAAATGTAAAATGCAAAACTATAAATCTTTTAGGAAAAACATAGGAGAACATCTTTGGGATCTGAGCCTAAGCAAAGAGTTCTCATTCAAATGTATAGAAATCTAATAAAAGAGCTTTGAAATTCATGGAACACCTAATGGCTAAGTGAAAAGTTCTTCAGTTTGATACCAAAAGTACAATCCATAAAGAGGAAAGGGGAAAAAATTCATAAATGTATCAGTTGGTCTTCATCAGCATTTAAGACTACTTTTTTTGCAAAAGGCTTCAGCCTTTTTAAAAGACTGAAAAGAGAAACTACAGACTAGGTGAAAATATTTGCAAGCCACACATTTAACAAAGGTCTAGTCTGTAAAATATAGAAAGAACTCTTACAACTCAGCAGGAAAAAAATCAATTTAGAAAATGGGCAAAAGACATGAACAAATATTTTACCAAATACAATACACATAAACCAAATAAGCACATGAAAATTACTTTAACATCCTTAGCCATCAGAAAGTTGCAAATTAAAACCACAATGTAATAGCTCTACACACCTACCGGAATGACTAAAATGAAAAATAGTGACACCAAATGCTGGTAAGGATGTGATGAAACTGAGTCACTCATACCTTGCTGGTGGGAATGTAACATGGTACCATCACTCTAGAAGATATTATTTCTTAAAACAATATGTGAGTCTACAATTACTTCAAAATAAAAAGTTTAATTAAAAAATATTGAGTTTTCCTATCCAAAAACATGGTCTGTCTTTCTACTTGTTCAAGTCTTCAAGAACATTTTACAGTTTTCCTTTATAAAGATGTTGGGCATTTTCTTACTTATTGATATTTTAAATTGAATCTTTTCTCCCACTGTATTTTTCTAACTGTTCAGTGTGTTATTTATATTATGAAAGTTATTGATTTCAGTATATTAATATTATTCCCATCTACTTTATTGAATTCTCTTGATTATTTGTAATAGTTTTCACTTCATTCTCTTAGATTTTCCAAGTATGCCATCATATTATCTACACTAGTAATCATTTTACATATTCGTTCCCAATGCTTACATCTGTGATTCCCTTCTCTTGCCCCATGGCACTGTCTAGCACCTTTTGAAAAAAAAAAACAGAAAAATTAAGTAATAGCTGTTGTTGTCATTGTTATTTTTCTTGATGGTGAGCTCTTTGTTTCTAAATTTAATGGAAGTGCTTTTAATGTTTAGTGTTTCTCCCTAGTAAGCAGGATACTTATCATATTAAGGAAATATCCATCCTTGAAAAGTATTGTTAAATATGATCACATATTCTGTCTTTTAAAAGCCTCTAATGAAGCACATTGTGCTTCAGAAAAATAGAAAAATAATGCAAGTTATAAATGTAAGCTACAGATACAATTTTAGTCTTTCTAGCAGCCACATCTTAAATAGTAAAAATAAACATGTAAAATTATTTTTAATAATAGTTTTATTTAACCCAATATATCAAAATACTGTCATTTAACATATATTCAACATAATAATTAATGAGATATTGCATACTGTTTTCCAGGACTAAGTTTTTAAAATTTGGTATATATTTTACAGTTTCAGTGCATCTTAACTAGGACTGGCCACAGTACAAATGCTCAGTAGTCATGCTGAGTGCCTGCTCTTCCTTCCCATCATAACTTGTTTCCATCACTCTTCCAGTAGACTGCGTTCCTTTTGAGATCAGGGACTCTATGCCGCTTCCAGAGCCCCTAGCACATAGCACAGTATACATACTAGGTAGTCAACAAATACTTTGTTTGCACAATGAAGAGGTGTTATCCCATGAGATACAAGTCTTCATGCAGGGCAGAGGAAAACAATTTGTCCAGGTGTGTCATATGAATGAGAAAGAGAAACTTCTGAACACAAGAAAGTAGGACAGCAGATTTAGATTGGAGGCTTAGAAGTGGATGGATTATCAGAGAAGAAAATAACCTATTAAGCCCACACCAAAACATGTAAATTATGACAGCTCTGTACCTAGGTTGCAATATTAGAGAAGGAAGAGGAGGTGGCAGAATGAATAGGTGTCTGTCCATGTCTTGTTGGAGAAGGGAGATGTAAATTCAGGGAGTAGATAATAAGATCTACAGCTTTCTGCTTCACTTTAAGTTTAAATGTTTTTTTTTTGTTCCCTTGGTTGAGGTAATGGCATGAAAAAGTATCATCTACCAATCACCACACTGAAGCCTTAGAGTACCTTGCCCCACTGGAGTGATCCTTTCCTAAAGGAGATCCCTGTCCACCAAAACCTGGAAATGGTATTACCGAGGTATTTCAATGCTAAAATCCCTTTCCCTCTCTGGACCTTTATTTTTATATTTTTCACTTTTTGAGACTTATTTCAGAGCTCCCAGCCCATTAGAGGTGATACTCTCTAATGGACAAAAGATGCATTAGCTTCCAAACACTGACAGCTAGCATGACCGTTGTGGTGTGTATCTTTGAAAAATTACTGGATAATAACAGCAATAACAATAGTAATGGATACCATGTACCACATACTTAACTATGTGCCAGGCACTGAGCTGAGTACTTTATTCATGTCATCTCATTAAAATGTCACAAATCTTACTAATAAGTAATGGGCCCAAGGAGACATAGCCCATAATTAATTGAGACTTGTTCCTACTATATGTAATTTCAAAACCCACACATTCATACATTATATGTAATTGCTTACATATAGAATTCTATTCCTGAAAAATCTCAGTCATCCATCCTTGCTTCTGGCCAACTCCAGAACATTTGTATTGCACTCCAGTTCACCCCTCTTCAGGGAGAACTTTATCCACCTCACATTTGGGCTTTGGATTAGCCTGAGGAGAGATGCTTCAGCGTGTCTGCTGTTTCTTTTCCATGAGGAGGTGGGCAAAATGATTGACTCAGACCCCTCCACATATGGAGACCACAGCAGCTCACAGTCAGATGCCTTCTGTATAAGGGTCAATTAAGATGTGTGCTTCATGGTTTAGTGCAAATAACTAAAGCACAGATGGAGGAATTCGGTCACAGTGACTGAAGGCACTTCAACAGCTGCTGTGGTGATTACATCACCAGACACTTGACTTTCAGTGAGGATTGTATCTTGATAACGCTCGAAGAGAAATAAAAATATTTGTCTGTGTGATAGCCTCTTTAAGGCTTTAACACATATAGGGTAGAAATATTAGCAGAACTTAAATTAGTGGTAAAGTCAGCCCTCTGCATCCACAGGTCCCACATCTGTGGATTTGACCAAATGCAAGTCAAAAAAAATAGTTTTTTAATTTCAGAGATTTCCAAAAAGAAAAACTTGAATTTGCCAGCCATTGGCAACTATTTATATAGATTAATACTGTATGTACAACTATTTACATAGCATTTACACTGTATTAGGCATTATAAATAATCTAGGGATGATTTAAAGTATCTGGGGTGACACGTGTAGGTTGTATACAAATACTACACCATTTTATATATGGAACTTGAGCATCTGCCAGTGATGGGAGTAGGGTGTAGGGGAGGTCCTGGAACCAGTCCCCTGTGGATACTGACGGACCAGTGTACTTAACTTTCACTACACAGTAGAACCCAGGTTACACACCCTAGAGACCAGTTTCATCAGAACCACTAGGAGTGACATCTAGGCATCAGTATTTATTATAGTCCCCTTGGATGATGCCAGTGTTCAATGATTGTCAAAATACATGTTTCTCTTACCTTATCTCACTTACCCAATGTAAAGTACATTTCTACCACTTTATTGTCAATGTCTAAATTATTTGCATTGCAGAAAGAAAATGTAGTCTATTCAATATAAATTTTTTGAAATATTTAATAATTTATTTATGATTGCATCTGTCATAAATGTATATGTATAGTTAGATAAATAGATTTTGTACTTTGTATGTTTTAGAAAAATTATCAATTTTTGTGTATTTATGTATGTGAACAAGTACACACACATATGACAAAGCTTGTTAATTTTGTTGACTATTTTTGTTTGGTTAATTTATCAGTTTCTGATAAAGATACTTAAAAATCTCCCACTAATGATAGGGTGTTTGTCAATTTTGTGAAAAATGCTATCAATTTTGCTTTTATAATTTGAGGCCATGCTGCTAATTGCATCAATATTCTTTAAATTATATTTGCTTAGTTATTTGTTAATCTTACTATTAAGTAATTTATTTCTTTATCTCTAGTAACGTTTTTGCCTTGGGTTTCATTTTGCTGGTATATTGCCTCGTTATATATCACTGCAGTAGTACTTGCATAATATATCATTTACTTTTCAAAATTATTATGTAATTTTGTTTCAAGTGATTCTCTTTTGAGGAACATTATAAGTGTATTTTTGAAAATCCATTCTGATAATGTATCTTATAATGGCACATTTTATTCATATACATTATTAATGATTACAAATGTATTTAGACTTATTTTTATCTTTTTTTACCTTTCCTTTATTTTGATTCTGCTAGGATTGATACATTTTCTACCTGTATTATTTGCCTCTGATGGTTTAGGAATGTATTTTTTTCCACCTTATATAAATAGAGTCAGCCCTCCATGTCTTTGGGTTCCACATCCACAAATTTAACCAACCATAGATTGAAAATATTAAAACAGAATTCCAGGAAGTTCCAAAAAGCAAAACTTGAATGTGTTGCATGTAGGCAACTATGTATATAGCACTTACATTGTGTTTACAACTACTTACATAGCATTTACATTGTATTAGGTATTGTAAATAATATAGAGATAATTTAAAGTATACAGGAGGATATGCATGGCTTATAGGCAAATACTATGCCACTTTATATAAGGGATTTGAACATCTGTGGTTTTGGATTCCACAGGGGTCCTGGAACCAGTCTTACGCAGATAGCAAGGGACAATTACAATTATAAAAATTTAACCATGATTAAAAGTATTCAGAATTTTCTATTGTTTTCTTGAACACAGCAAATGTCTTAGAACATATTATTTACCACCAAGCTCCAGCCTCAATCATGGTAATTATTCTTTAGAGTTTGAATTATATGTTTTACACAAACATAATTATTAATTCTAGTTAATTAAATATACTGGTATTTTATCAATTTCTATGATCACAGAAATTTTTCTCTTATTTTTTTTTTAACATTCAACATTGTTTCTTACATCTTCCCGCATCTTTATTTGGGGTTAACCTTTCCCTATTAATAAAATGTATTCTTCATTTTTTTCTCCTTGAAAGACCCTGAGAGTCTTAACTTCTCCTAATCTTTGAATTCTAAAAAATGCTTTATCTTGCCTTCAAACTTAAGTAAAACTTTAGCTGGATATGAAATCCTGGGTTAATGCATGCTTTCCTTAGATGTAGTAAGGTATTACCCTTTGATCTTTGGGCATCATAATTGGCAAATGGAAAAAAAAAATATGTATATATATATATACACACACACGCACACACCTTATCAATCTAAATTCAGTTACTCTTTGGCCACTTTGATTTATCTCTGGTAGTTTTTAAGATTGTATTTTTGCCTTAGTTCTTCTACCATTTTATTCAATGAGTAGGTGTTTATTTCGTATAATTTATTTTTCTCTGCGGATCTTAAATCTGTGGACTGTGTTTCTTCAGTTCTGTAAAAGGCCATCAATTACCTGTTTGAATATTTCTCCCCCCTTTTCCTTCATTAAGTTTTCTGGAACTCTTGCAGGGTCTAATTTGGAGCTTCTCAAGCTATCCTTGATATCTCTCTCTTTTTCTTTTTAGCTGCTTCTCTGTTGGAGAATTCTGGCTGAAGTTCTTATTATTCCATTCCAAATCATTATTTTTTATTGCTTATTAACTAGCATTTATTCCATTCTTTATGTTTTCTGTTTAAATGTGTCCATTTAAAAAATTTCTTACTGGTTCTTTTTTATGTCCACATTCTCAATTGCTTTTATTTTGCTTCTTTCCTAATTTCTGGTGTGATTCAAGTGGCTTTTTTTTTTTTTCTGTGAGCAATTTACACATTCTTCTTATGAATTTTTGTCAAACATTTTGCAGAACTGATTTAATTCATTGTGTATTCATGTTTTGATTATTGGTTTTGTTGCCTAATTTTCTCAGTATTAGCTTTCCTCATAGAAAAGTATGTATGTGTGTGTGTGTGTATTTTGATGTTTGTTTTCCTCCCTATTCCTCTTCTGACCCCTTCCTGTATCATCTACACATTTATATGTTAATATTATTCAAGTGGCAACTATGAACCAGCTCTGGGGGATATCTAGCATACAAAACACACAAAAAAATCACTCCCTGCGTGGAGTCTGCATTCCAGAGGGAGGAAATAGACAATAAACTTAACACATGTACAAATCATATAGCGTGTTAATGATCTTGTAATTGTCTGCACCTGTTCCTCCAGGGACTAGAATGTTGCTTAGGGGTTCCTGCTCTGCTGTGATATAGAGCAGTACTATTTAAAGTGAAGTCCACAATTTGTGCTGATCCACAGACTATTTGTAACCTGTCCATGAGGAGGCAAGTATAAACGTTTAGAGAAGGGCTCTGGAAACTTTTGTATCAATTTGACAAAGCAATTTTATTTCTGTCAAATCTAACACAACAAAGTTTGATCTTGTGTTTTTATATGTCTATTTTTTATTTCATTTTTCAATTTGCTTTAATTGTATTTTACTAAAACAAACAAACAAACAAACCTCTGTGATGAAATAAGGGGGTGAAAAACCAAACCTTATTATCTCCACAGAGAGTCTGAAAAGCGTCACAACAGAAGTTCTCCAGAGGTCGGAACAAAGCCAGTAGGAGCTTGGTTAACTTCTTGACGGAAAGACTACGGGCTGTGTCTGTGTCGTCCCTCCTCCCTAAATGTGCAGCATTTTGGAAATCATAGACTGTAGTGGCATTTGAAACCTTATGTTTTTCATCTTCCCTTTGCGGGGCAGACATCTTAGCCCCAGCTTTAAGCAATTTTCCAATCATCTGGTGGGCAGAGGAGAGATTCTCAAAATATATCTCACCTTAATATTGGACAGAAATACATGTTCTTTTCTTTCTGAGACTTCTGCTTGGTTCAGACTGACCCCCTGGAAGAAGTAGTGAAAAGAGTACTTAACTGACTGCCAGAATTCCTAATTTCAAACATTGGCTTGCCTGCTGAATTAATGGTGACCTTAACAATGAACTAATCTCTTTTACAATTTAACCTTTATGATTTTTACAATAACTTTTTGAGGCAAGTAGAAGAGGACTATTTTTATAAAGAACGGAAACATATTCAGAAAACTTGCTACTTGTCTAAGGCAACCTATTCAGACAAACCTAGGTCTGTCCCAAAGTCCATATGTGCTACCTTGTAAAATACTACAGTTGGAAGGAGATGTCTCCTTGGGAATGTCACAGGGGGTAAAACTCAAAACACTGCCATGAAATATTAGCATTCTTTTCATGGCAGGGGTTTGGAATCCCATCCCAGTTGGAGAGTTCACACTGAACCCTGCCTCTGACTGCTGTAGCTTTGTTTGCAGAGACTTGGGCGTGACAGCTAAAAGACTGCTAAACTTTTCCCCGTTGTCAGAGCTTAGAAGCTGTGATTGACAGGCACTAAACAAGGGAGAGGAGAGCACGTGGCCTTGACAACTGACAATGCGTTTACCTAGATAGTGTTTGGAAACTGCTGGGGAAAGGACGTGATTCACCTGGAGGCTGATGCGTACAATCACGATTTGCTCACTGTTTCCCCTTTCTCCTTCACACCCCTCTCCTTTGCTGCCTTTTGTCTTTTGCAAATCCTGACTCCAACATCTAGCTACATTCTCTCTTGAATACAGGTCAAATTCCATTTCAAAAAGATAACAATAACAAAGGAGAATTCTGCAGAACAAAGCTCTGTCTGTACTTTGGTAGCTGCCTCTTAGGAACGATGTTTTCTTTATCTAGTTACAACAGAATGTGAGCGCTTGCACACTTTTCTTGAACACCACCCATAGAATATTCATTCTCAAAGCAGTATCTCCTTAGTGTTTGCATCTCTCTTGGAAGATTAAAATGCACATCCAAGGGTTATTTGTTTGATCTTTGCAATAGCAGTTGATTATTAAAGTATCAAGCTTACTCTTATTTCACAGATTAAGAAATTGAAGTTGAAAGAAGTAAATCAGTCAAGACTCTACAACCCTTAAATTGCAGGTTGGGGATTTTGGATTCTAAATATGCTCTCTCCTATGTAATATTCTATTTTTAAAGCTCACTCTATGAGAACTATTTTTCCAGGAAACTAAGAATGGTAGCTAAGGCATTTGTATGTTTTATGTCCTGCCATCAAGAAGCAAATGTCAAGTGATCTGCAAAGTATTTTCTATGATGAGTAATATCTTCAATATCTTTTATTTTCTTTCCATCTCAAATATCCCAACTGCCAAAATAAAATTGGGAGTGAAGATATTCACACTGTGAGAGGAAAAGGGAATGGGGATGGTATCTTTTCTCCCATTCTGGTTTGAATATTGGGACTTCAGTATAAACAGAAAAAGCATCCCTTTTTGACCTCCAGGTTTAGAAATACAGTGTTTTTACTAGGCCAGTGAGGACAGAATAATGGAAACAGACATCTATGGGGTTGGACAGAAGTAGCCCTACCACTTATTGTACCTAGGACACGTTGCTGAAATGCTTTGTGCTACAGCTTTCTAATCTATATAAAGGTACTGATCATAATAATACATATATACTAGGCAGTACGGATTGGGTAAAATATGTCTAAGCAAAGCTCTTTTTAAACTGTGAAAAGTTATACAAATATTAGTTCTTATTTTACCCATTTTGCAGTTTTTCCAAACAGCATGAGTTCTATTCTAAGGCTGAGTTAACTTGTGGAGATCCCAAACTGTGGACACGCGTGGCAATAGCAATTACAATTAAACATAGTGTGACCTTGGGGAAACGATGAAACCTTTCTATTGTTGCTGCACTCCTCATAGAACAACCAAACGTTATTGTCCCTCTCACCTTGAGATGAGCAAGGCTGTATATAATTAGAACTATATAATCACACATTTATGATCTTGTATGCGTATGTGGGTGTGTACATTCTCCTTCTGCAAATGAAATGTAAATTCCTTGAAGTCGAGAACCATATTTCTTCTAGTCTGTAACGTTTACAGCATTGGGGAATGGAAATGCAATTACTGAGTATCAGAGCAGGAAGAGACTTTAGCCTCATTTAGTCTAACTCTCCTCATTATATAGATAAAGAAATAGGAACCTAGTGTACAGATAATAGGTAATTTGCCTAAGATCATCCAGCAGAGTCTGAATTTAAACCGGATGTTTTGATTTCAAATCATTGTTCTTTCCATTATATCTTACAGTAGATATTTGATATATGACTTTTGAAAGAATAAGAATAACTGAAAGACATTTCGTTTAGCATTTTACGTAGTAGAAAGCAAGTTCCACAGTTGAAGAAATTTTCATAAATGCTGTGCTTCAAGAACGTTGTTTGTTTATGCTAGTATAATTTAAGAATCTCAAAAGATAGTAGGTTATTTTTTTTTAAGTTCTTTGAAAAAAATTATTATTTTAAAGGACAACAGCTGTTAGAATATAATAAATACCCAACAAACATGAATGGGTAAGTGGACAAAGAATAGAAGATAGTGACAGGATTGCAACCTCAACTCTGATTACTTGTGTAGCCTTTTATAGCCAATGTAACCTTCACAAGACTCTGCAGTCTTTGCCTCATGGTCCCTCTTCCTAAGCTAAGTTGTACACAGGATGACCTGCTCAACCTACCTCAAGAGGTAGCCAGAAAGGTCAAATTTCTTTGGAACCACAACACCTGATATAATGAATGATTCATTTTAAGCACCAGCCATTCTCCTTTCACTTTGGAAATATCATTCTCCTTTTTCTTTCTGGGAACAACATTTTTCCCTCACTCCACCCATATGATTCCCATTGGAGCTACTATGTTCTGATATAAACCTGACCCTCCAGCCAGAGTTAACAGGTTGAGAGCTACGCACCTCTCCCAAGCTGAACCAGTAATTCTCTCCACTGAGATTTTAGCTTTGGAACCAAGAAAGTGAGCTGAGAGTTAGTCTGTGGCTAAAAAGCTGTTAAGATCTCTCATCTCGTGCCAGTATTTCCTTTGTTCACTAACTGAACACTAACCACAACCTTCAGATATTCCAAATTGTGCTCCCATCTGTTGGCCTTTCCACGTATTTCTTCTCCCAACAATGTCCTACCTTCAGATATTTGCAGAGCTGACACCCACTCATCATTCACGCCTCGACTCTGAAGTCACCTCTTCGAAGACCTCCTCTAATCACTTAACTAAAGTAGCCCCACTTGTCTTACTGTATCACATGACTCTTTCATCTTCTTCATAGCTCATCCCAGTAGCTGAAATTGTCTTATTTGTTTATGTGGTTTTTGTCTGACTTCCATGTAAGAACATAGGCTCTTTGAGGACAATTTTGTCTTATTCACCCCTGCCTCCCAGCCCTCAAAATAATATGTATCTATTAATGTATAAGTTGGTAGGAAGTCTCTGTGCTCATAATGATCTTTCAAGATAAGCAGCACTGCCCTCCTTTCATAGTGGAAGAAACAGAAACCCCAAGGACATACATAGTAATTTGTTCAAGACCCCACAGTTATGAAAGGAGTGGTCATCTCCCACCTGGTCAGAGTGGTTTCTCTACAATCCATCTGGTGGAAGCACACTGATTTTACATTCATAAGATTGTTTTTGGGGGAAGGAGGTAGTTGAGTAGAGGTGTTTAAGATCTGAGCAGGTACTTCATGCCAGTCAATGCACTGAGAACCACTAGGCATCACAGAGAAACTCTACCGTACAACCACAACGTCCTTTTCTCCTGATGTCCAGTCTTGTTTTTGGAGGGGTCTCAGCTTACAAATCTGGGGGCTGAAACATTCTGTAAAGCCCTAGGAATCTCTACTTTGTAGTTGCAGACCTTCTGACACTGATATTGCTTTCTCATCAGCAGGTCTGGATAAGCATTAGTAATAAGGCATGAGAGTAGACGCCTTATTCTGCTTTCTGCTTTCTGCTTTTCTGCCAGACACTGGTGGGCTTTGTTTTACCAGTGAAATATATTTTTTAAAATGTCCATGAAAGAAAGCCAATAGTTGGCAGAGCAAGTGTGACCCCTACACATGCTTCTTCCTGTGGGGACTGAAAATAAGATTCTGTTTGTTTGATTTTTCCACAAGGTCAGACCTAGCTGAGATTGGCAGAGATAACCATTCCCACCTTTACTCTGCTGCCAAGTCAGGAAAGAAGCTGAGTTCTGGCCCATTTTTCACATTGAGTGAGCCTCACCCGAGACAGGTAGAAGGCTAAATCCAAGGTCACACAGAGGGTCAGGTATTATTAACAGTCTGAAATATTTGACTTAATGCTTGACACTTTGCATTATTAACACATTTAATATGGACAGCAATCTACAAAGTAGACATCACTACCTAAAAGGAACTTGAAACCAAGAGAGGTTAAATGACAAGTCCAAGATCACACAGCTAAGAAGTCACATAGAATTTGGACTTGTAAGTGCTGGACTATTTCTGTGCCCCAACGTGGGTCAACCCACCCAGCCACTGCTTTCAGAGACAAGGTCTCCCATATGATCATCCCACATTCACATACCTTCACAAGAGAACGTTCTCATTTCACACACCTTTATGAGTGTCACCACCTGAAACTGGGCTGTACAAAGATCCCTGCATCTCCATGGCAGCTGCCACTTCTGTCCTCATTCCCCATTCCCTAGTTCATCTTATTCACCTCGAAGCATTTTTATGGACAGCTGTGATTCCAGGTTACAACAGGGAAGTAGGGATGGCAAAAACAAGTCAGCAGACAATCCCAGGTTCAGAGTGCTCAGCTGTCCTCACAAAGCCCAGAAACCACAGTCAGCACCATCCTGGCTTAGGGAAAATGGCGAGCAAACAGATGATTCTCCAACAGTCCTCCCCTTCTGGGTGAACAGAAGTCTCCCTACCTGTGCACCTTGTGACCCACCGTGGGTAGTTTAACCTCTTCAGGCTTCACTTTCTTCTCTAATGGTGGAATAATAATAGTATGCCTAAATAATAAGGCTACTGAACAGAACAGATTAAATACTTCCATGCATATGAAGGACGCAGGGCAGTGCTTGGTATTTAATAAATACTCAACAAATTGTGGTTCCTTGCAGCTCCGTTTTCCCCCTTCAATTTCTGTTTTCAAGGGCTTAGGACAAGCTAACCCCTTTACATATTGACAGACTGACTTTCTGAAGCTTCTTTTTCTCTGGAAGGCTGATTTTAGCATTCATTTTAATTTTCCTGGGTAAGTGTTTGTGATTTGTTTGTCCGATTGCCTGTCATCCTCTGGAGGTTATTGTGGCTGCTTGTTAGCCCTCTAGAAATGGCATGGGACAGTGTGGCTCACCTGTTTCCATCACCCTAAGAACAGCCCTCTCCCGGGCAGAGCTTCAGCCAGCTGCGTCATTCCCTAAGACTCGGGTCAGCAGTCCCCCTGGACTAATTAATCCTTAAGAGATCCCTGTTATGCAAGCACATGTATGCTTGGAGCACCTGTGGAAAAGAATCCGGTGTGTCCATTTCTATATTTCCGCATCTGGCTCAAGCCTGAGACAAAGAGCGTGCTCAGTGTGTGTTAGCCAAGAGAATTTCTGTGTAAATCCCTGCATTGTTAGAGCTCCTTAATGACAACAAACAGCAACATCAGTTTAATGAGTGTTATGGCTAGACTCTTTGCAAGCACTTTACATACATAATCTTAGGAAATTCACAGAACAAACCTATAAAAATATACTATCATTACCTCCGCTCGAACACATTAGAAGAGTAAAGTTCAGAGTGGGTAAGAATACCAAAGCCAAGATTAAATCGGGGCTGTCAGACTCCAAAGACTGTTATTTCAAGGAGACTGCAGTGATAATATCTCTTCCCTGCATCCACTTAATGCCGTAGCTCCCGCTACTCTGGCTGCAACACATGGGAAGCCAGCATCTCCAGTGGTGGGGAGCTCACTACTTCAAGGCAGTATAGCTCTAGTCTTAGACTGTAATAACTGCCAGAAAGTTCTTCCTCATACTGTGTTCAGTCATTTCTTGGAGTTCCTGCCCACCATCAATTCTGGATCTGCCCCCTAGAGGAGCACAGAAACAAGGTCTCATGCCTTTCCCATATGTTAGCCCTTGTGCTGTAATTAAATCAGTTTCCTGCTTGCTCCAACTCAGGAAGGTGGAACTAAAAGAGGGGAAGGAAAGAAGGTGGAACTAAAAGAAGGGAAGGGAAGAAGGTATGTTAAAAACTGGACAGTTATTTTAAAAAAATCTACGATAATGGTACTAGCTAACCCTTATCAAGCACTTAATATTTTTATCAAAATACTCTTTTTTTCCCTCCATTTCTGGGCATATGCCTCTAAGATTCCAAACAAAGAAGGTTTCCTCATTGCTGTTAAAGCAGCCATCATCAGACTTGTGAACCACGCTTATCTATGGGTGTTGACTACCTAATAAATCTTGCATCTATATTCCATGCAGGTAAATGACAGACTGGGGATGATTTAGTGGATTGTGACTATGCTGCTTTGATTTCTTTCTTACTAAAACTGTATCATGCCGGAGTGAATGCATACTGAAGTTTTCCGTTTTAAGAGTGGAGTCTGACATACTGGGAAGAGAAAAAGCTTGGAAAAATTAGAGGAATCAAGAGTTAAAGTCCCTTCCTGTAGATTGGCCTGAGTTTTTCCTTTAGCTCTATACTGATAATAGTGTTGAATGGGGACAAAAGAGGAATAAATAAGGGGTGTGAACAGGGTAAAACAGCATCATGCATGCATTAGAGACTTTGCCCTCAGTGTCTGTAGCATATACTGTTGGTATCCTACCGACATCTCTTTGGTCCATGCCAGAGGTCATCAGGAGGGAGGTTGGATGGACAATTCCTGTACACACCATTAGTTTCCTGCCTCTAGCGCCTGTTTGTCTCCCCCTAAAGGATTTATCTAGAATAAGGGAATGGGATCAACTCACATGTGGGCCAAGTTGGAAGATCCAAGGGGTTAAGGACCCTAGGAGCAGATTTAACCAACAAGGAAAGGGGGTTGGTGGTTCAATACCCCAGCTTCCTTGCTTCTCAGTGGAATAGTTGTGAGTATGTTCTATACAGGCTCTAAAATTGTCCCCAGAGGGATTGTCAGTTGCCCCCTGGATAATACATTCCCTGAGGGCTTTCCTTTTTCCTGGCTCATTTGCACATTCCTTCACTTTGTTTCCTGACATTGCCTCTCAGATAGACTATTTGCATTCAAATCCTTGTCCCAAAGTCAGCTGGTGGAGAAACCCATTCTAAAGGGTTCTTGCCAATATTTAAATGGTGAGCATTACCTTCTTTATAGGGTTGTTGGGGGAAATTAATAGTGTTTACAAGGTTTTGTCCCAGAGCCTGGCCCATTAGTTCTAGCAAAAACAATAGCAACAACCAAAATGCAGTGTGTCCTCCTCCTTATCCTCATCACATCATCCTTACTCTCGTTTTCCCTTTCCTCCCTCTGCAGCTTCTCTTCCCCACTCTCTGAGGGTGAGTGAGACTTTTATCTGAGAGACAAATTTTATTAGTTTATCAGGTAGGAAGTCTAAAAACATTAACTCAAGACAAATCAAAAAGGGTGGGACACAAAAATGAGGTAAAATTTGGGAACGAATTCTCACAACTTAGATTAAGACAAAGGGCTACCATAGCTGGGGTTCACTTTTATTGGGTAGCGGCTCTACTGCGTATGAGTGGAACTGAGCATCCTTTGTAAGTGACAAATAAGACATAGTGATACTCTATAAACGACACATGATATGCAAAGGGAGAAAGAGACATGTTTAAAAAAATAGCCAAAACAAAACAAAACAAAAAACTAGGATATTATCAGATTTGGAGGTCTTGGGCAAGGGACAGCAAATGTGGCTCAATGCCTGTTTTTGTGAACAAAGTTATCAGGATGCAGCCACGATCCTTTGCTTGTGTATCATCTGTGGCTGCTTTTGTGCTACAGGACGAGTTAAGAGTTGCAACAGAGATCACAGAGTCTGCAAAGCCTAATATATTTATTATCTGGACCTTCACGGAAAAACTTTACTGACTTCTGGGTCAAGGACACTGCACTGATTTTTTTTTAAAAAAATATATAAAGAAAAAAAAATGTATAAAGTACCAAGAAAGCATAAATAGGAAAAGTATTTTTATATACACTTTTTTATAATACCACACCATGAACAGGATATACTGTCCCATAATTTTCCATTTGTAGTCTTCTTTCCTTTGTTTTTTGGTTCAAAGAACACTTTCATGGGCAATAGAGCAGGCCATCCAAAAAAACAAAAGCAAAACAAGCCTTCCTTATTTGAATTACAAAAATTTAGTTTAGAAATGATAAGATTTGACCAGGCAATATTGTTGACCAACGGATAGCCACCAAACCCCCACCTCCATCCTAATGGAAAAATAAAATCTATTTCAAGAATTGTCCAGACCTTAGCAGCTCTATATATAACAAACATGAAACATGATCTTTTTAAAAACAGCCCAAATTATACATAATGCATGCTCATATTCTTAAACTGATCTGTTAGAGATGCTAAAAAAAGATTGCATATATTTCAGTTTTCCCAAAATGTCTCTTTCTCCAACACCAACTATTTTTTTTTTTTTCCCTTTCAGAGCTCCAGAAATTCTGGAGATCTTCCTAAAAAAAAAAAAAAAGAAAAAAAAAAAAGACAACAACAACTCAGGTCTGAACATGTTATTCCATTGCCTAGAAACCTTTAAAGATTATCTTTACCTCTTTACCTCAGATTAATTTCAGAATCTTTGATATCCTATGTCTACATAACTTTGTGAGTTTGTATCCTGGCAGCAACCTCTGCACACAGTTTCACTCTGCAAACCCAGTGCCATACTCTTTCACTGCCATTCTCCAAACCATGCACTCTTTCATCCCCCAGGCTTTTGTTCACATTGTTCTCTGCCTAGAACAACCGCCTTTCCCTATATTAATCTTTCTAATGTCCTACTTTATAACTCCTGTCATCCAGATATAACCCACCCCTGGAGGCATTCCTGAGTTCTCTTAGTTATCATTAATCTCTACTCAATCTTTCTGCATCTCAGTTAAGCCTGAAATCTGGAATCATTCTTATGTCTTTTCCTCCTCCACCCCTCATATCCAGTCCATCTCCCAGCTTTGTCCATCCAACCCTCAACATATGTACTGAATATCTCACGCCTGCTTTGAGCCACTATCACCTCACTGCTGGGCAACTGTTTATCTTTCCTTCTCACATCTATTCTTGTTTGCCTCCAATCCATTCTCTGCTCCAGTAGACTAATCTTTTAAAGTACATGAATCAGATCATATTAGTCCTTTGCTTAAACTTTCTGGTGGCCTCCCTTTACATTTAGATGAGATTCAAATATCTTAAGGAGGCCTACAAAGTAATTCATGATCCAGCCCCTATAACCTCACTTCAGTCATCTCCAACTCACTCTAATCCTGTGCAAATGCCAACCAACATCAGAAACTTTGTGATTTTTTCCCCCTGTGTCTAAAATACTCTTTTTCACACTCCTTGCTTGTCCTAATTCTTCCTTCATAGCAAACAAAAAACTTAATTCATTTGAGATGCTTTCCATGTCTCCTAAGACCAAATCAGGGCGTCCTCCATTACCATGCTTCATAGCACTCGGTTTTCTTCAATCATAGACTTACTGCAATTTGCCATTATATATTTATTTATGAGAAACTTTAGAATGTTTGCCTTTCCTACTGGTCTATAGTCTGTAAATTTATCAACCATGTTGTCTTGTTCAACACTCTCTACCCAATGCCTCTCAGGGTTTAGTACACAACGGGCCCTTGTTAAATATTTACTCAAAGGAAAAAGGAACAAATGAATAATTGAATGAATGAATGAATTATATATTGTACTGAACATACATCACATAGATGAACTCAAGTTGCTGCGTTTACAACAACTTATCTGATACCAGATTTGTTTGTGTGCACTCCTGTTTCCTTTTCTGAATTTAAGTGCTTATAGGTGGGTAGCATCAAGTATTCAGCATGGTTAAGTCCCACAGATCCTAGAAGCTGGGCCCTCCATGAATAGAAGATGATAGGAATCAACTGCCTTACTCTTAACTGTAGTGTAACCTCCTTGAGGACATAAGCATAATATATACAGCATTTAATCTCTAATACTTGGCACATAGTAGGTGTCGAATAAACACTTGATGAATGGATGCATGCATGCATGGACCTTCATCAGATAATCAACAAGTCAGCACTTCACCAATGGGTTCGGAATGTAGAAGCAAGAACAGACTACTGGTCTTTTTCATATTGACTTTCCACTTTTAGCATTGCTGGATCGTTTTCAGTTCATTCCATGTGTGTTAGAGTCTACACTATATAGTCACTGAGCTAGGTCCAGAGGCCAGAAAACTAGTAGGACGCAGCCCCTGATTTAAGAAGCCCATGTACTGGAAAGGTGAAGAGAGGCATGAGCATATAAGGTCAATGGAGGTGTTATAGGGGCTGACCCACATGTCATTTACAGGGTCAATGCTCTGAGCTCTACTTATAGTGCTTATTGGTTGGTAAGGTCCATGCCTCCTGTTTGAGAAGAGTACACTTGGCTTCCACTATGAGTGATCCACAGCCCAAAAGGCACTAAGGAGGGATGACACTGTCATATGGTTTTTGCTCTGGAGTCCTGTCCTATGGATCAGGCCAAGGCTGGACTGTGCCTCAGACCACATCTGTGCTTGGCTCTTTCCTCTTGCTTACCCCATTTTAGTCCCTCCCTTACAGGTTTTTACTGAATAACTCTCCCTCTGTAAAGTGTGTGGATCCGAATCCTTATCTGGGTTCTGCTAAGCCATTATATGGTTGGTGCTTTGATAGGGTGGGTGCATGGAGCTGTGAGAGCACCAGGGAACGGTATGATGTGTTCTGCAGACAAAGGGCCTGAGAAGGCTCCCTGGCAAAGAGGCATCCTGAGCTGAATCTTTGAGGCATTAAGTATTTCAAACCTGTAGTAATGTACGGGAATAAAACAACATCACAAAACCCTTACATCCTCCCCACCTGGATGTAACCAATGCCAACATTGTTTCATAGATGCTTCAAAATTTATATAGAATTAGAGAATACCAAGGTAGTAGAGAACTTCTCTGTGGGCCTTTTCAATTCTATGTTCTTTCTTTTATCTCTAGAAGCAACTCCTAGCCTGGGGATGGTGTTAGCACTTCACAGTCATGCTTATGTATTTATACATTTCCATGAACAATACATATCACAATTTCATGTGTTAATAGGAAGTACATATGTTAGAAATATACCTAAACTTTGTCAATTTTCTCTATTATTCTGAATGATGTATATCTGCCCATGTGAATACATCCAGATCTAGACATTCTAGGTAGCATTCCTTGTCCTGGCTTCTTTTTCCTTGCTCCTTTCCTGCCTTCTAGTAAGTGGGAAATTATGTCTTTACTTCCTCTTTTTTTGTAATTGAAAGTTATGCATTCTATTTGACTTAATTTAGAGATTGCCCTTTAATTTTAAAGATGTATGCTATATTTAATAAGTTTAAGACTGATCATTTCTGTTTTCCACATGACTCCTGTGAGGCACATAGGACCCATTAACTATGAAATCTCTTTCCCTGTAGTCTATGTAATTGGCAAGTACTTTATTTCCACCCTTTTTAAGCCACTCCATTATTAGTGTATGTGTGTATGCATCTGAGGTTTATGTTTACTTAGTGGTAACAGTATACTTAATACCGTTTACCCAACTTTGCTTCCTGGGCCTTATACCTTCTAGGCAAATTCAGTTTCCTTTTTCATTTCAGTGCAGCCTTTAATAGTCCTGGAGAAGCCAGTGAGTAGACAAATTACTTCAGTCTTTTTCTCTCTGAAAATGTTTTCATTGTAGTCTCACTTCAAAATGATAGATTAAACAGGGTATAGAATGTTAGGTTGATTGTCAGGCTAATAGTCATTGGTCTGTTGGAAATCTCTTTTCCCTTTTTGTAGCTCTTAAGAATTTATCTTTGATCGTCTATCATACTAATATAAAATATCTTGAGTATCGATTTGTTTTAATTTGTCTTATCTAGGACCCTGTATGTTGATTTGATCTGTTTTAAAAACTGGACAAATACCGAATGATTCTTCTGATATGAGGTTTCTAAAGTAGTCAAATTCATAGAAATAGAAAGGAAGCTGATTGTTACCAGGGACTAGGAGGGGGCGGATGAGGATTTGTTGTTTAACATATATGATTAGTATTTATAATATAAAAAGCTTCTGAGGTTCTGTTTTACGACAATGTGAATATACTTAACACGACTGAACTGTACTCTTAAAATGGTTAAGGTCATAAATTTTATGTTGACTTTTTTTACAATAAAAAATTGGAAAATTAGCCTATTTCTCTACGAATATCACTTTCATCTAGATTTACATTTTTCTATTAAATGCACACTGGATAGTCTTAGTTTTCAGAGAGACGTAATCGTATCTTTCTTCTCCTTGTATCTGCAAACCTTTTTTGTTGCAGTTTGAGTTAATTTCCTCAAAGCTATATTCCAGTTCACAAGTTCTCTTCTCTTCTCATCTACTGTATCATACATCATTGTGTTTTTAATATGTACAAATAATTCATGTCTGAAATTTCTAATTATACTTTTAAATCCACCTATTATTTTTCCATATTCTATTGTTCTTTACTTACGTATGCTTCCTTCATTTATCTCTTTTTACCACTTTAAATATACTTTAAAATGTCTTTCAGATTGTCCGATTCATTCAGTGTAAATTCTTCCATTTGCTTCATATGCAGACCCTCCTTCACTGTGGCTTATCTCCTGTGCAGTACATAATTTTCACTAGGAAGTCATCTCAGTAGGGGTGTGTCTAGTGAGAGTTACTTGTGTTTTGTCTTATAGAAGTATCCCTATGGGTTAATTTGAGACTCATTTTTTTTTAATACTGACTTTTCATTTGGAGTCTAAACACTCCAGAGATTGTGTGAATTTAAACTCTACAAGTATATTTGGCTTTTGCCAAGGATTCTGACTTCTCACAAGACTCTGATTTCTACGTACAGCCCTGGGAGTGGAGGGCTTATGGTAAAATTCCTATTTCACAGGTAGTGCATTCTTTAATGCTTCTGTCTATTCAGGATTTCAGTTCACCCAGGTGAGCAGAACCCATATTCACTTATATAACCTCTCCCCACCTCAGTGAGTTAGGGATCAGCCTATATTCATAGCTCTACCTCCAGGTCCCTCTCCAATGCTGGCATCACGGGTTCCCCTCTGTGCTCTAAGACTGGTTTTGTATTGTTTACTTTTATTTTATTTTAATTTAACATTTTTATATGTGTCAAGTGGGAGATGAGGTAAATCTTTCCAAGCCTCCGTTTACTGGATCTTAGCAAAGTCTTCAAACATGAGTGAGTCAGTCAAGCAAAAAGGGGAGAGACAGGTACTTCCAAGAGAGAAAACAGCACACAGAAAGAAGTGGAAATCAGCCTTGAGGGCTCCATCTTGGTGACTTATTGTGGGTGGAGCCGGGGGCTCCAGGCTGCCTCTATCCCAGCTGCTCACAGAACCAACAGTCAATTACTGGAGGTAGAGAATACACAGTGGCAGGCATAGGGGACAGATGAGACTGGGGTCAGAGATGATGTGCCTGCCATGAAGCCAGGGATATGGAGGTGCGGGGCGAGTACATCACTGTGAAACAAAAGCTAAGTCAGAATATGGAATAAATAAGTGGGTCTGCTGTGACCAACCTTCAAAATACCCAAGGCTTCGGGCAGATTCAACTGGGCATTTCTGAGCAAAGCAGCACCTGGCCTGAGCAAGCCACGTACTTTACAGATGAGCATGAAATGTGTGTGTGCACTTCTCCAGAGGGAATTCAAGGTTGGGGAAGAATCTTTTAGGCAGAACATACTGCCTCTCCAGTGTCCTCATGGCTGGCCTTTCACGGTGCATGTGGGTGGTATAAAAACTTGGCTCCCAAAGGTGTGAGGAACTTCATGCCAGGGAGGGAGCAGTTTGAATCCAGAGTACCTGGAAGAGCTGGGGAGGGAAAGAGAGGACATATGTGGAAGCAGCACACTGTTCTTGCAACTCAGGGAACCTGCTCCTGGAAGAAGGCAATTTGGGTCTTGCAATACACAGGGAAAGAGGAGGCTGCTTTGTGGGGTGAGTTTAAGGCAGTGGGTTTCATACTGGCTCCTCAGAACCCCAGGGATTTGCAGAAGGACCTCGGGGGTCACCCTAGGGAGCAAGAGCAAAGCTGAGCTAGAACGTCCTCCCAATTCTATTTCCAACAAAGTTGCTTCTGCTTTTAACTAGGAGTTGGAGTGGAAAGAAGCAAAAACATTTTTGTGGGGCTTTTACCCATTTTTTTTGAGATAAAATTTAACATTTTAAGGTGTACACTTTAGTCTTTTAATATATTGACAGTGCTGTACCACTGTTCTCATTGTTTAATTCCAGACCATTTTCATCACCCCCCAAATAAACCATTCATTAAAGTCACTCATCACTCCCTAGTCTCTCCTTTCTCCAGCCCTTGGAAACCACTCATCTTTCTGTCTCTATGGATTTGCCTATTCTGGACATTTCATGTAAATGGATTCATATAATATATGTCTTTTGTAACTGGCTTCTTTCACTTGGCATAATGTTTTCAAGTTGTAACATGTTTCAGTACTTCATTCCTTTCCATGGCTTAATAATATTCCACAGGTAGACCACAGTGTGTAGATCCATTTATCAGTGGATGGGCACTTGCTTTGTTTTCACTTTTTGGCTGTTATGAATAATGCCTCTATAAACATTCACAATAAAAGTTTTTGTTTGAACATATGTTTTTAATTCTCTTGAGTTTGTAGGATTTTAAATGAAAAATGGTTCCACAAGCTTCTCCCTTTATCCCGTGAAGATGCTTTTTACCACTCCCTCCAGGAAATGGTGTAATGAATGTGTCTGAAGTGGGAGTGTGAATACTTCGGGGGGTTTGGGGTGATGTACCAGCAGATGCACAAAGCCAAAGGACACCATGGTACATTTCTGAAGCAAGCTTGTTTAAAGACTGAGGGGAGGACAGGAGTAAAATAATGTTTTTATATTAAATACAGACAAATATCCAATGTTTCATTCGTGTTTTAACACCTTTGAAATTAGAATGCATTTTACAATCAATGCTATGTCACAGTTTAATTTGCAGTGTTTTTTTTCCTTTCTTTCTGAGTGATAAAACAATGATGTGTCTCCCAATAAATGCATCTTAGATTTTATGGATTATAGTATTTTGGAGTACAATGTACAATTCACATAAAATTTTAAAGACAAAAATGGGAGACGTTGGAGCTGTTTGAAGCTGGCTGCAGTTTCTGCAGGGGTTTCCTGGCTACCCCTTGTCCCCTGGGGGTATGGGATATGGTGGTGCAGGCTGTGCCCAGAACACCAGGGCTCCCCAAAGCCTCATGGAGATGACTCTGCAGGGCCACCCCAGGGCACTTAACTCCTATCTCTCTCTGGCTTTAATTTGCCTTGCTAGCCTCACCATAGACTCCCAAGCATTCCCAGTCCTCTCTCTAAAACTCTACTTCTGTGTTGGATTATCCCCCTTTTCTTATCTCCCCTTGGTGTGCCTGAGACAGACTGACATTTTCAAGAAGAATTCTAGAGAAAGAAAAAAAAAGCCAAGGGAAAAGGAAAAGGAAAAAACCAAAAAAGAAGGAAAGAAAAGCAGTACAGAGATTGTCAAATTTTCCATGATTGCATTTCTGTTGTTACCATTCTGTGTGTGAAAAGGAATGTTAGTGGAACCCCTCAATTTCAGCAGAAGTGAGTGACTCTTGGGAAGCCTTGGCTCATGTTCTGATCCAGTCCAGGATCAGCTATAGCTGACATTCACTCATAAAGTGAGAGCCTTGGCTTCACGATCTCTTGGATTCCTCCAACTGCTGACATCCTACAGCTTGGTTCTTTCAAAAAAGTTCTGGCCCAAGCAAAATGCCACATCTTTGTCCACAAAATGGCTTGGGAATCACTTGAATAGCTAGGAAAGTAAAACTTCTTGCCAAAATCATAAAGAGAGAAAAAGAAAACATAAGCTTGCTGGGTTAACTCATGAATATTAGCTCTGCATTTTCAAAGCAGTGTAGTCACTGAGAAGAAGTTAGTTCAGAGGTGAGTAGCATAAGTTAACAAAGCATTGCTAACAACCGTGCAGGTTACTTTTCTTTTAATGCAGAGCAGTCCCTTAGAAAAAAATAATTTCAAAATTAATGAACAAATTTTCCCAAATGCAAGAAAAATTACAACAACAACAAAACCCAAAAACCTTATCTTTGAATCTTAATCAGAACCCAATCGGTGACTGGGTTGAGTACTTCTGAAATCAGGAGGAGGAATCCATTGTGCCTAACACCCTTTTTTTCCCATTAAATATTTCCCGGTCTTTGTACTTAAACTTATGATGGGGGTATGAGGGCCTCTCCTCGAGAGCTGATTATTTTTGACATCTGAGAGTTGTCCTCTCTATGTATTTGGTCTTGTGAGAGAAGCTCACTTAGCAGGAGGAAAGGAGTATTGCATCAATGCATTCATTCTGAATAACAGACTAAAATAAGGCTAAAGACAGGTTGAGGCATGTTACAAAAAAATCAATCAGAGTTGTGAGTGCAGTGAAAACTCTGTCTGTGGGAAGGGCTGAAGGAAATAGGATTATATAGCCTAGAGAAGAGAACACTCATGATATGGGGGGTGGGGGAGAAAGGAAACCATCTGCAAATATGTGAAGATACAACATGGAAAAGCAAGACTGGACTCATCCTGTGACATCAGGAAGTCAGCTATTGGTACAATGTGAAGTGCACTGTACAATTTTCTAACAGTTAAATTGGTCCTAGATATTATGGTGTGCTTTGGGAAGAGCTGAGTTCTTCAGGACAGGAGGCATTCATGCAAAGTCCACTCATCATCAGTTGTAAGAGCTCCCTAATTGAACTGTAATAGTTAACTGATAGAACCTCATTTTTAACATCCTTTTAAACCTAAAGTTCTAATGACCCACGTCGTATGACAGGGGAACTGAGATTCTCAGCTGTCCCACAAGGAAGGAAGAACATAGGCTTCGGCAGCCTTCAGGGCCTCTGACTCATGTTGAATTGTAACCCAACACAACAAGATTTCCCAGGACAACAACAAAAGCCCAGACTCTCTCACTCTGGCCATGTCTTAGTTGTATAAAATAGGGATCACAGGTCAGCCCTTTTCAGCAGGTTTGCACCTCCCTCCTGACTCCTAGGCCTCTCTGCAGGTTGCAGCCAGCCCTTGAAAACTGTGCTCTGTTCCCTACATACTGCTTGGGGGAAAACTGAACAAAAATGTTCAGACCAGCTGAGCTCTTTCATGGTGCACAGCAATTTGAGCAGAAATGTTCTCTTTCAAGATGGATGACCCTCTTACCAGCAACTGCTTGGAGAGAGTGTTCATTCAAACATGCTGGGCTTGGTTCCAGCTCAGAGCACAGAAATTTTGCAGGTAATTTCTACCTGCCATCCAATCTGTTGCTTGCCCACCCTCACGCCTGCTCCCATTTGGTCCTTCCCAAGATAGATGTGACATTATACACACTACTTTATGATCCTTAACACAGCAGGTGCAGTTAGATATATCCAACACCATATTAATAAGAGTCCTAATGAAGAACCAAAATAACCTACCTGTCACAGAAGTTATGTCACCCCCCCAGGAAAATTAAAGTGGCAAATCATCCTACGCATGGTCTATTTTTCCTTTGTCTCCACTTCATTCCCTCTGCCTGCCCCTAAGCCTCTCTTTGTGATGTGTGTTAGTTCCTGCAGAGTGGTTTCAACAGGCCTAGGTTTGGTTGGGTTGCTAAATCGCCTGGCCATATTTGCTGTGTCATTGGTGGGATGTGCACAGAGCCAGGAAAGAGAAGAGCTGGGTAGGAGTTCCCGCATCCCCCCCGCTTCTCTGTCCAGCAGGAGCCCTCATTTTAAGAATCTATCCCAGGCCAAGCTTAAATGATGCTGCTGTGACAAAAACAAGCAAGGTTACCCAGAATTATCCTATTCCTGCTCTGCTGCCTACTACAGGTTCAGAAATAAAGGGCAACTCCCTGCCCTAAAAATACTCATAGTCTGGTGTAGGGGTCAGCAAACTTTTTATGAAAAGGATTGGTTAGTAATTAGTTAGGCTTTCACAGGCCAGTCTCTGATGCAACTGTTTATTCCTGCTGTTGTAGATTAATTAAATTAAATGTGTAAGAGCAGTCATAGATAATATGTAAACAAATGACCACAACTGTGTTCCGATAAAACTTTACTTATAAACAACAGATGATGGGCCAGATTTGACCCTCAAGATGTCATCTGCAGGCCTCTTATCTAGTTGGTTTGATAGTTTTCTTTAGTATTAGCTTGGTTTCTTTTTGGTCTTTGTGACTCTACTGTGTGCTTTTAATTTGTGGTTACCCTGTTTTTCAAGTATGTTAACCCCTTACTATATCTGTTTGCTTTAGACTGGTAGTCATGTAGGCTCAAACACATCCTAAAAAGAACAAAGGGGAAAAAAATTTTTTTTAAACAGGACAGAGAAAAAAAATCTGTATTTTCTTGCTCCTTTTTTTTTTATTATTATTTTGAAATCTTTTTTTTTAATCTTCGTATTTATTCTCTTGCAACTTATTGTAGTTATCACTTTTCCACTTATGGTTCTCTCATTTCTATAGCTTCCTGCTTGTTTTCTATTTAGAGTAGACCTTTCAATATGTCTTTTAGCATAGGTTTAGTATTGCTAAATTCTTTTAGTTTTTGCTTGTCTGTGAAATTCTTTATCTCTCCTAGTCTAAAGGATAGTCTTGCCAGATAGAGAATCCTAGGTTGTAGCTTTTTCTCATTCAGGACTTTGTATATATCTTGTCACTCCCTTCTGGCCAGCAGTGTTTATTTCTGGCCAGCAGTGTTTATATAGAGAAATCAGCTGAAAGCCTTAAGGGGTTTCCCTTGTAACTAACTCTTTGTTTTTCTCTTGCTGCCTTTAGAATCATTTCTTCATCTTTAACTTTGGCCACCTTAATTATAATATGTCCTGGTGTAGGTCTGTTTGGGCTTTTCTTGTTGGGGACCCTCTGTGTTTCCTGTACTTGGATATCTGTTTCCTTCTTTAGATTTGGAAAGTTTTCGGTTATGATTTCTTCAAATACCTTTGGAATCGCCTTTTCTTTTTCCTTCTTCTGGGACCCCTATTATGCATACATTGGCATGCTTTATATCATTCCATAGGACCCTTATATTGCTTTCATTGGTTTTCACTTGCTTTTCTGTCCGCTGTTCTGATTGGGTGACTCCTGTTATTCTGTCTTCTAAGTCACTTACTTGTTCCTCTGCATTATCTGCTTTTAACTGCCTTTAGCTCGGCTCTCATCTCAGCCATCAAGTTTTCTGTTTTTAATTGGCTCCTCTTTATAGTTTCTATTTCCTTTTTATAGTATTCTGTGTTTCTATTCATAGTCTCTCTTATATCCTTCAGTGCTTTTATCACACCCTTTTTGAAGTCATGATCTAGTAGACAGTCGAGGTCTATCTCATTGTTTGTTCTTTCAGGGGACTGCTCTTGTTCTTTTAATTGGGAGTGGTTCCCCTGCTTTGTCATGTTACTTATATTTCACAGGCTCTGTGGATTTAGGAGTATCAGTTATCTACAGTTGTCTTGAAGGGCTGTTTTATTTTTCGTGTGTTTGTTTTTATTTAAAGTGGGAGTGGAGTGTTCCTGTGTAGACTGTGTGCATCTAATAGTTTTGTTGCAAAGGCTGTTCTTAGTGTGGATGGTTGTCAAGTCTTTCTTCTGTGTGTGTTGGCTGTTATCCTTTTGATTTGTGGTGTGGTTGGTATTGTGATCAGAGCCTGCCCTGATTGTTGTGGAGCCAGGCCCCCTTTTTTGTTCTGTGGCTGTCACAGCCTTGACAGAGGCCAGGTCTGCTCCCCTGTTGCTGGAATAGAGGCTTCTAGGCCCCGTTTCTGAGCTGTGGTGTGTGGTAGGCAGGGTTGGAACACTTCAGCTAGGAAGGAGAGTTACTGGGTGTACCTCCGTGGGAGATGTCCACTGGGAGGTGCCTACTGTGGTGTTGTCTGTCACTTGTTATGCGGGCTTACAAAGTACTCTTTGTTGATGCTGCATTTGTCCCCACCTTAGCTGCGAGAATGTCAGCCACCCATTCAGGTGTCCCCCTGGTTCTGGGTCCCAGGAACCACCAGTGCAGATTCCCCACGGTCAGGTGCTGGGATCTGCTGTAGTGAGCATGCAGTCACACACCTGAATCCGTGGTGCACCACAGGGTCAGTGTAGACCCCAGCCCCACCTACATATATGGTACAATATGCTGGCCTGTTGTAAATACCTGTACTTGCCCCGGAGTCAGAACTCCACTCACTGTCTGTTCAGCCCAGAGGCGCGGGTCCACGAAGGGTCCAGAGAGAGCAAATCCACCCTCTATACCTGGGGTCGTAAACAAATCTCAGTCCCGCCTGTGAAGTTGCAGGGCCCATTGGGTATGGATTCAGCTTTCAGCCCCAGCTCTGCGCAGCACTGAAGGCTGAGCCCCACCTCTCTTCTCCCAAGAACACATCAACAATGCAGCCAAGTGTAGACAGGGGCTATGGTGCGGCTGCGTTGCATCCCTGCCCCCACACACACCAGCAGTGGTGCTTTCTTATGGGGGTCCCAGGCTGTTCTGTTCCACACACATCCCCAACCAGAGCTCACACTGCCCTGCAGTCCCCTGAGGCCGCCTCCGTGCAGTGGGCCCCAGCCCTCTACCCAGGCTCCTCACCAATCTCCAGCAGCCAGTCCCGGCACCTGTCCCTGCCAGCTTGCGTCTAGGACTGAGGGTCTTGGGGATCACAGGGACCCTCTGTGCCAGTTTCCCTTAGCTCTGCCAAACGGCTGCCACTTTCTCCTCTGAGCCTCCAAAGCTCCACTTCTGTCCCAACTGACCTCCCAGCTGGTGAGGAGGTGTGCCAGCATGAGGATGCCTTTCTTCCTGTGCCACTCTCTCCCTGCAGAACTGGTCCTGCACTGATTTTTTTTTTTTTTCTGTTACCAGATTTTGTGAGAATCCTCCTATATTTCAAAGCAAGAGACACTCTGCCAGAGTTCAGTAGGTGTTCTGTGTGATTCAGTGGGTTTGTAAATGTAATTCTTGGTATATTAGTGGGAGAGGGTGAGCTGTGAGTCTCTACTCTGCCATCTTGGCACCTCCCTGTTATCTAGTTGGAAACAAGTGATCCTACTGCTGGAGTATTCAAGAGTGAGTGATATGACAAGAGGGAAGCAGCCAAAGGTAGTTAGGGAAGGCTTCCTTGAAGAGGTGACTTTTGAGTCATTATTTGAAGGATTAAGAGCTGTGTGATCACTTGCCTGCCTCTCCTTCCTTCACCACCATCTTCCCAGGTGGACTGCTTATCTGTGATTAGACTCCGTTAGATTTTGAGGTTTCTGCAAGCTGTTACTGTATCTTCACCATCTCTGTATCTCCAATGTCTAGCTTAGTGCCTTTACATAATCAGGGCTTTCTGCATGTTTATTAGATGAAAAGGTATTTAACTTTTACATGTTTTGACCAGTTGCCCCTCTATTTCTTGGAAGGTGGCATTCCTGCTTCACTCTGTGCTACAGCCCGGTGGAGACTTTGTAACAAAGCAAGGGAGTCCATATAGCTTACTGGCTACTAGTTCATATTCTAAAAACAGGTGACCTTAGATGTGCCACTGAACCTTTCTATGCCTCAGTTTCCTCTTCTGTTAAAAGCAGAACAATGATATGACTTACCACGTAGGACTGCTGCGAGGATTAAATGAGTTAAAAAGAGTACAATATTTAGAATTGCTCCTGGCTCAGAGCAGCTATTCATTAAATGCTGGCTATTATTAACATGACAAAGCTAGGCTGGGTCTGTTCGTAATAACCTTGCACCTCTACGGTGGGAGGGAGCAGAGGCGCTGCTGGTAGGTGCTCACATTCACTTGGAAATTCTAACCAACTTCCCAGCTCCAGCCTTATTTGTTTGTTGTCTTAATCTCTCTGCCCTCGGCTGCTGCACAAGGAGAGGAGTTGATTGGCAGCTTAACTGTTTAAAATCAATATAAGAGGCACTTGGAGATTAAAGCAATTTAAGCAAGGTACTGGCTGGGGTTGGGAGCTGAAACTGCTCTTGAAGGAAACAAGCAAAGGAGATGAAGAAAGTGGGTCAGAAATGAAACTGTGTGAGTGGAGGTGAGATTACAATAGAGCACCACGACTTCATCAGAGAGAGATCGTTTCTTTTTATAAAAAATAAAATAGAACACGAAGCCCTAATCTCAAAATTGCCCCTGCCTAGTACCAATTGTTCTGCTGATTTAAACAACTGTCTCTACCCCTCTGCTCCCTACTGCCATGCCCCTCACCCACACTCACTTTGCCCTTCTCTAATCTTTGCAGGAATGTCCTTGCCAGATAGAGGTGGAGGGATTACATGGCAGCTTTGCTGCTGAGACCACATGTTGAAAATTCAACTGGAACTGAGCCTCAGAGACCAGGTGAGGAGATGTGAGAGTGTCATGGTGGACAACCACCCCAACAGCCATGGCTTCAGACAGTAGATGCATTTAACCCAGTCTGTTCTCACATAACAGGGGGCTCCATTGAGGGGGGCTAAACCTGCATTATATCCTAAGTCCAAAGTGTTCTGAAGTAGATAAGAGAGCCCCAGTGTGCCCCTACCCTTCCCGTCTCAGACATATGATAGATCCTCTGTCTCTTGCTCATTCCCCCTTATTTCTCTTACCCTACTCAGTTTGTATGCCAGGAGTTAAACTTTTATGGAATTGACAGTGCTGAATGCATCTTCCTTACTACAACTGGACCCTAATATCTTTTACCCTATTTCTACCACATTGGTCTTCTAGTGGGTTAACCTCATCCCTAATGAGGAATTACATTGTATATACAAAAATGTTTCCATACTTTTGACTCCTGGGTACATTATCTAAATTCCTCATAATGTTGGTGATGCCAGGAAGAAGCAGGCACCTGTGCTGTTGGGGTATCCAAAGATCTTGGAGGGCTTGGGACCCACATCAAAAAAGACCAGTCATAAAGGAAAGCAACTACATATGGAACATTTTAAGCAAGATGTGATCAGTAATGTGGGCTTTATTCCTATGCACTTTTGGGTCTTGTTTTCAAGATGCAATCTGCACCTCCCCCCCCTTGAAGGACAAAGGGAGAGTTCTTAACATAAGAATACTAACTGATATAGGTCATTGGAATAATAGAATAGAAAGTTACCATTTGGTAACCATCAAGAAATAATTGATTTCTGATTCACTGTTATTGACTTCTGTCAATAACAGAAGTTTAAGCCATTGGGTAAAAGAGTCTTGAAAAAATAGAGCATTTGTGGGATTTCAAACTATAATCCCACAGGTCACTTCTTAATTAAGGAGAGAGATTCTTATAATGGAGACCCCTGGAGACTACCACCTTAACCAAGTCATCAAATTTAGCAACACCAGTAATGGGATAAAGTAGCATTATGTGCCCCCTGATGTAAGTCAAAGTCAATTACATGGTATTTCCTCAAAAAGACTTAACTTTAGTCATGAAGAAACAGAAAAATCCAAAATTTGGACCAGTTCTGCAAGATAACTAGCCTGAAACTCTCTTTAAAAAATGCCCAGGAACACAAACAAATAAATAAACATAGATTAATAAAGGAGAGGAGGGTGTGTATTAAAGACAATAAGGAAACATAAAAAAAAAATGCAATGAGAGACCTTTAACTGGATCTTGGATGTTTAAAAACAGTCTATAAAGTATATTTGGGGAGCATTAGGATAATATGAATATGGACTACATGTTAGGCAATTACCATATTAGTGTTAAAATTCTTGGGTGATAATAGGGTAGTTCTGTAAGACAAGATCCTTGTGTTCTATAGATAGATCTCAAGTATTTAGGGTTGAAATGTTATGATGCCTACAAGTGACATTCAAAAGATTTGAGGGTGAAAGCCACTGTGTGAATGTGTGTGTGTGCATTTACACGCAGATAAAGCAAATGTGGCAAAAAGCTAGCAATTGTGAATCTAGATGAAGAATATATATATGCATTTATTATAATAGTCCTTCAGATTCTCTGAGGGTTGGAAATTTTTTGCAATAAAAATTGGAGAAGATGGAAGACCCTCCCACCTCTTAAAATGTATGTTTCTTTGAGGGTATCCTGAGTGATGGAACAAAAGTCCCCAGAAAGCCCCTATCCTCTCCTCTCCCTTAACCATTACAGAGGGTTTTGACTTTGTCACTTGATTTTTCTCCCCACCCCACACATGTATTCTTTTAGAATAAGGAAGACTTACTTGGGGTGTTGTGATGTTGAACCAGGATAAGAAAGAGGAGAACATATGTGTGGTAAAACTGGAAGAGTTTGCCTAGAGACTATGGAGGAGAAAAGTGTGGCGTGTGGCAGTAAGAGGGGCTGATAGAAGTCACGAGGGAGGCTGTCTGCTGCACGGTAGCCCTTTGGTACGACCCCTGCCCGCTTCATTCATCACGGGCACTTTATTCTTTCTCCACCCTCTAGTGTTCTTATAACCCATCCCCAGTTGCCCTAGGCTACTAGTTCATGCCCACTCAGTGTGAAGGACCTGAGCTGGGGGCTGTGGGCGCAATCATAGCTGACTGAACATTTCTAGCTGCTGTCCTAGGTTGAACTGCTTGGAGCCGTCGTTCTGACTCTGTCTTCCAGAAACTCTGGCTTATGCCGTCTCAGGCCACAGCGGGCAGAGCTGTTCTTGCCTCCCACGTTGCCCACCTAGAAGGCAAGGGACCCAAAGACCTCTGGAGCTGCCTTCTCCACCACTGCCAGACAGAGTGATGCTCCAGGGATCTTTCCTCTAAATGTTCCATTTCACTAAACAAGCAAGGTCTCTTGACTGTCCTGCTTCTGCTGTTGTTGCTATTGTCTTGCCCTTTAATTAAATCTGACAGGCAGGTAGGCATGTTTGAGCTGAAGATAAACCAAGGCCAAGTAGAATCAGGGCAGGGTGTTCTTCCTCTTGAGAGCTGGAGTCTCAGCACAAAGCCTGAAGCAGAGTAGAGAGAAAATCAATAGTCCTTAGCCAAACTCATTTTCAAATGTGAGTGTTGCTTGCTTGCGATTAGTGAGGGAGGAACGCAGTGAAGTTTTTCTCTTGAGTTGTTTTTGTCATTGTGTTCTTGGTTGTTGTCTTATGTTCTTTGCCTACCAGTCTAACGCACTATTTTAACATCACCTTTAGATCTAGATAATAATTTATTCAGAATAAAGGACAATTAGCCACATTTGGGGTGTCTCCCACATGCTTGTCTACTGGGCAAATTTTGAGATCCTACTAAGTACACAGCAGTGTGGTAGGCTTAAACTAGTTGGGGGAAAGAAGCAATTATCAAATCGTGTCACAAATATATAGTTACCTGCACTGACATGTGTAAAATGATAAGGGTGATCTAGTTGGAGGACTGACCTAGTCCAGATAGAGACCAAGAAAGTATTGATGAGAAAGTGATATTGAGCTGAGAGAGTCAAAATGATAAGGAGTTAGCTAGGCAAAGTGTGTGTGCACACCTGTGCTGAGTGTATGCTCAGTTGTGTTTGGATTGTGAAGGTGAGCATCACTAAGAAGTGAAGCGTGTTCTAGGTCCAGGAAAGAGCATGGGCACAAACCCTGAGGAAGGAGTGTGGAGAGTGGTTGCTGCCTTCACAGCTTTCCTCTGATCGAGAGAATGATGGAAACCAGCAGACTGTAGTTGTGTATGCTAAACAGTGGTAGTGCTCTAGTGTCTTTGAGATCTAAGAAGGTCTCATTTCCCCAGAAACGTCTCCATTACCAGCGTCAGCAGAACATTAAACTCTATTACTAGTCCACACAAATCTTTGCATTCTTCTTATACTTTATTTTAGAGTGCAAAGGATAAATCATTTATTCGTCCATTTTTCTTGCCACCAGGTATTTATTGAGAGCCTATGATGTGCCAGGCATGATTCTAGGATCTGAGGTTACTGTGCTGAACTCAACAGAAATAGTTTCTCCTTTCATGGATCTAACAGTGAATCATTCCTACTCTATAAATTCATGACTGCCTGGACATGCTTCTAGGATCTTGTCTCTCTAGGGTAAATGACTTCTATTGGCTATTTGAATATAAAGTTGATAAATTGGGGACAGTCTTTTCAACAAGTGGTTCTGGGAAGACTGGGTATCCACATGCAAAAGAATGAAGCTGGACTCATATCATACACAAAATTAACTTGAAATGGGTCAAAGATCTAACCTTAAGAGCTAAAACTATAAAACTTTTAGAAGATATTGGGGAAAATCTTTAAGACCTTGGATTTGACAATGACTCTATTGCATATGATAGCAAACGTATAGACAAAAAAAGAAAAAATTAATTAAATGCCATCAAAATGAATAACTTTGTACATCAAAGGATAACATCATGAAAATGAAAAGACAACCTCCTGGATGGAAGAAAATACTTGCAAACCATGCTTGATAAGAGATTAATATCCAGAATATATAAGTATTAAAACTCAAAAGCAAAAATACCAAAGAACCCAATTCAAATATGAGCAAAAGACTTCAATAGACATTTCTGCAGAGAAAATATACAAATGGCCTGTAAGCATATAAAACATGCTCAACATTATTGGTCATTGGGGAAATGCGAATGAAACACCAAGATACCGCTTAGCACCTATAGGAATGTCTATAATCATAAAAAAGGAAAATAATACGTGTTGGTGAGGATATGGGGAGATTCAACCCTCATACATTACAGGTGGGAAAGTAAAACGTTGCTGCCACTGTGGAAAGCAGTTTGGCAGCTTCTTAAAAGGTTAAACACAGAACTACCATGTACTCAGTAATTCTACTCCTAGGTATGTATCCAAAAGAATTAAAAGCAGAGACTCAGATATGTGTACATCAGTGTTTATTGTAGCTTTATCCACAATAACCAAAAGGCAGAAGTAGCTCTGGTGCCCATCAACAGATTAATGGATAAACAAAATGTGGCATATACAGACAATGGAATATTATTCAATAGAGAAAAATGAATAAAATGTTGATGTATGCTAAAACATGGATGGACCTTCAAAACAGTGTGCTTAGTGAAATAAGCCAGATATAGATACACAAATATTGTATGATTCCACTTACATGAGGTACCTAAAAAGGCAGATTCACAGAGACAGACAGTAGAATAGAGGTTACCAGAGTCTGGGAGAAGAGAGGAAGGAGAAGTTATCATTTAATGGACAGAGTATTTGTTAAGGATGATGAAAAATTTTGTTTATGGATAATGGTGATGTTTAGCCAACATTATGAATGTATTTAATACCACTGAATTAGACACTGTGAATGATTTAAATGATAAAATTGTATGTGTATTTTAACACAATAGAAAAATTACTTTGAAAAAAGATAGGAGGGATTTTGAGTTTTCTGGGTAAACCCAAGAAAAGAGATAAAGAGAACCAGTTATCAGGTGAGGAGAAAAGAGATTGTGCGTACATAAGCAGGCAGTGTTGGAAATGGGGTAAATCTTGGGACAGATGGGTAACCAAGGGTACTCAAGTCTGAGGGAGAGATAACCAATCAGCAAATTTAGGTGGTATAATGGCCAAGGGACTTAGATGACCTGGAGTGTTTAGATTTGCATAGAATGTATATTTTGGTTTGAAGAAGATGGATTAGTAACACCTGTCTCTTCCCCCTTTGGATGAAAACATTAAACAGAGAGGAATGAATTGAAGAAGAAGGCTAAGAACCCCCCAAACTGAAACATCTCATTCTGTCTGTTGCCTTCAACTTTAGGTCACCAATGCTGGGATCAAAGTTCCACTGCGACCTCAGATCTCTTTGTGAGTGGTATATTTTGTGCTTCAACGAAAAATATCTGAGCCCCACGATTTAATGACAGAAGAGAAAAGAAAATCTTCAAAAGGTAAGAGGAGATAAATGATTTAACTGCAAGGATTAAGAGGAAGATGTGATGGGGGAAATGGAAAAACTCCACAAATGCAGTGGAAAGCTGGTACTCTAGGGATCAGCAGAGATATACCTGATTCTTTGTCTAAGGCAGTGAGTGGATGTGTGAGAAGACACGTGATCCATGTTCCTTTAGAAAAATATTTTAATTTTCTACTCAAAAAAAAATAGTACAAAATGAAGAAAATTCCTGATACGGCTTCTTGGCCTATTCCTGGGATAGGTTCTCTAATTTTATTTTCATTCCTAGAAGCAGTGGAGACAGTGCCCTCTTCCATCTCAGAAGAGGTGATGCTAGATCACCTGTTCACTTAGAACAGGTGTGTTTGCTCATCCCTGTTAGCCTCAGCAGGCTAGACCCCACACTACTTCTCCTGGAGCTGAGAACTTGCCTCTCTCACTGACGCTCAGTATGTCTGATGGTAGTAACATCCAGTTACAACTTTTCCTTCTGTGTGTGGGGCTCTGGGAGTGGGGCTTCCTCTCTTCTCTATTAAAATATTGAAAAGTAGGTCAAGTCTCTCCTACTAGTAGGAATGCGACAAAATAGTAGACATGAAACATTATATCATGATGCAAGATAAAAAGACTGAAGAATATCTCAATATTTATTCTCTAGTTTTATGGTAAATTACACAAATTTTCCCTTGAGACTTGAAAGGCTCACACCTTATGTTCTGTGTTCTCCAGGTAACAATATTTCAAGTCCATTCTTGTCCCCAGGTGAAAGAATGGTTGTAATCATAAAAACAGCCCAAATGCCTAGGCTTTCAGTGAAGGATTTTCCAAGTCTCTAATACCTTTTACTATTTAATTTTTCCCACTAACTGGGAAAAAAGGTGAATGCTGTAATGCTGTACTCTTCAAAGCACAGAAATCCTCGCATTTAGCCAGAACCCATGGTAAATTAAAAAAGAAGCTAGTGTTTCCTAGCCACATAAGGCCACTAAAATAACAACAGTCTGCTCATATATGTGTATATGGAGTACAACTCATATATATGTATAAAGAGAGCTGTGTATATACATATGTGTGTATACATGTGTGAATGTGTGTGTCGTGCTGGGTTCACGCGTTTTCAACTTTATGCAAGATGACCTACAAATGATGTAAATACCAATTCACCTCAAGGTCTTGTGTACAAGAATGGCCCTCGTAGCCCTTAAAAAACTTGACCCAAACATTGTAGATTCCTTCCAAGGTACAGCACTTACCCTCAGCCAGTAAAGAAGGGCTAACAGTTAGAAATCCCATAGCCTTGAAGGCAGTGCCACTCCCAAGGGCACTGACAGGTGTATATGTCACTTTATTTACATGGATGCACACAGTTTCTCAACCCAATATTAGAGTCACCTCATATTTTTTCACCATTTGAGGAATAGTTATCTATGGCATCCACTACTCCTTAGAGCAAAACCAGGTAGTTTTACAGAAGCCGCAATGAACAGGTCCCTAGGACCCTGTGCTGAGCTGGGAAAATGGAACCTTGTGGTCCAGCAGCACACACCCAGAAGGCGTGGCTGTGTGGGGTAGTTATAAATTTAACACAATTGCTTGGAAGAAAAAAATCAAAATGATACTTTTGGGAGTCATGTCTGGATGCTGTTACTTCCCAGGCAGATCTTACTTTTTATACCCAATAGAGATGTTAGAAATAAAATCATACCCGACATAAGAAGGCAGAGTTTACATCTAGCTCTCTCTTATTAACTCCCTAACTATTACCAATTTTTCTTCCTATATGGACCTACAAATTGTATAGCATGACTCATTTTGAAACACTGCTTTCTATTTTTCTGAGCCTATAAAATAGTTTTATTATCCCTTTGGTCATTTCCTCCAATTCACAGTTTCAGTACTTTGGGCACTGATGTCTTCCTGGAGAGTCTAGCCCATTAGACAGTTGCCAGGATCGTGCATTGTGAGCCATGGCCACACGCTCTCATGATCATCCCCCTTCCCACCAACCATGACCTTGGAGCAGAGTTGGTTGTTTCCCCCAGGCTGCATGTCTACATGGTGTCTTATTTCAGCTTAGCACAGCTCTTTGTTACACGGACTTTTTAAATGCTTGGATGGCTTCAGAGCAGTTTGGGGATGTTTTATTTGCCCCAAAGCCATTTAGGTCTGTGTAGAGATTTAAAATACTCCATCCTTCTACCTGATATCCTTTACAGTTTTACTCCCCAAAGGGCTCCAAAGGCTGTGCCCTTCTCTCAGTGGGATTCCAATTATATCAGACAGGTTCATTACCCTAAACTGAGATATAGAAAGTGGTACCTTGGAGGCTCCCACCATTCTAGCCCTGGCAAGCACTTACTGAATATTCTTTCATGTTAATAGAGATACTCACTTTAAATGTATATATATCTCTAGTTGTACACCAGGATACTTTTTAAAAATTGTGTTCACACGTCAATCAGCTAAAGTTTGTCATGTGTTGTATTTGACACAATAATTATCATTAGCATACTGACAACCCAGTGATTATCTTCTCCATTGAATAAACTAGAACAATATGATCCTGTGATTGAGATTTCCCGTGTTTACCCATATCCAGTTCCACTCTCCTTGCAGGCACAGGATAATATTACACTTCCCTATGGCCTTGTCTGATAGGACCATGTGTCTAGTACTGGTCAATGGGCTATGAGAGGTGATGTGTAGCTGAGGTGAAATATTTAGTGGCCAACATAAGACCTTTCTGCAGTTGCTTTACCTGCCACACTGACCACGGAGGCCATGAAATCCAGATGGCACAGCTGTAGGTTGGTGAAGCCTCCATCAGCCTGTATCGCTGAGTCACCAGAGGGAGGAGAGTTGGTCTTAGCAAAAAAATAGACCTGAGTTTTGCTAAACCACTGAGATTTTTAAAAAATCACTACAGCATAATGTAGACTTTCCTTATCAATAAAGATTTCTTCCATAATTGGGCACAATGGCGTATGGCCATAGTTCCATTTATAGTTGGTGTTCAAGGTAAGACCAAATGTCATTAAGATTTAAAGTTCATGGCTGGTCTCTGAATACGCACCGCCTCGTCTGTCACAAACAGCTCCATGAGATTGTCCCAGAGATGCTATGAATTGCATGGCTTCCTGCAGCCCAAGTTCCATGCATGCAGGGGGCTGGAGCGATTCAGGTGAAGTGAAGTCACCTTGATCAACAGTAGTCTTCATCAGATATTGCAGGTTTGTGGGGACTGTAGTAGCCAGATATTACTGTAATATTGTTGCATAAAATCTTTTATGATTCTGACTCTTTTGTTCACTAGTTTATGAGTTGCCTGCACAGAGAATGCTCTGCCACAGGTTGTGTGCCCTTCATTCCACAGGTGTTTCATTCTGGTTTCTCAGGCTATCCAGGGCATGGTCTTCTCATGGTGGGTGGAAAAAGCACAAGAGACCAAAACAAATCAAGCAAGCACATTCAAAAGCTCTGTTCTTGCCGTATCTGCCAATATATCATTGGCCAGAGAAAGCCAGATGGATAAGGCCAAAGTGTTTGGAGGTGGGATCAGAGTGAGGATATATGGTATCCCCTACTCTGCTTGGAGGCACATCAAAGCCACATGCCAGAGATATAGGTGTGTAATTCTACTAAAGGGAAGGAGTGAAAAATAGAGAAAAATTCATTCTACCAAAGGAATCATACTGGAACAGGGAGAATTAACTCAAGGTCTTTTATTTCAAGTGACTGTAAAATCTTAAATTACCTTTCTCCATGATGCCATTCAGCTACATATTATTTCCCTGTCCTGAAATATTTGCTTTTGCTATTTATTTCTATATTAATATAGTTATTTGTTTTTTGATTACTTATGTGAGGATTTTTGTGTCTTGGCCACTTGAGAGCAAATCCTTATCTTGCCTCTTCCTCCTTTGGCAAAGGGCATTTTCCTTTCACTATATACTTAATTCTTTTTGATAAATTGTAAAATTGCAAATAACTCCTGATTTAATTGGTGCATTAGTATAACATTGCTCCCTTGTATTGTGTAAACAATCATGTACTTTCAATACAATATATATTTTCTAAATTTTTCTAATTTATAGTTATTGTTTTTGACCAATAGAGCAATTGAGTAAATAAGTTGTCTCTATTTTTCTACTTCCTTCCATTGTGATTTAACAAAGACCAATTCAAGGTTTCTTATTTGTTTTTCATTGGAAACATTCCTTGGGGTCTGCCACAGTGAATGGCCATACTAATACTTTCATCTTTCTTATCCATCCCTCGGTCCTATACATCATGAAGGCTTGTACTTGGACAGACAGTCCACAATGTGACTAAAGAAAAGATAAACCGGCAGCGATAGAACCACTCAGAAGATTAACTCTTCTGCTCAAGTTTCAGCTGTTGAGGTTTTGAGCTGGGACTTGAAGTGTCCTTTGTGTGGTTTTATTCCAGGTGAGGTTTTGGATTGAGAGTTGGAAGGGGAGGAACCATTTGATATTCAACATGTGAGCCTATTCTTGGAACACACAATGCTGCAAACTGAGTTATCTGATCCTAATTCAAAAAACATGAATCAAACACCTATGTTTCAGGTGTGCTCTGGGTTCTGGGAATACAACAACAAACAAAACAGACAAATTCCTGTCCTTATGGTGCTAACATTTTAATGGGATCCTGAGGAGTCAGGAAATTCTTTTTAAAGTAACTTTCACAGTAAGACTCCTACCAATAAATCTTGGATAACTGCTCTTACTTGGAACATGGCCTCACCATCAGACTAAGGGAAAGGAATGAGGGTGTGTTCTGTTTTTATTTAAATATGAGCTGTTAAGTCTGACTCCAAAAGTTTGAAATACCTTGAGACATCAGGCTGCTATTAGAGATATAGAAATGGTAACAATGAGTGTGTTTTATTTTCTGATCTCTTCTGGTTATAAGAACAAACATCCCTTGGCTCTTCCACTAGTGGTTTTGATTTAATATGCCTTGAGTGGGTCCTGGATGATTAATAATAAATGGTTCAGTGATTGTTATGGTCAGCTATGTTTAAAAAACACAGCAATAGGAAAAGTGAAAGAGTAGGTCCAGCCTCCAAGGCTCATTTTTCTTAATCATCACAACAATCTTGCAGTGTAGACATCTTTGTCTTTCTTTTACAGACAATAAGAATAGTATTTCTAAGACCACAAAATTAGTAGGTGGCAGACCTAAAATTGGAACCCAAAGACCAAAGTCTGTCTCCAAGGTTCATGCTTCTTCTGTCACACCACACTGTCTTTTCATTAGTTCATTCGTTCATTCAGTCTTTGCTCCAAAAGATATTTGTTGAGCCTTAGTCCTAGGGATAAGTCATGTGGGAAGAGGGATAATGAAATTTTGAGTAAGAGCCAAAGAACTCAAATCTAAAAAGTATTGCATTTATCTAAGTCCACGAAACATGTCCTGGGAACACAGAGGAAAGAAAGGTCAGTTATAGGTGGGGAAACACTTCACAGAGGAGGTGGCATCTCAGAGTGTATATAGCTGAGGACAGAGGGCCAAGAATTCTAGGTGGAGGGAACAGCATGAAGAAAATCCAGGGGTCAGAAGACACAGATTACAGGGAATCACAGGAGTAAAGAAGAGAGGTTTCCATAGCCACACACCTAATTTTAGAACACTTAAACAGTAGTTAAGATTGACAGATTTCACATATATATTGGATATAAGAATCCTTTTGAAAATGTGAAGCTATAGCAGCCCAGAGCCATCTTTCCCCTTAGGCACAATCTACTGAAGCTAGGTAACAGTTGCCCTTTCATAGGAAACATCTAGTCTGATCGTCTTGGGCTGGTGTATGCGTTTATATTATCCGCTCAGCCACTGTGTGCATTTGAGTTCAAGCCTTTGAATAGAAGATATAGAATAATTGGTAACAGATGAAGCTACAAAGATGGGTTGGGGCACTGGCATGTTTCCTTCCCCAGGGATCAGTTGATGGAAAAGTCACCTAAGGGTACTGAGTCTGCTGTTAGCTGTTTAAATATGTTTTTAGCACCTCCCTCTATGCAGAGATGGAGCCAGAAGGCAGTGTCAGCCCTGGACAAGTCTAGTCCTGCCTAGGAATTTTCAGGCTGCTAAATCTGCTGGGCAGATAGTTCTCTAGACAGAAAGTAGGCATATGGATGGGATGTGGGGCTGTGGAGCAGTGAGCTTGGCCAAACAGCCTTTTCTTAAAAGATAAAACCAGTCAGTGATTAGTGAAGTCCTACTTCTCCATTGTTACCTTGGGGCCCCATTCTGTGACTTAAATGTTAACTTTACTTAGCCAGCTAGGGAGACAGTAATGGTTCAGTGAAGGGGGAGACCCATGAATTTGTAAGATTGGTTTGGCATTTTCTTAACCTAGAGATAACTGCTGGAGCACATATCAACGGAAGAAAGAGAAAGAGAAAGAAGGAAAGAGAGGAACAGAGACAGAGACAAGGACAACTACAAAAAGAGGAAAATACAACAAATGTTTATTGAATACCTACTGTGTGCCAGACACCTCCCCTGGTGGTCAGACTGGTGACTATATGGTGGAGAACATGCTAGACATTATTTTTTTCACAAAAGACAAACATTATAGAAGTTACTTATGTGAATACAAAATATATTAATGTGAAGGTTCTGGGTCAGTTAAGCCAAGAGCAGGTAGAAATCAGATGGACCACTTGGACTCAGCTTAAACACACTTGAAGACTGACTCATTATAAGAAATGAGTAAAAGAATATTTACTCAGTTCAGGGCAGTTGGTGTAATGGCAAAAGCATGAGTTTTGGAATCAGCAAGTGCTCTGTCACTAAAATCCTTCTCAGTATCTAGGAAATTTCTTCAAGCCTCAGTTTCCTCTTTTCTGCAAAATAAGAATCATAACTATTCTCCTATAACACAGAGTTTGGGTGAAGATTAGATGATAATACATTTTTTGACACACAATAGGTTCTTTATAAACAGGAAATCACGTTCCCTCTTCAGCTTTCTTAGTGACATAGTCCTAGTCTTTAGCAATCCTAAGTAGTTTTATTTATCTGAAGGATAGGAGACAAAATAAATTCAGGCCCCCGAACCTCTAAATGAAAACTAATGAAAAATGTATATTCTCTCACTCCCTTATTTGGCTGACTGCAAGTGATGTCTCTCAACGCATGCTAGTTCCTCTGCTACTCTGTGACTTCAGACACTGAACTTTGAGTCTTTGTCACATCAGCAGCGCCGAGTAATTCCATACAGAAGTCTGACATTTCCAGTTGAAAAAAATAAATTGATTAAAATTCAACAGACATGTAGTGTTCGGCATTTAAAGGTCGAGGAATCTAGGGAACTATCAACTGTAAGATAATTCAACATTTAACACGGGTGGGGGTAGCCAGGATACGTTTCCTTCCCTCATGGCCCTAGCATCTGACTGTTAGAAAGATAATTGTGGCATATTTAATTACAGCCTTAAGATGAGCCATCCATCTTTAGGAGTCCTTAGCAGTTGGGCTTCCAGAGAGTTAGGAAAGATTGATTTGACTTTCCATGGATTATGTCTTCACTTTTGTTAGGCAGGAAGGAATCTTTGCTTTACTTGCCTGAGTTCTCTGGAACTGCCTTCTTTGACTTTTGAAGTTCCCAGGATGACTGCAAGCCAGTTAGTCTTTGCTTAAAGAGAGAGAGGGATCAGATCTCTAGACCATGAGCTCCAGGACCCGACCTCTTCTGCTCCATGCTTGACTCATTATGCTGGCGTAGCGAGAGGTCCCATTTGTCGTTATATAACAAATGCCTAGTATAGGACTGGCACATAGTAAGTAAGCCATATTTGTTGACTGAATGAGTTAAAGGACCACATTTAGGTTCTTTCAGATATTATTCAATCTCAGGCAATTCAATCTCAGGCCACTGTGGCCTCAATTTCCATCTTATAAAATAGGGACAATTATGCCTCCTTCACAGCTGTTATATTGTTCATCAATGTTAGCTTTATGTTTTCTCCAGCAGACAGTGATCTTTAGTGCAGGGTCTATTTTCTTAGGTCAGCATACCACCTCCTTCCTGGCAGAGCCCAGCACAGTGCCTCAGAAAGGATAGGTGTTCACTGATTTAAAATGAATTAGAGTCTACACCATGTAGCAGTCAGAATACTGAAATGGAATACAGGAGCCCTGGGGTTTAAATCCCTATCCTGTCACCAATGTGAGATGTGACCTCTAGGTCTTAATTGGCTCATCTGTCAAATGAGAGATTTATGTTAGAAAATTTCCAAGGTCCCAATGAGTTCTGATATGCTTTGATCCTTATTCCTGTTTTATCAGGACTTTATTCATTAGAGATCATTTATTAAGTCTTAGTAAGTAATGACTTGAAATTACTGCAAATAAAAGAGTTTTCTGAAAACATGAGATGACTTTAGGGGATGACATGACTGCTCTCTGCAAATATCTAAAGAGTTTTTATGATAGGGCTGTTGATCACTTGTTCTCACTTTTACTAAAAAGAACAGGCTTTGCTTACTGCAGGCAAGGATGCAATTAGACCTGGGGAGAGATTTTGTGATTACTACAGGGATAAAATGATGCCTACTTTCATTCTCCTCTACAGGTGAGAGCTCAAGTCCCCAATGAGTCAATCAATGAATCAACAAATATTTACTAAGCCTGCTTGCTGCTCATTTTCCCCTTCATGACATTTTACTCAAAGTGTGGATCGTGAACCACCTGCATCAGAATCACCTGGAGCTCATGTTAAAAATGTAAATTCTTAGACTCACTCCTACTGAATCTGACTCTCTGGGGCTAATGTCTAAAATCTGTGTTTTAATAAGCTCCCCAAATGATATTTCTGTGCATCCTAAAGTTAGGCAAACACTATTCTTGAGTTTAATAGTCTTAAACAATACTTCCTCCCAACCTGGTGGCTATTAAAATAGAACAATGGCAGATAGTACTTGTTAATCACCAATGATGGGCCAAGCATCTTATTTATATAATTCATAACAGACACACTTGCCCTGTGAAGTAGGTATTCTCCCACCTAAGAGATGAATCAAATGGACACTGAGTGACAAAGTGACACAACCAGAAAGTGGCAGGATTAGGGCTGGAACCCAGGTCTCCTGAGTTTCATTCCATGACATGATGGTCGCTAGGAAGGGCATTCTGTGAGACTCGTGTTCTGAAGCCATGACCTTGCTTGTGTCTGAGAGGAGAGAAGAGGTAAAGAGGGTCACAGAGATGCAAGCTCATCCATATTCATGTTGGTCTCTTAGCTTCAAGTTTCAGGGAGGAGACTGAGCAGGAGATGAGTCCCTAATTCCCTGCAAAGATCCTGAAGTATGTTTTCCCAGAAAATTCATAGATTTTTTTTTTCTTTTCTCTCAAGGAGAGTATGAGATTGTGTGTGTGATCTTACTGTGAACCCTACAGGTTACTCAAAGCCGAATAAGCTGACAACCTCCTTCACAGATCTCAGTCAAAAGGAGGGACTCCAGGGAGCCACTTTCAAATGGCCCTCATTTGCATTATTTCTTATAATTGCAAAATAAAATCTCTCTTTGGATTCTCAGCTTCTGGAGGTCAGCAAAGGTCATGGGGGACCTCCCCCTCCTTGCTTTGGACAAAGAAGGCTAATAGATTATTAACTGGCAGAACTGACAATCTCACAGTAAAATAATCAAATAACCATTATGTCCATTATCAGTGATAATTTGACAGGTATGTCAGAAGTGGAAGGCAAATTTGAGATAGGTAACTGGGCCGGTGGTGTAGAAATGCAGATGATTTTAGGAGACTCTTCCTATCTTCCCTAACATCTTCTCGATAGTTGGGATACAAACCCAGATCTTCAATGTGTTTCCAACCTAATTCTTTAAGGGTTAAAATGTCACCCAACTAACTCATCTGGGATAGTTTAAGGAAAGCATTACAAAGGCAGAGGAATGCTTAAAATGACCTCACTTCTTGCTGAAGTTCATTCATTCAACTTGCCTTGATTGTCAGGCGAAGAGGACTGGAGGCTGCAGAAATAAGTAACAGTCCTGCTATGGAAGAGCTTATGGTTTTGTAATTCATTTGCTATATGAGGGAGGGGAAAAAAAAAAACCTACCACTGAGGAATTCTCAATGTTAGAAGAGATGACAAGAAAAGCAGATAAAATTAAGGTCATAAGGAGTAGGCAAAGGGTACAGCCATGAAATTGCCTGGGTGCCCTTGGATGAGTCATTTAACCTCTCTGGACCCTGGTTTCCTTATCTCAAATGTAAGGGAGTTGGATTCAGTGATCTTGATGGGCCTTTCTGACTCTTAGAGTCTATGATTCTACATTGATTTTTATAAGCTTATAAGCTACTAAACTTAGATGTATGACTTGTCCAGAAATACTCAATCTATTAAAATACATTTCTCCATTGCTCAGAAAATCTCAAATCCACCTTGGAATCTAAGGCTCCTTAGTGAAAACCTGGACTAACCCTATCCATTTATAGATGAAGACTCTAAAGTTCAGAAAGGAAAAAGAACTTGCCCAGGGTCACATGCAAATAGTAGCTGGCACTCTTAGAAGGCAGGCCTCCGTATTCTTATTCAAGAAGGAAGACAGTCCAGGGCACTTACCACCCCACTGCCTTGCTATCCATTCATTCATTACTTGGTATACTTTAGAATTTTTTTTCGGATATAAAGTCACTTTATTAGTTTTGGAACATAAAATATATTATGCATGCCTAAGATTGCTCTTAGAACCAACAGGTTTACTGATATGAAAGATGAAGAGAAAATAGGAGTTTTTTTTTTTTTTTCTCAAAATGCCAACAACATTAACAGAAAACAAAGCATCTCCTCATTGCTTCTGCACTTTTTCCCTTCATATGTGTAATTTTATACCCAATTAAGGCCTTCCAGAGATGTTGTGGAGGCAGTCATGGAAATAGTAGCAGCTGTAGGATTAGTGATATTGGTGTTGATGAAGTCAATGAAGGTCATTAGTTTAATTATATAACTTTGGATGCTTTAAAAATGAAATTCAGACTTAGACAATAAAGGAAATTTATTACATCAAATACATAAAATGTAGACATATAGGCAAGCCACAATTAAGGATTGATCCAATAGAGTGACAGTGTCACCAAGAAAAACACTAAGAGCTTTTCTGTCACCTTTTTCTACTTCAGTGTGGGTTTCATCCTAAGATTGATTCCTTTTATAGTTATGAGATGGTTTCCAGCAACATCCTGGATTGTATAGTTTCTTATGCATGTCCAATGAGAGACAATTCATCTGTTTCTTCTGACTGACCCACAGAGTTCTGAATCTGAATCTCATTGGGCCAACTTGGATTACTTTTCCATCCTGAGCCCATAGATAGGATAAGATATAACAGCTATCATCATGGTACCATTATGTTTGTAGACTTACTGAAATCACCACCAGTTCCTTGACCCAGGGAGGGAATTTAATTCTTTCCTAAACTCCATGGGTACTACACAGTGGTTAAGATAAGGAATAGGCATTGGAATGAATAGCAAAATGTACCCGACAATGCTGAGGGTAAAACTGATGCTGATGATGGTATAGATGATGAAGATGACAAAGTAGTGAAGAGGAATAAAGAGGATGAACTTGGTAAAGCCATCAAGGTAATAAAGATGATGATAATGATCACAGGAATGATAGAGAGGAGGTAAAAGTGAAGGTGATGATAATGATGTTAATAATAAGGGGAAAAGTAGGAAGTCAACATTCAGTTAATGTAAGCTTGGTGAAATTGCATGCCTTGCCCATGCATCCTTTCTAAATAATTTGCCCTTGGTCACAGCTCCTATTTTTCCCTTTATCTGATGCTGTTGAATTCCCTCTTCCTGGCCATTGCTGATTGACTTAAGGATGGACATCTGATCCAGGAAAACCAATCCATAGTTTGGGCTATCCTAAGTGAATTGAAACATTTATCAAGAATTTTCAGTATGACACAAGTTGTAGTCCAGTGTTGATGGACACTTTAAATGTCAGGTCCAGTGTTCCTTATTTGTTGTATATTATTTGATCACAATTATTTGTTCCATCCTCATCCCCTGTTATGCTTCCCTGCCCCATTTTCTTGGAGCTTTTCCATATCTTGATCAATGTGATATGAGCAGACATGATGTGATTTTCATATGCACAGAAGCTTTCAGTTTGATTTCATGGCTTGGCTGAATTCTTTTGTTCTGGGTCACCTCTATGAGGACAGAATATTCCAAATAGTGGTTTCCCCTTCAGCCTAGGTTACAGAATGAGAAAACATGTGGAATCCAGCTAAGTCTAACCTGTAGTTGACCCAACACCCTCAAGAAATTTCATAATTAAATATGTATTGATAAGATTTGGAGGTTGTTTGTTATGCAGCATAGCCTGGATAAAAGCTGACTGAAAAATTTACATTCAAGCCAAGAGCTAACCACAGAGTTTGCAAGGTCACACGCAACTGTAGATGTGAAGGAACAGAAAACCTCTAAGAAAGCAAAGGAAGTTATTCTGTGGAAATAATTAAAGAAAAATATCTCAACATTTCTTTCCTGTGGAGAGCTGAAGGGATAGGGTTGGCTCTCAGGACATCACAATTGCAAGATGAGTGCAATGCCAGATGCAATAGCCCCAGGGTACCATCATAGCTGAGACGCTGTATGCAACCTTATCCCTGTATCTGTCATAAGAGCAGAAGCAGCTCTCTAAGGCCCTTATATTTTAAGTGAGGGGCTCATTGCTTATTGGTGTATTTCCTCCCAAGAGCAAGTGAAAGAGAAGTAATCTCACTATAATCAAGTCAACTCCTTTCTCCTACTGAGAGCAATATTTCCAATAAATCAAACGTTCTCCAGCCTGGATCCTATTTCCTAAAAGTCATCTTTTAACTCAGTCAAAAATTTTGTTAAAACACACAAATCCAGTGAACAATGGCATTTTTCTATTTTCTACAAGAGAGAATTTCTGAAGATAAAAATTTCCATAAACAAGTTGAAGCTTCTCTCATCTGTTTTTTAATGTCACATAAATATTAAATGATCACAAGCAGAAATTTAAGAGATTACCTCTATAAAAATCTCAATTTCTTTATCTGTGAAAAGGAAATGATACCTATGTTTTAAGGATCACGTGAACATTATACTAGAGAGTATGGTGGGTGTGTGACACTCTATGAATAACAACTGTTATTAATATTGAAGGGAAAGATGGGGTGGGATAGCTGGAGGAAAAGGAAGTGGAAATTATTTGTGAATTAAATAACAAACACAGAGATCCCACCCAAATGGGGTTGTTTGGGAGAAGGGAGAGAACAAGTTATGCAAACAGCGAACCTGTCCAAAGCTAACAGGAAAAGAAACCCAGAGTGCATCCCATCTGCTTTCTGTCTGCACCTGCTATTTATTTACTTTTCAGCTTCATCAAACAAAGCCAAATTACTATTTTTTTTAAAACCTCAAAACATAAGGCAAGGAAAGAGAAAGATAGAGAGCAAGAGGGAAAGGAAAAGAATGAGACCCTAATAGCTAGTGTTTATTGAGTTCTTACTATGTGCCCAGCACTGTTTTAGGTGTCATGCATAAATTAATACATTTACTATTCACAGTAAGTCTATAGGGAGGTTACTCTTGTCCCTATTTTATAGGTAAGGACTGAAGTGTGGAAATATTCAGTGCTTTGACCAAGGTCTAACTGCTTGTAGAAAAGGAGAGTCAGCATTTAACCCAGCTAGTCTCATTCCAGAGACTAATGTTTTAAATCCTTCTATTACATAACCTCAGAAGGTGAGTTAGTATGGAAAGGAGAAATATCCCAGGAGAGGAAGGAACAGGAAAAAGAATGTCATCCTTTCCCTGAGGTCGGGCAGATCTTTATATGTGGGATGGAAAGCAACCTGACTGGGGAGCAGTATGGTTTGGGACTCTTCCTTACTCTTTTTACTTAAAACAGATGCCATTTGGCTTATGACTTCTGCAGTTTCATTAAATCTCAAATCCTCAGTTTCCTCATTTTAAAAATCCTATAGCTTTCTAACTCATCTCCAGAGACCAAATAATAATAGGAGAATGGTTATCTGACTGTTTTAAAAAATTATATCATGTCATTCAGGCAAAGTAATTAGTGCATGGTAACTGCTCAGTAAGTGATGGCTGTTATCTTGTAATCACATATATTATTAAATTAGTTGGAGAAGAAGAATCAAGAAATTCTTCATGAGAGAAGTGGTATTTCAGCAGCTTCTAGTGGAAGGGGAGGATTCTCAGAGGTAGAAGTCAGATGGATTGTTCTAAGAGAAGGAAGAGTATAAGTAAGGCATAGTTGTAGGAAGACACAAAACTGATGTTCTGACTTCACTATTTCAAGAATCAGGGAAGCATATGGTACACTTTAGAAATGCACAGCTCTAAAATTTGTGGAAAGACAACCCTTAGGAACTTAACATGGCAGACCCTTAGCCACGTGGGAACTTTTTGCTAAGTGGAAAGACAGTCCCAGAAGGCTCTCCATACTGGAGGTTTTACTGCAGCAAAACACAAATAGACCCTAAATCTGTTTCCATAGGACTGCCAGAGAGTGTCCATCAGAGATCCTTTTCTCCCAGACAGTTGGCTTTTCCCTTTATTTTCTGCTGAAGCTATTGGAGGATCCACTGACAAAAGCCATTATAGGATCAGACTTCAATTCCAGAATCTTATTACTAAAGTCAGCTCCAGATGTGGTTGAAGCTCCTCTGATACATCTTGTGATCATTTTTTATCTAAAAACCTGTGACCTAAAAAGGCAACGTCTTCTCCCACTGACCCAACACACGATGAGCTAGAGACTGGATAACCACAAAGGATAATCCCATTTAAAAGGGGGAGAAATGAAAGTGCCAGAGCTGTCACTCTTCTGGGTGAGTGTTGTCAGGGCCCCGTAATTTAGGAACAGTTACTGTTCTTTGAACAGGGCCTGCATTTACTCCCTGGGAGTAGCTTCCAAATTTGTTACTACCTTTATTTATTTTTTTGTTTTCTTGTTGCTTGTTTTTTTATATTTTTATTGAAATATAGTTGACATGCAATATTATGTTAATTTCAGGTGTACAACATAGTTATTTGACTTTTAAATGCATTGCAACATGATCATCATGATAAGTCTGGTAACCGTCAGTCACCATACAAAATTATTGCAGTATTATTAACTGTATTTCTTTATGGTGTGTATTACATCCCTGTGACTTATTTATTTTATAACTGGAAGTCTGTACTTCTTAATCTCCTTTGCCTGTTTTGCCCAACTCTCTAGGTAGGCACTCTACCACTGAGCTATCCTCTCCCCTTGTTTTGCCCAAGTCTCCACCCTCCTCCCCTCTGGCAACCACCAGTTTGCTCTCTGTGAAATAAGGAATAAGTCTATTTCTGTTTTGTTTCATTTGCTCATTTATTTTGTTTTTTAGATTCCACATATAAGTGAAGTCAGATGGCATTTGTCTTTTCTGTCTAACTTATTTCATTTAGCATAATATCCTTTAGGTCCTTCCATGTTGTCTCATGGCAAGATTTCATTCTTTTTATGGCTGAGTAGTATTCCATTGTGTATGTGAGTGTGTCTGTGTGTGTGTAGTGGCAGGGGGCACATCTTCTTTATCCATTCATCTATCAGTGGACACTTAGGTAACTTCCACATCTTGGCTATTATAAATAATACTGCTATGAACATTAGAGTGCATGTACCTTTTCAAATTAGTGTTTGCATTTTTTTTTTCAAATATATACCCAGGAGTGTAATTGCTGGATCATAGGGCAGTTCCATTTTTAGTGTTTTGAGGAACCTCCACACTGTTTTCCGTAGTGGATATTTTCCCACAAACAGTGTAGGAGGATTCCCTGTTCTCCACATCCTCAGCGACATTTGCTATTTGTATTCTTTTTGAGGATAGGCACTCTGATAGGTGTGAGGGGTTATCTCATTGTAGTTTTGATTTGCATTTCCTGATGATTAATGATATTGAGCATCTTTTCATGTGTCTGTTGACCATTTGTATGTCATCTTTGGAGAAATGCCTGTTCAGGTCCACTGTCCCTTTTTTAATCTGATTGTTTGGGTTTTTTGGTATTGAGCTGTATAATTTCTTTATATAATTTTCATGTTAATGCCTTACTGGATATATCATTTGTAAATATCTTCTCCCATTTGGTAGGTTGCCTTTACATTTTCTTGATGGTTTTCTTCACTGTGCAAAAGGTTTTGATTTGATTCAGTCCCATTTGTTTATTTTTGTATTTGTTGTCCTTGCCTGAGGAGACAGATCCAAAAAAATATTTCAAAGATCTGTGTCAAGGAGCATACTGTATATGTTTTTGTCTAGGAACTTTATGGTTTCAGGTCTTACATTTAATCCATTTTGAGTTTATTTTTGTATATGTTGTGAGAAAGTAGTCCATGTTGATTCTTTTGCATGTAGCTGTTCAGTTTTCCCAGAACCATTTATTGAAGGGCTGCCTTTTCCTCATTGTATGCTCTTACTCCCTTTGTCCTAGATTAATTGATCATATAAGTACAGGTTTATTTCTAGGCTCTCTATTCTGTTCCTTTGAGCTATGTGTCTGTTTTTGTATCAGTACCATACTGTTTTGATTACCATAACTTTGTAGTATAATTTCAGATCAGGGCATGTTATGCTCTCAGCTCTCAAGACTGAAAGATTTGGTTTTCTGGGTGTTTTGTAGCTCTCTATATACATTTTAGGATTATTTGTTCTAGTCCTGTGAAAAACACTGTTGGCATTTTAATAGGGTTTACATTGAACCTGTAGATTGCTTTGGGTAGTATGGACACTTTAACAATATTAATTATTTAAATCCATGAACATGGTATATCTTTCCACTTATTTGTACTGTCTTCAGTTTCTTTCATCAGTGTCATAGTTTTCAGAGTATAGGTCTTTCACCTCCTTGGTTAAATTTATTCATAAGTATTTAATTCTTTTTAATATGATTGTAAATGGGATTGTTTTCTTAATTTCTCATTCTAATAGACCATTGTTAAGGTATAGAAATGCAACAGATTTCTGTTTATTAATTCTCCTGCAAATTTACTGATTTATTAGTTCTAATAGTTTTTTGGTAGAATCTTTAGGATTTCTATGTATAGTATCATGTCATCTGCATATGGAAAATTGTACTTCTTTCTTTCCAGTTTGGATGCCTTTTATTTCTTTTTCTTGTCTTATTGCTGTGGCTAGGACTGCCAATACTATGTTGAACAAATTCATTACTTCCTTTAGGTGTTGATGCTCCCTCTTGGATCTTGACTTCACCCTCTGAGATATTCTTGCCAAGAAATGGCCCTTGCTTACAACTAAGTAAATTTCTTAGCTTTTTTTCTTACCTATAGGCTAACTTGGGGGCTTGGAGACCTTTTAGAAATAATAGCAATCTCAATCCCTTTAAATGCAAGCTGATGGTATATTCTTCATATTGCTCCCTTAAAAGCTTTATGGGCTTTCTATATATCAATGTAGAAATGTAGAATTAAATGTCCAATTCATTTAATGGAAGCTACAGCTACAATCCTTTTGATATGCTTCTCTTTACTTTTGCCATGTATTGCTGTTGGGGCAAAAATGCCCTTAAGATTCTGAGAATCCTTTTATCTGACTGAGAGGGCCTGCTGGTCACAACGTTAAATCTTTTAAGTATCTTGAAACCATACTTTTAATACCATTAGGCAATTTCTTACTTTATGAATTATTTAAAACTTCAGATAAGGTTAGATTTTGGCCAAAAAAACATTTTATTCATGATTTTTCACATGTTGTTTTGGTGCAAAATGAGAATGGTTTAGCAAATGTTTATCCATTTTTAATTACATTGTTCTCAGTACCCTAGTTATGGTATTTTTTCTTGGCTTTTAAAAAAATCTCAAACCAGTATTACCCCCAAATAATATCCAGTTATAATACCTTTTTGACTATATTTTATTTCCTTTTCATCCCCACAATTGCATTCATGTAATAGGATTATAATTTCCATTTTATAGTTAAGAAAAAGAAGGCTCGGAGAGGTTAATTTTCATTCCAAAATTACACCACTATTAGCATAACTGGTGTTTAAACTTCAATTTGTCTGTCTTCAAAGCTAGAAAATTGACCATTTCACTCCGCTGTGTTTCATCATCATAATCTCACCCTCTGGCATTACACTTTACAGTTTACCAAGCATGATCTCATTTGATCTCATTTAATCCAAGCCCAAGAGATAGGAGGATTCTCTGTCATGGCCAAAGAGAGGGCTAAACTAAAATATAAAACTCCCTCTTCTCTAATCTTCATCAACAAAACAGAAATGAATAATTTCAAAACAACTTTCCTTATTCCTTGTGGGTAAGAAAAAAGTGCTTTGCCTAATCATTTTCATCCAGCTAACCTAGTGAGTTTCTGATCGACCAACTAACCTAAGAGAGTTTCTGATCAACAGCAAGTATAAACACTTGGCAATTATTAATGTCTTTCCCCACTTTGCTTTCCTTTCATTGAATTTGGTTGATTTATGCAGTAGGAGAAGCAGGTCTGTGTTTGGGGAGAGATGTCAGACTGGACCTCATTGTGCAAACTGTGACGGCTACCTCGTGAACTAAGTCTCTCATATAGATTGTGGTGGTCCAGCTGATGCCCAGAGCTTTAGGAGGACCAAGACTCAAAAGCCAGTTAGAAACAATCATCTACTATCATTTTTCTACTTTACCCAACAGTATGAAAAACTGAATTTGGACCTCTGTGTACTTGCTGATCATTCAGCATTTTGAGCTACCACCTAGTGGCACTGCATGCCAGCCAACAGTTCAGAGTGGGCAGTTTTGCCACATTCTCTGTCTAGCAGGGTGTGTTTGTCCAAGTGATTGCCTTTTATTTAATTGCATTCTGTCCTTCCTGTCGTATAATTGTGGATGGACAGTGAAAACATGCAAGTGCTGCTGCTTGTAGCAAAAGCAGAGATATAATAAGCTTAATACAATCAAGGAAAAGATGGAAATCCCTCCAGCATAATCTTCAGGATGTGTGTGGGCTCTGAATACAGGCTGCTTTGAATGTAGGCTCCATCACTTACCAGCTGGATGACCTTAGGCAAAATGCTTTTCTGTCTTCTACAAAATGGGGATTATAATAAAATTCTTTCCTCATATGTTATGTGAGGATTAAACTATATAGTCATGAAAGATGCTAGTTAGAGACCCTGTAAGGCCGTGGTTTTCAAAATAGAGTTTCCTGACCAACAGCATCAGCATCACCTGGAAACTTGTTTGGAATACAAATTCTCCAGCCCTGCTCCAGACCTACTGGATCAGAAACTCTAGGAGTGGGCCCAGCAGCCGTGTGTCACCACGCCATCCAGGTGACTCATGCACTCTAACGCTGATGCTGCCATATATTATGATGGAGAAGAACAGGCTCAGAAGTTAACTGATCTGGATTTAACTTCCAGTTCTGCCGCTAGTAATTGTGCGATTTGGGGTGAACTCTACAGCCTGTGTCTGCCTTTGCCTTTCTCATCTGCAAATTTAAAACAAAATTGGGTTTATCCTGGATTCGTAATGAAAATTCAAAAACATATCAGTCGTATAACAAGTCTTCAATACATGGTACCTAGTTGTTTTGTGGTTCTTATTATTGTTTTAATTACTTCTGACTTTCATTGCACTTAATCCAATTGACTTTATTCTTAATTGTGGAGGAAAATTAAAATTAAAGAGCAGGTATGAAATATTGAAAATATATTATGGGAGGTTTTTTTTTCTAGAATTAGAGACAAATATGAATTTTATTTATTTTGTAGCTATTTTGGAAAAATAACCCTTCTCTACAACATGGTAGTTTATAGTTTGATTTCTTTGCTTTAGACCATCATATACTTTTAAAGAAATGTATCATTTCAGAATGTACTGTCCTAGCAAAACATCAGTGGCCCAGAGCTGAATTCCCTCACCAGGGACTTCCTGGTCTGCCAAGAAGGTAGGGGAGGATGGACACAGAGAAAGAGGAGAAATGTCCAGGGCCTGCCAGCCAGGGCCCTAAAGGCCAGTTCCTCCCGGTACAGGGTTGGCATTTGCTTTGGCCAGAGGCGCACTCCAAGAAGTCCTGCTGGGACCAGGAACCCATGCCCCATCTCTCAGGTACGGCTTGAGCAGGTGTGACCAGCAGGCTCTCTGATGGCCTCTGCACCTGCCAGCAGGCAGGCATAGTGAAGGATCCAAAAACAGAGGAAACAGGAGAGAATGTAACTATGAGCCAAGCCTCAGGGAGCCTTGGAGACTCTGCTATGCTGGCCAGGACACAGAGGAGGAGCAAACCCTTCTCCTGCAGGGGAAGAGGACAAGAGCAAAATGGATTGTGCTCCTAGTCATTTTCCTGCCACTAACTCATTGTCAGACTCCCCTACACGTCTGGCCCCTCTGTGTTTCTCCATCTGAAAACTATAGGAAGAGCTGCCATGAAACCCAGGATTTTAACAATTTGTATGTAAACCAAAAATCTACCCATGGTGACTGGGTTTTCTAAGAGGTGCCCTTGACCATGATGGTTACTCTTCTGCCAACTCCAATAACCACCAACCCCCAATGCCGGTGCATATCTCTCCCTGTACCACTGCTATTGGCACAGCAACACTGGCATCTTCCCATACCTTACCCCAGGCCTTTTCCTGCATGGCTGGGTTCTTGGATGGCTGTTTCCCTTTTGCCCATGTTTGACCTGGTAACAGCCATTGTCATGGATGCCTCAGACACACCTGTACCACAGGATTTAAGGGCACATCTGATTTCCTGGCATTTCCTAACTTGCTCACTTTCAGAAGAAAAGTGCCCTCATTTTCCCTAATCTCTTTACTCTGCATCCTCTTTTCTTCCCCTTCAACACCCATCTCTTCTAAGCTTGGCTTTTGGAGAGAATAAACATATTTGGAGTCACAGTTGACCTTCACCAAGTTACATAACTTCTCAGAGCTTCAATTTTTTCATCCAGAAAACCAGGATAGTGGCATATATCACTTACCATCACCAGGGAGATTAAACAAAAAAATACACATAATGTGCTTAGTACAGGGCCTGTTCTGTAGTAAGGTCTCAACAAATGAGCACCAATTTTATCTTCATCATCATCAAGAGCTTAGAGCAGACACCACTGGATTTATCTACTTATTTCAAGTATGTCTCCCTGCAGGACCACAAGTTCCATGAGGCAGGTACCTTGTTTTGCTCACTACTGGTTCTTCACCTAGTGACTGGTACACAGAAGAGGTTCAGAAAATACTTGTGAAATAGATGTTAGAAAGCAGAAGCTGGGTAAAAATGTTTCAAGTATGATGTGAGTGTGTGTATGTGTGTGAGAGTGTGCATGCATGAGTGTGTGACTGCGTGTATGTGCACCTGTGCGTGTTTCTGCCTGTGTCCTACAGTCCTGAAGAAGCCCATTCCCTTCTCTGCTGCACACACAGCTCCATCTCCCATTTAGAGCCTAATCAACAGGAATGGCTTTGGGGACTCGCTGGTGTCACTGTATTTTAGTCCCTTCCCTAAGTCACCCAGCCTGCCCTCCCTCATCCCCAGGGAGCCACAGGATCAGAGCCAGGGCCATTTGTTACATACTTACTAACTGGTGTGGAAGATGGAGGCTAAAAATTGACCATAAATAACTGGCTTATCCACAATTAGTGTTTTCAAAAAAAAAAAAAAAAAAAAGAACAGAGAATGAAGGGCATTTACATGCCAGTTAGGACTCCAAACACAGTACTTCAAGAAATAGACATCCAGAGCTGCCTGTTCTGGCTCAGCCACATCATTGATCTATTGACAAACCTATACTGAGAATGTAACTGTGTGCCAAGCACCATGCTAAGTACAGTTACAGAGAAAATTGTAAGTCTTTGTTGGCTAGGGAAGGAATGTGGACCAGACAAAAAACCAAACAGAATTACAAACTGGTGAACATGCCTCTATGGGAAGCACAGAGCACTGTAAGTGGTACTTCTTTCTTCTGGATGAAGTCAAAGAAGTTTTTCCAGAGGAAGCAGCAACTGAGCTAAGCTTCTCAGGAGAGTTAGAGTTAACCAGACGAAGGAGAGGCATGTGTAAATGCAGTGAGAACATGATGCTTGCTGGGAAATCCAAGTGCTGACAATAACAAGAATCCTAATAATAAAAGTAACAGAAATACAGTAGCTAACACTTCAAAGAACCTACCACGTGCCAGACCCTGTTCTAAGCATTTTACACATTCTAACCCATTGAACGACTAGAACATAGGGTTCCAGGAGTTGAAAGACATTGGGAGAAGCCAAGTTCAAAACTAAAAGGCTTTATTTAGATCTTGGTGGTTTTATGAGTAGGCTTGGGTGGGTTAGAGTTTGACCATGGAATGATGGATAGTTACATAAGGGCATGATTTGATCTTGATCAAGTAGATGTTTTGGAATGATTATTTTCATTGCATGGTGGTGGAGGGACAGGAGTGAGCTTCAGCCCGATGCTGGGAGATCAGTGTACACACTGCTGCAGAGTTCTAAGTGGGAGGTTTGAGCACTGAATCAGGAAGCAGCACTGGGAAGAGTCAACATCGATTGACTTGCTGAGGGCCACACAACTAGGTACAGGTTGTTTTTTTTTCCCCCAGCTTTCTTGAGGCATGCCTAATATACAAAACATTTTACATATTTAACGTACACATTTTGATGAGTTTGGGGATATGCATACTCCCTAGTGACTGGTACAGTCTTTACTGCCTTCTCTACTTCACATTGTCTCTCAGGTATCAGAACACTGGGGTTTTCATGGACCCTTCTCCCTGGACTCTATCACTTACCAGCTGGGTTATCTTAAATAGCTCTTTATTTCTCTGAGCCTTGGTTTCCTCATCTGTTAAGTGATGGTAGTAGGACCTGTTCTGCTTATGTGCAGATCAACTCAGCTCACTTTTGTGTTTTACAAATATGAAACTGTGATGTAAATGTGAGGGCTGTATCATGCAGATGTAGAAGACGGGGGTGAGGATGAGGATGAAGATGATGATGACTGCTCCTTTCCAGAAACCACTTCCCTTTGGTTTCACAGACCAAGTTCTACCCTTTCAGTTAATCCTTCATGGTACCTTGTTCCAGCACGTTTACCCTTCCAGAAAGAAAAAAATTTCTCTCTCTTCTCTTGTCCCATTAAAACTGTGCTCATAATTCAGCCCTTATGTCAAACAGACTGCAGTCTTTAAATAATGATTAATTCTGGGTAGATTATTATTGATGCATGGCTCAAGACCTAAACCCCCCCCCCAGTGTCCAGGGACTATGAGGACAATTTTAAATATGTGTACCCTTATGTTTAGACTTGAAGACCAGAGTATTTTTGTTGCTGTATTATTTAATTATTCAAAATAGAAGTCACCAGCTACGGAAAATGACTGCTTGCAACATGTAATTTGCCTTCCAAACAAGCTCATTTGGGCTTTGACATTTGACAGAGAAAGGTCTGGGAAGATGAGCTGTTCAGAAAGGGTGTCTCTGCATCTGACACTGCCTGAACTTTGGTAGGTTGATTTTTACAATCGCCAGATCATCAAAGGTTAAACTCATTTAAATTCTCCCTCTACTAACAAAGAAAGAAAACAAAATGCCGCAAGCTGCCTTAACCTGCTGTCCTCCACTACATGCACTAGCTGAGGACACTGAGAAAATTCTTAACGTCGGCAAAAGGTGCTGTGAATTTGACAAAGTTAATCTCCCATACCCTTGTGTGTACTTTCTGCATCCTTTCCTCTCTGAAAATCCAGAGGTCTACTGCTCCATTGAAATCTGTTCCGTATAAAAACTCTCTTCCATCAATACTCACTCAGCCCTCCATTCATTCATTTTCCAAATGTTCTTGGGTTGTTTGGTGTCAGGCACAGGGCTGGGCACTTGGTACACACAACTGAATGTGTGTCTGCTGTCCCCGTCTCTTTCCTAGGATGCTGAAATAAACTTCCAACTAGTGTTCCCTCACCATTTTGCTCCAGGCACCCTGCGGCACTTTGCTAAAGCACTGGTGTAACTGTTTCCCTCCCATGGCTGCAAGAATTGCCATCATACACCTGAGTCTAAGACACAGAGCCTTTTATTAATTCACTTTGCAAAGAATTATTTAGTACCCAGTATATGGCAGGCATGTTGTACAAGGTGTTGGGAGATACAGCAGTGATTAAAATGGGAATTGTCCTTTGCTCTCACAATAGATAAATAAGTAAATAAATAAATAGCAGAAAAATATATATATAGCTTTGAACTACCTAGTTAAGAAATAAACACTACTATGAGAGAAAATGAGATAGGACACCCAAGTTAGATTGGCATGAGGAGCCCAAGGGGGTTCTCTGGAGTCTGAGGGAGTGACTATCTAGGTAAAGCTTGAAACATGAGTAGGAGGTGAGAAACCCCATGATGTGCTCAAGAATGACAGTGTGTCAGGAACCTACTTCTCAAGGGAGAGAAGTGAAGGTGGACGGGTAGGTAGGGCCTGACTATGTCATGCATTATAGGGCGGTGTTCTTCAGCCCTGACATTTGCTGCCAGGGAGATTTTTTTTAACTACAGATGCTCATTCTGAGTGCCATAGGGAGGGGCCTTGAGCATGCATTGTTTCATATAGCTCTCCAGGTGATGATTCACATATGCAGCCAGGACTGGGAATGTCCGCTGTTCAGTCTTTATAAACTGACCCAGCCTCCCTCTCTGTTTCATCTCTGTCTTGCCCATCCATTCCCTAACACTATCCCACAACATCCTCACTTCCCCTTACATACTAACCACTTCCACATCTCTTCATTTCTGCTTAACTAGTTGCCTCGGCTTATAATTCAATTCCCCTCCCCCCACATTGGGTACGAATGTTTTGAGCTGCATGTGAGTAAAACTCTGACTAGGAATAGCTTAACTAAACAGAGGCTATGTTCTTCATATCATGAGCATCAAGGTAGGTGTTGGCTGGCATCGTTCAGAGGCTTAATAATACCAGGGCCTGCAAGTCAGCCTCCAGTGCAGGAAGAAGGGAAGAAATAGGAGCCTCAGGTCCTTTCCACCAGGAAAACAAGAGTTTTCATAGAAGCCACGCTGTGGCTGACTCCCCTTTGTGTCTAACTGGCCATATCCGCATGACAAGCCATCCTTAGCTGCAGGGGGGAGGCTGAGAGAATAAAAGGTGGGTTTGAAATGATTCACTGGGATTGACCATGCCCATCACCTAGGGCTTGGTGCTGGGGTTCTGTTAAATGGAATAAAGGGAGGTAGTTATTGTTTAGACAACAACCACTGTCCACCACACATGCTCTGAATCTGCTCAGTGAACTCCTACCATCCCTCAGTAAATGAAAATTGTGGTTCAGGGAGAAAATGTAACACACGGAAGGTAATGGGTGCTAGAGGTTATGAGAGACAAAGTCGAAGCAGCTCTTGCTCATGGAGCATCTACACTCAGGTTTTAGGTGGAGACTTTTTTTTGTGAGTAGTGAGTGAGGTTGGGACATGGGGATTTGGAGACATGGTAAAGGGTGCAGATTTGCATCTTTGTGAAACATCAGCATCTAGTGGTCTGACTAGATTCCTGAGTTTGTGTTCTATAAAATTAAAGGACTTCAGAGAAGTAGAGCAGCAAGGAGGGGAGTGGGCAGTCCTCTTGGATGACCTTAGAAGTTATGGGAGCTAATAGGTTTTCTTAGGGAGACAGAAGGGGAAAGGATGTGGGCTACAAAAAATATAATTCCAGTCCCACTTTCAACTTTCAACCCACTTCGTGAGCTTTAGAAGAGGGTGAGAGTCCGGAAAGAGATGATCCAAAGCTCTTCCAGGATCGGGGGTTAAAACTGCCCTGAATAGTCTCAGCCTTCTCTGCCATCAGCATCCGAGGAAGGGACTGCTTCCCCCAGATGACCCTTTGACGCACATTCTTGTATTTGAACCCTATCCCCAGATGTCCCTGGCAATTTTTTTAAAGCAAAAATCTATTTTAAGCAATGCCCTTTCTGCTGTGGGTAGTGGAACAGACAATAGTCTGTCACCCCAGGGGAATGGGCATGGCTTGCTGCTCAGAAATATGGGTGATGAAATTAATCAAAGTCCTTCTACTTTCTGCTGCTGACCCTAGACTCACGTGTGGAAACTCATATCATCGTTAGATAATTCTGACTATGATAATTACTATCATTACAGGCATGATTTTCATTAAATTTTTATAACCTAAAGAGGTAGATTTCATTATTGTCCCCATTTTTCAGATGAGGAAGTGGAGGCAAAGAGAGGGTAGGTCGGGACTGGGATCCAGCCAGTATGGCTCCAGAGCTTGTGCTGTTAACTAGCCTGCTACTTCTTTTCATAACCTATTGTACTATACTGCCTCCCCATTAGGAATGTCTTGCTCATATCCACTTGGAATCTGTCTTTTTGGTACCCACTCTAAACCAAAGACCATTACTGGCTGACCATCCTACTCACTATGTAATCACAGGTTGCCAGAGTGAGCCACAGACAACTCATGAACAGTCTCAAGAACCAGTTGTCACCTCTCATTCCTTCCCCTTCTTCTCGCTTTCTCCCCGTCCCCTTGTTTATCCCTCCTCTTGGATTTGCCTCTGGCCTCATGCTTGCATTTAAAATTGGACTGTCTTTGGCTTTCACAGTTTTAATCCACTGTGCTTTGAAAGGATAAGAAATGTCTGGCTTTCCCACCCTGCCCTCAAACTATATCTCCCAGATGCTTTGGCTAATTTTATGGAGCTAGTTCAAGCCCCCTTGACCCCAATTTCAGGGTCAGCTATGTCTGTTCCAGCCCCTCTGCCTTCCAGTTATGTTTTTGTTATTGTCGGGTATTGGTTTTTTAAGTTAGTGTTTGTTGAGCTCTTGCTTTGTACCAAGCACTGTGCTAAGCACTTACTCTGTCTCACTTTATTCACCCTCCTCTAAACCCTGTGGGGGTAACTATTACTATTATTATCTCTATTGTACAGACAGAGGAACTGAGCCCCAGCAAGACTCACTTGTTTGCATAGAGTTGCAGAACTCTAAGTGGACAGATAGGACACAAGCCTATGTCTGGCTGACACCAAATTTCCTTCTTTGAGAGCTTCACAGAACGAGCCTGAATCCTTCTTCATGTGGTAGCGCATCAAATGCTAGGGAACAATTCTTAAGTTTCCCTGAGTCTCCTCTAGTTTCAGTAACCACAGGTCCAGCTGTACTCATCTGCCATGATTTTACCTTCATCTCCACTTCGTCCTCAGTGTGTCAGTGTTAATCTGTTTTTGGAGTTTGGTGTAGACCTGTATTCACTACTCCAGGTGTGGTCTGATTAACACAACATACAGGTGGCCTATCACCTCCTTCATCCTTTATGGTCTATTTCTGGCAATGAAACCATACATTATTTTGACAGCCTCTAAGACCCCAATCAACAGAATGAATGAGTCCAGAGGGAAATTGCTCCTGAAGGTGTCAACCGTTAACTGTGGAAAGGGGTAAAGTGAATGAAAGTAAAGGAGAAACTGGGAGAAACAATGCCTGTTGAGGAAGATGGTTAGCAGACTCTCGTGATGGGAGTGGGGGTGTGGTTGGCCATAGATGCATTGGTTCACAGGTAAGATATTACCCCAATCCAGATGCGGATGGCCAGGTTTTTCCCGGAAATTCCCCTGGGGGGAAGGCCATCCTGGAGCCATCTGATGTACTTACCTTTGTGTTCCACCCAGCAGTTTGTGTTTTTGATGCTAGGCCCCCCTTGGTTCTTGTGATCCTGTGACATAATGGAATCAAATTAAAGGCCCATTTACCAGCTTTATTGCCGATTATTTATAATACTCTGGTTCCAAAGTGCTTCTTTATAGAGTGCTTAAGCTGCCGTCGCTGGATAGAGCTCACCGTAAATGCCTTCACACGCACGACACATTATGTCCCATCGCCGCAGCAAAAAGGGAAAAGATTATTCTCAATTATTTCATATAGTCTATTTTATTGTTTTATTGTAATAAACCGCCATACCTTACACCACTTTAAAATCAATAGTTTGCATTAAAAATAATGAAACATGGCCATTAATCTTGCTGCTATTACTTTCTGATAGTGAATCTGTAATATAGAAAAGATAATAATTATTCACTTCCAATCAATAGAAACATTTTCAAATGCTCCTGCATGTCCTACTGCTATTGCATCAGTGGGAGTTGATGACAATAGGGATGTAGATTTAGAGACTCTTAGTTGGCATGAAGTTCTTCATGCCCTCCCTGCACCTGCCAGCACATCCCCTGACACTCAGAACACCCTTTAAATACCTGGAGACAACATGACAGAATAGTTAAAGACGCAGGCTTTGGAGTCAAACACCCTCGGCTTAATTCCCAATTCCAGTGCTCACCAGTACCATGTGAATGACTTGGGCATGTTATTTAACCACTCACTGCCTCAGTCTCTCCATCTATGAAAAGGGAATGAGAATGTCTGCCTTGCAGGATGATTGTAAATATTACATGCAAACTTACAGGACATGCTTATCACAGTGTCTGAATTGTGATACATGCACTAGAAATGATAACTACTGTTTTTATGCCGTGCACACTTGGCATTGAGAATGGCCTGACAGACAGCTGTTATTTCCAGAGAGCTGGTAGCAAAAGCAGGTGGAATGGCTGGTGCTGTTTCTATCCTTTTGTTCCTTCATTTCAACCTGGCATAAGAAGATCCAGCTGTGCTTTGTGGTGGTACTCAGCATCTGGGCTTGAAACCCTGAAAGGAGAAATTGAGCCATCAATTTGGCTGCGATGCAAGAGGCCTTTTAACTCCCAACCCTCTGCTCTTCAGCAATGTCTCTGCGGAAACAGTACTGGAGTGAATATATGGTTTTGTCAGTAAATACTTTTTGATCAACACTCAAGTCAAATATAAAAAGAGTGGAGATGGTGAATGCTTAAGCTATAATTGATGGCACAGCTTTCCAATCCTGTTTAATTTAATTCAACAACAATTTATTGAACAGGTAATAGGTGCCAAGAGAAAGCCCAGGTGTTAAAGGTAAAGGGATTCAAAGATTAATAAAACATAATATTTGCTGTTTAAATACCTTAAAATCTAGGCAAAGACTCACATGTCACCTAATATCTTGAGTCCAAAATGCAGAAAGAAAGATTGATTCTGTCTAGCACAGGGAAGTTATTTCATCTAAAGCACAAGTGGGTAGACCCTCATCAGGGAAAACCAAAGAAAAAGAGTATTCCAGAGAGAAAAAAACAAAAGATGCAAATGCCAAAGATGGGCAAACGTGCATCTCAATGTTGCTCTATTAGCATAAAATCCTTCTAAATTCCCTGCTGCCTAAAACACACCTCTCAGCCTAAGTCCGCTCACTGTATTATCCTACCTAACCTATCCTAAAACTACACCGAAACTATTTGTACCTTTTGAACACTATGTCCTCTGTTCCATGCCTCTCTAAGCTTGCATTTGCTATCTCTTCTATTCAAAATTTATTTATCTACCTGAAAAACTATTCTCCTGGAAGTCTCAGTTTGAATATCACCTCCTCTATGAAGTCTTCCCTGATGCTCTCAGATAATATCACAGTTTGGCACAGCTCTTTGTCTACATGTCTAACGTTATGTTCCTTGAATGAATGAATGAATGAATGCACATGTGAATGAATGGATGGATGAGTGGAATCGTGTATGATGTATTCAGAAAATGGCAAGCCTGGAGGGATTGGGACATAGCCTATCTGTGTACACAGTGAGCTGGGCTTATATGACAGGCTACAGAATTTCAAGTTTATTTTATTTAAGGTTATGTAAATAACTAGGAAAATCTCCTGAAAAGATGAACCTAACAGTGCTGTGTAGAAAAATTTGGCAAGGGAGAAACTAGAGGCAGACATCCTACTTTAGATAATAAGATAACAAAATGAAATAGTTATAGCCTAAATTAAAAGAAGAAAGTTGGGGCTATTTCAGAGAAAGATCACAGAGGATGGCCATCGATTGATTAGAAAAGGGAAGAGTGAAGAGGCAGAGCTGAACCTCATATTGTCCCTCCTATCACTGCAGATACTGCTGGGAAGAGATGTTCCTACCTCATTCCCCTCCCTACCCCACCTTGCTTTAAAAAGAGTTACTAATCTGTTTAGGTCAGATTCTAGGAGAGAGAGAAAGAGAATGTACCGCAGGGTGGAGTCACTGAATTATGAACACAATTGTCATGCTCTCTTCTAGTCTTTCCTTTCATTGCAATCAGATCAGTAGGTTAGATGATCAAGCCTGCAACTTCCCCTTCTTTTTCCTGTCAAGAACTCTTAAGACTTTGATACAGAAAGCATGGCCTGTGAACCAGCAGAGCCAGCAGCAGCAGCACCAGGGAGCTTGTAGAAATGCAGACTCTTGAGTCTCACTCCAGAGCTACTAAATCAAAGTCTGCATTTTAACAAGATGCCAGATAATCTGTATGCACATAAAAGTTTGAGAAGTACTGCTCCAGGAAATTATCACTTCAGTGTCAGGCAACTAGCTTAGAAGGCGTGACTTGCAACCTGGGCTGCATATTAGAATCACCTGGAGAACTTTTAAAAAATCTCGTTTCTCCAGTCTGCATCTCAGATCAACTAAATTAAAACTTTTGGAAGTAGGACCCAGGTGTTTTAAAAAGCTCCCCGGGTGATTCCATACATGGCCAAGTTTAAAACCACTGGACTAAAGTTAAGATTTAGATTGGACATAACGGGAGAAATCTTTCTCCTTCCTCATCCCCCATTTAGCCCTTGGTTCTAAGCCAGGTGTTCCAGTACAGTTTAGCAAAGAGATCAAGTTTGGGTTTCTGGCCCAGACACTGCCAAAATAAGGTGAAACTTTGATTTCTTATTTACTGTCATTGTTTATATATTTGTTGCCCTTGGAGATTCTTGCAAAGAAACAAATAGATGGTATAAGGCAGGATTCAGGTATTCTATGTGTCTTTTAGCCAAATACCATTTAATAATGCTCCAAAACTTAAACATTATTAAGATGAAGTTTGGACCTCCATGCTAGTAAGACTAGAAATGCCACCAACTAAAAAAGGACACAGAACAGCTTGATTAAGGAGAAAGCTTTAAATGGGGGCATGATTTCTGCCTCCTCTCTCTATGAACACATATCCAGTATTCTCCACTGATTATTTCACACTGAAGTTTTCACCTGTTGAGCTCAATGGTTGCATTCCTCACCCCCTCTTCAATATTGTAGATGAAACTATCTGACCAGAGGTTTGATTTAGTCCATATTTCATACGATGAATCAGTAATGGAAAAAAATCCAGAATATTAATTCTCTGTGATGATATCATCAAGAAAGGGGGGAAATATCACTCTATGATGTTGGTTTTATTGTAAGAATCCAGGGCAAGCATTTATCTGAGTCAGGGTTTGCAGCTGCTGGATATAAACCACTGTAATAATGAAGACCAGACTGAATTATCTTTGGCCACGATTAAAGATCAAAGTTTTTCTTTGTTTTGGGTTGTTCTTTTTTTTTTTCCTAATAAATCCAGTCTTGTTCATCTTTGTCTGAGTTGATTTAGGTTAAGCAAGACGGCTAAATAGACAGATGGAAAACTAAAGGCCTTTTCAACAAAGTAGCCAAGCAGGAAATACAGGAATGGCTGAATGAATTTGTGGGTGGGTAGCTAGATGGCTTGTATAGATGAAAGAGTCTGTGGTAAACAGAACCTTTTGAAGGACAATCATGGGACATGACATGATCCCTTGCTGCTGGAAGTAGTATTTTTAAAAATAATCATAATGATAATGTCAGTTATCACTTTCCAAATATTTACTATATGCCAGGTACTGAATTAGATGCTCTAAAACATTAATTTGGCTTATTTGATTATCTGATTTAAATAATAACCTTGTGGGGCAGGTATTATCTCATTTTTAAAAGAAGGGGTCTAAGGCGTATCAATGTTTAGTAATTTGTTCAAGAAATTCCTGGAGTAGAATTTAAATCTGTCTTTCTCTTAAAACCTATGGCTCCTTTCACAGTACATTATTCCTTTCAATTAATGTAATGATTCTAACACTGGCGTAGTGGAGGAATGGATGCTCTGATACATCCCTTGTGAATGTGAGACAATCTCTCCAGAAAAAAAAATGCATTTCCTCCCATGTACAAAATTTTATGAAATGTCAGGTTATTCCCTGACCCCCTAAATCCATATAGGGTTCCACGTTAAGAAGCGAGTCCCTGAAGACTTAGAGAAGTAATGAAAAGAGGTGAGAAGGAAAGAGGACAAATGAGAAAAAGCAGTAGATAGTTTACGAGGAATGTCCTGGACTTGCTCTGCTTGGAGCAATTATATTTCTTGAATTTGGTTCTCTTAAATTCGTTTTTAAAATTAACATGTAATGTACATGTATTTGCATAATTGCAGGTTAATACTTAAAAAAATTTTATGACCCCACCCTGTCTGGAAAAACAAAACAAAACAAAACAAGCTCACTGCCACTTAGACTTCCGTGATGTCATGGTCATTGTCCATTAAAACCCACACCGTGCTGTGGCTGTGAAGCAGCCTGAGACACATTGATATCAATACAGGTCATTTCCTGCCCATAAGATCATACTGTCATCACTCTCCCCATTGTAATGGAGCACACTTTATTACAGTGGAGTGGTTTTATTTTTAATGGGTACTCACTGAAAATAACACCTTTTAACTGTTCTGGTGTCTAGTGTCCTGTATTTCTCTTGACTAATTTGAAATAATGCAGTGTTTCATGTAGTCAGTCTATAACAGCTCCTCCATCAGCAGCAGGAGGGCATTGCCTTTCTCTGATTTCAGGTGCATTCCTTAACATGCACGTGGCCCTTTGTGCCTTCTCTTCAACCATTCTGTTCTGCTCTACCCATTCTTTTCAGTTCTTTTTGTTTAAAAATGTCTTTCATTTCAGTCTTAATTCAATATCACCTGGATTAACTTGATCAATTTATGATTAAGAAAAATTTCACTTGACCTGGACCCCCTCAAACCTTATGAACAGCTTGTGGAGAGGGGTGTTTTTAGTCAATTTTGGGGACTTAAGCCGTGATAGGTATAAACATAGGAAAAAGGAGAGTGTTGGCTTAGAATTTTGGAATTGCACTTTGTACTATTTGGGGATATTTTGACTAGAGACATTTGTCTGACTTGATATTTATATTATCAAAAGACATTCATGCATTCAACTGACATATTGAGTTCCTAGTTTGTGTGTGGTCTTATGGAGCAAGCCTGTATCAGAAGCCTTGCATGTATTCAAGTATAATTTAGGGGAGCTCTAGATTAGAAGTCAAAACACCTGAATTCCAAATCCCATCAACAGCCACAAGAGCAGAAAGGCTGCCACTTACTAAACGTTTACTAGGGACCTGGTACTATGCTGTGCTAAGTGCTTTATAGACTCTATTTTGTGTATCGCCAATAACACACTCTCTCACATCTTCCAAGATATTTAACATCCTATCGTAAGGAAAGTATGGAATTGTTACCTTTGAGATAAGAAATTAGATCATAACATCTTAAAGCTAGAAAGGCTTTCAGACCTCATTCACCTCCATATCCTTCTGCTGCAAAAATAGGTAGACTGAGGTTAAAAAGGGAAGTGACTTTCCCAGAGTCAGATACCAAATCAGCCTCAACACTGGCACTAAAATCCAGACCTCTACTTTTAATCATGCATCAATTCATTCATTCACACAGATATTGAGCACTTACCTGGGAAGCAATGAAGATACACATCTGCATAGCAATGAGAAAGACAAGCATATGGTAACTACATTAGAGAGAGGCGACCAGACATTCCACAACCACATACATAACCACAATTATGGAAATGCTACCCAAGGAGAAGCAGCACTCCAAAACTCTTAGGGCGTAAGTAGGGGGCAGTGTTCTCTCACCACAACGCCTTCTGGGGAGCACTTCCCAAAGTCTTTTTCACAGCTCACCAGTTGCATGGATAATCTGAAAACAGGGCTCTGTGGTCCAGTATGTTTGGAGATGCATCATACTAACCCCCTCTCCAGGAAACTTGGTGCATTGCCTCTGAGAAGTCCTTCATTAAAAAAAAAAAAAAAGTCTACTCATTGTTTTTTAATACTGAATCTTCCCTCTTATTTAGTCTCAAAACATTTTTTTTTTCCAGATAACATTCATAGACATGCAGAAATCTGTGTGATGCAGGGAAGTGAAGGGCCTTTTTGCTCTGTCCTAGGGAAATGTCAAGAAACACATAAAGCTGTAATTGCTAAGTCCTTCGTTTTTTAAGGCAATTAGGCATTATACCTCCTTCCACCATAATCATGAAGCCCCTCCTCTTCTCCACTGACAAAAAAATGCACACATAGTTTATTCAAAACCTCTTCCAACTCTTACTCTACCCTTTGGAAATGGCTCCCAGTGGCTCCATCCCTTTCATTGCCGTTTGGAAGGAGAGACCAAGATAGCTGGTCTTCACCTGCGTGCAGTTGTTCTGGTCCTCAGGATAATGGATCTCATCCTGACATCACTCAGGGCCACTCTCCCAGGATGCAGAATCATAAAGTCTTCCAAGGGTGAGAACCTTCACATTCACTTAGCACCACCTGCTCTGACCATATTCCAGAAAGGTACACTGAGGCCTGTGATGTTCAGTGACTTCCTTGTGGGGCTCTCCCCTCTGTCACCCCCACACCTTGGACTGCCTCATGGACATCATCCTTCCAATATCAGTTGACATATCTTTTCCCCTAAAGTTTGTATTATCTGCCTCCCTTTTGTGCTCTCACACCATTCTGTATTTTCTCCGGTGTCATCTTTAGCCTATAATAAAGTGATGTGTTTATTGCTTATGTTCCCACTGGAAACCCCATGAGGGGAAGGTCCATTTTATGTCATGTTCTCCTTGTTCCCACAGAGCCTAGCACAGTGCGTGGCCCCAGTTTCATTTGACTGTTAACAGTAATAGAATGAGTTGAAGAATGCCTAAGATCACTGAGTGAAGAATGGCTAAGACAAAAGTACTTTGACTCAATATTCAGTGTTCTTTTCAACAAACCATGCTGTCCCTGACTCCTGTGTCCAGATACAAGGAAGGTCTAGGGACAGAGATTTGCAGAGGAAGTGAGAGAACTTTCATTCTCAGGCAGGTTGATGTTAATCTCAGCCAGGTCCAATAAAACTCTAAAAAAAAAAATCAGAAGGCAGAAACAAACTGGGTTGAAAAGGGATGTTTTATGTCTCTGGGTCGAAGCATAGGGCATGTGTCTCATTCTAGCTAATCAGCATGATCCCCACATAATCATTACATGAACACATGACAAAATTCAGGCTGGCAAGGAGGGAGGAGCAGTTTGTAGAGAGTTTCTGGCCAAGGCTGACTGTCCTTCTCAGAGAGAGTTCTCTAGATATGGATGGACATACAGCCCTGGACATTCTGATAGTCAATTCATGGCCAAGAAATAGAAACAGCTTTAGGATATAGTTCACATTGTAGAAGGCAGAGCAAATAACAGAACAAAACCAGGGACTTGATGACACCACAGAGTCAGTGAATTAAACCAAGTTGAAATCCACCCTACTTCTGACCTTCCAGTTAATAAGATCATTTGTTACACACACACACACACACACACACACACACACACACACACAAAACATCACCCCTTTTACCTGCCCAATCTGTGCTATTCCTAGACTCATGGCTCCCAAAGTCTGCTTATGTTTAGACTTTTAAATTCTGGCTCAAGTACTGTTTTTTTCAGTTTCTAACCCTAATCCCTATCTCGGAGGTGTCTGAACAAAATGCATCACGAGGGCCTGAGGCAATGATCCCTTTCCTTTCTCCCCAGAGTCTCCTCCCATCTGCTTCAGCCAACACTAGATGTTCCTGTGAACAGCAATTTGTGTAAATAGATTCCCACTTCATTCACTTACTGAAATGTTTCTCTAATAAGTATCTGACTCCCTGGATTGAGCCCCCGGGATGTGTAGTACCTCTAAGTTCCAAGAAATTGGCTAGAAAAGAAGCCTCTGGTCCTTGCTCCCTACAAGGACCCCATGAGAGGAAATAACATTTTTAGAGAGTTTATTTAAGAACATGGACTTCAGTGTCACACAAATCATGATTTTCCTGTTGACCTTACCACTTATGTAAGCCCGGATCAGTTGCTTAACCTTATGTTTCTCAGTTACCCTGTCTGTACAATGGATAATTGTGATCCAAGCTGCAACTGAAAATTGTGAATGAGATCATGTATCTTAAATGATTAGCAGAATTCCAGGCACATCGGAGAAACCCAGTGAATGGTGGTTATGCTGGGCATCTTTCAAATGCTCCCTGTTCCTGGTATTCAAGTACATATGTAATTCTCCCCACTACTGACTTGCTTCTAGCAAACAGGATATCACTTCCATGGTCAGGTTATGAAAGGCTGTGATGTCCATCTTTGATACACTTTGATGAAGCCAATTGCCATGTTGGAGAAATCCTTGCAGTAAGGAGCTGAGGGTGGCCTCAGGCCAACAGTCAGTGAGGACCTGAAATGTTCACTCCAACAGCCTCTGAAGAACGAAATCCTATCAACAACCAGCAGGGGACTCTTCCCCAGTCAAGCCTTGAAATGAGACTACAGCCCCAGCCAAGAGCAGGACTGCACCCTGTGTGAGACTGAGTCCACCCATGCCCTGGTTCCTGATCCACAGGAATCGTGAAATAACAAACGTGCGTTGTTTTAAGCCACAACGCCTGGGGATAATTGATTAGGCAGCAATAGATAAGGAGCCCTCAGGCTATCATCACCTTTGCTCTTCCTACTCCTGCTGCTGTGGCAACTGTTCACGACAGAGAAAAGAGTGAAAGCCTGGCCTCGGGATTTCAGGACATAACTGGAAAGTTAGCCATCCACAATCTCAAAAGTTTTATCAGATCTTCTGTTTGTCTTAAATGTATTCAGATTTTCAACACTTGCTTTCTACTCTTTAATACAGACTTGATTCTTTTTAAAAGTTTAGAAGAATGTACGAGTGAAATTCATTAATTTCCCCCACCTCGAGTATTCAAATCAGATGGTCTCTTTGGGACTCTATGTCTTGCTCATTTCTAGGCATCCTTCTCCCCCTCACATGTTACCTGTCATTCATCTCAAGCAAATGCATCTTGGGAACGGTACCAACCTACACCTGAAAACTGGCTTTGGTAGTTTGATGAGAGACTGAGCCTATTGCCTTCACCTAAAAAATGAGGGTAATTTCCCCCATCCTCAAAGTGTTGTTTTGAGGTTTCAGTGAGAGAATATTTATCAAGTGCCTGAGAAGTAAGTATCAACCAACGTTTACCTTTCGTTTCAAATATCTCTTGTGCATGAGTCGTAGTATCTTGGAACATTACGGAGCTTAGTGTGCCATAGGAAATTACACTGAGAAATAACAAAACTATACCAAATCGAAAAGGAAAATAAATGGCTTAAACCCACAACAAACTTTTTTTTTAAAATTATCTCGGGACTTCATTTCTGTAGGATTCCATATACATATCTGTACATTTTTTTCCCCTTAAGGGAAAATAAAACAGACCCTTTACTCCTCTGAGCGTCTGGGGTGGCCACACATTGGGGTATTTCAACAAAACCTCCCCAACATTTGCTGGGATTCCATGGTCTCAGACTGAATGTCAGTAAAAGAAGATGGAGTAGGAACTGGGGATACTGGCTCCAGTAAGGGCAACTGACCAGGGACTATAAAGCTGAGGGACCTCTGAAAATTCAGGCATGGTCTGGCAGGCCTTAGGGTTCCATCTTTGCTGGCAGAGTAAATCTAGCTACTTGGGGATTCCCAAATCCAGGTCAGCCTTCAATGTGTGGTGTGACCAGATGAGTGTTCTTGTTTTCTGGAAAAAGAGACCGGCAGGGATGAGGCAGTGTTGTGTAGCACAGTGCTTCTCTAATTTTAACACAGACAGGTCACCTGGAGATCTTGTTAAACTGTAGATTCTTATTCAGTAGGACTGGAGTGGGCCTGAGATACTTACACTCCGGAAACGCTTCCAGGCTCCCAGGTGATGCCAAGTATCTGATCTGTATATCGCATTTTGGGTAGCAAGGGCGTAGTGGGAAAAGCAAGGGCTTTGGAGTCAAGCAAACATAAGTCTGAGATCTAGCTTAGCCATTTGTTTGCTGCGTGACCTCAGGCAAGTCACCTAACTCCTCTGAATCTATTTCCTCATCTGGAAAATGATTTTTATTTCCTAGGGTTGTTGTGAGGGTTAAAGGGGAAAAAATAAAAGTTTGTAAATGCTTAGCCAAGTGTTCTGATGTAATAAATTGTAGGGAGAGGAAAATTCTACCACATCTCTTATGTTTCCACCTCTGTCAGCCCCTCTAGCAGCTGATCTAATTGGTCATCCCCAGGATGTTGAATTAGCTATGTTCGGGGTTACTTCCTGCTCGCAAAGGGTAGGAAAAACACTTTTGCCTTCTTGGAGAAAGATAAACCAAATCCGTGTGTCTACCCCATTTCACATGTGCCTAGAACCAAGTGAGAAGCTCCTGCTATGTAACCTCCTCTGCAGACTCAGCCACTTTACATTTTAAAAAGGGGGTTAAACAGACCAGCCTCGATCCCTTAGCCTCATGCTGCACGTCGGCTTTTACCAGAGCTCATCGTTGGAGGTTACTGGATGTTGGTTCAGCTGTTAATAGAGAGGATATGGATATTTTCCCGATGTACATAGTCGTCTCAGTTGAGAGCCCCAGGGTGTGTGAGCAGCAGACTAGCTCTTGAGCATTTACTTAATTCCTGGTGCAATACATTTCAATTTTGCAGAACCTCACCCTCATCTCTTAATTGTAGCTGCCATCATTTCATTACCACCACCGCTCTTGCTTTCATCATCAGCATCATCATCATCATCATTCCCAGCAAGCCCCAAACCCAATTTTGTTCAATTCAATTTGAAGTGAAATTACTTGAGTGTCTGCATCATGCTGTATGGTGGATTTCTGCCCTCTACATTTGTGTCATTGGATGGACCAGGTCCATTTGAATGGTCTGAGTGCACTGGACATTTTGGTACTAGGTGCTATCAATAAAGACATATCAGGAGCTGCTTACCTCAGGGACGAGAGCCAACTTGGGTCTCAAATGGTCATTTCCATTAGGGACTCCAGCTTCAGGAAACAATGGGAGAAAGTGAGCTTGAGTGTACCTTCATCCCAGTGGGGTCTCCCCTAGCTTAGAGCTGGGGTGAGGGAGGGAGGAGGGTGCTGGCCATAGACATAGGCAACACCAGGAGATCTGTTCACACTACCAATGGGATTCTTATCTAGTGGGACATTATCTGAAATTAAAATCATACCTGACATATGAGGCCCTGGAGGAAATGGATCTTGCTTTTTCCACCTGAGACTATCTCTATTTAGTTCCTGTGTGATAAGAAGGACAAATAGGGGATGCACTGCTCCCCCACCCCACCCCACCCCACCCCACAACCACTTTTCTTTCTGGCAGGAAAATGGTCTTCCTCTAGGCCACGGCTTTTAGAGAAAATTCTTCTGAGAGTGGCTCTCTTGGAGAGGAAGTGAAGCACTGACTTTTGTTTGGAAGAGATCATGTCTGTGTCTGGCCCCAGAGCGGGTGTTGTCCTGTCCCAGTCCCTAAGCCTCACTCAGAACGAGCACGATGCCTTGCTCATGATGGCTCCGGTGGCACCATGCTAATTATTTGCACCCATGTTTGCTTGTTCAATCCTGTAAAAACCTACAATACAGAGAGAATTCCTGGTCTCATTTGACAGTTGAGGATTCTGTATCTCAGATGGTACGGGGAGTTTTAAGTGCATGCAAACTTGGATTCTAACCCATGTCCTTTGACTTGGTCCCAATACCCTTTTCTCTAGGGCCAAGTAGTAAATATTTTAGGTTTGTAGGCCATGAGGTCTCTGCATCAAGTACTCTCCTCCACCCTTATTGCATGGAAACAGCCACAGATAGCACACAATGAATGTAGCTGTTTTCTAATAATGTCCCACTGTGTTTATTTACAAAACAGGTAGCCAGCCCAAGGGCAATAGTTTTGCCACCTCTGTTCTCAAATGCTCTCTAGACACCTACCTCTGATATTTGGTGATAAGCCAGGTAAAAAGGCAAGTAAACTTTAGTGGCCTCCCAGTTCCCCACTCTGTCCAATAAATACCTCATGACTCAGGCCTGGTCCCAGGCCCTAACTCACACACTGTGGAATTTCTCATGTCAGATACGGCCCACATCAGTCATCAGTCACTATGCAATACCCTTTCACAGGGGCATGTACATCATGGTAGAACACAGTCCACATGTTCTTTGCTTAGCTTCATGGTAGGGCCCATTATTTCATCTTAGGACTCTTTCTATAATATAATTAGAGTCTTTGAAGTCCACTGAGTTAAATAGTGGATGCAATCTTCAAGCACAGTTTCAGAAAAATACACACTTCTTTTCTCCTGGGCAGTTTTCATATCGACCCTCTGTAAAGGCAAAGAGCAAAATATTAAGTCATAACTCAGGGAAAGCATTTCTGCCATGGGCTGACATAATGTGACTCAGATGTTTCTGTTCCAGGGGCTATTGGAGATGAATGGATAGTTAGCATGTCTATTAGACTTTCTCTATCAAACATCAGATATTGTAAACGAGCCTCTGAGAAGTGCTGGCTCTCATTCGATTCACAATCAAGGACTTAGAGTGCAGATAATCTCTATTGGGGATTAAAGGAGAACTCATGCATTTTGGCCACTATGTGATACAGAGAGGCAAAGATGCCATCCTTCGAGAACACTTAAGAACTGATCATTCAATGCCTTCCCAGAGAAAGCGCCAAACCACTTCAGTACAAATATGAGCAGAATATTCCCCTCTTCTGGGATGTCTTGGCTTGGGGTTGGCAGAGACCATCCTCAATAGAAACAAGTCAGTGTTACAATCAAGAGAAAAAAAAAAAAAAAGAATAAAGATCTAAGAGTTGAATAGGAAGCCCAGACAAGATGCAGAAGAATCCTTGGGAAACTGCCTGGAATTAATTTTATTTATTTCAATGGTATATGCAAAAGTGGGCCAACTCACCAAAAGGATCAGTAAAGAAAGAAAATGGATTGGTTTGGTTAATGAGATGAACATAGTTAAGGCTTTTAATTAGTAAAAACCAACTTGGACCCAAGAAGTATTGGTGAAGATATAGCACAACAGCAGTATGCAGGAGTCTCTTTGCCAGCATTTCTGTAAAAGACAATCCTACGAATCAGAAATCCAGCCATAGAGTCATTGATTCACAGATTCACGCATGGATGTTTTTATTCATTTATGCATGTAAGCATTCGTCTATTCCTGGATTAATTTGCATCATAGGCTCCCAAGATATATTTGAATGCATAAGTACACCAATTCATTTATTCATCCATGCACGAAGTCATTTATCCATGCATCCATGCAACTTTGATTCACTCCTTCACTTATGGGTTCTCAAAAGTATTCATTAATCTGTTCAACAAATTACCATTTAAAACTTACCATACAAGATAGCACTGAATTAATCTGTATGGAATAGAAATGATTCCCTGTCTGCATGGAATGCACACTTAAGCGGGGAGGAAAAAAAACATGAGCATAAAAAGGCTAAGTATTAGATCAACTAACAAAATGTGTTGCAAGTAAAAGATTGTGGGAGCTAGCAAGCAGGGAGGATTTATTTCCATTCGGGGTAGAGATATGGTGAGTAGGAAGCGTATTTTTCAGGAGAAGTTTGACCTTTAAGCTGAAGCATAACAAGTGGACAGAATTTGGACAGGATCAGCGAGGACAAGGGAACCAAATGTGTACATGCAATGAGTTGAGAAAACACAATGGGTCTGCAGAAGAACATGCTGAGGAGTAAGGGGAGGCTCTGTACGACTGGAGTCCAGGGACTAGAGAGACACTGGATACTAACAGAGACTGAATGGCAAGACAGAGTCAGATCATCAGGGTCCTTAAATGCCAAGCTAAGGATTTGGGACTTGATCCTGTAGGTGGTAGTGAGCTGCTGAAGGATATCAGAGAGAAATTATACCATCAGAAATGGGTTTAAGGGGGTTTACTCTGGCTGTCATGCACAAAGAGGCAGGAAGAATAGCTAAGAAGTCATTAAGGGGAAAGATATTGAGAGCCAGACCTGGAGCCTTGAAAGAAGAAATGTGTCAGTGAGAGAGATTTGGAAGATGTTTGGATAGGACTTGGAAGTCTGATCATAGAAAGAGTCAGGGGAAGAATAGGGAGGTGTCTCTGGGGCTTCTAATCCAGGAGATGGTGGTGCCTTTTGAACACGATGAGGGACTAGAGGAAGAGGAGCTGGGCTGGGAATGAAGATGAGGAGATAGAGCTGGACCTGGGTTTGTTTGCTGTGATTCTCAGGATGCTGGCAAATGCCCTTGAAAGCAGAGGCAAGTAACTTCTGAGCTGGCACACTGGAGAGGCCCTCCTGCCTCCCCACCATCCCCAACAGCCTCAACTCCTCTCACCACTGACTCTGAGTACAATCTCCAGGAAACCATCAAGAGAGGCCACTGGTTACTGGTGGGAGGAGAACAGGGCTGGTGAGGGGAAGGGGAGAATTACTCACAAAGTGACTCCTCAAGCTCGCCTGTTTCCAGTGCATCTCCTCAACCTTGGCCTGAGCTAACGAACCTCAGAGAGCAAAGCTGTCTTTTGCTTGTTTGTCATTTTGAGGTTTTCTGGTTGATTAAGATCTATCCCAGCAGGAGGGTATAAAATGACCAGCAATTCTTAGTTTGAGGATCAGAGGGCATTGTCATCTCCTCCTGACAAAATGCTGAGCTTAATATAAAAATGTTGTCTCATCCACTTTAGATGAGAGAAACTGTTAAAAGGATTTTTTTTTTCTTTCTCCTTTTTCCATTTGAATTGTTATTTTTTCCCCTCCTCTTATCATTTTCTGCTTTGTTTCACACCCCCTGTAAATCAGGTTTATTTTAAAAGAGCAAAAATTGAATTCCTAGTTACAGACAAAAACTACAAATGAATCTCACTCTGAATGAGGCCAACGGAAGGAAAAAAGAGAAAAAGGGAGCTCTTAGTGGGTATCACTTTGAGGTTTACTTTTCCTCATCCAACCCTGGTCTCTCTTTCTCCAGGGGCCATTTTGTCAACCCCCACCAATGTCTAACCTACATCCTTGAAACCCCTAACTCTTGCTGGAGAAAGAATGCAGCCTTCAGAGTTTCTATCTTCTGGGAGAATGTAATTATCTAAACTGGCGTGGACCCAGAATTCAGCTCCCCCATGAAAAGGATTTCTTATGAAAGATTAAGTGGTAACACGTTTGTCAACAGCACTCCCAGCTCCAGAGTAGTTCTGAGCAAACAAGAAGATGGCAACAGTTCCTGTTTCCAGTCTGGAAACTATCCCTGGGTCTCTTTCCACCTCAGGTGGCACAGAGATCTTGGATTTGTTCAGGTGTCTTATCTTGGAAGCCAGTAGACAGGTGAAGGGGACAACAGGTTTATCTGTGGTGAGTGTTGAGGGAATGGGAGCCAGGGAAGCAGCTGGGCGGCAGGCAGCCCTGTGAGGCTGGCTGTTTTAGGGATGCTGCACTGGCCACCGGGTCTGCTAAGTCAGGGCCTCTTTCCTGTTTCCTGGAACCCTCTGTCTCTGCTGGCATGGCAACACTGCCCTCTGCTGGAGAAGCACAGCTATCGCGTCCCCACCAGAGAGCTGATGGCCAAGGACAATGGAATATGGTGGGGAGAAGAAAGGCTTGACAACTCATCAACCTCTAGAGTCAGCTCTTATGTGGCTAGAATGTCAAGAGTCCCCATCTCTGATGTCAGCCTTGACCAAGCGATGTGGAATTGGACAGACAACTCTGCCAAGCACTTGCTCTGTGACCCTGGGCATGCTTCACCTTTCTGAGATTCAGAACAAAGAGAAAGCCACCTACATTATGGGGCTATGGTGAATATGAAATGAATAGTATCTCTTCTGAGACCATACATCCCAGTTTCCCCAGGATGGTCTCAGTTTATGCCTCTGGTCCTGATGTAATTACTAATAGCGCCCTTTCTCATTCTTTGTATGATAAACGATATAGTCAGCCTGTCCAAAGTACAGGGCACCCTGCTGGGTGTGGTAGTCACTTGACGAATCCTAGTTTTTCTCTTCTTTATTAGGTTGCTAGTCTTCTACTGTGAATGCTTACGTCCATTTTTAAAGGGACAGGTGACACAGTTTTCTTTTTCCTTCTTTTTATGGGACAAAGTGGACACTAGTTTTCCTACGTTCAACTAAGAAAACAGTACTGCAATGTTAGGAAAAATCAATGATGAAGGGGCTAGTAGACATAAACAAACCAAGACAACAACATTTGGGAATATCCTAAGAAAGCCCCTACACCTTATCACTGCCTCTTGAAGAAGGAATGTTTTACCTTCTTTGTAGGGCAGCGGCAAGACCCAAATGCGTCAATCGGTATGAAAATGAGGTACTAGACATTACCTTATTTTCAACGTATATCAACTATCCACAGTTGGAAAAATAACTAGAAGAAAAAAAATGCAAAACTGCAGCATGTATAGGCACATAGCTCTCTCATCAGGGCCGTGCATTTAAGGGCAAGGGGAAAGGAGGACAGTCACATAGCCAGTAAGTGACAGTGGCAGAATTAGAACCCTGGCTAGTGGAGGGGAAAGGTGCTGATGGAAGCTTAATGTTGGTGTGATCAGGGGATGGAGCTTTCTGGAACTTGGTTTCCAGATGTTGGCTTAAATCAAGAGCTTTTAAGTTGTGTTCTGCAGAATCACAGGGGTTCCCTTGGAGGACCCCCCGACCAACCATGAGGTTCTGGTTGCATGCATCTATTTCTTCCAAGCCTGAGAAATGCAGGGAATTATTAAAATGTCTACCACCGTGATAACTCAAATCAATCGGCAACAATGGTCAAATTTTGTTGCATCAACATCCCTGATGGGAAGCTGGCACCAATGCCAGGGTAGCAGCTGATCTGCATGTCTATTTACATAAATTTGCATTGGCACGATGTTAAAAAATAAATGCTGATTATTACGGAAAGTGGCTCTCCCCCAGACTAAGTCGTCTCAACAGCACAGCAGTGAAGAGCACAGGCCCTGCAATCTGGCTGTTACTTTCTATTTGCATGACCTTGAATAAGTTATGATCTTGTTATATTGTTTCTTATCTGGAACTGGGAATAATAAGAACACCACCTACTACAGAGGGGTGGTGCAAAGACTGAGTGAGTTCATGTGTATGAAGGACTTAGGACAGTGCCTGGCCTATTAAGGGCTCAGATATCAGCTACTGTTATTATAGTAGAGCCTGTTTTGTCTCCCACCACCGACCTTTGTAACAAGGCCTCTGTTTTCTTCCATCTGTAAATCATAAAAGTTGGAAATTTGGAGCTGGGAGGGAATCTCAGAACATCTAATCGGTCACTTTCAAACTTTTATTTTATTCCTTTTAAAATAACCATGGAACACGTTTTGAAAATGAAAACTTATGTGGAAACCCAGCATGGGGGGCCATATAGCATTGTGGTTAAGAAAATGTGCTTTGCAGACAGACAGGTCTGATTTCCAGTTCTGGCAGAGCTGCCTATTAGCCTTGTGACTCAGGGCAAATGATTTACCTTGGCTTTAAGCCTCCATTTCATAAAGTGTAAAATAGCAATAGTAATTGTAAATATTTCATAAGGTTATTATGAAGCTAAATGACTTCATACCTATTGAGTGTTTAGTGCAATGCCTGGCACATAATAAGGACCCAATAATTATGTTAACTCTTGAGATTTTAATATTTGAAATAGATACAAGCCGAGCCAGAGAACCAGAACCTCATGGTTGGTCGGGGGGTCCTCCAAGGGAACCCCTGTGATTCTGCAGAACACAACTTAACAGCTCCTGATTTAAGCCAACATCTGGAAACCAAGTTCCAGAAAGCTCCATCCCCTGATCACACCAACATTAAACTTCCATCAGCACCTTTCCCCTCCACTAGCCAGGGTTCTAATTCTGCCATTGTCACTTACTGGCTATGTGATTGTCCTCCTTTCCCCTTGCCCTTAAATGCACAGCCCTGACACAGCCTTTTTGGTTTAAACACCTTTTTCCAGGCCCTATTAAGCTGAGCAAAAGTGTGTGGCATCCCCTGCAGTTGGCTCCCAGTGGGGCAAAAGTGTCCTGAACTTGCACTTCTAACATCTCCTGTTTCCTTCCGGAGCCTTCAACAGCTCACAGCCAGAGGGGAAATGAGTCATTTTGTTAAAAATAAAAACACTACCATCTTCTCTCTAATGGGTTTGTTCATGACCAGTGCAGGCTGGCACTGATGTGCATTCCGAGCAGCCAGGGACAGCCAGTGGGCAGCCCGGGAAGCTGGCCTACCTGAAACCACAGCTCTCTCATCGCCTCCGCTTTGCTGAATCTCCGGGATCCAGCCATCCCTACCTTGGCTGGCGTGTGAGTGATGTGGGGGCATGGATGACCTTAGCATGGGGTGGGCAGAATGGCTAGGTTCCAGAAGAGAAAGGCAGTGCTGGACCCAGGAGTCATTCAGTTAAGGGATAGAGGGTAACATTCATAGCCCACAAAGAGCTGGTCCAATCTCTTTGTGTTGCTGAGACCCATAAATGGAAGAGCCTTATCTAGGATGACTTAGCTGAGAGTGGGAGAAGCCAGACAAGGATTCAGGGCTCCTGTCTATAGCAATTAAAACTACTGCTGCTACTAGTGCTCGCTCTTCTACCTGCTGTTCAAAGCACCAGGCTAAATGCTTGACGTTCATTGCCTGATTCAGTCCTCAAAACAATTCTGGGAAGGAGGGACTCTTACTCTCATTACATGGATGAGAAAACTGAAGGTTTAGAGAGGTTAAGTTACTTGCCTGAGCTGCACCAGCTAGTATGTGTTGAAGAAGTGCGTGTGAAGTAGGTCCATTTGAGCTCAGAGCCTGGACCCCCAGGCACCGAGTCATCAGAGTTTGGGAAGTGGGTGGGAATTGTGTCTCTTTGCCTGTGTGTGTGCTGAAAGAGCAGGGGCCGCGTCTTGTCCATTGTTCAGTCCCCAGTGCTTCTCACGGTGCCTACACAGGAACAGACACCCCACGTTGAGTTCACGTGTGTTTGTTCCATTAGGGCCTGGGATTTTTTTTTTTTCTGACTTACTAATGAGGATATCAGTGACTGCTATACAACGCTGGTCTAGACAACTTCCTCTGGCTGTTTTGGGTAGCCTCTCTCTTCTCTCTCCGTCAGATACTTGACTTATGCTCAGGCTTGTGAGAGGCAATGAATGTTAAGGCTGAATTGGAAGTTAATGAAGCCATGACTGTAGTCTCAGTTCCATTATGTGACTTTGGAGAAGGCACTCATCTTCTAGGAACCTTGATGTACTCAGCTGGAAGGAAACCAGATGGTTTGCAAGGACTTTACCCAGCAGAGCTTCATGTAGGCACGGTGTGGAGCAATGCTTCTCAGCTCAACATGACTGACATTTTGATCAGGACCATTCTCTGTTGGGAGGTCCTGTCCTGTGATTTGCAGGAAGCTTAGCAGCATTTTCATCCTCTACCCACTGTATGCTAGTAGCTCTTCCCCAGTGTGACAAATGAAAATGTCTCCAGACGTTGCCAAATATCTCCTAGGGAGGGAAGGGACAAAACCTCTGATGCGAAGTGACCCAGGCTGTCCCCAGCATGATCCATCTCAGTGTCCTTTGGTAAGTCCTGTGGCCTCTCTGAGTCTGACCCCTCACCTGCAAAAAGGAGGGTGTTGTCCTTTTGTCCAGAATGACTGAGCCATGAATGTGCTCCAGCTGTGATCCTGTCCTACCTGTGCCACGGAGGGAGGTAATGATAAGTTGAGAAAACTTGATGCTACGTGCTTTGGTGCAAGTATGTGACCATTAGAATCCATTATGTGGAGAGAGTATTGTGTTTGCTGGATTTGTAAAACCTCACAATCATGTTTTCAACTCAAGGAAAATCATATTTACCCCGTTTCAAACCTTTCACCAACTCTGGATGCCCACACTCCAAGATCTTGTCATATCAGGTTTTTCATGATCCAACCCCTAAATCCCCAATTCTTCAGGTAATCTCGTGCCATCTTTTTACTCTGAAAAGCTACCACCTCTGACAGGAATACCCTTCTCTCTATCATGCATGAGAAACTCTAGATTTATCAATCCAAAACTGAGGTTAGATACCACCTTTTCCAGGAAGTCTTCCCAAATCCCCCATGTATACATTTAACTTCTATGTCTTTCTTATATGGCGTGGTGGCTGCCACACGTGAGACTCAGATACGGAGCATCAGGTCTGTAGGCTTCAGGGTTTTCATCTGTGTAATTGGTTCTGTTTCCCTTGAAAACCTTGACTGTTATATTTATCATCATCATCATCATCATCATCATCGCTGTTGTTCACACGCCAGAAGCTTTACTGGACTCTGGGATCAGACACCATTTCTCAGTAAGAGCCAGAGGCCTTGGTTCTGCCTCTTTCTGCTCCGGGACCACAAGCTCCTTTTAGGAAGTGAATGTAATATGCCACCTCCTCCTGCCTCCCAGGGATCTGCTAAGTGTCTCCAGTGAGGTAAAAGGTGTAGGAGTCCTTCGTAATGTCAGAAGTCACCATCCTTATAAGAGATTGTTATTTCAGAATTAGCGGGAAGGTCACCAGTTCTGTAGATGTTAAGCATTCCAGAAGCAGGATTTTGTGTTTGTCCACTGCTATAAGCTCTGTGTCCTGGGCAGTGTCTTGTTGGATAAATAAATGAAAGGCCTTACTTTTCTGGCTGTTGTCTCGGAAAGCCAGGATAACATATATCCATGTTCACATTGAATACATAGATACACATGCCGTCATGCAAGGAATTCCAAACCTCAGAGAATGATTTTTCTCTGAAATCTTCTGGAGTTTTCAAGTTTCCTTTGAGGAGCAGGTCACCCTCTCTCTTCTTCTCCTCCCTCTTTTTCTAACTTTTCTTGAAAAACCTCAAGTCTCTGGAGAATGCAGTTTGAAAACAATTGGCCATAAATATTTTGAGTAAAAGTTTGGTGTTGGAAGAGCACTGTACAAGGAGTCTGAAGGTTTTAGCTTAGCCTTCTTTCTGCCTCTGACTCTGTGTGACACATCTGACCAGGCACTTCCCTTTCCTATGCCTCAGTTTTCCCATCTCTAAAGTGGGTGAGATGGAATTTCTTTGAGTGGTCCAATCAGAGGTGCTCATCTCAAACAAGTGAAGGAGGCACTCACTTAATCCATCTGTTTCTTCCTCCTTTTGCTAAATCCCTTTTATATTAGTTTTTGTTTTATCTCTTTCTTCTTGAAGAGAGCAAGGTCCCAAGGGGGACCCGGTGGCATGTATCCACGTGACAGAGCTTCAGCTGCAGCACCTGAGCAACTTTATGGGGTTACTGTGGCAACCTGAGCTCTCGAATGGGGAAATTAGGTCTCTGCATGACCTGATCATAAATGACAAGGGAGAAAACAAAAGATGCATAGTTGTGACAGCAGCTGGGACCCCACGTTTGGCTTGAGCCAGGTGGAGGCACAGTGCCGACGGCTGTGTTCCAGGCACTTAAAAGAAATATCAGCATCTATTTGCCAACTAATTACAGAATATCATTCACACATCATCCGGCCAGAACCTGCTCTCTGGTCCTCACAGGACCCTGACAAACAGCCTTTTTATTTTTTTTTTCTCTTCTCATTATCCCACTAATATTGGATGAACATCTTACAACTTTTCTTGGCATAAGCTTGGCTGCGATGGGACTTGCTTTGTCAAGATGCTCTCTTCTGCCACAAAAATGTACACCTCTCCTCTTTGCCTGATGTTCTGACTCAAGTTTTCCAGCTTACTTTTGCCTGCGTCCTGCCTGGTGTCAGGGAGCTGGAAAACCTACCTTCAGTTCTTGCTTCTGTCATTTCCTCCTGGACTAATCTTTAACAACTTCTCTGAGTGTTCGTTTTCATGTCCAGTATGACTTCTCAGTCAAGTTCCCAGGTTTGTGAGAAAATCAAACTATCCCATGCATTTTAAAGTACACTTCAGAGTATAAAAATATCACACAGACATTAGTATTTTTGTGGTTGAAATGACTGTTTACATTTTACAGACTTTTCACTTCCATAATCATTTCCCAAATTGAGTATAAAGGAAGTCTAGTTCTACGAAATGATGATTAATATGCTCTAGGGGAAAAAATGTTAAGGGTTCACAGAATAAATAAAATTGAATTTTCAATTATGTGCATTTCTTTGTGCAGACCTTCTCAGTGCCTTATGCTAGAAATGTTATCTGAGCCCTAGAAACCTTTTTTTCCCCTCAGGAATCACTTATTATCATATCCTGGAACTAGTTTAGCAGAAAGTAAAATTTAAGAACTACTGAACACACTGTCTTCTATTAAGAAAAGTACATTATAATAACTGTTTTTAAAACTGATTAATACCAGTATATCTAAGAAAGTAAGACAGAGAAATTAGGTCACTTCAGTTTTTTCTTGGCTCTGTAGTTGTTTTTCTTTGTATGTTTCTTTCCCCTCCCCCTCTGTCTCTCTGTCCCCCACCCCACTTTTAAATCACTTGGTAACTTGCCATAAATACAAATTTTCATGCCCCTCCCCAGATCTACTGAATCAGAATCTCTTGAGTGGAGCTCAGCAAAAAGTGATTCTGATGGACACTAAAGTTTCACTTTAAATCACCGATTTAGTTACTTTTTTTTTTTTGATTTAGTTACTTTTTCAGAGTGCTTTTTTCAATTCTCAGTGTCCCCATTTGGACTATGAATTATATGATCACCTTAAATATGGCTATTTTAGCTACCCTATGTTGGTTAAAATATTTTGATAAATAATCCCATCCCTTTTGATAGACAGCAGCTGCACACTCACATGTGCACGCACACGCACACACACACACACACACCTGTACAGTCCAGCCCTGGACAAATAGACGTACCAGCTACTGAAGAAATAATGCTACTGATTAGCAGATATAAACTACTGTATGTAAAATAGATAAACAACAAGGTCCTACTGTATAGCACAGTAAACTAAATTCAATATCCTGCAATAAAGTATAATGGAAAAGAATATGAAAAAGGATATATTTATATATACACACATATATATGTATAACTGAATCACTGTGCTGTACACCAGAAACTAACACACCATTGTAAATTAACTGTACCTCAATAAAAAGAAAAGAACAAACTAGGGGGGAAAAAAAGAATTAATGCCGAGCACAGAAGAGCATCCAGATCCTTGTTTCAACGCAACACCGTGGACAGAGTCCTTTCTGAAGGATCAGTGCCCTTATTATGACGATTAAATGATAATTGTGTCAAGTACTTAGCACAGTGTCTACTATACAGGAAGAACTCAATAAGTAGCAGCTCTTGATATTTATTTCCTTCTTTTTCTGGCACCTTCTCTGTGTCAGAAACTGTGGTGGATTCTGGGCACTAAAAAATGAAGCAGAGAGACTTGACCCTCCCCCACACAAGACCTTGTGGTCTAATTGCTGATACTGACTGCACACAGTTACGATCCGAGGTGACAAGTGCTGTGGCTGGACAGGCAGGATGGTGTAGCAGCACAGGGTCAATTCACCACCTGGGCAGTGGTGGACAGCAGTCGGGGTGGGGAATAGACATTCTCTAGGCAAAGCAAGAGCATGTGGAAAAGTCCAGGAGATGAGAAAAAGCGTGGCTACTTTGGAAACTACAAGCAGCTCAGATTGGCTGGAGTTCATAGTTACAACTGGGAAAAAATGGGGAATAATGCTGATGGTAAGAGATGAGTCTGAAGATGCTGGAGGGGCCCTAGTCATCAAGAGGTTTTTGAGCCATGTTGGAAAGTTTGAAAATCATTTTGAGGGCAATGGGAAGCCATGGAAATGGAAGGGTGTTCAGCAGAGGAGTAGCATGTTTAGATTAGTTTATTATGAACCTCATTGTGACTATTGCTTGTGCACATGAGTGAATGAAAGAGGAACAGAGCTCTGAAGTCACTCCAGTCGTAACTGGTGGTGTCCTGGATGAGGAAAGTCGAGTCAGCATCAGATGGTATATCTGACTGAATTTTGCTTCCAAGTTATAAAGTAAAATATTGATTGTTTTCTCTCTCACTATACATCATTAAGTTTTGTTTTGGAAAATAAAATGATCATAACATTATCTGGGTGTTTAGATCCTTAGATGAGTTCTGGTTCTTGCTATCTTTATTGTCCAGACCTTACACCTCAGTGTAGATTTCTAATAAGTGAGACATTTATTAGTCCATCTAACTATCTAGTATCCATATATTATATTACTGCTAATAAAATTATAGTAATATTGTGATTTATAGAAAATATATATTTGGTCATTCAAAAGACCAAAATGTATTTCTCATGTATGTTTGATCTCAACCCACAGTTCCTGGCTCACAGCCCCCCAAACCCTTGGAATTTCCTGAGTGATAAGAGCAATGAGAGCATCTTTTGTCATAATGATTGGTCTCTTGTCCTCAGAGACATAAATGTGTTATGGATGTCTTGTTATTCATAACAGGCTCCTTTCCACTACAACTGGGCTTATATTAATGAAGGTGACTTTTGGAAAGTACTCAGATGTGGGGACTGGTTGCTAGGGGAACCAACCAGGAAGAGAGAGTTGGAACTTTGAGTTTCACCCACTTGTATCCAGGGAGGGGAAAAGGATTGGAGATTGAATCAATTGCCAATGACCAATAATTCAATCAATTATGCTTACATTATGAAGCTTCCATAAAAACTCAAAGGGATGGTGTTTGGAGAGCTTCTGAGTCAGTGAACACGTGGAGATTTGGGGAAAGTGGTGTTGCTTATTAGTGTGAGCAACCCATCTACCCCACCCCTAAACACACACATTGGAATTTGTGACCAGAATCTTAGTTATTTTGCTTCTCATTTGATATGCAATATAGATCTGTGAATTGGGCCAGGTAAAATTGGAAATTGAGACCATGAGAGTGTTGGCCATGTTCATACGGATGGCAAGGTGCCTGGTCTTTTGTCTCCAAATCCCATGCTCTTCCACATCATCACTCTGCCTCCTACTGATGCATCATTGTGTCAGGAGGACACTGGGAGAGCCAAGATTGGAGAGATGGAAACTTCTGTGAAGATTTGAAATGAGTTGCCATGTTCTACCTACACCTGTGTCCTACCTAGGCTCAGGACAAGAGATGAGAGAAAGGAAAAGGAAGAAGAAAGAGGGAATGAGAGGAAGAAGGGCTGTGTCATCTTCTAATACTGCAAGAACAGCAAAGGTGGCACTAGAGGACAACTTTCTACCAGATTTATAGCTCCTGAGCTGCCATAGAGCTGCCTCATACTGCCCCAAACAAAGCTACAAATATTTCTCTGAAGCTGGATCCAGGAGAGAGTCACCAGCACAATAGAGCACTAGGCTGAGCCCCAATTGTGCCACTTCCTAGCTGGGCAACCTCCCCCTCTCTGAGCCTCAGTTTCCCCATCTGTAAATGAGGATGTTAATAATACATACGTCCCAGGGTTATAATGAGGATTTATTTTTTATTGAAATAATAGTTGATTTACACTATTGTGCTAGTTTGAGGTGTATGGCAAAGTGATTCAGTTACATATCTTTTTTTCCATAATATTTTCCACTATAGGTTACTATAAAACATAAATATAGTTCTGTGTGCTGTATAGTCGGACCTTTTTGTTTATCTGTTTTATGTATAATATTTTGTATCTGTTAATCCTATACTGCTAATTTATCCCTCCTGCTCCTCCCTTTTCCATTTTGGAAACCATTAGTTTGTTTTCTATGTTTGAGTCTGTTTCTGTTTTATATATAGATTATTTGTATTTTTTTAGATTCAGCATTTAAGTGATATGTGATATTTTTCTTTCTCTGTCTGACTTAGTATGATAATCTCTAGTTCCATCTATGTTGCTGCAAATGGCATTATTTCACTCATTTTTTTACAGTTGAGTAGTATTCCATTGTATCTATACACCACAACTCTTTTATCCAGTCATCTGTCGGTGGACATTTAGGTTATTTCCATGCCTTGGCTGTTGTAAATAGTGCTGTTATGAACACTGGAGTGAATGTATCTTTTAGAATTAGAGGTTTTATCATTTCTGAATATATGCCCAGGAGTGGAATTGCCTAATCATATGGTACTTCTATTTTGAGTTTTTTGAGGAACCTCCATACTGTTTTCCATAGTGGCTGTACCAATTTACATCCCCTATGGTGAGGATTATTGAGAGGATTAAATGTAGTAATGCCCCGAACACTGTTCCCCCAAATAGCTGCATAGTTCCCTGACACATGCCAGGCCTTTACTCAGATGCCTTCTCTCAGGCATCCTGTCCATCCCATTTAAAATTGCAGCACACCTCCCTCTGGGTCCCTCCCATCCCTCTTCTGGCTTTGCTTTTCCCCACAGAACATCCATTGCTGGCTAACAATAGATAGCAATGAACAAACCTCCATTTAACATAGTAAATATTCTACTTATTTATTCGTTGTCTCCACCTTTCATAGGAAAGCTAGGATGGCTTGTCTGTTCTGTTTATCACTTTATCTCTAGTTCCTAAAAAGATACCTAGCACAAAATAGGCATGCAGTAGGAACCAGCTGAATGAAGGGTAAATGAATAAACAAGTAAGTGAAAATATTTTATTTTCTGACTTTACATTTCCAGAATTGTGTTACGCTCTTGGAGTTTTCAGTAAGCCAAGTTTGTCTCTTAATATGTGGTACATGAATACTGTCTCACACAAAAGAAATGATCACTACAAGAATATAAAATAAAAATACGCAAATAATTACAGCCAAAAGAAGGGGCCTCCTTCAACATCCTTATCCTCTTTCTTCCCGACAGTGAACCACTGTTCACTCTTTCAAATCTATCCTATTCCATCACAGGCTTAGAAGTGTTTAGATATAGTAATAAATATGAGTGCAGACATTTTTTGTGGTACTTAACTACATTCCAAACATGGTTCTAAACACTTACATACATTAACTCTCTATCTCCAAAATAACGCTGTAAGATGGGAGCTATTTTAACCCCAGTGTATAGATACAAAAGCTGAGGCAGAGTTGCTATTTCTTTAATGTATAAGTGGGATCATACTAGATCTATGAGCTCACAGTGTGCTTATTTCACTTAAGATATGCTGTAGTTAGGTATACCTTGATGTGTAAACTCAGACTCCATCTGTTCCTTCCATAGCTGTTTCAAATTAGCAGAGGGCTTTAATGTCATTCCATTTACTGGTTTTTAATCTTGTCCTCAGTCTCCTCCCTCTTGGGAGCTGAACTGAGTGCCGTTAAAATGCCTTTCGCTAATGGCCCATGGTTTTGCTCTGCCAGACTCTCCCTAACTCCTCACTGTCTCTGTGGTTCCCTCTGGGATGTGGTACAGGGTGGTATCTCCTGTTCCCCAACCCTGAGGTCAATTATGAGTTATCACAAGCCTCCTTTGAGTTTCCTATTGCAACACCATTTGATTCCTTGCTCCCTTGCACCAAGAAATGAATCACTTCCCACTAAGTGAGGATGTTAGAAACCGGGGCAGAGGGGAGGATAATGTCAAACATTCTTTAAAATCAACAGATACCCAAGGAAGTCAGGCAGGGGAAGCAATTGTGGCTATTTTTGCTAATTTGCTGACATTTTAAAACCAATTATTCACCTTCTTTAAGTCTCCGGTTTCTTATATATTAAATGACAGTGGCTCCCACTTTACTGCCTCGTGTGTCTGAAGTCTAATATTTTGGGAGAATCTACATAATCATAATGAGTTATAACCATCCCTCACGCTTACAGAGTGATTTACAACTCACCAAGCACTTGTTGAAGAGGGTTATTTCCTAGACTCATAAAATTTCAAAGATGAACCTTACAGATGAACGTATCCAGTGGTTCCCCAACTCTACTGCACACTTCAGAGCAAGAAGAGCTCGGGAGGTATAATGGCAGTCCATGAACTCTTTTCAATATTTCAAAAATGCTAACGGGAATCATATATTTCCCCAATAAAATCAGACTTTAATTGCTTTTGGTGGGAATTATATCAACTAAAATTGGTACTTATTGGAAAACTAATTATCCCTTAATAAATGTAACTTATTAGATGTAACCTCTTGAAACATTGGGGGTCTATAGGAAAAAGAAAAAGTTATGGAAGGAAAGCTTAATGGTGCAATGATGAAGGATTTGGATCACAGAGGTGTCCACATTTTATAGGCGAGGAAAGTAGAGCCCAAAGATGCAAGTTGTACCCTAAAACTACTCTTGTTCACCACTGCTGTCTTCCATTATGCCTCCTTTATCCTCTGTTGGAATTATGCACTAATGTCTGAGCTTCTCCTAGTCTCTACTGTCCCCTTCCACCTACCCTTTGAACTGCAACCAAACTGACCTTTTTGTGTGGATCTCTCCTCCCCACTGATGGGTTGGCATTCTCTGATGTCTCCCTGATTGCTGCTAGGATGAAGGCACACTCTTCTGTTGGCACCCAAGGCTCTTCATGATCTGGCCTCTCCATCCCTTGAGATTCACCTTGAGCTCGAGCCATGCTTAATGATTTTTGGTCCCTGGATGTACCAGGCCTTCTCACTGTCTCTCTAAGTCTTTGAACAAACTGTCCGCTCTGCAGAATGCCCTTCCTTCACCTGCTTACCTATCAACTTAACTCATCATTTACATTTCAGCTTCATCACACCTCCTCCAGGAAGCCTTCACTGCCTGCTGTTCCTTCACACCAGAATGAATTGAGTGCCTGTTCTGGGCATTTAAACACCCCATGCTTCCATCCAGAGTGCACTTCTGTTACTGGGTCCCCCTCTCCTGGGTGGACAGAGGATTGTTAAATGAACATGACTTCCCCAAGATCTCATGGCAGAGGCAAGAGGCAAAATACTAGGTCTCCTTTTGGCTCCAGGGCTCTGTGTGTTGCAGAATACTGAAGTGTTTTGAAAATCTCAAGGCTTGGCTTTCCCCTCCATGGATCCCACATTTTGAGGGAAAACAAAACAAAACAACAACAACAAAAAAAAAACCCTGTCCAACATGGAGTTTATTAAGGGATAATTTTAGGACTACCAGAGAGGAAGAAGCTACGCCTTCGGGAAACTTAGCAATTGGATTCTATCCTCCAGACTGGAAACATTAGGAGATCTGTAAGGGCATGAGCCCAGAGTAGAGGCACCTTTAGGCAGAAGCACATAAAGCGGCTCTGCCACAAATGCTGTGCAGGGGCAAGCAAGGTCAGAGCGACCCCGTGACTCGTGAGAGAGAACCCAGATGAGGATCGGGAGGCCTGGTCCCATTACGTCAGGCTCACTCAAAGGGCATTTTCCTCTGGCCTCTCTGCTTTCTGAGACCCGTCAAGTACAATGCCAGGCAGGGAGACCAGCATCTTACTGTCACCTGCTTACAGGTACAGAGCTGCTACCTACCAAGTCCTTGGCACTTAAGAACATGGACCCACTGTAGAACCTTCAGGCCCTGGTCTCCAGCTGCTGCTTTAAGAGACAAAAAACAAAACAAAACAAATAAACAAAAAACAGTAACAAGTAGGAGGATCCCTCTCCCCCCCAGCTTATACTCAGGAGACCCAGTGCTTGCAATAAATAGAATCACTATACTTAACTCACAGTACATTACATCTGCATTATGAGGACCTATAACAACCTCGGGCAATTGACAAGCCAGGGATATTTGTAATGTTGTCTCTTTTTTTAAGTGAGAAAAACAAAGCTAAAAGGTGTTTAATGACTTTCCTGAGATCTGATGAAAGTATGGAAGGTCTCTGTGTACTAACAGATCCATCAGTCTGAAAATGTCAAGCTTTACCTCAGCCATGCTGTGTAATATTATGCAAGTTACTTAACCCCTCTGACTTAACCTATTCACTTTCCTCATCTCTGAAAGAGGGATAAAATGATCACTCTCCCGTGGTTACTGTGAGATGAAATGAATCAATGTGCCTAGTACTATACATGGTCACACTTGATGCCTAGAGCGTCAGGACCCCAGTCTTCTAACTCCAGATTCTGACTCTCCTTTCTGATCGTTCTGCCTCAAACATGCTCTAAGACTCTGGGTAAATTATTTAGTCTTCTGGGCTACAATTTTTCCATCTATAAAGGAGGCTCTAGTGACCTTATACAACCTCTCTGCATCTCTGTTCCCTCCACTCTAAATTAGGAGGAGTAATTACAGTTTCTTCCTTATAGGGTTATTCTTAGGAGTAAAGGAGATAATGCTTGGAAAGCATTTAAGACAGTGCTTGGCACATAGCCAACACTAAAAATAAATTAACTCACATCACTGTGGTTGTTGCTAATGTTAACATTATTAGTCCTTCCCATTATAAAATGGGATATATACCCTCTTACTCAGTAAAGTGGTCAAAACTCAGTTCTATTTGGATCAAAGGGAGATAATAAAATTGCCATACCTTTACTACTGAAGCCTTTCCCCCTACACATCCTTTTTCTTATTGCAGCTGACTTTAGAGAATCATAGACTCTCAGGCCTAGAAAAGTTTTCAGAGGCCACCCACTTGACCTATTCTGCAATTTTTAATTTCTTTCTACAATATATCCACCAAGTGGCATATACTTAAATACCTCTGCTGTTGGGGACCTCACCACCTCGTACGGTAGCTCACTCTGTACACAGTTCCGTGTGGTAAGAGCTCTTACATTAAAGCCAATATGCAAGTCACAATAGCTTCTTCCTTTTGTCTCATGTCTACCCTTCAGCTCTAGCTAGATCTACAGAAGTCACCGAGAATTTGCAGGAGCCAAGCTTCAACATTTTTCTCCAGATTGTAACAAACTTGAATCGTATTTGTTGGTCATTTTTTTCCTTCCTCCTTCCGAAAAAAAATCTTAAGCACATTTCACCACTCGAAAGATTTTTTTTTTTCTCCCCGTCTGCTGGTTCCCACTGGGATGAAAAGCAATAAAAAGTCAGAAAGAAGTATAGGTTTGCCTTCTGGCTTTGTCACTTAGACGAATAGCACCGTAAAAAACGGTGAATGCTATCGGTTATAGCGAACTCTCTCCTCTCCCTCTTACGTTTCACTGAGTTCTGATGCAAGGGGTTTGGACAGGAAAGCCTTTTTCTGGAGATGGATACGTTGGTGAGTTAAAGATTTTGCATTAAAAACAGATTCTGGTTATAATATCTTCCTGACAGTTGCATTCTGCTACCCTGTTCTGTGAGTCACATTAATAAATCTCAGGGGGCACATCAGTTGGATAGGGGCTATCTTGGAACCTTGTGAGATGTCTGCCAATCAAAGCGCAATCAAGAGAAGCAGTTCCAAGCCAGTCCCTGCAATTATCAAGGGGTCTGTCTGCATTCTTTCTCCTTCCCCATCCCCATCAGCGCTCCCTTCTCCTCTTTTTAATATTCTTTGTATTTCCAGTCAGCTTCCTGATCTGGCACTGGCTTCAGGAAGTCACATGAATAGATGACATGAAATGATCTTGTAATATTTCATGCTTTCCAATGAAAAATATGCTGGTTGGAAACGTTAATATTTAATCACAGATAAAGTGTCTGAAAAGTTGCAGGAGAATTTTCCATTAAGATTTGGAGATACTTGGAAAGTATACTCACTTTGTCAGAAAAACCTTATCAGGCAAGTAGACATATACGGTGCTAGAAAAAAGATGCTGGGACAGCAGCCATGGGGCTAAATCTCTTGCCCTGCTGTGGGTTAAATGTGAATTGTGAGTCCAGAGTAAACGCAAAGCAGAGAAAGTGCTCCTTGATCCAGTGCATGTCTCTGACCAGCTCAAGAAGATTAGGGAATAAAAGGTGGTCCCTGGGCCTTGGGTCTGGGCAGGAGGGGCCGAGGCTGGTTGTCAAGGATGACTTTGAACTCTTCTCCTGTGAGAATGGACACAACCATAAGCCATAAGCTAAAAGTTACCTTGGTGTTGCAATATATGTTATAATGTATCTTCTCATCTATTGTCTCATTGGACAAACCATCATGAATGATACAAATCCCCTTTTATGGAGGAGGATAGGGGGTTCAGAGTCTTGAAGTTGTCCAGAGTTACAGAGTATATACGTGGTTGGGTTTTGAATGTAGGTCTTTCTGACTCCAAACCCAGTACTCTTCACTAAAGTACATTTTCTTCCATCAGGAAAAAGAGAATCAGGTCTTTTGTGGGTGATGATAGTGATGATGATGACAAAGATGATGCTGGTAAATTAACACTTAAATTATCTTCATCTTTCTTGTCCTACTAAGTGTCAAGCCCTATGTTAGGTACTTTCTGTGAAACCTCTCATTTAATCCTTATAACAGCCATAAAATGCATTATTACTATTATTACTATTATTATTACTATTATTATTACTATTATTATTACTATTATTATTACTATTATTATTATTATTATTATTATTATTATTATTATTATTATTATTATTATTATTATTATATTTCATTTTACAGATGAACAACCAGGCTCAGAGAAGTAAAATGACTAGCCCAATATCATATAAGGGATTATTCAAACCTAGCTCTAGACAGATTTAAAATTCCTGCCCTTTTATTAAACAATGGAAAAAGGAAAAGAGTGGGAAGTGGGTGAAGAGGAAGATTTAGAGTTGGGATATGTGGAGTTCTGAGGAAGCCAGGAAGGCTGATCTATGTAGATAATCCTTTCAGAACTTCATTCACTTGGAGGTGCTCATAAGACAACTGGACTAACACCGGCCTGGAGCTGAGGAAAGACACCGGAGACACACCTGCAAAGCCAGTCATGTCCTAGGCACACATTGAGCACCTAGTGCATGCAATTCCAATAGGCACAGGGGCGATTTGGATGGGGATCCTTATAAAAGCCCTAAACTATTTAGAGATTTTCTAAAATCATTCGGTAGTCTTGGGGAATACCTTTATCAGCAGAGTACAGGAGGCTGGGTTACAATGCACAGAGTCACAGTGGGAAGTGAGGAAGGACAGGTACCACCAAGCTATGGAGAAGTGTGTAGTCACAGAGCACATTGGCAAAAGGGCTTCAAGGATTATCAAGGTCAAGGGACTTCCCCCTACTTCTTTTAAGATAAGAATTGAACCCTTTCATGGGCTACAGAAGGATTCAGTGAAGACGGAGAGATCAAAGATATAGGAGAGAGAAGAAATAATCAATAGTGTGATCAAAGGCAATGTTGGAGGATTGCACTTCAGAAAGAAGGGTCACCTTCCTCTAAGACTCCAGGCGTAATGAAGATTTGAGTCAGTGAATAAATCATATCAGATTTCTGAAGTGGGAAAATCTCAGGGTATGAACAAGGCAGACTTAGGTTTGAATTCTGATTCTGTCACTTTCTAACTCTCTGATCTTGAATAAATCAATTAACCTCTCTGGGCCTCAGTCTCTGCATCTGTGAAAAAGATGCAAAACAGAGATGTCATCACCCAGCTTACTGGAATGTTCCAAAGCAGAGATTCCCAAACTTACTTGATTCACAGGTACTATTCTTAGTATCTCAGTAGTTTTTCATAGGGTCCCTAGGCCAAAAGAAATACCCAACAGTTCCATTTACTGAGTATGTATTTGATAAGTTCAAGCAATTTAATAATTATGTATATCCTACACTTTTTACACATAATTTGAAAGAAAGATAACATCATAATTTTGTTCTTAAATAAATGCAATCACCTACTTACTCCTGGAAGGTGAGGGGCTGTGGACACTGTACAATTCCTCAAAACAGGGATCAGATTGAATACCGAAATCCCCATTTCCTGTTCCACGCTGATCCTTGCATGTTACTAGTTTTTTAAATTACATCCACTCACTAAAACCCAGCATCACCTGCACAGGATGGCACTGAAAGGACTGCAGCGTGATCTGATGCTGAGATGGTGAACTCCCTCGCTGTGGTAGTTCCAGGGTATTCAGCAGGTGTTAAACATCACTGGGTTTCTCTCTCAAGTGTTAAATATCTCTTCAAGCCCCTATTAAGTTTTCTGTGGCCCACCCTGGGCAACTTGGCACAATTCGGGAAGCATCATTCTGACAATTAAATGAAATACTATATGTACCATGTGCATTATATACAATTTCTTATCCATTACAAATTGGACGGACCATCCAATCCATCCAATTCACTTGAAAAGGTGAGTCATCCCATTAGAAAAAGGCAAAGGATTTGATGGGCAAATATCAGAAGAGAAAATCCTAATGCTAATAATACAAGCCTAAACTAGGGTGAGGCTCCCCTAGTTGTTAGAGAAACACAAATCAAAACAACAATGAAATAACATTTTTGTCCAACCAATGCATGAAGACTAAAGATTAATTCCAGTTAGTAGCCGACAAGGGGATAGGAAAATAAAAACTGTCTCCTATTGCCAGTGAGAATAGAAATCCCTATGGCATTTTCAGAAATGAAGCTAGAAGGATCTAATAAAATTTGAAAACTGTATACCTTTACCGCAGCAATCCCTCCTGTAGGAATCCAGCATACAGACATAAAAATACCAGCATACATGAATAGACAGTCCAGGATCCTTATTAGATAATTGTTTATCGTAACGTAAAACAGTCTGGAAACAACCTTAATGTCCATCAATAGCAGAATAATTCTTCTGCATCTAGCCTATGGAGAGTTGTTTAGTTATTAAAAGAATGAGTTTGATCTATGTGTATTGACAAAAAGGAATGTCTGTGATATATTGTTAGTGAAAAAGGCAAATATGGAGTAAATGGGCATAGTAGGATATGTTTTTGTTTTTTGGTAAAGAAATAGAATAAACAGAAGACTATGTTTATATAAGCATATGGAAAAGCCAGATAGGACAAAAGCTCTCATATTTAATTGTTGATACTTATTGCAGTATGGGGGAGGGGTGGGAGGCTGTGTACATAGAAGGGAAGATTACTGGTTTTGTCTGTCTATGTTCATATCAGGGTAGTTTGGGAGGTATTCATCCATCCACCAGTATTTACTGCCCTTCATAATTTGAACAGAAAACCAAATGAAGTACCGCCCCCTCCCCCCCAAAATACATTCAGTATGCCTAACATCGTGCGTAGCACATAAGAGGGGTTTTTATATGTCCGTGTCCTGTCTCTCGGTTTTCTCTGTATGTCTCTCCATCACTCTGTTGCATTTCTCTCTACCTAGGTATACACGCGTCTCTCATTTCCTCCCTTCTCTCTCTCCTGCTTTTGTGCCAGATGATGGGGACAAGGAGTAAGACCGAACCCCTGCCCTTGAAAAGCTTACAATCTGCTTGGCTGAAGATTAACGCATTTTCAGAGAGACAGAGAGAAAGGAAGTTGAGGGAGATGGCAGATGGACTCAATTTCAGTAAAGAACAGGGTAAGTCATCTTCTTAGGAAAGGAGGGAGCTGAGGACTTACGGGGGATGAAAGCAGCTGGGCCTTCAATGCAGAGTCAAGGGGAGATAAATGGAGGGATTATGGCTCAGCCATCTCCCTGAGTGGTTTCAAGATTCATCTTTCTGAAGGCAGGAGTCTGGCTCAAGCACCTCAGAAAGCCTCTTCAAGATCTGATTCCTTCATTTCTCAGGTCTGTATCTAAGACATACGGACAGACGGACCCCTTCCCCAACCTAATATAAATCTTTGCTATTTTAGCTGTGCTCAGAGGCCAGCTGTCCTTACCCATTCCCTCCCTGCCCTGCCTTTCCAATAAAGAGAAACAGCAGACTCTAACCAGCTGTACCATCCCGCAGCCTGACCCTCCTTCCCCACCCCTCACTCCATGCAGCATCCTCTTTTCGGTCGCCAGCAGACCAGCATTCCTGGGCCAGTTCTGCCCGTGTCTCCCTAGACAATGGTCCTCACAAGGACAGAAGAAGGGTCAGATGGCAGAGCCACTGGGCTAGTATCCCACAAGCTGTGTCCTAGTTTTCCAGGATAAGCTGTCAGGAGTTGCCTCAATGCAGTCCCCTCTTCCCTCTCCCCAAATCCCTTTTCTGAGCCTGAAGGAATGGATGTGCCAGCCTTAGGAGAAGCCTCTTGCCCGGGGAAAGCCAGGCCTGAGAAGCTGCCATCAGACCCCATTGTCTGTGTCCTGGGACCACAGCCAAGGCTTGGGCATCTTGGCTGGGGATGTGGAAGGACCCTGTTCTGATCCCATCTGTTCAGAGTGGGAGAAAGACGCCAGGGCTCCTCCCCCTTCCCTCTGCCCTCAAACCCCAAGCTCTGTGGATGAGTGGCTTTTCAGAGATGAAAAACCGGAGCCCTGTCAAACACGTCTTCTTGCTTGACAAAGATAGAATCTAAATATAGAAAGTTACAGCCGAACTCCACGGCAGAGTGAGCAGCCCCATCTGGCACACGGCTTCGGGGGTTTCCTCCCTTGCCGTGGCATCTAGCCCACGGTCCAGGACACACTAGAGGGTCAGCAAATGTTTTGTTGAACTGACCTCCTGAATCCTGCTGAACACCCCTCCCCTACCAGCAAAGAGCTGCTGTACAAACATCCCCCTGAGACCCACTGAAGCTGAACTGGACCCCTGACTTCCCACCTCCACATAGCCTTGGACCCTCTCCTATTGAGAACATCCTTACAAAAAGCCACTGCCTTCAAAGAAACTTTCCTGAAATGGGAGTGGGTGATTAATGCATACATTTTGCTTTTCCATGTGCCCGGCACTGTATATCCGCTACCTTATCCAATCCTCACAATATCAAGGATGTAATTACTCCCATTTTATAGATATGAACATTGAGGCTAAGAGGTTAACTGACTCACAAAAGGCCTTGCTGAAAACGCAAGTCTATTTCCCTACTCCAGAGAACACCATGGAATGGCAAAGGGGGATTCATGCTGCTAGACCCCCTTGGCGGCCGTGGTTTCCCCCGGATTATTCACCTCAGTAGCTCCAGAACCCTATTCGGTTTACTTAAGAATCATAGGCTCATACCTTTGGAGCCAAAAAAGAATTTCAAGACAGCACAAAGCCCAGTCTCCTATTTTCAAGAAGATAACATGGTACTCAGATGGTATATTGGATTCCTGCCATAACAGATCATACATATACTTGGTAGCTTAAAACAACAAAAATTTATTATCTCACAGGTCTAGAGACTAGAGGTCTGAAATTAAGTTGTTGGCAAGGCCATACTCCATCCAAAGGCTCTAGAAAAGAAGCTTTCCTTGCCTCTTCCTAGCTTCTGGTCGTTCCCAGAAATCCTTGGCATTCCATGGCTTGTAGCTCACTCCAGTGTCTGCCTCTGTCTTCACATGGCTGTCTTTCCTCTTTGTGTGTCAAAGTCTTTGCGTCTGAATCTTCCTCTCCTTTCTCTTATTTATAAAGACACCAGTCGTTGGATTTAAGGTCTCCCCTAATCCTGCATGACGTCATTTTAACCAGATTTTATTTGCAAAGACCCTGTTTCCAAATAAAGTCACATTCTGAGATTGGATGGACGTGAACTTTGGAGGAGCACTGTTCAACCCAGCATGGATGGTATAGCATGGTGCCTAGAAGGGTGAACTCAGGAGTCAGGTTGCCTGGGACTTTAATCCCAGATCTGCCACTTGCTCATTCTGTGACCTAGAGAAACTCTTCACCTCCCTGAATCTCAGTGTCCTCATCTGTAAAATAAGAAAAATAGGCTGGTTGGGAGAAGCCACAAAGATAATCCATGCACAGAGTTTACCCCAATGCCTGGCACACAGTAAGTGCTCATACATTAGCTCTGCTCCCTGCATTTTGGTAGTTAGGGGTGCATGTTCTGTAGTCAGGGTGTTGGGGTGAAATCCTGGATCTATCATTTTCAATTGTGGAAGGATGGACAAGTTACTTAAAATCCCCGAGCCTTAGTTTCCTCATGTATAGAACAGAGATAATAATTGTACCTATCTCATGAGTTAGACTGAGCTGCACATGAAGTTACTCAGATAAGGTATTTAAGAATATCTTGCGTGTATTGTATCACTTATATGCAGAATCTAAAAGATAATACAAACAAGTGTATATGCAAAACAGAAAGAGACTCAAGGATATAGAAAACAAACCAGTGGTGAACAAAGAAGGGAGGGAAGGGGGAGGGACAAATTGGGGTTTGGGATTAACAGATAGGAACTACTATGTATAAAATAGATAAGTAACAAGGATGTATTACATAGCATAGAGAAATATAGTCATTATCTTGTAGTAGTTTTTAATGGAATATAATCTATAAAAAATACTGAATTCTATCACCTGAAACTAATATTATACTTCATTAATAATATATATCAACTATACTTCAATAAAAATAAAATAAAAATGAAAACTTAAGAATATCTTGCATGTAACAAATTCTCAATAAATGGCAACTATTGTGATACTAATGTTCCCAGTTTGAATCTATATGGTATTATATAATCTTATCACACAGTAGGCACAGACTCAGCAGAGGGATCCTGGGATTCTGGCAGAGAAAGACCAGAGTTTTGTAGGCATCAGTGAAATGTGCTTTTCTCCAGAAGGGAGGGACCCACAGGCAGGCCTGATGTCCTGAGACCAGGCTTCTCTGTCCTCGGCAGGGGTCCAAGAGGCTGAACCCCTCTCCTCCTCTCCTTGGCGGTTGGCTCACACCCAGTGTACACACGAGGGATCTAGGAGCTGCTCTAGCTCCTGGGCTGGGCACCGCCCCCCGCAGACTCCCACCAGTCTCCAGCTGCCAGATGAAGGTGACTTAGGAGATCTGGGGTGGAGAACGGCTGGGGAGCCGGAGGCGGAGAAGCAGCATGAAGCTCATTAGTAACTGACTACTCTGGTGGAACAGACCTCTCCCGAGGGCCATAACTCTGTCCCCAGAAGAAAGAATGATGACTGGGAGGTGGCTGTGGCTCCTGCAGCCCACATACGGACGGGGCTGGGCAGTGGGAGCAAAGCTGAGTCCCTGCTTTCTCTCCAAATCCCCAGCATATCCATGGAAGTAGAAGAGCTACAGCACGGTGAGGGTAGAGGGAGGGGATGAAGGGGGTTGGTGAGTAGGGGAGTCTGAAAGGAAGCTGAAAAGCACACATCAGGGCTTCCTTTAAGTAGGCAGCAGTGCTGACAAGGTGACTGGACTATCACCATCCAGGATGTAATCTGGAGCCATGCTCCCTTGGATTTTATTGGGTTCCCACACTTGTGGGTGATCTTGGATAGCTCAGTCTCTCTGAGCATTTGCCAAATGGAAATATCTGTTGTTGAGAATTGTCATAAAGACTACATGATTTAACTTATGTCCACCTAATTTGTGCTAGCTCATCAAACTCAGCTGCCCCTCTCTGAGGACGCTGTGAGCGAGGCTTGGTTAGGTGTCCCTGCTCGATGCCCTGCCAAGCCCTTACACATCCATCCCTCTGCCACAACACGAATTCTTTCTTACTGAATTATAATTTTATGTTTACTTGTCTGTCTCCCACACTAGGCTATGAGCTCCCCGAGGACAGAGAATGTCTTGTTCATTTTGGCATTCTCAGTGTCCAGCCTGATTCTTGGCACAAGCTGAGTGAGTGGATGAATGAACAAGTCTAGTTGGGTGAAAATAAATCTAGTTAGGCAGGTTTTTAGGCAACGATCTTAACCAAAGCTCTCTGGAAGGCCCAATGGAGGGGTGTACCGGTGAAACGTTCCTGTATCTCCAAGGTAACTGGAGTAGAGGTGTGGTAAGGAAAATTTTAGTTGGGCAGAAAACGGGGAAGTGCTGCTATGTGGCAGGCATTATGCACTGCATTTTATATTAGTTGTGAAATTATTGCCAACCAGCTGTCATTGTCCTCATTGTGCACGTGAGGAAACCGAGGCTCAAGGAGATGAATGACTTTGCCTAAGATCACAAAGCCAGTAAATAGCAGAGCCATGGTGTGGAACCCCAATATGCCTGGCTACCCAGCTTATGTCCTTTTCTTCATGTCCCTCGTGATATAAATGAAGGCTGTTTGAATATGAGTATCTCCAAAAGAAAAAGGGCCAGGTTGGAGGGGAGCAGGAGTTGAATTTTCTGAATTTATTAGATTTAAATCCTGCACAGCATCTTGCCTTTTCTTTCTTATCTGTGCATTGGCTAAGAAAAGGCCAAATAAAGCATTTTGGACACCGAGGTATCAGAGGGCCCCTAGTGAATTAAACCCTGTTTGTCAGGGACAGATACTCTTCTAGTCGTGATGATAATGGAAATGACTTTGTGGTGGTAGGAGTCTCAGAAGGGCCTGGGGTTGTGAGGATGCAGAAAGCAAAAGAGGGAGAAAAATGTCCTTTTGCTTTTCTCAGAAGGAAAATATTGCCTAGATATTATAAATCAACCGAAGTTGAGGGGGGATAAATGCCTTGCTGTTGGCGGTGGGAAAATTCAAGCATTTCTCAGGTGGAAGCAACCCATTCCTTATTGAGTCTGTACTGTGCATCAGGGCATCACATGTTTTACCCCTTTTAGTTCTCACAAGGCATCCCCATTTCACAGATGAGTATGATGAATCATGGTGCTAGGATGTGGCATAAATGAGATTCTCACCCAAGTGTCTCTAGCTGCAAAGAGCATAGTGGTTAGAATCTTTACCACTGGAATAAAGCAGACATTTAGATACAGAAACTCAAAGTCCAATCTAGCATAAATACAAGTTTTGTTTTGTTTCATTTTATGCTGAATTACCCAAGTATTAATTTCAAACTCCCTATATCTCACCCCTCCCTCTCATCCTTTCTTTGGCCTAAGAACAGTACTAGCTTTAGGATCCTCCTGAGGCCAACCATCGCAAGCAACCACCCCAAGGACATAATTAAAAACATACGTAGATTTAACCACAAGGATGTTCATCACTAAACTATTTATAATATCAAAAAATAAATAAACAAAAGGGAGTTCCCCAAACACCCCAAAGTAGGCACTTAAACTAATAAAACTATGGTGCCGTCATTGTATGTGGAATTCTATGCAGCAATTAAAAATTATTTGTGTTACAATATTTAGGGACGCAAACATGATCACATATTTACAAGATCTATGTTGTTTTAAGAAGCAGGTTGTAAAACAATTTGACCATTGGCATTTTAGGTGATTTTTAATTCCTTTTTGATTATTAGGATGTTATCTATTTATATCTGTTGTTTTTGTAAAAAGGAAAAATAATGAACAGTTATTTATAAGATGCACAATAAACTTTCCAGCCTCAACTCTCCTTCAATTGTGAGAATAAAAGGGCCAGTTTACATGAACACAAAAGACAGAAAGGAACCCTAAGTCTGCAGAGAACTCTGACTAAATAATTGGCATTTTTGTTCAAGGGAAAAGGAAGCATCTGCTTTCTGTCTCCCCAAGAAGGGACATGTTTGAATGACAGCAGGCGGTCCTGGGGTTGAATACAAGGAAGAGCTGTCTTAATGCTGTAGTCATCCAAACACACCACAGACATGTACCGAGGGGATGCTGGTAATCAGCACGGACAGCCAAACCAAGAGTCACGTTGCAGTGAGAATGGCGGTACCAGCTACAGCTACAGCTATATGGCCTAAGTGCCCTATGCCGTCTACAATTCAGCTGTGATCATTAGATGACACCCGTTTAATGCACAAGGAAACTGAGGTTAAACTGGATGCTTAGCAGCAAACATGCAGAAAGTGGCAGGGCTGATGTTGGAACCCAGCTCTGACTAGTGCTAATGCCCAGTATCCACACTGTGCCGACTTCCTTGGCTTCTTCTGCCAGGAAATCATCTTCTCCCCAAACTTGCTGCAGTGCCCAGTATTAGTTTTTAATAAACTTGTTAAATTAGAATACTTTTAGATTTACAGAAAAATTGTGAAAAGAGTACGGAGTTCCCATATAACCTACACCCAGGTTGTCCTATCAGTAACATCTCACATGAGCATGTCGCAAGTAGTGAACTAATGTTAATATATTATTATTTACTAACATTTATGTATTATCAAGATTTCCTTAGCTTTTACCTAATACCCTTGTTCTGTTTCAGGCTCCCACATCACATTTATTCATCCCTGGTTTTTTATTACCTTGACAGTTTTTAAGGAGTGCTATTCAGATATTTCGTAGAAATACCTCAATTGGGATTTGTCTGAAGTTTTTCCTCATGATTGGACTGGGGTTATGGGTGTTGGGGGGGGTAGATCACAGAGGTGAGGTGTCATCACCTCCTACCAAGGGTACCTTTTATCAACATGACATCACTGATAATATTCATCTGAATCACATGGCTAAGATAGTGTTTTTTAGGTTTGTTTTTTTTTTTTTCTTTTTTCCCCTGTAACAGAGTCCTTATGTGAAGCCTACTTTTTAAGGTACAGGGGACACAAGGACAGAGTAGACAATAAAAATTACTTGGAATTCTTCTGCATGAGAGATTTATCTATACCCTCCCATTTATTTGTCTACTCAATCATTTGTCTAATTCTGTGTGGACTCATGGATATTTATTTTATACTTCAGGCTATAATCCAATATAGGTTTCCCCTACTGTCTGAAATCCCTATCAAACCCTTCATACACCAAAATGGCATAAAGTGAAGACAAATACCTTACGACACATCTTGCAAATGGATGTACAGAGTAAATGGAGATGAAGCACAGATGCTCACAGACATAGTTCAAAGCTCTGGAGACTTGATGTTGAGATGCTGAATGTGGTTCCCAAGGAAGGAGTTGGCAGTATCACTCCTGCTACTCTGAGTGCACACTGCCTCTATAATGGCTCATTGCAAAACAAAACAAAACAAACAAAAAAACAAAGCAAAAAACAAAAAAACACTGAAGGTCATCTCGCTTTTCACCTTCATTCATAAAAACAAAAGTCTTCCTCTTTGGATTTCTTTTGGTTAGCAAAAACAGGTACTAATATAGGTCTTTCATGAAAGAGAAGTAGCATATGGTGAACTTTTGCAAAGCACGGGATACCTGTACTACATAAAATTTCCTGCATTGTGCAGTTTTTTCCAGTATTGACCATTGGGAGTTCTCGCAGTTGGCTTCTGTGTCCCTTTGACGTATCTCCATTACTCTTTGTGTGTGTGTGTGTGTGTGTGTGTGTGTGTGTGTGTGTGTGTGTGTGTGTGTGTGTGTGTGTGTGGTTTATTTCTGGCACTTGTGAGATGCTCCAGTTCCACCTGGTGCACTTCCTGCCTTAGTCTTTGAATCAGACTTTTCTTCAAGAAGCCCTGGTTACTTTTACTGGAGAATGGTATTAGAAACTAAGATATGAATGCTACATATGCTTGGTACTACTAGGGTATCATTGCTTATAGAGCCCCTCAGCTGACACCACAAGGAAATATATGTGTGTGCCCTAACTCATGGATAGATACATATTATAAGTAGTTCTGTAGGTAGCCATCTGTATCTATATTAAACAAAACATGAATTCATTCTAATGTTGCCAACTCTAATCTGTGGCTACATGGATCATTCCAGCCCTTTCTAGCTTGTCTATATCCTTCCCCTCCAACAGTGAGAAATCTGACTCCTATCTGCCATCTGTAACTAATTTTTCAGTTCCAGTGTACATATGTAGTGGCTTCAGAATTGCTAACTTGTACCTCCATGGAAAACAACTTTTCAACTAGAGCACAGTGTTTATGAACTTTTTTTTTTTGCCTTTACTCTTATAACTCCACTAATTTCCAAAGCTATGTAGGTCAGCCCCCTGTCTTCCTTCAGTGAGGCTGTTTCATATATTTAAAATACAGTTACTTTGTCTTTTTTTTTTTTTAGATTCCATGTATAAATGATATTATATGATATTTTTATTTCTTTTTTTGGCTTCACTTAGAATGACAATCTCCAGCATTTTGCTGTACACTAGAAATTGACACAACATTGTAAACTGACTATACTTCAATAAATAAATAAATATAAATATAAATATACAAAATTTTTAAAAATAAAAAAGTTAGATTCTTTTCTCACATTTTGCATCCCATCCTAGGATTCTCTGAACTCCTAAATTATTTTTTTGATTTTTCACATTATTAAGGTTCACTCTGTATTGTAAAGTTCTGATTGTTTTTACAAATACCTCAGGTCATATATCCACCATATACTGTCTAAAAATACACCCTGTGTGCCCTTCTCCTGATTCAAATCCCTGGCAGCCACTTCTCTGTTTATCATTTCTGTAGATCTGCCTTGTCCAGAATATCACACAAATGGAATCATACATTCAGTAGTCTTGTTTGACTGGTTTTCTCACTTAGCAGTCTTAACCATGTCTTTGAATGGGTGAGTAGTTCATTCCCTTTTATTGCTGGATAGTGTTCCATTGTACAGATGCACCGCCCTTTGTTTACATGCACATACTGAAGGACATCTTGCCTGCTATAAATTTTTTGGCAATTTTCAAAAAAGCTACTATAAATATTCACATGCTAGTTATTGTGTGGCATAAGTTTTCAATTCAGTTGGATAAAATATCTAGCGGGAAGATTTCTGAAGCATTTGGTAAGACTGCTTACTTTTGTAGGAAACTGCCAAACTGCTGACATGGTTGTATTATTTTGCATTCCTACCAGAAATAAATGAGAGTTCTTGTTGCTCAGCATCCTTGCCAGAAATTGGTATTGTCAGCTTTCTGGACTGTAGCCGTTCTAATAGGTGTGTAGTGGTGTCTAGTTGTTTTAATTTGCATTTCCCTAATGATAAATTATGTTGAGCATCTTTTCATTTGCTTCCTTGCCATCTGTAGATCTTCCTTGGTGAGGCTTGTTCAGAGTTCTTTCCTATTTTTAAATTGGTTGGCTTGTTTTCTCATTGTTCCATTTTTCAGAGTTTTTGTATATTTTGAATACAAGTCAAGATTTGTGTTTTGTAAATATTTTCTCCCAGGCTGTGGTTTGTCTTTTCACTCTTTTAAGAATACCTTATACAGAAAAAAAGGCTTTTAATCTTAATGAAGTCCCACTTATCCATTTTTTTCTTCTATGGATCATTCTTTTACTATTGTATCTAAAAACTCATGTTCAAATCCAAGGTCATGTAGATTTTCTCTTGATTCTATAAGTATTATAATGTTACATTTAAATGTAGGTGTATGATTCATTTTGAGTGGCTTTTTTGTGGAAGGTGGACCGTCTATGCCTAGAGCTTCATGATTTTTTTTTTTTTTTACAAATGGATGTCCAATTGATCCAGCATCACTTGTTGAAAAGACTATTCTTTCTTCATTAAATTGCCTTTGCATTTTTATAAAAGATGAGTAAATTTGTGTGGGTCTGTTTTGCAGCTTTTCTTGTTCCATTGCTCTATCTGTTTATTTTCTTCCACCAATATTGCACCCACTATTGTGGGTTTATAAGACTTGAAATGAGGTGGTAGAGTCTTCGAACTTTGTCCCCCTGCAGTGTTGTGTTGGTTATTCTAGGTCTTTTGCCTTCTGTATAAACTTTGGAATAAGTTTTGCAATATCTTCATCATACTCTGCTGGAGTTTTGATTGTGATTGCATTGAATCTATAGATCAAGTTGGGAAATATTGACTTCTTAACAATACTGAATATCCCAGTCTGTGAATATGAAATACTACTCCATTTATTTAGTTAAATTATTTATTGCTTTCATAAGTGTTCTGTAGCTTTTACATACAGATATTAGAACATATTTTGTTAGACTTATGCTTCATACTTTATTTTGGGGGTGCTATTGTAAGTGGTATTTTTAATAATAAAATTCATAACTGGTATATAGAAAACCAATTAATTTTGTATATTATTCTTGTATCCTGAAGCCCTGCTATCATGACTTATTAGTTCCATGAGTTTTTTTAATCAATTCTTTGGGATTTTCCTACATGCCACTTGAGAATAAATATGGTTTTATTTCTCCCTTTCCAATCTCTATACTTTTTATGACTCTTTTCTAGAGTCTTTTCTAGACTCTTTCACTAGATGGGCCTTCCTCTGTGATGCTGAATTGAAGTGATGAGAGAGAACTTTCTTCCTTTTTCCTGATCTTAGGAGGAGAGTGCCATATCTCTCACCATAAGCATGATGTTGCTATAGGATTTTTGTAGATGTCCTGTATCAAGCTGAGGAAATTCCCCTTGATTCCTAATGTTATATGGGGTTTTTAATCATCAGTAATAATGATCCTTCATTCATTTTTGATATCAGTGTATTGTGTTTCCTCTCTTTTTTTATTGATTAGCCTAGATCATTTCAAAGAAACCACTTTATTGATCATTTCAAAGAAACCACTTTATTGATCATTATTGATCATTTCAAAGAAACCACTTTGGGTTTTATGGATTTTCTCCATTTATTTGTTTTCAATTTCATTGATTCCTGTTCTAATTTTTATTGTTCCCTTTCTTCTGCTTGCTTTAGGCTTGAATTGCTCTTCTCCAGTTTCCATCTCTCTAGTTACATTACCCATCTGTTCTCGCATGCTGTATACCTTTTCCATCAGAGCCCTAACATATTAACTATAGTTATTTTAAGTTCCCTGTCTGAAAGTTTAAACATCTGTGCCATGTCTGGGTCTATTCCGATGCTTGCTCTGTCACTTCAGATTGTGTTTTTTGTTACCTTTTGGCATGTCTTGTAATTTTTTTTGTTGTTGTTGAAAGGCAGACATGTTGTATCAAGTAACAAGGATTGTGGCAAATAGACCTTTAGTGTGAGGATTTATGGTAAACTGGCTAGGATTTGAGTATGTGTAATATTTAGTGTAGCTTTATGTTCCAGAGGCTTCAAATTCCTCTAGTGTCTTTGTTTTTGTCTCCCCTCTTGATGTCAGGCTTCCCTAAGTACCATTCTTCGAAAAGAGTCTGTATCTTTTAGTTGTTTCAGGTGTAATCCACTGTCATTATATTGTAACCCTGTGGATGTGGTGGTAAAGTACAGGGGAGAGGAGCTGTATTTGTTTCCTATTGTTGCTGTAATGAATTAACACAGACTTGGTGGCTTAGAACAACACATGCCATCTCTTACAGTTCTGGAAGTCAGAAGTCTGAAATTTGTGTCAAAGGGCTAAAGTGCAGATGCCAGCAAGGCTGGTGTCTTCTAGAGGCTCTAGGGGAGAATCTGTCTACTTGCCTTCTAACATGTGGAAGCCACATACATTTCTTGGCTGGCGACCCTTTCCTTGAATCCCCCAAACTCTTGCTTCTCTCTTCATATCTCCTACTCCCTTCTTTGACCTTCTTGCCTCCCTCCAATAAGGACCTTTCTGATTAAATTTAAGGCCCACCGGGATAGCTCAGGATAACCTTTCCATTTCAGGATCATTTAACTTAATTATATCTGTAAGTCCTTTGTACCATGTAATGTATTTGCAGGCTCTGGGGATTAGGATGTGGCTATATCTTTTGTGGGCCACTTAGCATACCACAGGAGCATTCTTGAATCTTCTCATTAAAGCTCAGTGTTTTACTGAGGCTATGTCTTAGGACTGTGATCGTCATAGTTTCCTCCCCAACTACAGTTTTATTTTTCTACCTGCCTCCTATTCCTTTCCTTGGGTGAAGCACTCTCAATTTCCTTGAATCCCAGATGCTATGAACCGTGTGCTTCTTCATTCTCACCTAACAGGAATGCTAGAAGGGCTAGAATAATAGGAATGTCCTTCCTCTCCCCAGCTGGGATAGGGGTCTCACCTGTAGTGCAGGATGTTGTGATGAAAAGGTTCTGGGAGTATTTCATAATTATTACTTATCCTTCCCCATCCACCTACCAGAAACACAGGGTTCTTCCCACATCTTCAAAATGAGAATCTGATGAGGTTCTTAAAGGTAAAGCCTATACAATTGTAGGAGGTCCCTTGAGACTGAGGTACCCAGGCATTTTTTTTGTTCTCATGCTAGTCAGTACTCAGCCATAAGCAATTCTTAAGATGATTGTTACAGTGTTCTTACCAGTGTATCTCCAGTAGCTTTTGGAGTGAGCCTAGCTGTGTTTCTGGATAAAACTCTCCATATTTCAGAGTGGCAGCATCGGTTCTCTAATGGGTCCAAGAACAGTGCTTGGTTTTCAGTTTTTCCAGCTTTTTTCATATTTTTAAAGTTGAAGTTATTAGTTCCAAGCTCTTTATGTGCTGGAGCTGAAATCCAGTATCTAGGATTTTCACCATTATTTTTACTAATGTCATGGCTTTGAGCTAAGTCATTGGTATCTCTTAAGTCACTATATCAGTCATATACCATCTGGGAATGAAAATGAAGAAACTTTCTCATATCAATTAATAGAGAGATAGTGTGCTTAGCATGCAGAAGGTCCTGGGTTCAATCCCCAGGACCTCTTTCAAAAGTAAATAAGTAAATAAACCTAGCTACCTCCCCCCATTTTTTTTTAAATAGAGATATGGAAGAGAACTTGGCCCCAACCTTCTGCTTTTCAAGTGAGAAAATTGATCATAGGTGAGGGAAAAAAGAGTTGAGTCAAAACACACAGTGAGTCCCATCTATATTGGTAATTGAGTCCAGCTTAAAATGGTCTACCTTCTGGGAATATTTAAAAGCAGATTTCAAAAGAATAATTTCCTAAAGATGAAATGTCAAACATGCCTTAATTGACTTTTTATCTCAGCACCTAGCAACACTTATGGCACAGAGCAGTTGCTCAAAAATAAAAAGTATTTTATTTTTGTTTTAAAATGAATCAATAAGATAAAGAGGTCATTTCGTGGCCTCTTACATTCAACTCTGTAGGTGATCAAGAGCTTTTCTACTATGAGCAATAAAACTACCATTAGATATTTTATCACAATTTAAAAACTTCAGAAACTACATTTAGAGATTAGACAAATCTGGTTACTGGTAAACTCATGCTAAATTAGTATTTTTCCATTTACTTTCTTTTTTCATAAAGTTACAAAAAGAAGTGCTATACTTGAAGATCTCTGTTGTACATTTGTATAAGTTAGCAACTGCTGCCTAACAAACCATCCCAAACTCAGGGGCCTAAAACACATTTTTATTGCTCTAGAGTTTTGTATTAACAGAGTGGTTCTTCTTGTCTTAGCTTGCCTTATTTGTGAATCTGCCAGCAGCTGTTTGTCAGTTAATCAATCCTGCTGACTATAAATTGCTCTTAGAAGGCCTTAGCTGGGCTCTCCTCTATAAAGAGTCTGATCTTCCAAAAGGTTAGTGAGGGTTTTTGACATGGCTAATGATTGGGTTCCCAAAGAAAGTGAGCAGAATACCCCAGAGGCCTAGATTTAGAACCACTGCACTGTCACTTCCACTATATTCTCTTAGCCAGTGTAAGACACAAGGCCACATTCCGGGGATAGGGGACCAGACTTCACCAGTTGATGAAAGAGGCAGCCAAGTTGTATTGCAAAGGGTATGGATACAGGGAAAGGTGAAGAACTGTGGCCAATTCTGCATTTACTCTGCAAGTTCCTAATCATGGAACTATTTCTCCTACATGGCCAAGATGCTATTTGGCATTACATTGTTTAGATGCTGGGTTTAGAATTGATGAAAAGGTGGAAGTGGGACCACTTCTCTGGTCAAATTATCCAAGAAATGTATTCAATAACAAACTTTCTGTAACCAAGTTGCCAATGTGCATGTCTCTGCTGCACCATACAGGGTGGGAGTGGAGGGTCTGCTAAGCAGCTCATAAGCTCCCAGGTGGATAACCACAGCCCGGGATGATGGTGTCTGGGTTGGGTGGCCTGACTTTCCAGGCACTACAGACATCACCCTGGAGCAGCAAGTTTCAAACACTAGACCCAGATCATTCCTCTGAATTTGTAACTCACAAGTGAATCTATTAATAAAGCATGCAATCTGGATGTGTGTCTAGGATTCAGAGTCTTTGCTTTCTGTTTCTGACTACCTTTGCAAACTGAGCTAATCACCAACAGGACTTCCAAATACATCGCGTCATTTAATCATAGAAACAGCCTTGAAAGCTGAACAAAGACTGTCACCCCTGTTCTGCAGACCAGATCATGGAGGTGTAACAATTTAGGTAAACTCACAGACTGGTTAATCATGGAGCCAGAGCTCTTGCTGAGATTCCCTAACTCCTAGACTAACATTTGTAGGGGGCTATATTCTTGTCAAGCACTTCCCTCTGAATTTCAGAAAATAGCCAAGTTTTGGGTTGAACACATCCCTGATGAGCCACTGTCTCAGCTACCACGTGTTGCAGCCGCCGCCACTGTGGGCTTTAAAATGCGTTTTTACGGACTGACTCATTTACTCCATTATTCCAAGTGGGCCTCAGGGAATTTTAAGGGAGAGATAAAGAGACACAAAAATAGACAACAAACCAAAATCGAGTTACATATGATGTAAAGAAAAGAATTAATTTTCGTCTCCTCCTACCCAGTAAAGATTTGAAGCCACGAAGAACCCTCATTAACCTCATGACTTATCCTTATTAATTAACAGTAATAATCATCAGAGCTGGTGGGTCAATGTTGCAAGGATTAAATTGTGAACCCAATGTTGATAATGTTGTTATTGTTTGTAATAATGATGACATGATTGATTGGATGCTGCCTTTACATTTTCACCTCTCCTTCCAAAACTCCACCGATTAATTCCCATAATACACCCTATATAATTCAGTATCTTTGCCCTTATTTTGCTTGTGGTAAATCAAGGCACATGGAGGTTAAATGCCTTTCCTCTGTACTACTGAGAGAGGTCGTTTCTGGACCTTGGTGTCTGAGCCCTGTAACCTGGAAGGCTTGGAGGAATGAAAAGAGCATGGATTTAAAAATAAGACCAACCAGGTGTGAAGCCTGGTTATGCTGCTTCCTTGTTCCATGACTTTAAGCAAGAGATCGACTCACTGAGCCTCAGTTTCCTCTTGTGTAAATAACCTGGTGGGATTATGGTAAAGAAGTTCCTGTCACTCAAGGAATTTGATTGAGTGGGAGGCATTCAGTTGATCACATTTTATTTCCCTCCCAACTCATTCCTAAGAATCTCTTCAGATATAAAAACTCAACAAAAACACCAATTCTTGAAGTTGCTAACCCCTTATTCTGCATTAATCCAGCACTCATTTACTGCACACATTTTGTTTGCAAGACACAACTTCCAACATAACAAAGAAATGTTTCTGTAAATGTGGTCTTTGTATTTAATAATAGGATCACCTGGGATAATTGCTTATGAAGTAGATTCTCAGATGCCACTAGAGATCAACTGAATCAGAATCTCTGTGGGTGGAGATCAGCAATCTATATGCTAACTAACACCTCAAGTGATTCATCTGCACCATGACATTTTAGATCTATGATAACACTTAAAAGCTGCAGTTCCTGTTTTCCAGGGTCCTGAAGATTAAAAGAGGAAAGTTATGTGTGCAGATTAATATACCAAAATATGTGAAATGATTAAGTACTCTAAGGAATGTTCAAACAAACTACTAGAAAAGTTGGGGCAGAAGAGATCACTTATTCTCCAAAGTGATCAATAAATTCTCCAAGCAAAAGGTGATACAAGTTCCCCATGAAGGTGTGATCATGATAAAGATTTAAACTTTCCTTTTTACCTTTGGCCAAAGTTAATCTTTCCAGAATCATGGGTAATTGTCTTTACCCGATGGTGCCTTTGGCAACATGGCAGCAACAAAACTCAACGCTTCTCCATTATGCAAATCTTGGGCCATTTATTTGTTAATGTCCAGAATCCTGAAATTCCAAATCCTTTTCTTTTAAACTACTGTCACACCTATTGGTTCTAAATTCAAAGGCCAAGAACTGATTTTTTGTTGCCTACACTCTGCTAGAACAATGCTTCCCTGAGGGTGTGGAAATGAATGTCCCTACTCCTGGTTCCAAGGGATGGCCACAGTATGTAAGGCAATGCAAGGTAAGATCATGTTAGTAATTCAAAATATTATCCCACTCTATTGTTTATTTATTGTTTATTAAACAATAGAGTGGGATAATATTTTCCCATTGCATCCTTTGTAAGCCTCCCTCATTTCAGTAGCTCGGACACTGTAACAACCTAAGGTGAACTCCACAATCAAATAAGAGCTAACACTTCTCATCTCCTAACCTCTAATAGGTGCTGATCTAAATGCTTCAAATATATTCCTCATTGTCTCATTAATTAATTTAAGCAGTGAGGGAATGCTCAGAATAGGTAGAGAGAGCAAGACCATAAGAACCACTGCCTCCAATTCAGAGATCTTTTAGTCCAAGGGTCCTGTCCAGAAAGTGTTCTCTTTGTGACTCTTGGCATCTTGTGATTTAAAACACCCACCAGCAGTTCTGGGATCTCCCCACCATCTTGCTGCGAATGGTATCCATCTGGTCCTTGATCATATCTTGCCTCAATAGATTAAAAATAGAGTAAAAATGCCTAAATCCTACGTATCATCTAGGAGACAAAGTAAAATGTCCTAAGAGGGTGATGACTTCTCAACAAGTGTCCCTGTTTAATACGTATTGGAAATAAAATGTGTTATAAGGCTGAAAAAATTGTTTCTGGTGAATAAAGATAAGGAGGGATAAGTATTAGCCAAAGCTGATGTTTTCCTAGATCCTTGCCAGCAAAGTGTGGACCCCAGTACCACTTCTCTAACTTTAAGTGTGTATTTTCTTACTCTGTGAACAGGCAGGAGGATAGATACACTTTCAGTCCTTGGCACACCTGCAGATATGGAACCCATATGGACCGGGTTCGACCAACTACAGATCAAAAGCCTTTGGGGAGAAATTCCAGAAAGTTCCAAAAAGCAAAACTTGAATTTGCTGCACTGACAACTATTTACACAATATTTGCCTTGTATTTACAAATATTTACATAGCATTTACATTATATTAGGTAGTATAAGTAATCTAGAGATGATTTAAAGTACATGCAAGGATGTGCATAGGTTATATGCAAACATTATGCCATTTTATATAAGAAACTTGAGCATCCACAGATTTTCTTATCTGAGGGGGGTCTCTGAACCAAGTCCCCACAGATACCAAGGGGCAACTGTAAATTTAAAAACTTGGAAATGTGATAAGAGAGGACGTTTCAAAAGGAGGGAACAATTTGGATGTACAAAGGCATCAACACTTCCAAGAGCATCAGTGTCATCATCTACCCTCTGCTGGATTTTTCTGTGTTTCGGATAATAGAGTCTTATTTATTCTACGCAGAAAACCTACAAGATAAGCATCACTCTAACCATTTTGTAAATGGTGATCCTGAATTTCAAAGAGATTGAGTTACTTCATTAAGGAAATGCAAATCAAAACCACAATGAGACACCACTTCACATCTACTAAAATGACTGTAATTAAAAAAATGATAATAATTTTTAAAAAACCCCAGAAAATGGCAAGTGTTGGCAAGGATGTGGAGAAATTGGAACCTTTGTATGTTGCTAATGGGAATGTAAAACACTACAGCTGCTGTGGAAAACAGTTGGGTGGCTCCTGAAAGAGCTAAACAGAGAATTACCATATGACCCAGCAATTCCACTTTCCAAGTGTATACTCAGAAGAATTTAACACAGGGACTTGAACAGGTACTTGTACACCAGTGTTCAATCATAGCGTTGTTGGAGGAGGTAATGAAGAGAGCATGACTGCCAGATGACCCACAAGCTGGACCCAGGCAATCCTCAGACCTCCACCTCTGTCCTTGGAATATACATTCTGCCCACAGTTCCCACAGTCAGCAGTGTTTTCAAGGATGTAACCTTGAGACAGCAAAGTGTTGTTGAGACCATCTGGATGGTATACATGACTGAATCTTTTTAAGGCCTCTGTGTAAACTTTTAAGAGTCTGGTGGACAGGAGCAGAGATCTGTATGTCTCACAGCACCCAAGACAAGCCTTGTATGTAAGTTTCCTTGCACTGCCACCTACCAACCTGGAAGGGTCTACCTCTTTCTTTGGTCTCTCTCTGCCCTCTAAGTACAAGGGCTAGTTTCAGATTTCATCTGGGAAGCTCCTGAGATTTCAAACCAACAAGCCTCTGTCACAATATTCAAATTCACAACAGTCAAAAGGTGAAAACAACTTGTGTCCATCAGCAGATGGATGGATAAACAAAATGCAGTCTATTCATTCAATGGAATATTATTCAGTCTTGAAAAAGAATGGAATTCTGACACATACTACAACATGGATGAACTCTGAAAACATAATGCTAAGTGAAATAAACCTGACACAAAAAGACAAGTATTATGTGACTTCACTTATGCAGAATAAGGCAAATTCACAGAGACTGAAAATACGTAGACTAGAGGTTACCAGGGTTTTGGAGAAGGATGGATGAGGGGTTATTATTTTATGGGTGGAGAGTTTCTGCTAGAGGTGATAGACAAGTTTGGAAATAAATAGTGTTGATGATTGCACAACACTGAATGCAATTAATGCCAATGAATCATACATTTAAAAATGGTTTAAAATGTCAAATTTCATGTTATATTGTTACTACAATTTTTTTTTAAAGGGGTCGAGTTGCTTGCGAAAGTCAAACAGTAAGTAGGTAGCAGAGGTGAAAGGCAAAGCCATATCTGATTAACTCAGATCCCTTACAAGCTAGATCATTCTACTTTTCTATACTCACAAACTGGGGAAAATTGCAGAGTGCAATGGAGACACACTCTTAACATTATTCCTTTATGTTTTGGTGGAAAAGATCTTTTTAAACTCCTGCTTTCTTGTTGCCTGCATCTAGTAACTTGGAACAAATCACCATTTTCCATCACCTTAGATCTTGTATGTAGTTTAAGAATCTTAACCCCTCACACCTCCGTCACATCAACTGTTGAAAATAACAAGGTTTGGGTTTGTTTTCATTCATATCACAGCCTTAGAGGAACAACGATATTATTCCATGTTATTACCTCTCTATTTTCTCTGTTTATCTTTTTTAAAAAAAATCTATCAGCCGTGATTCTTTGGGAAGAGATTTCAGTGATATGGTCTATGACAGAGTTAAACAGATGAGGTCATTGAAACTTCACTATCCTTTGAATTTGAGGGGGATAAAATAAGAATTATCGAGCTTTTCTGTGTGATCCTCACTTACTTTAGAATTTAGTATAAAAATAGTAGCAATTGGAAAACCTGGCCTCTGGCCTACTTTCTCCCACTGATTTCTCTGGGGAACCTTGGAAAAGTGACTGACATAAATCAGTGCTGGATAAATAATGGTTGTTGTTGTTACTGTTGTTTTTGTTGTTGTTATTATTAAGTGTCAGAGATGCCTTAGTGACTGCATCAGTACACTAAAGCAGTTTGATAATTTCCAAGGTCCCTTTCTGCATGTACTTTTCAGAATTTTAATTTTTTTATGAGAAAAGTTAGAAGAAAATCAATCTGCTAGTCTCTCTCTTCCAGCCTTCCTCTAGTTCCTCGCTGGGGAAACTTCTCTAACTTTCAAAGGTTGCTCTTGTTGTTAACCATAACTTATTGTTTTCCCACACTCCGTCAGATTTTTCTTCCCTGGTCCCATTACCCCACAGGTGAAATTGACACTTTCAAGGCTTGGTGAGTGGAGTGTGAAATAATTAAATGTGACAAGCCTATTGCTTTCAGATTGAGTCCAACTCCCAAATAGTGGGATTGATTTTCCTCCGACTTATGACAAGAAATGGGTCTGACAAGTTACCACACAGAAGGAGGCTTTTCCAAGAATTTTGAAGCAGGTGAAATTTGGGCTTACAATGAAACCGGTCCTTTGTGCTGCGATGTAGCTCACATGAGTCAGCTAGGGGACTCATCTACATAGAGCCAGACCTGTCATTTGTAACTAATTAAGGGAAGGCCAGTCTCAACTCGAGAACTGCACATTTTAGAATTCAATTCAAGTCCCTATGGGGACATGTTGATGGAAATGGGAAAAAGTATTCATCGATAACTGGAGTATAACATGCTAGTTATAACACAGCACTTAAAAATTGTTCTCTGAGGAGTCTAATCATTCTGCATACTCTAGACTACAGCTTTAACTTACTTGGCAAACTTTTCAGGTAATGCAAAGAACTTGATACTCTTAGTGGGCCCAGGAAATAATAGCATTAAGTGGAATGGCTTATACTCAGCTTCTCATGTTTCCTTGCAAGGGAACTTCCATTAGCATAATATTCTTGGCCTTCCTCTGACCCCCAGGGGAGGGGAAGTGACTTACGGATTGGTGGGTTCTACACAAAAATGGGTATGCAGATCTCAGTGTTCATCTTCGTTTGTTTTGTTTTGTGTTCTTTCAGGTCTGCCTGCTTGTAGGGAGGGTGCATTCTCAGATGCTCTTTGCCACGGGCTAAGCCTAGTTGAGTGGAGACCTGTGATTGTCCACTGCACCAGCGACTGGGAGGTGAGTTTATCATATTCAGGGATAAAGTGTAGGTAGGCCCACTTGGGCAACAGACACAAAGCCATAGGAGCTTTGGCAGTGACAATGGTGGTAGCCTGATTTTTTCTTTTGGTTCCTGTGCCTGTCTTTCAATTAATTTTAAACACAGGTGGAAAATAAGATGTCATTTATTGGAACAAACATTATATTGCACACTCATATTCAGGGCATGCGCCTAAAGTCAGCTCACTGTGTCTCTGTGTGGGCGGAGAGAGATTGAATATATGTATTTTGCACACATTTGTGTAAAGGTCACAAAATTAAAGATTAGGTGAGCCAAGTTCAAGTTGAAGCTCTAACTAACTAGGGAGGCAGCATGGATTCTGGAGCCAAATCTGCCTGGATTAGCATCCTACACCTGCCAAGTAGTAGCTTTACTAACATTGGGCACATTCTATAACTCCCCTGCACCTCCCCTCCTCCTCCGTAAATGGGGGAAGGTAGTGCCTTCTATGGGAGGCTGCGGTAAGGCTTAGATGTGGTGGTGCGTGTAAAGAACTTGGCACACTGCCGGCAGATAGTAAATGCTCGATGCACTATGCCATTAGAACGGCTATCATTTTTTGCCTTGAAAAAATGTCTTTCCCTCTGACGGTCTCTATTTCTTCATTTGTGGATTCATTATTATTATTATTATTATTAGGGACAAGACTCAGATGTTTATAAATTTTCTGCAAGTCTGATGGTCTGTGATTCTATTCTGCAGACCCTGAGAGTGAAAACTTGGTATATGTGAACTTGTATGTATGTGTGAGTGTGAGGTTTGTGTTTGTGACCCACAAATCTTGCTGCCTTTCTAAATCTCCAAAATTTTACCATTACTGGAAAATACCAACAGAGGGCATCAGGATTTAATTCTGGGTGAGTAGTTCCTAGAGGCTGAGGTTCTGGTTGTCTGACAGGTCTCTAAGCAAAGCTTTTTCCCCACAGGAACACTAAAGATTTCACCCTCCCTCTGACACTGCAGTAACCTCAGCCCCTTCCTTTCAGGCTGCGTTGGGGTGCACGCTTTGGCTTCTGTTTCTAGAGTTTCTCCCCCAGGGGTATCTGCCTTTGCCTGGGAAGAGGGATGACGGCATTTATGGAAACAGAACAGTGATTCACGACATTTGAGCTCTCTCTGCTGAGTGCCGAACTGAGGCGTGTGGGTTAGAGAGCCGGGTCTACCCAAGGGCTGTTCTTGTGTCTAAAACGACAGCAAGGAGCCTTCCAGCAGGCACACAGAATGGGACAGCCAAAGCAGAGAGGATGGCGAGGAGGGAGCCCAGTCCCTACGCCCAGTGCACTCACAACTCCCTGCAAGGTGTGTGGCAAACAGCTGGTCTGCTCTGTGCCTCAGTTTACCCTCTTGCTAGAGGTGCAGTTGCACTTCACTCTGAGAACACTTCCATATCACACTGAAGGAAAAGGCTACATTTGGAGCCAAGCGTCCTGCTATGATCTCTGTCACCACGTGTGTCTTAAGGCAAGAAACAAATTCCCAGAGCCTCATTGTCTTAATCTGCACGCTGGGAATAATCCCATCACAGCTTCGTTTTGGGATGGTGTTGAGAAGCAGTGGGGAGGATGCATGAAAAGGCATTTTGGAAAAGTGTGAAATGTCTGCATAATGGGCAGCCTATCATCAGCACCTTCAGTCCCTGCAGTGGGCTGGTGCCCGCAGAAGCGGCCGGGGTCATGTCGGTTGGGTTGTAACCATGCTCAGAGATGCTGGGTTCTGGGCGTGGTTGCCATTCAGAGCACCAGCTGTGGAGTCACATGGTCTCAGCTCACATCCCACCTCACCATTCACCTTGCAAATCACTTACAATCTGTAAAGCGGGAATAATAGTAGTAGCATCAACCCCATGTTTTGCAAGAAACGTGCCAGGTGTTGCATGTAGAGCACTTTGTACAGGTCCTGGAATTGACTGAATGCTTAATAAATTGTAGTGATCATTGTTATCATAATTATTGTTTCTTCCTGGTGAGAGGAGGCATTCCTGAAGAAGGTTCTAATGCCTCACACCTGGAGAACCTTTCCAGATGACTGTGACTCTCCAGGGCTCCCCCTTTTCCTAAACTGTCCTAGCACCTAAGGTCCATGCCAGCCACCCCCAGTCACAATTCCACCTTAGATGGCTGGGGTATCTGAATAGCAGCTTGTACAAATTCTGTCCCGACTGGGCATCCTGGGCGCTGCATGCTGAACACTGTGAACCCCTCTCCTCTCCTTCAGCACCCAAAATATTTATATTCTCATCTAAATAAATAAGAGCCTTCATTTAATTAATCTGAGCCTTCATCTGCCATGCAGGAAAAAAGGAGGACCAGAAAGGGGAAGGGACTGATCCGAGGTCATTAGTCTGCCATAATGGCAGGACATGGACAAACTACACTGCCCTAAGAGGAAGCAAATTGCATTAGTAAACGCCTAATAGGGCTTGAAGTTTGGAAAGAATGCTAGGACCCAACTGGAATATTCTTCTGTCTCCAAGTTGACCTTCCTAGGTACCACTCCAGCCCTAAGCAATTCTGCCAACACATTGAGTAAAGTGCTTTAAAGGTAATGCATCCCTGTATCCCTGAAAGAAGGAGTGTAGGAGGGAGAGAAGAAAAGAAGGATGGGTTGAGGAAGGAAAGAAGGAGAAAAGGAAGGAAAGGAAGGAAAAGAAGGAGAGTAGGAGGGAGGGAGGGAGGAAGGAAGGAAGGACAGACTTATTAAACTCTCCCGTAACAGGCACTGTGCTTGGCACCTAACAATACATTATTCTGTTTAATCATTGACATCCCTGATTTACAGACAAAGAAATTACTGCTTAGAGAGGCTACGTGTGCTAGGATTCTTATCCAAGCCTGCCTAACTACAAAATCTGTGGGACTTTCCAAATAATGCGACCTCAAGCAAAGGTGCACACACTTTCATGGACGTGGATTTGTCAAACCCTGACTTTAGACTGTAGATTTACAGACAGTCTCCTTGGCTTCCATTTGAGACATTCCTGGTTTTCTTCATTTGTTCAGCCATTTATTCACTCCTTCTATCATCATTCGTTCAGCTGTTTAATGAACACGTGTTGCATACCTATTACCATAGACGATGTGTAAGCCTCAGTGCCTTTTCTTTCCACCCAGTCTCAGTGTGGTGGATTGGGCTGTTCTGTGCTTGCAAATATGTGAACATACAGGCATGCTCATAGAAACACAAGCACCTGCTTTCATATGCAGATGTGCAGATTCATCCAGGGCCACACAGTCACACTGGTTGGCTCTATGCATTTGGTCTCTTTCCAGAGAGAAGCTCAGGGAATTTGAGATTGCAGATGCCCTGGGGCCAGGCCTGGGGCCACTGCCCCTGGACATGCTCCATGTCTTTGCTGCCCTGTCCCTGGGCTGTGGAATGGGCCTACTCTCTCAGATGTTCCCCGCCAGAGGGACTTTGATGGCAGGTCAGGCTGGCTGTGGGGTCTGTTTAGGTCTTTGTAGGCCGACCTGGTGGGAGAGGAACATTCAGAGAACCAAAGGAGATCTAGGTCATAGCACTGTACAGACACATACGGGAGCATAAGCTCGTGGTCCAGGAAATGGTCACCTCTAGCGGGGAACAAAAGAAAGAATGGCAAGTAGTCTCGAATCTCACACACACACAAAAAAAAAAAAATGTAAAAGAGAAAAGAAACAGCCACAACAATGAACATAATGATCAAAATTATTTATCCTACTAGATTATAATAATTTATTTGTCTGCTTCCACTAGTTAGTAAGAGCAGACATTTAGTTTGCCACGCACTGAGCTAAGAACTTTACGCTTAAATCTTACAACGGTGCTATGAGTCTGTTAATGTCTGTTTTCTAAATACGAGAAACTGGAGCTTGAGAAGGCTCCGTGACTCTCCGTAAGCCACAAGCAAGCACCGAGCAGAGTTCAGGCTTTCGCTACTTTCTTATCCTACTTACCTTCTCCCACTCTATGCTTCATCTGTGAGATGGGACTGTCATTCTGTTGAATTGGATCAGAGATTCCTCTACCTGCCTAACCATCAATACTTCTCAAGGTGCTATTGAAAACTGCAATACCCAGGCCTCTGGAGTCTTAAGGGAGCCTCACAATGCGTGTTTTACACCATACCCTGGATAATTGTGAGGACCAGCTAAGTCCTCATTTAAGGGGACTCCAGAAGGCATGACCAGGTTCAAGGCTGCATACTTCTCATGTCCTTTAACCTCCCAGCTAGGAGGTAAGAAAAGGGGGATGGGCCCCACGTGGAGATAGCTGAAAGAGGGCCTGGAGCCAGTCTCCCCTCTCCCCGCTGAGCCTGCCCATAAATCTCAGCTTTTTGGGACTGGAGCCAAAACAGATTAGAAGCATTTTCCCCTCCGAGCATCTAATGTCTGGGTACGTCAGGTGAGCGGTGCAGCAAGGCTGCACAGGCTGTGCCGGCTTTGGGTGGCAGCGGCTTGCCCAGACTCATAAGACACTTGCAGACTCTCCGTGCAAAGGTCATCTTCTCTGACCACTGGTGTTTGGCCCATGTAGAGAATCAGTTGTTGGTACCCCCTTCTTCCTCCCACATCACTTGGGCCAGACTTATCTCCCTAGGTTATCCTCCCAAAGCAAGATGAGCATCTGGGATGAGCTGAGAGATCTGGGATTTAATCACAGCTCTGCCATTCACTGTGTCTTCCAGACAAGGGTCTTTTCTTTCCTCACTCCTGGATCCTCATATGACTTCTAGAACTTCAAAAGGGGTAAGGAAATGAATACTTGTTTACTCAGCTGAGATATAAACACAAGTCACTATAACCTAGAGTTTAAGGGCAGAGGCTCTAAAATTCACATCTTGAGGTCACACCTTCTCTCTGCCACTGACTGGCTGTGCAGCCTTAGGCTAGTCACTTTACCTCTCTGGTCCTTCCTTTCACCGTCTGACAATTGGGGATAGTAGTAGTGCCTATGTTATAAAGCTGTTGGAAGGACTAGACGGATCATGTACATAAAGTGCCTGCCATTGAGCAAATAGTAACTGTTATTGTTATTAGTATTATTAAATGAGCATGTAAACAGATAACTATACTCTAATGCCATAAATGTTTGAATAGAAACAGCAGGGGTCTCTGAGGTCCTAATAAGTGATCCAAACCAAGCCCAGGGTCAGAAAAAATTCTCTGGCAGGGATCGTAGACTCAAGGTGATGTAAAGAATGAGCCATGGCTTTCCATGTCCCACTAGTTTTCTTTCCACTCCTGGCACGTGCCCAGAACTGCCACCTCAAGGTCACTGTACTTCTGTGTCCCTCTGCCGACCCTCCACTCATCACCAGGGAAGCCCTGCTCATTCTCCCTCCCACCTGACATGCCCCGCTGAAGCCTGTTTCTGCCCTCCACTCCCGTCCCTGGTTTCCCTATTCCCTATCCATGAACTTGCACTCCCCTCTTGAATCCAGCAGAAGCCCCTGATGTTGAGCTCATTTGGTAATAAGCTTGTCGATTTCTTTAGATCCAAGTGCCACTGTTTTATTTCTGGCTGTTCTGGGCAGCTGTCCACTCCCATTTGGACCCCAAGCCACTCTCTCAGGACACCCTGGTGCCCACAGATGTGTGCTCTGGGGACAAGGCCTCCTGGGTGAAAGCACAGCTGACAAGGGTCCTCCTGAGTCACAGGATGGTAACAGGCACTTGGAAAAAGAAATCTTCATTTGTATACTTATTTATCAGTAAATATTTATTTCACCAGGATTGGGATTACGAAGAAGACATACCAGCCCCAGCCATCAGGGAATGGATGGGACAGATAGAAGGACAGGTGGCCAGGTAGAAGAACTCACGACAGGGAGTGAAGGGGAAGTTTGTCGGGGCATAGAGGAGGGGGTGCCACCTCGTTCAGGGTCTTTAGTTGAAAACAACTCTTTCAGGTGATCTAAGCAGAAAAGGAATTGAGGAAAGGAACTGATTAATGGTGGTTCGTAGAGAGCCAGGCTTGTGCACCACACAGCACCCAACCTGTACTGTGTGACTGGGCCAGCAAATCCCACCCTGCTGGCCTCTGACCAAACATGACCCTACATCTGCTGGTCACCAGAACTGCCCTTTCCTGTGGCCTGAACAACCAGAAGCTTCTCTGTCAGGAAAGAGATTCTGTGCATGTCTCCTTTCTCACATTCCCGACTTTCTAATCAAGGTTTCACTTGGGTGTGCCAGACTGGTCAGGCTGGAACTGTAACCAATCAAATTGGAATAAGGCAGGGCATTGCCCAACCAGTGTGTGTGTGTGTGTGTGTGTGTGTGTGTGTGTATCTTCAAAAGCTGCTGAGTAGCAGAAAAAGCAAGACAAGGATCCATTACACATTCCCACAGGAGAACTAGGGGGATGGACTGTGAAAGGGAACACAACTAGCTTATCAGAGGTGTTGAAATCTCAGCTGAGCTCTGAAACAAGGAACGAAGTTAGCCAGGTAAATGCATGTCCAGGGAGTGTTCAAGACAGACAGAGTAGCAGGTACATAAGCTTGGGGATGGGAAATGGCAATAGTTCAGTGTATCTGGAAGAGATTTTGAAGAAGGAATGGTCAAAGTGGAGGCTGAAGAGGTGAGCAGGGCCAGGGTCCTAAAATCTTAAATTTCTTGGGCTGAGAAGCAAGAAGAAAAACACAAGGCAGCCAATGTACTCCAGAGAGACCAGAAGAAAGAAAATGGTTACACATTCCAAGACCATCTCTGTAAGTGTCTCTGATGTTTCATTTCTTCTTTTATTGAAGGCGCATCATTGAAGCTCACTTAAAAACTCTCTGTAAGTAGAAATCCCTTACCATTATGGAGAATTTCTTCCATAAAATCACGCAGGCGTGGGCTGTTTATGGAAGCATAAAACATTCCTTGCAGGAGACATCATTTAGTGTTCGTGATGGAAATACCATCAGTGTCCCTTTGGAAATTAGCACAAGAGCTGCCTCTGGTCTGCAGGGTTCACCCGGCATCTCTTGACCTGTGCAAGGCAGAGTTCACACCCCACCTCCTTCATACAGACTTCCTCGGCTGCACCCATCCTTTCTAATCTGACTTCTTCTGACCTTGAGTTCCTCATGAACCTCATGTTCTCAGGTGCATATGTCCTATCTGTCATTATACCCTCTAGCAATGAAGAGCAAAAGGAACTCTCACCACTTTTCACATGGCATGATTCCTTTTTGTGAGTTCTCTCCAGAGGAGGAAGCTGGAACATAATCTAGGTATTTAGATTTACTAAAAGCTCCCAACCAGAGCTCCTCTGCACACAGTGGGCTCAGTCTCAAGGACAGATTAATATCTGAGCCAATTCAGGGCCCCTGGAGGAAGTGTTCTTTCCCCGAATACAACAAGCAATGCAGGGATGTGACATTGCTTCTGCTTGTCAGCTATCCATCATGGCAAGTCAAGGGATTCAGACAGGGAAGATCATTGTTCCAATGCTGTGCAAATCTCTTCTGTTCTTGAACCTGGGCTTTTTAGAAATGAGTAAATAGGCACCTACACAAGACATAGTTTTCTTAGTTATGTCTCTATCTGATATAAGAGATTGCATTATCTCTTTAAATCACAACAGAACTATGTGCAAATCACTTTCTCTAAGCTATTTATGTGCCTTTAGAGTGAAGAGCTGGCAAAGAAAGTGTATTTCCTCCATGAAACGCTGCCTCTTAAGAGGTCAGAGTCTTGAGCCCTTTCTTCTAGGTAAATATCCCAACATCTGGAAAGGTGGTTTTCTAATGACTTTTGAAGGCACTTCTGCTTCAGGACCCTTTGGAGTGCATCGTATATTGGTTGAAATCAAAGGGTCTGAAATGTCATAGAGACCTAGCAATTCAGAATTGGCTTCAAGTACCCCAAGAAGAGGCACTAAGAAGCCACTAGGAGTCAAAGCTACTTTCTCATTTTTGTTTTATTTTATTTCTCTTCTCTGCTTCTCTCTTGCCTCTTATCTTCCTTCCTCAGTCACAGCATCCTCTGGCTTCTGCTTGTCCCTGGCTCATAGTGGCTGATAACCCCCCAACTCTCTATTCCTTTTTCAAAAGCAGCACCCAGCAGTTACTGATTGAGCTGAGCTGTGCTCATTCATTAAGGTTATAGAAAGTTAGCTTCTCCAAGATGGGATTTGGGCAGAGCAATATTAGTCATCATCTATTGCTGCATAACAAATTGCCCCAGAACTTTGTGACTCAAAATAATAATTTTAAGCTTGAAGAATAATGAAACAAATATTTATTATCTCACAGTTTCTATGGATCAAGAGTTTAGTAGCAGCTTAGCTTAAGTTATATCTCAAAATCTCCCTTGTGGTAGGGCTATAGTCACCTGAAGGCTTAACTGGGGCTGGAGGATGCACATCCAAGGAGGCTCACTCACATGCCTGAAAGCTGATGCTGGCTTTTTCTAGGAGACCTCAGTTCCTCCCACTATGGGCCTTTTCATGAGCTTCTTGAGTATCTTTATGATATGACAGCTGTCTTTCCCCTGAGTAAGCAATTCAAGAAAGACTATGCAGAAGCCACAATATCTTTGATGACCTAGCCTGAGAAGTAGCACACTGTCATTTCTGTAATATCTTACTGGTTACACAGGTCAGCCCTGTTCATGGTGGGAGGGGACTGTGTAATGGCATGAATACCAAGTGGTAAGTATCATCGGGGACCACCTTGAATGCTGGCTACTGCAAGAGCCAGCACTAGAACAGGTTTCTAGGGACAAAGATGCAACATCTTCATTGAGTGGTTCATGCTGGTGTGTTTCCCCTGGGTGATCAAGAAGCTCTCTTTTAGATGCAACTGGATTTTTTTTTTATTTTTTGCTTTAAATTCAGAATTAAAACCAACTCTTTTGTGCCTTAGAGTGAGAGATGCTGTACAGCTGGTTAACTACATATTCATGATTTGTAGGACACCATTCACCCAAGAGATCTGTTCTCATTTCCCTGGAAATGTGTTGCATGAGCCCCTGCAGAGAGCTGTGCCTAGCTTAGTGTGAAGCTTTGAAGAGTGGGTGCCCATATGAATTAATTGGTGACAATGATTGATAGGTTGCTGAGTGGAGGAAATGCTCTTAAAAGAAGGTAGAGGAGCAGCAAGGGAACTCATCACTTCTTTGTGGGAAATCTGAACATTCAGTAGCTTTAACATCTACAACGCTGGCCTCTTTCTCAGAATCCAGAGTTGGCAGGAAAAACAAAGAGCTAAGTAGAAAATAATAAAAGAAAATTGTATGTGCTCTGTGCCAAAAAGGAATGATTCTAGGAAAAAGGTTAAATTCTGAAGCCTGGGCTGACAAACTAAGGTGTGTTTCAAACTCCTTATAAGCGCAGAGAAATATTCTGTGGCAAGACCAGAAGTTGGGAGATTTGGGTCCTAATCTTCAAATCAGGTGCAGTGCCTTTGGATTCTCCAGTAGAAGGTAGACCAGGACTAAAAGCTTAATTTTACATTTTGCTTTCATTGTACAGAATGTCATTGACAAAGAACATTGCCATTTGATAACAATGCAAAATTGAATGAAAATTGCCATCTCTCTGAACCTCTGTGTCTTCATCTGTTAAAAAAAAAAAAAAGGAACAACAATAGTAGTAGTAACCACCTTGCCTACTTCTTGCTGTTTCAAGTATCAAATGCTGGAAAACAGTTACAGATTTGAAAAAGTCCAGGGAAGCTCCTTACTGGCCCAGTAAGGATTGTGGACCCTTGTGATGCTTGTTGTTTAAAAGGCAGCTGCTCCTATTTCACACATATGAGTAGTGTAGGGAGAAGGAGCTGGCCCAAGTTCCAGATGCAGAAATCAATAGAGTTATCCAGCACAATGGCCTCAGTGACAACAATAATAATCATCACTTTCACACTGGGCTTCATGGACATAATTTGGAGCGAATATTGGACTAGTCTTTCTTCAGATCCAAGTGTGTGAAAAATAAAGCTCGGACTCTGTGGGCATGTGCTCTCCTCTCTAAGGAACAGGGATTTGCAGGATGCAGCCCTGCAGACAGACAATGAAGAAGAAAGCAGGTACAGGTGATAATGGAAAGAAGTAAGGAAGAGAGACAAGGAGAATCCTGATGCTGTTTCAGTCCCTGGTTCCCATTGTTTCTGACGTCCAGCAGCATTCCTGCCCTTGGCTTCCCAAGAGCCATCGCCTCCCCCCTTATTATAAATTTCCCCCTTTGCGTATGTTTAGTATGGGTCCGATTTCTCTTATTCAGAATCAAAATAGCTCTAACTAATATTATTCCTGCAAAGGAATGATTTGTGTCAATTTATGATTCCAGTAGAATTGTATTGGTGTTCTTGCAGCAAAAGGCTGTGAGAGACACAGGAGCATGATGACAGAGAGTGTGGACCCAGGATCCATACCGCTTGGGGTCAAGTCTCTGGCAAATACCTTAACCTCTCTGTGACTCAGTATCTATATCTAGCAAATGCTGAGAATAATAATAGTACCTACCTTAAATGATTGTTGTGAGGACTGAATGAGTTCTTGCATGATCAAGGTCACTTATCATTGCTTCATCTTATGGGGAAAAAAGTCCCCAAGTTCCCAGCCTAGGCTCCAATGTGGGCTTTAAAAAATTCTATTTATCATTATACACATACAGGGTGAAAACAAATGCCTTTTGAATGTTAAAAGGAGCCATTGTTCCCTGTGATAACAGGAGGGCTTCAAAGTAATCAAAATTTCATGTTGAAATTGGCTACCAATGCCACATGGAAGATAGCTGAGATCCCAAGCTTCAGATGGGGAGCCCTGAGTGAAAACGTATGTCAGGCTCAAAAATCCTGGAAATAGGGATTGATCATTGAGATTCTGGTTGAAGCAGAGTGAACAAAGATGCTCTAATTAAATTCTGCATAGGAGCTAATTAACCCATTTATGTGTTTTCTTCCTTTGTGCAGTAGGGGAAGCAAATAACAGCATTCATATATTTGCAACCCATCAGTATGTTGTATGTGATTTTTTTCCCCCTGAGTACTGTGGGAGGAGCAAGATGCCCTCCACAGGATCTCCAAGCTATAATTCATCTATCCCAGCCATCCGCTTGGTTTTGACATTAGCTCTGGGAAGCACATGCAGGCTTTGCTCTTTGGGCAGATCACAGAAGTCATCTTGTAGGGCTAGTACCAGGAATCAGATCTGTCTGCTGACACAGGATCCTTTAGACCATCCTGGAGCTGATTGCTGGAGTCACCTTGAGGACAGGGCCTCAGGGCCGATGTCCAATGTGGGCAGCTCTCCTGACCGCTCAGCGTTCCGAGAGGCTCTCCCTGCTATCTTGCTGTCGTGCTAAATGATTGACAGGCAGGGTGAGTATTTCAGGATGCAGTCCTCCCGCCCACTCCAGCCATGTGGCAAAGGTATTTGCTTCCTTGGGAAGGAAGTGATTTATCTGTGGGAGAACACTGTTTGGCAAAGTTTGCGTAGGAACAGCCTCTGTCTCTGCAAGCATGTGTGTGTGCGTGCGTGCATAAAGAGAGTGAAAGATAAAGACAACGTGAATGCCATAAAAAGGCACTTCTTTATACGAATGCTTGAAAACATACGATGCAGAAAGACTTCAGACCACAGAAATGAATTTCACAGCTATACTTTCTTCTTAGCTATACTGATTCAACACAGCTATACTTCTTTCTTCTTCAGAATTAGGAGCCTACATTATCACTGGCTTTAGTATGAAAAGCTTCACAGAGAGGAGACAGTCTTAGAGGGAAACAGGTGGGAAAAGAGATGAAAAAGGGAAAATAAATCTCGGTGGGAGGGGTCTGGGCAAAGGAACAAAGAGACTGCGTTTGCTCCAAGTTTGAGTTGAAAAGGTCACTATACGGTGATGTAACTAGTTACAGTTACATGGTTGCATATGTATATGTGCTTTGTCCTTAGCCAGATTACCCAAATATTAACCTTCTGGTAATTTGGCCTAAAGTATAAATTCAGAGAAGAAACAGTTCCCCTGGAGGATTTTGATTCTTATTGATTTACTTCAGTTGATTTCATTATAAGCTAGGTGTATCACCAAATGCTTTTACTTTTAGATGAATATTAGTTCATGTTATTACCAATTATTCATTTGTTTCTAAAATTTACCATTACACAAGGACCTACTGTATAGCAGAGAGATCTATATAAAAAATACAGATAAATAATTCAGCATCACACATATGACTAAAACACAAGAGCCCAGTTTTCATAATAGAAGAAATTGATTTCTTTGGTCAATCAGGAAGATATAACAATTAACAATCATTCACATATCAAAGGATCATATTTTAAGACTTTATGAAACATTGCACAGGAGGTTGAATTAATGGCAGTTGTGCTAAACACTTTTGAACATATTTTCTCACAAACTAGAGCTCACCTACACTGAATTGGAAGGGTTTGATTATTTGGCTGTGATGACACCTGGGTCCCATCCATAGTTGCATAACAGTAGCTGTGTGGCCTTGGACAAGTCAAACTGCATCTGCAATGTCTTCCTCACCTCTCTCATATTATTGCCATGCAGAAGACATGAGGTTCTGGCTGTAGAAATTCTTTGAAAAGTTAAGCCTCTGAATGAAATGCCATTTTTTAAGTATGTATGGATAGCACACACATACACTATTCATGATCATGAATACACAATGTACGCCATGTCGAATACCCTGTAGGTGTTTTGTGCTTTGAATGCGTGTGCCTGGAGATCCTAGCCTGTAACAGCAGATAATAGGTGTCCTCTGTGGGATGTAACCTAGGTGACACTCTGCACATTAAGCCGCACCTGTGCTCTGACAGAGACAGTGGTGGGGAGAGAAGTCTTTGGAAGATCAACATATGCCAAAGCAGGGAGAACAATGCTGTGCAGTGGCAGCATCAAGCCTGTCCATGCCTCAAAGCCAAGAGGAAATATCATTTTATCCACGGACCTTTCCAGCACTCCTCTCTCCCCATGAAAAAATTAACTTCTCCCGGATCTGTGTACTTGATTCACTTTATTGGGGTAACTCTGATCTTTAAGCACTCATGCCAACCCTGACAACATTCAGCTTGCACCAAATAAATAGGATTCTCTGTCCTCTATGAGGTTGCAGATTTGGTTCAGAAACTGACCCTGACCCTGAACCATTCCTCAGATTAGATTCCACCCCATTTCTTTTCTCCTGGCTTCCAACTCAAGCCAAGTCAATAGTTAGCAAGCACCTGGCATTTGCTGGGATTGTGCTAAGTTTTGGGATAAAGCAATGGGCAACAATTCATGTCCTTGCCTTCGTGGGGTTCATCATCTAATGGAAAATGAAAGAGATAAGCAATTCCCATCTTCAGACTGAGGAATCCATGGAGAAATTTCCAGAAAAGGTGATGTCCAATCTGAGACCTGCAGGCTGAGAAGGTGTTAATGAGTAGCACAATTGGGAGGCAAGAGAGAACCTGTTGCATTTAAGCAACGGGAATACATTTAGTCTGGACTGAATGTCTGTGTTCTCCCAAAATGCATATGTTGAAGCCCCCAATCCCCACTGTGACGGTACTTGGAAGTGGGGCCTTTGGAAGGTGATTGGGTTTGGATGAGGTCTTGTGAGTGGAGCCCTCGTGAGGAGATTGGTGCTCTAAAAAAGGGATAAACAGACACAGCTGATCTCTCTCCACCATGTGAAGACATAGCTGAAAGCAGCCATTGGCCAACGGAGAAGAGAGCTCTCACCAGACATGGAATCTACTGGCACCTTGGTCTTGGACCTCCTACCCTCAGAACTGTGAGAACGAAATCTTTGTTATTTCAGTCCCCCAGTCTACGGTATTTTATTGTAGCAGCCCACACTGACTAAACCAAGACTGATTTCCCCTGGTCTTGTAAATGGAAACCAATCTGTCTCTAGTCTTCTTTCACGTATAATTGTATCACAGGTCTCTGATTTCATTTTATTTTGCCTATCAGACTGCCAAGGCACAGATGATCTTGTATTTCCTCCCAAGTACTTGGGACAGTACCTAGCAATATGTTTTCCTATAACACATTTCTATTGTGTTGCTTTTTGGTTTAAAACCCTTCAGCAATTCTGCATTCAATTTCAGACAAAACTCTGTTGCTGAGCACAGCTCACAAGTTCCAGCCCGTTGGCCTGCCACCCTCGCCTCTGCCCCTGTCTCCTCCTCACGCTGTCCTCCGGTCGCATTGACCATTCATGTTCTCAGGGGCTGCTTGCTCTCCTGCTTTTGAGCTCTCACACATGCTGCTCCCCCTGCTTGCCCTGCCCACCCCCTTCCCTCTTACTCATCTCGAAAGTCAGCTTATCTGCCACTTCTGCAGAGAGGCTTTCCCTGACACTCGATTCCTTGCTCCTGCTAGAGCATGGTGCTTAGTATGCTTTATTCAAAGTGCTTGTTGGAATGTTTGCTCTCCCAGGGTCGCAGCCTCAGCACGCTTGCTATTCTGGACGGGGAATTCTGTGGTGGGGGCTGTCCTGTGCACGGGAGGATGCCAGGCAGCCTGCCGTCAGTCTCACTCCCTTCCATTATGACAACCAAGAATGTCTCCAGACAATGCCCAAGGTTCCCTGGGAACAGAAGCACCTTCATTTGAGAACCACTGTGCCAGACTCCTCAGAAGGCAGAGACTATGTCTTAAGCACAACTCTGGCAGGTAGTAGTAGATTTAGAAGCCCACTAATCATATGCTGCATGATACATGACTCAAAGCTTCTACTATTGACTCCTACCAAACGAAGGGCGCTGGGAAGAAAGCTGTGTCAGGAGCGTGAGTAGCCCAGAGCCCTGCGTTTCTCTTTAATGAATAAGTGGGCTCTGCACAAACGTGGCTGTCTCCCCACTTTGGAACCGGTCCCTTCTCCACCTGTTATATCTGTCCTGGTAGGCAACAGGTCATCTGGTGATCTGCTCCCCTCCCACACACACCTCTTTGGGCTGCCCTGTCCACCCATCTCCCCTTGACGGAACAGAAAAAAAAAGTTCCAGCTCCCTGAGCTTCCTGCATCAAAGATGTTTAAGCTTTTAATGTGAATCTTGATTAATTAACAAGGGCGCTGGACTTACATGCATTTCAGGTTGCTTTTATCTCTGGAAGCAAAGACGCCTTTTGGCAGATACTTTCTGTTCACTGTCTAGTTCAGCATTTCAAAGGGCATGCTTTGATGGGCTGAGCGGGTTACCATTTTCTGTGTGTGAAGGGCAATGACTAGTAATTAAAGTTCAGACCCCTTTATGTCAACTCAAGGGAAAAAAAAATCAAATTCAATCTCAGCTTCGTCCAAAACTGACTTGTGTCCAAGCTGGAGGGCTCTCCCTGGTGTTAGACGGCAGAAGCAAGAAGGGAGGAGGGCATGTGATGTGGTAGCAGCTACATCCCTCTGGCTTTCAATTTTAAAAAGCTAACATTTTTTGAGCACCTACTATGTGCTGTATCAGCTCTCCCACAAACTGTGAAAAATTATTTCATTTATAGATTGAAGAAAATGCATTTTTGAGATGTTAAGTAATTTGTCCAAAATATAACAAGTGGGCCAGCCATGTTTAGAATATGGTGGGTCTGACTATAGTCTTACTCCTAAACTTGCATTCCCTCCCCACCCCTTTGTCTTCCCCCATTTTCTACAGCTACCAGAATGGAACCAAAAAAAGGGCTTATTTTATCTTTGTATGCAAATAATTTATTCATTCCATCAACGAAAATCTCATCCACTCAAAACTCCTATAGCATTCTATGGGAGCCCCCATCACAAATTTTTGATAAGAATGCTTTGTCCATCTTCCCATCTAAAGTATAAATTCTTAGCAAACAGGGACCTTGGCTTTCTTATTGAATTCTGTATCCTTAGTTTTTCACGCAGGGACTGGCACAGAGTAGGTTCAAAAAAAATAATGGTTGAATTGACTATTTACTGAGTACCCACTATGATGGAATTGCTGGTTGCTTCCAACACCTATCCTTCCCTTCTTCCTTAATAACATAATTCTCATTTTTACCTGGAAGATCATACCTCCAACTAAATGACTGAAAAGACATCCTCAGCTCCTTTGCAGTTAGGAATGACTGTATAACAAAATCTTGTCTGTGAGATATAAGTAGAGGTGTTGTGCTGCACTTTCCATGAAGTTTTCTCTTACTCTCTGCTACTACTGAGATCACATGTGTGATGGCTGGAACTTAAGCAGCCATTTTGGAATAGGAAGATCAGAGCCACACCTTAGGGATTAAGAAGCAAAAAATCTGGGTCTCTGATGACCAAAGAACTGCTAGAACAGTTTTGCACTATTCTAGGCTTGCTTTATGAGAGAGGTAGATTTTTATCTTATTAAATTCACTGTTTTTGTTGTTGTTGTTACTCTGCACTGAACCTAATCCCAACTGATATAACTACTAAGTACAGAGCACTGTTCTAGGGATCATGAGGCATGCTGACATTCCTATCCCATGCCTGTTGGAGTTCACAGCCTGTAGGAGAGCTTTGATGCATCCATATCTGATGATTATTTGATACGCTGCACTCCAGTCATATTAATTTTCTTTTCAGTCCCCAAATGGTAATCACCACAAGAGAAGAAAAGATAAAATGCTCAGTGGGATATGAATTGGGAGATGCCACTTACAGTGGGAGGAACCATGAAAATTTTCATGGAGGAGACACCCCTTGAATTTGGTCTTGAATATTCATGAGAGTCAGGATCTGCAGAGAATGGGAAAATGTTGAACATCCCAGGAACAGGAAATACAGGACATGTCTGGGAGAAGGCCAGAGATTCTGTCACATAAAGTGCATGAAGCAAGCATATTGTGTAATATTTATGAGCATGGAGTCTGGAACTAGATGTCTTGGGTTTGAATTCCAGCTTGCTGTTTGCTAGCCATGTGAGCTTGACTGAGCCATTCAGCTGCCATGAACCTCATCTTTTTCATCTGTAAAATGAGGATAGTAACCCCTATCTTCTCAAGTTGTCAGAATTAAGTAAGTTTATATGTATAGAGGGCTCAGAACACTGGCCATCTCAAATAAGCAAGCCCTAAATGTTAGCACTTCCATCTCAAAAAACCTAGAAGAGTTAGTTGAAAAACAGCACACAGAGACACAGATGCCAACTTAAGACCATTATTATGAAGATAACAAAAGCTGCTGAAGGTTTGTAAGCAAAATTGTGAGTGACATGAAAGCTATTTTTTGGGAAGCCTTCACGTGTCGACATTTACCATCTTATTATGCTCTCTCTCCCATTGCCACCCCGTCAGCCCACTGACCTGGGTGCCACCTGGTCCCAGGGCACCTCATCCTTCAGCAGCTCCCCGAGGCCCTTCTCCTGTCTCTGGGGATCTCTGCTTGATGACTTGCTGACTTAGGCAAACCTGGCTGCTTCTCAGAGCCCCAGAGAAGGAAGCCCTCTGGCTCACAGCTCCTGGGCCACCTTGCTCCCTTGGGATTTGCTAAAGCATGTGATTCCTGTCTCCCTCCTCCACTTTCTCTGCCCCAACCCCTTCAGGGATGGTGTTATCAATGCAGACATTCTGACTCTTAGCAGTGAAATATAGGCCAATGATTACATCATAGCTGGATAATATGAGCCTTTTTTTTCCCTCCTTGGGGACAGTGGGAACCATGCCACCTTTGCAGAGAAGGTTGACTGTACTATATGCTATGGACTGAATTGTGTCTCCCTAAAATTTATGTATTGAAGCCCTAACCCCCAATATGATGGTATTTGAAGATAGGGCCTTTAACATGTAATTGAGGTTGAAATGATGTCTTGAAGATCAGGCCCTAATTCAATAGGAATGATGGCCTTATAAGAAGAGAAAGACATTTTCCTTCCTTCCTTCCTCTCTCCCTCCCTCCCTACCTCCCTACCTTCCTTCCTTTCTCCTTCTTTCTCTCTCTCTCCCCCCACCTCTTGTTCTCTCTCCGCCTGGCTGCATGCATACACATCAAGGATATAGAGAAAGCAGTCATCTGCAGCCAAGGACAAAGCTCTCACCAGACACCAATCCAGCTGCTCCTTGATCTTGGACTTCTAGTCTCCAGAACTGTGAGAAAATTAATTTCTGGTGTTCAATCCACCCAGTCTGTGGTATTTTGTTATGGCAGCCTGATGTAATAACATTCAGTCTACATATACAGTGCCTTGTAATGTGTGCTGCAGTCCAGATGCTCCTCTGAGCTTGGGAGTCATCCGCAGACCTCTTCGGACAGCAAGTTGCACCCCTCTATTGATAGCTTAGTGATGACCTCCTAATCTTCCACGCTAGTTGATGCATTGGATGGCCTTGTCCAGATTCCTGGTTGCCGAGCTCAAAGTCAGAGTTATATTCTACCTATGATCATTTAGCCGCCACAGAGAGAGTAGTTTCAGCTTTTGTGCCCCCACTTCTTTCTTACTTACATTTTAATGACATTTTAAGCATCTTCTACTTAAGATATCTGCATATGGACACCCAGTGAGACAGGAATCTTAGCTACAAAGAATATTACAATGTAGACAATATCAAGCCAGGGGCCTGCCTTGGTCCAGGTAAAAGTAGAATGAGAGGTTAAAAAAAAAAAAAAAGCCCTACACATACATTGCTATTTCACCCAATTTTTATTCCCTTGAAAGATAACATGGAGATGAATATTCATGGTGAGAAATGTGAGGCTTCAGCCTTGGAAGTATAATTATTGTCATTTCGAATTTCATTAGCGCTTTACATATGTAAAGCCCGTTTGGGGTGAGGCATTTTGTTTCTTTCCTCCCTTGCCATTTTCTTCCATGCCTCCATCCCTCCCATAACACCCTGTCCTCTTCCAAGAGCTAAATCAGACACTGTCATTTTTACAGATATGAGAAATCAGGAGTGAAGAGGGGAACTGACTTTGACACAGAAATAACCAATCGTGGCAATGGAAATAATTACTGGAGGAAAACTTGCTCGGAGGCTGTCAGGCTGTCCTGTGTTGGTGGTGGAGCTGCAGGCTCCTGGTACATGGTGTCTGTTAACTCTACCTCCCTACCCCCAGCAAGGAGGCAAAGTGGAAGCCTTGGTACACGGTATCCCTGAAGCCCTGAATCATGGTCTCTTCCTCCACCTATGTGACTGATGATCTTAACATAACTTTGGGACTTTCACTGGCAGGGACTAGAAACTTTTCTGATTGATTAAAGAGGTCTGCAAGGGAACTATCCTTTATTCAACAGCGGCTGTGTGCCAGGCACTGGACGTTAAGTATGTATGATCATTCTCTTTACTGGTTACTTGTTACTGCTTAACCAACCATCCCAAAATTTAGTGGCTTAAAACAACCATTATTTTTATTAGAGCTGACAGGTCAGGGGGTTGGTTGGAGGTTGGCTATCTGAGATAGACTCATCAATGTGTCTGCAGGCCAGCGGGGATTCAGCTCTAAGCTGAACTTGATTGCAGCACCTTAACTGGGAAATCTCTGCTCCACTGTCGGCCATCTTCCTTCTGAGACCCATAGGCTAGCCCAGGCATGTGCTTCTCCTAGTGATTACAGAAGCATAAGGTAGAAGGCAGAAACACACAAGGCAGGGAATTGACCCACCATTCACTTCTGCCTCAGTCTATTGGTCAAAACAAGTCACAGGGCCATGCCCTGATTCAAAGGGTGGGTAAATAGACTGTGGCTCTTTAATAAGATTAAAGACACCTGGCAAAGGTTGCAGCCACAGAGAGAGGTGAAGAATTGGGACTGTGATATAATCTACTGCATTTCGTTTTCCAAACGACTCAGGGAATTCCTTGCCTAGGCTGCTGTATAGTGAAATCAGAACAGGGTATTTTGGATTTGACCTTTCCCTTTCTCCCTTGTATCCTACAGTTTGCTCCCAAAGGCCATACTTAAACTTGCATACTGACTTTTCAGTCAACAATTTCTTTCAGTAGAAATAGTCCAGAAAATACCCTCATGCAGTGACTTTTTCTCGGCACCTAGTAATTATGATTATGATAAAGAAGAAGATGGTGATGATGTAACTTTCACGTATTGTATGTCTAGTCTTGACTGTGAGCGGGGATGGGGAGTAGTGGTTGGAACCAGGAGCTCTAGGGCAAGAGGCCCGAGAGCAAATCCTGGCCTCGTCACTTACTAGGTGTGCGACTCTGGACAAGGAATTTCACCTTTCTTTGTTTTAGTTTCCTCGTATGACAAATGGCGGTGCTGACAGTTCTAGCTTAGAGTTGTTGAAAGGGCTGAGATGAGACCTTCACAGCGTTTAGCACACTGCCTGGTGTATTGCAGGGACTCAATAAATATCACTATTACTATTTTTTGTTGTTGCTGTCGTTTGCTAAATAATGTACTAAATGCCATACGTGCATTATCACATTTAAGTTGCACAGTGATTAGAAAATAGATCTCTGTCGAGATCTATCTGTCCACCTGACCAAAAAGTTTATTTTCTTCTGACTGCTGTCCCCATTCGGATCTGCTAGCATACCAAAGTGGCACTTGGATTAAAGCTAATAAAAATTCCCACCTTATTCTTTCAGGCAAAGAGAAGCTAGTTTTGGAAATAGCCATGCATTTCTTTTGGAGTGTCATTCTTCAAGCCCTGTGAAAGCTGCCTTTTCTCTCTCGCAGTCCATTTGTACTAGCTGCCTGCTCTTTCAAAACATAGAGGCAAACGAAAAGCCTTAGGTGATGTTAAAGCACAGGCTGGATGAATTTTGCTCCCCGGTGGCTGGTGTCCAAGGCAAGGAAGCTGAACTTAAGTCTTGGCTCCATTGATGCCTTCTGTGATTTAGGAATTTCAGCACTCTGATCCTCATTCCTGGAGCAACTTGTGTTGTGAAATGGAAGTCGCCAGCTGCAAGCTACCTTAGCCACACCTTTGGGGTGAGTTGGTGGGGTAGGCAGGGAAGTGTGACAGAAGTGCTTAATAGTCAGGAAAAGCTCTTACAAAAGGGTATTGCGGTCACACTATCAGATCTGGACGTCATGGACCCAGGTTTTTGATTTACAGATGATAACGGCATTTAGGCTCAGCATGCTGACAGCCTCTCCATAATAGGGGGAAAGGGACAGGGGTGTCATTCAGCAATCAGAAAATGACCAACCAATACCTGTCCCTGTAGATTTCAATTTTACCCCGTGGGTCAGCTTCTACTACTCATTTTCTCAAATGGATGCAAATTCCTCCCATCTCTCTGGGGATTTGCTCTTAACCTGAGATAATGGGAATCAGCAGTGAGAGAGGGATCTTCTGCTCTTTTCTATCCATTATCACTTCTCTGATTATTTTGGTGCCCTCGCATGAGATTCAAGGATAATCAGAGTTTGCACATTGACTGCATTATGAATTCCTGATTTTCAAGCTTTACCAAGCACCAAAGAGCATCAAGAAGCCAAATCTGGCTTGTTTAGCACCAAACACTGTTTCTCTAGTACAATGCCCAACACTAAATAAGTAAGTATTCAATTAATTCTTGCTGAGCTAATAAGTACATTAATGTCCCTGATTCTTGAATCTCTAGAGCTCTTTAATCATTCATTTATTCGTCCACTCATTTGTTCAAAAAAATACATATTAGGATTTTGCTATAGAATTTTGCATGAGTGAAAAATGATGAATTAAACTGTCCCTAGCTTCAAGAAACTCGGTGTATAGGAAAGGAGTTAAAACTTTGTATTTGTCAGTTATTATCACAGGAAAGGAGCTAAAACTTTGTATCTGTCAGTTATTATCACAATAATGCTGTGTAATAAAAGCACTCTAAAACTCAGTGGCTTACATTTGCAATCATTTATTTTCACTCAGACATCTGAAGGTCAGCTGGGGGATTCTGCTGATTTAGGCTGGCGTGGCTAGACTTGTCTCCAAACTGGGTTACATGCAGGTCTGCTGTCATATCTGTCACCCTAAATGGACCAGTGGGCTAGACAGAGCATATTCCCCTCATGACAGTGGCAGAAGCACAAAGAGACAACACCACTACAAAAGCCTTGGCTCATAGCGTGACAGTCAGTATCTCACTAGCCAGTGCAAGTCATATGGCCAAGGTCAACATCAACAAGTTCTGGGGAAGACTCTCTACTCAGAGAGGAAGAAGGGAATGAATATTTGTTGGACAATAATCTACAGCATCACAGCCTTAAATGCAAATAGGATATGTGATAGAAAACATTAAATACAATAAATAAGTTTTGTAATGAATAAGTATGTAAAGGAAAAAAACTATAACATATAAAGGATATGATGAGAATCAGAAATTGCCCTGAAGGGCAGATGCTATGTGTACATGCAGAGTGCTAGTTATGGAAGAATCATCCAGACAGAGGTAACAGGGAATTTGGAGTGTGTGCAGGGAATAGCAGGGACATTCATGTAGCATAGGCTACAGGAAGAAAAAATAGCAAGAGAGTAGATGAGAAAGGTTGTTTAAGAACTTAAATATCATGCTAATGGGTTACATAAGACCTAGAGCAACAAAAATTAATTAGAGAATAACAGGTGAGAATTAAAGCTAACAACCAAAAAAAGCACAGAGTGCATTGGCAAGGTAGGTGTTAGACAATATATTAGTTCCTAAGAATCTCCATAGATGTCAGGGAGAATGAACTACCAGTAGACTGAGGTGATAAATACTAGACATTACACTTTTTTCAAGTATTATTTTTTCCGAGTGAATCTTAGTGGGCATCTCAAACCTCAGGCTTAATGCCATGACGGCAGTATATCTCTCCCTTGTGCAGCTCCCTCTGCTTCCCCATCCTGTCACCTTGAGCAGAAACCCCTCCTGCCTTCCAAGAAGAGGGTATCTCACCAGCTGTTGGCCAGCTGCTCAGAGAGAAGCAAAGCTATTGAGAGTCCAGAAGACCCAGTGCAGGGCAGCAGGGAGTCCCAGCTCTGTGCAGCCTTCCTCGTCCCCAGACCCATCTTCAGTTTCAAATGCCATTAACTTTCTCAAGAATGTAAAAAACATGGTTTGACGTAGGCCATTGTCTTTAAGTTGGAAAAATAAATTCCATAATTAATAAATGTATGTGTTTGCTAATTTATTCAACAAATACTTATTGAGCATCCCCTGTGTGTCAGAATGTCTCCTAAGGGCTGGATACACAGCAGTGAATGAGAGAAGCAAAATCCCTTTCCTAGCAAAGCTTGCATTTGAGTGATGGAGGCAATCCATCAATCAATCAGTGAGTCAGCTGTGGTGGAGAAAATATCGACATAGAAATGATGGCGAATGGGTGATTCTTGTACAGTAGGGAGTCATGATAGTCCTCTCTCTGGGGATGACATCCATTAAGACCCAGACGAGCAGAAGGAAGAAGTGAGTACCTCACCCATGCATGCCTGCAACCTGGGATGCATAACTCAAACCCTCTTGCCTCAGTTTCCCAGTTGACATAAAGAGAATGATAGTATACCTTCCTAGGATTCATAGAAAGATTAAACACATTATTATTTGCAAAGTGCTTAGAATAGTACCTGGTACAATCAAGTAGCTCCAGTTTAAAGGTGGAGACAGAGGAGCAGATACCTTTTTTCATTATATTCGTTCCTTCTTTTCTTATTGAAGTATAGTTGATTTACAATATTGTGTTAGTTTCAGGTGTACAGCATAATGATTCAGATTTTTTTCTGATTATGTTCCATTATAGGTTATTATAAGATATTGAATGTAATTCCCTGTGTTATATAGTAAATCCTTGTTGCTTATCTATTTTATGTATAGTAGTTTATATCTGTTAATCCCATACTCCTAATTTGTCCCTCCTCCCTTCCCTTTCAGTAATAGTAAGTTTGTTTTCTATGTCTGTGAGTCTGCTTTTGTTTTGTATATACATTCATTTGTATTATTTTTTAGGTTCCACATATAAGTGGTATCATATTGTATCTGTCTGTCTTACTTCACTAAGTATAATATACTCTAGGTCTAGGTCCATCCATGTCGCTGCAGATGGCATATTTCAATGGCTGAGTAAAATTCCATTCCAGTAATCAGTATATATATCTCATATCTTCTTAAGCCAATCATCTGTTGATGGGCACTTGGGTTATTTCCATATCTTGGCTATTGCAAATAGTGCTGCTATGAACATTGGGGTACATGTATCTTTTCAAATTAGAGTTTTCATTTTTTTTCTCAGTATTTACCTAGGGGTGGGATTGCTGGATCATATAGTACCTCTATTTTAAGTTTTTTTTTTTTTAAGGAACTTCTGTACTATTTTCCATAGTGGCTGTACCAGTTTACATTCCTACCAACAGTGTATGAGGGTTCTCTTTTCTCCACATCCTCACATCCTCAAGGAGCCAATATTTTTAATGCAGCTTGTTCTGTGCCCTGCTGTAGGCAAATGAAAGCTGCTAAGAGCAAAGAAAAGAAGGTGTCTAAGCCAGCCTGGAGCCTCAGAGAAGTCTTCCTTGGGGGAAATGATATCAATCAAAGCACAGAGGAGGGAAATTAACATTTGTTGAGTACATAGTTCCTGCTGCTAGGTGATTTCTTTTATTATTTATAGAATTTACTTCTCACAACAACAATGGGAACTTTGTGTGCCCATTTTACAGATGAAGAATTGGGTCACTGATTATATACCTTGTTCATGACATTATGGCAGAGTTAATATTCTAAACCAAGATACTTTATACTAAATCCACAGCAACTTTTATTTCACTGCTGTTGCTTTTGACAATGAAGGTCTAAGATGCTAACATCTAACGATTATATGTTTATTGATTATTAATATAGGCTAGACACTGTTTCATTGTTTCATGCTTGTAATCTATTAGCTCATTAATCCTCATTTAATCCAACTCCATGAGGTAGGTGCTTTCATTGTTCTCATATACAGAAACCAAAGTTCAGAGAAGTTAAATAAATTATTCAAGGTCACACAGCAAGTATCAGAGTCAGGATTTGAACTTAGACAATCAATATGAAACCAGAACAATTGAGCTTATTCTACATCTGTTCTGCCTTTTGTTCTAGGGTGAAAAGAAGCTTGCACTTGAAGTTGAAGAACTTGATTTAGGAACCAATTCTTCCACTTATCTGACCAAACTTGGGTAAGTCACATTTTTAAATTTTATTCTCTCCACTTATAAACTGAGGCTAAAAATTCTTGTCCTGCTGGCTCAGAAGGTTGTAGAAGTCAAATTTATGATGATGAATATTGAATTATTCAGTGTAACTGAAAGTTATTGTTAATTTTTGTGGTTGTTTTTCTTTTAATACCCATACAGAGGATGGTAGAGACAGCCGACAGGGACAGTCATTCCTTGAAAGGGAGAAAAACGTACAGGCCTTCAAACACTTGAAGAATTTTCATGAAACTTGCCCTGTATGGCTGCTCCCAAATAGGGAATTTGAATCTATAGTGGTAGAGTTGTCAAGGAAAACATAAATCAGTACATTCTGTTGGTCAGAACCAACCAAAGCTAGAACCAGTTTTCTATGGAGATAATGAGTGCCCACTACCCGTGTCTGCATGCTGTAGGGCCTCGTGATGGCTGATGCTGTCATGGAAAGGCCTGCATCCTGGAGAGGTTTACACCCGTGCAGCTGCGATAAGACTCCATGCTGGACTCCTGCTGTTCTGTCTTATACTACTCCAATCCATTCTCTACCTAAAGCCAAAGTAGCATTTAAAAACGTATATCTGACTATGCCATCCTCTGACGTAAAATTGCCCATGGCTTTCCATTTAAATTAGAATTAAATCCAAACTCCTTGCCATGGCCTACATAGACCTGAGTAATTTAAGCCGTACTAACTTTCCGAGACTTGTGTTATCCTTTTCTAGTCTTCCCTCCTGACTGCTGAGCCATGCTGACTGCAAATGTTTGGTCCCTGGAATTTGCCAGGTTCTCTCTCAGAGCCTTTGTGCCTGCTGCTCCCTTGGCTTGGACTTCCCCCCTCACCCCCTTCCCATAACAATATGTATTCATTCTTCCTTGTTTCTCATTGATTGGCATGTTTTCAGAGATGCATCACCTGGTCCTCAAATATAAATTAATACCTCTGTCATCATTCTGTTTCATAGAACTATGTTCTCTTCTATCAGAACATTTTTAAAAATTTAAATCATATATTCTCTTTCTTATTTGGTAACGAGAGTCAACATGAGATCTACCTTCTTCATAAATGTTTATGAATACAATATGGTATTGTTAACTACAGGCACAAGGTTGTACAGCAGATCATTAGAACTTGGTTGAATAGCATCTCCCCATTTTTCTCCTCCCATATATTCATTTTTGATTTTTTTTTTTTAATATATCTCTTGACTAGACTTTCCTCTGTAGGGGAGGAAAACCGTTCCCTTCTTCCCTTCTAGATTCTTTGGCTGGCTTAATAATTAAGTTGACTTAAGACGAAGAAAAACAATTTTAATTTCATATATATGGACGCTCATAAAAATCTGAGACTCCAGGAAGTGACCAAAGCAGGCAGTTTCTATGCTTTTTAGACAAAGAAATGATTAATTTGTGAAGTATTGACAAAACAAAGGGGTTTGGGCTAGGGGCAGCTAATTAGTGAAGAAGTAACTAGGTTTGTTTATATAGCCTTCTCTGCCCTGAATCCCCTATCTCTGGTGATAAGGATATCGCTCTACCTCCTGGTACAGAAGGCATTTTTCACCTAGAAGATGCATTTCCTATTTTCAGGGTACAAAGGAGGATCGGAGTTCCTGCACCTGCTGTTTCTTAAGTAACTTTAATTCAAAGAAATCAATATGTCAACGTAACATATTTTGGGGTGGTATGTCTGCTCTCCTTTAGTTCCATGAGTCCAGGGACCATTTAGTTTTAATCATCATTGCATCCATATTCCTGGAGCATAGTATTCCACGGTCTTCCATGAGGGAGGAGGGAAGTAGGGAGGGAGGGAGGAAAGGATGAAGGAAGGGAGAACGGGCTCTTTTGAGTGTAAATTTTTTTTTCTTTTTCCCTTCATAGACTATAGTCTCAGTAAAAAAAAAAAAAAAAAAAAAATTCACATATACATTGTATATAGTGCCTAGAGCTGGGATGAGGGACTTCCAATAGATTTTGTTGAAAGCCTCTCTAAATGAGATGGAATGCCGCTGGACCTTCAGGAGACATAAGAAGCCTGCAGAACCCCAGCCTTGCTGAGTCTGCAGATTCTCATACAATAGTCATCAAATAGAGCTTGATAAGTGGGTCAGGAGTCAGGGATGTCCTTTGCATCTCTGAGATACATCTAAACAAAGGCTGTCGGAGTTATGTTTACGTAAAGCTCCTTAAGACAGAGGGAGAGATAGTGAAAGGAGACCATGGAGTTGTGAGTCAGGGAGAGGAGATCCTGGTAATAAAACGTGCAGGGGACTTGAAAACAGGCAGCCTTGGGGTTTCACTCCAGATCATCAACCAAACTAGCATTTGTTCTTGAGTATAATAGAGAGACTATATTATTCCCATTTTGTAGACGAAGTGACGCTTGAAGAGGTAATTAACTTGCTCAAGCCATCACAGCTGGCAACTGGGATGGCTGAGATTTGGACCCTGATTTGCCTGACTCTAAAAGTTCCTAAATAAGATTATTTAAAAATTAAAAACCACGTGCATAGAACAGCACCCATCAACAAACTTAAAGATACAGACTGTGAAAAGATATCTGCTCTCTCCTACTGTGTTCAAGGTCACATAGGTATTAAGTGGCAGAGTTGAAATTCAAAAACAGAGTCGTCTTATGCAAGAGAGTGTGCTTTTAACATTTATTCATTCACTCACTTAACAAATTACCACTGATGACCTAACACATGTCAGGCAGTAGAGAGCAAAATTGACAGGCATTCTGCCCTCGTGGTAACTATAATTTAACAGAGAAGACAAATATTAAATAACACTCCTGCAAAGTGGTTGTTATCACCCTTGTTACCGAAGTATGGAAACTCTTAACCCTTACACTCTACTGTCTTGTTTGAGGAGGTCATAGAGAGGACATGACCGCCAGTTGACCTGCGAGCTGGACCTGTGCTTCTCACCCCCTCCCCTATCTTTGAAATGTACATTTCGTCCACTGTTCCCATAGTTAGAACCATTTCAAGGACGCAGACTTGAGAGAGCAGTGTGTTGTTGAGACCCTCTGGATAGTATAAATGACTGAACCTTGTTAATACCTCTATATATAAACCTTCAAGATTCTGGCAGACAGATGCAGAGATCCACTTCTCTTGCAGCACCAGACAAGCCTGTATGTAAGATCCTTTGCTTTTTATTAGCAGTGCCACCTACCAATCTGGAGGGGTCAGCCTCTTTCTTTCGTCTCTCCTTGCCCTCTGCCTCTGGGGCCCGGTTTCAAATTTCTACCCAAAGAAGTTGGAAGGGCTTTATTAGATGTAAATTGCCTAGTATATTGCAGGCTGCATGTTTCCTACGTGTTCCCAATTCTCTCTATGTAAAGCTGGGATTAACAATTCCAACCTCACAGGTAGCTGTGAGAATTAAATAAAAAAATGTGTTTTGTGCCTTACTCATAGTAGGCACCCAGAAAATATTGTAGAAATAGTCACTCTATGCTGCCACCCCCCTCACCAGTTCAAAATATAATAGTACAAATAATGTGCTGCAGAAAGGAAAATGACCTAGTACTCACTAGCAGAGAAGAAAGCTTACACTTTTCATTAGTAATACACATTCTAAATGCACCAGGTTAGCAGTTCAGCTTGGATAAATATAGAGCAGACACTGCAAGGCTTTCTTTTTTTTTCTTTCAACTAAAGCAGGGTCCCAGAAAGAAAATATTCTAGACAGAAAGAGCCAATGGGACCCAGAAAGAGGATCCTGAAAACACACCAGTAGTAAGATTTGGAAGAAAAAAGATCTAAAGGAACATCACCCATTAATATGTGTTAATGATGAAAGATGACGAGTATAACAAAGGAAGAAGGAAACACGAATAGGTGAAATGATTAAGTAGGCAAAGAGGTACAGTGATCTGGGCACAAGCAAATGAATGATGGGGATGAATTAAAGATGAGTGAACTTGAAAAAGAAATGCAAAAGGATAAATGAGGAAAGAGAGAGACTTTCAAGGAGCATTGCGAGGATTTTGACTAGATGGTGTAAGAAGGATATGACATGACTGCAGTAAATCACGGAACAAGAAGGGGTTGATTTAGAGGACCGGGGACAGGGAATGTGGGAGGTAGTGAAAGGTATGAGCTGGAGAAAAAAGATAATAAATTTGAGAATTGTTAAGGGAAAGAGTCAGAGAAGTACAGAGTTGAAGCAGAAATCAGTGAGACAGATGTAAGTCGAAATGAAGAAAGACAAGGGTGATTAAAATATTCTTTCATTTTTCACAAAGGAGAAGTTAGAGACAATGGTAAAAGTTTGCTCTAAATGAGATATGGTGGAAATGGAAGGTGAAAAATGGAGGGATGAAAGCAAAGAGAGAGGTCACAGAAGGACCAAAAAAAGAGACGTTTGGAGGTGGAAACAAGCTACTGTTACTGAGGACCTACTATGTCCCAGAGAGCACTGGGTAGTTCCATTTATACCTGCTGGTTCATCCAACCTTCCCAGCACCCCGCTTATAGGAAAGAAAATAAAGTTAAGGCTCAGAGAGGTGGTGAATCAATAGAATTAGCCAACTGGTAAGTGGTAGAGAAAAGAATTTGAATTTACACCAAGGAGAGGTTTCCGAGTCAAAAAAACAGCAGTAATAGAAATATTTCCAGTGATCTATTTTAGAGATACCAACAATAAAAGGAAAAGCTTCAAGATTGACCTTCATCTGGTAATTGATCCTGAACCAACAGATGAAGTTCGGCTCTGCATGGTTTAAGATGCAGAGGGGTTGGCAGAGCTAAAATAAGAGAAGGTCCGGGGTGGGGGTAGGTAGCTGAGGGGAAGGAAAGGAAACAGTATGCCGGGTGATAAATGGAATCGACGTGCTGCAGGGAGTGGGGCAGGATTAAACGGATGGACGAGGTGAATTACAGAGAGGGCCATGACTGAAGCGAGGGAAACAAATGGTGGGCATGTGTGGGTATGAAGAGGATTGATGGAAGACTGAGCTCAGATAGAGTAGGGATGGAGATCACAAGCTCTCCTCTTGAATTAGAGTTTGTGTTCTAGACATCATCTTGAGGCTTTAAGAAGAAAGACTGTTGATAAAAATCACCTGACTCATGGAAAGCTGGGAAGGGAGGAAAGATGAAAGGAAGGAAAGAAGGAGGGAGAGAGGGACAGACAGATGGACAGAGGGAGGACAATGCACTTATGAAAAACCAGAAGGATGGTCTGTTTTCTTCACTGCAGAATTATGGCTAGTGCCCAGTACAATACCTGTCTTAGAGTAAAAAGTCAATAAATGCATGATCATTCCTTAACAAAATACTGCTTTTATGTCTCTACCCTATGTCAGTCACAGTGCTAACCTGTATGAACATGGTGCTAAGCTAGACACACGTGGTCTCTGAGCTCTTGGAGTTCCCAGTCTGGTGGAGAAGGTGCATCAAGGAAATACACTAATTAATGGACAATTATTAAACTGTGTAATGAATATAACTACAAATATATAATGAGATATACAAGAATATACTGGGAAGGCAGAGAGGGGCCAGCTTAGACTGGGGGTTAGTCATAGTAGGGAAAGTGCTCTATTCAGTAAGACTTACATGTAAGTAAAAGGTAACAAAGTGAAGTCTAGAGGGAGGTCTCTCCAGTCAGAAGGAGGAGCCTGTGTGAAAACACTGGGGACACAAGAGCTTGAAATACTCCAGGAACAGAAAAGAGGTACATCTGGCTAGAACTGAGAGGTAACGGTGAGAATCTTCTCACGGGGGCTGGAGAGGGAAGTAGGGACTGAGATAGTAGATGTCTGACTTCACTTATAAAATTAATGAGCTAGCCACTTTCACACACGTGATCTCATTTAATTCCCATAGTGTTCCTCAGAAATGAGGACTACCTCATTTTACAAATGAAGAAATGAGGTCTAGGAGTGACCTGACCCAGTGGGTATATAGCAGAGATGATATCTAAACCAAAGCCCCTCCACCCCTGCTTTTCCAACTATACTAGGCTGTCTCAGTCACATGGTATGAACAAAAGGAATTTTTTAAAAACAGTATAGAGTAAGGTAGGGGGAGAAGGAAAGGAAAAAAAGTTACAAAACTATCTAGAAAGGCAAATGTGAAATATGAAAGATGAAGCAGAAGGGAAGTGTTTGCTGGGGGGACTGGAAGATGTTAGAAAGAATAAAAAGGAATTTCAGATCAGTGGAGTCAGAGATAGGGGGATAAGCGGACCCTAGAGGAGAATAAATTATATCAATCATGAAATGTAACTAATTAAATCAATAATGAACTGTAACAGTGAGGAGGAGATGAGTAGGGGGAGAAGACTGGTACCACTGTCCACAAGACAGGGCATCAGCATGTGAGCAGGAAAGTCCTACCATACTGGGGGTAGGTGGGAAGGGTTGGTGCAGGGAGGTGGCCTGTTGTGACAGGGACAGCGAAGGCTTAGGAGTCAGGCAGACCTGTGTTCCATTGCTTGGTAGCTGCGTGATCAAAGTCAGGTTTCTTAGCTTCCCGAGCCTCAAATTCCACATCTATCACATGGGCATAATAAGCCTCCCTCCAGATGTTGCTGGGATTAGACATCAAAACAGCAGTTATCATTTATTGAGCACCTACTATGTTATCATTTATTGAGCACCTACTATGTTAAGCACTCTGCATAATGGTTTCTGAAGCCTCACTACCACCAGAAGGCAGGGATTGTCATCATCTTTCACTGATACACTGCTTAAAGTTTTAAAGTTACAGAGCATGTATTCAGAAACATGAGTTCTTTTGCTGTGGTCATTCCCAATTTGACACTGCCTACTAGACAGAGTGGGTCCTCTTCAAAATGAACAGCAAATTCCTTGCCTGCCTTTTCAGTCTTGTCTTCAATTTCTTCTTCTCCCCCTCGATGAACTTCCTCTATTTCCCTTCATAAGCTTTGCCCTCTCTGCCCTCCATTTGGTTCCACTTTCTGTTCTCAGTCAGGTATCTTAATTGCAAGCAACAGATACCAATTCTGATAATTTAAGCAGAAACAGAATTCAGTAGAGTGACGTTAGGTTACCCAGAATTTCCAGGAGGGCATGGGATCTGGGCTGAGAGTCAGTGAATTCAAGAGCACCACTGCAAATCATATCACAGAACTGGCAGTTGGAGACATTGTTGCAGCTGTGGCCAGGCACCAATAGGGCAATTCACCCTTTTGACGCCAATGACACTGGGCTCTGAGCAGAGCCGTTAGAACCATTTCTACTAGCAATGAAATCCTCATGTAATTTCCCCACCTGTTGCCACTTCGGTCTCCAAGTGGATTCTGCCTAATTCCAGCTTCCTTCCCAGCATCTGAGGTGGATGAATCTGACTGGTTAATTCTTAGTCATGTGTTCAAGTCCTAGTTGCAGTGGAGGCTGGAAGTATCTGGAAATTGTAGCCTCTTCATGGGAGGTGGGCTGTGGCTTTGTAAAACACCCTCTAAATTAGAAAAGGGATTCATTCAGATGCTGAGCAGTTGCAAAGAGTGCCAAATGCCAGCTTTAACCTGGAATGTCCACCCCCATGCTACGAGTCCTACATGGCTCAATTCCAATGCCACCTCCTCTGAGAAGGTTTCTCTGATTTCTCCAAGCAGGTTTCAGAGCATCTCATAAAAGAAACACATGTCTGTCTGTCTGCCTGCCTACCTGCCTGGTATCTGAGACATTTCTGTGCCTGCCTCATCCCCCCACCTCCGTCCCCATCATTATAAGCTCTCCAAGGGCAGGAGCTGTGTTTATCCATCTCTGTGTCCCCATATAGTGCCTGGTAGGAGCCCTAGATATTTGGTGGTGAATGAATGAATGAAAGTGTTGGTCTCATTCGACAGGCCTTTGTACCAGAGGACCATGAAGGACTTGCACAGACTCTGCCTTACATAAGGGAGCCCTTTTTTCCTGGTGTGCACTTCTATAAATGGACTATGTCAGCATATTTGAAGAAAGGGGCATAGAAAATCAGAAAGCCCCATTGCAGAGGATAGTGGCGGATTGTAAGGGTACAAAGGAGAGACTGAGGGAGCTAGGGTGACATATTTTGGAGGGGTAAATGAACTGGAGCAGGCATCAGAGAGGCAGGAGACGACTGAAAATTGGAGGACTTGAAAGGCCAGATCCCCCCCCAACCCCTTTGGGTTTACAAATTAGTAAACTGAGACAGGAGAAGCAAACCTTACAAACCTCAGAGCTGAAACAGATCCAGATGTGCTCATGCAGATGTACCTTTCACAACATCTTTGATAGGTGGGCTTTTCCAAGGTCACTGAGGACAGTGTGATTTAGTGGAAACAGCCGAGGATTTGGAACCTAGGGTTCAGATGTCAGTTCTTGTGCTCATTAGCTGTGTGACCTTGCAAAGTCCCTTTACCTCCCTGACCTCCCGATCTCAGTTTCCTCATCTGGAAACTGGGAATCATAATACCCATCTCACTGGATTCGGTTTATGTATAAAAGCTCACATATGTACATGTCTGGCACTTGGAGAATGCTTAATAATAAACAGTATAATCAGGTCCAAGGTCACAAAACAGTTTTAAATTTCCTTCTTTTCAGTCCTCTCCCTTTATCCAAAGTCATACAAAAAGTATATAAAATGTGATGGGAGAGGGGGAAAAGGCAATTCCTATGAAGGGTTAAAGACAGAAATGAGAAAAGGGGCAGAAGAGGGAAGAGCTAAGACGAGAGAAGTTAATGCAGGGAGGAGACCACACAAAGGTGCTGATGGGCAAGATGTACCGGGAGATGGGAGATGGCTCACAAATGATAGGTAGGGAGCATTTATAAGATTAAAGTCAAGACAGGGAAGAATGAAATGAGTGGAGAGATGAAAGAGAGAACAGAGGGAGGAAAGACAGAGAAAAGGAGGGGAGTGGAGAAGGGGGGCTGCTCAAGTACTACATCCTTGCGCAGGTGATGGCTCCCTGCAGGATCCTAGGTACCTGGATCAGAAAGAACCAGCCCAGGGCCAAAATGCTACCCTGTGTCCGAGGAGCTAGGTTTATAACTCAACTTGAATCTAGGAGAAAAGGAACCCCGGGGTGAAGAATTGGTGAACAGACCCCTCTTCTGGGAATGGGGCAGAGGATGTAGGAGCCTGTGTGAGCCAGAAGCAGACCAAGTAGTAGGTCTCAACCTCGCACCCTTTTCAGGAATTTCACACACACAGCAGCCAAGTAGAGCTGCTCTGGACTAGAGTAAGGATCCAAAATAAAAGCGCTGGCTTGCAGGGCAGCAGCCTGGAGGCCAGAGCATCCTGCCGAAGTCTGTGTAGGAGGGTGTGGGCTAGAAGGTGGAATTCCAGACTTCTTTGTCCATTAGCAGTTAGTGCAATCTCCAAGGTCTGAGTGGGTAGGAGAGGTGGGGTCCGGAGAGGGGAGGATGAATGCGTGAGTTGTGGGCAAGTGGGTGGGGAGGGGGCTCTCAGGCCTCAAGGAATTATTTTAAGGACTAGAAAAGGGTACAGGACTTTTCATGGGGCTTGAGGGGAGACAAAGTTAAGTCTTGGCCATCCAGAGGCTCCCCTGACCCCCAGAAGGCGGGACCTGGAGCAAGGCTGGGCTAAGGCGCGCCCCTAGGTGCAGCCTCCGGGTTGAGCCAGGGGTGGGGTGAAGCTGGACGAGCTTGGTTGAGCCCCGGGGAAATTAGGGGAAGCGCCTGGGGTCACTAAGTCTTAGGAATTTGGAGAGGGGTGTTGTGGCTAAAGAATATCGTGAGGGCGGATTGGGGGATCCTGGGAAAGGAGAGGGGGCGACTGGGATTTGCACGGGGCCGGGCGGAGCCTCTGAAACGCTCGGGGTCTGAGGGGGGAGCCAGAGAAGGGGGCGGGCGGCGGGGCCCGGGGAGGCGGCGCGGGGGGGCGGTCCAGGGCTGATCGGGAGGCGGAGCCCGGAGCTGGGGGCTGCTGGCGAGCGGCTCCCACGGCTCCTTAGCTCCGGCGTCCTGGTTCGCTTCGGCGTCCGCCGCCGCCGCCGCCGCCGCTGCCTCTTCCTCCTCCTCCTCCGCCACCGCCGCCGCCGCCGCCGCTCGCAGCACCGCAGCCCCTCCCGCCATGGCCGCCGCCGGCGCCCGGCTCAGCCCCGGCCCCATCTCGGGGCTCCGGGGGCGGCTGAGGCTCGGCTTCCACCCGGCGCCGCCGCCACTGCTGCTGCTGCTGCTGCTCCTGCTGCCGCCGCCGCCGCTTCTGGCCGGCGCCACCGCCGCCGCCTCGCGGGAGCCCGACAGCCCATGCCGGCTCAAGACCGTCACGGTGTCCACGCTGCCCGCCCTGCGGGAGAGCGACATAGGCTGGAGCGGCACCCGCACCGGGGCCGGGGCCGGGGCTGGGACTGGGACCGGGGCCGGAGCCGCCGCCGCCGCCGCCGCCGCCGCAGCCGCCGCGTCCCCGGGCTCCGCCGGCACAGCGGGCACCGCCGCCGAGTCGCGCCTCTTGCTCTTTGTGCGTAATGAGCTGCCGGGGCGCATCGCGGTGCAGGACGACCTGGACAACACAGAGCTGCCCTTCTTCACCCTGGGTAAGACTGGGCGCCGGCACACGCGGGATCCTAAGGAACCCGGACCCCCTAAGTGAAGCTGGACGGGTGGGGGCGCCCTGGGGATTCCCGCCCCGGGCTACCCGGAGCGCCGTTAAGAGAGGACAGCTGAGGGGCCCGGAGGGCGTACAGGTGGTTGGAAGGAGTACGGGGCAGGAGGTCTGGGCGAGCTCGTGGTGGGAGCCCGGGGGCGTGCCAGTCTTCCCGCAGCGGGGACCTGTCCCTCCGTCTCTCAGTCCATCCCCGACGCCGGAGACCCCAGATGACTGAGTGTGCTAGAGCTAGGCGCAGTGGTCGTCCCCGGCTCGGAAGCCAGGTCCGAGTCCAGGCGCCCACTGCTCATCCAGGCACGGCCACTGGCCGCCTGCGGTTACCGCCCCCTCGCTCTCGCCTCGGAGTTGTTGGTTCTGCTTTTCCGGACAGATTATCACGCAGTCCGCATAAACTCGGTTTTCCTATGGATTGGGTGACCTTGGCCAAGTCTGCCTCCTCTCTCTGGGCCTCAGTTTTGGCCATCTGTGAAGTGGGGTTGGGGAGGATTGAGGGATTTCTGAGCCCAAGGTCTCCACTTTCAGATTCTCCCTCCATCTCCGTTGTCGCATTCGTTCCCTTCTCCCCTCCCAGCGGAGAGCGGGTTTGTCCTCACAGTTCACCCACTGGCCTAATAATAATAACTTAAAGGCATGAAAAGAAAAGAGGCGAGGAAAAGGGTGGGGATGGGGGCTCAAACGGAAAAGTTAATCAGAAAGTTCACAAGCAGCTTGCTGCCTGCTGGTTCCCAGCGCGAATTCCGGAGGAGTCGGCCCTTCGGTGAAGCTGTGGGAAGCGCGGCTGATTTCCCACCCGGGTAATTGATAGCTTAATTATCTCGGAGAGCGTTTACAAAAATGTTGTTCCCCCTTAGCTCTCCCGCGGTCGCTGATCGCTCTCTCTCTCCCCTCCCCTCTTGGGGGCGCGGGGCGCGATTGGTCGTCGGATTCTGGCCAATAACAGCTCCTGGAAGGCGCGGGGGGCTCGCCCCAGACTCCAGACTTCCCCATCGTTGCCTCCTCGAGATTCGGCTCAGCTCCAGCACCGCGAGGGTGAAGGGCTTTATCGGTCAGCGCCTTCAAGATCCCGGCTTGAACCTCTGAGGTTAACTCTTTGCTCACCCGAGAAGCCCCAAAGAGTAATCAATGGACTAAATGCCTCTCTCCTGGGAGCCATGATATTTTTGATGTATTTTTGTGACCCCCTCCCCTTTCCCTATCATGCTGTCTCTGAAGATTTGAACAAGTGCTAGGCCCTCTCGTGGTCTAAGCTTGAGCCTCGGGTTTCTGGCCCCTGGCTCTCCCCAGCTGGCTGTAACCTGAGCATTCTGAGCTTTCTGGGATACTAGACAGGAGACCGCCTTGCAGGTTCCTTGGGGACTTCACACGGGGGGCGCCGTGTCTGGCTTAGGACACACTTACAACATTCAAGCATACACACTTGTGGTCTGTCACACACACACACACACACACACACACACACACACACACACACACACACACACACACACACACACACCCTTCCCACGTGCACCTGAGGGCTGCCCATTTCCAAGGAAGGGGATGGGGTGGAAATGGGGTTCCTTAGGGTAAAGAGCTAATCTTGGGTTCATGGTCAACTCCTATGACCCCACAGCAGGATAGAGGCCTTCCAGAGACTCGGGGTTCCTTCCACACCACTTCCACACAACCTTCTCCTTTCCCCTGGGAGATCTCTCTAATCTGGGTTGTCCCCAGAGGTCGGGAGTAGGAATCCACTAAATGGCTGTCCAAATGAGGGGCAAAGGGGAACATTCTTGGGTATGGCATGACTTGGAAGCCAGAACCTGGGAGCATTCCAATTCCCCTTGGATATGGAGGACCTGGTCCAGCGACCTGCAGGAGTCGCTCCTGAATTTCTGGAGCTGGCAATTGCTGCCTTTTTAAACTTTGGCTTTCAAGAGGGAATGGGTGCCTGGGAGCCCAGGGAAGGCTGAGTGAGGATCTGGAAGTCTCAAATCCCTCAGGACCATGCTTCAGCATGAAGAGTCTCCTGGTGCCCTCCACTTGGAGCCTTCTGTCTTCTCTGACGCAAGCAGCTGAGTCTGGCGGCTGGGGACTGCCTGCTATGGAGTGGCGGGGTGCCTTCCTCCTTGGCAGCTCTGAGCCCTTTGGGGAGTTGGGTTCCTGCCTCCTCTTTCTTCCCCCAGCGCCCTGGACTGGCAGCTCAAGGCATTTCTGCCAGGGATTTGGCTAGGGAGGTAGTCACCAGATGGCCGAGTGTAGCAGGAGCTGTGTAGGGAGACGTGGGCTTTTTGTTTGTGTTGGTCTTCTACTGTTTGCATGTAAACACAGAGTGCACAATGAGCTCTGGGAGGGCCAGGCTGGCTGAACATGAGGGCTGGTGAGGGGTGGATCCTATGAGTCATTTGTGGACAGGTCTTCCCCGGGGTCCCGAGGCTGCCCCATCCCATCATCGTATCCTCACACCTTCTAAATATCCTTCCTTAGTGTTTGACTCTGGAGGGTTGGGTGAGTTTTTTGCTATTAGGCTGCCGGTTCAAGGGATTTGGAGATGGCATTATACCACAGATGCGCTTGCAAAGTCAATGCCAGATCCTGCCAATAGTGGAGTGTGTGGAGCCACCGCTAGGGGGTGACAGTGTCTGCCAAAGCCCTCCGGGCCATGCTTTGGGTTGTGGGCCAGAGATGGTGGTGGTAAAATGTTCCTAGCATTAAAGAGAGTGAACAAACCATTTTTACTCCAAGTCCAGTTGGGGCACCTCACAGTTATTTTGCATACACTGTCTGCCAGTCCTCCTTTACAAGCTGGCTACAAGGTCACTGACATTCCTGGCCCTCCCTCCCTCCATTCTGCCTCTCTTGTTTGAATTATTGGCTCTATTATTGATAGGGCCCAGACTCAAAAGGCTTTTCTTCAGGTCTCTTCCTCTTCGTGTTTCTGATCTTCCCTTTGTGTTCCAGCCTGCTTTATGTAGGTGGAAATTTCCCTCAGAGGTGAAATCCCCCCCAGGTTTCTGTGTCTGGACCTCTTCTTCAGAATCTAAGTCAATGGCACTGATAAAGTAAATTTCCTTGAAATTGGTCAAGGAATAGCAAATAGTTGTTGAATCCTTCATATAGTGTTAAGAACTTGACTCTTACCTTTTATTATTGATTCATATAAAATACATGGAGTGGGCACTGCTGTTACTTATTCCCATTTTACAGGCTAGGAAGCATTCTTAGGTCAGGTACCTAGTCTCACTGTGAGTGAATGCAGACCCAAGCCTGGAACCTCAGTTCACCAGACACCTACATTCTTGGTAACTGCTAAACAGCCACCCTGAGCCAAATATGCACTGACAAGCTAGCTGCATTCATGTAGGTATGGTGCAGGGTCCTGGAAAGAAACAACAGTCATCAATCTGACAAGAACCTATCTTAAGGGAACCCCAGCTACACTGGCTCGCTGAAGTATGAGAGTGAGGCATGAGTGAAATGGCTGCCAATGACCCTGCCAACTCCAAGTTCTGTGACTCATGGGATGTCAAAGGGCATTCTATTTAATGGTGCCAGTGAGTGATGGAGATGACACATTCCGTAACATCAGGGAGGGAAGGCATCTCTTTAGACTCAGAGAAATCTGGGGACACTTCCTGGACAGGAAAAAAAAAAAACAAAAAACAAAAAACCGTGCGAGGCCATGGAGATAGGCTGGAAGAGAAGTATGCCCCAACACAGTTTGGAGACTTGAGGCTGGTTAGGTCGTGGAACTCTCAGCTGTGCCCCACTATGACCTTGAACAACTCATTTATCCCCAGATCATCAGTTCTTTGTGCTGTGATATGAGTAGGTAGAGGAGCCCTAGAATAATCCGTCGACATAAAGACTCTATGAACTTGAGGTGCCCTGACCCATTCTGTAACTCTGACTAGCTCCTCTTCTCACTGTCTCCTTTCCTTTGCTGGTAGCATGGGGGTGTTGGGAAGGACTGATTGAAAAGAAAGAATTTGAGCAGGAGCACCTGTCACTGCAGGGCTTCTGAGGTGAACCTGCATATCAGTCAGTTCTCATTTCCCCCCAGGCAGCCCCAGAGTCCGCCTGTGGATGTAGCTTTAATGCCCACAGGTAGGGAAATGGCATCTTTCTTCCTGTGCTTGACAGTGGCCAATCTGGACTGTTTACCACCAGCCTTGATTCAGCAAAAGTGGGAAGGAGATAAAACAGTGTAACTACTCATTATCAACATTTGTTACTAATTTGCCTCATCATATATATCACACAGGTGAGGAATGTGCTCTGTATTTGCAAGGGTGGGGGGTGGGGGAGGGTGGTGTGGGGAGAAGGAAAAACCATCCAGTAGTTGGTTTAAAGGCACCTGCATGAGCAGACCTGGCAGTGTCCTGAAGATTTGTCCCTAAAGGATGCTCTTTGCAGGAAGCTGATTGGCTTGGAAGAAAAAGATGGCCTGAAATGCCAACTTGGTCAGGTCTTCGAAGATTCCTTAAAATGCAAATAAAAAATGGATACCCAAATAGAAAAGCCTCCAGGAGGGAGGGACCAGGCACTAGGTCAGAAGAGTTTCTGGAAGCAGGGAGTTTAGCCAAAGAGAAACAGTCCACAAAGGGCTGGAGGAGCTTCCTTTGAATGTCAACATGGATTGAGGCATGTGCTTTTTTTCTGCCTGGTTCTAAGGAATGTCCTAATGGTGCAAATACTAAGGAGATGGAGTTCAACACTACAGGAGGATGTGTCCCAGGGAGTTGTCCAACAACCCCACATTCTGACCCTTAATGATGAAGGGGTCGACATGGGAGGAAGCCTTCAAGCAGAGGCTATGCAGTTCTTTGGTAGGCATTCGGAGAAAGGACCAGAGGCATTGAGGCTATCAGCCCTTTATGGTTTCTGGTGCCAGTTATTAAGTGGGAGAAAAAACATACACAGATAGATAAGCTGAGTTTTCTGGAGGGATTTCTGACCACAGAATACTCATTAAAATCAATTCCAGTGTTTCTTTTTCCTTGTATGGGTAAGAGAGAGAGATTCTGGGGTGGCTGAGAGGCTGAATTTGATGTTTTCAAACAAAGCTAGGCTTTAAAAAATGTTATTTTCTTATTTGGGTTCCCAGTCCCTTATCACTAAATAAAGTATTTCAGTAGCATCAGACTTCAAGGTCCCATCCTGCTGTGATGTTCCAGGTTTCTGGGACATTGTAAATAAGGGGGACTGTTCAGTGGTCTCTGATCTGAGTTTTCTCACCTTTCCGCTCACTTCCCTTACTCCATTCCCACTGCTTTGGCAGCTCAAATCTGATGAAATCTATTTAATAATTGGGGCAGAGAGAGAGAGATGTATTGTCTGCCATCAGAAGGTACAGTTGGCTCCCCGAATCTGTGTGTTCTATATCCACAGATTCAACCAATCACGGGCTGACTGCATGATGCCATTTTGTCTAAGGGACTGGAGCATCCATGAATTTTGGAAGGGGTTGGTGTCCTGGAACCAGTCCCCTGCAGTTACCAAGGGAGTGGGTGATAGGGCAGGGCAAGAGGAGGATTTGTTTCAGCTGTAGGAGAGGCCCAGGTGGGGCCAAGGCCATCCAGATTTGCATATTTCTAGGTGTCAGGAATACCAACCAGCAAGACAGCACAGTGCTGCAAGCTTTGATGTGGCCCAGTGTTTGATCATTTTCCTGAATGGGGCCCCCCAGCTGCAAGATCATTCGATCATTTTAATTTACAGAAATTCCAGCAGTAGGTTTGACTAGGCCTCTGGCAGGCAAAACCTCTTCCTTCTCACCTCCTTGCTTGGCTGTAAACTAGGTGTTGGCTGCCATAGGATGGTGTGAACATGTGTGCTGGGGAGAGAGGAAGACAGAGCGTGATGGTGACTTCTCTGAGTCAAGCCATGAAAACTGTTACCATGACCATCAACTTTGATGGGCTCCCAGAATCCCAGACTCTCAGAGCTCAGTGAATCCAGCCCCTCCATTTTACGTGGTAACACTGGGGCCCAGGCAAGGAAAGAGACCTACTTAAAGATCAGCTGTTCAGACTGAAACCTAGTGGTCCTGAGTCCCACCCACTCCATGCTTCTTTCCATCACATTGACCATGAACACATGGTTCTGGTTAAACACAGCTCAGATCTACAACTTGTTCAAACATCATACCACCACTCTCTCCTCCTCTCCCTTGCAAAACAAATCAAAAACCAAAGAAACAAACAAACAAACAAAAGAAACAAAATCCAAAAACATCTTAAGGAGAAAAGTATCCCTAGGGAAACTGAATTTGTTCTCCTGCCCAGGTATCCAGCTGGTTGGTTCCAAGCTCTCCTGAGAGCCTTAGCTGATGGGCTTTGTGCTGGGGTAGAGGGAGCCTCAATGCCTTTCACTCCAGCTGCCTTTGAAGGGGAGCAGAAGCCTGCCCTTTTCCCGGAAGAGAAAGAGTTGACTTTAACCTTGAGGTGGAGCAGATGCTTCCTTTGCCTATACTTTCCCAAGTTCTCATACTGACCAGCTAGTGGCAACAGAAGATTAACTATAGCGAGAGAGAGCTGGCTTCTCTTTCCTTCCAGCAGAGCTTGCCGCCTCTCTGCCCCAGAAGGAGGCAGGCAGCCGTGCTTGGCAGGACCGGCTCTATTCTGCATCACCAGTGCTCTCCTTTCACTAGCTCACTGCTGTCTGCAGCTCTTTTGGACAACAGCCTCCATAAAGATGTCTCTTTGGACTGGAAGGGAGGGGGGGCGGTGACAACCCAATGTAAGACTGAAGTATTTGCAGCTTCCTCACTGGCGTACTGGAACATACAAGCAGCTCCTCTGTGAGTCAGAAATGGACAAGGATATGGTATGTTACTAACCATCAGGGTTTTCACCAGAGGAGGAACCCTTTCTCTACCCGCGTTGTTGCAGCCCCTGGTGGGCTCAGACCTCAACACTTCTCTAAACCACGATTTCAGCAGTCAACTTGCTGGTCTATCTTCCTCTAGTCTCATCCTCTCTAATCCAGCATCTGTACTCGCCGACAGAGTAATTTCATTAAAAACCCAAACCTGATCATGGCTGTCCTCTTCTAAAGCACCTCACTGGTTCCTCATAGATTTTAACATGAAGTTCAAGCTTCTTATTGTGATGTAAGGTCCATGGTCAGATTCTGCCCTGACTGCCCTCCCTTCTTGTTCTGTAACTCTGCCCCAGTGGCCCTGGGAAATTCCTTACCTTTCAAGACTGAATTCAAGTACCAGCTTACCTTTGAAGCCTTTCCTGGCTTCTTCACACCAAAGTTGGACACTCTGGGCCTTGGAGCCCACAAGCAATAGAAAGACTGTTGCAACAATGGCTAGTCCCTTAGAACTGTGGCACATCTACAATGTGCTAGGCACTCTTCCAGGTGCACAGGGTGCATCAGCGAATAAAAGACATAGATTCCTGTATTCAGAGAGTCAGAGCGCTCATATCCAGCAGTACGTGCATACATGGGCATGTGTACGTGTGTGTATGTAGTGGTAAGAGGACAATAACAATGAACGTAATAAAAAAGAAAATTATGTAGTATGTGAGAATGTAATACATTGGGGGAAAAGTGGACATTTTTGAGATGAGGAAATCAGTTTTAATATTAAATAGGGCAGAGGGAGAGCTTACTTGAGAGTGTAGGGTTAGAACCAAGGCTTGAAGGCCATGAAGACGTTGCCAAGCAAATACAAAGAAGAACATTCCAGGCAGAGAACAGCTGCAGCAAAGACCTGACTCCAGAGCACACCTGGAGTGTCCGAGGGCCAGCGCGAGGCCAGCACAGCTGGAGTGGAGTGGGTGGGGGGTGGGCAGGACAGGAGGAAATGGGGATCACATAGGGCCATAGACTGCTGTCAGGATTGGGGCTTTTACTATGGGTGATGTGGAGAACTAGGCAGGATTTTAAGCAAAAGGGTATCACTATCTGACTTGTATTTCAAAGGACTTGCTCAGGCTGCTCTGTAGAGGAGCATGGATGGCAGAGGAAGGTCTGTGGAAGATTGCTCAGGTGAGAGATGATGGTGGCTTGGCCTAGAGTGAGCAGAGCTTCTGTGTTTCTCTGTCTTGTGCTGCTTGTTTATGAACTCCATAAGCAGAGAACATGCCTCCTTCATCTGTGGGGCTGCAGTGACTCACCCTGGGCTTGGCACATCCTAGGTGTTCAGGGGATCGTAGCTGACTAGAACCTTGGGTTTGCCAAATCTCATCTCAGAATCCATTCTGTGCAAAACAGGAGAGGTGTTGAAATTCCACTCCTCCATTAAGGCTGAGCTGGAATGCCACCTCTTCCCTAAAGCCTTCCCTCTTCTGAGCTCCGCAGCGATTTCCTCCACCTTCTCCTGCCTCTGAATTATTCTGGGGTGTTTGTAGGATGAGCAGTGAGACCTGTTTGAGTAGAGGAAAGAGAACTGGGTTTAGGGAAGACCTTTTCTTGAGAATCACAGGAGCCAGATAAGGGATTAGGACCTTTGCATTGTGCCAAACAGAGAGGCACTGAATGGTTGGGAATCATCAGCTGTCATAAAGGGTAAGAATTTAGGACGTTATCTAAACAGAACCCTTCTATACAGAGATGGAGAAGTTGAGGTCACAGTGGCAAGTCTATTGTGGAACAGGAACCAGATCCAGTGTACTGACTCCTAATCTGACGTGTCCTCCTCCCACCTGAGTCCAGGCCACTGCGGGATGGGGAGGTGGGGAGCTGGTATTGCAGACCATTCTGGCATAGGGTAGATTATGAAAAAAGCACCCATTTATTGAACATTTACTGTGCCATGGATGCAATGCTGGCACATCTGTTATTTCATTTTATCCTTTCCATATTGCTGGAAGACAGATAGGATTCATCTTATGTTACTGGGGAGACAGAGGCCCAGAGGAGTTAAGGAAGATCTGCAAGGTCACATATCTCTTATATGGCTGAGCCGGGTCCAAACCCGGGTCTGCCTGGTTCCAAGCCCTGTGCTTCTCTGCCTCCCATGCTGCACAGAACTAGGAGTGCTCTTGAATTTTCATCTCTTCGACAACCTCTTTTACTTTTATCTCTCCCTCTTCTCATTACCGAGAAGTTGCAGACATTTCTTATAGAGGAACTTCAGGTGTGACAGCCTCACAGGCCCGAGGGGACTGAACACCTGGTTTCTGGGCTGCCAGGAGCTGACTCAGCATCTCCCCAGGCCCTGTCGCTCCTTGCTGGTTTGCCAGGAGAGCGTGGGGCCTTATCTCACTTTCTCTAGACGTCACTCATTACCCCGGACTACTCGACAAGCAGATTCCGAGGCTGCTGTGCCTTCTTGATTCTCCTTCTCTCCTTCCCCTTTCTTCTTTCCACTTCCTTCTTCTCCCAGTGCTTAGGGAAGCCCCACCTTCTGCTGGGCACACTGTTATACTAGTTGACTTCCATCCACCTAGTGCTTCTTAACAGCACTCTGTGGTTTTTATGCTCCCACCTTGAAAATGAAATTTATATTACATTATACATATGGGATATTTCATAATATGTTATTTTTATATTTATTAAAATGCTGTAATATATAATGATACTGTAAAAATCCAAATACATAGTTTCTAGGTCTCCTGGAGTATTAGAACTGAGTGAAAGAACACCTTTGAGATCCAGCCCAACTCCCTCCCTTACCTAGCAGAGAGAAGCACATTTTTCAAGGTCCCAAAGCTCAGCTGCAGCAAAATCCAGCCCCTAGCTCAGCTCCTGTGACTTCGGTGTGCCAGCTCTGAAGACCAAAGCCCTGGGACTGAATCCCAGATGCACTACTTCCTCACTGTGGACTTCTGTATACGACCTCTCTGAGCCTCTGTTTGCCCATCAATAAAGTAACGATAACGTAGCAGTCACGTCCCTGTGTTGCTATGATCATTATTTTTGGAGAGCCCTCCGTAAGCTAAATTGCAGTCCGTGCCCAGCACCGTGCTCAGTTTTTACTTACACTAAACCGTATGATCCGTCTGGAGATGGTATGTGCAAAGCACCCAGCATAGCGTCTGGCACAGTTTGTGCTCCGTGCCTCTTAGCCACCTGGAATCCTTTTTATGGAAGGAGGTGGAGGTATGAATAAATAATGAATGCAAATTCCCTTTCCCTCCCCTCCTTTCCACTCTGGCAGTGCTAGGCTTCTGCTTAGCCCTCTGCCCTCCCTCCCCTCAAGGCAGAAAAGAATGAAATTGACCATTGATCCCCGCTCCCTGTCCAGGAGCAGGGGAAAGCGGGGGACTCCAGGGTTTTCTGAGGACAGATTGGACAGAAGCTTGAGAGACTGAGTCTAAGGCAGTTGGGTGTTGGGGGAGGCAGTCGGGGCAGAGCCCCCTCCCTTCTGGTGGTGGCTGGCTGACAAAGCCTTGCTCTCAGGCACCCAGGGAAGTCACGAGTGGCTTTGCAAGCAGCCGAAAAGGGAAGAACATTTCCATTAGCAGAATCAGCAGTAAAGAGATTTCCAGTCACAGTAATAGCTGCATTTGGGGGAATCATTTCAGTGGTGGCTGTGGGCGGAGGGGGGAGGGGGCAGGGAGGCAGGAGAGTCGCAGAGACGTCTGGTCTGCCTGCAGGAGCTGAGAGACGGCATCAATGAGAACCAGGAGCCAGAGGCCAGTGCCTCTGGGGGAGCCGGGTGGGTCCTTGGACAAACACTCTGAACCTCCTTCCTCCCTCCAGACACAGCCCCCTTTAAGAAGTTCCCAGGGGAGGCAGCACACTCATTCTCTGCTGCTTTTGCTCTGATTACCTGGGTTACTCTCTTCAAGACTTCAGAGCCAGCAGCAACTTCCCAGGCTCCTGGGATTTGTCAGTGGGAAAGCTCCCAGATTATTTAGCCCAGTTTTTCCTAAAGTTAGCTACTCTACAGATTCACCTTAGAAGCCAAGTTTTCCCTTCCAGCTCTGCAGAGGCACCTGGGAGGGGCCTGGGAATCTGTACTTTAACAAGTGTGCCAAATCCTTGGTATGTCCCTGGACCACCTGGGTGCAGCAGCCCCTGTGCACCTCTTCAGCCTCACCTCCTGACCTTCCCCGTGGCACTTGGGGCCCTAGCCTCACTAGCAGACGGGTAGCAGATTTCTGAGGGAACGGGGCGTGATCCCTTCATCTGACCCCTGAATGGAAAGGCTGTTCTCTCTGCTGAGAATGCTTTTCTAGTTCCTGAGTTACCTGGCTAGCTCCTGGTCTCAGCTCAGCTGTTACCTCTTCCAAGGAAGCGTCTCTTTCTCCTCCAAGGTTTAGGTAGAGGGTCTTTTCCTCTCCCCCCACCCTGAATGCTCATACCTCCCTGGTAGGGTTGACACATTTTGTGAACAAAAATAAGTGCAAAAAATAAAATGCAGGATGGCCAGTTAAACTTGCGTTTCAGACAATGAATACTTGCTTAGTATAACTGTCTCCCATATGTCCTGTGCAACATTTGGGACATAGTTATACTAAAAATGACTCTCTGATTATCAGAAATTCAAATTTAACTGGACAGCCTGTATTTTATGTGGCAATCCTGCAGGGACCGTGTGTTTCTCTCTCTCCTGTCAGGGAGTCGTACCACCAGTGTGTGATTTGTGTCCCAAACCTGTTCTCCCCACATCTCTTCCATCGCGGGAAACCAGACTACCATTCACCCAGTTACTCAAGTGCAGGAATCATCTTTGATACTTCTCTTTCCTTGCCTCACTCATTCTTTCAGGCAGCCAGCCCTGTTGGTCTTCTAAAATGACTCTCGAAATTGTTCACTTCTCATAATTTCCTCCTGCCGTCACTTTTGTACAAGCTCACTCGGGCTATTACGTCAGTCTCCTCACTGGTCTTCCTGCTGCCTCTCCATCTTCCTTATCCTTTCCATACATCATTTGATAGCTAGCACATGGGCCAGATCCAGCTTGCTGCCTGCTTTTGTATGGCCTGTAAGCCTATTTACTTGTTTAAATACTTGAAAAAAATCAAAAGAAGAATATTTCACGATATGTGACAATTGTATGAAATTCAAGTGTCAGTGTCCATAAACAAATATTTATTGGAACACAGTGACACTCACCCACTCGTGTCTGTCCTGTCCATGGTTGCTTTCACCTTTCAGCAGGAGTCAAATAGTAGCAACAATGAGTATCTGGCCCACAAAGCTTAAAATATTTTCTAACTTTTCCTTTATAGAAAGAAGTTTGCCAGCCCTGCTGTATACAGTAACCGGAGTGATCTTTTCCAAAAGGCCAATTAGATCTTGCCACTCTCCTGTTTAAACCCTTTAATCATTTCTTATTGCTCTTAAGATCCTAATTCCTTTTCACACTCTAGAAAATCCTTTAAAAAAATTGCCTTCTTTTCTGAGTTCCTATTTTGTTTTCTCCCTTGCTCATAGAACTTGAACATCACCTCCTCCAAGAAGTATTCCCTGACCAAAGTAGAACCCTGGTACACCGTTCCCTCATTGCTTGCTTGCTTGTTTGCTTCATTCATTCATTCATTCATTCATTAATCTTTATCTGATAGCTCCTTGTGGTAGGGACTGTGTCTTGTTCCTCTTTTTGCTCTCGGAACTATATAGTGCAGGACACATCACATGGTAGGTGCTGAGTAAATATTTCCTGACCAAATGAATGAAACAGGGGCAGGGATGGGGTGACAGTTTTTGAACCCCACCTTACAGGGTACCTGCCTCATCGGGGGTTGTCCTCTTGCTTATTAGGAGATTGCTCACAGGATTCTAAGAGCTGAAGTTTGTAGCACATATAAAGCAGTGCCCACCACTCAGCACATGCTACCTGGGTGTCTGTGAAATAAACAGAAGGAAACAGGCTGTACCTTAATCCCTAGGCCATGCCCTCTCCCCACTTGATTTGCATTTAGGAGAATTCACAGGAAGTCCTGTGACTAAAGACCTTATGGAGCCAGGGAGCAGGGTCATCTGGTGCCCAGGATTAGAAGCCAGGTGTCCTGGGGTTTGGTCCCAGTTCTGCTGGGTGCCTGTGGTCAAGTCCTTTCCACCTTCTGGACTTCTTCCCCCCATTTCTAATGTGATAAAATTTAAGCAAGTGACAGGTGAGGTTCTTCTCAGCCGCCTCAGCTCAGCAGGGGCCCAGGAGGGATAGAAAATTTCCCTTTAGGAGCTTCTGAGGATGGAAGCAGCTGCAGCCGGATAAAGCCGACTCCCTCCCTTCCTCCCTCCCTCCCTGCATCCTTCCCGGAGTGTCTGAAGATCAAATCCTCAGCTCTGAACCCAGGTGCAACTCAAATTTTCAAGCCCAGTCTCACACTAATTTGTTAGGGAACCTTCTTCAATTACTTCCTCTAGCCTCCCCCAGGGAGGGAGACCGGAGAAGCTGACCGCCCAAAGTAGCCAATTACCTGTCTGCCAATAGCAGGACTCCTACCATCCCTCCCTCCCTGCTTTCCTTTCTCCACTTTATTCTCCTGGCTTCTAAACCATCTCTCCAAACTGCGGAACCCTCTAGGGAAGGGCTTCAGTTCACCTGCCTCCCTGCTCCCAGCCGGGGACGGGAGGGGCAGCTCTCCCCCAAGAGGGCCAGCGGGTGAGTAGGCAGGGAGCTGAGAAAGGGCAGCTGCAGACCTCGGAAAGCCAAACAGCTTTGGCAAGTCTGCTAAATACCAAACTCAGCTAGATTGGGAGGCAGTGCCTTGGGTTCTAGTCTTGTTTCTGCCATTCACTTCCTGTGGTGTCAAATAAATAACAGTTCCTCTATGGGCCTCAGGTAAGATTAAGTGACTATTGTCAGAGCCATCTCTCCTTCAGGAAGCTGGGGAAGACTGGGCTGCATGAGATACTCCAGGAGAGAGGAGGAACCTCCTAGCCCTGTGTGTGACTGGAATCCCTGGTGTCTAGAGCTGTGCCTGTCACATAGTAGGCACTCAGTAAATATTTGTTGAATAAAGGAATGAATAACTGGAAAATGCACATGATCAGACATTGCTAATCAACTTAATCACAGCTTCAGATGCTTTCTCAGTGATGCCCCCATCAGTCACTGGGGTCAATTGGGGTTTGCATGGCTAACAAATCTACTCAAGTTCCCTAGACTAAACCAGTTCACCTAAAACCCCTGGTTCACCTTAAGTTCCCCTTGCTTGCAGCTAAGCACCTTCAGTCTGGAGTCAGTGGTTCTTCCACCCCAGACCTTGTGCTGAGTCCCTTGGAGGCACAGAAATGCAAGGAGTTCACAGACTATTAGGATAATACTTGCACTTTTTTGATTAAAAAAAAAACAAACTCCCTTTCATGGGTATTTTTAATATCTGCGTATTACAGATGAAGACTTGGCCATTCAGAGAGATCAAGTCAGTTGCACAAGGTCACATAGTAAGTGGAATTAGCTGTATTTATTTTTAAAAGGAATCTTTGTGTCACTCTCACGAATGGAACACCAGAATAACTTGCTATAAATGGAAGATAGCCCACAAAAGTAAGTATAGTATTCACGTGCCATCTAAATTCGTCTCTCATACCACACTTGGGAAAACATTGACTTAGCCCAACTGCTGAGATAAAGATATTCGTTTAAAATTTAAATTTTGTCCACTTAATTGTGAGGTTTATTTTGATGTATACTTTAAAAAATATCTTCCCTGCCTCATAACTACTCCCCATTTTTTAAAGATCCAGCTTGAATGTGCCTTTGCTGCTTCCAAATGACTTTCTTGGCTCCCCCAAGAGTAGTTACCTCCCAAGCACTTTGTATATTCACTGCAGTCCGTGTTTTCATGAAAATATTGTGATTGTTTAATTGTCTGTCTCTCTCGCTAGTCTTGTAAGCTTCCCAAGTTAAACACCGTGTCTCTTTAACATCTGTAACTCCAGCAACTAGTGCTTGCATACTTATTAAATTTTTAACCTTAATTTTAGACTTCAACAAAAGGAATACAAACTTGTAACAAATTAAAATGATTCAGGAACATTATACAGGAAACAATGAAAGTCTCTCCCTCTGCCCAGTCTCATTCCCCAGAAGTGATCATGATGAAGAGTTTGCTGGGATCCTAGTGAAATGTGGAATAAAGAAGGGCCTGAACAGCCACCTTTGGTGATGCAACACAGATGAAGTGATTGTCCGAGGTCACTCTGCAAGTTTCTTGCAAGCAGCTCAGGAGTATTAATGAAATCGTCTTTTCATTAGGGCATTGGTTTTTCAGACTGGGTTCCATGATAGATCTGGGGAGCTTGAATTGCTCTGGGCTTCAGCTAAAGAGACGTTCCAGTATAAACCAGCTCCGGGTATGTTCAGGCCCCAGAATCGATGACTGCAGATTTCTTCCAGGCCACAAGCAGGGAGTCCTCTTCTTGACTGACCCTACTTGAATGAATATAAATAAATTAAATGAATATATATAATGAATGCATATATATAAAATAAATAAATATATTATGTCTGTATATATACAAATGTATCTGTTTACACACACATACATACTTGCATGTATACATATATACATACAGATACCTGTGAGGGAGAGAGAGTATGATAATGATTTTTCTGTCTGGAGAGCTAAAAGAAGAAACTGAACCCAGCAAGGAAGGAACCAGAAAGGAAACAATTATCCTGGGTCGGGGGTGGGTGTCTCTTTCTTTCTGGCACAGTATTTGACATGATGGATAAAGCAGTTCTTTCCTCCCTTAACTTTTTTTCCTCACTTGAGTGGGGAGACAGACTATTCAGGAGAGGGTTACCTAGGCTTAGGTTGAGTTGTTGCCTTTAGAAACCCTCGTTTATGAAGCTGTGTAGATTGGCAGCTGGTCAGTTAATAGAAAAAGTCTATTAAAGCAGGGAATCATAAAAAAATAATAATGCACCTTAAACATTTCATTTTTAACTTAAAATACATAAATGTGTATATGTTTGCCAATGATTTTATGTAGGCCCCGGGCCTGCCTCTGAGTCTGGGTCAGCTGATTGGAGTTCCATGCCATCTTTCTTGCATGAACTGTGCTCATAATGCACCAAATATGATCTCCAATGTTGGTTTCATTAAAGGGGACTGAGAACTTAAGGATTCTTGCCAAGTAATTCTTCTAGAATTTTATGATTCCTTTCTAAATTTTTATAGTTGTCACACCTGACCTAACTCAATAGCAATATTTAAGTGACTTTCTTTATTTTTATCATAAAATCAACTTAGTCCTCACAGAAGCCACTTTCTTTTGATGCTCATAAATTTTAAATTTACACAATATTTTATTAAATTTTAGAATTATGGGAAACACAACAGGCATAAACAAGTTTGGGAAACAAGCTGGCTGTCTGTAAAAATGCAACTTCACTGACGGCGAAATTCCAAGAATGCTGGAGAGGAAGTACCTGACTAGTGGGAGCATAGAGGGCTTCGGAGTTTCAGGATGTTATACAGAAATGATGGAGAACAATGGTTAAACCGATCGTCTGTGCTGAGAAGGCCAGCTAAAAGCTTTTGAAATTTACATATGTTCCACATTGACAGAGGCATTAATGTCACAGATATTTTAGTGGTTGAGCCATTAGATAGCATTTTGCCCAGAACTCTGATTTAAAGAAGAAGAAAAGGGGACTTGACTTGTACGCACTGTTGGGGGGAATGTAAATTTTTGCAGCCACCATGAAAAGCGGTGTTGAAGTTCCTCAAAAAAATTAAAAAACAGAACTACTGTATGACCCAACAGTTCCACTTCTGGGTATTTATCAGAAGAAAATGAAATTGCTAATTCGAAAGGTAGATGCCCTTCTATGTTCATCACAGCATTGTTTATAATAGCCAAGATATGAAGGCAACCTACGTGTCCATCTAAGGATGAATGGATAAAAAAGATATGGTTTATACATACAATAGGATATTATTCGGCCATGAGAAAGGAGGAAATCCTTCCATCTGTGACCACGTGGAGGGACCTTGAGGGCATCACGCTTAGAGAAATAAGTCCAACAGAAAAAGACAGTTACTGTATGATACCACTGATACATGGAATCTACAAAAGCCAAACTCATAGAAACAGAGACTAGAATGGTGGTTACTGGGCGGTGGGGGAAATGAGGAGATGTTGGCCCAAGAGTACACATTTCAAGTTAGAAGAGAAATACATTCTGGGGATCTCATGTGCAGCGTGGTGACCACAGTTAACAATACTGTATTATATCCTTGAAAGTTACTAAGAGTCCTTTTAAATGTTCCCACCACAAAAACAAAATGGTAATTGTGTGACGTGGTGAAAGGTGTTAGGGAATGCCATGGTGGTAATCATTTTCCAATATATAATTGTATCAAATCAACACACTGTGCACCTTAAATTTTCACAATGTTATGTATCAATTATATCTCAGTGAAGCTGGAAAACCTAATTTAAAAAAAATTGAATCCCAGAGCTGAGTAGGGAACTCAGGTCATTAGACTCTTAGAGTTCATGGTCCCTCCTGGGTCTCCCCAGCAGTTGTCACCAATGCCCCTTTCCTTTTGAGTGGCCTTTTAAGGGAGGCACCTCCACACTTCCCCTGTTTTACAGGTGAGGAAACTGGTTCAAATACTGAGGTGACCTAGCATGGGATAGAGAGCAAGGTAGAATTGCAGTTCAATTCCCAGATCATGATGACTTCCTACATGCCATTCCAAATATTCCTTTGTTCTAGGGTAGTTTTTCAGTGTCTTTTAAAGTAATTAAACCTTATCAGGTAATTTTTTTTCACTGATGACCACACCTGATCTTTCCTTCACCCTAGGAGGGAATCAGAGCAGGGACTGCCCTTCAGGTCTTCTTTGCTGTCACCACATATCCTTTTAGACATGCCCAGTTTTGTAAGGGCTCTTTGTAATTCTGTCTGTCCTGCAGCCAACGTTCCAGGCCATCCACATTTAGAACCCCCAGGGCCCTCAGGCCTATCTAGACCAGCCTTCTCATTGCGCTGAGGGAGACCCAGACCCAGAGGAGGCCGATACCTTGCTAAAATCAAGGGACTGGGGCTGCTTCTGAATGCAGACCCTAATCCATCCAGCCCTGTGTTTTTTCACCTCCACTAGGCCGCCTGCACAGCCCTGGGTCTCCTAGCCTGCCTACCTGCTGGGGAGGGTTGGTCAAGTACTGAAAGGGAAGTGTGTGTGTTTGCAGACTGCCAAGAGTTCCCGTGCTTTATGAGGTGCAGAATATAATCCAAAACTCATTTTGGGGTTGTCTCACCCCATAAAATCTCCTCCAGCAGGAATGGCTGGGAATTTGTTTTGACTTCCCCAGCACATGTTTTTTAAATACCTCTCCTCTCCATCTCCATCCATTTTCCTCTTTTCTCTGCTTCCTTTTTTTCCACCCCATTTTCATTGGATGATAATCCCCTGGTGGCTTCTGCGGGGACACAGTGGGGGTGGCACTGGGGGCAGGGATCCTGCAGTATAGGTTAATGGGCTGGCAGATGGTTTGGAAAAGCTTACCTCTCCTGGACATTGGCTCAGGACATGACTTCAGGGGTCTGACTTCAACAATTATATTTAGACTTTTAGATGTCATTCTTATTTGGGGCAAAATAAGGCTTTCTTACAGCCCTCTCTCTTATAATTAAAAACCAGCCACTCAGCCCTCATTTCTCCACCATCTTCATGTTACATCATCTCTCTCTCTCTCTCCCAGTCTCTTACAATACTGCTTCAGTGTCTTCCTTGGAGTAGATACATCATGTGCTTCCTGAAGGATCTCCCTAAGCGATTTTCCCTCGCTTAGAATCCTCAGTGTCTCCTACTGCTTATAGGATTAATAGCCAACTCCTTGGCATCTGAGCCCTCCACCTGAGGACCAATCCCACCTTAATTATCCTTCTTTCTCACTATTCCTCTGCCTACACTTCAGCTAAACTGGGTTTTGGTGGTGGTGGTGGTGGTGGTGGTTTACTACTCTCAGAAGACAAGCTCTACTAAAGTTGCATTTCTGTGATTTTTCCCAAGCTGGTCCTCTACCATGGATGCCCTGGTTCGCCTCCATTTCTGCTGGTGGAACCCTATCCAACCTTCATCAGCCACTTCTTTATGGGAACTTCCATCTGTATTCCTTCCTTCACTTTCCTTCCTCTCCTAATTTAGATTGAATAGCTTTATTCAGAAAATTTTACTTACATACCTCTCAGGGCACCTGGCTTACACTGAAATACATACATCCATGTCTTTTCCTTGGCCTGCATAGTCCAGTACAGGAGCCACTAGCCACAGATGACTGTTGAGCACTTGAAATGTGGCTCTCATGGTTGAGGGACTCCATTTTAAATTTTACTTAATGGTAACTACTTCAAATTTAAGTAATAGCCACGTGTGGGTAGTGGCTACCGTATTGAAGAGCACAGATAAAGAGCATGCCCACCATTGCAGAAAATCCTGCTGGACAGAACTGCTTATGAGATCCTTAGGGGCACGCATGGAGTCTTGTCCCTTCTGGACCCTGTTCCTTCTACAGGGCCTGTTATTGAGTAGGTGTTAATAAATGTTGGTAGAACTGACGTTTGGGCAACACTGTGTAAGCACTAACTTCAAAGAGATTTGGTTTTTTGTTTATTTGTTTTAGTATATTCTTATAGGAGATCAGAACTTTAATATAAATCCATAACAAAACAATCTACTTCCAATGTTGTACAATAATAAGTGATGCTCAGACTCCTATCCCTTGAGCTCTGTAAAATCCTATATTGTTTGTGAGTCAACAAGTCTTAATTGTGTTTTACTAGAGATTTAGTTTTAAAGAAAGAAATTTTCAGAAATTTACTGTTCAGACACACCAAGTTTTGTTAATTAAAATATTAGGTTTTCATTTGCAAAGTCTGATGTATCTTATAGTTCAGGGGGCCTTAATGGCACTGGTAGGAATTCTGAGCCCTGATGGGTCATTTCTCAGTCATGCCTTTTCTTCCCATCTTAATCTCCTCCCTCCCTGCCCAGAACAGGTCAATCCCATAGCTGGGCCTTAGAAAGAACAGTCCTGAGATGTCATTCCCTGGGAGACAGGTGTGGACAGACCTGTCTGACATGAATGCACAGATTTGAGCTTCCGTGGTTGTTTCATGGAAGATTTATGAGAGTTTCTTTGAGAGAGAACTCCTGAAAACTCTGTTCTGTGACTGATGGGATGAGAATGGGATGCAGGAGTCTCTCCTCTCTTCCGCTGCCCCATCCTTTTCCGCTCTTCTCTTTTCCTCCTCAGTTTCCTCTTCATGCCCACGTTCTCTTTTGTTTCTTTAATCTATTCTCTTTTCTCTCTTCTGTGTCTTTTTTCACCTTTTTTCTCTTTACTCTTAATGTCTCATTTCCTTTCTCTCCCTACATTGCTGTGTGTGTGTCTGTCTGTCTCCTTTCATCTCCATGTCTCTCTCTCTTTGTCCTTCTGTCCCACAGCCTTGAGTCCTCTTGGGGATTCCTGAGCACAGCTCACTCTTGTCTGCCTACCACGACCAACCCGTTTGCTGACCAACCCAAGCCCTCTGTTGACCAACATGGCCCGATGCACAGCTCTGAGCTGTTGACCTCTGGTCTGGACCCCTGGCCCTGCTGTCAGATGTGGTTCCAAATGTCCTGAATGACTTTAGAGGCCTCCATGACCGTTTGGTTCATCTTGGACACATTCAGCTACAACCTTGATTTTCAGTGTGAGGTGGATTTTTGAGAGCAGCTGGTAAAAAGGATCTGGGTGTCTCATTTCAGCTGTGCTAAATATTCCAAGCTCTTTTTCTGCGACCCTGGTGGGCTCTTCTTTCTCAACCATCTCTGCTAGTGTTGCACTATTCATCAGCTCTTTTTTAAAGCTTTTTTTCCCTCAGGGCATTAGAAACATCTGCTGGATAGTTTTAGAAAAAAAGTTGCAAGAATGATAAACCTTTTTAAGAGATCATTCCTCCTAAAATTTCAACCCTTAGCAGTAACTGACAACAAAAGGCATCTGAGCCAAGTTATCTTATCCCCCAAATATGATGTGCCCTTTTGAGATCAACCTTAAGGGCTTATATGCTTAGTTAGTTTGCGAGAGTTTCACGACTGTAAAATAGCAGTTGTCTTGAGTCAAGAGGATTTCTTGTTCCAAAAAAACCCCAAACAGATAAAAGAACAAAACAAAAAGATGAAGAAGAAGTAGAGGAGGAGGAGGAGGGAAAGGGGGAAGACAAAAGGAAAGAGTCTAGTAAACTGGGTGTCTATCCGCAGGGTAGATTTCAGTTTGCTTCTGGAGCAGGATGGGGAGTATCTCTTATCATCTTGGATTGCTCTTTCTTTCCTTCCATTTCAATATTTAACCTCTAACCCCAGATTATTAATTTTCTTCCCAATGTATGTTTTGAACGCGTTCATTTCTTTCTATCTCTGCTCTGGTACAAGTTACTCTCCTCTCTTGACCTGTAATCCAGTAGATTCCTGACTCAGATTCAGTCTTGCTCTTACTCCCATCCCAGCCCTCCCCAGTCCATTCTCTCATGCTACCAGGAGGACTTTATGAACTCGTGCATCCAGTCACACCTCTTCTCTGCTTAAATCTGTGACGATTTACCACTGTGCTAATAGTGAAATCTATGGTCCCAACCAAGGCCTGCAAGATACTCAACTTTCGCTGCACATCGGAATATGTGGGAAGCTTTTAAAAGTGTCAGGACCTGGAATCTAACTTGGATCAATTAAATCAATATAACCAGGAGTTAGACAGTTGGGCAGTTTCCTACAGAACTAAACACATTCTCACCATATGATCCAGCAATTGCCTTCCTTGTTATTTACTCAAATGAGTAGAAAATGTTAAGTCCACGCAAAAACTTGCACGTGATTGTTTACAACAGCTTTATTCAAAATTGCCAAAACTTGGATGACCAAGATGTCTATCAGTGGATGAATGGATAAACTGTGGTCCATCCAGATAATGGAACGTTATTCAGTGATAAAAGGAAATGGGCTATCAAGCCACAAAAAGACATGGAGGAACCTTAAAATCATGTCGCTAAGTGAAAGAAGCCAGTCTGAAAGGGCTACGTACTGTGGAAAAGGCCAAACTATAGAACAGGAAGAAGAACAGGTGTCAAAGGCTTGAGGGGAGGGAGGACGAGACAAACAGGTGGAGCCCAGGGGACTTTCAGGCCAGTGAAACTATTCTGTATGATGCAGTAACAACAGATACATTATTATATGTTTGTCAAAACCCTTAGAAAGCAGAGCACAAAGAATGAGCCTTAATGTCCACTACAGGCTTTAATTAATAATCAAGCATTTAATTCACTCATCAGTTGTAACAAGTGTGCCACACTAACACATGCCGTAAATAACGGGAAAGAGTGCGCGCGCGCGCACATTCACACACGCGTAGAAGCAGTTTGTAGGCACTCTAGTTTTCCATAAATTTTTCTGTAAACTGAAAACTGCTCTTAATAAAGTCTATTGATTAAAAAAAAACAAAAGGCAAAAAACCTGGGGTCTACCCTAGGCCAATTAAATCAGAATGACCCAGCATTACTGGTCTGTTGTTTTATTTGTAATCTTCCCAGGTGACTTAGAGGTTCTAACATACAGCTGGGCTTGAGGGCCTCTGCCCAGAGGGGGCCTGCCTCCTTCCACCTTCACCCACGCTGTTTCTCTCGTTTGCCAGAGGCTTCACAGAATCTCTCCCTGATCCCCTGATCTAGACTGTACTTCTATATCTGTTTGTCCATGTTTAGTGTCTGTTGGCTTCTCCAGACTACAGACTTTTTGAGGACAGGGACTGTTCAGCGCTGTGCGTCTCAAAGCGTTTGCTTCACAGTCAGTACTTTGTAAATATCACTGAGTGCATGAACAGTTGGATGGCGTCCCCCCTCTTGCCCCATAATGACAAGCAGAGGAGACTCTCGGGGCAGAATGGTGGGTGGGTGTCTGGAGCTGAGTAAGATAATGAGTACACATACCCCACTTCCACTCCTAAAGGGGCTTACAGAACGCAAATAATTTCCTTAACGACCCTTGAACACTCCCCTCTGTTCCCTTTGCCCTCCAGCTGGTGGCCTGAGTCCTGACTTTAAGTTAGGGAACGGATGAGTTAAATTTGTCTGTGTCATTTCCATTTTCTTTCTCTGCAATAAAGTTTGTGATTGCTTGGTCAAACTGCGGTATAATGCAATTAGGCTCCCGTGTTCCCAGCTCCTTCAAGTGCCTTGGGAGTGACTTCTGCAACTGTTGGAAACAGCTCTGTAGTCAGCGAGCAGAGTGAAAGGAGGAAAACCAAAAGCCCTACTCCCCCCTGCCCTCCGCCTTCCAAAGCCAGTCCCCTTTGCTGCTTCCTTCCTATAGGAAATTAAATTGCCTTGAGATTGCGAGCAAAGGGAAGAGTGATGTGGAAACAGGATAGTCACAGGTGCTTTCTGAAGCAGGGAAAATTGCCAAAGATTCCTTTAATCCTTGCTTAGGTGGGAGAGAGACACACACACATATCACTAGAGAAGCAGAGTAAGGAAGCAGTTAAGAATTTATCTTGTTTTCGTTTGGCTTGAGTTCCAGCTTCTGGCATAATATCTGTCCTTGTTTCTCTGCACATTCAATAAATTATCTTATGGCCAATGAGGAGTGACTGATGTCAGATTTATGGTGAAGGACCTCGAGGGCAGGATAGCCTATGAGCTCTGTTGAAGGATATAGAGAGGAAGGTAGGCAGCTATATTTTTTATCCTGTTGAGACTAGGAAAAGAGGCTGGGAAGATGAGGCAGATCACGAGGGATTAAGGAACCCGTTAAGATGGAGCTGCAAATAGTAGCCCAGGTTGCCCCAGGTAGTGGTTGAAGAGCTCCGATTTCTAATCTTGGGTATACTTCCAGCTCTCTGAGTGCCCTGAGCAAGTTGTCCATACATCCTCCAGCTGTATGGAGTGGGGGTAGGGGGTGGCAAGCAATAGAAACCAACTCTGTTTACTTAGGCATAGAGACATTATGGGATGACTCAGAACAATGGAAGATCTGGAGGTGCAGGCTCCAAAAGGGCAGCTCTGGGAATCTTGACCGCAGTAACCTGTCCACAGTCTCATCTGAGCATTCCATCCAGGGCAGAGGGGCTCCAAAGTGTTCGTCCAGCCTTTCCTCCCTCCCTTCAGCATCCACTGGCTTATCGTGGCCTCATATGTACCCCTCATCTAGGGGAGAGGAGGACACCTGGACTGACATTCCCTCCAGGCTGCACGTGTTGGGGGGAGAACTATATTTAGAAAGGGGAGTCTAGGGGCTGATACCAAGATGGTTGCTGGGTAGCAGAAACAACACATGTCCTCAGCAGGGGCCTCTGTGTTCTCATCTGTAAGGGGATAGTGGCTTTTCCAAATTCTCTTCATTAGAAGCATTAGAAGCTTTCCTTCAAATAGAATCTCGGGCAACCCACTGTAAAAACCAGAGGAAAGCAGAATTGCTCAGTTGAGGTAGGGGTGAGGCCGCCCCAAGCCCTGCCCTGCAGGCCTTCTCTTCCTCCTCCCCTGAAGTGGTCCTTGAAGTATCTATTTAGAAACTAGAGATCCATGAAGTGCAGTTAGGTACCAGTGGACTCTGTGATCTCCAGGGCCCTTTTGAACTCTGGCCTTTGCAGCAAAACAGAGCATCTAAGTCAAGGGCTTTATAAAGACTTGCAAAGAGGAGAGGGTGATTCTGGGAAGTAGTTATAGGGCTGAGCAGACTCTGATTTGCCTGGCAAAGATGATGACCTTCACGTGACCTCTGTACTCATGCCCAGAAGAGTTAGGGCTCAGCCTCTCCCTCTAGAGAGAAAGGCTTTTCCTTAGGGAAATGGTGCTAGAAAGTGTGTGGACCTTCTGGTTCGAGCCCTGTTTACATCCTGCCAGTCTCCCGGTGTCTTCTGTTTCCCCATCTTTGCTGGGCTTCTTTCACTTCCTCTAATGTAACAATCTCCCTTCTGCCTCTGGGCCTTTGCACAAGCTGTTTGTGTTGCCTGGTCTTGCCCCTACCTCTTTTATCGGACTGACTCTTGCTAATTTCTCAGACCCTCAATTAATATCACTCCTTCAGAGAAGCTGTCCTGACTTCTCAGGTTAGAGCTAGTCTCCCTGTTTTATATAAAGCTCCTGATATTGGTAGCACTTAGTCACAGATTTTAATTATACATTTATTTCTTTTTGATGTTTATCATTTTCTACCATACTATAAGCTCAGCAAAGGCAGAAATCATGTCTTTATTAGGTGCTAAAAGAAGTGTGGACTGATAAAGAAATAAATATAAAGCGGAGTACAATTCTCACAGGGTTGATTCAGTTCAGTATTTACTGAACGGAACACCTCTGTGTACCAGGTTCTCTCCTGGGGGCTGGGATGGACTCTAAATAGGATCCAGCCCCTGAGCTGCTCGTTTTCTTGGTCAGGAGAATTTCGTTGTTTTGCCATTTAATCCCCAGCCTACCCCAGGAAGTCAACAGGGTGTGTACCATGAGGCCCAGAGAGGTCAGGTGACCTGCCCAGGGTCATACAGTGAGTTGGTGGCTGTGCCGGGATTGAAGCCTGACCTTCCTGACCCCTGGCCCAGTGCTCCTCTGCTTCTCCCATTCTTGTGGAGAGTAGTGTAATTAGGGAAAATGAATTTTTTTTTTCCACACCACAGAAAGTGCTTCCGTTCTTTCCCCCAGGGAGGAAGCATCTTGGCTAGGCAAGGATGAGGTGTGTGGGTGCAGAGGGAGGAAATATGGACAGGGGCTTAGCAAAGGAGGGTGCTGCAGCACACGTGGGTTTCTGCAGTAAACGTGGGCGTTCCGCAGGCCAGATGGTCCCAGTGATATTCAAGTCAGCTGAGGAATTGACTTGGCATCTCAGTGGCGTACCCTCTGCTGTCAAAGAGGGGGACGTTCATCTGGGGTCTTGCAGTTTTTGTGACCTCATGGAACTTGCCTTCTCCTTTATATCCAGATCCCTTCCTGTTCCACCTCATTTCCCATTTCCTTCTCAGCTCTCTCCTCCAGAAATGCGTACTGAAGGCAACAGCTAATGCTTCATCCTGGTCCCAGTAATGTTGCCCCCAAAATGATGGGTCCAGTGCAAAGTCTGCATCAGCTTAGTTTAGCTCTGCTGGCTAAGAAGGGTGCCATATTTCTGGGTCATTAAGACTCACCAGACCATGGCAGCAAAATGGGTACAAATCCCCCTTTTTCCCCACCTGCCTCTTAACACCCCATTTCACCTTGCTGCAGGCAGTCAGCAGCTCCCTGCTAATTGGGAATAGCTGCTCGTTCCCAGCTCTCTCCAAGCTGGTGGCAGAGGGTGGTCCTGGTGAAGGTATTGTCTTCTTTGACTGCAGGCAGAGTTTCTATGATTGCAGAACTGGCTTTATTATTTCCTTCTTGTCTCAGAGTATGAAATGTCTGCTTTCATTTTTTCCCCTCCTTCCCTCCTGATCTTTGTCAAAGAGTGACGGCTTCTCTAATTAGGCAGTTGAGAAGGTAACCTTAGCAACTCGAAGCTGATAGTGGAGAAGGAGACAGGGTTCCAGGTGCCCCACATGCCCGAGCACTGGGCGCTCTGAGCGAGGCACACTTGTCCCTTTTTTGCATTAGCAGCCCCCGGTGCTGCCCAGCGGAGCTGACTCCAAAGCTGCCTGATCATTCCCTGCTGCTGCAGGGATTTCAGCCTCAGCCTCATCCCTTTTCAATCAAGCATTGAAACTCCTGGATGCAGAGAATTCCCTGTGTCTGTCTCTGTCCTTTCTCTACTTAGTTCTCCTTTTACTCCTCTTTCTTTACCACTTCTTTCATTCTCCTTTCTCTCTCTGCCTCCCTCTGTCTTTCCTAGGGCAGGCAGAAGACTGGTGATTTATGCACTCTTGGTTGGCACGTCCCTTGCTGAGCCACCCCCATCCATCCAGGATCCTTGGTCTTGATCAAGCAGTTGCCAATATCCCCTTCCCTCCACCTGTGCATCCCCCGCTCTGCTCTGTGCTCATTCCCTGTACGGCTCCTTTCCACTTTCCAAAGCTCTTTCTTGGGAAATCTAGTCACCTGCATTCCCCATTCACACATATTTCTCTCTGCCTATAACTTCTTATTCAGTACTTATCGTCTGGACCACATAATGTAGAAACAGTTTGTTTGAAAAGAGTAATTCTTTTATTCTTTACCTGACACAGTTTTCTGGATCTGAGTTATGCTTTCCAATAGGTGAAGGGCTCACATATTCCCTTATATTCTTTTCACAGTTGGCATATTAATAGGCACAATATGTGCTTATAATTCATGTGCTTACTCTGAAATAAAAGGAGTGTTATGGTCTCTTTCCTAAAGAAAGGACTTTAGAAAGCTTCAGAAATTACAAGAATTCATATAATGGGATTTATCACAATGGGAACTCAGTGTGCTGGGACTGAGCTATGGTAGTAAAGGTGGTGTTGAGATATTGTTTATGGATGTTTTTCCTCCCATTTCTCTGTTCTCCAGTATTCTCCAATTCTTTTTCATCCATTTAACCATCTGAATCCATCAGCCTTCTACCTCTTCATCTACCATCTATCCTCCATTCTCTGTGCTAAGAATTGTGGGATTCATGTCTTTAGGGAGCATTCAGGCTAGGAGAAGTAAGGATAGGAGGGATGATGTGTGCTTAGCTATAACCCCAAGTGCAATCTGATGAGAGCAATGAGATAAATGTCTGGTCTTCTAAGCAGGCAAGAGCGGAAAAATCCAAATTTGGGAGAATGTTTAGAGACTGCCACATTCAGCCCTCTTGGTGTATAATGCAGTGCCTAGAGTTCAGAGGAAATGACTTGCTCAGAGTTGCACATCAATTTGGAGAACTGAGGTTGGATTGAAAGAACTGTAGAGCTGAAACAGATCTTGCCCTTACCTTCTCACAGAGAGGGAAAGTGAGGCTCAGAGAAGGGAAGGAACTCTATTACCAGTCACTCATCTGACAGCAAAGCTGACATTTAAACAGACATGTCTTGACATGGTTAGGGTCAGTCATGTGTTATGCTGAGAAAGGACCAGTGATTTGCTTAGGTTAAGGGTATCTCAGGTTTGACTTTTGTCTTTGAATCACTAGCCCTTTCCAATACTTCCTTCAATGAACCACACCTCTTTATCCCCACATTTCCCAAGATACCTTGAGTTCTGGATAAAACCAGACTCTGCCTTCCATCCCTTCTCTTGCAGCTCAGCATTACCCCATGCGACCATGCTGTCTGCTCCCCTTAGGGACCACCATCTTTACCCAGTCCAGCACTGCCTGGCTGCCCAGTCTCACTACCCAAAAGTGGGTCCCTCTACCTATATTCCCAGGCACTCCTGAAGCTGGCAGCTAAAGCCAGATCCCAGGCACCGAGGAATTGAGGTTCTTGGCTGTTGACGGGAGATAAGTGGAGATGTAAATGGTGATTTTCAGGCCTGTGAGTCCCTGTTCGTGGATTTCATCTTTTAATGGAAGTGCAGTAAATAAAAGCTGTTTTCACAATATGCCAAGCAACAGGTCAGAAACGTCTGAGCCGCTGGAATTGATAGAAGGGAGCTTAGCGTAACAAATCTCCCCAAATTGCACCCGGCTCCACTTGTATCAGCTCCCGGACTGCATCCCCCAATTATTGTGCAAGGCAGTTATTTCTGAGCTGGAGCTTTGGGAAAATAAGGCATGTGGTTGGGGGTGTACTTACACTGCTTCTTGCCCCATTTTCTGTTAGTGTTTGAGCCCTGGTTGAATCTTACCCCTACTGCCCTGCAACAGTTTCTTCCCCACCTTGGAGGCTGAATTCATTCTTCAAGTCTCACTCAGATGGCACCTCCTCCATGCAGCCATCGCCCAATCAGTGTTTCAGTTCAAAGCAATAGTATTACATCGAGATTAAATTTACATACGGTGAAGTGCCTAGCTCTTCGTGTACATTTCAATATGTTTTGACAAAGGGATACGTCCATGTAACTAAGAACCTCTCTGTCACTCCAGAAAGTTCCCTGGTGATCTCTTCCAGTCAACCTTCATCCACCCAGAGGCAGCCGTGGGGCTGATACTTACTGTTATTAATTAATTCTGTCAATTTTTGATTTCCTTATAAATAGAGACATACAGTACCAGGGACAGGACGCTATGGCCAGTGGGCCAAATATAGCCCATATGGATTTGTGTGTGAAGAGTGGTTTTTACACTTTTAAATAGTTGGAAAGAAAATCAAAATAAGAATGATATTTAATGGTGTATTAAAAATATAAAATATTTTTATAAAAAATATAAAATATAAAAAATATAAGAATGATATTTAATGATGTATTGAAAATCCTAGTTTCAGCGTTCATAAAAAGTTTGTCTGGCATCAGCCCTGCCGATTGGTTTATGTGTTGCCTGTGGCTGCTCTCCTGCTACAGTGGCAGAGTTGAATTATTGTGACAGAGATTTTCAGGCCCTCGGAGCCTAACATGTTTGCTATCTGACCCTTTACTGACAAAGTTTCTTGGCCCTTGATGTAGAACGCACTCTTCTTTCTGACACCTTTGCTCAGGTTTGTATTTTTGAGATTCATCTATTGTTGTGTATAAGGCTACTTCACAACTGGCTCTTTTTACTTCCTTTAGGTAGACATATCTTGTCCCTTTGAACTCCCAGAGCAGGAATGGTTCCCCCACCATGCTTCTTTCTGTGCCCACGGGTTAGATTCTTGACCAGTCATGGTCTGTTTTCCTGCTGGCCTGGGCTTGGGCTCAGAATTCGTCTCAACCCAGTGCTCCAGGCTGTCACTATGAATAGATCAGAGTTGAGTACGTGCTGAAAGTCATTTGCCATCCTGTTCTAGGACCATTATCATGTAGAACAAAGATGCAAAGACCTTTGGCATCAGACAAACCTGGATTTGAATCCTTGCTCCGCCACCTACCACTTCTGTGTGCTTGGGCAAGTTACTTAGCATCTCGGAGCCCCCGTTTCCCTCCCTAAACAGTAGTAGAATAATTAAACCAATCTCATTGGTTTCTTGTGAACATGAAAAGAAATAGAGACATAAGATGCCTTGTTCAGTCCCTGACACACAGTAGGTGCAGACTAAACGTCACTGTAGAACAGAGTTGTTCTACTTGTCCAAACCTGCTATTCCTCCTGTTGGTGAACTCAGAATCTTCCCAGCCAACCACTCCCAAACATCAAGAGTTATAGCCTGTTCTCTCCATGAACATACTCCCGGCCCCATCATGCTCTCTTGACCCAACATCTTCTCTTGCTTTGACCTGTGCAACTGTTACTCTCTTCACCCTCCCTGACTCCCTCCAATTCATGCTGCCTGGTACCGGAAAAGCGAATGTATGACATACATACAACTCCCCACCAATGTCCCGTTATTCAAAGATAAGGACTAAGCTACTTAAAGTGGCTTAAAGGGTGCCCATGATCTACTCTGTTTACATTTCTAATCTTAGGTATCATCACCCTCCCTGGCTCCCAACACTCCAGCCACTTTGACCTTTACCTCAGTTCTCCCTATGAGCCCCGAAACACATCTCCCCTGCCCAAGTGATCCATCTATTGTCTTCCCTCTCTTGGGACTAATGATCACTCCCATCATTTGGGGTGATGAAATGTTCTAAATGTTCGAAACAGCTGTGCCATTTTACATTCCTACCTGCAGTGCCTAAGAGTTCTACTTTTTCCACATTCTTACCAAAACTTGTTTTCTTTTGATTATGGCCACCCTCGTGGGATGAAATAGCATCTCATTCACCTGGTTTGTTCTTACTTCTCCATGAGAGCCAAATAAAATATTACTCCCTCAAGGAAAACTTCCCCAGTGGCATCACCCCCAGGTAGAACCGGTCTCCCTGTTCTTCCTTAGCTTCTTGTGACCTTCTCCTCCAGAATCCTTATCATGTTTTTTTGAATTATACATGTGTTTTTGTGATGTTAAACTACTATGTAATCCCCACACTCAACTCCAAGCTCAAGAAGGGTAGTACACATCTATTGTATTTTGAGTTTCCAGCACATTGCCTTACATGTACTAAGTACCTGCCCACCCAAAAAAGATCTTTTGAATGAAAACATGAATTGATCCCTTCATTTCCTCCAAACCCTACCTTCTCCTGCCACATAGTCTCACAATCTGTGGTGTCTTGCTCTCTAACATCTTTCACATTAACTTCTCATCTTTTTTTCCAGCCCCTGGCCTTGCCATTTTTACCCATCATCCACAAAACTGTCAGACTGATCTTTGTAAAATACTTTGAAAATCATCCCACTCAGAAAACACCCATGGCTACCTATTCTCCTTTAAATAAAGTATAAAATCTTGAGCCATTTTGATGGAAGACCCTCAAGATGATATGTACTCTATAGTTGAGCTCTTGATAAAATATACAGAGGGGAGAATAATTCTGGAACTTTTGCTTATACCTTATTTTGGAATTTTCTCCCTTGTTTTAAGTTTGGTTGGCACATCTCATAGCTCTAATGAGCCATGAGCTCCTGGAGGACAGGGAAGTATCCTGTGCATCTTTGGATGTCCCACTATGCCTCAAAAGCACCTGGTTTAAAGCAACTGTCAGTAAATGTTTGTTCACTTGAATTAAATTTTATTATTCCTCCCAAGAGAAACATTTACATGCTAACAAAGGCCTTGGAAGACTTAACTGGAAGGATTAATGATGGAATTCCAGACATCTAAGGCAGCCTGGTTGGGGAGATATTTTTGGAGCCAGCCAATCACCACCACCTCACCTTGTCAAGGCTGCTCCTCTACATGAACTTGAAGCTAATTCTCCCTGAGCTGGCTTAGTGCCTCTCCCTCTTGCTGGTTGTGGAACCCCGGGTTTCTTTTTTCCTCCAGGGGACATCTAGCCTCACATGTCCCTTCCCCTCCAGAGATGGAGAAGCACATAGAACCCTTTGTTCCTGATGACAGCATTTTGACCCAAAGACATATTTATTTTTCCTCCTGATAAGTAGGAAGGATGCAAAGGCATTCAGGGAATGTTTCAGACTTTCTCAAGTGGGGCTAGGGCAGAGCAGAAATTAGAACCCCGAGCTTTGGGACATACTTAACCTAGTTGTCTCTCAACGTCTCCAGGAGAGGTATCCCTCTTATGAAGGAAGGGCAGAGAATGAGACTTGTGTAGAAAGGAAGAGGGGGAACTAATATTTGATGCCTATAATATCTCCATGAAAAAGTTGGTGTCCCCATGTTACAGATTAGAAATCAGAGGCTCAGTGGAGGAAAATTATGTGGCTGCAGCCACGGGCCGGCCAGTGGCAGAGGTAGCATCCTGATCCAGGCCACTTACAGCACACTGCCCCCAGGGAGCCTCAGAATGTTGGAAGCTCTCCTATCTAGTGGAAGTTTTCCTTCATAACATGAACACCTAAGGACTCCAGACCTTGAAGGTGGTGGGGACAGCTCTGGATTGGGTTCCAGGAGCCCAGGATCTATTCTGAATCCACTTAGTGACCTTGGACAGATCACTTCATCTGTCTCTGCCTGCTCTCCCTACCTGGGAAATGAAGGACTCGAATCCACCTGCCCAGCCTCTTCCTGCTTTCATCAGCTGTTGAAATGGACTTCGTTTTTTTTTTTTAATTTGTACTTTTCTAAATTACATAAGTACTATAGAAAGCCGTTCTTTTTGTAAAAACATAAACAAAATGAAATCACACGGAGTAAGAAGTAACAGCCTGCCCTTGGCATTCCCCCGCCTCATTCCCCTACCTGGAGATAAGCACTGTTGGTCTGGTGTATATCCTTCCCGATGACTTTTCTCTTTGTTTACATCCCCGTGTATGGGTAAGTCCACATAAGCATCTGTGGTTTTACCCATATGCAGGATTACTGCTCTGTTTTTCTGAGACTTGCCTGTGTATGTTTTTCACTTAAAGATAATTGGAAATCTTTCAATATCAGAACATTTGGATCTACCTCGTTATTTCTAACGGCCTCATTCTGTAGTATGGATATACTGCAATTTGTCCAGCGCATTTTCTTATTGATGGGCATTTATCTTGTTTCTAATCTTTCACTATCAAAAGCGTGCTTCACTATCAAAAGTGAACTTTTTTGTATATCTAGCTCTCTACTGGGTGTTTATTTCTGTAGGTTAGCTACCTAGGGCCAGTATTACTAGATCAAAGAATATGGGCATTTTTAATTTGAGTAGCTACTGCTGAATCGTCCTCTGAAATAGCCATAACGATTAACATTCAAAGAGTTGAGGTGGAATTTTAGATGTGGGGACAAAGTTAAGGGCATCTTTGTGGGTGCAGGATGCTGCCCATTACCTTTCAAAACACCCTCTGCAAGCCGTGAGTGATTCTGTTTACAGGTGAGGTGGGTCCTGCTCCGAGTGCCTCCTGTGTCTGGTTTCCTGCAATTCAGTGCTTGCCCGGCTTCCAAAACAGGGTTTTAGAAAAGACTTTCCACAATAGGGAGGTGGCTTGATTAACCTCCTGCCCAGCTCAAAGCCCTGGGTTTCCTGAGCAGGTCCCTGAGCATGGCCAAGGGCTGGTAAACAGCTGACTAATAGGGCCCACGGCACCTGGCCTCGCTAGGAGATTGGCCAAGTCCCAAGAAGTTCAAAAGACCTCTCCAGCTCCCTTGTCCCGTCTTGATAGAGGCCCACCACCCAACACCTGAATAATGCATTGTATTTGTCCTCTCTCGGTCTGATGGATGGCTGCATTTTCCCTCCAGCTGCCTGCTTTCCCTCCTTTGTCTGCCTGGTGTCTCTAGGCCTTTAGCCAGTGCCTTGAGCTCAGACAAGAGGAAGGAGTGGCTGGTTTTTTAAAGATTAGCTGCACAGATAGTGGCCTTTCTTCAAACAAAGCCCAGTTGTCTTTGTTTCTTACTCTTAAGCCTGAGTCAGGGCAGAGAAGGCGAGAAAATAAAAATGCCCACATTTATTGAGCTCCTGCCACATGCTGGATGCAGTGTTGCACACCTCGATGGCTCTTCCCAAGAAGACATTGCTGTCCCCATTTTCATATGAGGAAACTGAGCCCAGAGCAGTGACATAACCTGCTTATAACTAGAGTCAGGAAATCTGGAACTCAAATCCACATCTGTCTGACTTCCTGTCCCAGATCCGCTCCCCCTCCACAGTGCCTAACTGCTAAGAAGGAGGATTTAAAAAATACACACACACACACACACACACACACACACACACACACACACATACATACATAGTTTTATTTTACTTATTTTTTTTAACCTTTAGCCACACTTATTAGCATTGAACTCACCCCCAAACCTGTATTTCTTGGTATTTCCAAAGATGCAAAGTATCAGATTACCCACAGCTGTTTCCCACCCACCTACCCAGGGAATCACCAAGCCTGTCTTGAAGCCTTCCCTGATGATTATTTGTTTGGGTTTGTCTGCTTATCTATTTGAATGGGCCAGATGGTTTATCCATCCATGACATTTTCCTGGAGGGTATGTGTCATGGTAAGGGGGCAAACTGGACTTTGAAGCTAGACTGATTCTGGTTCAGATTTCCTTTATCTTGCCACTTGCACACATGTCCCAATAGACACACTTTACCTCCATGAACCTCAGTGTCTTCTCTAGGACAATGGGCTTATTATTTATAGTTCCCACTACAGTTACATATGCTTTTGCTGTCCTGAGGAACACCCCCTCCCAAGATGTCTACATCCTAGTTCCCTAACCTATGAAGATGCTATGGTGAAGGGCAAGAGGAACTTTATGGATGCAATTAAGTTAAGACCTTTGGGATGGAAAGGTTATCATGGATTATCTGGGGCTTGATATAATCCTTTTAAGAGTGGAACACTAGCCTTAGAGTCTGAGAAGATGTGAAGAGAGGCACAGAGAGACTTCTGTGAGGGAGGAAGGGCCCACGAGCCATGGAATGCAACTGAAGGAGCTGGAAAAGGCAAGGAAGTGGTTTCTTTCCTAGAGCCTCCAGAAAGTAATGTACCCCTGCCAACACCTTGATTCTGTCCCAGGGAAACCTGTTTTGGACTGCTAACATCCAGAACTGTAAAATCATAAATTTGTGTTGTTTTATGTCACTGAGTTTGTGGTAATTTGTTACAACAGCAGTAGGAAACTAATATATATCTTCACTAAATGGTGGGCTTCTTACAGTCTGTAAGGCAGACGCACTTGAACTTGAACCTCTCACTTCTGTACTTAAAAGCTGTGAGTGACCTTATACCTCTTTGAGCCTCCCTTTCCGCATATGCAATGAGGTTAATGACGACTCTTAAATAAGATCTGTGAAACTTGCATGAGACCATTTTGTAAGCAGTATACCTGGCACAACACAGATGCTGCTCATGAAAGTTATTATTTCCTTTGACCTATAGCTGTGAACTCGTGGTACAGATCCTGGTTGTGGAGGGCTTTTGGTGAGCTTGTGTAGTAGAGTGGAGAGAACATGGGCTTTTGTGCCAAAGAGACACAGATCTGAATGCCAGCTCTGCTATTTGCTAACTATCACCTTGGACAGTATACCTCAACCTCTATGAATCTTCTGAACATAAATTCAAGCAAGGTTAAATGAGTGCACTGTGCAAACCCTAGCTCAAACATCTCCCTCTCACTCGAGCTTCTGGAGGGCAAGGCAGAAACTCCTACCTCGTCCATCTGTCTATCCTCACGACCTAGCACAGTGCGTGGCATGTAATTGTGCATGGAGATGTTTGTTGCATACGCTGAACTGTGATGGGAGGGAGTAGTATCAGAGTGAACCCCAGACCTTAGAGGTGAGTCTGGGTAAGGACAAGGAATCAGGGAGATCCATTAGGAGGAAGAATTGGTTCTAAAGTTTGGCCTGCTAGTCAACTGGAAAGGGCAGGATGGGGACCACAGTGGTTAGGTGGGACCTGACATAACGGGTCTCCAATTCTGGGTTGATGATATTTGGTTCATCCAGATATTCATGCTTCTGTCCAGCCTGACTCATTCCTCCTTTATGCAATGCCCACACCTCCTCTTTTGTAGGTGCTAATGGTGAGAAGGAAACTAGCCCTTCTCTGGACCTTACTTCGTCTATTAACCCTAGGCCTCAAAATGAGGCTTCATGCCACACGACTCCTTTGCCTAGTCCTGCTGTGCATGACTAAGTAGATAGGAGGATTCCTAAAATGACGTCATGGGGGGCTTTGAGCTGCCCCAGACTTGGTGCCTTCCTTGTATTTGAATTATTTCCACCATTATTCTTTGTTTACTGCCTTTGAGCTGATTTTTGAGACTTGCAGTTATGCTGGCTCTCCCAGTCCATTTGAATTAATTTTGCGAGAAACGTTTTGGAGTTACTGTGGTCCAGATTAAGTCATCTTATAATCTTTTCATCCGCTGTCTTTGTAATTTTATTGAAAAGCTATCATGTTTGTGGGCTGTGATCGGTGCCTTTTTTTTTTTTTTTTAATAACCCCGGCCTTATGCAGTCTCATAATTCCTTTGTTTCCTTGGGCTGTGTCCAATTTGTTAATCCTTGTTGTAGAAGAACAATAAAAATGGTAAGACACGGGCCCTGCCAGGGTGAGGCAGCTGGGTTGAATTTCAGCTCAGGCAGTGATTAGCGGCTGTCCTTGGACAATTTGTTTCCCCTTCTTGAGATCTGGTTTCCCGGTCTGAAAAGTGGGAAGAATCCAAGCCCAGCTTGCACGTGAACGATTGAATAAGATGCCCTGTCTGCAAATGCCTGCCACATACCAGCTGGAGGTATCTCCCCCTCTCTTGGTTCTTAAAGCTCCTACTTCGTGTGTTTTTTCCCTTCTGTCTAAAAGATCAATATGACATTTGATGTTTTAAAAAATTTAAGTTTATGTTCTGCTGCTGTTCTACCGTGACTTTTCAGAAGTAATTGTTAAGTGCTTCAGTAACTATATTAGCTCTCCTCTGGAACACCTTAGGATACCTGCTGTCCAACCTGCTGATTTGTGTTTTCCCCCAAATTGCTAAGTATTCCCTTAACTGCTCTCTGTCATAGCTGTTTCTGTGAGAACTTAATTACTTCCTAATTGTCCACATTTCTTCTCTTCCCTTTTTTTTTCTTTTCTTTTTCTGGCAAAAGACAGATTAGCAAAGATGTGTTCAGGATCTTTGCCACCTTAGAGTCATCATTAATTTCCTTTCTTCCTCATTATGAAGGCAGGAGTATGTTCCAGTTTGCTCTCTGATTTCCCACCTGGATTCCTTCTAAGAACTCTTGATAATCTCAGCTTCTCTGTAATCACATTTCCCCTTCAAAAGAGTCCTTTCTAGCAGGGAGGATATAGCCCAGTTGTAAGCGCATGCTTAGCGTGCATGATGTCCTGGGTTCAATCCCCAGTATCTCCATTAAATCAATCAATCAATCAATCAATCAATCAATTAATCAATTAACCCAATTACCACCACCCCCCCCCAAAAAAGATGTAATTGTAACATGTCAATAAAGTTATTATTATTTTTTTTTAAAGAGAGACTTTTCTGAGCAGATGCTACTAACACCGTATGAGCACATTTCACTGGTCTGCATCCCTTAGTTTGGCCTGATGGTTTTTCACTGCAGTGGTTAATAATTTACTGATGTCTGTTAAATGCACAGCACCATGTGAGACAGTAAGGATGCAGAAGTGAAGAAAGCTCTGTCTTTGGTTTGGGCACCTCATGTAGATAGACATGTGCTCAAGTATCAAATAGTAAAGTGTTGCAGATCACATCAGCAGCTCAGGGAATACAAGCCAGACTGACAGTTTGAGCAGGTGGGCATCAGAGAAAACTGTAGAAGTGAAATTTTGGCCAGATTCCTTATAAGATATAATTTCTGCATCTGTAAAATGGAATGATTATCACTAACTTTTCAGTTTGCACATAAAACCAGGTGACTATTTAAAGCATGAATCATACTGTAGTATGAGTATATATTCATATGTCTATATTTGGATATATACGAATGCATACTCATACTCGTAAATTAATACGAGTATACATTTATAACTCAATAGTTATGAATATGCTTCCCCACTAATGATGATGATGATGTCAATGACAATGCTAGTGACAGCAACAAAAATGTCTATATCACCTTTTCCCACACTCACTTTGAGGTGGCAGATCAGGAAATATAATTATCCCCCATGGAGAAAGGAGGGAACTGAGTTTCAGAGAAATTCAGCAGTGTACCAGACTTAATGCTACAAACTCAGAAGCGGTAGAACATGGGACTTGAGTGGAAGTTGAGCTCCACATTCAAGTTTTCTCTTTGTGCTTCTTCCTTCTGATGTGCTTGCAAACTGGAACCTGCTAGATGAATCTGCCAAGTATTCCTCCAGGCAGCCAACATCAGCCAGAAGTCAGCAGGGAAGGGGTGGTGAGGTGCAAAACTTTGGGATTTCAAGAATGTGTTAGACAGAACGTATTTAAAAAAAAAATTTAATAGCAGGTAAAACTCATTCCATACCTACTATGTGTCAGACATTGTGCTATATGTTTTGCATTTATCGTCTCATGTAATTCCTGCAATGTTTTGAAGTAGGTCCTATTATTCTTTCCAGTTTACAGATGGAGAGACTGAGGCTTAGATGAAGTGGGTTTCCTAAATTTCATAGCTAATAAGTGATAGCGCTAAGGATTTGAAGTCTCCAAATCCAGGATCCTGGTTTGGGGCTATGGAAACACCCTTCAGCTCTCAAATATTCCTATGAACGGGGTTCACATTTGCAGATATAGCCATTGCACTGGAAACCGTGGTGAGAGTTGCTAACTAGTACCAGTGTTTGATTAGCCACTCGGAGGCGCTCCCCTTCCCTCCTCACCCTTTAGGGGCGGCAGAGTCAATGAGCCATGAAATGACCAAGGGACATCTGAAAGAGAAAGGAAAAGCCAGGCACATGGCTAATCCACCAAGGACATAATCAGCCTGGAAGTTAACGTGCCCACACTGTCCCTGGGGACAGCAGTCTGGCCTCATGCAACTCTTGGATCGAGGATGTTCAACAAGACGTTGGAAAAATCAGTAGCCACTTTTGCCAAGTAGTGTTAAGGATTCCCTGAAAACCCTGCTCAGCCAAGGCCAGTGCACCACCTCTCACAAGCAAGAGAAAGGAAGCTCTTTTCAGATGAACGGTTTTGTGGGAAAGTGAGAAAGGCGTGCTTATGCAGCAAAAGAACCCCACCTGGGTGCAGGAAGCTCACACTGGCTCTCTGAGTATCCTGGTGGCGGTGGTGGGGAGGTGGGGCTTCCTCCTTCTGAACCTCGGTTTTCTCCTCTGTAGAATGAGAAAATTAGACTCGACTCTGTGAGGGCCTCCCCAACTTTGCATCCTATGATCCATCTGTGCTTTGACATCTTGCGATGATAATAACAACACTTTATGAAATGCTTTCCATCTTGCAGACACTGTCTAAGTGCTTCAGGTATTAGCTCATTAATCCTCACAACAACTTTACGAGGTGAGGTGCACCGCTATGTTGACTTGACAGATCAAGAAATTGGGGCACAAGGAGGTTACAGGTCTTGCTCAAGGTCATACAGCTCCGAAGAGTGAACTGGGATTCAAATTCATGTCATCTGGCTTCACAAGTTTAAGCCTGTGTTTCATTGGCTTTTAGTCAGGCTTCCTTGGAAACATGGCTCCTCCCCACCTTGCTGTCGGCAGGTGATGGCGGGGGCACTTTTCCGGGAACGGTACTGAGGAAATTTAGAGCATTGCTATTCTTGTTTAGGTTTTGCTTGGATAGGGGAGGCAAGGTAGGGAGAAATGTTACCATATTAAAATATGTATGGGTCCTTTTAGTTCCTATGTTGGGATGAGCTTGCATTGGAATAGAAAACTCCCAGTTGGGTGTGTGGGACGTCCAGCTGGATTTAGTCTTGGCTCTCGCTCGGGTCATGGGGGCTGTTTGCTAGTGTAGAGTTTAAGAGTTGGACATGTGGGGTTAAAGAGATCTGGGTTCAGATCCTAGCCACTTGCTAGTTGTTTGATATTGGGCATGTTACTTAATTACTCCCGTTCCATTTCTTATTTATAAAATAGGAATTCTGATAACCCCTACTTCCAAAGGTTCTCTTGAGAATCAAATGACCAAACATAATTAAAATGTTTTCTAAACTGTTAAGGTTTTTTTGGATGACTGAGCACAGCCTGGACTGTAGATAACCTCTGTGGATCGGTTTCTCATCCTGGTCCATCTCTCTCACTACCATCCTGAGTGAGGTGCGGCCCGCGGCTCAGAGGCCCTGCCTGTGCCGTTGGTGTTCCCCGAGGCCTTGCTGGCCTGGGGGAGAAAGGCAGTGATTGATTTGCTTTGCATTGACTGTGCACGATGAAACTTTCCCCCCTCCTTTCCTTCTTTAGTCTTGGGAATTATATTTTTCTTAGAGTGCTGTTAATGGAAAGCACTGAGCCAAATTCCCTCAAATTGAATTTGGCTGCCTGAGCTGTCAGCTGTCCATCCACTACCCTCCACATCCTCATCCACCCGCAAGCAGGGGCCCCCGTGTTTATACTCACCATCGTTCACGGGCTTCCAGCCTGGGCTGATACAGGGGTGGGGGTGCAGGGGAGGCGGGCAGTATTCCTGCGTTCGGGGCTAGCCTGCAGCTCCTGCCCACTGCTTGTCAGCTGAGGTGTTGTGACATAGCACATGTACCTGCTTTTGCTGCAGTGAGGTAGCAGCCTGGGCCTGTGGGTGGCCAGTCACACCAGGAGTCAGAGGGTTGAGCATAGGGTCCTGGCACCAGCACTTAACAGCTGCCCTTGGGGAAGTCGCTTCACCTCTTAGAGTTTCCACGTCACTGTTTGTTAATAGCGAAAATACTGAGTAATCTCCTTGTCTCAGTAATCTCCTTGTCTCAGAACTCACTCACTTGCTCATCTGTTCATTCTTTTAACAAATATTCATCAAGTGCCTGCAGTGTTCCCAGCATTGTGCGAGGCAGTGGTCTTAAGACTGAACAGGGTAAGTTTCCTACCTTACAAGGTTGTTTAGTCTAAAAGGATGACAGATAATAGATAATAAACAGGTAACTTTTAATGTCACATAAAATGGCATAATTAGGGTGAAAGTGGCCTGGTTCTTGGGGTCAGGCAGGCAGGAGTTTCAGTTCCATCTCCACCGCTTCCGAGCTGTGTCATCTTAGGTCATTTATTTGACCTCTAGCGGCCTCGGTTTCCTCCCACATAGAACTAGTGTTACAACCTCCTTGTCGGGTTATTGTACAGATTAGAGATATCATGTTTACTGTTCACTGAACAGTGCCTGGCCCCTAAAAAGAACACAATAAATGGTAGCTATTATTATTAATAATGATAATATTAATAATGGATGGGAAAGTGCTTTCCAAGCTACAAAACCCTACACAAATATAATGAATCATTATAATCACCTCATATAGAGACTCATTTCCCAAGAGATTCCGAGAGCAATCAGGATCACTGGTGCCTAGAAAAATAAAATATTATTAACAACAAGAAGAAGAACTTTACGTTTGACTAGTACTCTTCCAGTTTTAACAAATAGCCGTGGCCGGGAAGGACGCTTAAAGAATTTATTAATCTGGCTGGCCTGTACTTTTGTTGGCAAGTATTATCCTATGTTTGTTGTAAGATTTTGTCTTCATTAACAGCACTTTAGTTTCCCCTAAGTAAGTGATAATTTACAGAGATTTGCCCCATTTTTCTTGACCTAAGTTCAAACAGGACTATTCTGTGCCAACACCTGCAATCAAGGTTCAGGGCAGTTCTTAAGCCTGCAAATGATTGTGCTTCTCACTGTGCTAAATGCACATTAATCCTTGGAGCCATGGCTAACTGTGGCTTTGTGATAATAAGATTTTATATTTATAAACCACATATTAAAAATGTGTTATTTTTATGCACAAGTCTTTCAGATCAGAACTCTTATTTAAACAGGGCCTGACAATCAGTGTGGTCCCCGGGGAACCAAGCAGTCCTGCAGGTTAGTATAGACAAAAGGGAGCTGTTTGTTTTACCTTCCAGTAGAAGGTTAGGGTACTGTCTCCCACCCACCTGCGCCCTTAACCCAGTGATAATGTGAAAACCTTGTCTGTTACACACCTTGGGAAAATTAAGATAGGAGATGGAAGATAACGATCACATGTTTACCCTTCTGAAATACATGGGATTAGTTTAACCTAAAACCTTTGGAATGAGGTTCAGGCTTAATGGAAACCACATCTGAGAATTTCTTTTGGCACTTCTCAACACCATGTGAAAAGAGGTCATTATTTAGTATATTAGCTACCTTTAGCATGTTAAAAAAAAAACCCTCCTTTGACTCTTGTTTTGTTTTTGTTTCAATAGATGCATTCTTTACTTGTAGTGGGTGTGATATTCACAACTGTAAATGTGTATGTATGTGTATTTGTGTGTGTGTTTGTGTGTGCATGTGCTTATGGTATATTTCCCAAAATCCTTATTTGATAAGAATTCTTATCAAATCCTTATTTGATAAGAATTTGATAAGATTACACTGGGTGAGAGCTTGCCAGATTCTGTATGTCTGAGAAGCAAGAGCCTCAGTGACCTTATAGATAAATATCTATGTGAACTCAATCAAGTCCCATCGTAATCACAAGAGTTGATCAAGCAGGGACCACAGCCTAGGCACTGTGTTACATTCTGGGGAACCAGCTGGGAACAAGCAGAGAGGACTTCAGCCTTACGAGTGTCCCATCTAGAGGGAGGGCTGGCATGAGGATGTAGTCCGTGTGCTCAGTGTTTATCATAAGCAGGGCCCCCTGTAAGAGCTTCACATGCATCCTCTTGTTTATCTTTACAACAACTCTAAGAGGATCAGAATGATGTCCCTACTTCACAGAGAAAGAACTAGAGACTTGAAGGTGTTAGTGAGGAGCAGAAGATCACAGCACTTATAAGTGGCAGGGTCAATGCTAGACCCAGATCTAGCTGACTCCCAGGGCTCGTGCTCGCAGGTAGCCACCATACTGCCTTTTCCATCACTCAATTGCTACAGACCTCATGCTCTTCCTCTGTGAAATGGGTGGCCCTGCTTCATGGAAAGCACAGTTACAGGAAGTTGCTGGGAGGAGCCTGTGCAGCAGGATGACTTGTGTTTGTTGTGGTTGGCTTGTGTGTATCATTGTTGCTTTAAAACAGCACACAAAATGGAGAGGTGAAGTCCACGTGAGACTGAGCCTCCATTCTGCTCTGATGATGTCCCTAGCAATTGAAGAGCTCACCGAAAGACTAGGTCGTTAATGCGATTTGTAGTGCAGAGTAGGTGTTCCCAGGGAGCTGGGGTTGCTGGAGCAGGGTGGCCAAATGGGTGGCTACAGTGGGGACATGGAGTTCAGACACCAAGGTGAAGGTCACAAGGGGGCTCAGGAGTCTAATTTGCAAGATTCAGGGAAAAACTGGGTCCAAATATTACAATAAAGGTGTATTCCTTTGTTACGGGAGGAGTGGGGGAGAGGAGAAAAATTCTTACGGAAAGAAGTGCCCAGCTGTAGCTTCATTCACTGATGATCCTGGGGAATGTCCCGTTGCCTGTTGGGAACTTCAAGTTCCTCATCTTTAAAATGCTGATGACAATTTCTGCCCTGCTTTCCACACAGGGTTAATGGGAGCATCAAAATAAAGAATAAAGGTGAAAAAGTTCTGTCTCTTGGAAAGGGTTCCATCCATACATGTAATTTTACTATTAATATTTATTTTTAAAATTATTCACTGATCATTGACACCGTCAGTCTTATTATTGTGTGTGTTCACTGGGACATCCACGGAGTCATTGTTTTCAGAAATTTTTACCCTGTTCTGTTTATTAAATAAACATGCGGTGAGCGCCTCCAGTTTGTAAAGAACTGTGCTAGGTTTTGCAAGATGAGTAAGACAGGGCCTCTGCCCTCAAGGAGTTTGCAAGGGGAGACGAGCAGAGGCCTGGGATAACTGCAGATCAGGGCTAAGTTATGTAATGTGCCAGGAGCACAGAGCAAACAGAATGCTATGTTAACCTGTCACATTCTGCCGAGGTGAATCTGCGCTGAGAAGGAGTTAAGAAGGAGCAAAACAGAGCATCACATGCACACAACAGGGAGGGGAGTGGCCGGCTGAGGATACCCACAAACTCCCAGGCCAGTGCCCTCCTGCAGGAATCCAGGCTGCCTCCTCCCTTTGCTGGAAAGCTCAGAGGCTGGCTTAGCCTCCCGTATCATCAGAATGTGGCAGGCTTCCTGGGAGGGTCTGTTGGCTAAACTGGGAGTACTGCTCTGTCAAGTCCTCCCAATGCCTCTCCTTTCTGGGTTCATGTTAGGGTTGCGGGTCCTGGCTTACCGCTCTTTGCATGTCTCAAGTAACTAAATTGTGAGTGGAAGTGATTTATGCCACTTGTGAGCCTGAGCATTTAGCCGTCAGGGGGAGACCCTCCAGCACTCTCTTTCCTTCTCACGTGAAGATTGGCAACATTTAACATGGTGGCTGCCCCATCATTGAGAAATTCCAGCGAGTCGAGGCCCCCTGCCAATGTGGGATGGAGGTATATAGCATGAGTGGAACGTAACCATTATCCTTTAAGTCCCGAAGGTTTGGGAGCTGTTACTGAAACATACACTATAACTAGTGTAACTGGCATAGGATGACATGTCATGACAAGTGGGGAAGAGCCCAGGGAAACCAGTTTTCATATTTATTGTGCCCCTTTACAGGGTCCTTGACGCTGCATTGTGGGGGCTCAGGGTTCCTGATACACCTTGTATTCCGAGTTGGAGCCCAGCTACAGCTGTTAGTCTAGGGGGATTTTCTTCGGCTTCCTCAAGTAGCATTTTTTTTCTTCTTTGAAGCTATCAGACCTTTATTCCCTGAGGCTTCACTGCCTTCTCTTCTGCAACCACATTTTATACCCCATCCCCCAGCTATTTATCTTCGTCTGTAGTCTTTCAGGAGGTACCTCATCAACAGTGTTTGAAAAAAACTAAGTAAATCATCCTGCCTTTTATTCTGTGCTTGATTAAACTTGTCAGAGAAGTCAGGCAAGTTCGAAAGGCTCGTGTTTTTCTCTGCTCGTAGAAAAGAAGACTCACCTGGCCTGTTTCTTGGTTTAACCTCTCATCTATGATATCAGACAGGTGTCAGCAAACTGTGCCCTGTGACCTGCAAAGCAAGCCCTTGGGGACAAGTTTTTTGTTGTTGTCGTTATGTATTTTTTAAATGTTATTTTACATCTAAAAATATATTAATTCATTTTAATTATATATATTTTTTATTGAACAAAAGAGTCTATTCTGTAGAACTTTACAAATTTCAAAAGTTTCACACACATGATTTCATATAATCTCATAATAGCCTTCCTTTTGGCTTACCCCGTATTGCCTTCCCCCACCCCCCGCCCACTGATAAACACTAGTTTGTTCTCTGCATATGTAAGTCTGTTTCTTTTTTGTTTTATTCACACTTTGTTGTATTTTTTAGATTCACATATAAGTGATCGTATAATGTTTGTCTTTCTCTGTCTGGCTTATTTCACTTAGCATAGTGCCTTCTAAGTCCATCCATGTTGCTGCAAATGGCAAACTTTGATCCTTTTTATGACTGAGTAATACTCCTGTGTGTGTGTGTGTGTGTGTGTGTGTATGTACTACATCTTCTTTATCTGTTCATCTGCTGATGGACACTTAGGTTGTTTCCATATCTTGGCAGTTGTAAATAGTGTTGCCATGAACATTGGGATGCATATGTTTTTTAAATTAGTGTTTTTGGGGTTTTTTTGGATATATACCCAGGAGTGGAATTGCTGGGTCATATGGTAGTTCTAGTTTTAGTTTTTTAAGAAACCTTCATACAGTTTTCCACGGTGGCTTCACCAATGTACATTCCCACCAACAGTGTATGAGGGTGGGGATGGGTTTTAAGAGTGGGTCTTTATTAGGTTGATGCCTTTAGGGGAGCCATTCATCTGCTTGGTATCCTTTGGCAAATCACTGATTCCTTTCTTGGTCCTTAATTTTCTGAGTTATCAGGGGAAGAAGCTGGACCACATTAATGAAATGAAATGAAATGAAGTGAAATGAAAACATTTATTGGAGGTCTACCCTGTGTCAGGTACTGTGGAGGCTTAAAGGTGAAATGTATGGGTCATGTCTTCTATCACATGGTCCAGAGGCTAGTGGAGGTGGATGGTGAAGATGAAACATGTCACTGTGAGTTATGGGTCCATTACCAACTGTAATGCTACCAGTGGATTTAATCCATGTCTAAGTAAGTATATATAAAACAGCACAGCCTTCATTTTGTAGATGGGGAAACAGATTCTGTAAAAAAGCAATACGCACTATGCAGTCCTAGTGGATTGTGCACAAAGGTATGTTCATGACTGTGGATGAAGCATGGCTGCATTAAGTAGGGACTGCTAGCCGATGGCATGCGAGGTCTACAGGGCCAAGATGCAATGTCCCTGCCCCACATCTCCACGTTATGTCCCCAGTGCTGTAACGTGATCCTCATGAGGTAGCCCTGTCTTCTTTCCCCCCTTCTCATATACACACGTTCACATCCTACTCATATTTGCAGGCCTGTCACTCGGGTCTTCTCTCAGGCCCTCAACTGTAACAGAAAGGGCCTCCCTGTCTGCTCGCCTTTCAGAGGATGCTCTGCGTGTGTCTCCTACCACACTCTGCCCCACATTGCTGCCGTCTGTGCCTCTGTCTGCACAAAGAGAGGAGGACAGTTGGCGTAGAGTCAGTCCTAGATCCTTGTCTCCTCTTGGCCATTAACGAGCTTTGTTACCTTGAGCAATTTTCTAATTTCTCCTGCACTTTGGTTTACTTATAAAATGGTACTTACAATACCAACATCGCAGGGCTGTGGAGAGGATGAGTAAGATAACGTGTGTAAAGTAATTGTTTTATTTCTCACACTGTAAACCCCTCCTCCACTAACCATTCCCTTCAGACTCAGCATAACTCGTCCTGGTAGGTGATGGACAGGTGGTTGGTGCATGAACGTGCTCCTTGGCCTTCAGTGTCATGTCAGTTGGGGGCCTGGCAGGAAGCAGGCAGCTCCCTTCTGAACCCACTCAGAAGAGGGCAGAAGGTTTAACACAGGGGTAAGGGGACTCACCCAGGTTCATGAGGCTTTGTAGACCAGCATGTGGGGTGCCTCGGTCTCCCTGCAAAAGCACAAGGGATTCCGACCCAAATTTGCTTTAGATGTTGAGACTGATGATGCGAAGTGGGTGTGAAAGGGTAGATTATTCACATAATTGAAGTCTTTGCGGTGAGCTGGGCTGGCCTCTCAACAGTTCCACGTGGCTGGAGAGCCAGCAAAAGGGACTGGCTTGGGTGTTAATTGTGGTTCAAGAGTGGGGCTGGGGTAAGAGTTCACAGGCATGGGCAGAGACTTGCAGGATTTGAATCTCTAGCCTGAGACAAAAGGAGGCAGCATTCAGACATTTTTATCATCTTGTCCAGATACACAGCACAGAGAGAAAGGGTGAGGTGGGGCTTAAAAACTGCCTGCCATCAAACATCAAAAATAGGAGCCAGACTCCTCATTTCAAAGGAGAAGCTCTTGCCACCCCAAAGGAGCCAGGGGAGAGAACGATGATGCCAGAAAGAGGGGCTCCCTCACCGGGACAGGCCGTAGGGGACCCCCATAACTGTTGGGAGCACAGTTCAACAGGGAGGGGGCAAGGATGAAAAATTCCCTGATCTTTCTTGCCTGCTGCCCACTGATCTCCTGCCAGGGCATGTCCTGAGTAGAACCACATGGAAGCAGAAGGCAAGAGCCCTGGGTGATACAGTCCGGAGAAGTGAGTCAGCCTCTGGGAGCAAAGGGCACCACAGAAAATGGTCTGGGGATGGGGTGGAGCACATGGAGGATACCCAGCAGGTAGGGATCAAATAGGAGCCATGAGTTTCTGAGTCCGTGTTTGCCATCATCTACCATGCATACATCATGTCCAGGTGTCGTACTTGAGTTGCAGATCTTTCTTAATCCTCAGAACAGCCTTAAGTAGGCACTACTTTTTACAGGTGAGGAATCTGAGGCTCAGAAGGGTTAGAGTCTTCAAGATGGATGGAGCTAAAAATTATACCCAGCTATTACACTCCACTGCCCATGTCCTGCACACCGGACTGGGCGGGGGCTGGAGAAATCCCCCCCACAGAGAGCTGAGAGCTGCAGGTATTTTCCTCCAGCTTCCCACTGAGCCCCTACCTTGCTTTAGCTTCAGCCACTCCTCCTTAAATACTTCAGATGTCCACACCAGTATCAGGCATTTCCATATATGTGGCTTTGTTTTATCCTTACAGTGACTCCTTGAAGAAATGATGGTGTCTTCACTTAATAGCTGAGGAAACCGGGTCTCAGAGCTGGAGGTCACACAGATTCCAACGGGGGCAGAGCTCTGAGTCAGCTGTGCGTGACACCCGGTTTGGGAGTCCCTGCTCTGCCTGGCTTGGCTGCCTCCCACTTAGGGGACACTCCTTCCTTTTGAGAATGAGAAACACAGATCCAAAATTAAGTCCCCTCCACTTGCTGGGGTCTTTGAGATGCATCCAGAAAAAAGCTATTTCTTTTGTCTTTTCACAAATACCCAATTTTATGTGTCATTCTTTCCTTTTTTGTTTTTGTTTTTTTGTTGTTGTTTTTAAATGTCCTCCTTCCCCCTCCAGCCTGACAGCATTTTGCTTAGGTCCAGTGGTGGAGCCAAATCCCTGATGGAGGTTACCAGAGTAGCAGCCCCCATTTATCTCCATGCCCCTGGGATTGAGAATTTATTTGTGATGTCAAGCCTGGGCAAGATTTAGAATAATTCAGGGATTTAAGTCCTGAGGATATAAGAAATAAATAACGTCACCCACTCCACATAAAGGGGCATAATGTGGAAGCAGCAGAAGAAAACAACAACTGTGGTTCTGTTAGAAGGAAAGGACAAACCCTGGAAAGCGCTAAGTCATTCTGGAGCATAGGGTTTTGGGTGTAGAAAGGTATCAATGATGATTTAATGTAGCCTCATTTACAGACAGGCAGAGTGAGGCCAGAGAGGGGAGGGGCTTGTTCATGGTCATACAATGGGCTGCTAAAGGAGCCAAGCCTCGAAATTAGGTGGGTCGCTCGGTTCCAGTGTCCCCTGCACCACACCCTGCCCACTGTGGATGCAGAGTCATGGACTGGAAAGGAACTTCATGTGATTCTGGTTGTCCTGTCTACAGACTCAGACTACAGTCTAGCCACTAGACTGGCAGCACCAGGAGGGAAGGCTTCAGCTAATTACGTATCTCTCTGTATCCCATACGCTTGATCTTTCCTTTCTCTGATATAGTTTCCACTCTTCTTTAACTGACTACCTTTGATTCATTTTAAAATTCTAACTTATATAATATTTCAAATGGGAAACCCTCCCTGACTGCCTGCGGGGTTAGGCACCCCCTGTTGCATATTGCCATATTCCCTGGACCCTTTCCTGATTTCTCCATGATGTTTCATTTTCACTACCTGTGTAACTGTCTTACCCACTAGACTAGAAACTCTGTGAGAGCAGGGATAGTGGCTGTTTTAATTCCTCTTGTTTTTTCCCAGTAAGTGTGCTTAGCTCAGGGCCAGACATGCTCTGTAAATGTTTGACAGATACATGAAGGATGAAACCAAGATGGTCCTAACCTCAGAGTGTACTCCAAGGACCCCTGAGTGCTGGACAGCTACCCACAGGACCTGGGAGTCAATTGATTTGAGACATTCATTGATTTCCACTGCTTCATGTTTAGCAATCAGCAATGAGTTTGCATCCCCTTTCTCTTATTCCCTGGTTTATTCATGCTGAGAAAAGCTGCAACCACCCTTATTTGATATCCTAACTCCTGCTTCTGTATTTTGTTCTTCATCGAGTTGCTCTTGGTTTTATACAGTTGCTCTTGGTTTTATGCATCTCTCCCTCCTGACTTTCAGGGAAACTGAGGCTCAGAGAAGTAAAATCACTTACACAGGTTCACGGCAAGACAGTGGCCAGGTCAGAATTGGGTCTGAGTTCACTCCTCTCTCCTGCCTCTGATAGTTTAGGATCTAAGTTTCTGTATTATTTCTTCAACTTACATTGTTACAATCAGAGAACCCAGCCCAAATCTGTGCTGTAGTACTGGAAGTCCCTGTTAAATATCCATGCAGTCATTTCACAAATTCTGACCACATACTGACACTGTGCTGGCTATTAACCAAAAGACTCCCACAGTCCAGACAGGAACCCATAGCTTTTAAAACCCATATGATTCAACAGAATTAAGGCATATAGGGTAGTTTTTTGTATGATAATTTGATCACATTCTAATTCTGGAACCTCAGTGGGTGCATAGGTGTTCAATTGTATCTTTTAACTCATAGTTGAATGACTAAACCCTTATCTCAGCATATAATAGATACATCTCAAAGATACTATCTGCCTTTCTTGAGTCACAAAAAAGGGAGGAATATCAGCTTCATTTGTTACTTTCCTTAACATACCGGCTGTTCTTTTTGGAGTAGTTAATAATAATCATTCCTTATAGTTATATTGCATATCACTGCCAGCAGTCATAGTTTGCTTTCTTCTCAAAATAAATTATTGAGATTTAAGCATTTTCTTCCCATTTTACAGATGGGGAATCTGAGGCTCAGTGACAGGAAGGGGCTTGACCAAGGGCACAGTATTAGGAAAGGACAGAACTAGAACAATAACTGAGGGGTCCAGAATACAAGATTGATCCTCTTACGTCAGCTCAAGTTTATTATTGAACCTGTGCTTTATGTTGCACAGAAAAAAAAAAGTTTCTGAGAGACATCAGGGGCCAACCAGGGTTTACTCATGGAGTAATTGTATTTGAGTCCAGTGCAAACCATGCTTAATTTCCCCCTAATTCACCAGTGATAGAGATTGAAAGGCCAGGAGTGGGGAGTGGGGGGGGTGATCTGAGGTGGGGAGGATCTTGGAGAAAAGTGGGATTTATGAAGGAAAGTTTTGAAGGATGGGTAGAACTTCAACAGCACAGGTGGAGAGACCTGCATGACGGGATGAGGGAAGCAGAGGAAAGAGATCTGTTTGAAGAGTTTGGAGGGAGGCTTTTGAACTGCTGGATGCAGCTGGAGGAGATTACGTTTCTCCAGCAGCCCCTGGGGGGCTTTCTGCATCCCCCGCTCTTGGGACTACTAGAGAGCAGATGCGGAGAAAGTCTCTTTCAGGCACTGCCTGCCGCAAATTACACGATAATTTCCACGCTCGTATCAGTGCCACAGGAGGCTGGTGGTCCGCAAGTTTGTGATTAGAAGTGGTGCCCAGGGTGGCGTAAAGACAAGTGCCCCCAGTTTAATGTTGGCCCCTTTCTGATTCAATAGATGGAAAAGGAAATGGAATTTCTCATTCAGCTGTCATGCCCAGAAGCAGAGTTTGTAACCGTAGGACCAAGGTATTTGTAATGTGACAACTCAAGCAGGGGATGTATACCCCTGTTCTGTCCCCAGGGCTTGAGCCTGGCATTGCCTCTGCTTTGCTCTATGGGTCTTTGTATGTATGTGTGTATAGTGTGTATGTACGTGAATGTGTGTGCATTATCTTACCAGTCTGACCTTTTCTGTCCCTCTGCAAATTCTTAGAAATGATACTGCCTGTGCAGAAACAAACAGGCATATCCTGACTTTGGGGCAAACTAGAAGAAGGCTTCCTAAACACCAAACATGATAGATCCTCACTACTGATTTTACTGTAAGTGAATCTGTGATAGGACCATCCATAAAACCCTAAATGTTTAGCATTAAAAGACGTTCCACATTTACTTATGCCAATAACCCTCCTTTTTCGGATAGGGAAACTGAGACCCAAAAGAGGAAGTGCCTTGCCCGGATCACAAACATTTATGACAGAATTGTTACTATAGTCTGTCTTGTCACTGCCATTCAAGTGTTCTGTCCATTCAAGAGGTTACAGACTTGAACTTCCAGAAGGACCTTATTAGAAGGAAATCCTTGCAACAATGCCAGGAAAGCAACATTTGTAGATTTTCACTCTTAAAAAGCAGGATGAAAGACTGTAGCTAGAACAGGCAAGGTTTGGGTTAGGCTTCAAAGACCTACTTAACCATAGATTAGATATTGATTCTAATCTCCAGGGTGCCATTATGTCCCAAGGACCCATAAGAAGTGATTCTTGAGATGGAGAAAATGATAAAGCTAAAAGTAACTATAATTTAGTCTTCTCTGCTTGGCATAGACAAAGAGGAAGTGCCCATGTGCACCCAGGAGTATATTTCCAGTTTTCTTGGTGATGCTCAGAACCTTAGCTCTGCCCCCAATAATTCCATGCACGAGTCCATGAGAACTCAACTGAAAGCCCTCTTCCCGAATCCCACTAATCCTCATTAGCTCCGTTTAGCGCCACATTCAGTGGCCAAGGTTATATAATAACAAAGGCAGCATGCTGGGCAGCTTTAGGACTTTCGAGGGAGTAGACACTTTTGCCTCTGTGGACCATTCCTCATTATCATTAAAAATTTATTTTATTATTATTATTATTATTATTATTATTATTATTATTATTATTATTATCTACTTTAAAATGTACAATTGTGTTTGCATAAAGATGATATTAGTATCACAGATTGAAACATTTTCTTTGAACTAAGCATTTTTGCTTTTGGTTTGAAGGAAAGTTGAAACATTTTTATTGGTTCCTAAAAGTTCTGTGGGCTTCCAGACACAGGGCTTGATGAGTAACCCAGCCCTGCCAGGACGTGCTTCAGATTCAATTCTTTTTCTTCCCTGAGATGGTATGAAGAGAGATTCCTTCCCTTCTTTTATTTGTTTTCTCTGAATTCCCCTTTCCTAACCACTTTTCAACTTACTTTTTATTTTTGGACCAACCTCACACGGAAGCTCATTAACATTGGAAACCAGACTGAGCAGACGTGGCACCACTGTTTCGCTGTGTTGTCGAGCCAGTCCCAGCATGTTGCTTGAGGGAGGGGAAAGGAGCTACCTTCCTGCATTGCTGTTGTTTCTCATATTTCTCAGGGTGAAATCTCAAGAACTTGGTCCAGTTTTTACTGTTGGCCCTGCCACTTGCAGTGAATGGCTTTGCCTCTCGAGCCTCTCTCAGCTTCATCCTATCAGATAGGAGGTAGTAATCTCATGCACACAGGTTGTATGTGATGGCCCCTATGGAGTGCCTCCTGGCACATGGTTGGTGTCCAAGAAGAATCAGATCCATGATTATTATCTTCCTGGGAAAATCTAATGCGTCTCAGGATTTTGCGATTTTGACTTTATGTTGGAGACTCTTGCTTTGGATTGATGGCAGGGTACTCAGTGGGAGGCTAGGGCCAACTTGTAATTCTCATCAGCTCTACTCTTATAACCTGTAACTTTGGGCTTGACATTTTCCCTCTACCCACCCAGATGCGTGCATCTGTAAAATGGGAGTTATAACACTGATTTCAGTGGGGCTTAGGGAGGAACTAATGCGATGATAAGTTTCAACATGGTGTAACCTGTTGCATCCTCTGCACTTGTAAGAGGTTGTTCCCATTTCTCCTCTGTCCCCTGACCCCCAGGACAGGTTGCTTCCCTCCTCTGGGTTCCTTGGGGAAGCATTTGTTATTGGTAGTGCTGTGATGGGATAAGTCTGCCGTCTACCACTTTAGCTGGGGCCTGAAGCTCAGCTGCTCCTGCATCCCCAAGCCTGTACCCCAGCAGCAGGCCAGTCTCTGCCTCCAAATTTTCACGTCCAGCTGCTCAGAGGCAGGCAGAGGGTGTTTGATTGCCCACAGACTCTGGCATTACAGCACAATCCAATCAACTCTCTTCCAGTGGAAGAATCCCCCTCAGATTGTAATCAGGGTGCATTCTGTCTCTCCCCATCCGGCTCTGGTCCCCAGGCAGCCAGAGGGCTTGTTTTGCTTCTCTGTCCTGCCAGCTTTGCAGCCTCTACTCTCACCCTGTGCCTCTTCTGGGAGCCAGGCGGCCTGGCCTCTGGTTGTCCCCTCGCTCACTGTATTATACATGGCAGGTCAGGTTCTCTCTGTAAACTCCATTGCCCATTTCTAGAAGTGGGTTTCTATTACCCAACACTGACGTTACTGAAAGAATAAGGTAGAGAGCATGCTTGAAAAATCTTTGGTAAATTAAAAAAAAAACTTATCATACTCAGAGCATGATTTTTGTATATACTTGTAGTAGCCTCTTCAAGACTGACTGCTGCTGAATAATTTCTGTGGTGAAGAAATGGACCAATTCATTTATGCAAGGATTTCTGAATTTCTCATTCATTTGTTCACTCAACAGATACTGAATTTGCTGACCACTCATTCTGTGTCAGGGACTGTCCTCACCCTGGAGGTAAAAGAAATACACTCCATTTTACAAGTAATAATTAGGACCCTAGAGGGGTCCCTGGAAGATAGAGAAATTAATCCATTTATTCACATACACATACTGGGACACTCTGATACAGCAGGAACCATGGATAAAACTAGGAGGGGGGGGGAAAAAGGGACCACAGGATAAGAAGCTTAAAGCCTGAAGAAGGAGATAAAAATTAAACAAATACTTTTGTAAGTAATTATTTAGACACATTTTTAGTAAATGCCTTAGAGGAAAAAGGATTGAATGTTTTGAGGACTTATAACTGGGGCATTTATTTTAGGCTGGGAAATCAGGAATGCTTCCCCAAGAGGTGGGGTCCGAGTCCATTTTGTTGAGGATGAGTTAGCTGGGGAGTGGGTTCCAGCAGAGGGAGGAGAGGCGGGCATCAGGGAGGAGTTCTGCGTGTGTTCTCATTGTGAGAAGGCCAGTGAGGCTGGAGGGAGGGAGGAGTGATGGGGCCTTAAGGGATTGCCTGGGGCCAGATCACGCAAGATCTTGTGGAGAGGAATAAGACCTACCCTGGAGCGATAGAGATGTTGTTAGAACAGAAGATCAGTAACAAAACAAAGGTAAGAGCTATGATATTTATTCAGTGCATGGACTCCCCACTGCAAAGGAGGGAGTCCTTAACTCAGTTTTCAACTCAGGCTCAACAAAGTATTCTATAAGGGGAATTCCATTTTTTAAAAAGATATGAGGGAGTGTGCCCAGCAGTTCTAGTAGAGAGAGGAGGAGCATTCAAGTCCGAGGGAATGGTAAACTGCAGATGAGGTCTATGGTGAGAAACCACTGGTGAGTTTAGGAAGCTGGCACATGGCATGAATGGAGCAAGGGGGCAATGAGAAAGGGGACTGGAGGAGAGGCAGGAGACAGCTGATGAGTGAATTTTAATTATGGTTTACCTTTTAGTGCTTTTTTAAAAAATTGACTTTATTGTTTAGCGCAGTTTTAGGTTCATAGCAATATTGAGCAGAAAGTACAGAGGGTTCCATAAACCCCTTGTCCCCCTGCCCCAGGCTCCTCCACTATCAGTATCCCCCACCAGAGTGGTGTATTTGCAGCTGATGAACCTACATTGATGTATCATTATCACCCAATAGCCATAGTTTACGTTAAGGTTGACTCTTGGTCCTGTTAAATTTTGTGAGTTTTGACAAACGTACAGTGACATGTATCCACCATTATTATTCGTACAGAATAGTTTCACTGCCCTAAAAATCCTCTGTGTTTCACCTCTTTATCCGTCTCTCCCCCTGACTTCTTACAACCACTGACCTTATTACTGTCTCTGTAGTTTTCAGAATGTCATGTAGGAATCATACAATATGTAGCCTTTTCAGATGGCTTCTTTCACTTAGTATATGCTTTCAAGGCTCCTATTTAGTGGCTTTTTTAGGAAGCAGATGGCACATTCAGCTCTGCTATTATCAAGGCTGCTTTTCATGATGGATGAATTGGAGGCAGAGGTGAACCAAAATCAGGGAGACAGGTTGGGGGCTGTACTGGTAATCTTTGGAGCTTTGGGTGGGTCCACATTTTTTTTTTTTTTTTTTTACTGAGGTCTTAACTTGAAAGACTTGCCAGGGTGTCTCCATTTTGTTACAGTGTCTTCTTAGTCATCCCTGCTTCACTTGGTCTGGGCTATCCAACAAGTGGCAATGAGTTAAATTTAAATTAATTGAATTAAATTTAAATTAATTGAATTAAATTTAAATTTTAGTTTCTCAGGCACATTAGCCACATTTCAGGTGCTCAGTAACCATATGTGATTAGTGGCTACCATATGGGACAGTGTAGCTATAGAACATTCCCATCATTGTAGAAAGTTCTATTGGACAGCATTGGATTACATTTTTGAGGACCCTTTTATGGTTTTCTGGAAAGATTGTAGGCTTTGGAGTCAGAGATAGATTTTAAGTTGCTGTTAAGACATTTGGTTGTGATGTGATTTTTAAGTTATGGTTATGCATACACACACACACACACACACACACGTAACAAAATTTGCCATTTTAACCATTTTTCCAGTATAAAATTTAGTGGCATTATTACATTTACAATGCTGTACAACCATCACCACTGTTTTCAAAACCCTTCATCAACCAAAGAGAAACTCTGCAGCCATTAAGCAGTAACTCCCCATCACATACACACACACACACACACACACACCCCACTACCACCACCACCACCACACCCCTGATATTCTCAACCTACTTTCTGTCTCTATGAATTTGCCTATTCTAAATATTTCATGTAAGTAGAATCATTCAATATCTGGCCTTCCATGTCTGGTTTCTTTAATGTAGCATAATGTTTCTAAAGTTCATCTAAGTTGTAGCATGTATGAGAACTTAATACCTTTTATGGCTGAATGGTATTCCATTGTATAGATATACCATGTTTTGTTTACCCACTCATCTGCTGATGGACATTTGGGTTGTTTCCACCTTTTGGTTTAGTGATGCAACTTTGAATAATCTACTTAGTTTCTGAACTTCATTTCAATAAAGTGGATGTTTTAACCCTTAAGACCTAGGATTGTGATGAGGATTAGAAGATACACCACAGATGAAGCACTTGAGATAAGGTTTCCAGTTTGGCAGTTGTGAATTTTCCTCCCCCTTTTTGTTCATCTCTGTCAACCCCCTTCTTGGTACCTGGAACCCTGACCATTAGAAGCTCAGCCACTGTTTGCCAGTTGTTGATTCTCTCTGGGCCCGTTAGCTCAGCTCTGATTCTTGGACTGTGGAATGTGAGGAGAATATTTGATTTGACCTCTGCGTGTTTAAAGTGTGGGAGGTTCCAGGTTGGTGGAGATAATGCCTCTCAAGTGTCAGACGTCCTGGGATGCAGATGACGGCCCGTGTTCCTCATTAAACTAATAATTCCTCTCAAGGGAAGTGTAGCGAAAATCAGCACTTGACATTTAAAGGTGGATGAAGTCATAAGGAGATTATGACTTGGCCTTGCATAGTGTTTCTTGGGCCAGATTAGAAATTCACATGAGAGAGTGATGGTTTTCTGGGGCCACACTCTGTGTTTTCTAGTCCAGGGCTTTTGAGGTGTAGATTCTGAAAGTCTGAGGCATGATTCTGAGTTGGAAAGGGCCGTTTCTCTCTGTAGGAGGTACATTGAGAAGTCCGGGTTTTCTCTCTAAAGGCACACAAATGATAGGAAACCCTCACATTCAGTTCAACTAAAAAGATAATTAGGCAGCTTCTTATTTAAGCTACTTTTACCTGTATCCTAGAGGCTTAGATAATGAGGACTTTTAATTATCTCATGTGACATAAAGTTTGTAGATAGGTGACTTTGCAGCTCAAGGCTGCAGTACCCAGGTTTGGAATCTCTCCAGTTGTCTCAGCCTTCTCCTTAGTGTTCCCAGGTGGCTATAGCACCCCAAGATTCATGAACTAACATATAATCTAAAGTAGGGATGAAGGCAGGGCAGGCAGAAAACAGCTCTCCTTGTGAGCTTTTTCCTTTATTAGAAGAAAGTCTTTCCCAGAAGTGCCTTCAAAGTTTTCACCTTATGACTCATTAGCCAAAAGTGAGTCACATGGCCACCTCTATTTGCAGTGGAGTCTGGGAAAGTGAGCTTTTTCATCCTTTGTGAGAGAGTTATGTAAGAAAGATGTGGGTAGGGGTTGAGTACTGTGTTGGGTAGTCAACCAACACTATTTACCTGAACACTTGTGCACAAGGTGCAGTTGAAGTATAGATACTGATAAGGTTTGGTCATGCGTGCTCCCAGCTAATCAAAAACATAGTAAACCAGAATAAATCCTGTAAGAGATGGGATGTAGAAAGTTGAAGGGAGGAATGGTTTATACTGTCTCTATGGTCAGGGAAGCCTTCATGGAGACGGTGACTTGTGTGTGAAGTATTCAGATTTTGGCTGAAGTCAGGGCAGCTCAGACTGAGAGAACAGCTTACACAGAGGCACAGGAATTGGAAATTCAAGTTTTTATTATTTTTTATAGGATGCGGGCTTAGAATATCTGTTGTAAAATCCAACAAGAAAGAAAGTGAGTTATTAAGGTAGTTAACTGCAAATATAATAGGTGTCGAATGCCAGGCTTAGATGTTTGGACTTTACTCTGGAGACATTGGGTAGTTAAGGTTTTTGAGTTGGGTTTGCCATGATCTGTTCCCCTCGATCCTATTACTTCTACATATCTAGTGATAGCTTTGCCATCATGGATTTAGGTCTTAATGTATGTTTCTCAGGTGTATCCAGTTGCCTGTACCTGTCCCCTATTCTCTGAGTAGGAGTGTAGACACCCTGTGTGCAAGCAGAAAAAACAGGCTTCCACCTTCATGATTGTTATGCTTTCAAGTCAAAAGTGTGAAAAACACTTTCTCCCATTTGCCACTCGATGTAGAAGTCACGGGGCAGCAGGGACCACGCAGGATGGCTTCATTGTGATTTTACTCACTGGTTTCCCCACTTTGCTGCTTCCGTATTAAACATGACTTGCTGGTTGTCTTTGCCAACTCTTCTGACCTCTAGACATTTTGTTCACATCTGACAGACTTTCTCTGCTCTAAATCCCTCATCTGACATTCTGACATCTAACATCCTTCACCTCAGCTAGAAGATGCTTCACGCCATTGTCTCTGATTCTTAGTCTCTGTCCTTCCCCACTGCTCAGCGGGCTCTACCGCCATTTCAAGCACACAGAGTGCTCTGAACGCATGATCACTCTGAACACACATTTCCCTCTGACTGCAGTGTCTTCCTGTGATTTTTATTTCTCTCTTCCATAAACTGCTTTACAGAAGTAGTTAATCTCTCAAAGCCCTTCTTAAGCACCATATCTTTCTTTTTCTTTAGATTTAAAAAAAAAATTTTTGGAATCGTTTTAAATGAAAGGGAAATTGACATAGATAGCACAGAGACGGTCCATGTGCCCTTTACCCAGCTTCCCCTAAGTTACGCTGACATCTTGTATTACCTTAGTGCATTTGTCAAAACTAAGAAATCAATATTTGTATGTTACCATTAACTAAACTTACAGACATTATTTAGGTTTTGCATGATTTCCACCAATATCTTTTTTTCTCTCCAGGTGATGTTTCCATGTTGCTTTTAGTCATCATGTCTCCTTGGCTTCTTCTGATACGTGACAGTTTCTCAGTTCTTCCTTCTTTCTACCCTCTCTCCCTCCCTCCCTTCCTTTCTTCCATTCTTCTTCTTCTTCTTTTTTTTTTTAATCTTAACAGTTGTGAAAAACTGCAGTTGAGTTTTTTATAGACCGGACCTCATTTTGGCTTTCTGTGTGTTTTCTCATGATTAGTCTGAGGTCATGCAGGTTTGGGGGAGCATAGCGCAGAGATGACGTGGCCTTGTCACCATACCGGATCAGAGAGTGTATGATCTCAACCCTGATCACATGGGTAAGGGGGTGCCTACCAGGTTTCTCCACTGCAAAGTTACTCTTTTTCATTTTCTTTACTTTGTTCATTGGGTGTAAGTCATTAAGTGCAGTCTACACCGAAGGAGAGGGGAATTAAGCTCCACCTCCTGGAGAGGGTATTGACATTTCTAGAGCCTTCCTTTCTGGCCCCTGAAGAACCCGGGAGCTGTTTGCTTTCAGTACTTCTTCTGGCCCTTTGGCATTCACTTGTCTGTCCCCTCCCCCACACCCATTAAACAGTGGGCTCCCGAATCCAGAGGGCATGTCTAATTTGTCTGTCTCCTCAGAATTTAGCCCGTGCTTGATTCTCAGCAATAAATTTGACCCCAACTTAACTTCTCCCTGATAGGGGTCTTTTACCCTCCTCTGACCTTGGAGACCTCTCCCTGGGAGGGGCTGGCGAGGGGAGGACTCAGCCTCCTGTCTGCTGCACCCATGTTCGAACTTGCCATTTAGACATGAGGACAGAAGATAAAATCCGTTTTGACCCGGGTGCCTGATGATCAATGGCCTTCCCGGCATGCTCCACCGCCCCCGCCTCGCCCTCTTTGTGGCACCCATTGCCACTCAATAAATCCATAAAGAGACAACTCAATTGTTTTGACTTTCGTCCACCTTTTCCAGTGATTCTTCTTTTCCAAGTTAATGGGGCAGAGGGAGGGGAGGCACGTGATGAGAAGCTACACACACTTTCTCTTTCGGCAGATACCAATGCCTCTGTGCACTGACAGGATCATAAAACATGAATTAAGAGATCAGTTATTAATGAAATACTCCAACCTAATATCGTAGCAATGAAGCCCTTGGCTTTGCACAAAGTGTCTGGCACTTGTAAAATAAAAGCTTAGAGGTCTCTCCTTGCCTCTCTTTTTCCCAACATAGAGTAAAGCTGGAACAATCGACCCCAGAATTTTCCAGCTCTGGTCCAGAATAAGCATGGATAAGTGGTTGTCAAGCCCCAGACACATGCACACAGAGACACATTAGAGCTTCTTAGTACACATCATGTTATCAAGGAAATATGCTCCGGGCAGCTTTACAGGAAATAGACCCATTTCTCTTTGCTTGTCTCAGTATTTCCGAAGTGAATTTGACCATACAGAAGACTATTTTCTGTTGATGTCCTAAGTGTATTTGACCATAGAAGACTCTTTTCTGTTAATGTCCACAGAACATGTTTTGAGAAACGAGCATGTAACTGATACTACCTGGAACCTCCTCGATCATGTAGATGCAGCAAAGAGTGGTGAATTGAAATAAGAATGTGTGGAGTGAACAGGGAGATACAGCCAGTCACCAATATGTTTTTTTGTTTATTGGGTTTTTTGTTTTGTTTTGTTTTTGTTTTTGTTTTTTTTGTCCTCGGTTGTCTGCTTCTTTGGTCAGAGTGATGAATTTTAGATTCAAGTGCCTGCAAAAGTGACTTGAATCCCTGCTTCATTTTGTCTCTGGCCAAATTGCTTAATCCTCCCCATGCTCCCTGAGAACACAGAGGACCTGAATTCCCAGGCCCACGCTGAGTAGGCCTCCCCAGTTACCTACCTACTTACTTAAAAATAGATTGTGCTCCTCTCTGATTTTAAGCTCGATGCAGTGTTGGTTGAAACATTAAAAATGTTGAGAATGTAAGTTAAGTGTAGTATTCTGATCTGGTAATATAGACTCTCTGATTAGCATTTTCCCACTTCCTCTAGATTCCAGCTAAGCAGCATGCACAGGGCTTTGGAAGCTAAATGAGAATGCCATGTTAGCTTTCAGAAAGCGGGACTGTAGCACTTGGGTCCCTGGGCCTTCACTGCCCTTGTCATCCAGTGCTGAGTGCTTTCCCCAAGAGGCGTGAGGTCAGATGCACTTTTTTGTTCCCTTTTAGCAATTCACACCTTCTTTGCCCTTGAGAACATCCCTCTGTCTTTATGTGGTGGTAGCCTGTATCTTCTTGCTTTTTGTTTATTCTCTATTTTTTTATTTCCAGAAAGACATATGTATATGAAGGACAGAGCACTGATTATAGGAGGAAAAGGGAATCACACTAGACAAAGTGGAAGACGTTACTCACTGTCTGTGTGATTCTGAGCAAATTGTTAACCTCTCTGAACTCTGGTTTTCTCACTGATACAGTGGGACTAACAGTGGGACCGATACACAGGGCTGTTGTGCGAATGTGAGGAGGGCCCAGCAGGCACTTTGCTTAGTGAAGGGCTAACTCTTGAATAACAGGGACAACCTCCCAGGGTGGTGATGAGAGCCAATGAGGTACTGAACTGGGAAGTGCTTCTGTGATTACTGAGGGCCATCTACATGTGCGCTATCAGTATAATGTATTTAGGTAGTAATTTCTAAAGTGTCTCACTCAAAAACTTCCCCTCTCCATGAAGCCTGTTAGTCATTATAGAGAGTGCTTCCTAAGTGGCAGCCCCTTAATGATTTTGGAGTCATGTCGCATGTGCCTTTTCTCCTTGATTGCACCTTCATTAAATTTTCTATGGTTTCCACTCCAGTGGCCTCTCCTTGGATGTCCATGGGGTACCAGCTATACCAGCTCACCCTACCTCAGGTAACACACACGTGATACCCTTCAGGTTGTAGGTTGGTGGTCAGCTAGTAAACTTCAACCGATTTGGTGATACTTACCTACATGTTTGACTCTGGTCAGTTACCTTCCATTTTATTTTCCCCAGAAGTCAAAGGGAATGCACATGTGTTGAGCACAGATTATTTGTCAGCATCATGCCCAGTTCTTCATATGTCTCTCCATTTAATCCTCATGGCAACTTTCACTATGTAGGTGTGAGTGACCCTGCTTTACAGACAATGAAAGTTAAGCTCAGAGAAATTAAGTAAATTGGTCAAAGTCGGCCGTGATAGAGTTTGAACCCAAGTCTGTGTGATTTCAACACCTATGTAGTATGTACATTCCCTAGAATGCAGAGATGGCTTAGGGCAGATTCATTCACATCACCTGCAAGAGAAGGGGATGGAGGGGAAAAATTTAAGTACCGATATTCCTTCTTCACTATGTGGGCAATTTAATTGTTGGTTTTTGCTTAATGATTTATCAGTAAATGAGTTTCTGTTATTGGCTTGGTCTTAGTTTCCATGTCTACAAAATAAGAGGATTGGGCGACCCTTCCTACACTAAGATAATAGGACTCTAGAGAATGAGTGCAGGTGAGCACTGACTGATTGATTGGTGGACAAACTTGTATAAATAGGTGATCAAGTTCAGTGTTAGTTGGTTGCACAGATTTGGGTTCTCCTTAAGAAACTAATACATGCTATCATTGGTCATACTTGGTTTCCTAGTTTTCTGTGCTTTACCTCGATTTGGTATCTATGAATCCTTTTAAGTAACCAGAACTCTGGTGAAACAGCATACTGCACTGGGCAGAGAATCAGGGCACGTGAGTTTAGTCTTGACTGTAACTCCCGCAGGCCATGGAGTTTTGGGCAAATTTCATAACACCAAGATAAAATCTAGAAAATGCCTAGAGGAATCATGCCCTCTCCTCCTTTCCTTTCTCCGTCCATCAATTTACCTAACAGCAAAATGAAGATTAAAATATAGGTCAGAGTGGGAGCCACAAGAAGACCTGCACAGTGGATGCAGGAAACTAATTAATGGGAGTAAAAAGGTATAAGGGAGAGGAGAAAAAACTGCAGAATTGAGCATGTTGGTAATGGAGGGAGCTGGAGAATAGGGATGGGGAAAGAGAGAAAGAGGTTAAGAGATGAAAGAGGATGGGCTCAGGAAGCCTGCATGTTTTCTTGAAACCATCTTTTCTCTTGCTTTTCTATGGCTGGCTTCTTCTCATCTGTCACCTCCTTCTGTTTAAACATTACCTTCTCCAAGAAGCCCCCTTGACCATCCTGTCCAAAAAAGCCCCCTGCCTTGGTGATTCTGTACCACTGCATCCTGTTCCTTTCCTCTGGCACTGAACACCGATTGTAACCATGCATCTATTCTTGCCTTGTTTTGATTTGTGGATAAAGGCCAGACTGCCTGGACTTCAAAGCCCAGCTCTGCCGCCTCCCAGCTGTGTTGCCTTAGGCAAGTTTATAGTCTCCGAGTCCCAGCTCCCTCATCTCTCATCCGGGGATTTTGCGATGAGGAAATGATTTACTACATCTTTAGCACTCAGAATTGTGCAAGGTATAGAGAGAGCTCTCACAAACCAGCTGTGACTGCGATTCACTCTTGTTTATGTCTGCCCGCTTCTTTGTGTTACATACACATCCCTAAGGGCAAGGATTTTGTCTGTTTATTCTCCACTGAACACCCAGGACCTAGTCTATGTCTGACACATATTAGGTACTTGACCACATGCTGGTTGTATGAACAAAATGTATGTAATAAAATAATTTTAAAAAACCTGAAAGAGGGAGCATCATGGGTGAACCTTGCAGCATGGAGGATTCAAAAGACACAGGCTTAGCTCCAGGCAGTCACTTCCTGGGTTCCTTTGTGCTGCGGAAATACAGCTCCAAGGCAGAGCATTGGGGTGACTTTTTAAATTCTGATGGATCCTCCCAACTGTAATCCCAGCTCCCTTAGGATCCTGGGTCTCTTCATTTAGCTATAAGCTGTTCATGCCCTGGTGGGGAATAAAGGCCCTTCACCCTTGTGCAGGCTGCGCGTGTCAGCGTTGCTTTCCACATTCTGGAGGAAAAATAAATAAATAAAGCTAATTTATGTTTGGATGAAAAATGCATTGAGGCCCTTAGAAAGAATGAGCAATGAGAGGGCAGCATTCGTATTAGTATTGCACGCAATACATCCTCCGTCTGGTCCCCGCCGCTGCTCTCCTTGTGCCTCATACTTTTCATTACTCTTAGGTCTGGAGTTGAAATCCATGTTCATTCTTTCCTCTTCCCTTAGCTTTAGGCTCGGGGAATGAAGAAATGAAAACAGAATAAATCATCGAGAAGTAGAGGGAACTGCATGAAGAGAACAGTCTTTGAAACAGGGAGAGGTGTCGTCTGGGTGTTTGTGTCACTCTGCAGGGTGTGTGAGCGAGGGGTGTGTGTACACACAAATGAACATGACCACCCCTGGGCACTGCTGTCCTCCAGAATCCAGACAGCTTCCCCAGATGTCTGCGGTGCTGAGTTAACACCGCCCTTTTCCTCTGAAAACTCCCTGGGTCCCGGAGATGAACAAGGCTGGGGAGGGACAGGGTCTCTGGGGTTCTGGTCTCATTACGGCTTAGTGCACCTCCCCGCTGCCTGTGCTTTCATCATCACCCTTGCTCCCCAACCTGCCTGCAGGATTCATTTCCATATGTAGAGGGCTTTGAAGTCTTATTAGCTGTGCCATGGTGTAGGGTTTAATTTTCTCTTGTTGATGTTGCTTTTGGGGGACGGGTTTTTCCTCCACTTGTTTGTATGTATTTTTTTCTGGCCTGTTTTTCAGTCATGCTGTGCTGGAGATCTGTGTCTTTTCCCCTCTTTCTCTCTTTCTGCATGTCTCTCACTAGAACTAATGACAGGGCCACCTTAGGAGTGGGAGCTTTTCCTGCTTCAGGAATGTTTGGAGTAACAAATAAGAGGGAGACTCTTCCAGTGATACTTTCTGAGTAGTTTCAGACCTTCATCCCTCCTCCTTCCCTCTTCTCTTTGTTTTCTACTTTCTCCTCTTCTCCCTGCCTTCCTGGATCTCTTTTCCCTTAACATTCTCTTTTTTATTTATTTTTCACGTAATCATTCATTTACTCATGATACTAGGGAGTAGGCCAGGTGCAGGATGGGTACCAACCTGCAGAAAGGACTAGCTTAGCCTTCAAAAAAGGCACATTCTAGGAGGAAAGATAAAGTTGGTATGGAACTAATTAATGCAGGGTGGAATGGGCTTGGGAGGAAGGCAGTGAGCAGGAGTGTAGACAGAACAGGTTGCGTGAAGAGCTGGGATCCTGAACCTTACACATGGGTGGGGCTGGAATGCTTTTTCTACTACTGCCCCTCACTAGTTGAGCCATCTTGGGCAAGTTAAGTTATGTAACCTCTCCAAGTCTCAATATTCTCATCTGTAAATAGGGATGAAAATAATAGGATCTACCTGGTAGGGTGTTTGTGAAGATGCAGCAGTGTTACTCAGTGAAGCATCCTCCCAGTGCCTGAGTCTTAGTGAGTACTGTACAAACATTATCCACAGATACCATTTTTCAATGCCATTGTGACAATTTAGCTAATGTTTTCTGTGAGTCTCTCCCAGGAAAAGTGAGTTCACGCCCTGAGGTGATCCAATAAATCTTCTTGGATGAGTTATTTTCAGACTGATTCTTAAGGGCGAGTAGGCTGTGTACAAGTGAATTTGGGGTGAGAGTTGAGTATAGTTCTAACAAAAGGAACAGATGAGCAAAGTGACAAAGGGGACCTGGAGATTTTATGTTTGCACAGTTTAAAAAGCTTCTAAGGTGCATTATCAGGTATACTTGTCTGCCTGCTTAAAGCTTGCACTGTTACTATGAATAAAGAACATTAGTGTGGTGGGCTGAATAATGTACCCCCCACCCACCTACCAAAAAAATGTCCACACCCTAATTCCTGGTGCTTGTGAATGTTACCTTATAAGAAAGATGCAAGTAAGTTAGTATCTTGAGATGGGGAGATTACACTGTATTATCCAGCTGGGCCCTGAAAGTAATCACAAGCATCCTGACACGAGGGAGGCAGAAGGGGATTTGACTTTAGACAGAGGTGGAGAAGGTGGAGGTTGCAGTGATGTGGCCGGCAGCCGAGGAATGCCAACAGCCACCAGAAGCTGGAAGAGGCCAGGAGCAAATTCTTCCTTAGAGCCTCCGGAGGGTGCACGGTCCTCCTGACACCTTGAGTTTGGCTCAGTGAAACTGATGTTGGACTTTCGGCCTCCAGAAAGATGAGAGAATAAATTTCTGTTGGTTTAAACCATCCAATTTGTGGTAATTTGTTACAGCAGCCAGAGGAAAAAGATAAAAACAATAACAATATTTGCATTTATTTCCAGCCCAGCACAGGGATGGCCCCTTAGCAGATGCACTGTCCCTGTGTGGGAGTGGATGGCTGTGGACAAGATTCCTATTGGCTGCCTGTTGTTTCCCAAAGCATTGCTTCTCCTATCGGCTTTCCCTGCCTTGGCTTTTTTTGTGGTGAGGACGAAAGAGTAAGCAAGATTTGTAGCCATGGTGATCAGAAGCCAGCTTTGGGAGCAGAAGTCAGGAAAGATCTGTCCAGCAACCCAAGCTTCTGAAATTCCCACACCATCTCTCCTCTGTCATCTCACAGAATGTCCTTAGACAAGACCTCAATGTCATTGAGACAGTGGTTTTTCTCACTGTATTCCACGATGTCCTGGGGTTCTGCAGAAGACATACCATGAAAGGTTGTCAGAGGCATGAGTATAAGGGGGCCTGTGGCCCTCGTGCCCACAAAAAAACCCACTCTCATTTGCAATGTTTCTATAATAAAGCTGTGTTTGAGGAAATGATCTGTTCTAATAATGCAGTTGCAAAATTGCTAAATTACATGTCAAGTCCACTCCCCATTACTTTATAGGTGAAGAAACAGGGGCCCAGCCTGGGGAGACAAATGACCAAATGTTCCTGGTAGATTAGTGGCAGCAGGAAGAATTAAGCTGGAGGTTCCTGAGCTCCTCTTCCTGGCACTGGAAACCCAGCTCTAAGTGGCAGGGGCTCCCGAGGTAGGACTCACTTTGGGAAGCTACAGTTCACTGCACGCTCGCCTTTCCTGAGTTCTGTATGCCTCCCACAGGCCTTCTGCTGTCCTTGCCACATTAAATCGAATTGTCTCACCAAGCACGTATAATTTTTGTTTCATTTTTCACCTGATAAAGCTGAGTTTCAGCAGGGCTAGGTGACTTGCCAACAGTCAAGCAGCTAGAGGTGGCAGGATGGGGGATTCAAACTCCTGACCATCTGGCACTTCAGCTTATGTGTTCTTCCAGCTCTGAACCTGACCGTGGCATTCGGAAAATGGAAATGCCTTTGTGGGTGTGGGCCATTCAGGGACCTGTGTTCAGTTAACCACAGTTAATGAATAGCTGTGTGCTGCTTTGTAATAGATGGCATGAAAAGGAGATGCTAAAGATTATCTCTTCAACCAGGGGGAGGGGTGACATCTGACCAGGTGTCTACCTAGCCGTCCATACCAGAAAATAGCCATGGCTTTCACTGCAAACTTGGGTCCTCACTTCCACTTGAGTCAAACAGCTCATATATTCTTGTTTCCGTAAATGAAGGATGCACTCAAGCAATTGGAAACAACTTCTGGGACAATCTTCTTCCATTATGTCTAATGGAATCGAGTGTCTGTGGCACACAGTGTGTGCTGATATTTTGCAGAAACAAGGCGGGATTTCCCCATTACTCTGAGGATGGATTAGACGTGACATGAACTCCTCAGAGACCTCTCACTTTGTCACAATAGAGCTAGTGAGTCACATCAGAAGATTTGGGGAACAAAATGCATCTTTGGTTCCTGCTTCGTATCTTCCCCTGTTCTCTATGCCTTCTTTCCCATGTATGTATTTCTCTCTCTGCTGGTAAATTGGGTGTCAAGGGGCCCATATGAAACAGGCCTGTATAAAAGGATTCATCATGCTGTTTAAGGAAATGGCGCTGCTATTCGGAATACAAAGACCCTGCCCTAAATGTGGCATTGTCTTTTTTTCCTGATTGTTTGCTGCTTTACTTTTTTTTTTCTTTCCTTTTCTTCCTCTTTTTTGTTTTCTTAACCTCCTGCTCACAATGAACAGGAAAGTTATGCCTCTAGCTTGGAGGCTGTGTCTGCCTCTGTCTCTCACCATCTGTCTGTGTATCTCCATCTCTTGTGTGTAAAAGTGTTTTGGCAGATCATTCCTATCTCAGTGAATAAAATGCCCATAACAGAGCGAAATGCAGCGACCAGAAAAGAAACTATTTGATTCACGAACACCGACTCTCTCTGGGGTCCATTTCTACCTGAACTATTTTCTTCTTTCTTTCTGACCTCACTTTTATTAAGTTGTTTTTTCCTTAGAGCATGATATGAGATTCCCTTGCTCAAAGACTTTAAAAGACACAGAATGTCCCATCTCACAAAATGTGAGAGCTACTGTAGTTCCAATTGATCATCCAATTCTCTCTCTCTTCACTCTGACCTTAATCAAGGACAATCTTGGGTCTCTAGAGAAGCCAGTACTATGATGGCTGGCCTCCTCCTGAAATCTTCTTCAGCCTGACATACGCATGAGGCGGTGCAAAAGTCCTGAGGGGTTATCTAGCAGTGGTCCAGCCTGGCCAAAATGGGCAAGCTGAGGCCCAGAGGGATGAAAGTCACATGTAATAGCTGCTCAAGTTCACACGGGATAGCTGGCAGAGCCGGGCTGCTGTCATGGTTCCCTTTGCTTTTACTTTCCAACTCATATAGACACAGAGGGATGGGGATGTCTTCTAAAAACAGCAGCAGCATGCCTTTTATGGTACTTTAGAGTTTACATTAAGAGTTCCCCGCCTGTGACCTCATTTGACCATGGTAGCAGTGATTCTGTGAGACTGGGCTAAGACTGCCATTAGCATCTCTTTTTTTTCCACAGAGGCTGGGGGTGAGGAGAGCTGTCCAAGGTACCAACCAAGGAAGGGGCAGAACCAGACTCTTCTGCTCTGTGGGTTGGGACCACATGCTTCTGTTGCTATTTTGGCTTCACTCCCCTCACAGGGCTGAGTATGAAAGAGACTGGTGACCGTGAGGCCACTGACAGATTATTTAGGAAGGTAGGAGGAGAATTTAGCAGGATACACAAGCCATTTTTCTTCTACAGCCATACTTCCTGCCAGCATACTACCTCTCCCCACACAGCCACACCTCCCCTCCTTTCTATGTCGCTATGTTGGCATGGAGGGGTGTACGTGAGGGAGGGGGTTTGCTGTCACAGGGGAATAGACATTTGTACTTACCATATGGGGAAAAAGGTTTCCCTCTGATGTCCCCTTTTTCCTCAACAAGCCTCAGTTCCCATCTCTGTAAAATGCTACAGCAGCAGGTCCAGTCTTCTTTATCTCTCTTTTAAAAATTACTTTTCTTTTGGTAGTAGAGAATATTTCTGGACTTAACAGATCAGTGCATTAAAATCCATAAATATTTGATCAGCATGTGGTCCTTGGAGAGACTCTTGTCAGAATAGCTGAGTGGGTTTGTGTGCCTCTCTCCCCTTTTCTCTTTCTTCCTTCACCTTCCTCCTCCCCTCACCCCAAACATTTGGGTAATCTATTTACTAATGAACTCAATATTGATGTATCCATTTTTCTCCGTTAGTGTCAGTTTTCATTAGGAAACATGGGAGGCCTGACATTAATTGTATGAAAAATGGGTCTCAGGGAAGCTGTTGGGTTTTTGCTTCTTAACAGAGAAAAAGTTTCTCTAGGAGAAAGTAGGGTGTTTCTCTGCTGGTCTGATGACATTGGATATGTGGTGGCAATAGACTTTGTGTGTGTGTGTGTGTGTGTGTGTGTGTGTGTGATCTCGCAGTAGACTTTTGAGAGTGAGAGAGGATTACCATGCCTCCTCTTGCCTCTACAATACAATACAATACAAAGATCACCTGTACCCTTCAAATCTCAGCTCTGATGTAGTAGAAAGAAGAGTCATTGTGGAGTTAGATGCATTTACATTACTGTCCTGACCCTGTCCTTGAAAGTTCTGTGATCTGGAACAGAAATCATTTCCCCTCTTTGAACCTCCATTTCCTCATTGGCAAAATGGGAAATACTAATACCAATTGCTAAGAGAAAAATGGGAGGGGAGGTTGCCAGAACTGTAGCCAGAAGCCCAGCGATGCCTGGATCCTGCCATGTCTGTCACCTCTTCTGATCCTGCGGGACCCAAGATCACCTGGAGGGCTACTTTTCAGAGCTTGAGGAAGGCTGGGATGAAGCCAGCAGCTTTAACAGCCGCCCAAGTGGGATCTACAAGTCCTCCATCATCACTTCCTAGCCGGTCTGATCGTGTCGTCTAATTGTCTCTGTATAGCTGCACAAACTCACCTGACTGATTAGAGAGAGCTGTCAAAGCTGGGTCATTGAATTCATCTACCCATCTGTTGGGGCAGGAGAGGTGTAAGAGGGATGGGTGCTCTGTTAAAGGTCAGTGACCCAGCCTGAATGTGAAGGTGATCCAGTTGTTTTCACAGGTCTCACTAAACCATTAAAGAGCTAAATCTTGGTAGCTTAGTGGTAGCGATGGGAGTGGGGGAGAGAAGACACTCCTTCCCCTGTATTTATCTCATCTGATTGATTTATCTTATTGTTTAAAGTAAGTAAGACAGTAAACAAGACATGCCAAGTATGATGCCTGACACATATTGGCTGCATAGTAAATGAGAGCTTCTCTCTGTAGTGCTGTCTACCCTGATCTCCCCTCTCCTTTCGCTTGCACTTGCTCAGAGGCAGATCTTTGTCCTTCTTACTCTAATGCATTTATCACTTTCTTCTATGTCTCCAAGTATGTTACAAATGTCATCTGTATTGCCAATTAGTTGCTAAGCCCCTTAGGGCAAGGACCCTGTCTTGTGAGTACCCAGCATGAGGTAGTCCATCTGAAGAAGTTTTTGGACAGATTTTCAGATGGGTGGATGGATGAATGAATGGATGGATGAATGGATAAATGGAGAGGAGCGTGGGGTTTGGAGTACTTGTATACCTAAAGAAGGGCATCTTTACATGTAGATCTAAGAAGGAATAAATGGGCATATTTTTACTCAGGAAATTAAAAGGTTGGGGAGGAGACACAACCATTAAGGTTATGTTGAACATGAGACTGTCTCAGGATATTAGATGTCCTAAAGGGTAATTTGAGTAGAAAATAATAATTTACAAAAAAAACAGTTCAATATTACATAGAGGACTGGTAGCTTCACTTTATTATTTGCAGAATGGGAATCTTTCCTAATCCTCCTATTCTCTCCAGGTTGTCTGTGAAGATGAGAGAATGATTAGAAAGTGTTAAACCTTGTGAACTTACAGCTAGATTAATGATAGATAGATAGATAGATAGATAGATAGATGGATAGATAGATAGATAGTCAGTCAGATAGTCATTGGTTCACTATTTGTTTTATTTTTCTTATAAATAAGAACAGAATTGGATTCAGATGGGTTTTTGGTAACACTTCCACTGCACGAGGGAAGATGAGCCAACTTACATCCACTTGCTCAAGGTCATGAGCACCTGGTCAGCCCATTCCCCCAGATCCTCATGCCGTGGATATTAGGTTAGTTGTGTGTGCTTCTGCTTCTCCCCTTGACTGTGAGCTTTACTCGGTGTGCCCTACACAGTGTTTTCACTTAAAACAGAATTTCTACTCATTGGTTATTTGCAGAGAGTTCCCCACTCCCCCACCCCCACCCCACGATGCCTCACTACCTGAGATCTGCATCTTTAAGAGGGAATCTCAACAGTGAAAATTATACATGTTGGAGTTCGAAATATGTGTAAACTATGTTTAAAGCCCTTCTGCCTCTAGAAAGTCACTTTCTCTCTGTCATCCTCAGTATCCCCATCTGAAAAATGGGTGTACTGCTTTTGCTTTATGAGGTTTTTAAGAGAATTGCAAACCACCCAGTCTAGTGCCAGGCATGATTATGCACATGGTCTCATGCAACATGTGAGACATAGTAAACAAATGAAAATTACTTCTCTTTTCAGTGTTCCTTGTTCTAACTTCTTCAGGATTGTTAGGATGGACCTAATATGAAGGAATTTTGATCTCTGGAATGCAGAAGCCACAGGTCATTGTCCTGCAACTAAACAGGTTTAATTCCTTGAAGAAGCCATTTAACTTCTGGCTGCCTTACCCCTACTGCCCTCTGTGGACCCTTTGTGTAAAATAGGAACTCACGTGGGATTTCCTGATAACTTGTTGCATGGAGCAGGGTGCAGTAGGGGTATGTGTGATTCCTTGGATCCCTCACATTAAATGTGATTTGCGTCTGTGTATTTTTAAAACCCATCTTAATTTAATTCAACGTTAGCATTTTTTATTCTTAGGTATTTATTTATATTGCTCCTCTTTCCAAAAATAATGTTAAATGGCTTATTTATTCACACAAATGGTGGCCGCAAACAGATACACAGCTAAGGGGGACAATGGCAGGTCCACACTTTTGAGTATGGACCTAGTGTTGTTTTGTTGTGTTTCTTATTCAGTCTTTACAGCAGAACTTTTCACAATGACTCAAGCTTCTGTTGTGGGAGAGGGACATGGGCTGGTCCCACTGAGGGCACAGACACATGGAGACCTGGGACTTCTGAGTAGAGAATAAAGGAGTTAGGGGGCCATCTGGGAAGTGGGAGGAGTGATGAGGATGGTCCTTTAGTACCAGAAGCCTGCGAACATCCTAGGTGAGGGCAGAGACGTTGCAGAAGACTAGGTTGGCCGGACCTTGATGGCAGTGAATTGGTGGGAGTTGGTAAGATGCTTGCAAAGCACTCAGCAAACACCAAGCACAGAGTAGACATGAGATGTTACTGTTACTGACCAGGATCTGGAGACGGGGATGGGCTTCCCCTGTGGATAGGAGGGAGTAGTGATGAAGGCAGGCGTCCTCTTTGTCCCCGTGGAGAAGCAGTGTGGCAGATGCTGATTACCCAGCCTTCCTGGCCCCGAAGCCCTGACTTCCCCCTTTCACCTCCTGAAGAACTTTCTTTGATTCCTCTGAGATCTCCCCAGCTAAATACCAAGGCAACAAAGAGCAAATTAATCCTGGCATGAGGGGGGTGGAGGTTAATTTGTAAAGATGAGTGACATCTTACAAATGGATTATTCCCCATGCAGTCTCTTGGGAGCTGTGCATGCGCGCACGCACACACACACACACACACACACACACACACACAAAGGTATGCACCTCTTTCAAACTCTTACCATACCCTAATGTCTCCTGTCTGAGCCCTTGTTTTATAGACAGGCTTAGAAATGAGCAGAATGGGAAGATTTTTCTGTGCCTGGTGGTCTTTTTTTTCTTTCCAGACCTCTTGCCTCCTTAAGCTGCCTACACTGGCTGCCAATTTGTTCAATGAAGCTGTCGTGTACTGTTAATATTGTCAGGATTTATGAGCATTGCTAGATGTGTGCCTAGAATAGTTTTCTTTTCTTTCTTTTCTGTTTCTCTCCAAAGAGCAGCATGGAGGGGGAGTGGTGAGATTCCAACTCTGGTTACAGACAGACATGGGTTTTAGTAGTAATTCTGCCACTGACATGCTGTGTGATCTTGGGCAAGTCCGTTTCTCTCTCTTGCTCTGAGTTCTCCATCTGTATTATCATATGGGGTGATATTTAAGGGACCTTATGGCTCTAGAATTTCATGACTTGACTGATTTAAGGAATTCCTCATTCAGTGAAAAACAAGACTATGAGAAAGTCCATTCTCCTTTTAGAGCCTGTTTCCCTATCAGCAGAATATAAGTAGGGAAGGGAGTTCAAGGACCCTTGCAGGTCTAATTTAATATGAAGATTACTGAAATGGTCTTTCTGCAATGCCAGCTCTTGGCAATCAATGTCATTAGAGACCCAGATTATCCCAAACACAGGATTTCTGAGTTCCAAGTAAATCTGTACTTCACTGGGGGGTATGTTATTAGTTTACCCCATATCATGAGACTGACCTTCCTAACATGGGGGTGTTTGTGTTGTGTTCAAGCCTGGTTCTTCCCAAACACAGGTGCTTGAGGTGGAGAAGTCAATTCAGAAAATTGCAACAGTGTCGGGGACCATTATTGTTCTATTCTCCTTTCAACAAATATTTACTGAGTGCCTACTATATTCTAGCCACCATCCTTGATTCTGGGAAACCAGAGGACCCAGTAAGAGCTTTATGGAGAATAGGGAGAAGGAGACAATAAAAGGTAAATAAATACTGAAGTGTCGGCATTTAAGGCAGCAGGAAGGACTGTGAAGGAAGTAAAGCAGGGTAATGTGGTAGAGAGCCTAGGGGTGCGGGGTAAAATAGGGGTTGCTATTTTAGATAGTGTTATTAGAAAAACTTTGCTAGGAAGTGCCAATTGAGCAGAGACTAGGAAAATGAGAAGAATGAGCTGTAGGAAGTTCTGGAGGAAAGCATTCCAAGACTACAGAGGTTGCTTCAAGTTCACTGTGTAAAAGGAATTTAGCAAGGAGGGCGCTGTGGCTGGAGCTGGATGACTAAAGGGAGCTGGCTGGGTGAAAGCAGAAAGCTGGGAGATGAAGGAGGAGCCTGGGACTGCCTTTGCTTATCATCATTACCTCCCTGCTGTTGAAGGAAGCCCTGATATACCCTTCCTTGTAATCCTTGCAGTGTCCCCTAGGGCCAACACTGTTGTCCCCATGTTGTACATAAAGAAACAGCTCAAGGTGGTGACTGACTTAGCCTCGTCTCAAAGGTTAATGGCTGGAAGCCTGGACCAGAAAGCAGATCTACCTGACTCCAGGTGCCAGGCTTTCCACCAAAGCACACTGCCACCTTAGGCAGTTCCAACAGAGGAGTTGAGGAGGGACCACTTTCCTCATCATATCCTGCCCCTTTCATTCCTGGGGAGAGAAACGACTGACAGTAAGGGATCTGTTCAGGGCAGGAGTCAGCAAGCTATGCCCCTCTCCTCTCGTTTTGTTGGAACACAACCACACACCTTTTTTGTGTATTGTCTGTGGCTACTTTCCCACTGCCATGGCCAAGTGAATTGGCCTAGTGAAGAGCCCATGGCCTGCAAAGCCAGAGATATTTACCATCTGACCCTTTACAGAAAAGTTTGCTGACCTCTGATTTGGAACATGAGTTGGTGAACAGAACCAAGGTCTCCACCCTGGTCTCCTCACTCTGGGTCATTAATCTGGTCTAAGATAAACATGTGATCTGGAGGGAGGGAAAACTGGCCCCCTGCCCAGCACTAATATTAACTCACCATGTGATTCGGAGACCTTTTTTTCTTTCATGTTTAAATTATCTTATGTTTAAAATGGGCAAGTGGGACAAGATCAATGGTTTCCAGACTATCTTGGCAGTATCTTCCATTAAAGTCTTAATATGGAAGCTCAGTATGTAAGATAGAATTTAAAACCTGCTCTAAATTAACCTTCCAGTTGCTCTACCATCCCCCTGAACAACTTCATGGGCATCTTTAGGGGACAGCACTTTGGGGCCATTTGATACTAGATTAGATCATTTTAGGATCTGTTCTGGCACTCACATTCTCTGTTTATAATCAACACAGGTGGGTACCTCCTATATGGAGATGTTGAAAAAAAAAAGCAGTGTTCATCTCTGTAAATTAAATTTCCCTTTGGAAAGAGAACTCATTATTTTTCCTCTCTGGCCCTCAATTTCCTCATTTATGGAATGGGAACAGTCATCCACACCTCACAGAACCATCATGAGAATTCAATGAGGTGACACACGCCAAGAGCCAGATGATGAGTTGGAATACATAGGAATTGGAAGCCTTCCAGACATGGTTTCAGGCATCAGCTTAAAAAAAAAAAGCTTTATTGAGATATGTCACATGTTATGTAATTCACCCATTTCAATTATACAATTTAGTGGATTTTAGTAAAATCACAGATATGTGCAACCATCACCTCAAAATGAAACCCCATACCCTTTAACTATCACCTCCCTAAGCAATCTGCTCTCTGGAAACTTCATGTAAATAGAATCGTACAATAGGTGGTATTTTCACTTAGCATGATGTTGTCAAGGTTCATCCATGTTGTAACATGTGTCAGTAAATTCCTTTTAAGTGCCATCTAATATTCCATTCTGTGACTCTACCATATTTAGTTGATCATTCACCAGTTGATGGACATTTGGGTAGCCTTTTGGCCTTAGTAAATAATGCTGTTGTAAAAATTCATATACCAGTCTATGAGGGGGCAGGTGTCAGCTCTCACCTTGAGCAAGCAGCTTAAGCCCCCTGAACCTTCATTGTCTCCATTTTCTCATCTGTTAAGTAAGCTGAGCCTGTGTGCTTGTGGGCTTGACGGGAGGGATAAGAGAATGCACGGTGAGACACCAGGGGTAGAGCCTGCCATAGGATAGATATCTGATAAGTAGTCATTTACTCTTATTATGAGACAAAGCAGATTCTCAAAAAACAAAACAGAGTTCCCCTCTTCTTCTCTTCTTTACTTGTAAATCTACAGGCTCCTTGGTGGCAGAGTAGACCCCTACCTCCACAACTGGCCTTATATTTTCTAGCTTTCAGGGTTCTATCCCTTCCAGACAGAAGCTGAGGAGCCTCCCTGGTGAAGTCTGAAAGAAAATTAGCATCTTAGAATATGTGTGAAAATTAAATGGAGCATAAATGGAGCTGTTGTTGAGGAGAGAGTTTCTCTGAAGGTGGGAGAAAGAGGAAGGTAATTATCTTTCTGCTTTCTGACTTTAAAAGGGCAAAGAGACCCTGTGTAAGTGTTTTTGCAGAAAAACCAAAACCTAGACATTCAACTCACAGACCTAGATTTTTTTCCCCCCTCTTTGACAGTCTTTTGGTCTATCTTCAGAAATTCTGATGGGGAAGGTCTATCAGGACTGTGTTGCTGATTAATAAAGTTCCAAGTGCACCCTGCCCATTTATTCATCAGTTCTCTCTCTAGCACTCACAGTGTGCCACTTCCTTCTTGCTAGTGTTGATGGATATATATGCAAGTGATCAAGACAGATAAAGCCCTTCCTCCATGGGAGTACAGCTTATCTCATTTAATCCTCAGAACCCCATTTAATGGATGAGAACACCGAGGCTTGGCAAGTATAAGCTATCTAGTAAATGGTAGAAACCTACTTGAACTCTAGTCTATCTTCCAAGCCTTTGTTTTTTTCTATTAACCCACACTGGGGATAAACACAAGACATAGGAAATGTGACTCCTGCCATCAAGACACTCAAAATCTCCACTATCTCATTCCTTCTCCCTGTGTTGTTATTGATTCAGCTGCAAGTGACAGAAGATCCACCATTCCAGTGGCTTACACAAGACAGATGTTTGCTTCTCTTGTAGATGTTTCATGCTGTTGGACACTGTGTTAGGGACCTAGGGTCCTTTTACCTTGTTGCTCTGTTGTGCATGGCCTGATTCCCAAATTCACCTCCTAGATCAGCAATAGCCATTGTGTCCAAATTGTAGCCACGTGAAGGTGCAAAGTCCAGGAGAAGGGCATATGCCTTCACTTCAGGGGTTGTCTGTAAGTTAAGCTAATTTCCATTTCCATCTCTTCAGCCAGGATTCAGGTATGTGGTCACAACCAGCTCCAAGGGAAGGTGGAAATTGTGCAGCTGAACTTGGGGAATTCTCTTTCAGCTGAGAGGGGAAGATTTTGTTTTTGGTGGGGTGAGGCGTGGCATTAACTTCTCTGCTGTGTTCTCTCTCCCCACTTGTATCCTTGGAGGCTGACACAGAGGACAGGGGTGGGGAGGAGTGGGCAGAAAGAGGTTATTTTGGTTGGAGGCAGGGTCTTGCACCAGAGGTGAAGCTGAAGTGTTGAAATCTAGCTGGGCTGTGAGCTGTTGGCTGTTTTCATGCCTGAAGTACAAGGCTTCATGCCTTTTTCTCTTCCCTTCTGTTCTCTGCATGAGCATCAATTTCCAGAGAGTCCTCCAGGAACCAACCTAGAAGGGCTTTGGAGAAGGGCTCATGGTGAAAAGCTCTGCTCTGTGTTTCCATCTGTCCTGACATTTGACTAAGCTCTTTTTCTCTGGGTCTCAACTGGGCTCATTTCTTGCCATGCCATTGGGTTTCCTGAAGCCTTAGGCAGTGTATGTAAAGTGGAGACAGAGTTCTTTACCACCTTCAGGCCTCAAGATCATTCCCTCTTGGGAACTGGCTGGAGTGTCTTGGCGGGAGGGTGTGATGGGAGCAGTCAGGCTCCCTCGGGGATCTGTCCTTCAGGGTCTCTGGCCACATCAGCTTGCTCCCTTGGTGGGGAAGCTGTGGGTGCTCAAATGGATGCATAGGGGTTATGAACAAGGGCTGTGGGGCCACAGAGTCCTGGGCTCGCGGAGTCCCTGCTCTGCCCATCACTGGTGACCTTAGGGAAACCGCTTAACCCCTTGGACTCCCAGTTTCTTCACTTAGATGTAGGAGTGATAACATTTCATGTCATAGGGCAGTTTGAGGATTTAAAAGAGATAGTGCACAAGAAGGGCCAAGCACAGGCTCCCAGAACTATGTGTGTTTAAAAATGATCATGTCCATTATAATTTTAGTGTGGATCCCCATTCCTGGAACAAAAATGGTAGCTGTTATCATTACAATCTCCTGGCCCTGCATTTATGACTGCAGCAGCAACTGAGCACGTCCCACTTTATGTGGAGTCCTGAGAGCTAACACCTCTTGCCAAGTGATCTTGCAGAAGGCAGTGCACCACGTGGCCCCTCTTGTCCCCTTCCCTTCCTGCTCCCCCGCTCCTCATTTAGTGGATTAAAAACACAGCAGGGTTTCTTCTCCCACTTCCTGGGTGGTTCTCCTCCTCTCTTTCTTCCTGCAGAACCTAATCTTAATTCATCCTCACTCACCAGGGACAGGGACCCTGAATGCATGTTAAAATATGATGGACTTGGAAGCAGTGAGTTGGACTAGTTAATAGCTTAACCCAAGAAGGTGGGGCAGCTGCCACTTGCTCAGAGCTGTGACAGTAGCTTCCCAAGTCTGCTCTTTTTTTTCTTTCTTTTTTTTTTTTTGACTTGCTGTTCTTTGAGGGCACTCAGTTCCAATACCTCCTCTGCCTGTAGGTCTTCCCTGCCCTCCTGTAGAAGGTCACCCATCTCTGATCCTGTAACTAGAGGTGAACCTTCTTCCCAGAGGTTGCCTTTCTCTGCTCCTATAGCTGGAGGTCACGCTCCCTTCTCTGAATACCAGTAGAAGTTGAGATGTCTCCTATAAAGACCAGACTCCTTGGGATGGTGTCCAAACCTTGTTTCCCTTTCAGTCTCCAAAGGGCATCCTCTCTTCTTTTTCTCTCCATGAGACTCCCATTTATCCCCTACTCTGGGAAGGATTTGCCATCACTTTCTTCTTACAGCGACTCGTTGCTTATTAGCTTGATCACTTGGTGCCTCTCAGGCTGGGTCATCCCAGGGGCTGGTGTGAGTGGGTGGAGAAAGGCCCCAAGTTCCAGTCCTGACTCAGCCTCAGCCTGACTGAGGGACCCTTCAGTCCCTTTCTATGCCTGTTTCCCTGGGATGAAAAATGATGTTTTTTAGCAGCCTCTACCATGCCCAGGGGCAGAGAGAGATTCACTAACAGACCTCGGGAAAGTGCTTTTCTTCAGTGTATAGAATACCTACAGAAGACCAGTGAACTGAGTCATTATAATAATGCAAGTGACGAGAAACAGCAATGGCCATTCAGCCTGAGGTCCTTCCAGGAGCAGGTCAAGGTAGAGCGGTGATTCTGGAAGTTGGCAGATACTCCACAGCTCTGTGTAGCCCCAACGCTTCCCAAATCTGGCTTCCCTCCCCTTCCTTTTCTTGGCACTCTTATTTTTCCAGGCTCAGAGACTTTGCACATGTGATGCTAACTTCTTCCATCTCAGTCTACTCCATTTTCCCGGGATTTCAATGTCATATATGACCTTTGGGTCTTAGAACCTTGGAACTACCCCCAAGTTCCTTGATTTTGCAGATGTGGAAAGTGCCCCCACCCAGGCTGGGAGACAGAATTGTCCAGGCTTATATAACAATCACAAAGACTCGAGACAAACCAAGAATCCTGATCTCAGAATCAGAGATGTTTCCACCCACCATACGTCTTCTCTCTCATCCCCACCTCTGAGCTCTGCTGGAATTGCTCAGACTTGGTCCTTCGATTTGTTTTTCGAGCCTGTGCAGTTAGATGGAGCAAACAGTTACTGAGCACTTACTGTATGTCAAGCTCTGTGCTTGGCTCGCAAGTGAATGAGGCTGAAACCCTCTTTTCAAAGGGTCTATGGTACATCCTGGGTGTGCAATACGTGTATTGAGTGATTGCTTTGTTCATCACTGGACACCTGAGTCGTAGCCTGGTGGCTGGAACATGAGAGTTACTCAATACGTAGCTATTGAACAAGGACGAGTGTGCTCTTAGCTTCTTCCAAGGGGCGTCTGCACCAGTTTTTTATCTTCCAGTTCACTGTATAGGTATTGTCGGGTGAGTCTTCCCCAGACACAGTGCTGATAGCGTCACCACCTTCATTCCTTGTCACAAACTTCCAGCAGCTGCCTGTTTCCTACCTAACGTATACATACTTCTTTGCTTGGCACCCTCGGCCTTGTCAGCTGTGGGCTCAACTTCCCTCTTCAGCCCTGCACTCAAGGCCACCTTCGTGAACATATACTCCAGCTACCATGACCTCCGCTTCCCAGTGACACACACTCACCTGCATTTCCATCTCAAGACCATTGTTTATGTGCTCCCGTTGCCTGGAATCCATGCTCTCCACTCAGTCTCATAAGTCCTGGTCCTAGAGTGTTTAACTTACATTCCTTGCCTCTATCCGCCGGTGAGCTGTTTACCCTTCAGATACCATCTTAAGTGTCATTTTGTCTTTGAGGAGCTTCTTGTCATCCTCACTTCCGCATAGATTGGACACCCCTTTTTGTTGGCTCACTCCTGTTTCTTGAAGATGCTCTTTCTTGGCACTTGTAACACTTCATCCCTCACGTCGATGTATGGGTCTGCCTCCCCCGACTCCAGTCTGCTAGCTGCTTGAAGGGTTAGGATTGTGCCCATATCCCTAGTCTCAGCCCCTTAATGTAGAAGAGGGTGCTCCCACGTTCACATATGGGAGCAATATATGATTCAGTCCCTTCCCTATGAAGCCCTTCATCTGCCCTTCCTCCTTCCCCCACAGCCACCACTGGAAGTGATTTCTTCATTTCCTACTGTAGAATTTTCTTTGTGCAATTGGATGTCTCTACTTGCACTCACTGATTATTACTTACTGTGATCAGCCTACAGTTTTTTTCTTTTTTTGTATTTTGAAAAGTGGGAGGGTGAGGGGTCAAAAAAGCCTGTACGAGTATTGGCCCTGCTGTGAACTTGCTCCATGACCTTGGGCAAGGCCGTCTTTGACTTTGAGCTCCCGTGTCTTCTCCACGTCTACAAAGAAGATGTTGGACTAAAATTAGTGATCTCAAACTGGCTGCCCACAGGCCACTTCTGGCATGCAGATATCATTTTGCTTGGCTCATAAAACATTTTGCTTTAAAAAAGTGGATAGATTTCCAAAATGGAAAAAAAAAATAAATGAGAAATTTCACACAACAGCTGGATTTCCAGCTTCTCTGGAAAAACTGGAAGCGCTGCCAACGCTGGCCTTGCTTCCTGCATGGCGTTGTGCTGCTGAGGCCCAGTTGTGTTGCCTCCTCTGAAAGGGGCCTGAAGTCCCCATCCCTCCTGCACGGTGACTCCCTAAGGCTGAGTGTCACTTGTCATTTACCGTCATGCTTGTGCTGCTGATTTCTCCCCGCCCCCATCCATTCTGTTCCACCCATTTCATTACCTGCCTGGCACCCAAAGGTTCTAAGGTTGGGGCTCCCAAATTAGGTGATAGTTAAGGGCCCCTTCAGCACTGAAACATGCATTTTCATCCTCTTCTTCCATCCTGTTTCCTTCTCTCCCCTTCTAGCTCTGCATCTCTAAAAACCCCCAAGTCCTGCTCAGTCATTTGTCAGGGAAGGGGGGGTGGGAAGGAGGCCTTATGTTGGCAGTGGAACATTTTTCCCTTCCTGTAAGCCCTGCATGTCCATCCTAATTACTTCCTTATCAGGCTCCATGAGGACATACCACAGGTAATTAGGAGGGGAATGGATGAGCCAGTCTTCATCATTAAAGATTCTGGTGGGAAAGGGAGAGGGAAGAGGAGACTCTGGATCCAGGAAGGAGAGTGGGGTTCCAGTCCCCAGTGCCCAGCTCTCGGCTACATGGTCAGTCTAGGTTAACCCAGCTCAGACTCAGGACCGGCCCACTGGCTGCTCTCACAGACATCAGAGAGGGTGCCTGGAGATCCCATGGTGACAGAGTAGGTGGAAGAGGGGCTATACTGTCTGTGTCTGTGTTGTGGGGCCAGAAAGTAAGAGGTGATCCCCTGCCCTCCAACCCACATTCCTCATATGGATAATCCAGGATGATCTAGTGCCTTCTGGAAGGGCAGGTCAGTCTGCGCTGGACCTACAAGAGTCTGGCCTGTCATCAGCCATTCCCTCAGGGACCAGGGCCAAGAATCTACGCTTCAGATGGCGTCTCTTGTCTGCCTGTTTTATTATTAAGCAAGTTACATGGATGATGCCACAGTCTCTTGCCAACCAGCTGCTCCAGCAGCATCTCCCTCCTGACCTCTCCAGTTTATTTTGCTCCTGAAGTACCACATGCAATGCGCTCGACCCATTACTCCTCAAGATGCCAACTCCTGGCCTCTGCAGCTGTAGGGTCACCCAGGACAAGTCCTGCCCCCTGCAGTAAGTTTCCCTCAGCGTCACCCCTAACCCCCTCCAAGAGCCTTCAGATCCAGTCTCTTCCTTTTGCAGGTAGAGTTGGCAGAAGGCTGGCCTATGAGTCTCATCTCTTTTGAAGGTGCTTAAATCTCTGCAGGGGCTCCTTTTGGATATCAGGGGGAACGCCAAATCCTAAGCACGGCCTGCAAGGCCTGGCACGATCGGGCTCTAGTCCGTCTCTGCAGCCTCATAGCTGCTATGGCCTTGGCCCTGCTTCCTCAAGTCTAGGTACCAGCTGTGTTGCATTTTTTCCCCAGATTTTTGAAGGATTCACATTCACTACTTCTTCCTGCATATTCACATCTGCTCCCTCTGGATGGAAGGCTTTTGTTCTTGTTCTTCTTGAAAACTCTACTGATCTTATTGCTGTTTCTGGAGATGTCTTGTCCTCCTGTGAGCCTGCAAGACTGCACTGTGGTTGGGTCTCCTTAAACTCCCATAGCCCTGCTGTGCTTATTCATTGAATGCTTTCCGCATGGCGTCGGGCACCATATGGCTGATTGGCACGTGTTTCTTCCCAGTTAGGGGGGCACACAGCCATGTCTGTCTTATTTCTCTTTGTGTCCGCTGAGTCCCGCTGATAGTTAGGCAGTTAGTAAGTATTTGTTGATTGATTACGTGAATTGAGCTAAATACAAGTAGGTTCAACTCAGCTTTATTCTCCGTCTTTATTTCCTCGTCTGTGAAGTGTGTGTGCCCTAGGTCTACCTTCCTACAATGAAGATGGAAAGCAAAAATGTACATGAAGAAAGGAAACCGATTAGAATGCTACATACTTCCATATGAGGGACATAATTAATATTAGGATGAGAGTCAATCCTGGACATATTTCACACTGAAATCATCTTGACTTCTAATATCAAAGGTTTCTCTGTGGTTGTGGAATCTTCCTCCCACCCCTCCCAACCTCTCTTTGTGAATACAATGCTGGTGATGCAGGATGAAAGCTGGAGGCAGTGGTGTTCTGCAGAGTAGGGGCCCGAGTGGGGCCTCCCACCACCAGGACATTGGGTTGGCAAAGCCGTAAAGCATTTTGGAGGCTAATGTTCATGCTCCCTGTAGAGACTGTCTGGCAAGGGCCAGAACCAAGAAGTCGATGCCAGTGGGCACTGAGCACAAGCAGGTAGGATCCAGTGGTGGTGTGGTGGTTGGCCAGAGGAAAGGTCTTAATTGATTGCCTGGAATGTCGATTTACAATTGAGAATGTGGCTTCAGGAGTTAGGGTGGGGCAAATAGACTGTGCCCAGATTAGTTTAAGGCAGCTGATTTTTGTTTTGTTTCTGTAAAAGAAATTGTTCTTTTCAAGCACTGTGCTTCTGTGTGTCTGTGTGTGCGCGTGTGTGCATATGCATAAAAATGGTTCGCTCTACGTCTGCACCAGACCCGTAATGGGAATGGATAAACTTCAGCCCTCAGGACTGTCAATCTAACATCACAACTAAAACTAAATTAAAAAAAAAAAAAACTGCAGAGAAGAGGAATTGGAATACCTTAGTTTTTGGGTTTTTTTTTTTTTTTTGGCCTTTATTAAATTCTGGTCTTGACTCTAGGAGAGGGGGGACATCATTGTTTCTGTACCAGCCCCCGAAGGTCCCCATTATTGGATAAGTTGAAGGAGTGTAATAATACCGCCAGAGACAGGAGAGCGTGTTGAAAATGCCCACATTCTCTGCTTAGAAAGCAGAGCCGGGGAGAAAGCCGGCTGTTCAGCTGGAAGCTGGAGTCCACCTGTGCCTGTGCTGGGCTGCGGCAGTGCACACACATCATTACCACCCACACCTACCCACAGCCAGCGGGGTCAGGGGCCTTATAAGAGGAGGCAGTGGAGTGCCCTTTGAGCCCCAGGGGCCAAAGGCAGGAAACAAGACCGGTGAGCACACAAGTGGAAAGACAAGAGGTCAGGCTGGCAGAGTAGGAGCCACACAGACTTAAGTTCACATGCCCAGTTGTGCCACTTGCTGCCTGTGTGACACTGGATGAGTGCTCCCTGCTTGCTGGGAGTCCGTGACTCACTAGAAACGCATGGTGGTAATAGCCCGTGATGCGCTGAAGACACTAAAGGCGTGAGGACGTGCTGACTCAGGATGCCTGGTGGGCCTGACACGGCGTGGGCACTCATTAAGTGTTAGTGCTCCGTTCCTGCATTTATTTATTCCGTCCTGGGCCACAGCTTTCAGGGCTTGGGATATAAACATGCATAAGGCAGGGACCCTGCCTTCCAAGAATGCAGTGTTTCCTTCAGGGACGCAGAGAAATAACCACAGCATGACCGAGCGAGCATAACTTACTTGCAGACATGGGGAGCATCTCTCTGCCATCCCAGTTTTAGGGGGGATGGAAGGTTTGGCAGAGGAAGTGGCCTGTGAGTTGGGGAGAAGTAGAGCCTTGCTAGGTGGTGAAGTGGGAACAGGGCAGGGAGAGAAGGTTCCAGGAGGAGGGAATAGAATGTGCAGGTGGTGAGAGATACCATGATGTGTTCAAGACCCTGGGATGGATTAGTTCTGTATTATTTGGTTAGTGCGTTTTTATTATGTTTACTCTGGAGCAGTGGTTCTTAACAGGAGGCAATTTTACCCCCCAGGGGACATTTGGTTGTGTTTGGAGAAGTTTTTGGTTGTCACAGCTGGTGGAGAGGGAGACGCTACTGGCACTTAGCAGGTGGCAGCCAGGGATACTGCCCTGTATCCTACCCAGCTCAGGAGAATCCCTACAGCAAAGAATTATCCGGCCCCGGATGTTAGTAGTTCAAGGTTGAGATACTCTGCTCTGGAACATCAGAACATCACCTGGTAGAGAAGGTGGCTGCCTATTTGATTTGACTTTAGTCACAAACTCATTCCCCACCCCATCCCAAAAATCCCCTAAAGTTGTCACTGGGCTGACCACTCCCCTCTTAGGATTGAATATTCATGATGAGTGGCCTGCAGATGGCATCTCTGGCTTGATTCCATCCACCTGATACTTCACTTGCAGCCATTTGCACCTTAGCCTGAATCATTTCATCAGATTATTCAGTTATTTAGCAAGGACCACAGCCTTGGATGTGGTGGGGGTGGGGGGCTGTAAAGTTCTGGAATTGGGTTGTTCGGAGGGCCAGGAAAGCCAGGCATATCACTGTATAATTTCTTAGAGAGGGACCTCATCATTTCCTCCATTTGATCTATAAATATTCAATGAGCACCCACTGTTTGCTGGACACTGTGTGAAGTGCTGGACCTCGTAGTTCAGCTACTACCACGCCACTTTACAGGTGAAGAGACTGAGGCCAGAGAGGGGATGCCACTGTCCAAAGCCACAAAACCTGGGCTAGCATCCAAGGTGCCTGTTCACAGCCCGGTCACCTTCCCATGGACTGAAGTGGCTGTGTCCCTCTCACTAGCTGGGCTGTAACTTTGGTTTGGGTTTGTGTTGGACAGTATTTAGTGAAGGAAGCTGCACCCAGTGCAATGCGTGTTCCTGCCTGACAGAGCAGTGGAGGAGATGTGCATTTCCATGCATCGGGAACGTATGTGAGCAGACAAGTTGCTGGAGCATCCAGCTGCCCGTCCTCCTGAGCTGCCATTGCGTGCTCCACATTTTAATCTCCAGAAGCTTTCTTTGGTACCTGCTGTTGTATTTGTCCCAGGCAGGGATGCAGAGAGGACATGGGTGGCTGTTCTTTGGATTGCATGATGAGGGGGTGGTGGGCGGCTGTTATGGGGAGCAGGGATGCGGGAGGGGCCATCTGGCTCCTTGGTTAGGCTGTAGGTAAGGAAAGCAAAGAGATGTGTGAGTGGTGATTAGTATATCAGACAGAGCTGTCCAGAGTCTGAGAACATAGCAGACGTTTTGCTCCTCCAGATGCCTTGAAAGGAAGCAGAAGGTGCTGGTTCTAGTCACTAAGGAGGGGCAGGGTGACACTATGGGGTCCACAAGGACTTTAAAGTTAGACCTTCATGGAGTATGAAGCTACCACTTCCTAGCTCTGTGACCTTGGGCAAGTTACTTAACCTTTCTGGGCCTGTTTCCTAATTGGTTGATTCTAAGCAGTAAATATGTTATTGGAAAGGGCCCCTGGTAAGGTCTTTTCATCTTCTCTTCCGAGAGGCATGTAGAACAGTCTTCTTTGATGATTCTCAAGCTTGGGCACAAAGTCATCCCAGGCATAAGCTGATTAAAATGCAAATGCCTTGTCTCTGGCCAGATTCTTGTTTGAGTCCAGTGAATGCGGGCCCTGGGAATATGCATACCAAAGAGCATCCCATTGGTCCTTGTTGCTAGGCCTCAGTTTCCTTGGCAGTGGAACAGGGGAAACAGCCCTTTGCGATCTCTTCAATCAGCGCATCTCTTCCCTGCCAGCAAAACAGGCTCACTTGGTGGTTTAATTTGAATCTCTCTGCTGCCTTGGGAAGTAGATGTTTTCACTGTCTTCATTTTGTGGATGAGATAAGAGGACCAAAAGACTTGTTTAAAACAACTCCTACATTTATGTCAGCTTTCAGTGCATCAATTCCAACGTTATTAACTTGAACCCTGGGTGTAGTAGAGAAGTGATGGAGCTAGAAATTGGGCAGCCTGTGTCTCCCACTAAGTGTCTTGTGGGTCTTGGGCATCTTCACCTCCATGTCCAGATCTCTTGGCCTCGCTTTCCTAATTTGTGAAGTTGGGTCACTGGCAGGGAGTGAATGTGGACTCCTCACTTACTCAAGTAGACTGGGGTGAATTTATTATTCCCATTTTACAGGACAGTAACTTGTCTGAGGTTGTACAGTTTTTATAAAGTGGTAGAATTCAGGTTTGATTTTTTTTTTCCTACTGAATTGGATGACTCCCTGTGCTGCTGGGAGAAAGCATTGGACTAAAATGTAGGTGAAATCTCATTGAATATTAGACTGCTGCATGAAGGTGCGACTATAGATCTACATAAAACATCTCATTAGAGGGCGTCACTATATGTTTAATGAAAAGCACATTCAGGGAGGAGCATGGCCCTTAATGATTACTTCGATCTTATCAGAATAAATGGCTTTCTGAGAGCAAAAGTCTCACCCCTTGGAAGAGGAGGAATTTTTCCCAGGAGCCTGTGGAGGAAGCAATTTTCTAAGTGGTACCCTGTATAAAACAAATGTGTCTTAATTTGCCTCCCAGAGTGACTAGTTGAGTCCCCTTCCCTCAGAGCAACAGTAGAACCAGCGCCGGGCTTGGTCCTTCTGGAGTACTTGATTTTTACGAAGAGCTTTATAACAAGAAGGTCTCGGAGCCTTTGTAACCCCAGGCCTTTGGCAGGGCAGCCCAGTGTGGGAGAAGTGGCAGCTAGCGAGCATCTGAGATGCAAGACTTAGGTTGTCATCCAGCTTGGGCCCCTGCTGGGTGACCGTGGGCACACCTCTTTTCCATTGGGGGCCCCCATTTTTCATCACAAAATGATGATGGCATTCTGAAACTCTTCCAGCTTCAGGTTCCATCGTTGAGTTAGCTTTTTTATACCTGGAACCTGACCAAGAGAGCCCCACGCTGGGCAAACAGAAAAGGGGTGATGTATCCCTTAGAGTCACAACATGACTAAATCAGCCCTGACCTTGGATTCCTGGTCTCCCTTCTACTAGAGATGCTTCAGTGTCTGCTGACTCTCCTTGGTGACTTCTTCCTTCAGCCAGGAAGAAGGAAAGTCCAAGATGGACCAAGCCTGGAGTGGGAGCCTGGGGGTTTTGGAGTAACCTAAACTGGGAGATTGCTGTGGTCGTGTTGTATTCAGATGCATGGTGATCATGAGAACAGCTCACATTGATAAAATACAGATTTTCTGACAAAGCGGTAAGCGTGTTGCATGTAATAACATATTTAATCCTCACAAAATCCAGGGATAGAGGTTATTATTAAATCCCCATTTTATAGATGAGAAAATTGAGGCATAGAAAACATAAACAACCTTTGAAAGGCGCACAGACCAGTGAGTGGCAGAGGCGGGATTTGAACTCAGTCAGGCTGGCCCCAGGGACCACACCCTTACTCTGTGCCACACAGTCTCCCTGGTGAGCGTCATGTAAGTTGGCAGGACAGTTCCATTCTGCCTGCACTCCACTCTGGCTCCAACAGGAATCCAAAAGAGGGCAGAGATGTTCCCGGCCACCTTGGATCTGGTGCCTTCCTGAGCTTGCAGCACCTGGGACTGGGGTTCAGCCATCTGACACACCCAGTCCTGCTGGCTCTCTGCCCTGCTCTGGAGTGGACAGTGAAGGGCTGGCACTGGGCCTGCCTTCGCAGAGTGTCAGGAGCCCTGCCCGTGCTGTGGCCAGGAGGACTGCTCCTGTATCCAGGACCCAGCTCTCCGAGGAATACTCCCATCCGCTCTCCCAAGGCTGGGGGTGGTCTCTGCCGTGCTGTTAATGGCTGACAAAGCTTAAAACTGTGCTCCTCCCCTCCCAGGAGGAGCCGCAGGCTCACAGGGATGCTTTCAGTGCCTTCAGTAGAAGGCCTGGGTTTGACAGTCCCGATAGTGTTAGGAGTAAGAAATGAGATGTGAGGCAAAATCCTGGTTCTGTTACATTAACTCACAGTGTGATCCTGGGCGAGAGACTCAGCTGCGTTGGAACCGTGGTTTTCCCACCTATAAAATGGGGTCAAGAACTTACATTGATTCAACAAATCTGTGTCTTGTGCACTCTTTCCCAGGCATGTTTTAGGCTCTCCTGACTCAGCAGTGAATGATAGCCCTCAGTTCCTTGTCAGTCCTGGCATCTGATGGGCCCATGGTGACCTTTAAACTCATGGTGGGCTGGGGCCGGAGATGTATACAGAGGGGAAGATGCTTCCTGAGGCTCTGAAATCCCATCTAGGGGTGCAAGCCAATTTCAAAAACATGAAATACTCCAGATGTGTTTCATTTCAGCATTTAGAGGAAGATAGGACTCTGTGTGTGTGTGTGTGTGTGTGTGTGTGTGTGTGTGTGTGTGTGTGTGTGTGTGAATGAGAGGGAGAGGAGGGGAGGGGAGGAGAGGAAAGAGAGGAGGAAGAGGGGACAGAGAAGAGAGGGGATGGTGACAGATAAAAGAGGGACAACAGAGGGAGAAAGGAAAGGGGGAAGGAAGAGGGCATAACAGGAGGAAGAAGTAACAAAGGGGTAACAAAGAGACAAGACGAGGAAAGAATAAACAGAGACAGAGGTTTCTCTGTTTATGCTCCTGGAGCCCAGATAGACCCAGAGTGTACCCTCCCCATCTGCACTCCATCCATCTTTCATGCACTCTGGGACAGCCTCTGACCTCCCTGCACCCCAGAGGCAAGAGGATCCCCAGGCCTGAGTCCACATTATACTGGGATCCCGCCTGCTGCCTGTCTGTCAGGAAGCCGCCAGCCCCACACTTGTCTGCAGTTTGTTCTCTTCCCTGAAGGACCTGCTAGGACATGTGGAAGTGAGAGGCCCAGCAATGTTTGGATTTAAGGGGGTCAGAGTCCAGCCATTCTTTGGGACAGGGACACCAATCTGAGGGTGAGGTCCTCTGCCACAGGGCATGTGAGTAGGGCGAGCATCATCCTGTATCCCTCCAGGCAGGGGTCCGGGCTCCTTCCTGACCACTGAGAGTACCACGGCCCAGGGATCAACAGCATCATCCCTTCCAGTGCCTCTCCTCCCTCCAGCCCCACCAAGAGGCTCTTGTGAGGGAGAGAGGAAAGATACTGCCATGGAGAGAAAGCCTACCATACCCCCTCCCTTCTCTTCCTTTCCCTCCTCCCCTCCCTCCTTCCCTCCCTTCCCTACTCCCCAACTCCCCTTCCCTTCTCCCCAACCTTTCTCATCCTCGCTCTCCTTCTTTGAATTATCAATACTGTCCTGTAAGTTATGTTCACCTTTAATTACCTCCAGTTTATGGATGAGATTCCCAAGCACATAGAAGAACTGGCTGGAGGTGCTCAGGTAATCTGTGTTGGACGCAACATGCTTCACAAAGCCGCCAGATTCCAGAGTCCAAATCAGGGAGGCGACCCCAGAGGAGTGGATAATTGCATGGGCTGGATTGCCAGAGAGTGGAGAGTCTGAGCTGTGTGATTTGTGATCAGTGATCAAATCTTTCAGCACTTAATTTTTTTTCATCTGCATGATGGGATTGACTTGAATGTCTACCTCCTAATATTGCTGAAAAAGTGACATGAGGCAGATGAGTTTATTTAGATCATTTAGAAGTGCTGGGTACACAGCAAGCCCTCAAAAGATATTGCCTGTTATGATTACCATCTGCCCATGATTTTGTGTGGAGTTAGGGCAGCCTATACCTACATGCCTGGAGATTTACTCTCTGAAGTTCTTCGATGTCCAAATACTTAATATTGGATGTTTAAAAAAAATTCTGTTGAGGAGTAGGAGATTCAAATTAAGTCCTCCATCAAAGATGAATCTTAAGAGGTCAGAGTTAGAGAGAGTTGGCGCACTTCATGCTGGGCTGAATTTAGGGAACTGAAACTTCCCACCAGTGAAAAGTTCTGCTCGAGGGTTCAAAGGAACAACTGCAAAGTTTCGAAGAGAGAAACCAGAGATGGGATGTTGGATGAGAGCCTCTGTGTGCTCATTGCTGCCCGGATCACAGCAGCCCCAGCGAGGAGGTTGCCGTGATCCTGTGTTTCACTTAACGAATCTGAGCTTCAGAGAGTTAGAAGGATCTGTCCAAGTTCATGTGTCTCATAAGAAGTCTGGGTGGGATCTTAATCCAGGCTGGTTCCAGAGCCACGTGTTTGCCATCTTCCCATCTGAGGGCCAAGGTTGGCAGCTGGGGGAAAGCTGATGGAGACATTGACTTTCACTGACTTAACAACCCAGCCGAGTACATAACAGTGCCTCTGGGTTGTTATTCTGGAACTGGAAAACAGGCTCGACAGTTTCACTGCTGAGCATTCTATGAGGACTTCTTAAACATCGCTGTGTTTATTCTTTGAATTATAGAAAAGGGGAGAAAACTACCTTGTATAGTACTTAAAAGTTCATAAAACATGGTGGAATACCTAGGTCATTTAGGGAGGTGCAACCACTTATGGTTCTAGCAAGGGTAGAGGTTCTAAATTCAGGGGATTCTGATAGTAAATAACAGGGCATATTAGACTTAAGTATGTATATATTTTTTAATTGAAATACGATCAGTTACAATGTGTCAATTTCTGGCGTACAGCACAACGTCCCAGCCATGCATATACATACATATATTGTTTTCGCATTCTTTTTCATTAAAGGTTATTATAAGATATTGAATATAGTTAAGTATTTGTTATTAGTGTCATGGATTTGTTTCAAAAGAGCCAATGGAAAGTACCCTGCTAAGAAAGTCTTCTCTTGTAGACCAGGTATAGGATCTCAATTTCAGATTGTTCTTGGTTCCTTCTATTTGGAAAGACTTCCCAAGAGTTTTCTTTACTGACATAGGTGGCCTTAGGGAGCAGTCTCGGGTGCAATGTGAATCAGCTAGAATCTGAGCCCTCACCTGTAAACATGTCAAAGGATAGGACGCAGCAAGGACAGGTTTGGTGACCACTAAAGATCTGAAAGAACTTGTCCTTAAATAATCCCACTCGGGTCAAAGTAGTGGATGCATCTAGAAAACCTCTGGAGCTAAGAGGGCAGCTGTAGGGCCATGGGGCCTTGACTTGGATTTGGTAAGGGGGGTAGCTATTTAGATCTTGGCAAAAGAGATCTGAATGAGGTTTCGGGAGATGGAAGTGATCTTCATGTTTGGCCACCAACACCCGTTCTCTGAACCCTGCATCTTCATCACTAACGCAGACCCTGCTTTTCCTGGGATGCTGTTTGTTCAGAATGAATTAGGCTTCCATCTGTATGTCACTTCACTTAAACATTCAGAGTGGGGGTGGGTAGACTCACTGTGTGTGTGTCTCCCTGTGAGTGAAACAGACACATTCTTAGCAGTGTTTTATGAAAACAATAAACTCCAAAGCCCAATACCTACAGCTTCTCTGCCCTTTCCGGTGAGGCGTCCTTGGGGATTCAAGCCTTAAGGCGCTGTCTAGCAGTGCATTGGAAACCTGCTAAAAGCCTCTGCCTGTTAGTTAGGGAAGTGATACATAGTGTTTTGTTTTGTTCCTGAGAAGGAGGGGATTTGCAGGAAGAGAGGATTGGAAGGCGTGCTTAGGAAGCAGCGACTTCAGTGTCAAAGCACAGAGGGAAAAAGAAAGATCCAGAGAAGATTTGGAAGATGGAAATAGGTCTCATTGGGTCTGGTTTTCAAGACCTCTATACCCTTTTCCAACTTGCCTTGTGACATGGAGGTTCTGGTCCTCAGTGCATATCCGTGACTGTATCCTCAGCAACGTGTTCACAGATGGACCACATATCTCACATGTGAGTCCATCCCCAGTGTCTGATGCCTGTTGGCCTGTTGGGATTGGGCATTGCTGGAGGCTCATGTCTCAGAGAGGTTCAGTGACTTTGAAATTCACCCAGCAGGCAGTGGTCCCAACCTTGTGAACCAGGGACGCCCAAGGATTTTATGTAACTTCAACACAGGATTTTGTACTTTTGTGCCCAGAAAGCTTTACCCATCTTCACCTGGCAAACATCTGTCCACTCGTCATGGCCACACTGGGACATCATCTGTCCAGGAAACTTTCCATGGTTGCTCCTTAATAATCGCCTCCTCTCCATTACCTCTCTGTCATGTACACCATTTTGGAGATGCATTTCTCACTCTAGTGTATTGATGAGCTAAATGCACATCCCACCAATCTGAGGCCTCCCTGAAGCAGGGGGAGACCTGGTCTGATTCCTACCTGTCTCTTGGACATGCCATGCTCATGGGGTCCTTGGAGCTGCAGCTCAATAAATTTGAGATAACCCAAAGTCAGAACCAAAGCCCAGGGTTCCACTGTTCTGAGGATGTGCCACAACAACACAGGTGCCTTCCCCAAGGCCCCTTCCATCAAAACCCCACACAGGGGACTTCAGTGCAGACAGTGAGGGGCGAAGGAGGTGGAAAGTGGCACCCAGTGCAGTGTGTGCACAACAAGGCGCTATAAACAGTCAGGTTTCTAAACAAGCAGTCTTTTAAAAATTGAAGTATAGTCGGTTTACAATGTATTAATTTCTGGTGTACAGCAGAGTGATTCATAGATATAGATATAGATATAGATATAGATATAGATATAGATATAGATAGGTATATATATATGTATTCCCTTTGATACTCTTTTTCATTATAGGCTATTACAAGGTATTGAATATAGTTCCCTGTGCTCTACAGTAGGAGCTTGCTGTTTATCTATTTTGTATATAATAGTATCTGTAAATCTTGAACTCCCAATTTATCCTTCCACCCTCCTCCCTTCCCCCATGGTAACCACAGGCTTGTTTTCTATGTCTGTGAGTCTATTTCTGCTTTGTAAGTAAGTTCATTTGTCTCATTTTTTAAAAAAATCCCATATATAAGTGATATCATATGGTATTTCTCTTTCTTTTTCTGGCTTTACTTAGTAAGACAATCTCCAGGCTCATCCATATTGCTACAAATGGCATTATTTTATTTTTTGTGGCTGAGTAGTATTCCACTGTATGTATGTATGTGAGTGTGTGTGTATATACCACATCGTTTTTATCAGGTCATCTATTGATGGACATTTAGGTTACTTTCATGTCTTGGCTATTGTAAGTAGTGCTACTGTGAACATTGGGATGCATGTATCTTACAAATTAGAGTTTTCTCCAGATATATGCCCAGGGGTGGGATTGCTGGATCAAATGGTAATTCTATTTTTAGTTTTTAAGGAATCTCCATGCTGTTTTCCATAACAGCTACACCAAACTGCATTCCCATCAACAGTGCAGGAGGGTTTCCTTTTCTACATAGCCTCTCCAGCAATTATCGTTTGTGGACTTTTTAATGATGGTCATTGTGACTGGTGTCAGATGATACCCAAACGAGGGGTCTTAAATGCTGGCTTTATTTCCTTTTTCAGGATTTGGGCAGGGAGAGGGGAAGCAACATAAAATGTGAAACCAGGTTAATAAACAAAAGGCTGCCAACAGTCTCTGGAGTTTGCAGACTTTCACTGGGGAGTGAGACATCATGCAGACAGGTGGGGCAGCCACATGGCCTTGATGCATTTTCCACGGGTTTGTTCCAGTTTTTATTGGAATCCTGAAAGGACTCAACACATTTAAAAATTTTTCAGAAGCTTTGGACTTCTGATCCGTTCATTTTCGAGATGAGATGACCAAGGCTCAGGGAGGGGAATGGGCTTGTTCAAAGTCATAGTGAATGTCAGGGTTGGGTCTGAATCCCTGGACCCCATAGCCCTCTTCTGGGGGGACTTATGACCTAGGTCTAGACCAGAACTCCCCAACCTTCATTTCAGGGACACCATCCTTTTGGCCATATATGCGTACTCTTTTTTTTACTTCTTTTGTTTTCTAAAGTAATATACGTATTGTAAATGGAAACTTCAGTATCACATTGATAAGGAGAAAACTGGCATCACTTACTAAAATTAGAAGGCCACTACAAAAATAAGTACAGTGAAAGCAAAGCAATGCTATTGCATTGTAGCCTGCTGGTGCTAGCAGCCTGGGGGATCTGAGCCGGAGGGCTGCCCTCTCTGGCTTGTTAGAGACATTGCAGCAACTCACTGGTACTTTCTCCTTGAGGTTAACAGAAGGGCTGAAAGATACTCATGTTGTCATTCTTTGTTCATTAGTGCATCTCCCCACACTTTGGAAAATTTCCCCTAATATATTAGCAGCAAGAGAGAAGCCTTAGGGGTGAGAGGGCTTTTCTTGTTATCTTAACAATAGCTAATCTGTACCGAGTGCTTAACCCTGGGGGTGATGTTTTACCTCCTGTACTTCCTGTGGTAAATACCCTCAGCAGCCCTATTGAAACATGGAGGGACTGAGGGTCAGTCACTTGCCCAGGGTCTTGTAGGGACTAACTAGTGGAGCCAGGGGTCGCCTTGGTGGTCTGGCTCCAGAGACCCATCTTAACCATACTATTCTGATCATAGTAGGGGGAAAGCTCTGAGCCCTTTGGAATTGTTTCTCCCGAGGAAGGCCAGAAAGAGCTTCAGCAGGGATATACTGTGGGTATCCTGAGAAGAACGTTCATTCACTTAATAAATATAAATGAGCACTTAACAGGTGCCAGGCACTGCGCTGGGCTCCTGAGGGACACAGCAGTGAACAAAACAGGCAAAAATCCTTGCATCTGTGGAGGTAGTGGTTAGTGTGTATGTGTGTATGCCGAGGGCAATTAAAAAGAAAGAATGAATCGTAAATGATGGGGTTTATTAGGATAATAGGTGACAGGCCTCCTGATTCCTTTTTCTGAACTTGCCCTTTGCACACTAGTTTGCATGTGAAATACGCATATTTTGGCATAGTTCTGTCCCTCAGTTTCTGTCTTTGTAAAACAAAGGGTAGATAAGACGTTCAATTTCCAGGCATTGAGATTCTGGGTGGGTTTGTGCTTCTCTTTTGCTGCTGAGGTCAGGAAGGGATTGGATGGTGATTTCTTGAGTTTTCACTTGGGGTTGGATCCTAGGAGCCAGAATGACTGGCATCTGCCTCTGGTGGGCTGTGGGGTCCTGAAAATCATTCCTGATTGGTCATGCACGGGGTCTGCGGAGATGATTTCATTAGGAGGATAAGTTTACAAATCAATTATAAATGCTCTGTTGTCTTCCTCATGTCATCTCATAAAGCACCTTATTATTATTATTATTATTATTATTATTATTATTATTATTATTATTATTTGTAAGCCTACCATTTATTGAGGGTTTGGTCTATGTCTGATGCTTTATTAAATAAGCACTTTACATGCATTATCTCAAGGAAGCTCACAGCAGCTCTGTCTTAAATTGGGTTCTCTGGAAGCAGATCCTGGGATGAGGAGATGAGTGAAGTAATTTATTTGGGAGGTGGTCCCAATAAGCCCCAATAGGAAAAATGAGGCAGGGCCAGGCAGGGAGCCAGTGAAGGGTTTATAGGTGGGCAGGGGGCTCCTGTGGGCATTGGAGACTCAGTCCCACTGAGGAACTCTGGGGGACAGTTTAGAACATGCTAAGGGCTATCCCAAGCTGGGACATTTATTCCCCACTTTCCACCTGTCATTGGCTAAGGGCTGTGACATTGAGGGATGGGGGAAACAGGTGGAGGACATTAAAACTCCCTGGTATTTCTGGCTTCTACATGAGGGTTAGGAAGGACTTGGGTGGACTGCAGGTACCTGCAGGAGAAAGCTCTATTGCCTGTTCTGGAAAGGTGAGTACTGGGAGGTTGTGGGCAAGGCACAGACAGTGTCAGCTACATGCCAAGCCAAGTTAGCCCCATCGCCATCTTCATTCAAAGTTGAGGACTGAGACTCAGAAAAGGGAAGCGTCAAAGACAGGACCAGCTGGGAATGTGTAGGGCCCATCCAAAATGGAAATGTGGGGCCCCTTGTTCACAGATTAACACTTTCAAGATGGTGAGAGCAGAGCCTTAACTGAGCCCTGTGTGACCTCACAAGTTAATCCACTGTGAGCTGGCTCTGGCCAAAGATCTCAGGGCTAATAAGTGACACCTCTGGAGCCACTGGTGTACCTGTCTCCACCCCTGTCTTTTTAACCTCAACACTCAATGGCTTCCAGTGCTGGTTGGAGTAGATTCTGTGGGAAAGGAGCTGGATTTTGTTGGAGAAGCCTGCTCCCTTTTTTTCTCAAGCAGATCCCTTCCTCTCCCGGGGCCTCAGGTTGCTCATCTGTGAAACAAAGTTGCTCATCCTGTTGCTGCCAGGATGGAAGGGTTACTTCCCCTCCAGTGCTTTCACCCCATCCAGGAGAGGAGAGCTCTCTCACATGTGTTTCTGCCTTTGGGTCAGTGACCTCAGAGTGAGGATTTCTCATCTTGAAAATGCATCGCCCACCACAGAGCACGTTCGGAAGAGTGTTGATCTAGGGGTCAGAAGGGCAGGCCCTGGTCCCCGTCCTGGCATTTACTGTACATTGACCTTGGCCAAGCCAGGTCACCTCTTCCAACCTCAGTGCTGCAATCTCTGGATTCTCTCTCAGGGGTCATCCAGCTGTGCTGTCCTCTGCTAAACAGCCAGCACTGTGGGCATTTGTCAGCAGCTGCAGCTGCAGGAGGGGCAGTAGGAAGAATGAATACCTTAGGGCCAGGACTGTGGAATTAGGCTGCTTGGGTCTGAGTGCTGCCTTTGCTACTGAAATCTTGTGTGATCTTTGCTTAGTGTCATTTCTCTGAGCCAAATGTATATGCATGTATATATGTGTGTATGTATACATATATGCATGCATATGCGTGTATCCATGAATATATGGTGGGCTCTAATAACTGTCTTGAAAGGTGGTTGTAAGAATTATGTGGGAAAATGTGTGTGAGAGGATTGATGGATAATTCATGCACGTTGTTGCAGACAGATTTATGGCAAGGGACAGGGTATGTTGGAGATCATTTTGCATCTAGGTTTTCTCACTGATTTGGAGAGTCATTGTGCAAATACTTTTAAAACATCTGGTCCGGCTTCAACATGAAAGAGACCTTGGCCCCCCTTGTCTGGGAGTTAACCCACCAGCATCTCTCGTGGGACTCAACAGCGAGGAGCTCAGCCATGTTATTAGAAGAAAGATGGACCCTACCACCTCTTAAGCTGTTTCCCTTCATCCCCAGCTTCTCTTCCCTGCCTTTTTCCCAACACTGTCTCATTCTCCTTCCTTACTCTTCTCCTCCCTTTCCCCTCCAAACTTATTCTCCTTGCTCTTCTCCTTATCTGGTTCCCCGTTTCCGGATCAGGCTATGAAAGCACCTCTGCAGCGCACTGGGCACTCCTCTCAGGAATGAAACTCCTGAAAGTGCACGTGAAATGCCGAGGATTCCAGAGGCCAGGCAGTAACACTGGGCTGGCCGGCTTCCTTCCTGATTCCCCTGAGTCTGGAAAGTGCTTGGGGGCAGGAAGACCTGTGTTCACGTCTCCACTCCTGCCCCTCATTCATGCAGTCGTATCTTAGGCAGGTGCCTGCTCCTCTGGGAATCCTGGCTTCTCTGCAACATGGGCTTGCTTATAGCTCCCTTGACAATGTTTTGAGGATCAAATGGATTCAGTGTGTGACGGTGCCGAGCATCATGTGCAGCTGTCAGAAGAGCACGAGGGGGATTCGGAACTTGCTGTTTCTGCTTCTGGGCTCTCCAGCCCCTGAGACCAGGGCATCAGCTTTGGTTTTCTAGCCAAGCTGCCTGCACAGTACTTGGAGTCAGAGCCCCATGGGAACGTCACCATGGTTGCCTGGGGTCCGGGGCCTCTTTCTGCCTCATGTGAATCTTTCCCTTTCCAGGACATTAGGCTGAGGGGATGAAACAGCAAATCGGAGGAATTTTTCCCCCCATAACAAAATCAGAAAGGATTAAGTGGATGAACAACCCAGGGCACAGAGACGGTTCTGCTCTCCTTTCTTCCATGATGGCCTGTCAGTCATACTAGAAAGGAGGAAACAGCTTTCAGAGACTGTGTGGAAGCGGATTTGATCTTTCTCCTTGAGTGCAAACCAGGCCTCTTGGAGGACAGATCCAGAGATACTTCTAGGGCATAGAGAGGATTTTCCTGATGTCAGTCGTGTGAGGACATGTATGAGGGCTTGGGGACGTCCTTAGGCTGGATGTACCCCTGTCTGTAGGTATGTACATGCCTGAGCACATATGTGAATTTTTACCCATGAATGCACCATCTGCACCTGTGTGTAAAGATACCAGGGTGCATAGAAGTGAGTCTGGACATGCAGTATGGAGCATGCGTGGCAGTGTATAAAGGGGGTGAATCAGGTGAACACAGGGTGAGAGAGTACACGTGTGAAGGCCCTGCATATGCCTGTGGTTGCTGCATTGTCAGAGTGTCCACATATGTATGTGTATATGTACATGGAGTTACCTGTTTATGTGTGTCAGGGAATGCACAGCTGTGCGTGCATGCATGGCTACTCACGATGCTAATATAAGGGAGGGAGCAGTTTTGCAGAAGGTACCCATGAATCTGCACGCAGCCCCACGTTTTCTGTAGCACTGGTGTCTGTATCATACATAAATGCATCGATTGGTGTATTTATGCATAAGCATGAGAACATGACTGTGTGTGAACACATGTGTTTGTGTGTGCAAGGAGATGTGGAAGCACACAGCTGCAGACATTCACAAGGAGGTGCACATGTCCGTGAGCACACTTGTGCTTTGGGAGTACAGACATGACTGTATGCTCACCTGGCTGGGAATCTCTGCAGGTACTTTGAGGTTGTGCAGACTTGACTTCCTGCGTACCTCTGACTCCCCTGGGCTGAGCCCCTTATATATTCTCTAGAGATGATTTGTCTAACTTTGTCCTCACTCCCAGTGTCAGCACACTGCCTGGTCTCCCCGCAACCCCCTGCCCCATGATAGGCACACCTGCCCATCACAAGGGCGTCTGGTAGCACATTTCTTTCTAGTGTATTGCACATCACTCTGTGGACAGGAACCTGGGTGGTGGTGATGGTGGTAGGAGCTAAGCCACCAAGTGGTCATTAAAGAGCCATAGTCATAAAAGATGAAAACCCTGTCGTATAGGTGTATGGGATGAGTGCCTGGGTCACCCAGAGATGGGCCCCTCTGCCCCCAGTTTCCATTTGTAATTAACGTGTGATAGAACTGACCCAGGTGGGTGAGGTTCCCCCGTGCACACCGTGGAGTGGGAGACACAGTTCTCTGTGTTCTCTGATAGCATGACAGTTTCCATTAAGACAGAGAAGAGGGTCCAAGCCCCTTTTCCACTAACAACATTCTCTGGTAAATCCTCTGCACAACTTCTGAGGATTGTGTGGGTGCTCCCGTTTTACAGGGGAGAAATGTGAGATTCAGAAAGGGTTGCAGGTCAGTGGTGGAGCCAGGCCACCACTTGGAATCTGGCAGATAGAGTACTTGTCTCTCCTTGAGGTCAAGATTCTGGATTCTTGCTGACACAATTCCCCCATTTGCTGTGTAATCTGAGACATCTCCCTGGCTTCTCTGAGTTTCATTTCTGAGTAGAGACTCAGGGAAATGATGCTCAAAGCTCCAGCAAAGGGCATAGTGCTGTGGTAGCTGCATTAGCGAGTTGGTTCAGTTCAAGTTTGCTGTCTGTGGTTCCAAAAGTGGAGCCAGCATGTGGGGTGAGGGTAGGGGAGCTGTGACAATCCAGAGATCGTGATTACTAGTCCCACACCCAGATGATGTTCTTGGTTATAACCTCAGTGCCCTGAAGGGGTAATTGGACAGACCTGATATGTAGTCTCCAGAAATTTACAAAGACAGGTTCTGGAGCTTCAGAACAAGCAATTCCAAACCTCTGTATTGAGTGGCGTAAAAGCAACCTATTTGTGAGCACAGAAGAGATGGTGGGAGCAGCACACCCTGTTACAAACCTTATTGAGCAAATGCTGGTGCCAGGCTTTGTGCTGCCACATTATCTCAGCACCACATACTTGTGGGTTTATTATTGTTTGTAAACCTTCAGGATGTTGGGAGGATGAAATAAAACATAGAACAGACTTTGAACATCATAAGCACTTAGTAAGTGTCAATCATTCTATTCTTTTAGATTAAGTGGCTACATTATAGCAGGCACTGTTCTAGGCACTGGGATACAGAGATGAGTAAGACAGCTCATTCAGTGCCTTCCTGGTACTTACACTTCAGTGTTTATTATGATGTTATTCTCCCCAGTTTATATGAGAAAATGAGACCTTGAGAAGTGAAGTGACTTCTAACCTTGCTAAGTTAGAAGCAAGGTTACTTAACTAATAAATTGAGGGGCAGAGGTGGGAACCCATGTGGCTGGTTTCAGAGACCAACTTCTGACCCTGTGCTGAATTAGGGAGCTGGAGTATTAATGCATAGGAAGGAAATTTAGCCTGTCTCATTGAGCCTGTTGGTTTCAGTTTTCCAGACATCTTCCATGACTTTGAATAGTATTAATCATTAACTATGAACTTGGCACAGACAATGCTTTATTCAAAGCATCTTCTTATGAATTTCTCCCTTTGCTTCTTCCAGTCATCTAGTGAAGGAGTTCGGGGGGGTGGGATCAGTGCTTCCATCTGACAGATGAGAAGACTGAGGACTCCCCTAGGATCACAGAGCCAATAGAGTGGAATTCGTCTTTTCTGACTGGTAGCCTGGCAATAGGGGAGCCACATTCCATCATTTCACTGGGGAGTCTGGAATTTAAATCAAATAAAAAGGTGTCCAGCGACGGTCACAGGAGTCCAGGGCCTGACCCTGTTGGAGAAGACCATGATTTGCCATCATTCAGGCGCTCACTGTTTTGGTCCGGAGGGACATCATTCGGCCTGAGCCTTTTTCTCCTTCTCCTCTGACACAGTCAGAAAATCTGGAGGGCCCCTCTCTCCTCCCCACACCCAGCCTGGCTTCCTCTCATCGTCCCTTCCCTGGCACAGGGCAGCATCTGTGGCGGGTTTAAATTGGACTGAATGGTGTGGAATTGCAAGTCAAAAGGGTCCTGTAATCATTCCGCCGATGGCCCCAGGCTCTGTGCTCTGCCGTGTTATAAATAAGAGTAATGGAGTAAAGGCTGAATTACAATCAAGGCTGCTATGAACACACCGAACAGGCACGGGGCTTATTTAAGAAATATAGAGGCAGATTATGCTCCCAAAGCTGTGCTGTCGGAGCCAATCAATACCCGTTCACTCTCTCAAATCAGGGCCCCAGAGATTTTGATTAGGAGGAGGAGGGGCTGGGGGGATGCAGCAGGATCCTGAGTGCCAGGAAGTTTTCAGAATCCATTTGTTCTGTTCTGCACATGCCTGCTGAGCACCTACTCTGAGCGAGGTCTTAGGGAGATAAGCAACAAGGGGGTCGGGGCTTAGTTTTAAGAAGCTCTGAGACTTGGGGAGCAGAGGGTAGGTGAGGTATGAAATAACTAGAGCGAGGATTACAGTACAGTGTGATAAACACAGCAGGGAAAGGAAGCCAAGAGCAGGGGCCCCCACCCAGCTCTGAAAGGAGGGAGGCTTCACCAGGAGAAGACATCTGAGTTGTTCTTCCAGTTAGTTATGGCTGTGTAACAAGCACTCCTAAAATCTTTGTGGCTTCAAGCAGTTTTTTAACTCATAGTTTTATGGGCTGTCATTTAGGCTGAGTTTAGGTGGACAGTTCTGCTGGTCTTGGCAAACCTTTGGGGGTCTCACACATGTTCTTGGGGTCAGCTGGCAGTTTTGCTGGGACCTGGATCACCCAGAATGGGTTCAACAGGTTCTGTCTGGGGCATTATGGGCGAATGGGCCGTGTTTCTCTCATCATCCAGCAGACTAGCCTGGGCTTCTTCCCATGACAATTTTAGGATTTTCAAGAGCAGCAGGAGAAAGCAAGCCAGGTACACACTTTTCAAGTCCCTGCATGTGTCATCTTTGGCATTGTCCCTTTGGCCCTGCAGCCAACTCTGATTCAAGGGGAGGAGAAGTAGACTCACCTCTTGATGGGAGAAAGGGGGTGGTCTGCAGTGTCACGTTACAGTGGTGTAGAGGTAAGGAGGAAAGGAATTGTTGATTGTTCAGTTTACTTACAGCTGAGCTCTGACCGCTAGGCAGACAAAAACCAGTGAGAAGAACAGCCTAGGGAGAGAGAATGGTGTGAACAAGAGCATGGAGATATATGTTTCCAAAAGCAGGGGGACAGTGAGGAAATGAACAACTGGAGACACAGTCAAGGCACAGGATGGTCGCTCGTCATGATTTGACCATCAAATGCTGTAGGATCCAGGTTGGTGTTGGTTTGATAGAGGCTGTGGGGGCTGTTGGGTGGGATGGGAGTGAGGGTGGGAGACAGGTGGACCCATATGGTCTTAGGCTAAGAGACTTTCACCTGGTTCCTTCCACGTCTGGGTCTCAGTCTCTCTAAGTACCTTCTGCACCCCCTGTGCCTCAATATTCCCATCTGTGAATTGGAACAGGGAGTCTTGCCCTCTTTGACCTCTATTTTAATCTTCTATCAGCCTATATTTGTCAAGCACCTGCTATTGCAAAATATGCTGAGCTGCCAAGAGGGAATCATAGGAGATAATAGTGATTCCTGGCCCAGAAGAATCTCATGATCTAGCAAAGGAAATGAGAATGATGGGCAGGTGAGGTTAGTGAACCAGGGAAGGGAGTAGAAACCTGGCAGAGGAGTTTAGAGCTCAGAGGAGGGAGAGGGCTTTTTGGGCAGGGCTCTTTAGAGGGGTCACTCCAGCTGGGTTCTGAAGGGTGGGTAATGTCTGTGTGCAGAAGAAGCGATTAGGGCATCCCAGGCAGGAGGCACAGCATGAAAAAAGCCTGGGAGGCCGGGATGCGCTGGGGTCCAGTGGACTTTGGCTTGGAGTATGTAGGCACTGGGTTTAGTCCAGTGTCAGCACTGGGATGAATCCATGATGTAAAGGTATTCCTCCTGGTCCAGCCCCTCCTGCCTTGCTGCACATAGCTGGTGGAGTCAGTGGAAAGCACGTTCACTTTCATCTTCGTTCCTCTGTTCAGTTGCTGGATTTTAAGGTGTCATTTTTCCTCCCTCACCCACCGCACTGCACAGTGCCACGCTTTCCTGACTCATCACATTTTTGTGACCTGTCAGGTTGGAATCCAGGCATGTGGCACTCACATGCAGAACCCTGTGGGTTGAAGTGAGGATGCTGGGGATTGACAAGTCAGACTCAGCAACAGAGACATAAGGAGCCATCCTGGTAACATCTTCAGGAGGGGCTGAGGGAGCCCTGGAGTTATAAGGGAATTCTATACCCTCCCTTCTTGCTGCAACATCCTTTTAGGTGTCAGGGAGGTTCTGCCTCTCACCTCTTCCAATGCCTCTGTAAATTTGTGTCTCTAGCCCTGCTATAATCCTTGAAGAGCCCTGGATTATAAGGCTGTGTAATTTAGGGCAAGTTGCTACCCTTCTCTGGTCCTTATTTCTCCAGTCAGTAAAATGGTAGATTAGATCATTGATCGCTATCCCTTTGCCCTCTTTTCTTGTCGTGATTTTCCATGATTCCAGGTCATAGCCAATAGGAATGACTTAAAAAGGGTGGAGGGCACTAGGCACCAGACAGAAAGGTCTTGAAGACTTTCCAAGTGGAATGGGAAGTTTGATCTCTGTGACCTCTGCCTCCTTTCTTTTCTCTATTTGCTACTGTATCATCCTCCGTGGCTCTCAAAACAACCTGATTCTTCTTACCGTGACAGTGGTGAGACAGAGAAAGAGTGAAGAGAGGGTAGACAGCTGACAGGGAACATGTATATGCTAAAAGCGGTGTTGGCTCCTTCCGAAGCTTTATCTCCCTTAATTCCCACACAATCTTAAGAGATTGCTTTTATGATTCCCATTTTCCGTGTGAGGCAAGTGAAGCTTAGAGAGGTGAACTGAACTGGGTAAATGTCGCCCAGTGAAATACAGGAAGGAGTAAAGTGGTCTTAATATGTCACTCACCTTAAGATAGAGTGCTTCATTATCCTCCCTCCCAGGAGAGATTTGTATCTTAAAAACAGAGGGCGCCATCACTTCACCCTAGCAAATGTCTTTCTAAGATGGAATGTGGAGACAGAGCATCTGACTCAGCCCCGGGGGATGCCAGCCCTGGTACTTTAATTATACCCCCAGTGTGGACTTGATCCCTCAATTTTTTAACTCAAATGTGCCAACTCCTTTTCTCAGCCCAAATTTGGGGAACACTGGATTTGGAATCAGGAAACTAGAGCTTAAATTCATGCTCTGCCACTTACTAGATGGAAGACCTTGGGAAAGTCCAGTCACCCTTTGCGGCTCAGATACTTCAGGTGAAATATGGGTCTGCTCCTAGCGACCTTGTCTGTGTGGGTTTCCCGTGAGGACCACCGAGACAGTGGATGAAAGCTCCTAGCTTAGTGCCTGGCTCATGAGTAGAAGTTGGTGAATGTTAATTCCTGTCCTCATTCTTCATCAGTTTGCAATGTTGTGGAATGGGGGAGGGGCAGGGAGAAAAACTCATTGACTGTCTGGATGTAATTTTTTTTAATAAAGGAAAAATAAGAAAACGGCAAACACACAAAGGAACCAAGGGTGCATAGCGAAAGCTAAATGACAAAGAAAGAGCAGGCGAAGAAAATGCAGCAAGGAGGGAGGGAAATGGTTCAGGAGAGAATAACTAGGGGTAATGAGAATCAATTCCATCAACCCTCCATCTATTTCCAAATCTAATCTGAAACGATATGTTTTTCTCCCTTGCCAATATCTCTTAATTTTTCTCTTCTCCTCCCTTATTTAACCGGGTATAACTGTATTATTTATCTCCACCGAGTGGCTGGGGAAAACAGCCTTGTGTAAAAGACGCAGTTCCCAAAGGAGGTGCGACTGGGCAGATTGGAGGCAAAGGCAGAGATGAGCTCTGACAGATGGGGGTGGGGAAGGAGGGGCTCTGAGGCTCTCCTGGGACTTTCTTCTCCAACTGCTACTGCAGGGCCTGGCTGTGTCACAGCCCCTGCTATCTCTCCACTATCTGTCCCCACCCCCACACCGTCAGGCAACCTCCCAAACCTAGCATCCCAGTGATGCCATCCTGATGCGGTGATGGAACCTGGCCTGACGTCAGGATCTTGCGGACCTATGAAACGTCCAGATCATACACTCTGCCTACTGGCTTCTCCAGGACCCTGATAAACCAGGAGCGTTGACTCACCCTTCGGGCGTGTTCTTGTAACATCATGTGCCATTGGTTTTCCCTTTTCTGCTCTCCTAGATTGTGATTGACTCGAGGGCTGGAAACTTATAAAATGTGTATCGAGTGGTGCATTTATTCAACAAGTATTTATTGGACACCTACTGCATGCTAATCCCTGGGGAGAGCAATTACCTAGAGAAACACAGTCGTCTGCTATGAGTGAATGAATGAATGATGAAGTGGGTGAATGAATAAGGAGACTGAAGCAAGAGGAAACGGTGCTGCTGCTGTCGCTAAGTGGGAACTGAGGAAAATGCAGACTGGAACGGAGGATCTGTCAGGGCAGCAGTCGAATTCACCTTTTCATCCAATCTATCCACAAGACCTATCTCTGTGCCAGGCACATGTTAGACAGTCAGTAAATATCTACGGTAAAGTGCATTGCTGAGCAATGGTAATCACAATTGCATTTGCTTTCAGGACAAATTGTGGGACTTTGCAGATTTCTAAGCACATTGCTAGGGGTGGCCTTATGTTCTCTCAGCACTGAATGTGATATAAGTATGACCAACCCCTCCCCACACACACATACTTTACAAATAAATAAAGAAAATCATAGAAGCTTTGTTACTTGTCCTCAGGTAAACTAGCCAGCTGGTGCAGAGGTAACACACAAACCTAAGCTTCCAACTCCAAAGTCAGTGTTCCTTTCACTAACCCAGGCTGTGTGGTTATTGATGAGGTCAAAAAGAGGGGGATATATCCACCCACCCATTCATCTGTCCATCTATCCATCTGTGTTTCCATCCATTCATCCTCCTGCCCACCCATACATCCACCTGTTCATCCATCCATCTATCCATCCATTTACCCATCCACCTTTTTATTTTAATTTATAGCATTTGGAGAGCTTCATTAGCCTCTGAACTAGGATTTGGTCTGATTTCATGAAGGAATCCCAAGTGGGACCTGACATTTTTTTATTCTGCTATATTGTCCATAGATAGAGTGTGGTAACTCCCTTTTTACTTTCCTCTCTACAGAATGTTATATTGGTCTCCCTGTGTTTTCTCTGCAATGATGAGCTTCTATATTTTCTGCTGGCATGCACCCAATGCACCCCTCTGAACATTTGCATCCTTTCTGCCTTCTTGCCTTTGTATCACTCCTCTATCTGAAATGCCCTCTGCCACATGGCCACCTGTTGAAATTCTGCCCATCCTTTAAGACTCCTCTATGAATACCTTCTAGATCCAGCCAGAAGTTATCTCCTCTGCTTTAACCTTCCTGCTTTGATTTATAACTACTTACAGCATGCTTTTTCTCTCTTCCTTGGACTGAGCTCCTGAGGATAGAGTTCCTCAATGCCAGATCTCAGAAAAAGTTGATTGACTAACGGAATTTTAAAGTGAGCACGTATTTGCATCTGCTACAGAGGCAATATATATTCAATGTAGCAAACGTAGAGAAAAATGAATCAGAGCATGATTAAAATCACCTCCGATCCCCCCTTTCTTGCTGTTCCAGTGCATTTATTTCCAGCTGTATATACACATACTTATGTCTAAACAGAATCATGAGACTGTGTATTTTCTATATAAACTTCCTCTCCCTCTCCAGAGAATGCAAGCTCCTTGAAAGTTAGAGTTCTATCCTTCTCTTCATTTGCATTCTCCAGGGCGCTGAAACTTGAGCCAGATGTTGAACACATTTCTGCAGAGTAGTTACATGGGCATCAAGTCATCACTGGCGTCCTGAGTTGCCATCTCTTCTCTCTGTCTTTTGGGGATGTCCATCTGAATTCAGATGTGAGAACAGCTCAATTCAGCTCACCAAACATTTATAGAACCCTCTACTCAGTATTTGGCCACTGTCTCAAGGCATGAGGGTACACAAAGGGCTATGAGGGGTTCCTTCCCTAGAACCCAGAGAGAGAAGTCAGTTGTATAAACAGATCTTTTTAACATAAATAAATACCGTGTTAAAATAGGATGCTATCACAGTGTGTATGAAGTAATATGTAATGGATGGAACTGTGGAATGCTTACTGAGGATCAAGATTTAATGCTAAAAGCTAATTTATTTGTATTATCTCATTCTCACAACAACCCTACAAAGCAGGTGCTATTAATAATATCCTCATTTGATAGATGGGGAAACTGAGGCATGAAGAAACTGAAAAGCTTTTCCAGAGACACAATGCTTGAACACGAGGGAGCTGGGATTCAAAATTAAGCAGTTGGTCTCCACAGTCTGTGATCCTATATGGCATGCGATATTCCCTCTTCATGGGAGCGTAAAGAGAAGGTAATATGGGGGTCAGGGGAGTCTTCCAGAGCAAGGAATGGAGGTCAGTAGGAAAGGTTATTCCAAACTCTGAAAAAAAAATCTTTGAAGACATTGAATTAGGAAACAGCATAGTGTATGTGGAAGATCACATAACTATTTGATCGGATTTCACATGTAAGTGCAAAGAAAGGAGTGAAAAGAGGAAAAGCCAGGGGAGAGAGGCAGGTGCTGTGTTGGTAAAAAGAGGTTTTCTCCTGAGGGGAATCAAGAGACATTGAAAAGTCTTCAGTGAAGGAGTGACATGAGCATGTTAACAAGTTAGAAATTTAATCCTGGGAGTCATTTGAAGGGTGGCTGGAAGGAAGGGAGCCCGGGGACAAGGATACCTGTTGGGCTACTAGATAGTCTCCATTTGCTCCTGGAGATTCACTCTCCATCCTTTCCCCCCCGCCCCTGCTGTGTTCCTTGGAAGGCTGACCTGCATGGTTTGCTTTGCTGGGGCACCCTGGAGTGTCAGGGGTTGGCCCATGTTAGGTACCTCCAAGAGATTAGCAGGTAGAAGGGGAGTGAGGTTGGAGCACTTACCCCACCATCTCCATGCTGGGTCATGCCTGTCGGTAGCTGGGTGATTCTACTGGATTATACTGCCCGAAGGCCACAGCTACTGTCTGACAGCCCTTTCTTAAGGCTGTGGCTCTTTCAGGGTGTTGGAACCTCCCTCCCCTTGCCTCTTCAGGCCCAGCAGCTGCATGCTGTTGCTAGCTTTGGGGTGCTTCATCATTGGTTTGCCTGTGATGATTAATTTCCTGTGTTAACTTGACTGGGCTAAGGGATTTCCAGAGAATCGGTAAAATATTACTTCTGAATGTATCTGTGAGGGTGTTGGAAGAGATTATCATTTGAATGGGTTAACTAAGTAAAGGAGGAAGGCCTTCATCAATGCAGGCGGGCATCATCCAATCCTTCTAGAGCCTGAATAGAACCAAAAGGTGGAGGAAGGGTGGATTTGCTCTCTACTTGAGCTGGAACATCCATCCTTTCCTGTCCTCTGACATTAGTCCTCTTGGTCCTCAGGCCTTTGGACTCAGATTGAGACTTATACCGTTGGCTCCCCTGTTTCTCAGGCCTTTGGGTTTGGACTAGAACCACGCCACTGGCTCTCCTGAGCCTGCAGCTTGAAGATGGCAAACTGTGGGACTTCTTACCCTCTATAACCATGTGAGCCAGTCTCTCATAATGTCTCTTTCTATGTGTCTGTATATGCTCTGTTGCTTCTGCTTCTCTGAGAACCCTGAGACACTTCCAAAGCCTTTGTAGGTGGTCCTGTAACTACACACTTCTCAGTAACCTTACTGAGTGTATCTTCTCTTTTCTGATGATGGCACAGAGCCATCTGAAGCAGTCCACAAGGAAGATGATGAAGGTGTGCATTAAGGCCACCACTGTAGAGATGACAGTGTAGAGACGGACATTGTAGCAATGACAATGAGGGGTACGTATTTGAGATCTATTTCCGAAGCCCACTCAGCAAGACTTGCTGCTTAGAGGTAACCACCCATGGAGGCTGAACAGCTAATGGCAGGGGTACTTGAAGTCAGCATCACCACCTTTCCCAGCTCTTTCTGCCTGGGCGGTGAGTTCATCTCACATAATGTCTGCTTTACCCCCGGTGAGGCAAAGGCCATTTGCAAACTCATCTGAAGCGCTCTCAGGCCTTCTGTGAATAATCTGCCGGAGGGTCAGCTGGTGCTGTGGAATCTGAAGACGGGTTAGTTAGCCACTTGGGAGATGTTACCAAGATGGCTGGTGATCAGAAGAGCTGCTTATTTTCATAATGACCTTCAGGAATTAAATAAAAATACAATGAGTGCCATAGATTAGGAAGAACAAGCCAATTAAAACCGCAACACGCCTCTGGGATTTTTTATTTCTTTTCCAGGAGGCTGAAAGGCATCTGTGGCTGCTGAGGCAGGATAGAGGTCTTCCCAGAATCACTGATGAAGGCTGATCCTCTTGCTTGGCTTTAGCGGTCAGTGGAGGGGATTTGAGCCTATTGAATATTTCACGAGTTGCAGCCCAAATGGGGAGAACAGTGAAAGGTGAAAGGCAATTCCTGTGTTTCTTTATGATTCCAATATAAAACTAAGCTCTTTGGGGTGGGAGGGAGGCAAGCGCTGGAGCCTGTCTACTGCCGGAAGGCATGGCACACCAATTCTCCCACTTTAATATCTGCTGTTTCATTTTATATTCATCATGTCAGCATAATCTGCCTTTATGGGAATCATCTTGGTTTCCGACCAAATGCGTTTAGTCCCCCTTTTGCTTTAAGTTTGATTGTAATGTGACTTGAAGACTTCAATGAAATGTTTATATGGAGGGACTAAGGGAAGAGAAAAGGGAAAATGCATTTGGAAAATCAATCAGCAGGGAATTTCAAGAACTAGCCTTGGTTATGCTACTATTTCTTCGACCTGTTTTTTAATGGACACAGGACCAGTTCTCGGATCAAGTCTACCCCGCCGATACCCTACTACATGCTGAATAAAGTTTACTCTGTTGCCAAACATTAAGAGCCCTTAACTCAGGGTCTGAACTACATTTGCAACCTGATGTTCTGCTGCACTCCCACTTGTACTGTGGCTTCACTGCCCTGAGATACCCAGCAACCCAGCCCATCTCTTGCGTCTTTCTGTCCTCTCAGGACTAATGAGATGTCCAACCTCGGCAATGCTCATTTCCCATGTTTTTGGAGTTGTTCTTGATCTTGAAGCTAGGAGAGTCCTGTCCCACTTTCAAGTTCCCAATAGACCTTTGCTTTTTCTTTAATTCCCTAGCAAGCCTTAACAGTACCCTCATCATCTTATTATGAATATGTGTAAGTACATGTGTGTATGAGTGCTTATGTGTATGTATGTGTATTCATCAGCAGCGACGCAGTAATTTTTTTATTGAGCACTTATATGTGCCGAAGGACTTGCAATGTGGCAGGAGATAAGACATATGAGGTCCCTGGAGAGACAGGCATTAAACACATGCTCAAGAAAATACACAAGGCAAATTTCTAATAGTTTAAGTCCCATAGAAAGTGTTTGTAAAGGTGACACGGTAAAGAATGGACGTGTGTGGAGAGGAGCACTTTAGTTTTATTTTTACTTATTTATTTTTTATTGAAGTACTGTCAGTTACAATGTGTCAGTTTCTGGGGTACAGCACAATGTTCCAGTCATGCATTTACACATGTATTCGTGGAGGAGCACTTTAGATCAGAGTGGCACAGCCTCTCTGAGCAGGCATTGATCAGAGAGACAAAGGCTGAGAAGAAGCCAGCTTGCAAGCTTGGGTGGAGAGTTCCAGAGAGACTGGACAGAAAGTCCCTGTGCGCTGAGACAAGCGAAAGTCTGGCCTGTGTGAGGAACAGTTGTGAGCCCCACAGAGCTCGGGCACATGATGCGGGGATGATGTAGGAGGTGGGTCAGGAAAGTGCACAGTGTCCTGCGTCACATTAAATGGAGAGTGTGCACATGTGTGGGCAGTTACATGGGGCAGGAGTAGAATTTCTGCTATTCAAGGACCATGAGCTTCCTGAAGGCAAAGCTCCATATTCCAGGCTACTAAGCTACCTGCCATTGACTAGGTCCTCACTGTGTGCTGAATGACTGAACAAAGAATAAATGAATGAATGACCAACACCTACTTCCACTAAGGCGATTTTCCCTGTGCGGTTTTGTGCCCCTTCTCCCCTCCCTGACAACGTTTTTCTTTCTTTGTAATAGAGTAAGTCTGGTGCTGCTCTCTGTGATTCAATATTTACTGTGTTTCACACACTGTTATTATCATTTAATGTTTACTGTCTGCTGACGGTGCACTCATCGCCGTAGCAAACGAAGAGCTCAGTCTAGTTTTGGTCCATGGGCTAATTTAGTCAAGGAAAAGGAGATGTGAGAGCAACTGGACTAGTAGAAATTATGTGGACTGGAAATCCACTGGGTCCAGCTGGGTACCAATTCACCAGTGACCTTAAGCAAGTGACTGACTCTCCATGACCCTCTTTTCTAATCTGAATATGGGATGGCAAGCTTCTTTAATGGGGGGGTTTCAGGCATGGGCTTGGAGAGTCCAGGAGTAAGGGGTGCAGATTTCAGCAGGCATTTCTCTGCTTACTCTGCCTCCTTCTATACCAGGCTGTGTGCGCCAGACGTGGCCTGGCTTGGGGCTCTCTGCTGGTGCCACCCCAGGGACTCTTAGCACAGTAAGTGGCTGCCCAGTAGGCAACACACAGATCCTCTTTCTTGAGCTGCTTAATGAGAAACAACCATTTCCAGAGGCAAATCCCAGCCCTGGGTTCCCTGGACATCTGGTTCTGGCTTTGATGCACTGAGAGAAAAATGAGCAAGGTACTGAGCAAGGCCATTTACCATAATGTCTTCACGTTGCCTTGGCCCAGCTGGCCGGCTGCCAGAGGAGTCGCCGCCAAGTCCTGGGATGCTGAGGCTGGGAGGTGGGGCGGTTAGGGCAGAGAAGATGCTGGGGAGAGACCTGCTTCAGGGACTGGGCACTTGGCCGGTCTCCTCCCCAAGGCCTCACAGTGAGCTCTGGGGGTCCTTTAGGGCCTAAGTTTTAGGAGCCAGTGCACTCCTGTGATGATCCCAGCCCCCCTTCAACTCTTACTGTAGCAAGAGAAATCCAAGGAGGTTTCCACTTGGACCAATAACTTATTATGTTCCAGCCACTACATTTTTGCCTTGGAATGAGGTGGGAGGCTGTTGGTTTAGAGCAGAGGAGTGACATGCATGGGCTGATGCCATGGCAGGATTCCTTGGCTTCTGGTTGAGAACAGACAGAAGAGGCAAGGGTGGAAGAAAAGAGTCGAGTGAAGAAGCCCTTGCAGTAAGCTGAGAGGTAGAGGGAGACACGGCGTCTTCGCCCTGGTGGTTACAACAGAGGAGCTGAGAAGAGTGGTGTTTCGGGCGGCTGTTGAAGGATTTTCTGATGGACTGGATGAGGAGTGGGAGAGAAAGCAAGCAATCAAGAATGTCTAAGGTGTTTTTCAGAGCAGCTGAAGGATGAATTAGATCCTGTCCCTATTAATAATATTAGTGATAATAAATATTAATAGCTAACTTTTTATAGCACTTATTAAGTGCCAGATGCTCTTCCCCTAAGGACTTTTGATTGTGAACTTGAAGGAGTTAGAATCTATCGAGAATGGACGATGTAAGAATAATTCAGTAGAATTTAGCTTGCTAATGTCATCTTCTCATCTCTTCAAGGTACCTTTTCACTCAGTGTCACCAGGTATGATGGGGGCTGCAGTGAGCATGGAGAGAACTGATTAGACAAAGAGTTCCAACTCGGCTTCCTTCAGTCCTCCTCAAGCTCACGTGTGTGCGTGTACACACGAGGCTTTTGGCAACTGTAGGAATACCGACTCTAGGTCAGTTCCATATCTTGGTCCAAAGGTCCAAGCCTCAGATGCTGTTAAGGCTACTTGTCTATTGATGGATTGCCTCTGTCTCCTGGAGTAACTCTCACTTGAGGGAAGATCTGATAATTCTTCAAGAACCCCATCACTCTTCCTCTTTCTTCACAAGACACACTTATTGGCCTTGGCCTTCTAGGATATTTCCAGGGACACATCCCTTTCGTAGACAGCACTATGAAAAGATGATATGATCCTTGTGCACGAATGCTCTTCATACTGCACGCCATCATAAGTCTTACTTCGTAAGAAGCTGTTTTGGTATGATTATACTGAATGGAAGTACTGCTGAAGTGATCCTTATTATTTTTAAAGTATCTTCAGAGGGAAAAACAGCAGAGAGGTAAGAGTTAGGAACGTCAAGTCAGGTGATCTTACAATTGACTAGAAAGTCCTTACTTCCTGCTGGTTGTATGAGAACATTGGAGTGGGACAGTGGGTTTTTAAGTATTTTTTAAGCCGTGGAAACCTTTGTGCCAACACTGCCTTGCTTGAGAGTACAGTATGTATAATACAAGGGGGGAAAAGAGGAATTGCTCTGACTGACGCAGGAGAAGTGGCTCAGAACAACCGTTTGCCGGGCTCCTTTTCCCGGAAGGATGATCCTGAGGCAGCTCAGCTGGGCTGGGTGTTCTCTTGGGCCTTCCAGGCTCTGAGGTTCTGCATTTCTGCCACGAGCATGTCCACCCTGAACTCCCACTCCTCTCATAGGTGGCCTCCATTCACCTTCTTCTAGTTCCATGGCCTCAGAAGAACGTAAGCACTTCCACCTCTTGCTTAGTTCCATTTCAGTGGTGGAGTCCAATGAATTACCCAGTCATGTCTGGGGCTATCAGAAGGGCACCAGGCAGACCTGGGTTCAAATCCTGCCTCTGCCACTCTTGCTTGGGAATGATCTTGGCTGCAGTTGACTCATCTGTGAGTGGAAGTCATGATCTCTGGCTCATAGATTTGAGGTGGGAAAAGGCTTCCCAGTACAAGGTAGGTACCTTCTGAGCTCCTGAACATGTGTGACTCCTCTCCTCCGTGGGGCACCGAGGCCAGGCAGGCCGCTCACCCAGCGCCTTGGGTCTTGTCTTGCAGAGATGTCGGGCACGGCGGCGGACATCTCGCTGGTGCACTGGCGGCAGCAGTGGCTGGAGAATGGCACCTTGTACTTCCACGTCTCCATGAGCAGCTCTGGACAGCTGGCCCGGGCCACCGCCCCCACCCTCCAGGAGCCCTCAGAGATCGTAGAGGAGCAGATGCACATTCTCCACATTTCTGTGATGGTGAGTGAGGGGGGGAACTCAGTAGGGAGTTTGGGGGCGTGGTGGGGAGGGCTCCATGGAGAGACTGTGGAAGGAGGCGCAGGGGATTGCAGCAGGTGGAGGGGAAGGGCTGGCCGAGTGCAAGAGGTTAGAATGGTAAACGGAAGATCAGATGGATTCCGTGGTGTCACTTGGACTGACGCATACTCATCCATCATCTGTCAGCTGTGACAAACTAATTGTGCTGCAGAGAAGAAAATAAAGGGTCTCCAACTCCTTGGCCTTTTGGCCGACGTCTCTGGGAATAGCTGTTTAACATCTGTCACGTGCTTGGCCGAGGGCTGAGGTTCAGTGCTCCCAAATACAACTGGCCTTTCCGAGGATGACTGAACAAACCAAATTGGAATGGGGCTGCCCTTTCCCGAACGCCCTTCACATGCCAGACGCAGCCTTCACGACGCCCCTGCCGTGCAGACAGCCCATGGTGGCCCCCGACGCTGGACTGGACGTGGCCAGCGCTACTGCACACGGAAGCCCCTTTGCACCCTCGCTGTATAGTTGTGAGCACTGAGTCAGAGGGGCAGACACGCTTCCCCAGGGTCGCGTAGCTAGGAGGAGGTGGAGCTGCTCTTGGGTATTTGAACCCGTCCGTGTCTGGCTACAAACACTGAACTCTGTCCTCTACACCCCGTTTCTCTCAGTGCAGGAATTTACTGACTGTCTACCACATGTCCGCACTATGCTGGGCGTGTTTGTGGACATTTTTTCATTGCATTCTCACCAAGAAGTCTGGCCAGTCACCTTCATACTAGGGAGGATGTTATGGACACAGAGAGATGACATGACCTTCCATCTCTGTTGGTCCCATGATCTGGAACTCTCTGAGTCTGCTGCCTCCTCTCGGACAGTCATGTGTGAGAAACACTGGACCCCTTGCATCTGTGGATGACAGAGAAAGCTACAAGGGCGGGAATCCCTTCAACAGTAGTCTAAAATGTAGGTAGGCTCATATTAATGATTTATTTAAAAAGCAAAAAAAATTCACAATGCAGCTTGCACAGGGTCTCATGGGCTCAAGAAGAAATCGGATAATAGTTACAGCTGACATCCGTCTAGTGCCTTTTACTCCTTAGCCACTCTTACATTATTTTCTCCTTTAGCAGAGCTCTGCCAGATGTATGAGGGTAGGAAATGTTATTCCCAACCTTTGTGCGAGGAGGGTGCGGCTCAGAGAAGGGAAGGGATTGGCCTAAGGCTACTCAACAAAATAGCGCTATGACCCAGCGCGTCATTCCTTCCTCCCATTCAGTAGTTGACAGTATGTATCAGAGCCTACGGTGGAGCAGATCTTGGCTTTTGATCTCTGTTCTCCTGGTCCCTCTTCAACCTGCGCTGTGCATCAGACATTCCGATGAGGGATAAGTGCCTGGAAGTTTTCTCTTTTTGGAAAAACACACACATACCCCAGCCAGACAGCCACGTTAAATTTGGACCTAACGCATGCTCATCACGTGGAGGAACAAATCAAGGCCTTTGTGTTATTCGTGGAATGAGTGTGATAGACTTTTCCCATTTTTATATTTAGCGACTGATGCAGCCACACAGCCAAGCCAAGTGGGTGCCTGCATGCTAACTTTGGGTTGCAAGTTTATAAGCACCATTTCAGGGTACTCACTGAGTTCCTCATGGGGCTTGGGGCACCATCTGGTGTTAAGAAGGCTTGACAGGGAGTGACTGTTCTTCTTTTAATGTTTGAGAGTAAGACTCGTTTTCGGCTAATATTTATTAAGGCTTTTCTGTGTTTCAGCACAGCATTTATTTTCATACGTCCTTCCCGTTACCCAGTGATAGTATTATCTCAATGAGAAATGAGTCTTGTGTGGGCTTCTCTGCTTCCAGGCCCAGGGTTAGTTCCACTTAATCAGATCATCTCTCCCAAACCTGTAGGTGTTCCTGACTTTTTTCTACTTGGTGAGTTTAGCTTGGAAAGAGAACTCCCTAAGACCCAGATGTCTCTCAAATTCCTTGTAATTCAGAACATGGCTAATAGAGTAGGTCAGGCAGAGGTTGACACTGTCCAGACCCTCCCTGCTCACAAACTGAAGTGGCCCAAGGCTACCACCTTGTGGTCCCACCAGGTCCTTCCCCGTTCATGCTCCAAAATCTTGACCATTCTTGTCCTCAGGAGGCAGTCCTGTCTGAGAAACACAGGACCCCTTGCATCCGTGGATGACAGCCCAGCCTCTCGGATGTGGGCTCAGAGAGCGCTGCCCTCTGTGTAGAGGTGGGATGACATGGAGCCTATAAGCATAGATACCCGAGCCCGAGTGCCTGGGTGTTAAGTTCCCCTCTGCCACTTACCACTCTGGCGATGTTGGGCAAAGTTTTGAACCCCCTCTATGGCGTGTTTTGTCATCTATAAAATGAAGGTTATACTCAAACTTACTGTGTATCAGAGGAGCTTGGCACATACGGGCATTAGCTTTTATTATTAGGTACACTTTTATTATGGAGACATGCTGTTGTGTTATACCTGTTCATTTCACAGATGGATAAGCTGAGTTCCAGATACACATTAGGACTTGTTCAAGGTTCCTCAGCCAGTTGGTGGGACTTGGCCTGGAGAACAGACCTCTCTGGGGCTCAGTCTCTGTCCTGACCACTCTGGCCACAGATAATTCAGCAAGAACCAAAAGAGTGTTTGCTTCCCACCACAACTTCACTTTCCCAATCTTTAAAAAAAAAAAACCTTTAATATTTTAATTTTTAAAATCTCAAATGTTTAAAATGGCATTCATGGTGGCTAGGATCTGCCTCCCCATTTCCCAGATGAAAAATCTGAGACTCAGTGAGTTTAATTGACTTGCCTGAGGCTACATGGCTAACAAAGAAGGCACTTTCTGAGACCAGGCTTTCCCCAAGATTCCAAACTCATGTCACATGGCCACTCAAGACACCATGGCTCTCACCCTGTCAAATTTTGCATTGTTTTCATTTTTGATGAAGATCCGGGGTGGTTTGGGAAGAGACAAAATCATCCAGTCAAATCTCAAAGAAATCTGGAGGTCAGGGTCAATGTTTTCCATCCACTTTCTCAGCATAAATGTCCTGCCCACCCATGCAGGGCAGCCAGCGCCGGCTCAGTCACCCGAGCCTGCTACAGTCCGTGCCTGCTGGAGTGGAACCAGCATGCTCTTTCGGGCTTGTTAAGTCCTGAGCTGAGCAGCTACTTTATCCCAGAAGGTTGCATCTTCTGACTATTAATATCCCAGGGGTCCTGCGACAAAGAGATACTCAGTGAACCCCTGGGCAGAGAAAGAGAGCAGACAGTCATTCATCTAGTCTGTGGCCCCAGCTTCAGCTCCTCTGAGCAGTCACATGCCTGCCTCTGCCATGCAGGTGGCTCAGTGGATGCAGAGAGAAGAGCAGAGGTTTGGAATGCACAGTCCTTCTTGCTTCTGGCTTCCTGATGGTTTTACTCTGGGGAGTCCCATCACCTCTTTGAGCCTCAGTTTCTTTATCTATGAAACAGCTGATTGTACCAGTCTCACAGGGTTATGGAGAAGAGTGAAAGAAACATAAAACATAGAACCTAGTATCTGGTCTGGCACATCTTGAGCACACAGTAACAGTAGCTATTACCGATGCAGCGGTGTTAAAAGACTCTCCGGTGGGAGTAAGGCGACATGGAATTTAGTCTTACTTTTGCTGCTATCTTGCTATCTGATCTAGAGAAATATTCATAATACCTGACATTTATTGAGTATTCACTACATGCCAGGTAGTGTTCCAACTGTTGTTTTACATGCAATGTTAAATTTAAGCCTGACAACAGATCTTAAAGTGGATACCATTGTTATGTTTATTTCATAGATGTGGAACCCAAGATGTTAATGATATCAATAGCTGTCGATGTGAGTGGGTCAAGGTTAAGTCGTAAAACCAGTATTTCACTCTATATAGGCTGACTCCAGATCTTCCATCTTTAATCTGTATTATAGACCACCATTTCTCTTCTCCCTGTAAGTTGCTGCCTTAAATTATAAGATATTATGGACAAATTTATACAAAGATTCCCTCCTTATATGGAATCTATGGGCAGATTAAGGAGGGGTGGGTTATGACTTGGGAGTCAACTCCAAGGTTAAACAATATCTCTGTTGCTGGCTCTATGACCTTGGCCAAATCAACCTCACAATCTGTAAAATGGGGGTAATATTTCCTAATTCTTAGATTTCTTTTCGAAGTACTAAATGAGGGTTCACACGCAAGGGTCCTTCATAATGAAAGTAGTGGCTACCATCCCCAAGTGAGGGCTGTGTGTATGCCAGGCACAGTCTAGGGGCAGCACATACATCATTCCGTTCAGCTGTTCTGATCCCTCTGTAAGATACGTCCTGCTGCTGTCCCTCAGTCACAGATGAGGAACCTGGGAGGTAGTGAGATTTTGTGATCTGCTGAAGTTCACACCACCGATGCATCCCAAAGCTGAGAGTCCACCTCCGGTCTGCACAAATTTCGAGTCTTTGCTCTTGGGCATGATTCTGCATGGTGCAGTGTCTGAGATTCAGTAAGAGCTCAGAAAGTGGTAGCTGTTATTAAAATGTTAGCTGTAATGACAGCAGTGACAAATGTTGTTAAGTTGTTTTGGGAAAGGGGATGAAAGGGAATGTTTGATTTGATGTATGAGAAGAGAAGGCCTTTGAGGACATGTTTCTTTCAAAAGGGACCACCCCACAGAAAATGCCAGGGATTTCAACTGGTGGGTCCCAGTGAGTGGGGAGGGGTTACAAAAGACTGACCTTTCCCACTGAGCTCTCCAGCTGTTGGGGGTACTGAGTCATAGGGTAGTGAGTTCCTTGTCTCTGGGGGTATGCAAGCAAAGACCAGAAGCCCTCTTCATCAGGACTTGGAGAGAAATAATAGTGACATTAGATGACTATTGTAGTTCCTTCAAACTTAAAAGATCTATGATTCTGTGGCATAATAATATATAGAAAAATACTTTGAGGATTATGAACTGCCACATAAACCTAAGAAATTATTATTACCGTTCTCAATCAGTAGCTTTGTCTGAAGGATCTGTGTGATATGGGGATAATACTTTTTAAAGCTTTCTGAGAAAAATGGCTTTAGATCATTTCCCCAACTGTTGCATTTATCCCTTCACAGCATATCATGCATCCCTTAGTTCACTGATTTAATCACTCAGTCATGCAGTGGTTTACTTGCCCACTAAACCCAACAATGAAAATCCTATCTGCTAGGAAAAAGAAGAAAAAAGAAGAAAAAAGCTTTAAAAAAATTCAGCCACGGGCTCAGAACAAACCAACTCCTTGGGATTTGACTGTTCAACGTGGTCATACATTTTAAGTTGTATTCATGCAAAATGAGTTTTCTGAGCAAGTAGTTTTAGAAGGTTCTGAATGAGACATGAAATTTTGTGTTTCCTTTGGGGGATCATATGTTAAGAGAAGCAATAACTAACTAGAAGATTTATGAGAAAATAATGAAGACGGTGAAGAATCTTAATAATGCTAACAAGAACTGTTCTAATGTGTCGTGTTGTAATTGACACGTTTTAAACTCATTTAATTCTTACGATAATCCTGATTCAATAGGTGTCATCATTACTCCTGTGCTACTTTTGAGAAAATGTAGGCATAGAGAATGTAACTAACGTGCAAGAACTGTGGACCTGGTGTTTCCAAGGTTCATATTCTGGCTCCGTAACTGACTTACCGGCCACATTGACTTGGGTGTGTTCCATCCCTCTGCTTCGATTTCCTCGTCTGTAATGGGGTGAGGATGGCAGTATCTGGCAAAGGGTGCTGTTGTGAGGACTTCCTAAGATGATCACTTAGAGTGCATATACTGGAGTCCGACACAAAGTCCAGTCATCACAAGAGGTAGTGCTCTGCTGTTTACAAGTGTGTGTTTCCTAGGGCTGCCGTAATAAGGTGCCATAAACTGAGTGAGTTAACAGAAATATATTGCCTCAGGATTCTGGAGGCTAGAAGTCTGAGATCATAGATGTGGGCAGGCCAAGATATGGATCTGCTCCAGACCTCTCCCCGGGCTTCTACCGGTGCCGGGGCTTGGGCAACATAACTGATCTTCATGGCATCCTCCCTGCGTGCGTGTCTGTCTCTGTGTCCGGATTTTCTCCTTTTCATAAGGACTCTGGTCATATTGGATTGGAGCCCACTGTAATGACCTCATTGTAAGTTGATTACTTCTGTATTTAAAATCCCTGTCTCCATACGAGGTTACGTTTGGAGGTACTGATGATTTGGAACCCAACGCATCTTTTGGGGGGGACACAATTCAACCAATAACAGTAAGTGCTATCACTGTGTTATTTATAAGTGATATTAAGAAAGGATGCCCAGGGCAACCAGAGTGGGAGAAACCAAGCCATTACAGACAGACTACAAGTCCGAAAGCCTTTCAGAGAGAGGGCAGAGTCTACTGACTAAGAGGGATTATTTCAAAAAGGATAGCAGAAAAAATCTAGTGGTGGGGAAACCATGTGATACACACAGCACAAAAAGCTATGGCCTGGGAGTCAGGGGTCCCTGCCCTGCCGCTCATGTGCTCTGTGACCTTGTGCAGGTCACACTGCCTTCTTAGCCTTAGTATCTACATTTGTAAATTGAGATCATCCCGCTTGTATCTGTTGCCAAGACATGATGGAGTTTGGCAATACAAATACCCCAAGTACATTTTTATATCTGTGCTGTACCTCATGAATCGCATTTACTTTTTTCCCCTTAGAAAGTGGAATTTTTAAAATCACAACTAGATTTTATTACTTTTTAAACATGTGAATCACATGGACTTTGAAGCTTGGCCTTGACTTGCCTGAACAACAAAGATTCAGGAACAGCCTGCAGGGTCCCTAGGTAGGCTTGTGGGAAGATTAGGAGAGTAAGCCATGGCTTCTGTCCTAAGGAATCGGGTCTTATCTCCCACCACACTTAGGGATGCAGCTTAGGGAAAAAGAATGCGCACAGGGCTTGTTGTCTGGATTCCTCGTTTCCAGCGTAGACTGCCTCAGACCAGCTGCAGAGATTTGGACAGATCGTCACCTCTCTGAGCTTCTCGTTTGGTCTTCTGCAAAATGGAAACAAAATTAAAATCCTAACCTTGAACTAAAATAAGGCATATGAAACCATTCCCCCAAAGCAGTACAACGTAAAATTTGGTTGGAATGTTGGAGCTGCAAGCACCTTAGTTAGACCTTGCAGAACCCAACTCATGGGATGAGTCAGTGTTTGCTTATTTTTTTCCTATGAGCAGATCAATCTGAATCTCAATGACTGACCAAATAATGGTTGACTTCTCATGCACATTGCACGTCGGCAGCTGCAGTCGCTGGGGCTCAGCTCTGCTTGTCTGCTCACTCTGGAATGATGGCCAAGGGGGGGACCCCAGTCTGAGATGTGTGGTTTTCATGGCAATGGGAATGAGCAGGAGAGCAGGCAGAAATCAAGGATGGCTCTTAAAGCAAATGCTCAGACGTGGGTTCTCTCGCATTCTGTGGGCCAGAGCACGTTGTGTGGCCAAGCCCAAGCCAGTGGCAGATATGCGGTCCTAGATGGTGAATGAGCATGTGAACAACTGCAAATAGCAGTAGGCTATACCCCACCTTCATTTTACAGATGGAGAAAGAGACCAGAAAATGGACTTTCTCCATCCCTACTCCACTTGTCTGGGTCAGCAATCAAGCCCTGGTGGAAAAGGCTGACCAAGGCATCCTGGAGATGCATGTTAGGAAGGGGACAGGGAGGTACTTCCTTTGAACCTTCAGTCCAAAAGGATTTCAGGATGGAAATGCATATAAGAAAAGGAAAATGCATAATGTGAGGGGAGGGGAGAGAGAAATACAAACAGGAAAAACAGACATCCACCAGTATTTATTGAGCAACTATTGTATGCTAGATGTATAGCAACTACCAGCAACAGAGAGAAAGAAAGGAGACAGAAAAAGGAAGCCAAGGACAATGAGAGAGATGTAGGAAAATAAAGGGGAATTGGCAGGAACAGATAGAAGAGAATTTAGCAATAGGAACAGAGGCAGGGCAAGAGGTAACAGAGAATGAAAGACATGGAGGAAACCACCCAGAGAGACGTATGTAGGGAAAAACCGACAACAGGGTAAGAGGGACAGATAGAATCCAATCCCCAGAAAAAGCTGTAGAGGGTGGACTGCAGGGGTGAAGGGTGGGGGGCTAAGCGCGAGGACCAGACTGAGGAGGAAGGAGACAGATGGGGTCAACACTCAGCAGAGACAGGGAGGGTCTGTGGTGGGTCCCCAGACTAGTGGATCTGAGAAGAGGCAGCAGAGGGCAAGGTGGCTGGGGCTGCAGAGCCAAGTTCCAGAGAAAGGAGGGGCGAGGGGAGATGCAGAGACTGCAGGGAGGCAAAATGGGAGGGGCCAATGGGGTTGGCAGATGAGTCCAGGAGAAGTTCCCTACATGGCCACGCCTCACCCTCTTTCCTCCAGCCTCTTGTTCCGCATTTCAGTTTCCTCCAAGAACCTGGGGCTTTTGTGTGGTGTTCTAACAACGGAGAGTGAATGGATGAATTGGGCGTGGGCACAAGCAGGGGTGCACAGTTCCCGGTGTTTACACCCCTTCCCACGTGCCCTGAGTCCACCCTCTGCCCGCAGTGAAAAATCAGGGTGGGCTTAGCTTTGGATCCATTGGCTCCCCCTTCACTTAACTCCCCTTTCTCCCCATCCCCATCTTCAGAAGGCAGCTTGGTTTGGTGGAAGTAATGTGCGTTTAGAGACAAAGAGATGTTCATTCAGACTGTACTCTTTCCCTTATTGCTGTTTGACCTCAGACACACTCCTGAACTCTGATTCTTACTTTCTCCTGAATTTCCAGTGAGGCTGTGAATCCCTCATTCATGGGTCTGAGGGGAGAAATAAATGATAAAAGACACATGGAGTGTCTTAGAACAGTGCTCAGAGAAGATCCCTTTCTTTTTCTTTTACCTTCTAAAATATTCCTTCTTATTTCACCATTGTACTTGGCCTTGGAAAACATCCTTTGAGCTCAGTTGGGCAGCAATTATTAAGAATATCGACTCTAAAATACTGATACAAATAATTGACTAAATAAATAAATGGGATAGAAGAGATAGCTCCTTCTTACAGTAGAATTTCAGTTAATAAATGTGGAAGGAAAGAGGGAACTAGAAAATCACCATTAGACAGTCACCACTGTGATAATTACTGCCAGGAAGATCTGTTGATGTATGCTAAAATTAATGGGTGAAACTTCGAGAAGAAACAGGACATTTGCAGAGTTTCAAAGTATCACCCCCTGGATATGGATGATTTACAAAAGGAAAATAGTGGTTTTACTGTAAGTAAACAATCTGGCAGATGCCACTTGCATTAGTTTCTTAGGGCTGCTATAACGAATTACCAAAAACTGCGGGGCTTAAAACCACAGAAATTTGGTCTTTCAGAGTTTTAGAGACCAGAAGTCCAAAATCAAGGTGTCATCAGGGCTGCGTGCTCTTCCTGCTTTAGGGGATAATTCATTCCTTGCCTCTTCTCATTTACGGTGACTCCACGCATTCCTTGGTCTGTGGCTTCGTAGCTCTAGTTTCTGCCTTCCTCTTCATGTCACCTTCTCTTCTGTGTCCTCTTTTCTGTGTCTCTCATAAAGTCTGTGGACTTAGGATCCAACTGGGTAATTCAGGATGACCACCCCCTCACAAGATCCTTAACTTAACTACACCTGCAAAATAAGGTCACAGTCATGGGTTCTGGAAGATACCAAAATTCATGGATGCTAAAGTCCTTTAGATAAAGCGGCGTAGTGCAGCTGGTTCTCCGCATCTGTGGATTCAGCCAACAGTGGATTGGTTGAATCCATGGATGCAGGACCTGCGGATGAGGAGGACCAACTCTATTTTGAAACAAGAAATGTTACCTTTGGGAGAACTGAGTAAAGAGTACATAGGAACTCTCTGTACTAACTTTGCAACTTCTTGTGAGTCTATAATTATTTAAAAACAAAAGAGTTAAAAACAGAAGGAGTATTGACTCTGGAGCAGGACTGCCTGGATTAGAACCCTGGCCTCCCCACGGATCTCTCAGTGTGACATCGGTTCAGTTACCCTCTGTGCCTGTTTTCTCCACTGTAAAACATGGTAATAATAGTTTCTACCTCCGGGAATTAACACAAAACCACATGTGTAAACTCTACACACATGTTGTATCATCACTTTTATTAATATCGATGTTGTTATTGTTCCTGTTTCACCAGTGATAAAACCAAGGCTGGACAGTTAAGACCACTCTCTTCTCAGATCACACAGCCAGTGCCTGAGCCCAGAACTGAACCTGAGTTTCTGATTCTGGGTGCTCTCTCTCCTCTGTAGTATTTCTTCTCTTATAGGGGCAAGGATGGGTGAGGACCTTTTAGGGGCCCATCTCCACAATCATCTAATTAACACTCGTCTCTGTGTGTTATTAAGGCAGGCCTGACCATGGGCTATGGAAGAAGACAGGGCATCTTCTTTAGAAGTGATGAAAACAGAAGTTTCTGACTTAAGTACCCAACCCACCAAAAAACCCCAAACAGCTCTTTGAAAATGCGTCTAGTCCAACTCCTTCATTTTAGCGTGAAAACAAATACAGAAACTAAGCCTGAGGGCTCAGAGAGTGACTCAGCCAGTGTCATGGGGCAGGTCAATGGGACAGCTGGCCGTCCCATCTAGATTTCATGACTGTGTGTGTGTGTGTGTGTGTGTGTGTGTCTGTGTGTGGAGGGGGGGTCCCAAGTGCACCACTTTCCAAACCTCCCCACTCTGTGATCTGCACCCAGCAGACAGCCCCTCACTCTGCACTGTGGGAACCCTAAACATACAGGTTCAGCACAGCAGTGTCTCACTTCACTGTGATAATCATCCTGTCTGCACATCCACCAATACAGTCAAACAATTACCCAATTCAAACTTCTGCTGCTAATGTTCCCCAGCTCAAGGGCGTCTTTAATAGCAAAATAATACTTGTTTTTTCTTCCTTCCCTCTCTGTTTTTTCCTAATCTCTCCCTGATGAGACATAACATTAATTACAGCAGTTAACGGAAATTCTGTCTCCATTACTGCCTGCCACCTTCTCCATCTTGGCTTCTGCCTCCAAAATTTCCCTCCTGAATGAAGGGAGGGGGGTTTATGAAGATGTGTGATTGTCTTTATTTACCTTCTCTCTGCCCACTTCCTTGGTGCTGAATTTTAAGTCAAGCAGAATCAATATTTTCACTGGGGGTATGCGTGCGTGTGAGTGTGTGTGCATGTACATGAGTGTGTGTGCGTTGTTTGTGTGTGCCTGCTTCGTAATCCAGCTGTCATTTTGAGCTAATTGTGTTGTTTCCTTTTGTGTGGAGAGAAATCTTATCTGTTTTGGATTAAAATTCAATGAAGGTCATAGCGGCTGGAAAACTTACCAGACTGCTGCAATTAATGTTCATTTGGCTTTGATAAATTGGAACGTTCCCCTCAATAGGACTGGAGTGGATTTCAGAGGCAATAATTCTTCCATTAACTCAATGATTCCGCCTGTGATGGAGGACCTTGTCCTGCTTTTGTTTGTCATCTGTCACCTGGAGGAGCCGGGCATATGTCAGAGATGATTTATCATGATTGCAGCGCCTGCTTGTATCAAAACACTTAAAACCACCAATTATTTTTGCCCTCTGTAAATTGCTTGATTAAACAAAATGTGAGGTTGGAATTAAGGTGGAAAAAAAATATTGTGCCTTTGTTTCCACACCTGGCTTTCCACAGTTATGGGGTTCTTACAAGTTCCTTTCAAGTGCTAAGTAACAAGGAATTTGTCATAGGAATAATACTGAGCACTTACTATATGCCAGCACTACTATGTGCTGGGAGCTTTATATGCATTATTTTACTTAATTTTTAAAACAGTTCTATAGGGTAGTTTGTCTGTATCACCTGGGAAGAGGCTGAAATCCGTCAATGATAAACATTTCATCCAACATAAGCAACAGAAGGTTGGAAACCAAGTGTCTTGCTTCTAAAGCCCTTGCATTACCACTCCACGCATTAGGATTTTTAAAAAATTGCCTACTATTATTAAGTTCCACTGATTACTTTTGATATTTCACTAGATCTGAAGCCAGATCTCATTCCTACATAAGAATTACCTCCGGTGTTTGTTTAAAAGGCCATTTCCTGGGCCCTGCCCCAGTGATGCCAGATCTGAACCCCTGGTGTGAGGTGATGGGGAATCCGCATTACAGCAAGCTCTGCCCCTAAGGCTTGCCAATAGCAAAGGTGGAGAATCGCTAACTGCCGCCCAGAGACCAGCAGTGAAAAAACACCACTAGCCTTGAGCCGCTAATTTCTTAAATTATTTAATTCTCACAAAACCCGGCCATACTGGCATTGCTATCACCATCTTACAGATGGAAATGTTGGGAGTACATCAAGTTAAGTAGGCTCACTCAAGGTCACACAGATGGGGGAGTCCGAGCTGGGATCTAGACGCCGCATTTACCTCACTGGCTGTAAGCTCTTACACAGCATCCCTGTCTCACCCTCTCCTGCCCTTGTCCCTCCATTTCCCCAGCCCTCCCTTCTTTCTTGCAAATTCTGCAGGGGCACAAGCAAGAGCGGCTCTGGGCTTTCCCAGCAGACACCCTCTTCAGTTTCTGTTTTATTAGAGTCCTTATGTGTCCTGATGTGCCTCTAATGAAGTGTCTAGAGGCCTGCCCTGTCTCGGCTTCCCTTAATAGGGAGTGAAATATGTCGGTGTCTGTGCCAGAGGCTTTGTTTGGATGGTTCACAGAGCCACCGGGGGTCTTCTAGGGGGAGATGTGGGAGGAAGTCCTTCCTCCCTTCATTGCAGATGATCTCAGGTAAGGGAAGCTCACCTTTAGGGCAGGTTTCTGCCAATACAGTGATGACAGCAGCATGGCTGAGGGGAGGGGTCAATCAACGGGACCTGCTTCTGTCATCCTTTTGCTAGCTGTGTGATCTTGGGCTAGCTGCTTGCCCTCTCTGAGCCTTGATTTCCTCAGGTGTAAAATAGGCATAACAATCGTACCTCCTCTGATGAAAACAGGGCCAGATATGGAAGCATCCGTGGTAAGTGCAAGCTTGATATACGATAAATAGAAGTTTCTCAATAAATTGTAGCTATTTAAGCGCTAACACTGTTGACCCACTGACATTCATAGAACACGTTGTCATTTAACATCTCATGAAAACTTGACGATATATTAAGTAGGTGTCCATTTTAACGTCCTTTTATAGCAGAGTAGGCCAAGCCTCAGAGAAGGAGCTTGCTTAGGGTCACACAGTTGGTCAGTGCCAAAATACAAAGTCCCTGAATCCCTGCCAGAACTGGGGGTGGGGGTGGGGTGGGGGAGGGATTGATCAAAATTTGCTTGCAGTCCTGTGGAAGGTAATTTAAGGTCCATGGTGAAATTTGGGCTGGATGTGCTGTCTGCCTGTCATTTTGAGATTCAGGGTGGCAGTTGTTATGGACTGAATTGTGTCCCCCCTCACCCCCTCTAAAAAATTTCATATATGGAAGCCCTAACCTCCAATGGGACTATATTTGGAGATAAAACCTTTAAGAAGATATTTAAGGTTAAATGAAGTCATAAGAGTGAGGCCCTAATTTAATAGGACTGATGTTCTTATAAGGAAAGGAGGTGAGACCAGTGATGCAGGAACATAGTGGAAAGGCCACGTGAGGACACGTTGAGAAGGCGGCCAGGACCAGGAACCTGACCAGGAACCACCCTGTCGGCTCCTTATCTCAGACTTCCAGCCTCCAGAACTGTGGGAAAATAAACTTCCTTGGTTCAAGCCCCTGTCTGTGGAATTGTTATGGAAGGCCTGAGCAAATTAGTACAGTGGAGAATTGTGGTTAGTGCCTCCCCAGCTGCCAGTGGCTGAGGGATCAGGAAAGCTGAAATAAATATTTTCCTTTTCCTCAGCTCTTATTCTGGAACACAAGGGAAAAACAGAGGGGAGGAGGTGATCACAAAGCAGGAAGGGGACAGGATAGAAAGAGGAGAGAGGAGAGGAGAAAGGCTTTTAGAGTATCTGGCATGTACTAGGAGCTCATCCATGTACATGGATGGACCTAGAGATAGATGATTGGATCTTGTCACGTGTTACGGCTGTTAACTTTCACAGCATCGTAGCCCTGGGTGCAGATTCCCAGGCTGCAGGGAGAGAGCTGAAGAGACCAGCTTCCACTGAGTTATTGTAACAATTATTTTCTAGTACCTTTTATGTGCTTGTATGATCTTCATCACATACCACTTCATTAAAATTTGCAAAACTCTACCTGTCTGTGGTTATTCACAGATGAGTTGTGTAAGACTGTGCCCATTTGATGGGTGAGAAAACTGAGATTGTCCAAGGTCACATGCAACCCAAGACCTGGAATCTTAGTCTCGAGCCCATGCTCTCCCTGTTTGCACATGAAGGCCAGTGAAATTGGAATAACAGCTAACTCAGAGGAAAGACCCGCACTTTATTAGGCTTCTGTTTCTCCACTTAACTACGTGTGTGACCTGGAAATGCTGTCTGACCTGGTAGAGATCCTCACAGTGGTGGAGAGAGGCTCCAAGGAGGTGACACAGTAAAGTGCTTGGTGCCTCATCTGTAGGAAGTGCTCTGTAACTGGAGGCTCTGGAGTTGTGCAAGGCTTCCTTCGTATCTCCCATATCTGATTTCTTGGACTTTAAACCAAGGACAGTAACTCATATCTTAAAAGACTGTGTTGAATGAAATGAGGTTGCCCAGGCAAAAGGCCAGGATAGTGTCTGGTACATAATAGATGTTCAATTCATGATGACTATGATTGTGATTACTCATAGCCTCTCAAATACCATGGAGATTAGAGAGTCCTCAACTTTGGAATCTCTTAGATAAAGCAAAGTCCGGCTGATGTTTTTCTGGACTGTTTCACCCCTGACTGCTGTTGGGAGGGCCCTCAGTGGAAGAAGGCCAGCAGCTATGGGAGGTGACAGCTGGGGTCCCAGAGCCACCCCAGAGACCACCTCCTGCTCTTTAGGAGGTGAAGACAGGGCTGGCCTGACCAAGTGGTGGAGAGTGAAAAATGAGATTGTGAAGCAACAACGACATCTGTGTCATCATTTCTGCACCAGGAGGTCAACTGGCTTCCTAAACTGTGCTGCTGCTGGAGCGGTCTTTGTTTAGGAATTAATTAGGAGCTGAGAAGAACTGCTGCCTGTGCAGATTTTGGTCTCTGGAAGTTGTAAAAAGCAGATGGATTTTAAGCAAATGCCTTTTTCACCCTTTAGCATCACGTGAAAGGGTACCCATTTGAGCAGGGGCACCTGGGAAACGGGCATTGAAAAGGAACACCTGGAGCCCTCTTCTTGATCCACTTCTATGTGCCCATGTGCGTGGCCCCATCCTTTTGGCTGCTGTAATTTGCATTGTTACCACTTTGCTATTAACAACAGTGTAGTCCGCTGAGTCTTTTTATGTGCCAGGAACAGAGCTAAATGCTTTTGGTAACTGCCTTTCACATGGGAGAAACCCAAGGCTCAGAGCAGCAAACTCTTTTGTTACAAGCGATGGAGCTCAGGCTTGAGCCCAGGGTTGTGGAAGTCCAAGGTCAATGCCATTAGCTGCCGTGCCATAGTAAAACCTCCTTGTCTTCTGGATAAAATGCTCTGAGTATCCATTTGTAACAAATATCCTAGTATCTGTTAAAAGCTGAGTGAGGAATTTTGAAGATCAGATCTTGTAAAACACAGGGGTTCTCATGTGGGGGCCAATGAGGACCAGTTACACTTTCATGAATCAAGTTATGTGGATGTAGAAGTTAATCATCCTTAAAGAATGTATTTTACCTGGCAATAATAATACTATTAATGCTAACTAATATTTGTACAGTGCTTTGGCAGTTTCAAGACAGTGTTCACACATCTACTATCACATTTTATCTTCAAAACCATCCTTGTGTATTTAGACATTGATATAGTAGCTATTGTTATTATTATCAGCCCTGCTCGCAGCTTAAAAAGGTTTATCATGTCAGAGATCACACAGGGAAGCCAAATGCTAGAGCCAAATCACCTTTACCAAATATCTCAACATCCCCTGGAGATTGTTGAAAGGTTGGGCGTGTCATGTGCTGGAAAATAGGGAAGAACTTATGTCAGAGAGGCACATCCAATTATGGCATATTAGAGGCATACGGGACCTTTAAACCTCTGCTTATAAAAGTCTGATTTTTAAGACAACAAAAAACCAATGCCCAGTGAAGGAAATTCACTTTTTCAAACTCACACAGCAGATTAGTGTGACATTGAGGATAAAGATGGATGAATTTGGATTTAAAACCCAAATTTTCCATCCCCTTTACTTATGACTTTAGACAGATTAGTTTATTTGAGCCTCGGTTTTCTCTTCTGTAAAATATATTTTAAAAGTACTACAAAACAGGATGAGGATTCAGTGAGATGATGTATGTGAAATGGGTGGTACTGTGCATGTAACAGAATGTGTGCCCTCCGTGTGAGAGCCCCTGGGAAGGTGGATAAAGAAGAAAATGCGTGGGCTTGGGGCCAGACAGGCCTGAGTTCAACTCCAGCCTCCTCCATCATCTGCTCTGAGACCTGAGAAAAATCACTCAAATCCTCTGAACCTCAGTGTTCTCGAAATATTAGAATGATGGTTATACCTGCACCATTTTGTTTGTTGTGTGTATTAAAACTAATTTATGACAAAGGTCAGCCCCAGGCTTTGCCCACAGTGAACCTCCACTCTCCTGGGTCCCAGTGTGTTCTGCTCTTCCCATCCCATGATTTCTTCTCTCAGCTCCCTGTCCTTCAGGCAAACAAAGAAAGCCCATGGCTCCTTCCCTGAAGCACCACTGTTGATATTCTTCCTTTGGGCACTGGAGCTAGGAAGCAATTTTGGATTCCAGCCATTTCTGTAAAAATCTTCCCAACTTTGTGGAGTGATGTGTCCTAAGCACAGAGCTAGAGGGAGAAGATAGCATTAAGTGTAATTAAATATGCACTCCTGTGTTTGGGGAATGCATTGGGGGGACTTATCTTTAAAGTGTCATTCTTGTTGCAAAGACACCTGCTATGCTAATGGTGCTGCGTTAGTCTCTCGACTGGGGGCCTGGATGTTTTCTTAGCCAAGCTACTGTGCATACATTACACTGCATACCGCACTCCATGGTTTAGCATTTTTTGCTTTTCCTCAAATGTAAGCACCTTGGATTCTTAATTTGGCCTCCATAATGAAGCCCATGGCTGGGAGAAGTGCTTATGTTAGTCCCCTCATTGGAGAGAATGCCTGATGGGAAAAGACTAGATGAGAAACAAACATTAATTGAGCAATTGCCATGCACCAGGCGTTGTGCCGAATGTACGGCTATGTTCTGCTATTTAATCTCACCACAGAGAGGCAAGGTGTAGGTATTCTTATTGTTACTTTACAGATAGAGAAACCAAAACTCAAAGAGGCTACATTTTAGTTATTTACACAACTAATATTTCTTGAACAACCACCCACTGTGTGTCAAGTACTGTGTCAGACCCCTGGGATTGTGTGATCTTGTATATAGAGTTTATTCACTGCACACACCAGAGACTGACTTGAGATTGAGGCCGCAGGGACGTTAAGTCACTTTTCTAAGGTCACACTATAGGAACTGGCAGAGCTGGAATTCAAACCTGGATCTCTTGGAGTCTTGTTCAGATTCCTTTGAAACAAGGAGGCCTGGAGCTTGTTCATTTACTTCTTCAACTTTCATGGGGGATCTCATATGCACGAGGCACTGTGTTAAGCACTCCAGGGGGTTCCAAGATGAAGGTTTTCACATCTTTGGGTAGGGGTGGTGAGTCAAGTGTTCAAGGAAGACAAGGTAGCACCCGGTCAGGGACACAGACCAAAGATAGTGGGAACACAGAGGAGGAAGCAGTCACTTCCAGCTGGAGAGATCAAGGGAACTTCCTGGAAGAAGGGAAAATTCATCCAGGTCTTAAAGTGTGGCATGGATTTGGACATCACTCAATAATTGACAACTTCTGCCTCTTTGCCAAGATCTCTTTGCAGTAGATTATATGAGCAAGACGCTAGGGTCACACTCATTCTCTTTCCCAGGGATGGTTAGATTCCTAGCATCCTATTGAACACCAGTTCACCTGGTATGGACTACTCTGTCCCATGGCAAAGGTTGGGGACTTATGAACACAAGTAAACAGACATGGGTTCTCCTATGAAAATCTCAGACTACACAGGGAAGGGAGTGTTTAAGTCCTTTTTAGTTAATTCAGGGAAGACTTGTCAGGGATGGGTGAAGGTACGTTTAGAAAGGAACCTTATAAATGATCGATTCCATTCTTTTTAACATTTTACACCAGAAACCTGTCATCAAATGAAAAGTTATATGGATACGTAATATATAACAGATGAAAATGGATCTACTTTGGGTGGAAGTTTGGAGGAGTTGGTGGTGGGTAGGGGTGGACAGGACCTGGCTTTACTTTTAGTTTACCCCACGCACCACCAAGTCTGTGCCCTAGTGAACTTGACTTGAATACTACTAAACTACCCTCCACTCCCCAGCGCGTAACAGATGGAGGGTCTGCCCTGAGAGAGGAGCTTACTCAAAGCTGGAGTCAGTCAGCAAGCTGAAGCCAGGTGCTGGCTCTCTGGTGTCCTACCCCAAGGCTTTCTACGGCACTATTAAGAAAAGGGATTAGTTTGTTTGTTTTCGTGTTTTTCACTTTTTATTTTGAAATAGTTTTAGAAGAGTTACCCAAAAAGCACAGATAATTCCCATATACCCTTAAACCAACTTACCTTAATGCCACCCTCTTTCATAACCATGGTACATTTGGCAAAATTGAGAAGTAAACATTGATGCAACACTGTTAACTGGAGACTTTATTCCTGTTTCCCCAGATTTTCCACTGATGTCCTCGTTCTGATCCAGGACCCAATGCAGGTTACCAAATTCATTTAGGATCCTGTCTCCCCTAGTCTCCGTCTCCTCAGTCTTTCTTGCTTATCATCCTCTTGACTTTTTTGAAGAGTATTGGGTCAGGTATTTTACAGAATGTCCATCACTCTGGGTCTGTCTGATGCTTTCTCATAGTTAGACTGGGATTATAGACTTGGAGGGAAAACACTGCAAAGACTGAGCGGCCTCATCACATCGTATCAGGAGGTATGTGACATCAGCAGAATCTAATATTTAATACGTTAACCTTGAGCTCTTGTGTGAGGTGGTATCTGCCAGGTTTCTCCACTCTGAAGTTTGTATTTTTCTCATTCTATACTCTATTATTAGAAGCAAGTTACTAAGTCCAGCACACGTAAGGAGGGGGGATTAAGATCCACCTGGAGGAAGAGGTGTCAAAGGATGTGAAGGTATTTGTTTAACCATGACCGTAATTAATTAATATTTGGGAGAGACATTTTGAAACTCTGCAAATATCCTATTTTTCCATGAGGTTTTCCCCACTAATTTTTGCATTCATCAGTGGATCTTGTCTGCAGTGATTTATTACTGCAGTGGAGAAAAGGGATTTTTAAAGCAAAACAAAAACAAAAATGTAAAGGGGGAAAAAAAAGGAGGTGGGAAGAAGAAAAAAGATGCACACTTTTTAACACCAACCTCTTTTCTAGGTGGTACACCTAGGTCAGAGCAGGTGCTGGGCAGAAAGGAGCTGCAGCATCTTCACTGGCTTTGCAGACCTCATCCCAATACGGGGGCATTCTAATTGCATCACCATGGCACTGTCAGTAACCATCACACTCCAAGGCCGAGGGAAGGTCTTTTAACTCTGTTAGGGAAAGGTCAACAGGGAGCAATGCAGTAACACCTAAAATGTCCATTTTTTTCCTCCATATTTTATCTTAAAATACACCTAGTTGAGGAAGCGGGTAAAGGTATGTCTCTTAGCCTGATAGGGTCTATGCTTTTATGTGTATGTGTGGGTGTTGTGTGTGTTGTGTGTTGTGTGTGTGCTGCTGCTTTTCTTCTTTGTATTACTGGGTCCCATGGCATTTAGGGAGGAAGGGAGTTACAGATCCTTCCTTTCCTGTATCTTAGCCTTGAGCAGTCACTTAGAGCAGCTTGAACCCTTGGCGAGATTCCATAAGATCTAGATGAATACAGCTGACTTGAAGCTCATGGATGAGGAAGTGCAGAGATGTGAATGAACTGTCCAGGCCTGGCACATCTTGGGGGAATCTGGTGCGAGTCACTGGACCATATCAGATCATCTCATTTATCCCTTGGAACAAAGGTTATGAAGAGGTGACCTTTGAGATGGTCCTTGAAGAACTGAGGGTGGCAGGAAGTATTCCAGACAGAAATTAGCAGGCAAGAGTCTAAGGATATTAGGAAGTTCCCTACCCATAAAAATATTGGAGGACTTCCTACTCATTTTGCTGACAATTCTTTGATTCTGAGGACATACTGTGTAGGGATGTGGCTACTTGCATCAGTAGAGTGATCAAACACTGAATGTTTTCTCTGTATCTTTAACATCTTGGAATAGTGACACAGTATTAATGATTTTTCTTAATTGATTAGTGGGCTGATTGGTTTGCTGGTTGATAGCTTTAGGCTCATTCAGAGACTGTCTCATTACCATTTGAACTTTGTTGCAGATTCTGTTGAGGTCCAGCTCAGATCCCCTCAGCACTAATCCTTTCCATGAATGCTGGCTCAACTTCCACTTGCCAGCACACACGCATCTGGCCAGAGGCCCTCTGGCAGCTGGGTACCCCTCTGCCCAGGCTTGAGGCCAGCTGGAGAGTCAGAATCATCAGCTCTTTAACAGCCGCCCTTAACTGGTGATTGTTGGAGTGTGGTTAATACATGCCCCGTCACCCCTGCCACGCCAGCAGGATAGGTCTCCTGTGGTCCACTGTGATATCTGGCTTAAAAAGCCATCCTTTATTGGCCTCTTTCCCTCCCCTGCCTCATTTCCCCACTTCCCTACCAATGTTTCCCGGAATTACTTTCCAAATCCTTTTTGTTCCCTCAAATCCTTTTCTGGATTTCATCTGGAGAAAGACAAACTTAAATGGGCTTTTTTTGTGGCCTCTTTGACCAGGAAGTTTGGGCCCAAAAGGGAATTTAAAAATGACCCCAACTTCCAGTGGCTGTGAAACAGACTTGCTGGTTGAAACAGAGCAAAGCACTGTCCCTCTCTGAGGCTACATTCTGTAGTTGTCAGAGGAGAGATTGGCTCAGGGGTTGCCAAAGCCCTTCCTAAAGTTTTTGTTCTGAGGCTTCAACTTCCAGACACCTTTATGTGTATGATTTCCAGGACTTTATTTAATTTGCTTTAAGGAAATTTGTTTGCTTCCTGCCTGCCAGGTCCCATTTTGAAAATAAACTCTTAAGTTTAACACTTTCAGGGGTAAGGAAGTTTGGATAGCCTGTCTTCTAGGACTGCTTGGCTTTGACTTTGGATGTAAACGCAGAATATGGGGAAGGATAGCTGTATTCCCGTTCCTCCTCCTCCTCATTCTCCATCCCACTCCCTGCGCTGTTCCATTTGCACACCTGAAGGAGGACAATCCTGAGCTTGAAAGCTCTGACCTTTTAATTTTTTTCCAGATTGAATATAGTAATAGGTAGTGTTTTTTAAGAGCTTAGTACATGCCAGGCACTGTGCCAAGCACTTCCCTTACATTATCTTGTTTATTTCTATGAGGGCCCTACAAGGAAGGTACTGTTGTTATTTTATAATGAGGAAGCTAAGATTGAGAGAGATTCTGCAGTTGTCCAAGGTCACACAGCTGTTAGTGGTGAAGCCAGGATTTGAATCCAAGCTCATGTGAATTGAAATTCTGTATTTTAACCATTCCCTGCTCATCTCCATGATGAAATTCAATAAGTGTAACCCTAAAGACCTCTGTGTACTTCAGAACACTGGGTAGTGTAGAGGCAGGAGCGAAGAAATGACGTAGCAGCTCGTTAGAAAAGCACAGGTGGATTTTACTGGACGGTAAGCCGAGTGAAGTAACAGTGTTCCATAACAGCAAAATACTTTTTTTTCAATTTAGATTTCATCAGTGTAAGTGTCTCACCTAGAACAAGGATATTCTGATCTGCTTAATCATTTCTTGGAATGTTGTGCTTAGTTGGGGTATTATCTTAAAAAAAAAAAAAAAGATCAGAATTGAGTGTGTCCAGGGAAGATTAACCACAGTGAAAGCATTCAAAACCATGTTACCGCAGTTCTGAAAATGACCGGGGAGATTTAGCCTGGAGAAGAGAAGACTTGGGGATCTTGGTGGGGACTACCGTTTCAAACCCTGAATATCTCTCAAGAGGAGGTAGGAGTTAAATTTGTCCTGTGTGGCCTTAGGATGTAAGAAGCAGTGGGAAGATGCCACATGACCACCCATTTCAGCTCTATTTTTAAAAGACACAATAACAAAAGTATCCAAAATTGGAATAGGATATTTCAAGAGGTGGTGTTCACTCCACCGTGCCTGTAGGATTTTTTTTTTTTTTTTTTGAAGTGATGTAACTCCAACTCCAACTGACTAAAGAATAAATAAGGCCTTTACTTCCTCAGGGAACTGAAGTATCTAAGGCTACCTTTAGTGCAGGTATGGTTAGATCAAAATATCCACAGAGTCTTCGGGAATATCTCTCTATTCTTTTACTCTGGCTTCCTCTGGGTAGGTTTCATTCCCGGGCGAACTCTCCCCAGGTCATAAGATTACTTTATACTTTAGCACCGCCAGGAAGGAAAGAGAGGGCTCCTTGTTTTTAAGCTAAGTCCCTGGACAGACTATCATTTGCTTATGTGTCTATCCCTACGTTAGTTTCTATTGCTGCTGTAACAAATTACCTCAATCTCAGCGGCATAAAACAACATACATTTATTACCTTATAAGTCTGCAGTTCACAAATTCGAAATGGTTCTCCCTGAGTTACAGTGATGCTGTTGGTGGCAGGACTATGTTCCTCCCGAAGGCTCTAGGAGAGAAGAATCTGTTTCCCCGGCCTTTCCAGCTTGTAGAGGCTGCCTACATTCCTTGACTTGTGGCCCCCTCTCCCATCTACAAAACCAACACAAGTGAGCCAAGTTCTTCACATCACATCACTCTGACCTCCTCTTCTGCTTCCCTCTTCTATTTATCAATACCCTTGTGATTATATTGGGCCCCTCTATATAATCAAGGACAATCTATCCTTCAGAAAGTCAGCTGATTGGCAGCCTTAATTCCATCTGCAACCTGAATTACCCCTTGCCATGTAACCTAACATGTTCACAGGTTCACAGGTTGCAGGGATAAAGATGTGGTCCTCTTTGGGATATTATTCTGCTTACCACAAACCATAAAAAGTTCCTGTGATGCTCCAGCTGGTTAATTCTGAGTCAAGTGTCTGCCCCTGGACTTAGACTCAGGTAAGCTGGAGCCAGACTGTGTAGGCTGTGAATGTTGAAGGTGTATCATGTAGTCTCTCAAAGCAATGCTAGGTCCTTGTTACAGAAGAAAAGGAAAGAGATGCCAAGGAAGTTAAAAAAAATCAACCACAGTGTGGGGTGATGTATTCAATATTGGGTAGAAGGTGAAACTAGTGATTGCAAAGATTTTTTTCATATTCTGATGTTTGAAGACCATATTCAACAGCTGTGCCTAACAACAAAGAAGCAAATAGCTGATTTTGTTTCATGATAAAAATTCTTTTCTCTGTTCCTAGATAAGGCCCTGGATATTCCTAAGCCTAAATTTACTATCTTGTTTATATAGTTTCCTGGTTTCTAGAAGATGGAATCCATGAGTGAAAGTTATAGGAGGCATTTTAGGAGAAATAGTATGCTATTAATTTTTTTCATACTCTAGAGTCCAAAATGGTCAAACAAGAGCTTGACCACTAGGATAATGCTGATCAAAAAAGGTTTTGATATATTCTTTAAGAAATAAAGAATACTGTCTTCCTCACCTGAGAAGGATATTTTTAAGGATATATCCTAAGAGATTCCATGGAAGTCTTCAGGAAAATAATTCCAAAGAGACAATGTTCTCTAGAGGAACAACAACAAAAATGTTTCTTTCCAAACTTTACCTTAAGAAAACCAAAAAAAAAAAAAAAAAAAAAAAAAAAAAAGGGACTTCCCATAACTGAACATTCTCCCCTCCTTGCCTGCTGCTAGCTGAAATTGGATGGGATCATGAAATCCTAACCAATTTCACTCCACCACAGGTGCCTTGAGTGATGCATTTCCAGTCAAATGCACACTTTGGAGCTACAGATGGTGGAAAAGATAGAAAGCAGAGGTAAGAATGAAGAGAGTTATTGGAGGCATTTTAAGAGAAGTGGTGTGGTGTTAAATTATTTTCTGACTTTCAAGTCCACCGTGTTTAAGCAGGAGGCCTGGCTGGGACACTTATTGGGGAAATCTTTGGTGATATAGATAACTCCCAAACAATTCAGGCGTATATATGAAAGTAGAGTCAGGTCCTGCATGCACACCCCATGTGTTTTGGGGTCTGTAAATTCTTTTAAGCCCTCATCACGTTGAACAGATCAGCTGCCCTAGTAATGCCCAAAGCATGGCTTCTCCATGGGGTGCTGTCCTAGGTGCTGAATAAACACATTGTTAAACTACCACTTGGTCTGAAGAACACAGCCTCAACTTGTTTTGGTTCCTATTTGTGACCAAAGGCTCACCTCTAATTATGTCTCCATAACTGGGTAAAAAGCCCAGGGTTCCTTCTTTCCCCCTTCAAATGTGACATTTTCATCACTAGAATGTAAGCTTTAGCAGAGACTTGATTATGCTCACTGTTCTGTCTGCAGTGTCTCAGATAACATCTCATTCATGCTAGACACTTGCTAAGTTTAGGTCAGAGGGATTTACTAATCGCACTGTCCTCACTTTTTCACTCATTCACTGGAATAATACATACCTACATATGTACATGCATACACACTCACATCCGTACACAATCAAAAGAGCTACAGAAGTATTCTTTATAATGTATGGAATTCATAATGTGTAGAATACTTTCAAATTCAGTCTTCCTGGTCAATGTAAGCTATAAGTTATTTGCTTCTGTATCTACGTCTAGCTCCGTGTCTGGAAGGCACATGGTAGGTACCTAGTATTTTTGTTGAACTGAACTAGGTTAATTTCACAGACTTAAAAACTTAATTTCAGAGAGAAATCAATGGCCCAAGGTCATATAGTAAATTAGTAGTGAAGAACAGTGACATTTTCTCTGCTTTTACCTACACAGTGTCACTCTCCAGACTTTTCGATTCCCCTTCTTTGGTGACTAAATTTAAAGACCATCTGGAGAATTGACAATTCTTGACTTTTTAATTCTTCTTAACAACACTGATGTTTTCCTGACATCAGGTATGGTGTGGATCCCTGTTATTTATATATGGTTTCTGGCAGCTTGGGGGGGGGGGATTTATTTGTGGGCTAATAGAGATGAAATATGTGAGCAAGAAGTGAGTTTTGGAAGTGAAATCACATTGCTTTAGATCGTCTTTCAATCTTGGCACTGGTTTACTAGGAGGTAGAATGGAATGATGAGGTGTGATTTTAAAGATGGGTTCTCAGAAGAATAGCAAGGATTCTCAATTTCCTTAATTAATAGTAACCTCTCACTCTCTGTTCACATGGTAGCTTGCTCAGTGGAGCTCAAAGCCCCATACACGTAACAGTTGGCTGGGACAGAGTCACTCTTATCTCAGTGCTCTGTGTCCAGGTGTCCTGTTAAAGGGGTAGATAGCTTTGAAGCTGCATCATGGTACTTAGGGATAAAGTTAGTCTGTGCCTAATCCCTTCATCCAAGGCTATGATAATTCCAAAATCATACCTTGGGGGAAAAGAAGGAAGGCAGGAAGAAAGAGAAAGACAGAAAATAGAAGAGAATACGAGACAAAGAGGTAGAAAGATTTTATTGAGCATCCACTCTGTACCCCATCCTATGAAAGTGACTTTAACATTCATCATTTCAATAATTTCCATCTGTCATATATACTGAAAGCAGGGATGAATGAATGAATGTGCTTCATCTCCCCAACCCTCTAGGATTTAGTACATACACTTTACATATGAAGACATTGAGCTACAGAGATGTGAAGCACAGGGCAAGCTAAGAGGAGGGCCTTGGAGGGCAGGAGTCTACACTGATGCTTTCACCCAGTGTTTCTGAAAAACACTGGGAAAGTGGGAGGGCTGAAAAGGAAAGCATCTTTTATGAGTCGTCACACTAGTATCTGCATAGGAGCTAATTTTATTGTTTTATTTTTCTCGTTTTACATCTGAGAAAACAGAGGATTGGAAACTTGAAATGTCCAGAGTTACACCTTCATTCATTCATTGATTCTACTTCTTTTGAATGTCTACTCTGGGCACAAGGTGAAATAAATAATCCCTGCCCCTCAGGGCTCTGCTAGTCTGGTGTGTACCTTTCTCTCCGGCCAGTGTCTTCTGGATTAAAGGAAGGTAGATGGAGGTGAGGTGGAGAACAGAGAGGAGCAGATAAAGGCATTCCAGGCAGAGGGCACAGCACATGCAGGCACACAGAGGCTTCAAGATGCGAGGGCACTGTGCTTTTTCAGGAGTGGAAGTGATGTGTTGTGACTGAGGCACAAGTTGCTTGGGGAAGCATGGTGGGTGGTAAGGCTAGAGCAGTCTGATAGTAGAGACTTGAGTTTTATCCTGCAGGCTGTGGATGAACAGCAGGTCTTCATAATCAAGCACCGAATGGGCTTTAGAAACAAGAGTACAAAGTGGTGCAGTGGGGATGTTGGTCTGGGGCTTTGCATGGCCCTGTGTGAATTCTTGCCATCACGGTCTAGCCACCTCCCCTGCTGCAAACTGTAGTCCAAACAATGACCAGGCAGGTGCTTCCAAATGAGCAGGAAAAAAGAACAAATGAGTAACCCAGTTTGAGTCTGAGTTGAGCGTTGAGAGGCCAAGCTGCGTGGTAACAATTTGCAACATTAAATTGAAATTGGGTCTGATTGGCTGGAAAGCACTTGGCCTACATACATGCCCAGGGAGACTCTCTGGGTCTGATTAAGCTGCAGATTTTGCTTGGCCCTCTCCTGGTGATCCATCATTATTCGTGTCAGCACCAGGCTTGTCAGCCTCCCTCCACCACCAAAATTAATGAATTGAACTCCATAACCCACACGTTTGATGGGATGAGACTCTCTAAGTCAGCACGAGGCCATGGAGATGGACCATAATCGCTCCTTCCTCCTTCCCTTCAAAAGAGAAGCTAAGCTACTACCCACTGTTTCCTTTACCTTCTTTAGCTGCTGAGCTGGCATCATGCGTGGTGACAGGAGAGCCCAGGAATAAGGCAACAGAAATACCTAGAACCTGAGACCAGAAATAGTCCTTGGAGATGTAGTTCAACTGTATCCCCACTGCTTAGCTGGGAAAAATGAGGCTGGCCCTGTGTCTCACAATGAGAAAAAAACCGAACGTGGACTAAAACGAATCTCTCTTATTCTATGACTTCCTGTACTCTTTTATACCTTGACTCCTCCCCTAGACAGCTATCTTATTCCTCATTTCCCCTATATTCTGAGAATGGAGAAACGTGTATTACATTTCCCAATTTGCCAGTGGAACTAAAATTCAGCATCTCTATTTTTCCTCTGTGTCCTCTGACTCTGACATCAAAGCCAAATTTGCTGTGATGGCTGCTGCCATAGGGAGGAAAAAATGAGAAAAAAGAAATTAAATTGCATTTCTGTCCTAGAAAGAAACTTGAGGGTCACCTTCAACTCCATCTATAGCATCCTTATCAAGTGATCTTCAAGCTTCAGCTTGTACGGCTCTAGTGTCAGGGAGCTCACTACTTCCCAAGGTGACTTTTCTATGTTTGGACAATTTTGCCTATTTAGAAAGGCTTCTTTATGTTGACCTAAAATTTGTGTTCATTTTCCACTCTTTGGTCATAGTTCTACCATCTCTAACAGTGAAGCATGAATCTATTTTTTGTTCCATGTGGGAGTCCTTTGGATCTTTTGAGCTAGTTCTCTTATGCTTTCATGCTCTGAAAGTCTATGGTTCATTCCCAGACTCCTGAGTTTGACTCCTTTGCAAGATATTAAATCCATTTAATGAGTCAGGACCAGCCTCGTCTGCAACAAAATAGAATGGATTAGTGTAGAATACAATGGAGAATGTCAGAATCAATTGTAGAGAGTTAAGGACGAGTTTTGTTTCTGAAATTTTGACGAGTGCATGTGTGTTTGTATATGTGAGTGTATGGACTGGGTCCCCTTGAAAAATGTTTTCTTCCTTGACTTGGCTATTGTGAATAATGCTGCTGTGAACATGGGAATGCCGGTATCTCTTCAAGATAGTAATTGCATTTCCTTCAGATGTATACTTCCAAGTGAGATTGCTGGATATTATGGTAGTTCTACTTGTAATTTTTTGAGAATCTTCCATATTGCTTTCCATAATGGCTGTATCAATTTTTAATCCCCACCAACAGTGTGCAAGCGTTCTTAAATTTACACAATATTGCTTTTCAATTATACTTGAATAAGGCTGGGAAAAAATTAAAATGTTTTTCTTACTATAAGTAGTGCCAAAAAAACATTTCAAGGAATATTGTTTAGTCTTCCTTTTTTTTTTTTAAGACTAAACTTTTTTTTTTTAATGGGTTGTCATTCCAGGTTTGTAACTGACTGTTCTTTAACAATTACTTAAACTCTCTGAACCTCAGTTTCCCCATCTATTAAATGCAGAGAAAGTGGCGTGTGTCTTTCCTTCTTCTCATCATTTTTGTGAGGATCAAATAATGTGTTGAATGTGAAACTGATTTAGAAAGAGGTTTGAGTTATAGTAGTAGTGGTGGAATGGTAGTAGTCGTGGGAAAAAAAGTAGTAATAATTTCTCTTATTCCTTATGTTTTTTCCTTCCTCCTCCTCCTCCTTTTACGCTTCTCCATTTTTTTATTCCGGTTTGGCACAGCCTAGGTTTCCCATTAACCAAGAGACATGCAGACCCCAGTTCAAAGCCAGCCTTTTGCATGGTTGTACGATTTTGACGAGTCTTCTAACCTCTCCAAGCCTCAGTTGCTTTACCTTTAAGGTGGGAATCCCAGCCTATAAAAATGATAAGGTTTCATGATTGAGTGAGTTGTCTAATACGCATGACACGTAGTAGAACGCAATAAATAATAGGTTCCTCTCTCCTGTCCCACCCACTCCCAAATCCCCTCAGAAAGACTCATATTCTCGTAGGTTGAAGTCAGTCTCTTTAATCAGGACTCGGCTGAGTCCAGACCCCCTAACAGGGAAAGAAGATGTGTTTGAATCTCTCCAAGAGGTTTCTTGGTGACGATGTTTCTCTCTCATGGCCTTTGGGAAACAGTGGCATTTTTGAGGCTTATGCCAGCAGCAGATGCTTCAGGATTCCAGGAATCAATGTTTGTGCTGCCTGACTTTGGTAGCAGCCTCTGTACAAGGAAAGGAGATTGGGTTCCCTGGAAGGCAGGTGGAAAGCAAGCACAGAGCTGTAACAGGAGCCTGAGTGAGGCAAGCCCTGTGTCTTGCTACCCAGCTCTCCATTCCCCCATCGTCAGATAGAGACAATGATCATCTCTGCTGGGTCCAAGCATCAGATGAAACTAAGAATGAGGCAGTGGTTTTTAGTGATCCAGGTGGGAGAATTTTATTTTTGTGGACTTCATTTTAATTCAGACCAAAAATGTTTTTTCCCTGGAGAGATGGCCATCTCTGGATGTGTGCTTCCAAAGAAGTAATTTTTTTCCTGCCTTGAGCTGTGCCCTTCCTGCACCAAAGCTGAAGCTGAATCTCTGCCAGAGGACTGTCAACCCTGCCCTTCAGCCTGGGACTTGCCTGGAGGCCCCAGCCAGATGCAGTTCTCCCCGGAGCCCAGCCACCTTCTTCTTCCGCTCCCCTTGCTGTGTGCAGCTTCCAAGCACCATTGAAATTCTCTCTCTCATGCAGTCTGTGCTCCAGCCAAATTTGGCTTCTTCATGTTCTCCCAATGCACCTTGTAGCTTCAGTCTTTTTCCAGTATTTTGCCCACACTATTCTGTTTCTTGAGAGGCAAGGAAAGGCTTTCCCTTGCCCCTACAGATAGAGGCATCTCAGAAACCACCTCCTTTGAAACCCTTTCTTCAATTGTTCCAGCTAGAAGTAAAATCTGGGATTTAAACAACCTGGGTTTAGATCCCAGCTTTAATGTGTGTCACTGTATGACCATGGGCTACTTCTGAGCCTGTTTCTTCATCTGTAAAATGGGTACAATGCCAGTAGTCTCTCAAGGGAGCAATGAAGGCTTAATGTGAGGCTGTGTGTAGAGTGCTTTAATAAATGGTGGGCATTTGATATAACCTTGTAAGGGTAAGAATCATCTTACTCAGGCCCAGCCCTAGCACTGGGCATGGAACACATAAGCATCTGATGAGTATACACAAATGAACTGAATTAATCAAAAATTTAAATCATCTCCTTCCCGTCCTTTCTTGAAAGCCTAGAGGGAGCTCTTTATGATCAATATCAGCCCTAAATCATCCTCATCGATTATTGGATGTCTAGAAAGGAGGTGGCCAAATAGGGCCCTCACACTTTTCAGCCAGCATAACTCCACTTATTCGTTTAATGATTATTGAGAGACTAGTGTTAGCTAGGACTTAATTTCAAGAGAGTATCTCAGATAGAAATAACCAGAAAAGAGCTTCTTTATTTGGTACTTTTCGAAAGGTGGGTCAAAATCGTTTAATAAGTCATAACATTTTGAGCGGCTTGCAAACATTTTTAAGAGATATCAAAGAAAATATCAAATAATGAAATGGAATGAAACAGAAAACAATAGAACAGAATGCAGTGGAAAGGAACAAAACAGGCCAGAATAGAATGAAATCAAATAGAAAAGGATAGAAAATGACAGACCAGAATATAAAAGGTTAGAATGGAGTGGAGCAGAATGTTCTAGAAGAGAATAGAACAGATCAGACACTTTGGCATGCATCCATTATTGTCAAGGCAAGTACTTTCAGTGTGTGCAACTTTTTTAGGTCATTTACATACTTGCATACACGTATAAAATAAACTGTATGTATTTGTTATCATAGACTCTAATGGGAAATAAATTCAATTCACTACTTTATGGTTTGGTAGTCAGCCATGTCCTTGTGTTATTGCTTAAGTTGATGGTAAGTTCCCTGACAAGGAACCATAACTAATCTCCATCCGGGTCTCTTCATCCCCTAAATCTGGGCCCAACCCTTCACAGAAGAATACATTGAGCTTTGTCGCAGTAGTCCCTACAAAAACATGGTAGCCGAAGTGTAAGGTGGATTTAAGGAAATGTGTCAACAAGAACAGTAAGTTTTACTTAGAAATATCAACCACTGCTCATGTGTTTAGAACAGGGTTTGGCGCATAGTAAATGCTTAGTAAGTAGCAGCCTTATTCACACTTCCCCCACCTCCTCAATTATCACCACTTAGCTAAAGCTCACTAGGTGCTTCAGTGCCTCTTATCCTGTATTCCTCACACCATCCTTTGGAGGTAGATATTAATGCCCCCATTTGTTGGATGGGAAAGTTTGAGGTTCAACGAGACAGAGTGATTTGCCCAAGGAAGTAAATCCCAATAGAGCAGGCATTGGAATGCCCACCCCACCCTCTCTGTCAGGTTCAAGAATTCTGTGCTCTCTAAGCACTTCATAGGCTGCTCAAGGCAGGTGAAGTAGACCACCCAGGACTATTCAGACTCAGTAAGGCTTCCTGAAGCTGGCAGTAGATACAGATAAAAACCTCTGGGTGTGTGGCTAGTGAGGATGATGAACAGAAGGTATAGGAGTGGATCTGGAGACTGGATTTCTGAGGCTAGTGGTCTCTGAGTTGGATTCAGTCCTATGCTAGGACAGGATGCTGGCAGAGGGAGTTGGGGTCATCATAAACCTACCCACTCCCCCATTGTGCCCTGATTCCCCACTCACGGCTGCTGTGACACAGACTTCAGATGCTGCCTGGTCAGAGGCACAGAGGCGTGCAGTGACTACTGTTGGCCTTCCCAAGCTTCCATGTCCTTGTATCACATGGAGCGGGTAATCCCTGCTTGTTTTAGAGGTGTGCTGAGAATAAGAATGGGGGAAACAGGAGGAGAAGACAGAGGTCTGGCGTAGTAGCCCCTCACTAAATGGGGGTGCATTCCCCCTTGGGTGGCAATGGACTAGAGTCGCAGGATTCCTGCCATGCCAGCTCTTTCTTTAGCCCAGGGGAGCCTTTCAGCAGAAGGGAAACATCCTTGATGATGGCCACAGAAAGGTCTTTGGGAATGTCCCCAAGCCTGGAGCTCTAATTGCCACAGGGCATTCCGCAGGGCATTTCTATTCCTGGCCTCATGACCTAGGACCTCCTCTGCCCCTCTCCCCCTCCCCTCCCCTTGCTGGAGAGAAACCTGGCATGGCAGAACAGATCTGGGAGATTGCCACGGCCCTCTGAACTAGTAGCCCCAGGTACTGGGAATAAAGCAGCTTCATCAAAGGGCTCCTTCTGTGTCCAGGCCCAGGTTTGTCCTTCAGAGCTGTAGTAGTGCCCTTCAGCCATGATCAAGGACTCTGACTCTGCTACTGATGACCACCCAAAACATGTCCAGCAGCAAACAGGACACAGTATACACCATCTCTCTAAATCTCCGTTAATTCTCATTAAACTCTGTGAGGCATTAGTGTTCCCATTTCACAGAGGAGGTTGCTATGATTCAGAGAGGAAGTAACTTGCCTATTAGTAATAGTAATATCAACAACAGATAACCTCATATAGCACTCACTGAGAGCCAAGCACTGTTCTAAGTGCTTTAGGGCATATTGTGTGATGCCTGGACTCACTCCAGGGCTGTCTGACTTCAGAGCCAGACTTCTGCAAAGCTGTGAGGCTGCACAAGACCATGGAAGGGCTTTGGCAAAAAACCTGACATGAGTTTAAATTTGTGCTCCCACATCCCAGGCTGTCTCTTCTCTGGCACATTCCTAAAGCTCTCTGAGCCTCTGCTTCCTCATTTGACAAATGCGAGTGATGATAACTGCCTTATAGAGTTGCTGATTAAATGGTACAAGACATGTCTAGTCCCTGGCAAATATAAAAGACTGTAATGAGGTAGCGATAATTTGATTTTTGTAATGTTTTTGTGCAAAGAACGTAGTTGGGAAACACTAGGCCATTCACATCATGTGGACAGAGACTAGATCTGTCCTGCTGTTTGTTCTGTCCTCGGTGGTAGCGCTGTGTCTGGCTCTTTGAGGGTATTAGAAGCATTAGTTGAATGATGCTCTGGTGGACGGATTGACTAAATGAATAAATCAGTAAGTGAATGAGTGCAATTGACTTAGATATCTGTAGCCTCTTCTTAATTTCTTTTCAGGTTTTGTTGGAATGAAAACCACCACCTTTTAGTTCTACCTCTCCAGTCTTGGCTGCAGATGGGCAGGTATGTGCAAGGAGTAGGGAGGTTAGAAGTACTGTCCAAGGGGTCAGCCTGCTACTCCCCAGGTATCAGACTCTGCCTCTCTGACTATGAGGTGAGCCTGGGCTTGATTTCCATGTGATTTGGACATTCATCCTCCTCATCATTAGGCAGTACAAAAATCTGTTTTCCTTCCCCAAAGACACCTCTCCTCCAACCCATAGAGGGTATAATTTTATCAGAGGCTGTTCTGGAAATATTTAATTTGAGAGCCTATTCTAGCCACTCTTATGTTTAATCTCCAGAAATGGGAGTAACTCTGCCTTCTTGGAGATGTGACCTTCCTACTCTGGCCTCTTCTCTTAGTGGGCGCCGAGTCTTGGGCTGATGGTCTCCCTGAGGCTTCAGGTCCTTCGGGGGTCTTTCTTCTCCATTCCTCTTACTACTCCCTGGTCTAGACCATCATCTTTCCTGGCAGACAAGAGTGTGGCTGCCTCTTCGCTGTTCTCCTGGCCCCCAAGCGTGTCCCTGTCTAATTCTTTCTCCACGTTGCTCCCAGCATGGACGTTCTAAAGCCAAATCCTGTCGTGTTGTTTTCCGGCCAGTAGTAACTAAAAGGTCAAAGGCTCCCAGTCAGTCATAGAAGTGTACTGTAGCACTAAGTGTCAGCAAGGATTTTAGACGGTTTGAAATTCATTCACTTATTCATCCAACATTTGTTGTGTTCCTTCTGTGTGCCAGGTGCTGTTACGGTCACCAGGTGTACAGCATGAATAGCACCAAGTCCTTATATTCACTTTATGTTTTTGAGAGAGAGGGAGATATTGCACAAATACATAAATTTATATTATGTTATCTGACTGTAATAAGTGCCAGGGGGAAAGATGAAGTAGGAGAATGGCAAGATGGCTCTATTTTGTGTAAGGTGACCAGCAAACACTCCTCTGAGAAGGTAACATTTGCTTGGTTTTGCAAATGAGGCAAGAGAGTAAACAGGCCACTCAGGCATCTGGGGGAGTAGGGTTGCAGGCAGAGGGACAGACCTGGGTTGACATTCTACCTCCATTGCTTTCCATTTGTGACCTTGGACAAATCATTTCATCTCTGTTGTCCTCACTTTCTTCTCTATGAGATAAGGATGCTGGGATAGTTCTGACTTCTTAGCTTTACTTACAGAACATCCAGGCTTTGAACTCTGTTTATTCCTAACCCAGCCTCTTCCCTGATCACTCTCTACCTGGTCCAGCTTCACTGAATCATATAGCTTCTTTCCACCTGCTCTTCTCTCCATCAGGGTGGTCCTCTGCTTCCTTCTCATCTCCACCCCATTCCTGTCTCCTGGATTACTCCAACTCAACCTTCAGATATTAGCTTAGACTTCACTTCCTCCTGGAAACCTTTGGTGACCCTCCCACTGCGAGGCTGGGGTATGTGCCCCTACATGCTCCCATCCCTCTCTGTTTCCTCCATTCCTATCACTGCCCACAGGACTGTTAGTGTCTGTGCTCCTGTGAGACTGTGAGCTTTGTAAGGCCATCAGATCCAGTGTTTGACACATAGTAGGTGCCCCTGAGTGCTTGTTGAGTGAATGAATGAACGAATGAATTGTTTGGGTAGGAGGACCAAATAATGATTTTTTAAAAAGCATCCATTAGTAAATTAATGGACAAATGGAAAGACTTGTTAGGTATAAAATGAAATTGATGAAAATGTCCTGGCTCGGGAAAATGATGAAAAACTTACCAAATAAAATCATTCCTTACTTGTAGGCAGTACTTTACAGCTTATCAATCCTTCCAGCTTCATTATCTCACTTGATCATCAAACTTGCGAGGTGGAGAAGACCTCAAGGAGCAAAGCAGCTTATGTCAGACAAGATCAGCCAGGTTAAAAAGAAGGGGGACCAGAACTCAAACCCAGTCTTCTGACTCCCAGCCCACTGCAGGCTTTGCCAGCTCCTCAGACTGCAGCATTAAAGCCTGTGTGTGGGGGAGTGGGGGGATATGTGGGGAGTGTCAGGGAAGGGACCTTTCCAAGGAAGCCTCCTGGTCCCACATGGCCCCAGAAGTCCCTGCATGGGCAGCAAGCCAAGGAAAAGCCCAAGGCTCTGAGAGTATGTCTGCCAGGTCAAGGGAGGCTGATATATCTGCTTCCAGAAAGCAGAGTTGGCACTGAGTGTGGGAGGTTCGTGAGTTAATTCTCCAAGGAAAGGGAGAGAGGAGGTGAGGAGGCGGTGACATTCTCTGGAGAGACTATCACCTTGAGGGCCCTTGCGGCTGCTGGCTCAACAGGCTGGGACCAAGAAGACAAATAGGACGGTGGCAGACATGCTGGCCTGGGAGCCCAGAGACCTGGGTTCTCGTTCCAACCCTGTTACCTAATTAGCATCGTGGCTTGAGCTAGTGTCTTCTTCATCTGGGTCTCAGTCTCTCCATTTAAAAAAAAAGAGAGACTAGGTCAGTGGTTTTAAAATCATGCTTCTTGGGACTTCAGGGATTTTTGGCTGTGCTTCTGGGCCAAGGAGGAAGGTGGTGGGCAATGAGGGAAGGTGCAGCATGCACCCTCACTCTTACAGAAGTGTTCCCTTGGTAGATTTCCTATGTTGCATTTTTGAGTACCCAGTTTCATTTGAACAAAGGGTTCTGTTACAAAAAGTAGTTTGAAAACCTCTGGCCAAAATGATCCTAAATGGTTTTCCGGTTTGGAGCATCTGTGAGAGGAGAATCAGAGTGAAAACGAAACCTTCAATTTCAAATACTCAGTCGAGGAAAGAAAGAGCTTCTGGTTCCATCATTCATCGTCCAGATGGGGAAATGCAGACCTGGAGAGGGAGGGACCTTGCCCAAGGTCACAGCATCAGCAGTGAGGCAGCCGATTGTCAAGCCATCTGGGGTGCAGTCACTAACTGGGGGGGGGGGGGACACAACACAGTGGTTCAAAGAGGAAGTGGGTGGGGCTGACCTTGAATTTAAATGCAGATTGTTGACATTACATCTTTGGGGTCTGTTTGGTGCTACCTTTCTGCTTTTTGATCAAATGCACGGTCATATAACTATACAGGGACTACCACACTCTGCTCCTGTCTCTAGAAAGGTACAGTCAACAAGACCCTGTTTTGTGGATGTTTAAGATCATGGGACAGCAGCCGAGGGGCCAGCCCAGACACCGAACACGCATCTTGTTCGCATCTTCCCCTTGCTTGCAATGTTCTTTGGCTCTCATTCCCTTAAGGATTAAGATCTAGCGCCCTGACCTCGTATCTAAGGCTCTTTGTGGTCCAAACCAAGCAGCTGCGTTATTCTCTGCTCCTCCCAAACTCACGTTTCTGTCTGTACTAGACACTGTGAAGTTCCTGCAGCATCTCAAGTGCTCCATGAAGTTTTAACCAGAAGGCCTTTGCTCATACGATTCCCTCCACCTGCAACACTCACTCCTTTTATTTCATTCTACTTGAGCCAGGGTCATTGCTATTCATTGTTTACAAGTCAGTTCAAGTCTCAGCTTCTCCAGAAAACCAGCCTGGCTTTCATCTTCACTGTCTGGGTTATGTAACCGTCCTAAGTGTGGACAGACCATCTCAAGCTCACATCTATAATAACACTTTACTTCCTATAGTCAAGGGGCCCCTCCTCCTGTCTGTGGCCCTGCAGGGCGGGGAACGCTATGAGATCAGAGATTCCATCTGATTCTCCTGGGTGTTTCCAGAGCCTGGCACGTGACAGGGTTAAGTAAACAGACCTGCATATGACTGTTTACCTGAATACACCTGAGCCCCTTTGAACTTCATTTGCTTTGTCTGAGGGAGGCAGAGATTAATAAGGCTGTTGGACAGGGGTCTCTGAGAGGGACAAGTAAGACTGCATTTACGTAAAGGGCTTCATAAGCCATGCCTAGTGCAGATGAGGGAGTTGTTGCTATTAACACACACTGGAGCTGTGTCTGGCCATCTCCTGCTGCACCCCCCAGGGCCTGGGATATCTAGGAAAAGAGGATGATGCAGCCTTCTGTCTCTCCTTCTCCTTCAGAAATGAGGCTTTATTTCCAGTAGGGCAGCTGAGCCAGATCTTAGGGCCAGTTCCTTAGAGGTGTGGGCAGCTGCTGGCCTGTCACTGCAGCCCTGCTTCCTCTTGAGGAAGGAGCCGCCAACCAAGGCAGGAGCACTTCCCTTCTCATTCTGCAGACAGACATCAGAAACCCAGCTCAGCTCCAGGACCACGTCAGGACAGGCTATCCCATACCGAAGGCCTGCGCATATGGCTTTTCTTGCCTTTAGACTTGCCTGTCTATCTTTCGTCTGAACAGATTTTTTAAAAAGGAAATAAGAATTCAGGGAGTTTAAGCGAGAAGAAGCTAGCTTACCCCTTCACCTGCACTTGAAACTCCCCGGGGAAGGAGAAAAAGAAGACACACCACATAGTGGAAGATTATTTCATTAGAGACATCCTTTCTCACTCTTTGGCCATATACTTTAATAAATGGGAAGACTGAAGGGCAGAGTGGATGGGGTTTTCCCATGAGCATACGTTAAAGTAGGGGCAGAGGAAGGACCAGTGCCTGGGACCCTCCAGCTCAGGGTACATTTCCCTCAGTCACAGGATTTTACTGCTCTGCCACTCATTCACCGTTGCCCTTGGACCAGCCCCCATTCCCATCCCTTCACCCCACTTTCCCTTCCTACAAACTATAGAGTCTAATTATTTTGTATTTGAGATTCTTTCCAGCTGGGAGGTGTGTCTATATATACTTGTCCCTTAGTATTCCCCGGGGATTGGTTCTAGGATGCTGTGAATACAGCAATCCCCAGATGCTCAAGTTCCTTATATAAGATGGTGTAGTATTTAGCAGCCTTCAGTATCTACAGATGGTGAATCTGTAAATATGGATGGCTGACCATACACACACACACACACACGACATTATATGGTAACCATACATTTGTATATATACATATATTATGTGTGTATATGTACATATATATAATTTCATTTCAAAATAGAATGATGTTTTGAAGTTAAAATATGCCCTTCTTCATCTATCCATCCATCCATCATCTATCCATTAATTAATTTGTTAATTAAATCCATTCCTTCATATTTTATTGATTATCTACTTACTGTCGGGCACTGTCCTAGGTATAATGTTGTTCAGCATGGAGTCGCTGCTCCCAGGAGGCTTAAGGTCTTGCAGACTCCAGCAGGCATTTTAGATCCAAACAAAATTAAGATGATCTTAAAAGCCTTAAAAGTCAAGAGAAGAAAAATTATTACTTGTACTTCTGGTTAAAGGTAGTCTTACCACAAGTATCATGTTTGTACCCTGGGAACACTTGCACATATATCCTCAAGTGACTTTAGTAATAGCCTTTTGTGAATTCAGCAGGATTAGAGGTGATTTTCCCATTTTGCTGATGAGGAAACTGAGGACTAAAAGGATGAGGTCATTTTCCTTAGGTTCCCACAGGCAATTAATTCTTTGTAAAAGAGTCATAAACATAAATTGCCAGTGTTTTTGTCCAGGTCCAGATGATGGGACAGGAGCCCTTTTTAGTGGGCTACCAAGCTTTAGGAACAGGACTACACAGTAGGGCTCTGCCCACATCTGCTGGCACTGGGACAAGGCTCTTCTGAGCCCTAGGACCTGGCTCTGATCACTGTGCAAGGACCTGGCTGTCACTAGGGCAGAAGAGTGAACCCAAAGAGCCAAGTTCTGGGCAGGACACAGTCTCTTCCTTTCTCTTGGCTTCAGGTCTTAGATCTGTATGATAGGGACGATGTGTCCCTACTTACTTCGTGGCAGTGCTGAGTGCCCAGTGAGATGCGGCCAGTTCCTTGAGCAAGACCCCATGCAAGGCATTGCCTTCCTCCAAGGCTGGTATGTAGCTAGTGCTCAGTGTCATTGTCTGGCCATGGGTCTGGAGGTGGGCAAAGGATGGATGAAGGGAAGGACGTGAAAGCACTGCTTTGTCCTAGGAACTCTATTAGGTGTCCTTCGTGTAAACTTTCTTTAACCTCCCATCACTCTATGATGAAGGGGCTGCAGATCAGAGAGGTTAAGTAACTCCCTACATCTGGCTCAGAGCATATAGACCAGAGCTGGGATCAGAATCCATGCCTGCACTTTCCCTCTGTCCCTCGCATCTTCTTCAGCCACAGAGAGTCTGTTTGGGCAGGTTTCTGTCGGGTAGCCAGGAGCACAGCCTGAGTGATGAACGGCACAGGCAGAGGATGGCCTCGGAAGGCCTCAGATAAGGAGGCAAGCCATTAATCCTTGCTGTTTCTCTCTTTATCTTTACACGTTTCTTATTAGACATTCTCTCCTCACATTTTCAATTAACATTCCTTTCTGATTCCCTCTTATTTTTCTCTCCTGTTCTGCTGCAATTTTTCTTTTTCCCATCTTTCTCTCCAGTATTCTGAGAAGACTCCTGTCATGGTCTCCTTTATCAGTGCTTTTACCTTTTTGCCTGTTTCCAGAATGTTCTGTCGACTTGGTAAATCTGACTTGGTCATTTTCCTCTTCAAAATCTTTCCCAGGATAGAATCCACTCACCTTCACCTGTTCCAGAAGTTCCTTCAGGATCAGGTCACAACAACTCCATCAGGGTCAGTGCCCATCCTCACTCCCTCCCCTCAGCTCACAGCCCTGCAGCGACACCTAACATCTGGTAACCATTTCTTCACCTGCCTGCTCCCCTCACCCTCACCCATCAGAGTGGAAGGTCTTTGAGGGAAGGGCATGCTTTGCTCACCTCTTAGCCCCCAATTTCTAGAATAGACCTTGCACATAGAAGATGCTCAGCAAATACTCAGTGAATTTAGTGAAGAAATGTGACAGACCCCTCCCTCACCCCCAAGACTCTCCTTTACGTCTGTCATCCTCCCCAGGATTTAGAGATCTTAGAGACTGGAAATCCGAGTTCCAATATCCACTGTGTGTTCTCTAGAGACACCAACAGGAAGCTATTAAAGTGACACCTTCATAGCATCTTACAGATTACAAGCCGTTTTACAAACATTAACTCTGTATGATTTTTACCATGACCCGTGAGCTCGAGGGTGGAGATTTTCATTCTGTCACACAGAAGGGGACAGCAGAGTGGCTGCAGGGCTTGTCCAGGGCCCCACAGTCGGTGTGCCACGCTGCCAGGATTTACACCTGGCGTGGTTTCTGCTACTGTGGACCTGGACCTCGGTTTCTCCCCTAACAAAGACACTATGTCTTAATTACAACAAATGAAGGAGGGAAAAGCCTGGGTAATTATTGGTGACCCATTGAGCAAGTGTGAAGCTCTTAAAGAATTGAAATGCTTTCCTTCTGCACCTTCAAGGACTTTTTCATTACTCCTAATTCCTTACATTTGTATATCAATTTGGAGGTTTGCAAAGTGGCTTTTTTTCCGCCCCCTAATCCTACATTCCATTCGCCTCTTACTCGAGTCAATGGTTTGGGGCAGAATAAGGCTTTAGCAAACACACTTTTGTTTTGCTTCTGGGCCATGCACTAGGCCAGGCACCATAGACGTAACTATGAGCCATCAGACGTGGCCTCTTCCCTCAGGAGCTGAGCGGTGAATGGACTAGTAAATACATAGTTGTAATAGAGTATGATGGTCATTAGGGTGCCAGGAGCACAAGACTCTGGGTAACATAGGCAAGTGGTGGCTGGAGAAGGTTTTCCAGAAGGAAGCAGTGATCTGAAGAATGAGAAGAGGTTAACTAGGCAGACAGTGTTGGGAAGAACTGTACTAGGCAGGGAGACTCTGTGCAAGTATCAGGAGGCCGTAGTAAGTCTGGTTCAAGATTATTGCAGCCCTGTTCACCATCATGAAAGGCAAGATGTAGAAACAACCTAATGTCCATTGACAGATGAGTGGATAAAGACAATGAGATATATAGATATAAATATATAATGGAATATGTGTGTGTGGATGTATGTGTGTAAAAGAATATTGTTCAGCCTTTAAAAAGAAGGAAATCCTGCCATATGCAACAACATGGATGAACCTTGAGGACATTATGCTAAGTGACATAAGCCAGACCCAGAAGGACAAATACTGCATGATTTTACTTACATGCAGTGTTGAAAATTGCCAAACTCATAGAAGCAGAGAGTGGAATGATGATTGCCAGTGGCCGGGGGAAAGGGAAAAGGTGGTATTACTGTTCAGTGGGTACACATTTTCAGTCGTGCAGAATGAGTAAGTTCTAGAGACCTGCCCTACGACATTGGTCCCACCATTAACGGTACCACATCGTACACTTAGAAGTTTGTTAAGAGGGTAGATCTTGTGTTAAGTGTTATTACCTTGATTTAAAAAAAATGATTGTGAGTAATACAGATGAGTAAATTGAAAGCCGTAGAGGGGAAGGGACTTGCTTTGAGTCGTCCAGTGGATTCAGGGTGGACAAGAACATGGCAGAGACCTTCCCCTCCCAGGCTGTGTCCCGCCTCCTTAGCCGCACGGAGCAGGCCTCCACCTTACAGTGGGTAGAGGGCAGTTAGAGGAAGAGCCTGGGCCACTCGGGTTCAAACACAGACGCTGAAGACTAGCCGGAGCAGGCGCCCCTGAGCCCCATCCATCTGCTGCTCTGCAAACTGGGCCTCTCGCCACTCGAAGATTAGTCACAGATGCTGCAAACACATCCACAATATTGTGTCAAAAAAGACGTGCGGCAGCATTCAGATAGCAGGCTCATTAGCCTGTTATTATCCATTCACCCAAATATTCCGACTAATCAGCCTTCAGATGGGCAGGATTAATTGGTTAGCATCCTAGCACTGGGCACATCTAATTGAAATGGATGCGTCTGCCTTTCAGAATGGACAGCTTATCCATTGCAGTTACACAGAGAGCACGCCCCAGCCTGTGGGTTTTGTGATCAGGGCCACAGCGGTGGAGGCCACGGGGGAATGAATGGAGCCCTTTTCTCACCTTTGTTCAGGGCTGGAGCCCCCTTCTTATATCATGGTGATCAATTTGCTGCACATTCACCTTCCCTACAGGACTGGGAGCTACCTGAGGGCAGATCTGTATCAATTAACATCCAGTCTGACTGCATATAACAAGAAAGCCAAAATAATAGTGCCTTAAACAAGATGAAATTTGTTTTTGTCTTACGTAGAACACATCTGATGAAAGGATAGTCAAGGCTGGCAAAGCAGCTCTGTGATGTCTTCAAGGACTTAGCCCTTCCTCCCTCCCTCCCTTCCTCCCTCCCTCCTTCCTTGTTTACCTATCATCCTAAGCTGTGGCATCCATCCTCATGGTCCAAGATGACTGCCGGAAAGCAGCCGTCATAATCGAGTCTCAAGCAGCAGGAAGGGGGAAAAAGAAAGGGAAGATGAGGCCACCTCCTAGCTGAAGCAGCCCCCTTTAAGGAGTTTTTGGGGCATCGCTCACAACGCTTATACTTAACATCTCATTGGCCAGAACCTAGTCACCTGACTCAGACACAGTTGTTAGCTGGAAGTACACCCATTTAGGTAAAATCAGGGTCCGCTAGTAGGAGGAAAGGGAGAATTCCTATTGAATAGGCACCCTACATCTTTGACAGAGTATCTGGGTCTGATTCAGCTCTAATAGCCCTAACAAGGCCTTCCTTACACATCATGGGGAGGGTTAAGATTTTGGGTCAGAAAAACCTTGGTATAAATGCTGGCTGTGCAGTTTACTCGCTGTGTAGCTTAGGCCAGCTTTGTTTACTTCTGTGAGCCCAGTTTCTGTATTATGGTGACAGTCACACTGACTTTATAGGGTGGTTTGAGCGTGAAATGGGTGTATTCTATTCCAGTGCTTAGTAGGGCTTCTGTCACACTGTGAAGCGTTGATAATTGATGGCTTACAGGATTATGAATGACTCTCATTACCATTGGAAGAACCATATAGTGAGGTATTATATCCTATTTTAAAGAATTCTGGGGTTTGAGGGAGAAGACCTGTCCTTAAGACCCACATAATGGCTGAGTGACCTCTGACAAGTCACTTAACTTGTCTAATACTCAGTTTCATTTCTAGAAAATCAGGCTAATTAGATCTACTCTCAGTTATGAGAATCAAAGAATTACTTTCCAACACACAAAATGCCGTACTGTTACAAAGGTAGTGCTCTGCAATGAGAACACCGACCAGCTGCGGGAGGGGGAGGTCTGAAACCTTGGTTTCACACCTCAGCTCTGCTGCTTCTCAGACGTGTGACTGTGGCCATATCACATAGCCTGGCTGAGCCTTGGTTTGCTTACTAGTAAGAGAGAACAGCAATACTTTCCTTACCAATTTCTTGTAGAATTGAAGAGAATTATCTAAAGCAAATGCGAAGGGCCTGAAAAATAGAAGACTGAATAGATGGCATTGATGTTTATGGGGATGATGATGACAAAATGATGGTGATATGTCACTCAGTATTTTTGGAACGAATGAATGAGTGAAGGAATGAATGAGTCCACAGGCAAACCAGAAGCTGGAGTCAGTGTCCTCCCTCTGCAGGGCCACCCAGAGCGGGGCACACAACAGGTTAAGTTCCCTGTGGGATTCTGGCACCAGAGTTTGCTCTGGGCAGCGCCAACCTTGTGTGGTGGGTTCCACACACCAACAGGGCCCACAGCACATGTTGAGAAACCTGCTTAAGAAAGTCTTACCACATCACCTCCACCATCCTTGGGCCCGCTGGCCTCCTACTGAGAATCGACTCCTAGCAGCAGCTGGACCCTCCTCTGTGTCTCCAGGCCGGGTACCATAAAGAGCTGATTTTGCAGAGGATGAGATGATAACATTACTTCTGCTTTTCTGTTCTAACAAGAGACGATAAAACCTTTATGATACCTCCAGCCCGCATATCCCTGTTCCATTTCCATGTTATTCTTGCTTTTCCAGACTCCTCCCGACTTTCCTCCATTAAATACATCAAGGACTAAGAACTCAGAGCTCATTTGGTACAGAGAGAAACTCAATTATATCCACCAGCAGAGTGTAAAGGGAATGGAGGTTTGAGATATATTTATAGGTTACAGCCTCTAGGTGGAAACTTGCCAATTTTCAGTCTGGCAATCTATAGGAATGCTCCGAAGGATGTCAGCTGAGTCCAGGGGAACCATTCCACACGGGAAACACTCTCTAAGAGGATTTATAATAATGCGGATGTCAAAGTTAGCTCCAAGTTAAAGGAAACTAATTGGACCCTGTAGAACAGAGTTTGTAAACTGGGAGCCCAAGACTATATCTAAGCCACACATGGGTCTTTGTCCACAGTTGGGACAAAGGTTAAAAAAAAATTGGTGGCCCAAAATTTGAAAATTAGACTTCAAGCGAAAATATAGCTTGTGTGTGTGTGTGTACGTGCATGTATATGAAAATTGCATGCTCTATGTCCAATTGATCCACATTCTTGGATGGCAACAACTGACTGCATTTAAGTGGCAGATATGCCTTTGGGAAGATCACATGTGCTCTAGTTTGCCACAGTCCTCACCAGTCTCTACTGTCCCTTTTATTGTATCCTGCTCACTTCTCTATTTATATTCTCTGTCTGTATTTCTGTTTGGGCCCTTTCTTCACAGGATACTCACTGTTTGAAGTGATACAAATGTCAAAATGACCTCTAACTCAAAATGACCGGATGGATCCTTCAGAAGGTACTCCTGGCTTATAGGAGTGTGGTTGTCAGAGTTTCTCCTAGCTGAAAGTGTACCCAAACAAATCTATTAGAGAGAACTCCTGAGTCATGCAGACTCCGAGGAGCTACTGTGTCGACTCTGAAAAGCATCAAAAGGACAGATTCACCTGAGTGCAGTTTTGTTTACCAGACTCGGTTCATGTCAGAGCTGATGGTCCCACTGGCTTTGAATGGCCTTAGGCTCAGAAAGAGCAGCTGGCATAGCGAGAATTGTCCTTTTCTCCCTCTCATCTTGAGTGGCTCTTTTTATAGTAGACAAAGGGGAAGCCCAGAAAGGCTCAGATGGGAAAAGAGAAGTGTAACCAGGACTTGGGCGGTCAGGGAGCAAATGTGAGCCTTTTGCTAAAGCCTTGTGTTGCACAGAGAATCAGGCTGAGACTACGGGGCAGGCGGTGCAAGAGTGCCTGCCTGGGAAGCAGAAAGCTTGGGTTCAATCCTGAGTCTCCACTTACGCATCCAGAAAAGGAGGATAAAATAATATTTATCTCACAGTGTTGAGAGAACGAACAAATCCGCATACTAGCCACGTGATACCGTGCCTGGCACCTAGCACGCACACACTAAATGTTTTCTTTAAATATAGAGATGGGGCTGCATCTGTATTTTCACTCATTTACAGTCGGTGTCCGAGCCTAGCAAAGAGAATGAGCATTGCTCTAGGAGTCATGTGGCTTTGTGTTTGGGCCCTCGCTGCCATATTAGCTGTGATTTGGGGCAGGGAGCTTAACTTCTGTGAGCCTCGGTTTTGCCTCCTGAGAAGTAGTAGTTCTACCTGGCTTTCAGACAGCTGCAGTCTGCAGCACTGGCTGGGACTAATGAATGGGAGTGAGACGGGGTGGGGATGTCTCTTGAAACAGGAGAGAACACTCTGCAAATGTGAGCTCTTTATTATCATTCCTAACACAAACAGCTTCTTTTCTCCAGTGGCAGCCCAGAGCCACTTGCCCGACAACGGTGGCCCAGATGTTGTCAACATCTGTCTGCTTTGCTGGGCCTTTTACAAAGAGGTGGGAACAGAGGAGGGAGGGAGGATCATATTCTAGAAACTGTGTGGACAGGATTCACTAACTCGTCCTTCTGTCCCTCCCCAACCTGTGTTCCCTTGGGGAAGAGGGGCTATTTCTCATTCCTCTCTGGGCTCCAAGTGTCCCGCCCAACACCTGGCTTAGGAAACACTGACTGAATTGGTTGTAGGGACTCATTGCTGCCTTTTGCCAAGGATGGCAGGGCCTCTCCATTACCCAAGATGAGATATGATGGATTGGGATTCAGGGATCCTGAGTCTGCCACTGATTTACTGTGTGTCCTTGGGCAAGGCAGATACACCCTCTGAGCCTCAGTTTTCACACTGATAAAGTGATACATCTAAGGTTCTATGAAGAAGAATCTCCTGCATAATTGATCCTTGAGTATTATGGACCCTCCTACAGCTGGGAAAGACTGGCAGCTTCATATGTGCATGTGAATAGAGCTTTTTTTTTCCACTTGGGAGAGGGGCAGCTTGGCAACTTGGAGAATGATAGCCAGTGCTACTAGGTGCCGGGAACTTCACTCACATTAGCTCCTTTGATCCCTAGAGCCCTCCTTTGAGGTGGGCACAGCGTCCTTGTTTGTCTAATGATTAAAGTGAGAATCAGAGAAGAGAATTCACTCTCTTAAGTCGCACAGCTAGTCAGAGAAAGAGTCATTCAAAATTTCTTCCAGGGTGCTGTACCCACAAGAAAGAATGAGTTTCTCTTCACTGAAGGGCATTACTTAAGAGATTCAGCCACGGGCTGGGCCAGAACCAGAGATGTTGGCTGTGGCCTTAATTCATAGACTCATAAGATGTTCAGCACTGGGAGGACCCTTGTGGACCATCTGCTACAGTCCCCTCTTCATAGATGCAGAAACTGAGGCTCTGAGAGAGGCAAGGACTTGACCAACATCACTCTTCAGCCTCCCAGAGTCAGGCTGCGCTGGGTGTGAGTTCTGTCTCTGCCACCTACATCCCTGACATCCCACTATCCCTCAGTGAGTGCCTGCAGAGGGAGCCTGGCCCCTGTTCCAGGGCCATAGACACGGCACACAGGGCTGGGCCAAGGGACCGGACGGAATACCTGGGACCAGTGGGTCCTCTGCCCAGAGCCTCCAGGGATGTATCTCTGCCCTTCCTTCCTGCACTGGATGGGGGTGGGAGTGCCTTTATTAAAACAGCCTTTATCCTCCTTCTAAAGAATGGAGTTGTGATTGCAGCTCTGTGAGATGGTGAGATTTCACTATGCCACCTTCCCAAAGCCATGCCAGTGGCAGCCTCTGTCCCAGGACCCTTGAGAAACAGGACTGTGCATCTCCAAGGAGACTGACTGGCCTGTAGCCACCAAATGTTGGAGGAAGGAGGCCTGGCACCAGCCTCTCCTCTCTGACTCCCTCCATTCCAGCTGGGCACAGGGGCCCAAGAGAGAGGTTGAGTGAGGTGGGTCGCAGCCTGGCACCACCGAGGAACTCGACCTTCAGAGCTACTTGGCCTCATTGATCAGCCCTTCTAACGGCCTTGAGCAGATCACCTCCTCTCCCTGAGGCTCAGGGTCTTTAACTGGGAAAGGGGGATAATAATAGAACCTGTTTCACAAACTTGTAAGGATTAAGTGAAATCATGCAGGTAAAGTGGGGAAGGCAGGGACCAGGTGGGTAGAAGGTGCCAGAAGACTGGTTGTCTCTCCCTCCCTTCTTAGTTCCAGTCATTGCTCTCTTCATTCCATAATCCAAGACCAGCATGGAGACTGAGCCAATGTCAGACACAGTAAGAAAATGTCAGCTGTCTCTACTTTGTCTGTATTTGGGGCTAACTTTCCTTAGTGTTCTTTTGCCTAATAATATCTTATGTAGCACCTCTGAGGTGGCAGACGTGCTACCCAGCGCTTGACCTATATTAACTCACCTTTCTCTCCCAACTCGTCCGTCCGTGAGGTACATTGCATTCATTTTCCAGGTGAGGACACTGAGGCAGAGAGCGGTTGCCCTTCCCATGGGGTCAGTGGAAGAGGGTGAGAGTCGATTTACGAGCCAGGGCTCACGGTACTCTACTGAATCTCAAAGTCTGAGATCCAGCCGTTATCTTGTCTGTTATCAAGCCCCTGCTCTGCGCTAGGCATTGTTTCAGGCATCGAAGATACCACGCAGTGAACAGGCAACACCCCCGCACTCGTGGAACTTACAGTTCAATACAGAGTGAGACTCAGATGTCAGAGTCAGCCCCGGGACTGCACATCCTGCCCTGGGCACCCTGTCCTTGGCCCGTGGCATTTTTTGGTCAAGTCTCCCATCAACCAACGGCCTGTGAGTTTCTTCCACTGCTTGGCCACTTGTCTGCCACTCATGCTCTCCAGCCCAGGACGGCTGCCACTGGCACTTCCCCAGCGTGGTAGCAGGCACGGAGCCCAGTTACCAGTGCTCCAGGACGGTGGCTGTCCGTGGGCTCACTCAGCACCTCCTTGTTTCTGCGTGTTATTCCGAAACATAATCTTCACATTTCGGTAATGATGGAAGGCGGAGCGGACTGCGGGATCCTATCAGAAATGAGTTTATTGCTGAGCTCTGCCACACAGACAACTCATTGTCTCAGGTTCTCAGACAACTCATCTGGCTGCTCTCTACCTCCATTTTGGGGTATGTGCAATGGGACTTAGCTCTCCCCAGCCCCATCACACCGACATCACCAGATTCCCAGGGCTGAGAGGCCCACAGCTGGACTAAGAGGAGCTCAAGGCCTGTAGTCAGAAGAACCTGCCACTAGTTCTCTGGAATTGTTATTAATCATCCTCCTCATCTGTAAAATTGGTACAGAAATATGTTTTCTCCCTATTTCAGAGATCTGCAGACTACAGGGCTGGGGCTAGAGTCAGGGAATGAGTGCTTCACTCACCTTGAGCACTGAATTGAAAGGGTTGCCCCAAGACTCAGCAATGCATTAATTTTGATTTTTAAAAAGATTTCATTAAAATATTATTTATCTTGATTACTAGGTTTTGGGCACCCCTTTAAATTTTGCAGATGAGTGCCTGCCTCTCCTCAGCCTGGTCCCAGCCATGTAATGCACAGCTAGCTGCTCAGATGGGCCAGTGCTGCAGGGAAAGGCTTTTAAACCTGTGTTGTGCAAATGACCCTGTTTTGTTGCAGTGGCGGTGGTTTATATTGTTTGCTTGTAATTACGGTAATACACTTTTAGATGAGAAGAGTTTTTTCTGGAGGGTAGGCAAAAACCCTCTCAGATTTTTCTACAGTGTCTTATGGGTCTGGGTTCTGATAATGGGTCTGCTACAGATTCATTTTGTGACTCAGAGCAAATGACTTAACCTCTTTGAGTTTTCTTACCTGCAAAATGGGTGCATTAGCACCAACCTCAGGTTCCCTCAAAGGTTGATTTAGTGCGATTAATTTGTCAATGACAATGAATATCTTGATCTTCTTCTTTGCAAAATGAAAGAATACTTTTTCTAGTTCTGTTCCATGCAACCCTAGAAATTTCAGACTCCCAACCTCCACTTGAACTAAAAGAGTTCTTTTTTTATGTTTTTTTTCCAGAAATGAGTGCCCAATTAAGGTTTTTGTTTTTTATTAAAGGAAGGTATTCACAAGCGGTAAAAATCATAACAATGTTGGCTCCCCTGAAGATCTCTGACTTCCTTTCTTTTCTGACAGTTGGAAAGTGAGATTTTAGTTTAGAAAGATGAGTGTGTCTGTCCCCACTGGGTTTCCCGCCAGCCCCTGCTGAGCATGATATGGGCACAGTAGGAGGCACATGGCCTGATCAGGAGAGATTAGCTGGCCCTGGGGGACTGAAAGGAGAAGAGGGAAGCAGGGTCACGGGGCAGCGGTCTGGATGCCAGGCACGTCTGTATTGTCTCCTCTGAGTTATTAGTCTCACCCTCCAACCCAGACACTATCTGTCCTTGCCCACAGCTCCCTTCGCAGCCTGTTTGCTGGCAGCTGGGTACCACTGCTGCCTTCGCTGTTCTGGGGAGAGACGGGTGGCTCTGACTCTTGCCCTCTGCCCAGTTACTTCTCCTATAACCCTCCTTCCTGCTGCCTAGCCCTTGTCTACAGCACTGCAGAGACACCCTTCTGTAACAGAGAGAGAGACTCCATCAACAGTTTAGCAGGGAGTTGTTGATCCAAATGGAATCTTACGGGGAGAGATCTCCAGTTCACAAGACAGATAACAAGCAGTTTTTTATAACAGTGGAGGCCTATCATAAGTACATTTAATTTGCATGAGTTAACCTATGTATGTTTTATGACAAGAGACACAGAGACAGAAATTTAAGAGGTTAGGTCATTTTTCTCACTGTTACACTCCATGAGCATCTGGAATCCAGAGTGAAAATAGGATGGGAAACATGAAACTGCTGTCTTCTTTAGTCAGTCTCAAATGTCCACGCCTCACAGTCAATGCTGCTCTGTCCTGTGTGCAACTCCCTTGTTTAGATATATCCTTTTCTTTCTTCCTTTCTTTCTCTTTCTTTCTTTCTTTCTTTCTTTCTTTCTTTCTTTCTTTCTTTCTTTCTTTCTTTCTTTCATTCTAAAGCACAGTTCTAAATTCAAGCCACTTATTTCAGGTGCTGAGTCAAATAAGTAATAACAACAACATTTCAGCTGGATCTTGAAGGATGAGCAGAGATGTGTTTAGTATGTTTCAGTCTTTCTTCTTAATGCGGTGAGAGTTTTGAGTATATTTTAATTTCATGCATCTGTATTGCCCACACACATAATACTTGTATGTAAGTAGCACTTAGTAATTCCCAAAGCCTCTTCCCCTGTATCCTCTTATTTGGCTCTCCCAACCACCCTGGGAGTCAGGGAAGGTAAATCATTGTTGCCACTTGACTGATGAGGAAAGGAGGCTGAGTGACTTGCCCAAAATCTCCTTAAGAGGATTAAGTTCCAAACTCCTGGCTTCCACTGAGGCTGATACTGGTTTAGGTCCAGCAGTTTTCCAGGATATCCTGCTTCCGAGTGAGGACCAATTGCTCGAGGGAGACTGGAGACAAGGCGTCCTTCCAGAATCCCAGCCCCTCCTTGATTTTCTCAGGAGTTCCACTGCCAGCCTACTCTCTGCCTCTTGGAAGGAAGGTTATGCAGCCCTGTATCCAGGAGGCTTCATGAACTTAAGACCTTGGCCAAGCATTTAGAAAATGTGCTTGTTGACAGCAAAGTGGGAGGAGCTCCAGAAACCAGAAACCAGTAACCAGGCACAGACAATAGGAGGGAGGGAATAATGCCAGAACTCCTCCTCCCCGTGCAGAAGAAAGGAGTGAATATTCAGAATGAAAGTATCCACTGAAAACCAAGCACGATAAATGAGGAACAAAAATGGGAGGGAAATCCACACCTAGTTGTACTGTGGTGCAATTTCAGAAGAGTATGGATAAAGGAAGGGGATATCAAAGTGAAAAAGAGAAAGAGAAGCAAAAAAAAAAAGTTTCCCTATAAAGGAAAGAGAGACAGTGTAGTTGCTGGTGAATGTGGTAACAATAAGAGAAGAATTTACTGAGAACCTTCTGTGGACCATGTAGTAGGTGTTGAGCTGCCTAGTTTGTAATGATATTTATGGCAGCCTCGGAAATGAATATCCCCAGCTTCCTTGGAGGATATTAAGGATTAAGTTGAGATCTGGAAGCAGGGACTTTCGCTGGGACAGTCCGTGCCCCACCTCCACCTGTTCCTCCAGGGTGTTCTCGTTGGTTCAAAATGCACAAGGCTGTGCAGGCGCCAGGAACCCCAGCTAGTTGTTCTCGATAGATCTCAGGCCCCTCACCGATGGGAAAAGGGGGTGGCTCTGTGACATTCTACCTCCTCTTTGCACAGTTCCTGGGCTCTCCCAGACCTCAGCCTTCCAGCCTCAGGCTCCAGTAGCCCCCAAGGGATGTGTCTCCTTGGGTGGTAGGTTTGGGGGAGCTATCACTGACCCGTTTAGGCTGAGGTGTGCTAGATCTTTGGGTCCCTGGACTTGACCCTGGAGTTGAGCTAAGGACAGTGTACAGTCTTTGGAAGCCCAGTTGGTGCTTGATCTGAGGGTGGGCCTTGGAAGGATATGGATGCAGAATCTTAGGAAGAGATTGGGGATGCAGGACTTGGTGAGCTGCTTTGGAGCAGCCCAGCTGGTGACAGCAAAGTCTCAGGGAACAGATTCTGTGGAGCTTAGCACTCATGGAGGGGTAGGGGGTTATCAGTATTTCTGTTGGGATGTTCCCTGAACAAGGAAGAAAAGCACCACCTACCAGCTCCCCCTGCAGCCCGCGCCCTGGGTTGCTGGAGCTGTTGGCTAGGATGGAGAACATCACCAAGCTAAGAAGGGTTACTAAGAGTAAGGTCGTAGGTGACTGGGCAAGTCTCTCTGCTAACTTGAGATACTCAGGCAATGCTGAATTCTATGTTTTTGAGAACTCAGGAGCCATGGAGCAGGACGGTGAAGGGGAGAGGGTGAATCAGACCAGGTCAGCCCTGGTGGCTGCAGCAAGGGCACTGAGCGATTTTGCTTCCTGCCTCCATCATTGCACAGACCAGCCTCCAGCCAAGTCCTCTCTCTTCTCCCTTCTCATTGGTTGGCATCTTGTGTTTGACTCTCTGCCCTTGGTAACTATCTTTCCTGGGGTTTTCCCAATCAGGCCCAGTAGGGAGATTCCAAGGCGATCACAACGTGCTTTCCAGACAATCGGCAGCTCCAGCACCAGGGCTGGGAAATGGCAGCAAAACAGTGCCTCCAAAAGACCCCTGTTGTGTGCCTTGTAATAGGTTTTGAAGACACTTGATGGGTAGGTGATGGAGAAATAGGAAATAATGGAAACCCTCTGGATTTGCAGCTTTCTTTCTGTGACTTTAGTTACTCTCTGCCAGAGTTACCACTGGCGTTTTGTTTCTTCCTTCTTTTTCAACATTTCTTTCACTAAGCCCTGATATGTGTAAATCACTGCAACATATAAAGTTCTCTTATAAACATGAGTCTCAGTGGGGTCCTTACATAAAGAGGAAAAGGCACCTGTTAATGTGACCTTTTTAAAGATGGGGAAACTTAGGCTCAGAAAAGTAAACCGACTGGCCCAGGGCTGTACAGCTGATCAGTGACAGCCAGGAATGGAAACCATCCAGTGCTCTTTGAGCTACATCATGGATGTCCCCTTTCACTTAAAGTCCTAATATTGCCATGCAAATATAGAAAGAGGAATAGCAAATAGATATAGCTATCAGTTTGCTTTCTGTAGAAGGTGATTGTGCATGAATAATTGGGTCCGACATCCCCTGACCTCTTTGCTTTCTGGTTCATTTTCTCCTGAGCATTTACAAGTAAATAAATGATTAAACAAGCTTGGAGTGCAGACCAACTTCTCCTCTTTGCCCTTAAAGCAGGGAGACCTAGCCAGACTGTTGGCATGTTTGCCTCCTAATTACCCGTATAACCAGTGCCCATTCCCCAGATCCAGGAGGAGACTGACAGCGATGTGTGTATGTGTGCCTGTGTGTTTTAATTCACTATGTATCTTCCAGTCTTCTGGCCCTAGGACAGGACACAGTGATGGTTCAGACCCAGCCCTTTCCCTTTAGGGGCTTCCACGCCTTTTGTGGAGACATCTGTCTACTGTGTTTATCCACTTACCCATCCATCCATCCATCCATCCAACCATCCAACCATCCATCCATGCATCCAAAAGATAATTAGTAAACACCAATAAAGCACAGAGTGCTATTCTCAGTACTGATGATAAAATAATAGACAAAATGGAACTCCTACCTTATGGAAGTTCTAGTCCATTAGAGCCATAAACAGAGTTAATCTATTAATGTAACAGCTGGGAGGTAAGTACTATGAAGGAAGAGTGGAAAGATCACAGAGATGCTGTGATGGACATGGGTGAGGGTACACCACCCACCAGGGGTGCAAAGGGAAGACTTCACAGGTGAGGCTGTATCTTGTTTGCAGACAAGCACCCACTACCCACTGCGCCTGCACCAAACTTCCTTTCCCCACCCGTGATTTCTCAAGAAGCCAGCTAATGTGGGAAGCTCCCAGCCTGTATGAAAATTATTTTGTGTGTATTAAGGCTTTCCATGGCTTCCAGCTTCCTCTCAACTCTTAGCCCTCCTCTCTATATCAGAAGGCTGGGCTGTTGGCACAGTGGTTTAAGGTTGGCACAGTATTAGGGATCTCTCCGTGGACACTGTGAGTCTGAAACACAATCTCAGAGAATGATGCCCTGAGCAAAGGACTTAGGTTCTGGATACCACCAACTCTAGGGCCAAACAGAGAGCTTCAGGATCATTATGGACTTTGAATTCTGGAACCAAATGTGTGCTATGCCTCTGCCTGAACCTGCAACTTTGGGCAAAGTCACCTCTTGGAGGCTCTTCCTTTGTCTGTTGAAAGAAGGCCATCTCGCTCATGGGGCTGCTGTGGTCACCTCATTAAAAGATACACATGGACCAGTGAGAGTTCTGTGAGCGTCTTCAGTTTATAAGGGGCCAGGACCAGGACTAGGGTGCAAGTTTTCTGATTTCCTTCTCAAGGCAATTTTCCTCTGTCAGAATTTTTTAAACCACCATTTATTGACCACCGACTGTGTTCTAAACATAATCTCAAGTCCATTTTTGTGCATTTACTCATTTAATTCCTGCGATAGCCCCATTCTGTAAAGACTGCTGTCCTCAACTTCCTAGTGGGAAAACTGAGGCTTAGAAAAGGGCAGTGACCCACCCAAGGCTCCGCAGCTGATACGTGACAGCACAGATCGGACCCGGGCCAAGTCCTCCAGAGCCTGCATGGTCAGCCGTGTTGTGTAGTTAGTTATCCAGTCTTTCCGTCTCATTTTGGGTGTGAGTATACTTGATTAGATGGGCCAGCCCACTCCCCCACCTTTGAACTTGACTGTAATTGAAATTGGAAGCAAGTTCTTTTTATTCCCACTTCTTCTCTGTTTTGCACTTGGAAGCTATCAGAACCTTTGCTTCTCACCATGTTTGCTTCTGGCATAGAGCTTATCAAACTGTGCATGGCAGTCATTATCTGTGTATTTATCTATTTCCCCAAACTGACTGCAAGTTCTTTGAGGCCATATCTGTGTATTCCTAAATCCAGGCAGAAAGTTGGGTGCAAGGATGGGGCATAACAGTAACAGCAGAAACAAGCCAATAGCTGCCATGTATTGAATGTTTTTACAGATGAAGGGCTACATGATGTATTTTGCAAATATCACCTTATCTCATCCTCACAACAGCCCATTTCAGTGAATGGTTTTATTTCCAAGTTAGAGCTGCAAAAACTGAGCCTCACGGAGCAAATGTTCTAAGGTCACACCACCATTGAGTGGCAGAGTGAGAACTTGACCTTGGGTCTGCCTATTTCCAGGCATGCCCTTGACCTGGTGAATGAGTGCAAGGCTCCCTCTGTAGTCACCAGGGTTCATCTGTTTATCTTCATGACTCAAAGAATAGGAAGAAAATCAATCCTCTCAACGATGCCTTCTCCCACCCTCTCCATTCATCCATCTTCAGACTGGGATTTCTGACAAAACATGAGAGGCCACCTGAGGATCTGGAGTACTGATTTGTGCTAAATACCTCCTGTGACTAATTGTCAGCCCTCTCTCCCAAGCAAATGGAAACTTGCCAAACAGATGTAGGTATATTTCAGTCACCTACCCTCAAAGATGCATTTATAATGGATTCATTCATTCATTCATTCATTCATTCATTCATTCATTCAGTAAGGAATTGAGGCTCTACTATGTACCATGTACCACTCAAATTCACTCAGAAATAAATAAAACCCTGCCCTCCCCTTCACTGCCTCTCAGTGTAGAAATACAATTAATGCATAATGAGGTCTACTCAGTGTTGGGCCCGGGGCTTGGTCTTGGGTACACTGAGTTGATTAAGGATGCCCTCTAGGGGCACTCAGGGTGATGAGACGGTAGTTGGCAGACAGAAGCATGAGTCACTGAGGGTCCTAACAGGTGAGTACTTAACCAGCCAGAGACGGCAGGTTTCACAAAGGCTTGTTGAGAACTCATGACCCAAGAGCTGAGTTTAAAGGACTAGAAGGAAAAGCTGGGGGAACATTTCAGGCAGAGTGAGCAGCATGAGCAAAAGCACAGCTGCATGAGATGGTGCAAGGGATGCAGGAGGTTTTGCCGGTGAGGTTCATGCTTATACAACTGAAATGCTAGACAGGATGTTATGGGAATACATATATTTCATCAGTTCAAAAACACTTTCACATTTGCCTTTGCCTTTCTGATCTGTAATATTGGAGCTGGGATGATCATTAAAAACCAGGCAATATTATCTACTCACCCCAAAGAGGGGAAGAAGGGCCATAGTCAAGGTCACACAACATAGAGTCTGTAGGGTGATCATGGTAATATTTTGGGAAACTGTACAGAGAGTACCACACACCATAGTGGAGGGAACTTGGTGGCTTCACCATTACCTTGTATCTAATTTTTCAGGGAGTAAGTTCTTGCGTGAATAACAAGGATCCTAATATTCCCTGAGATCCTCTACCTGCGAGCCACTATACTCAATGAGTTCTGTAATGCAATCTCATTTAATCCTCTGCAGACCCTCTCAGTTAAGGGTTAGTAACCCAGTTTACAGATGAGAAAACTGACGAAGCTCAAGGGACAAAACAAAGACACCCATCTGAAAGGTAGTACGACCATGACCCGAATCCCTGTCTGTCTGACTCATGGGCAAGTGCAGGTGTCCCTGAGTTCACCAGCTTTCCCCTTGGTGAATTGCTGATGGATTCAGAATGATCACCCAGGATTTGGCCCCCATTCTGATCTGATCTGAAGATGATTAAGGAAGGTTGAGCTGGGTGGGGAATGAATAAGTTCCAAAGAATTTCTGCATTTTTACTTTATTCCCTTGGCATTATCTTAGGAAATAAAATAGTTTCTCTAATAGATACATTCTAAGTAGATGATTAGTTTAAAAGGAAAATGTTTCATTTTCTATAATGGGACTTCCTTAAATAGGTCACCCTATATTTGTCTAGAGGCAAAGAGATAACTAAATATAGCCAACTATCGACATAAAGATAGGCATGAATGTATTTTTATACACGTGAGTATATACATATGTGTATAATACATGTATGTGTATGCGTATCTTTATCTTTTGTGCATTTGTCTTCTCCTAGATGTTCACATGTATAAACTTATCTCTTCATTTGATTATGTGCTGGGATCTTTCATAACTTTCTGGGAGCTTACCTAGGGAAAAAATTCACATGTAGATACAATTCTAATCCAGTGACAGAATCCACGCTTCAGTGTCATCATTGGCACCTTCTTTCTCTCCCCTTCCTGCCGGTGAAACACCAGGTCTTCCCGTCCTGTGGAATGTCTTATTTGTATGCCATTAGCCGACGACCCCACTTCAGCTGCCCATATATCAGGTCGAATCGTCTGTCTCTTAGACCAGGGCTTCCTCTTCCTCTGCACTGTTGACAGAGATCATTCTTTGTGTACATGGCTGTCCTGGGCATGGAGGATGCTTACAGATTCCCTGTCCTCTAGCCAGTAAATGCCAGTAGCACCTTTTCCCCAGTTGAGACAACCAAAAAGTCTCCATTACCAAATGTCTCCTGGGGGATAAAATTACCCCCAGTCGAGAAGTTCTGTCCTGGACTATTGTCAACAGCCATCGTGCTGGTCTCCCTGTTTCCCATCCCTGCAGTACATACATCCAGTGTGATCTCATTACTCTATTGCTTTAAAGAAAATCTTGGATCCCTACTGCCTAAAAAATTGTCATGCCATTTGCAGTGTGGTTCAGACCTGTGTTATCAGCTTATTCCCCTGCAGCTCCCTCAAGGCCCAGTGGGCATTCCCAGTCTGTGAGAGAGTGGGCCTGCAGTTTACTGCAGTGGCCCCAGCTGGGAGGCCTTATCCCATGGACTTGCCACCTTGGGGTGTGTTCTCAAGCAAGTTTATCTTCTGAGCCCCACTTTTTCATCTGTGCAATGGGTGCAATAATCTAACCAGTAGGGGAGCTTGAGCATCAATAACTCTAATACAAGTTAGAAAATGCTAAAGTTCCTTAAATCAGGGTTGAGATGATGTACAGTGGGAATTCAGATGAAATAAAGTGATTCCTTCTGGCTGAGCCTAGAGAGGAAATATCCCCAGAACTCATCCCAGAAGAGTTCACCAAGGAGATTGCATTGAAGTTGGCCATTAAGTCTTCCTGGTCTTTGGGCATAGAGATGTCAGGGTGAGGAATAACAGTGAGAGCCAATGAGGGCAGCATTCCAAACAGAGGAAATCTAGGACAGTAAATAGGAACAGTGAGTTCCAATGTGGTTGCAGACTTAGCACCGTGTCTGCTCTATAATAGGCTCTCAGTAGAATTGGTGGTGTGTGGAGGGGAAGCATACATTTTGAGAAGGATATACAAAGGTGTACATTAAAAATTTTCTTTTCAATTGAACTATATTCAGTTTACAATGTTGTGACAATTTCCAGTGTACAGCAAAATAGTTCAGTCATATATATACATCCATATATTTGTTTTCATAATCTTTTTCATTATAGGCTACTACAAGATATTGAATATAGCTCCCTGTGCTATACAGTATAAACTTCTTGTTTATCTATTTTGTATATAGTAGTTAGTATCTGTAAATCATTAACTCCCAATTTATCCCTTCTTACCCCCTTTCCCCCCTGGTAACCATCAGTTTGTTTTCTATGTCTGTGAGTCTGTTTCTGTTCTATAAATAAGTTCATTAGTCTTTTTATTTTAGATTACACATGTAAGTGATATTACATGGTATTTTTCTTTCTATTTCTGGCTTACTTCACTTAGAATGACAATCTTCAGGTCCATCCATACTGCTGCAAATGGCATTATTTTATTACTTTTTATGGCCGAGTAGTTTTCCATTGTATAAATATACCACAACGTCTTTGTCCAGTCATCTGTTGATGGACATTTAGGTTGTTTCCATGTTTTGGCTGTTGTAAATTGTGCTGTATTGGGGTGCATGTATCTTTCAAATTAAGGTTTCCTAAGGATATAGGTCAAGGTGTACCTTTTGAGCTATACGTTATCTACAAAGGTGGAGAACCAGTTGACATGAACTTGAACTATCAAACTGTAGGACTTTTCGATTGCTCAGTGGGGAGGGGCTTTGTTTTCAGCTGTGCCTTAGTTATGATAGAAGATGGGTTGGAGACAGTGAAGGAGGTGGAATAAAGCCTGGGAGGTCATTTGGGGTGGGTTTTGAAATTATCATGGTGAAAGGCAGTCATGACTGAGACATAGAGTGGAGAGAAAGAAAGATTGCGGAAACTATTTTGTAGATCAGACTGTCAGGAGTCGTGGTTTCTCAGCAGCTTTGAAGGGTGCTGGCTGCATATACTGCTTCCAAAATTATCTTAGGATGTTCTGTGATCTTGGTCAAGTCACTTCCACTCTCTGAGCCTGTTTTTTTATCTGTAATCCCAAGGGTCTGGGCTATTTTCTAATAATCCCTCCAGCTTAAACATAGACTGAGGCCTGAAAGAAAACATCCCAGAGAACTTGGAGCCCTGGCCTTTGCGTGCTAGCTCCGTCACTCAGGTAATGGCCCAGAGAAGACCCGGTGGGTCGTCAGACCTCAGACGTCCTGGGGCTGGCTGTCGGGACCAGACACAAGTGACAGAGGGGAAGGACATTACTTGGGAGAATATGCATGTTCACAGCTCTGAGGATTAAAGGCCCGTGTTCTTATCACTGCCGAACAGAGTATTATAAATCCAGTCTTAGAATACCAAATCCTTTTGCAGCTTGGCCGTCATGAGGGAATATTAAAAAGGCCAGAGACAGAAATAATCAGTTTCCGAATGACACATTGTCAAATAAAGCATTTCTCACATTACCCCTTTCTTTCCTTTCTCTGGCTCCTTCTTCTGTGCCTGGATATTTTAACAGGAAAAAATAGATTAGAATGGGGCCAGGCTGAATAGAGTTCTTAGTTTGACTTTTCAGAAGGCTCTCTCGGTGGGGCGGTTTGGGGGTGCTTTTTATTTTTCACCTCTGTGTTATTTTTCAGTGTTTGATATTGTGTATGTAAGCAAACCAGCTGGAGGCACCGGCATTGGATAAAAGCAGAGCAGCAAAGAGGGGCCGGGCCATACAAGGTCGGATCAGGTGTCCACTGGTTGCTGGGGTCAGTGCTGATACAGGGACTGTCGGATTTACATTCCTTTGGCAAAGTCTGGGCCAGATTTTAGGCTTCTGGATGTTTATTAAGTGCCTTGCTGGGCCATGTGCTATATTGCAGGCTGGGGAAACGGCCGTGCAGAAGCTAGGGTGAGAAAGTGGTCAACCAGACGATGAGGTTGTAGCAGTGTAGCCAGATGGCTGACAGCCGTGGCGTGTGTGAGGGAGGAGAGCGGAGCCTCACGCCAACTTGAAGAGGCAAAGATGCCCCCGGTGACCTGACGTCCAAGCTGGGATGGCTGGGCGAGTTGAGACGAGCAGATGAGGAGGAGGTGTTAGTGTCCTAGGGCTGTCGTAGCAAGTAACCACAAACTGGGGTCCTTAAAACAACAGAAATTTATCCTCTCACAGTTCAGGGGGCCAGAAGTCCCAAATTAAGATGTCAGCAGGAAAAAAAAACCCCTATAATGAAATAGAATATGAAAAAGAATAAATATGTATTATATATGTAAGTGAATCACTGTGCTATACACCAGAGATTAACACAACATTGTAAACCAACTATACTTCAATTAAAAGAAAGAAAAGATGTCAGCAGGGGTTGTGCAATTGGAGGCTCTGATGTTTGCCAGCAGTCCTTGGTGTTCCTTGGCTTGTAGCTGCAACCCTCTGGTCTCTGTCTCTGTCTTCACGTGGCCATCTGTGTGTATGTGTCTCCTCTACTCTTCTTACAAGGACACAGGTCATTGGATTTAGGGCCCAGCCAATCCAGTATGACCTCATCTTTTAAAAATATTTATTTATTTATTTATTTATTTATCTATCTATCTATCTATCTATCTATCTATCATTGAAGTATATTCAGTTTACACTGTTGTGTTAATTTCTGGTGTACAGCATAGTGATACAGTTACATGTACATATATACATACTCCTTTTCATATTCTTTTTCATTATAGGCTATTACAAGGTATTGAATATAGTTCCCTGTGCTATACAGTAGGGCCTTATTGTTTATCTATTTTATGTATAGTAGTATCTGCAAATCCCAAACTCCCAATTTATCCCTCCTTTCTCCCCTCCCCGCCCCCTCCTGCTTAGTAACCATGTTTATTTTCTAAGCAGTGTGACCTCATCTTAATTATAACTGCGAAGACTCTCTTCCAGATCAGATCACTTTCTAAGGTTCTGGATGGACATGAATTTGGGGGGCATTATTCCAACCACTGTAGGGAGTGAGTGACTGAGTGCTCTGGGCTGCGAAGTCATTGGGGAAGAGCTCAGAGCATCATGCTTTGGGGGAATGCTAATCACAGTGTGATTCAAGGACAAGATATGAGATGGGACTTGTTGGGGGGTGAGGCAGGAGAAGGAAGCAGACACTTCAGCACGAGGAGGCTTGGGTGCCAGGCTGGGGATCTGGACATTATTTTGAGAGTGGGGAGGGGAGCCAGAAAAGGGTTTTACGCCGGGGGAAGGGTGCGAAAGGATTTGCTTTGGGATGAAGGAATAGAGAGGCTGAAGGACTGAGGCTGGTATTTGTTGGTATTTGTGGAGCCAGACCTTTTCTCCAGATCTTTTATTGTCTTCTTTAATCCTTAGCTTAATTAACCCTTCACATTGGGAACAATCAGCCCATTTTGTAGGTGAGCCTTTGTAGCACAAGGAGGTGAAATGTCTTAGCCAGCTTGTCGTGGCCAACAGCACGCAGGGAAGCAGGGACTCCCACGCTTTCCCGGGTGCCCCCAGACACCTGGTTACCACATCCTGCCACTCTGCCCTTGGCCCTGGCCTGGCTCCACTGAGGGATCTGAGACTCAGTGTCAGGAATAGAAGAAGAGCAGGCTGATCCTACTCTAGAGAGGCTTTAGTAGGGAAGGTTCCAGAAAAGATGGGAACACACATTCTTTCTCCTGTCTCTTTCCCACTTCCTGCCTGACAGCTTAGTGAAATCCTTAGACACAAAAGAATAAGGTACAGCTAATTACCCTGAGACTTGTGTTGCTTGCAGTCTTGCAGACACCTACCCCTCAGTAACAGACTGGGACTTTTATTTCTGGAACTCGCTGCCACTTCTCCAACCTGACTTGTCTCGTCCAAATCAGATTTGGCATCGGGTTGTCCCTGAGGCTGGCAGGACCTCAGCTTGAGCCCCCTCGAGCCTTGACCTCTCCTTAACTTGCTTTCTTAAAATTCATAGCCTTCTCTCTACATCCTCTTCTCCTTCCTGGGTTCCCTGCTCTCCCGGCAGCCTTTTTTCTGCTGCCTGGGTCTGTGTTTGCCCCTGGCCTGTAGACTTGGTGGACTGACACTCTAGTCCTGCTCACCCTTCCAGCAACAGCTCCTGCTTTTCTGTTTGCTTGCCCTTGATGAAGGAAGACTGCAAAGAAGGGTACAGCCCTGCAGCAGTGGAGCAGAACCGCAGCCTGGACCAGTCCAGGTGGATGCAGATTCTAGTTGCTTCTTGGTTCTGAATTACTCATCCGCTTTCCTTGGGTGGAACTTCCCACTAGGACAAAGGTGGCCACATAATTCTCTTGAGCTCCTTTATTTGTGCACAGCACCCATTTTTCCTTTCCTTCCTTTTGGTCTGTAGAATCACTACGCTGTCAAAGAGCCACTGGCTGTGCAGTGAAGGACTGGGTTCACATCCCTGTTTTACCACATCCTAGCCTTTTGTGTTCAGTTGGACCCAGGACCCAAACCTGTGTGACTTCAAGCGAGTTACTTAACCTCTCTGAACCACCTTTCCCTCCTTTCATTTATGGAGCAGAAATAATAATCCCTATCACATAGGATTGTCTTGAAGAATAAATAAAATAACATTAAGTAAAAGTAGTAAGGAGAGGGCCTGCTGTTGTTTTTATCAAGTGGTGGTGTTCTTCATGCCTCCTTTTTCTGTTCACTCACCTCTCCTATTATCTCTTCCCTCCATACCCCCCCACCCCAGTCTCCTTCCTTTGTTATCGCTGATGCAAAAAGCTAATCATACCAAGAAATCATGTCACACATGATTTCTAGATGCAGTGCGGTCTCTATTGTGTGTTTTTTGGAGGGAAAAAGCATTTGTTCTTGTTTTTCTAGGGCTCCAGAGGTGATAAACCACACACACACACACACACACACACACACACTCACAGACACACTCACACACACACACTTTACACAGAGTTAACAGATGGCACCCACGCCCACACACGTATACGTAAGTACATATACTTGTAGCTTTATTTGGTTTGTATATTTGTTTTTGAGTTCCAACATCCAGAGACAACCTTCCTGGGGATCTAGCAGTGACTCACTGCTGGAGTCAAGACAGGGCTTGACTGCCAGCCATACCTGTGTCCCTGGCCACCTCTTAGCCACTTACCCACCTACTCCCCACCTCCACCCCCATGGAGGTGATGAATTCTAGCCTAGTGAACTGAGGGACTTGCAGAGATGAAAGACGTGATCATTTTTTAAAGTATTCAGCGGGATAGCTGAATCATTTTAGTAAATAATCTGCTTCTTGGCCTAAACAAGTATCCTTAACAGCAGTCACTCCCCACCGAGATGATGTATTCAAGGTTAGTTAACGTCTCTCATCTTTGCAAGATGTTATGTAAGTCGTTGTCAGAAATCGTCCTTTCCTCCAATGAGATCATCATCAAGGAAGCGCGATCAGCCACATGGGTGTGTTGAAAGAATCCAGGCTTTAGAGCTAAAAATCCAAAATAAACAAACACACAAAAAGTGAGGCTCAGAGCTTGCTATGCTGCTCACCATCTGAGTTTCAGACTCTCTGGACTTCTTTGCTCCCCACCCCACCCCATACCAAGAGGGTGATCCTCCCCAGGTCTAAGGATTACACAGCAGAGACTCAGCACAGTGGCCTCGAATCTCCCAGGCAGAAGATATAATGAAGAGAAGCAAGGTAACTGAGGGTCTGTCCCTGTTCCTCAGAGATGCTTCTGGCACAGAGTGAAAGAAGAGGGGTGCGGAGAACGCAGACCTTCCACCTCAAGCCCTGGACAGCTGCTGTCGGAAGTACAGACGTGTTTTGGAAACACCCCCACCCTTGAGGAGTTCACAGAACAGACTATTTCATGAGTCTCATGAATCTTGTCAGATACGTCCGTAAACACCTTAACCTATTTCATTTTAATATATGTTGTGCAGATATAACCAAATATTTACCAGTTGAATGTATTAAAGGAAAACAAATCTCAGTATGCCTTAAATTCCTGATTAAGGGAGCCCTAGAAAGGCTCATTTATTCATTCATTCAACAAATATTAATGAAGCACCTTTGTCCCAGGTCCCCTGTTGGGAATCAAATTTTAAAAGACTAGTTTTTCTGATAATAAAAAAGATGGATTATGTAGAAACTGTTTGACTTAAAAGTGCTATCATATATTCCCAGCAGAATGGAAGAAAGGCTACTGTCTCTTGACCTCTTGGTGGACTGATTTTAGAGATGAGGAAGCAAGGTTAAGAGGGTATGAGCAAATATCCTGGGGTCACTCTGCTGGTAGGAGGTGGAGTTGGGACTCAGACTCTTGTGTGAAGCCACAACCCTGACTTTTCCCAGTGTTTAGGAGTCTCCATTGCTCTGGCATGACCATTATCCATCTCAGTTGCTCCTTGTGGCAACCTTTTGAAGAAGGGAGGGCAGGGATTTTTACTCACCACCTTTATACAAGTGATAAGCAAGGCTCAGAGAGGTGAAGCAGTTTCTCCAAGGTTACACAGTGTGTTGGTGAGGAAGCCACATTTGGAAACTGTCTCTCTGGCTTCAAAGCATGGCTGGTGGCTCCTTGAGGCTCCGAGAGCCAAACCTAAGGACCTAGGGATCAGGACTGAGTATGGTGGGCTGGAAACCCCCCTCTGTCACTCCAGCCCCGAGGACAGTGACCCATTTGCTTGTCTTTCTTCCCTCCCGCTCCAGGGTGGCCTCATCGCGCTGCTGCTGCTGCTGCTGGTGTTCACGGTGGCGCTCTACGCCCAGCGGCGCTGGCAGAAGCGTCGCCGCATCCCCCAGAAGAGCGCTAGCACGGAAGCCACTCACGAGATCCACTACATCCCCTCCGTGCTGCTGGGCCCCCAGGCCCGGGAAACCTTCCGCTCCTCCCGGCTGCAGGCCCACAATTCCGTCATCGGCGTGCCCATCCGGGAGACCCCCATCCTGGACGACTATGACTACGAGGAGGAGGAGGACCTGCCCCGGCGGGCCAACCATGTCTCCCGTGAGGACGAGTTTGGCAGCCAGGTGACCCACACCCTGGACAGCCTGGGCCGACCAGGGGAAGAGAAAGGGGACTTTGAGAAGAAAGGTGAGTCTTCCCTGTTGCATCCCACCTTCCAGGGGGCATTTCAGGAAACTGGGAAGAGGCACAGGAGCTGGCGGTTGGGGACACAGGCAGTGTCTTCTGGGCTAAGCCGTTTTGGATTTATGGCCAACTTCTGTTGGGTTTTCAGAATCTGTCTTCTCTGGCTCTTCAGTGGTGATGGGAGGGGGGAAAAGTATCAGTGTTCTTGGAATTGGAGTTTTGAGGAGCGTCAGAAGTTATGTAGTCAAACGTCTCTCCAGTATCTCTTGATTACTTCCCTTGATGGCCTTCTCACTGCCCAGGAGAGAGTGCATCTCATTTCCAGGCACTACTCTATCAAAAGGTGTTTCCTTATACTGAGTTGAAATCTGTTTCCCTGGCCCTTCACGTCCTCAAAGAAAGTGAATCTGATTTTTCCTTCTCCAAGGCAGCTCTCAGGAAATTTGACAACAGGAAAAAACAAAAAAAGAGATGCCCTGTCACTTTGGAAAATCAACCTAAATAAACAATCCCAGTCTTTTCAGCTAGTCTGATGTAATGTGTTTTTCAGACATTTCACCATTTTGGTCACTGTCCTCTAGATAGACATTCTAATGTTTCATGCCCTGGAGCGTAACACCGGAACTGACACTTCTGTTCCTCAAGGTGGGATTGCCCCTGTGCTGAGCAAATGTGGTTTTCACCTCCCTCTTGTCAGCTGTTACGTTTCTGCTGATGCAGCTTGAGATCACATTTGGGTTTTTGCAGCTATTGCTGGCTCATATTTGGCTTTTTGCTGACTGAAACCTCCCCCTCTTTTTCATATGTGCTATTGCAAAGACCTTGTTCTGGTGGAGGACAATTAATTATTTGGATGTAAGCACAGGGTGTGTTTATATTGATGTTTAGTAAGTGTCTATGGCTCCAGCTTGTTTATAGATGGGATTTGGCTATTTTTCCTTTAGATAAATGCTGCAAAAGTGCTGTCCTGTTTTGTTGTTGTTGTTGTTGTTGTTGTTGTTTTCATATTGTCTTTGTGACACTGATGATGATGATGGGTTAAAGGTTTGGTCTGGAGGTCCCAGTGTTAGAACTACTCTTTTTGAGCCGAGAGGAACCGTCACTGCTTGGCTCAGTCCTGGAGCTGTGAAATTTGCAGTCTTTTCTTCTACTTCTAAAATCCTTCATGTCAGATCCATCTTTCCATGATTCTCAGTGGGCAGAGGGGAACACTGGGGACTTCTTAAAAAGGGGAAATTTTTGTTAAGCTTAGAAACCCATGGAGGGAAAAGAGTGATAGAGCAGGAGGTGAGAGCACAGGTTTTGGAGTCATCTGGACCAGGGTTCAAATCTCATCTCCTTTATTTACTAGGTGACCTTGGAAAATGGGAATTTCAACCCTCCAAGCCTCAGATTCCTCACTGAAGGATTACATATAAAAACAAAATGTGTGCAAAATACCTAAGCCAGGGCCTGGTACCTGGTGAGTGTTGAATCCCTGAGAGCCGTTTCGGTCAACCTCAGGCCCTCGATCTCAGCTGGCTTCTGAGACTCCCTAATCCATTCCCCTCCAGTCTCCCTCTGAGTCCCCGCTGCCATGGTCTGCTCAGTGCCCGGGAACGCCTGCGTTATTTCCCTTGTCTGCCACGATCTCTTCTGCCTTTAAACTGTTGGTTTACTGACAGTCTCCTCAATTCTTTGCTTTCTCAAGCATTATTTATCTTTTTTCATGTGACTTCCCATCTTAGAACAAGACCAGCCTGTGTTTATTTCACCTCTTCACATCCCGTAGTGCCTAGCACAGGGCCTTGCACGTAGAGAATGCCCAGTGAGTGTCAGGTAAGAAAGATGGCCCCGGAGAATAAGCATGTTTGGGAGCAGTGCCATTGGGCCAGGGCATCCTGTGTCTCTTGTCTGAAGCAGAAAATCACTTGGATAAGGCAGAAGCCATCTTCCCATTTGCTTAGATTTGGGTTTTTGCAGCCCAATTTACTGAGCCTTACTGTCCTCATATGGAAAATGGGTGAATGAACAGCCAGTCTGCCCATGCCTTAGCTTTGCTGTGGGGATCAAATCATAAATGCACTGCAAACACTGAAGTTTCCCTAGACTGGCATTTGTTTCCCACACCAGAATCTTCCCCAACCTAGCCATGGGGAGAGGGGTCCACTCCCTCCAGCTCCTGGAGCAGGGTGTGATTACTTTATCACTGTTCAGTAATAATCAGTTCCTCTTTCTGTCTCCTACATGATACTTGGAGATTTTTTTTAATTTATTTTTATTGAAATATAATTCACATGTAACATCGTATTAGTTTCAGGTATGCAAAGTAATGATTCAGTATTTGTCTATACTGAGAAATGATCACCGTGACGTCTACTTAACAACCATCGCCTCCCATAGTTACAGTTTTTTTCTTGTGATGAGAACTTTTAAGATCTACTCTCTTAGCAACTTTCAAATATACAATAGAGTATTGTTAACTCTAGTCACCATGTTGTGCATTACATCCCCATGATATATGAGACTTGGTGATTTTTGAGAGCAAGGGCTGTGTCTTTATCTTTGTCTCACTAGTGTCCAGCACAGTGGCTGATGCTTAGTAAGTGCTCTGAAAATACCTGTTGACTGAATGATTAAAACCACTCATCAGTCATTTGGTCGATTAGATAAATCCACTCTTTGGTTAGAGTCCAGAATTCTCAGTTCCAGGTCTCGAGCTATCTCACCATCCTCAAATCTAGGAACCAAAGGGTTAGCAGAGACCATTGGTAGTGATGACCAGAACCCAGCAGAGAGTAGCCACTGGTTGGGGGTGAAAACCCAGGAAGAGTCATAGATGACAGGTAAGTGACCGACAAGGAACAGAGACCAGAAGAAGCTAATACAGGCAGATTTTCTCCCCACTTCACTGCCTCCAGCAAGCTCCAGATGGAGTACAGGAAACGTCTTCAAAATGGGGAAGCAGGTGGGGGAGGCAGGTCCCTTCCTTTCCCTCCCCTCCCCTCCCCTGGAAGGCAATACAGTATGGCAATAAGGCCTCTGCAATCAAGAGGTATAATAATACAGGATTAAGTTCCCCATCTAGCGTTACTAGCTCTGTGACCCTGGATGAGTCACGTCCTCCTCTCCCATTGAAGGGGCATGATACTAGTATTCCACCTTGCAGTGTGGCTGAGAAACGTAAATGAGGTAACCCATGTAACGGGTCTGGTGCACAGTAAACGTTCAACACACGTTTATGTTACTGTTATTCATACCATCAGTCTTCAAAGTTGTTACACTGTCCCAGAGGCCATGATAGACACTGGAATAGAGGTGAGGAAAGCAGAAACTTTGCCCTTAAAGAGCATTACAGTAAACCTCCTGGGAGAAAAGAAGGGGTTGGGGTTTAGGCAACCGAAGCTGAAGCTCAGAAAGTCCTGGATCTCTCTGTGCCACACAGCAAAGATGTGGCAGAGTCCAGGTAAGTCCTAGCATCCTGGCCAGAAAGAACCTGTGCTACAGACAGCTGTCCTGCTCAGAATGGCCCACCTGGCGTCATGGTGGCAGCCCATTTCACTGGGGGTTGGGCCCTTCCAGGCCTTGTGTTCCTTAAAGGGAACACTCAGTTTTGCCATTTCAGCTGCTATGCGTTTCAGTTGCTCATGTTCACAGAGGGTAGGGGCCTGACTCTTACGTGACAGAGACAGCACAGGGGACAGACACATGCGGGATCCAGAGGATATAGAAGACTGACTCCCGAGAGGTAGAGGGACGCACTGTGGCCTCCCCTCCCCAGGAGCTGCTCTGAGGTCTGCACGCCCTCGGGCCTCCAGCTGCATCCTGCCTTAAAAACGACCCCATCTGTTGTGTTTTCTTTCAAGCAGAACTGTATCTAAACAGTGACAAAACCAGGCTCTTATTTTTTGAAATCTCCACGTTAGATGAAGAGCATACAAAAGAAATCCAAAGAGAATGAGTGGTGGATGCCTGAGGCCCAGTCCTTGCAAGGCAGCTTGATGAGTGGGAGTGAGCAGACGGACTTGGAACCCAGCTCTCGAGTTCACTGGCGACATGGCCCCGGTGAACCTTTTAGCCACCTGCAGATGCATGCCTTTGTTTCTCCTGTTTTCATCTGTCTGCGTTTTTTTTTCATGTTCCTCTGAGTTGGCTTTAAAACAAAGTACAATTTGAAATAAAACTAACCATTTTATTTAATAGCGTATCCCAGCCACAATTTGATCCAATAAGGGCAGGAAAGGAAGAAACCCAGGCAAGAAGGAAGTAGAGGACCCACTTTTCCTGACTGCAGACTGGAAACCGGTCACCCCACCCGTGGGGAGGTGGCGGCTGGGGCTGTTCTTGCAGTCTTGTAGCCCCTGAGCGTCTGGTCCTCCTGCTGGACAGAAAAGGGGTGATTCTGCCTGCAGACTGCAGAGTGTAACAGCAGCAGCTCAGACCAAATGTGCTTGCTGTTGCTTCAGGCGGCCCTTGGAGAGAACCGTGAGGTTCTGCCTTTTACGGGGGAACCTGGGAACAGCTGTGCGTTTTGTCCAGAGTGGGCAGGTATCAGAGGCTGGGCAATGCAAATAAAAGTAATCCTGAAATACCTTTGAAATTACATTGCCAAGGGCTAGTCTCACCTGTGCATCTCACACTTAGAATTTGCCCATAGAGTCAAACTGCCTCATCAGACTTGAGCACTGTCACCCTGCTTTGCAGCTTGGGCCTGCAAATAGTAGAGGGGACAGTCTACAGTGCAAAGGGACAAAGTTTTATTACCAAGAGACAACAGCTTGGGATCCCAGACCCCAAGAGCACTGTGCTGAACAGGCTGGTTTTCAGCTGATACACCCCCATGTGGAGCCACACCTTTAATTTCAATTAAACACTGAAATTCTTCCATGCCAGTCGGCAAGAAGCTTGCCGGCCTAAGTACACTCCTCCCCGGTGCCCTCCTGCTACCCGGTCAGTCCGACCCCTCCCAAGGACCCTCCTAAAGTCCCCACCATCCAGGGACAGGGTGGCTTTAGATGCTTCTCCAGGGTTATGGCTGGCATTTCATCTTGCTGGTTAGTGCCTGTGTCTTGGAAGTTCTCAGGTCTAGCGAATATCACCCTTGATATCACCTTAGCAGGTTGCTAGGAATTTAATCATGTCAATATGTGACTGCTCAGCACAGCGCTGGGTACATAACAGAAACTTTATGCGTTTTAATTCCAATTCTCCTTATCCGTCCTTAAATTTATGTTTCCCTTTCCTGAATATTATGCATGGAAGCTCAAGGAAATTAAAATAACGAATTTATCACTTTATCAAGGGACAGGGTAGGGGATGGCTGAATGGATATTGGGGCTTCTTAATTTTGTTTTATTACTGGGAAAGAAAGGCACACTATTTGTGATAGAAGGTTGCGAGGGAGGGTAGGAGGGAGGGAGAGAGAAAGTGGAGGGGAGAGAGAAAGAAGAGAGGGAGGGAGGGAGGAAGAAGTCTGAGTTGTTTAAAGCAATAACTAAAAGTCCCACCATTGTCTCTCCATCCCATCCCACTAATGAGACCCAAAGGCTAATCTTTGATAATACTTTGATTTATATCTTCTTCTAGCATATTTTCCAACATACACATTTTTGGAATGTATGTGTTATATATAAATGGTATTGATACAGGTATATGCATTTTGCACCTAGATACACACTGATAGGGCCGTCTTAGCCTCATATGTCATTCTGCAGCAATTTCATAGTTTACCAAACAATGTGTGAAATGCATCTTTCCATATCAGCCCTGCACATCCATCTTCTTCTTTTTGAAAGCTGTATAGGATCCCATCATGTGAATATACCACATACACCAGCATTTGCTTTACTATCCCTTTTTGTCGATCATTATCTCAATTTGCTGCACTTACAGTGAGTCAGTAAACATCCTTGCACACACACACACTACGCACATGAGACTATTTCTGTACAACAGATGCCTAAAAGCAGAATCGCTGCCTTAAAGGGTGCACGTTATACATTTGTAGTTACCAATTACACATTTACAATTTTGGTAAGTACTGCCATATTTATTCACTTTAAATTTTGTTTTGCACTCTCAAGGGGGCCTATATATCGTCTCCCACACGGATCTGCATTAACAGCCCACTACCCCATCACACTGGCCATTCATATATTAGCACGGACCCTTGTGGTCTTTATCTCTATAGCTGCCATCATTTTAAACATGCACTTTTCTCTGTCAATTTTTTTTTCTAATGAACATGGATCCAAATTATTTTCTTTGTCAGATGTCAGTCCTTGTAGTTACCCTGAGCAATGATTCTTTGGTGAAGTGATGCCAACTAAAGGCTTTTCTTTGGCTCTCCCACTTCAACTCAGGATGGAAAAGGAAAGAGAAATAGCATCAAATATGAGCCCTGGCCCTCAGTGATTGGGGTGGGGGGTGTCACGGTGTCTCTGACATGCGCCAGTAGGCTCAGCCTTACTGTTGCGCAGGATTGCAGACCAGAAAGGCTCAAGGTAAATGGGACCCTTGATGAGAGGCTGGGGAGGGTGGGGCTTTCACTGAGTCCCTGTAGGAGCCCCGCTGCTGTTCTATACATTGCCTCATTGACCCATTTGTAATAAACCCTGGGGGAGGCAGATGGAAGGGTCGGCTAGGAAACCAAGGCTGCTGCCGATGATGATACAGATGACAGCTGACCTCCACTTAGTGGCAACCACTGTCTGGGAACTTTCCATGAATTATGTCATTGACCCCTCACGACAACCCTATGAGTTATGTACTAGTAACACCCTTACCTTACAGAGCAGGAGGCTGAAGCCAAGAAGGGTTAAATATCATGTCCAAGGTCACAGAAGGGAAAGTGACTAAGCCAGATCAAAACTCTAGCATGAGAGCCATCGTGGGAAGCGGCAGAGCTGGGATGTGAACACAAGACAGCACACTGAATATCATGCCCCTTGGGAAGCCAGCAAGCTCCTGCAGTCCCGGGGAGAGCTGAAACGTAGCGCCCATGAGCTTGCTTCACTCACAAGTATGGGAAGAAAAACGGGACTAGCTTCTGTTCTCCAAGGCAGGGTGCTGCTACACAGTAATCCCCAGCTTCTAAGTCGGCAGAAGGGACTTTGCAACAGGAAGATCCCAGTTTTTTGGAGTGTTTTGAGTGGTCCCCAAGGGTGCAGGGAACTCATGTTTAGTGTCAATAAAGCACTCTAGGGTGACAGAGAATTGAGGAGCTGTTTATTAGCCCTTCTGACATCCCCTGTGAATGCCATGGAAATGTCATCTTTGTGCAATGTTTTCTAAAATTTCAGAGCTCTTTCATAGTCAGCACCTTATTCAGCACCTTATCTTGATGTTTGAACTTCCTCACACAGAGACTGTAGCCTGCTTCCAGATCCCTCATCTTCACCTCTGCTCATCCATCCCCTCTTCAGGCCACATCAGGCTTCCTGACATGTCCAAAGCACTTCATCCTCACATCCCTTCTGCTTGCATGCCTACCCTCCCCTTCCATTCTCTACACAGTATTTGCTCTGTCCTGATCACTCTGGTCATAGAAGTTCCATGCTTAATGTTTTGCAGAGTTCTCACTGCTCTTCACCCTCACCCTCTGTGCTCCAGCCACAGTGCCCTCCTTTCTGTTCTTCAAACTTCCTAAGCTGCTTCTACCACAGGCCCTTTGCATATGCCATACTTATTGTTGTCTGAAAAAAATCCCACTCTTTCCTTCCCCAGTCTGTCACAGCTGACTCTTTCTCATCATTCTGGTCTCAGCTTAAACCCTATTTCATCAGGCAAAGCTTCTTTCTCTGAGTTCTCCTCTTTTGTTTCCTGTAATGGTACTTTTATTATTTGGATTTATTTACTAAATATTTTAATTCTCTTACTAGACTCAGAGTTCTATGAGATCACATACCAGGTCTGTTTGCTTTGTTCTGTGCCTGAGTGACTGGTATATAATAGGCGTTAAAATATGTATTGGGTCGATAGGTGAAGGAATGGATAAAGGAATTAAATAGATGGATGGATGTCTCAGTGTCTTCCCACAGACTGGTAACCTCTGCATGGACTCCTTACCCTTTTTCTGAGCTGTACAAACTGTGTTTATGCGAGGCACTGTGTTTAATGCAGAAGATACAAAATACAAACTGTATTTTCAAATCAGTGATTTGTTGAATCTTCCCATCTGTCTCACAAGGAAGAAGTTATCCTTATCAAAATTTAGAGATTGTCTCAAAGTTATACAGCTAAAAGTAATGAAATCTTAATTTGAACCCAGCTTTGTCTAATCCCCAAACCCCAAACATGCATAATCCTGTCCATTTATCTGACCAGGAGAGGTAAAACATGGACTTAGACGCTAGAATTGTGTCGACCAAAAATGTTGAACACAAACCCCAATAAGAAATATATTTCGCACTGTGGTCACACATGTCGTCTTGTGAATGCCTGCATGTGTGTCTATAAGCTTTGCAAAAGAATCCTTCCCTTTTTACATGTAGCATGCTCTGAGATTTTCTGTTCTTTGGTCATCTCTTTGTTGCTGGTGTGAACGACTGAATTGATTTCACAGCTTACGAGTGGGTCATAACCTGAAGTTCAAAGACCTTTCAAGCCTCAGAGAGGCTACCTTGTGTTGAGATATCTTTAGGGAGACAGATTCCTCATCACTGGGTCTGTGATGATAGCTTCCTGGAGGTGTTTCTTGCCTAGAAAGCTGAAGGATGGAGATAATTAGACTCAAGGTAAGGGTTTGATAGAGGAACTAGGAATGGTGCCTGAGATAGGCAAGACTCATGTGATGGCTTTACGTCTTACCCAGCTGTCCCTGTGGCCAACCCTCTGGTGTTTTTCACCCAACCCTCTGGCCCACTGATTCCATCTCCATACTTTCCCTTGAAACTGCTCAACCTGCCCTCCCAAAGGATCCTTTGTGTCTCCTTTATCTTCTTTCCTTGCCTACTTTTCTTCTACCCCCAACCCCCTCCAGAGTTCTTCCCCCTACTCTCCCTCTACCCATCCTTTAGGCTGCAATTCAGCACCTCCCTCTTCCCAGCTGGCCTGGAGCCCAGAAGGAGCTTCTCAAAGAGCTTGGGGAAAACTCCTTCCTAACAACAGCTCCCATTTTGACAGTGCCTTCAGGGTGCTACCCAGGACACGAGGAAAACGGAATGGGCAGCATTGTTTTAATGCAGGGCTGCTCTAAACTGGTTCACACACTGGGATTCCACTGAAGCTTATTTTTGAAAGATGGGCTCTCCAGCATAAAAAGAAGAAAGGTTTATATACAACTCTCTTCCACCAAACTGCCCTGCCGCCCTTATACCAAGCTGTCTCTCCATTCTCCTTGTTAAGCACTTTTTGAAGTCTGCACTGGAAACCGTTCCAGAGGCTATTCGGTGTGTCTTCTGTCTCCTGTGCACCTTCATCAGCCGTCTGCAGAAAGAGATGGGCTGACATTTTAGTCCCTGCATCTTCTCTTCTCTCATTCATTCACTCATGCATTCACTTATTAACAGATCTTTACTGAGCACCTACTATGTGGGAGGCACTGTGTTCAATGCAGAAGATACAAAGCAAAATAGGAAATAGTTTTCTCCAAGAAGCTCACAGTTTAGAGGGGGTATAAAACAGTAATAGTCTTAATAATAGGACTTTATTTTATGTGGTCCTTTAACATTTGTAGAATGACTTCATAAACGTTATATGATAAACTCTGTGTGTTCGTGAACCCTTTTGAGAGACAAGTAACCTTACGTGGGTTCAGAGAAATTAAATCACTCATTCCACAGTACAGAGCGAGTGTAGTGGTATAGCTCAAACCTACATCTCTCAAGTTTAAGTTCAGTACTCTCTTCATTTTGCCACATTGTATTTATCCCTGCAGTATCCTGAATATCTTTTGGCAAGCAACTTGTTACATCCACACTGCCTTCCCAATCTTAATTTTAAAGATCGTAAACTCCTGGTCTTTGGAAGTATTTAAACCAGCCTGGGTAGCCATTTGTCAAGGATGGTGTAGCAGGGTTGGCAATGAGACACAATTTAAGTAATTCCTTCTGATTCTCAGATTGTAAAATTTGAACAAAGGGAGCTAAGATCTGTGTTTGAAAACATAGATTCCTCAAAACTAGTTAGCCTGGAAAGTGTTCAGAATTGAGACTTTTTTTTTCCTTTTTCTTTTAAGACCAACTGATCTTGTAGAATGTAGAGAGCTCATTTTTGTCCCAATTAATCATACCACTTAGTGGAGTTAACAGGACCATGGAAGGCCAGCAACTCAGCAACAAAGGTCTTTGACTTGGATTTCTAAGCCCCTCCCCTCCGGACCTTGGCCTGGGTGCCTGACTGCCTGGCTTCGGCAAAGCAGGCGGGAGCAGTGCCTCCGACAGACAGGAGCTCAGCATCCCCAGACAGCCTTCTCCTGAGCTGTCGCCACACTCTCTAAAGTAAGATATAGACAGAGATTTGTCATGGAATCACAAACAGGAGTGTCACCAAAGCTGTCACCAGAGCCCCTTAAAATGTCACTTCCCAGCATTAATTGCCATGATAGCAAAACAAACGGGTGTTCTCTGAACACTGGCTCTTCCCCCTCCTGCCTCATGATCTTCACTCTACCGCCCTGTCTCCCCCTTCTCCCTACTCCCTCAGAGTCCCCCTCCTTTTATCTCCAGGGACCCTCGGGGCATTCTGACTTGATTAGACTGTGCCCAGTGAGGCAGCCCCACCGCACACTGACAGATGGGGGTAAAGGAGGTTTGATAAATGTCAGGGGCTGAAGAGACTTCCCTGATTGATCAGAGCTGGAGCGATTTCCCAGCAGTCAGGAGACTCTGTACCTCCTGTCCGGCCTCCCTTGAAATGGCTGGAAATCACCCAGTGAGGGCCTGACTGTCACACAGAGTCCAGGCAGTTCAGCCTCACATCTCCCACAGGGACTCCGCCTGCCTCTGGCTTCCATATCCTTGTCTACCTCGGGGATGCAATAAATCTCCATCCTTACCTGGATAATGACTGGTCCTTATTTTTCCTAATACTTTTTTCCTAATATTTTTCCTAATTATACAGGTTGTATATCCCTAAATTAGAAAACTTTTAAAAAGTATAAATTAGCATTTTTCAGAATGCCTCATCAAATAGCCACAGTAACTTCTTACCATTTTTTCCTTTTTTAAAAAAAAATCTTATTTAACATATTGAAAGTGAAAACCTATAATATTTTATGTCTTATACTTTTGCTAAATATTATATCATAAGTATTTCAACATGTTTATTATTCTGTTGTATAACTTTTTATTGATGGACATTTTTCAGTGGCTTTTTTTGGATTTATTGATAGACATTTCAGTGGCTTTTTTTTCCCTTGTGATTTTGTTTTCATCAGCAACAAACATTTTTGGACTTAAATTTGTTTTTCACCATACAGTTTTATCTCCTCAGGATGTATTCCCAGGAGTGGAATTACCGGGTAAAATTGTACGAAACTTTTAAAATTCTTAATGTATGTTTAGCTCAACATCCCTGTGTCAGGAAGTCTCAGTAAACATTTGTTAAATAAGGAAACATTTGTTCATCTAAATTTTCATTTATTAATTCAGCAAGCTTTAATTAAGTGCCTACTCTGTGTCAGGCACTAATTAGGGCACTGAGGATAAAGCAGTGAATAAAATATATACAAATCTGTTTCTGCTGAGCTTTCTATTGAGTGTGGAAAGATCATAAACAAATAAAAATATATAAAATATGTGTAGTTACATATTATATTAAATGTAAATATTTTATAAATGTATATTTATAAGAAAAATGATACATTATATAAAATATATATTATTATATATGTAATAGAAATCATTATAATCATAATGAGGAAGAAACAAAGAAGGAAGGGAACTAGGACCCTCAGGAAAGGTCTCACTGATGAGGTGATATTTGAGGACTAATCTATAGTAGATGAAGAAGTAGGCCATTTGGATATCTGAGGAAAGAGCTTCTCAGGGAGAGGGACTAGCGAGTGCAAAGGCCCTGTGCTGGGAGCACAGCATGCTGGGAGCATAGTGCACTGGGAGCATTCAGGAATAGGAAGGAGCAATATGAGGAAGACAGCCGTACAATACACTGGCTCACAGAGACATTGAAAAGAAGGTCAGAATCCAACCTTATCTGTTCACACTTATTTTGAGGTCTTGGACCAACTCCTTCATTTCTCTAAGCCAGTAGTTCTCAACCAGGGGTGATTTTGTCACCTTTCCCACTTACTGGGGACATTTGACAATGTCTGGAGACATTTTTGTTTGTCATGACTGGGAAAGGGGTGGAGAATGCTGCCCTAATCCATGGAGACCAGGGATGCTGGTAAATACCCTGCCGTGCCCAGGACAGCTCCTCACAGCAAAGAATTGCCCAGCTCAAAAAGTCAGGAGTGCCAAGGTTGAGAAACTCTGCTGCAAGCCTTCATTGTCACCTTGGTCAAAAGCAGAAGCCAATTCCACAAGAATGTGGAACCAACAGTTATGGAGGCAAATACTTTTTGTAAACTGACACGCTACACAAACATAGGATGGTGATGTCTTGCTTGCCATTGTTACATTTTTGTCATCGTCTAGGAGGATTTGTTTCGAGGGTGCTACCTCAGGGCCTTTGCATCGCTGAACAATTCTTCCCCCAGGTATTTGCATAATTTATTCCGCAAGTACCTTCCCTTATTTCTCACCTCATCATTGAGGCTATCTCTGGCCACCCCATGTAAAACAGCATGGTACGCATCATCACATGCACACAGGCCATACTCTATTCCCCTCTGCCTCTTCTCTTTCTTCATTGCCTTTGTCACGATTTGACCCGTCATATGTATCTGTGTGTCTGTCATCTGCCTCCCTCCACATATTTGTCCACTTTGTTTAGTGCTGTACAGTTGTTACTTAGAACGTTGCCTGGCACAGAGCAGACAACCAAGAAAGAGCTTCTGGAATGAATGGATAAATTGGATAAATAAATGAGTCAATGCATGGCTGCCATTGTTTTCATTTGGCTTGTTTAGGTTTCAAAGATCAGACTTTGATTTTGCTGCTGAGGGTTTATTTTCAGTTGCAATAGGAGTAGTATTAGCTCGTCTGTATGGACCAAGCTCTGTTATCAGCTCTCAGTAAATATTTTAATCCTCAAAAAATTTGGTGTGGTCAGTACCTCTAATTGCCCCCTTTTTCAGATGAGGCAACCAGGGCTGGGAGAGCCCAGGTAGTTTGCCCCAGGATCCTGTGCTAGGATTTGCACCTAGATCTGGGTGACCTCAAAGTCCTCATTTCTCACCAGTACTGCTGCCTTTACTGTTGGTGAACACAGGGACCAGGCACAATCATAAAACAGCCGCAGAATTCATGGAGAAAGAGCCATTGTTAGGATATAGAAAAACTGCCACGTTGTTTCTGCCGCAAGCAGCTCTGCTAAATTCATGCATTGGTGTCTCTTCCTGCAACTCTTTTGTAGAAATCTGGCAACGACCTCTCTTTGTCTCCTAAACTGTGCATGCCCATGGCTTCTCCTGCCTCATTGCTTCTGCTCGTGGCTCCTCTCTGTTCCTTGTGTGTTGGAGACAGAATAGGTGCCACCTATTCAATTAGCCCATGAGAGAATCTGTCACATCTCATATTGAATGTCCCAAGGGGCAAGTCCTCATACCTGGCCATGCCACTGTCCATCTATGCATCTGGGACTGTCTGCCTCTGCTCGGATGTGGAGCTCTGGTCCCATCAGCTCTGCCAGAATAGTGGGGTCTCGGGGCCCCCAGCAAGGCACCCTCTGGGTTATGAAGTACCTGCAGCTCCTTTCACCCTCAAAGCATCATATCGTGTCCAGAAGAGGGGGGAGTCCCACCTGCTCAGAGCAGGGCTGACATGCTGGCTTCAAAAGACCTGGTTTGTGAAGAGCTCAGCTTAGCAAAGAAATCAAAGAAATAAATCAAAGACTGACAGATTACTTTCCTAAATGCTTCTTTATTTTATGAAAGCATTCATCACAAGATCCCTTTCAGTATCTAGCACCCAACCAGGGCATGTGAAAGAGGGTGGGAGTTAACCAACTTTTAGCTGAGCACTATGTTTAAATGTTTAAACCAAAGCGAAACCATAATGGCATGGCTGTCTGAGGAATAGCCAGCAGCAGGATGATGGGTTTGGAATGGGGCAGATGGGAGTATCAGCCATGTCCCCATGTGACACCTCAATCTTGGACAAGTCAGCCAACCTGTTTAAGTCCCAGATTCCTCCCCTGTGAAACTGATTCAATACTTGTGTCAGAGTTCTAGGGTTGCTTTGATAATAACATATGAATAGTTTGTGCAGAGGGCACCTGCTATAAACATGAATGGTCTTGGGAAAATGATATTTCCTTCCTGAACCTCAGTATTCCCATCTGTATAATGAGCAGCTTGAACCGTTGCCATCTGAACTCTTGCATTCTTCAATTTCTACCCCTTTCAGCTTGGGCTGTTTATAGACATATGGCATGGGACCAGTGGAAACTGTGCCAGAACTCAGTGCCACATGCCTGGTTAGCATGACTAATGGTGTGTGTGTAGAGGGGAGAGGTTATTAGAAGAACCAAGAGGTCTTTAAGAGGAAGAGAGGAAGACTTTCATGCAAACCCTTATCTCCTCATACCTCCTTGTAAAGAAATGATGCAGAAAGGAAAAGGGCGCCAGTCATTCGCATTCTAACTGGGTTGATGGGCGGCAGAGACCAGCCTCAAGCTTCTTTTTATAGCCTCCTGGCTCCAGGACTGTCCTCTAAGTGTCCCAACGAGGTTGGCAGAGAGAGATATCACTTCCTCATCATTTCCCTTGTGAATGAAGCCTTTGGAGACCAGATGCATCCACTTCATTATGATTATGTTAAGTGCCGCCTGATTGGCGCTGTTCATCACTCCCACCCCTCTGAAAGCAGCCTTGCCTGGTGGACAGACCAGCAGCCTGCTTGAGCTCAGCACAGCTGCATCTCATCCAGCTGCATGCTCGGTAATTACTGCGTGTTGTCCCCAAGGCTCCCCTTCGAAGAAGAGAAAACAGTGGGAGACAGAGGGGAGGGCACTGGAGCAGGAATGAGGGTGTACGAGCACTGCCTTCAGCACGGCGTGTGGCCTGAGTTGGGTCCTCCCTGTCCCTGGACCTCAGCCTGACTGTGCACAATCAGGCGCCCCATGATACCTCTGCACCCTTATCCAGCTCCCAACTTGTCGGTATCTCAGGAGGCAAATAACGTTGATATTTTTACAGGGGAGGATGCTCCTGGGTGTTAGGTTAATTTGGCACTGAGGTCTGAATGTCACCTGTGGGGACCCTGTGTCCTCACCTTGTAAGAAAACAAGGTTTGCCCCACCTTTAAGGCTTGCCAGAGGGCAGGAGAGACTATTCTGATATCACGGGCTGCATTTTGTAGCCTCAGTTGTCTTTGCATGGGTTTGGGGAAGCGGGGCTATGGATTCCCGAATTAAGAGAGTGGGGCTGGAAAACCAGGAGAGACTCCATGGGAGAGAGAGGATTTAACCAGGGTATTTAAAGCCAAGAAAGATCCAAGTGGGGAGGCGTGGGGACGGAACTAAGGTCCCTCTCCAGCGTGGTGGTTAGGCGGGTGGCTCTGGAGTGAGGCTGCCTAGGTTGCCTCCTAGTATTTTCTGAGACTTACTAGGTGTGCATAACCTTGGACATATGAGTAACTGTCCCCGTCTCTCACTGTCCTCATGCCTAAAATAGAGAAAGGCAGAGTATGCATCCTCTGTTGCCAGACTAAATGGGTTAAAACCTGTCACAGGGCTCAGAAGAGTGCTTTTTACAAAGAAAAGTTTCTATGAATATTCGTTGTGATAGTGTTCAGAGTCTTCTGCCAATAGATCAGGCATTTTCTACGCTGTTTCGTTTAATTCTCACAACTACTCAGCAATTCAGTCGTTCATTCGCTTACCAAATACTCATTTGGACAGGACAGCAAAAGTGACCGCCATGACCCTGCCCTCAGACTTGTCCTTTAATGGGAAGACATTAAAGGCTTGAGACTTGAGACCCATACTGAATTATCACACAGTTACTAATTTAACCAACACAAGCCACCAGGAAGGAAAGTGCTCTGGGCGAGGAGAAGGGGGTCCTTGGCCCCAGTATGGCTGTTCAAGAGGGCCTTTCTGAGGAAAAAAGAATTAAACTGAAGTCGGAAGGATGTAGAGTGTTTGGCAAGATGAAATGCTCAGAACAGTGGAAGGGCTTTTGCAAAGAAAAAGCTTGGCCCACTCCCTGATCCCGAAGGCTGATATGATGAGAACACAGTGAGGGAGACTGGGCCAGGGGGCTGTTGTGCACATAGATGGGGAAACTGAGGCATGGGCAGCCCAAGTGTCTTCACAGAGGTGGCGTATCTGGCACAGAAGGTTTGGGGTCTGCGGGAGATGGAAGCTTTCCTTCCAGCCTCATTAGGGGAAGTACCAGGGATGCTGACGCTGGCTAGCTTTCAGAAGGAAGAGAGAGCATCTGTCTGGGCTGAGGGGTGGTGTAGATGGAGAGCAATGACTTAGAAGGTGGTGGGGCAGGCCTGCAGATTCCCAGCTGAGTTTGGACCTTATCTGTTCTAATTCCCTTAGGGCTACAGGATAGAACTGGATTAATTTCAAGATAACCTTATCTGTGCTCCAGGGTTTAATAGCTCCTGTGTCCCCTGGGTCTTCCTTGGCATCGGACTCCCCTGCTCAGATCAGTGGTATAAAGTGTCTTCAGTTTCTCATCGTTCTGTGTGTGTCTGTGCACGTGTGTGGTTTTCTTCCCTGGAGCTTGCCATGTTCACAGAGGGAAATGCATGGGACTTGGGTGAAATCTATTTGGGGGGAAGGCATGCAGTACGAAATCATTTCTCTCCCTGCATAAATATGCATGAGGCCGGCCTGCTCTCCCCTCCTCAGGAAGCATGAGTGGAAGAGGGGGAACAGCCCCATGTGACTGGTGTCACAGCCCTGCCTGTGGCTGCTGTCACCCCATTAATCAGGGGGGAGCAGCAGCCTCGTGAACTGTGAAATTGGCAGCCCCCTGACAGCTCTGGGCCCGGCAGAGCAGGCACTCAATTTCACAGCTGGAAGGTGGCAGTGTGGAGTGGGGAAGGGGACACTGGGCTCAGCGGGCCAGAGCAGCCCTGCTCCCCTCCTGGCCTTTCCAGACCCCACATGAGTATTGCTGAGAGAGCATGCCTCTTGATTAAGGGGAGACATGGGGGAAAGAGAGGCGCTGGCAGGAGAAGGAACACACTGAATAGTAATGGCCGTTACAGCAAATGCTTAGAGTCCCTGCTGTCTGCTGAGTTCCAGGCACTATGCTGTACACTTTTTATGCATTTCTGTATTTAATCCTCATGAATATCCTACATGGTATCATCATGAGCCCCATTTTACAGACCAGGAAAAATGGGCCTCAGAGAGGTGAACTGCTTGAAACCGTAAGATGTAACAGAGCGAGGACCGGGACCTGTCTCTCTGTGTCTGTCCAGCTCCAGAGTCTGTGTTTCGTAGTCCCTGCACCACACTGCTCTCCAGCATGCTATTAAAACAGACAAACAAGCCAGAGAGAAGTGACTCACTCATTCAGTGGCCACCTACAAAGTGTATACTCCATGCAGAGACTCGAGTCACTGTGCCAAGTGCTGGAGTTCTCTAGGGGTTAATATCTTTGGCAGTTAATGGTGTGTGAGAGATCTGGGTCAACAGGTAATGACAGCAGTAGGACAGTTTTTGAGATTGTGGCCAGTGTACAACCTTAGTTCTGACATTTACCAGCTCTATGACCTGGGACAAGTTACCAAACCTCTCTGGGCCTCAGTTTCCCCATTTCTGAAACAAGTGTAGAGGAATACTGGGATTAAAAATTGCTCTGAAGGTTAAATGAGATATGTCATGTAAGGTATTCAGGACAATGCTAGGTGCATTGTGAGAAGTCCATAAATTATTGCTGGGAAGGTGCTGGAATGTGGCTATGAACAGGTATTCAAGAGAACACTGGAAATAGCATTTCAACGTGCCAAGGGTGCCAGGGAAGGCTTCCCTCAGGAGGTGACATGTGAGCTGAATCTTGAAGATAAGAAGGTCATCAGTGAACCCAAGGGGCAAGGAGAGGGGGTGTGCAAAGTCCCTGAGGCACACAAGAAAAAATGGCGTCTTCTAGGAGCTGCGAGAAGTGCAGGGTGGCTGGAGCAAAGGACATGCACGGGAACAGCAGACTGGAGAGGAGCACAGGAACCAGATCATTGTGGCCTTGGACTTTATTTGAAAGGCACTGGGCAGCTATGAAAACTTTTATAGGGAAGAGTCAGCATGTTCCAGCAGATGCCACAGTATTTGTTGGGGGCAGACCTCCCCACGTTTGACTCAGCTCTTCTACAGATGTGCCGTGTGATTTGACTTAGCAGCCCTGCTCCGGACCTCGGTTCCCTCATCTGTTAAATGAGACCCAGTGATCTCCAAGGAGACCTCCACCTCCTATATCCCACATCTTTAGGAGGAGAGGTAGAGAAGATGGAGGTGTCTGAGGTGAGGCGATGGCAAAATAAAAGGGGGAGAGAGTGAGGTAAGTCCCTAAATACAAATTTTCAACAGATCTGAACGACAGATTTGCAGTGAGACAGGGAGGGAAACGTGGGGTTGGGGACGTAAGAGTCAGACAGAAAGGCCCTGCCACTGCCCCACCCCAGCAAGCCTGGATTGCAGCAAGCAGTCAGCAGGGGCCATCCCTGGTGTCCCTGTGTTGCACCTTGATTTACTGAGGGAAAGAAGGAAATAGAGAGAAAGGGAGAGGTGCAAGAATGAGAGGCAACTGAGAAGAGGAAGATGAGAGACTTCCCTTTGGGAGCAGGAAGGATATCCCCCATCTCTTTCCATGGGGTCTCATATTAAGATGGCATCTTACGCTTCATCATCCATTTTACCTCTTGGAAAGATTCTGTTCTATCACGTGGGAGATGCACATGGTGATGTGTTGGCTCACTTCTCTCTAGCTGATCATATATGTAAATTATCTGATGTGTTTATTTTGTATGATATTTACACACATATACTCACACACATATTTATACACACACACACACACACACACACACATATATACTATACACATATATAGTGTCGCCCTTCCCAAAATAGAGAAAGTAAGCTCCAAGAGACTTAGGATTTGAGATCTGTTTACCCACACACTGTCTCAGCACTTAGACTATTTCCTGGCATATAGTAAGTCCTCAATACATATTGGTTGAATAAATAAAATACATGAGCGGATGGAGTCAATGTAGACTATAAAGGGCTGTGCATATGTATGTAAATTAATCTGTCACTACTCTCTTAGGGGGAGTCTCCTTCTTGTCTACCATATTGACAAAAAAAATGAAGGAAGGAGAAGGATGAGAGGGCTGTGAGAGGACAGGAGGCAGCTCAGCTGGTATCCTCGGCCATCAGCCTCCCTCCGAGCCAGCCCTGTCTGTGTGTGGTGGCTGGGAACAGCCCGCTGCAGCAGTGTGTGTCTAATAACTTAATTAGGGCCAGTGCCACTCAGCGCAGCCCAGCTGGGTTCAGCCCTCTCCCCCTGCAGATGCAGCTTTGCTGGTGTTTGGTGATCTGATTGCCCTGCAGGCTCCTTCTCTGGGGCCTTGTTAATTAGATCTAAGTGTGAGGGGTCTAGTGCCGGGCTGGGAGGGCCCTGAGGATACCACTCTTGGACCTGAGAACCTTGCCCTTCCAAGGCATGTGTGGTATCACTTCTCTGCCTGCCCTTGAGCAGTTAGTGAGGGGTGTTGGGGAAGTTACTGCTGCTTTTTGTCTACAATGTCCCCTGGCATTACACACACATCTTCTCTTGTCCTTAGGAGCTGGGGGTGGAGCCAGTCTACCCTATGTTGTCAAAGTTGGGCACCTGGACATGTCTAAAACAGTGTCCAGGAATCACAATCATAAACCCCAACTAACTTCTCTCCCTCCTTCCCTCCTTCATTTTCTTCTGTTCACCAACAGTCACTGAGCGCCTACTGTGTGCTGGGCACATTTCAGATGGTGGGGACAGAGCAAAGATCAAAACAGACAAGTCCTTGTGCTCAGGAGCTTACATGCTAGCAGGGCGGTGGAGGGAAAGGCAGACATTAATCACAGGAATCCACTTGTAGAAACCTTAATGCAGGGCAATGATAAGTGAATGATGGGCAGAGGAATAAAGAGTGAGAAGAGGTGGGGTGCTGCTACTACAGAGAAGACGGCCAGTTGGAGAACATAACTTCCAAAGCTTTGAGATGGGTTCCAACAGTGAGGGACACAGCAGGGATGGGGCAGAGTGAGAAAGGGGGAGAATTATAGGCTGTGAGATTGGAAACTTAACGGGGAGCCAGATCAAACCAGGCTTTGGGGATGATGGCAAAGAGCTGGAATTTTGTTCTAGGTGTGATCTGCAGACATTGGAGGGTATAGAGCAAAGAAGCAGCAAGTTGAAATGTATGTTGCTGATGGGCAGGTGGAGAATGCAGGGAGCAAGCCTGGAAGCTGGGAGAACAGGAAGGAGGTTGCTACCTGTAACAATGACAATAATCACTGCTCTGGGCACAGCTAGTACTTACTGTGTGCTCTGCGTTAATTACAGCTGCAATCCTCCCAAATTAAGGCTACTCAGTGGTGAGAATTTGTATCCATGGCTCACTGAAAGAGAATATACAGTTTGTTCACTCCTCCCCAGAGTAGGAGGGGGCTTGATGTTTGAGTTCTTTCACGTTTGAGTTTTCCCCTAAAATTATTTGCAAAATTAAGAGTAACTTCAATTCCTTGGCCAGAGGGTCCACAGCTATGTCACTCAATCAAAAACTTCCCAGACATAAGCAGAAGTCATGAGTACTGGTTTAGCTGCTTCAAAAATGTAGTTGCTGGAAGAGCCAGACCTCCAGGCAGCCGCACACCCGGACCACTTTACTTTGAGATCATGAAACTACTTTTATGTAACTGGCTTTGCTGTAATGACATTAATGCAGGGTAATGGAGAGCTAGACTGTGTAAGTTCTCTTCCAGACTTTTCCTCTTTATAGCTATGGGATTGAAGTAAGCTATTTACCTCTTTCCCCCTCAATTTCCTTATCCTGAAATGATGATAATAAAATATGGCTAGTTGTAAGTATTAAAGAAGCTATAAAGCGTGAACTGTTTAGAACAGTGGGTTGGTCTACATAGGGGCTGTTTTCATCATGAGTCCTCGCAGCAGCTCACTCTAATTTCTGCAAGGGTCTAGTCGAGCATATTGTTAGTAACTTACACAGGGCAGCAAATATGAACTTTGACCTCAGGAATCAGAACCAAGATCCCTGTGTTCTCTGGCCCAGTGACTATTTCAGTGCCGTGGACATACAAATCTTCTCACCAGTTTCCCCTTTCTGCTGTCCGCTGGAATGCTGAGTCTTATTTGAAGCTTACAACGCTAGGAGGTGTTAATTTTATAAGTGTTAATTTTCAGGGCTGCTCCTTCCCTTGGGTTCATCTTTATATCCTTATATTTATTGTCCTTCTCTTGGATTACATCTTATTCTAAAATCCTCCTAAAATAGATTTTATTTCAGGTCATGAGCTACTTTAACCATGCAGTAAATATGTAATACAATTCACATACATATATGTACATACATAACATAATATATAAATATATATTATATATATATATACTATATATATTCTTACCACTGAGTTAGAACAAATGTAAATATTTTGTGTATTTTCATAAGTAAGATACTAAATTTCACAGCTAAATAATTTCCTCCACTTATTCCATTCCTCACTACCCTAGAGTTGATGTTTCCCTTCTATTTGAATGTTTACATTTTTACTTCCTATATAGTTTCCATGATCATATCTAGGATGGTCTCCTATGTTTTAAATTTTTTATTTTATCACACTCCCACCAGCAATGTATAAAAGCTACCATTTTCCCCCAATTCTTAACAACACTTATTATCAGACAATTTATACTTTGTCCATCTGTGAGAGATGAAATTATGATTTCAGTGGTGATTTAATTTGCATGTCAGAGATTACTAGAGGTTAAATATCTTTTCCTATATTAAGTTTTTATTTTCCTCATTTATATCCATTGTGTATTTTTCTGATGGATTGTTTTTCTTTTTCTTATTGATGATAATCAAATTTACAAAAATAAGTAGGCCTCTGTCATTTGAAAATATTTCCTCCAGTCTATGGCTTACATAATGATTTTGCTAGGAGAATTACTTCCTCATTTTGAGGGTTTTCATTATAATGCTGCAAAGTTATTTTTTAATTTCTAGTGTATACTTCTCATGAATTATGGAAGAAATCTTCCACTCTCCTAGTGTCTTAATGATGTTCTTGCACTTTCTTCTAAATTCTGAAGATTTGGCTTGCCACTTACAGGTCTTCAGACATCGGTTTGTTGGTGTATGGTAGGATTTAAAGACCTAATGGCTTTATTTTTCACGTGGATAACGAGTTGTTCTCCACTTTCCAAAGAGTCCATCTTTACTCCTCTGGTTCATAATACTGCTGTCCTGTAACAAGTTCCTGTGTGTGTGTAGGTCAGTTTCTGAGACTCTTTCTTCCTTTTTAGGGGCCTATTTATTGATCCATGCTCTAGTAATATGCTGCTTTTAATGATTATAGTTTTATAATATCTTGATACCAGATAGGGCAAGACCCCCTCTCACTGTTCTTACTCAAGTATCTTGGCTATTCTTTTCTCTTTACTCTTCCAAGTGAATTTTTAAGATACATTTCTCCTATTTTCGAAAACATCTCGCTGTGATTGGCATTGTGATTGCATTGAATTTACAGATCAATTTGCAAAATTCACAAAATTCAGACTTCTTATCCATGAAATAAATATATCTCTTTCTTTAGGCCATTTTTTCATGCCTTGGAGTAGAGTTTTACAAATTTTATCTGTACACCTATCATTCCCTTTTTATTATGTCTAATTTCTCAGAGCATCACCACTTTCTATTATTATTGCAAATTGTATCTTTTTGTTTTTACCACATTTCTTTATTGTTATTTTCTTGTGTATAGAAATACTAGTTTTTCATTGATCTTGAACCCAGAAAATTGATTATTTTATTACCTTTTACCTATATATTTTTCTTAATTTCCATGTTAAAAATCATATAATACACCACGAACAATCATTTTGCAAATCTCTGCATCTTGTCTTTGTTTTCTCTTGTCCTATTGTACTTAACAGGCAGGGCCTTTCATTCAGTGCTGAATTTGAATTATGAGAACATGTCCTTTTTGTTCCTGACCTTAAAGGGAAGGATCCTAAAACACTATCATTATGTATTATGTTTCTGTAGGTTTTCCATACATAACCAAATAATAAAAGTTAGGAAGCTTTTACTAATAAAAAAATTTCTCTTCTATTCCTAGTATGTTAAGGATTTTAAAAATCATGATCTGGGGTTATATTTTACTAGATACTGTTTCTGCATCAAGTGAGATGATCATGTTTTCTCTTTTAACCTGATTGAGTAGTGTCTATATATACAGACAGACACTAATAGAGTATATATATTACTAACAGAATATACATATGTATTCTATTAGTAAAATATCCTTATATTTCCTAACATATTTGGTAAGCTTCAGTAACAACGTTATCTTTGCTGTATAAAATCGGGGATTAACAGCTTTCTCTTTTATACTATCATACTGTTGTATATGACTATTTGAATGTATGACTATTGTATGAAATGGGGACTATCTCCTAACATCGGTTAGAATTTCTACTTAATCCAGCACCTTAGGTTGCTCGGCCACACTACCCCTTAGAATTTATGCTTATATCTATCTAGGCCTGATGTTTTTGTACTTCTGTTTTGTTAATGGTAAATTCTGTCTACTAATTCAGATGTTTATATGGCTAGTTCACTTGGCTGTGTCTTCTTAAGTCAGTTTTGGTACTGGATACTTTTCCTTAGAATCATTGATTTTTTTTGTTCAGGTTATCTCGTTTATGTATATAATGTTTTGTGTTTTTAATCTTATGTGTTAAATATGTAGCAAACAACACTATATATATAGGGTTATATATCTGTGTGATAAGTATAGATATGCATTTGCATGTGTATACACATCTCCCAAATCTCTACCATACCTACAATTATATTCTCATTTTAATTCCAGGTAAGGGTTTATTTGGCCTCTTCTCTCAATCTTTTAGGTGATGTATCTACTTTATTAGTGTTTTTCACTGATTAGGTAATGGTTTATTGATACTCAGTGCTATTTCTTTTCTATTTCATTAATTTCTGCTGTCTTAGTCATTTTCTTCTTTCTACATCATTTATTATTACTATTGTATTCTTTTTTTTAAATTATTGAATTAAAAGCCTAGCTCACTAAGTTTCGTTCTTCCTGTCTTACTGATATTTGCATTAAATATTTAACTTTCTTCTAAGTGTTGTTGTATCTCTAGATATCAGATTTTGCCATGTATTGTGCATGTTGTTTTTTAGTCCTAAGTATTTTTAAAATGTATTTGTTCTGTTTTGAACAATTATATCAATTTAAAAAAAATTTCTAAACATACTTTTTTTTAAAGATTTTTGCTATTGGCATTAATTTTATTATATTTTATCAGAGAATATGTTCTGGATACTATTCAATTCCTAGTTATTTGTTGAGACTTGTTTTGTATCTTGGGACATGGCTACTTTGTGTAAGCGATTTGTGTGTGTAAACATCATGTATTTTCTAATTATCAGACAAAATATTCATGTTTAACCAGTAGATCCTGCCTGTTGATTTTATTGACCAAAATTTCTATGTCTAAATTTTTGTCTGCTTTTTTTGGGGGGGGGTTGTCATTGTTGTTTCTGAGACACACGTGCTAAAATCTTTCAATCAAAATCTAGACCTGTGAATTTCACTCATTTCTGGCAGTGTGTGCTTTTCTTATGTTTTAGGGCTACATTGCCCTAAAGTTTTGGGTTGCTAATTTTTTTGTAGGGAGTTGATCCTCTGTCATTAAATAATGAATGTCATGATTGCTTTTTTGCCTTTCTTTTTTAGCTAGCATTTCTTTAATATATTTTCTTTCATGCTTTGTCTTAAAAATAAAAGAGCCAGGGCCTGGAAAAACAAGTAGGCTAGTCAGCTCAGAAGAGAATCAGGAATGAAATCTAGGATTATCTGGCAGAAGGTAGATAACTGATAGGTGCTTAGTTAAGTCTGATTTCACCCATTTTGGTCCATGGTCAGGTCATCTCAGGTAAGAGATTCTGAAATGGTGGCAGAATGAGGTCAGCAAAGATTTGTAATGTCAGCTCCAGGAGAGCCAGGACATACCCCTCCTTTGTCCACTGCTTCATTTCAAGCATCCAGAACACTGCCTGGCATTTAGCAGGTGATCACAAAATATGTATTGAATGAATGAACTGTTGAATGGAATCATCTCAGCAGGTCATTGTGTGATGCCTTCTTCCCATTTGTGAGAAGAGGCTTGGATGGACTTGCTGTTCACCCAGCCATTCACAAGCCACAGGACCACTCACAAATCACAACCACCTCTCTGGGCCTCAGTGTAGCCACTGCGGAAATGGGCACAATAGGGATAGTTCTCCCTGTTTGCTTCGAGCTTGGGAGGACTGTATGAGGTAATGCAGGTAAATTAATAATTCTGGCTAACTTTTGAAGGATTAAACATGTAAAGTCTATAAATTGCATTAATTTTAAGTCTATCTTTGATTTTTTTTTTAACAAACGCGTATACTCATGATACCACCATCCAGGTGGAGAAATAGACCTGTGCCTCCCAGTACATTGGCCAGCAGTCATATGTGGCCACTTCAACATAAATTAATTAAAATTGCTTAAACTCAAATACCCAGTTTCTTGGTCACACAGACCACATTCAAATACTCAGCAATCACACATGCCTTTGGTAATGTATGGTGCGTACTGCGTTGCGCAGCACAGATCGAGTGGACAACTCTGTCATAGAAAGCTCTAGTGGGCAGTGGTATGATGGGCTCTCAAAAGTAACCAATATTCTGACTTTTACCATCAGTTGTTTTTTCCTATTCTTTATGTATATGGGAGCCTACGTGTGAGCTCTTTGATGTCTGACTTCTTTTTACTCAACATACCATGTGCAAGATTCATCCTGTTGTTACAGGTATGGATAATCCACTTTTACTGCTGTGTAGTGTTGCATTGTGTGAATTTACCAAAATGTATATATCCATTCTCCCAAACACTAACTAAATCTTTGTGATCTTTCACTCCAAGCCAGGTATGGTGTTAAACATTGACCCAGATTAACTCATTTTACCCTAAATTTAAGTCCTTTGCGATAAGAACCATTATTATTCCTCTTTGAAAGGTGAAGAATTTCATGCACAGAGAGATGAAGCAATCTTTCCCAAGTCACACAGCGAAGCCAAGAGACCAGGTAGACAGGTTCTCTCTGGAGCCCTTATTCTTTGTACATGATATTCACCCTCTTACGTGTACTCTGGCAAACATTATATACCTATGAGCATTTCAATCGTGCTAAAAGAACTATTTCTGTTCCATGTTTCCTCTTTGTTTTTTGTTTGCTTGTTTGTTTTTGCTTTTGTTTCTGGCTTTACTTAGTTTAAATTCCTTCTACAAGGCCCTGATGTCATCAGAGGTTATTCCAAAGTCCGTGGTCTTGGATGTTGCTGAGAGCTTGCATGCTTGTGGCACTCAGGGTCTGAGAATGGTGCGGTAGTGGTGACAGTGCAGTCACAAATACCTTGGAGCCAAGTCCAGAGCCACACTTGTTCCTCATGTGGAGCCAGGGGCAGAGCACACAGCCGGGTTGTTTCTTTATAAATGTGTTTGTGGAGTCCAGTGTGGGCACTGGTTCAATATCACTTGATAAGGTATGACTGCTTATATCAGTGTGCAGGAAAACCAAAATTGTTTTGCAAAATCAAATCACTCTACTGTCTCCTTCCTTCCAGAGGCCCAGACTGAGAGACTAAGAATGCTCCCCTCTCAGGGCATTTTCGCCTGCCTTTCCCTCTGCTGGGATTCTTTTTTCTTAAATGCTCACCTGGCTGCTTCATGGCCTCTTCAGGTCTCTGCCCAGATATTACTTTCTCCATAAGGCTCCCCAGGCCTCCTGGTTTTAAATAGAATCCCCTTTCCCCAGCAATTCCTGTTCCTCTTTCCTGCCTTACATTTCTCTTTAGTGTTTAGCACCATCTAACATGGCCTATATTTCACTTATTTGTCATCTTTCCCTAGTGAAGGTAGGGGTTTTTGTCTTTCTTCTTTGAATCCCAAGTGCCTGAACCAGCGTTGTCACATAGCAGGTGCCCATGTCAATCAGTGTTAATGAGTCAATGTTAAGGAATAGCAGGTGCTCAATGACTGTATCAGTGGACAAACTCTGAGGCCAGCTGAGGCTGGGGTCGGGTCTGGATGAGAGCCTTACTGAGAGGATGTCAGTGATATCCAAGCACACCGTAGTTGGAGTGGCAAGAAAGTAGGTGCAGTTTGCAATCAAATTGACTATGAAAGGAAAGGAAGATGGGAAGCACTATTGTTTAGTATCTACTATGTGCTAAATAGTACCCATATTAGTAATATTAATATTTACTATCTAATGAAAGCTTACAATATGTCTAGCAGTCCACATGACTTTTCATATTTAATCCTAGCAATGAACTTTGCCAGGGAGGTATTATCACACCTGTGTCACAAGTGGAATGACTGTGGCATACCCGAGCTCACAAATTCAGAACGTGCTAGAGCCGGGATTTGAAACGCACATGGCCTGACCCCACAGGTGCTCTTTCTCCAGGCTGCGAAGCCTTCTAAGAGGGACTCCTTCCTTTTTTTTTTTTTTTTTTTTTTTAACAGACAACCCATGACTTAAATACTGCCAGAAGAATTTTTATGTCAATTAATTTTTGTCCATCTTTTTCTCTTAACAAAAATAGTACAAGCTCATTGTAGAAAATTGAGAAAATTCAGATAAACAAGAATGGTGCATGTTACAAATAGAGAATGTATTTCTTTTCAATTTATGTGAACTATTTATAAACATTATTCAGGTTGCCATTCTGAGTATGATATAAAAAAAAAACTCCAATTAATTCAAAAATGAAAAGTAGTTGGGAATTAAAAGTGGACTAAGAGGAACTCCTGTTCTGTGGTTCTAGCAAACTTTTTATAAAATACTTGTCTTTCTTCTCTTGTAGTTTACTGTTTACATACCTCCTCCCTCCTTTGGCTAGAAACTCCCTCCCTTCACGGGGAGGTGAGTTATACACTGTCTCATTCATCTTTGACATCTCTGTCCCAACCGTGGGCTGGCGCAGCCCCCGGGCTGCACGTAGCAGGCGCCCTTGGATTGTTTGTTACAGCATGTTTTGCCAACGGTTGTTGGCTCTGCAAGAAAACATGTGCTGGCAATGCTAAGCCCTTCTTTCTGGTGGCTCCCTTCTGCTGCATCATCCTGTCAATGTTTGGGGGAGCAGCATGGACTTTTTTTTTTCTGGTCTGTGTTTTAATAATTAATACCTTCTGCTTGGAAGTGAAGTTCATCCAAGAACAATCATAAGTAAACGAACGCTAAGCTGTGAAATCGTGGTGGAGAGGGAAAACAGAGAGTCACTATAAATAAACCCCAAGCCCACGTGCCTTTTTTTTTGACTCTCACACACAACTATAAATGTTTGATGAAGCATTTTACTTATTTATAAATCCTGTCACAGCAAACAGAGGCATTTGGACCGAGTTCTCCTCCCCATAGCAAATAGTTACATTTGGAAGACAGAAAAGACCCCCTGGGTAGAAAATGAATGAGTTTTATTTATTTATTTATTTATTTATTTTTGCTTCTTCCATTTTTTTTACCCCCTGAGGCAGAAGGGATTTAGCTATGCTCTAATTCCCCCATTAGCAGCCTCAGTTTATAATCACTGCTTTTTATTGAACACCTATTCTGTGCCAGGAAATCTAGGTAGTGATTTCCCATGGTATTACTTTAATTCTCTCAACTCTTCAAGTAGGCATTCTTATCCCTATTTCATAGTTGAGGGGAACTGAGGCTCCAAGAAGATGCCTGTGGTCTAAGGTCACACCAGCAATTAATTGACAGGGCAAAACTCAGACATATGCTTGCCATTCTGTAAACAGTGTTTTCTAAACTGCAACTTAGGTTCAATTTATTGAATCATGGCCAGCATTTAGAAACATGGAAAAACAAACTGCAATGAAATAAAACAGAGAACAGTAAAGTAAGAGAGAATAAAAAACAGTGTAGTATATTATATTAGTATTGCTTCCTGAAACTTTTGTTCAGTTGGGTAGCAATTTAAAATGCATATTTTACTATGGGTTCCAGTCTGACAAGTTAGGAAGGAGCTGCTGTGATGACTGAATGCCTCCTCCTGCCTCTGGAGTTTCTAGCCTGAGGTCTGTGGGTGGACTTCAGCGCACATGTGCCTGGAAACCAGTTGGGATTATAGGCCTATGTCTTGTACTAAGCGTTTTTCTAAGGAAAGGGCTCTAACTTACGTTAGATTTTCCAGGATGTTGAACTCCTACCTCCAAGTATAAGTTAAGGATCCTTATATGAGGGACTGTGACCACAGGCTATCATATTATGCATTTTCTTGTGGTGATGAAGATATTGATAAAGCAACTTTTTATTCCTATTAATTTAATGTGCATAAGCTGTGAACTGCTTGCACACTCATCATCTTTACTCAGCCTATCATCCTCTGAGCTCCTCCCACTATCCCTTTAGCTCCTCCCACCATCTTCTTAACACCTCCCACTATTAATTTTTCTGTATAAGTCTGCGAGAGAGGCAGAAGAAGAATTATAACCCTATTTTAGAGGGTAGGGAATTGAATCTCAAAGAAGCTGTCTTGGTTAGTGGTCCCTGTTACTGGTCTATACCCTGTGACACTGCCTATTGCCCTGTGGTCCTTGCTCCTGAAAGCCACTCAGATTATATTTCTAAAATGTAGATAGATAAGTTCTCAATGTCATGACTAAAATTTGCTGTTTTTAGGGTAAAGGTCAAGTTAGATGCCAGCTCAAAGGTTCTTTCCTCAGGAGAAAGTTTACTGACCTCCCAGGTCACATCAGATTTCCCTATTACATGCTCACCCAGCCTCCTATGCAGGGTCTGCCACTCAAGAAATTACTCGAGTTGATGTTTAGCTCCCTTTCTAGAATGTAAATTCCATAAGAATAGGGATAATGTCCTCCTTCTTCAGATCCTGGTGTAGAATAGGTGCTTAATATTTACTGAATGGATGGTTTTGTTTTGTTTTTCTGACTCAGATCATTTTGCCCACCACATTCAGGTTCAAGAGAGACAGTAATATTTCTGCCAAATTTTCAAATTCTCAGAAAGTCATGTCTCAACATTATGTTTTGTATTTACTACAATTTGGCCTGGGACATTGCTCCTTTCCTTAGTGAGGCATTGTTTTGGGGGAAGGTGGTAAAAACACAGGAAGGAAAACAGAGTGGTTTTAGGGGATTTATATAAGTCACTCCAGAATCTTCAAGACATTAAAATATGCATAAAGGTTTTAATGATTTAATTGTAGATGACTTAGAACTATATGGATTTCATTTCTCCTTTAACTCACAAGAATTTGACAATTAAGGAAGGATGTTTTCAGGGAAAAAAAGTTACTGTGATCAATAGATAGATAGATAGATAGATAGATAGATAGATAGATAGAAGGATATAGATACTATCTTGCACTTGTCATGAAATCTGGGATTTTTCAGGGTCTAGCTGATGGTATTTTTCTCTTTTTGTTAATCTTACCTCTCAAAATCCAGTTACGTTTTGATTATTCTGGTTTTTGCCTTTTTACGTTGTCTTTCTAAATTAAAAAAACAAGAGAAATATCTCTATTTGGACAGCGATTGAAAGCTTTAGTAGTTATCTCTGCTCTGTGTCCTCCCACCAATCCGCTATAGCAGGAAGAATGGATGTTTTCAACATCATTTGGCCTTTGAGGCTGAGAGGGGACGCATCAAACATCGTATTACGCACCTGGGACTGGATTGGGCTTTTAGACGGGCTATCTTCTTTGATTCTAGGGCAGTGTGTAGTTTGTGGAGAAGATATTGAACAATAAGCATATATTATGAGGAGGATTAGGTGGTGCTACATCTGTTTACAGGAGGAGCCACCTGGTTCAGAGGGTCAGCAAAGGTTTTTCTGAGTAGCAGAGAGCTGATTAGAGAGCTGGAGGACAAATGGCACCCAGCTAGGGGGAACCAGGGTGTGGGAAGATGGAGCTGGAAGTTTGGTCTGGCTGGGTGTGGATCACAGAGGAACGAACACATAACAGCAAATGACGAAGAGGCTATTATGGAACAGGTTATAAAAGGCTTTTGTTGCAAACCATGTACAAGCACTTGACTTTGTTCTAAGGGCTTTGGGGAGCCATTAAAGGCCTTTAAATTGGTGACTCAAAAGATCCAATTTGCATTTTTGGCAGATCAAATGGACTATAGTGGGGAGGATGGGTTGGAGAGGGTGAGACTGCAGAGGGGAGAGATGGTGGAACCAGCCAGCAGATTTTCTGGCTTCCCTTGTGACTTGACCCTGCAGACTCCATAGCCATGTCTTTGGTTTTGTCCCCCTCTTTCCAGTGCACCGTTAGTAACTGAACACAACCTGAGGCTATAGAGCACATGTTTGATACTATCAGCAGTGTTATTTATTATCTTAGTAAGACTGAACACCTGTTGTACTGGGTAACCAGTTACCTAAGTAAGTTAAGGACTGTTTGTTATAAGTGCTAAAGAGGTGATTTTTACTCCATGGTTATGTTCCAGAGGTTTCTAAACCTCAGATGATCAGTGCTTCAAGTGAAGATCTTCCTATGATAATAGCTATTTTTTAAAAAATGGATACTTATTTTGTGTCAGGCATCTGAGGCTCCCCTTCTAGTTTCTTTTATTATTATTATTATTGGTTTTGTTTGTTTTGGGGAGGAGGTAACTAAGTTTATTTATTTATTATTTATTTTAACAGAGGTACTGGGGATTGAACCCAGGACCTTGTGCATGCTAGACATGCACTTTTACTGCTGAGCTATACCTTGCCCCCCTCTAGTTTCTTATTTCATCTTGCCACCAGTTTTGTCAGGAGGTGGTACTGTGGGCCCTTTGGAGAGACATGGAGAGTAAAGTTCAAGAATGTGAAGTGACTTCCTCAGCAAAACACAGCCGAACATGTGGAGGAAAGGGACCATGTTTTGCCACTGGAATTTCAAGTATCTGCGATGAGCAGGGTGCCAGGCAAAGGGCTTGAGGGGAATATAGAGCAAACCTGCCTGGCCCTTGTTCTTAGGAACCTGCAGCCTCGGGGAACAAGCGGTTCATTCCCAGGACTAACTGTCGAACTTTCATACTGTGTCGTGCTGCGTTCCATGGGAGGCGGGCAGGGAGGGAGAAGTGCCAGTTGAGAGGTGAGGGATTCTCTTCTTGGAACTAGGACAGCCAGGCAGAGCTATACTGGAGCACTTGGAAAGGAGCCCGGGCCTCCCACGCAGAATCTTAGCCTTGCCTCTTGCTGGCAAGTGTGTTACTCCACCTCCCTGAGCCTCTGTTTGCTCATCTGTGAAGACAAGGGTAACAATACCTCCTTTGCAGAAGTGAAGTAAAGTGTTGAGTGTGATGTACCCAAATCATATAAAACATATGGAAGTTGTTCAGCAAATAACACGCACCCTCTGCGTGAGTGCAAATGCATATGGTGGGCAGGATGTGGAAGGGCAGGGCAGCAGAGGGGAGGCATTTGGAGGAGGAGACCATGACCTCCTCAAGCTATTGCATGGTTGCCACGTGGGCAGTGGGAGTTATGAAGCTTAGTGGTTGTCTGCGTGGGCTCTGAAGGCAGACCATGTGTTCCAACACTTTCTCTATCCTATGCTAGCCTGTGACCTTGGGGGAGTTAGTGAAACCTTCCCGAGATGCAGTTTCTTCATCTGTAAAGAGGCCGTAATAAAAAGTTGTTTAATTTATAGGATTATCGTGGGAAGTAAAAGACAATCCTAAATGTACTGAGCGCAGTGCCAACATAGGGAAGGCAGAGCGAACGTTGGCCATCACCATTTGTCCTCCTGATGCCTGCTGAGAATAGGGACCCAGTGGGGCAGGGGAGAGTCTCCCAGCAGAGTTCATACAAGAGGGGTGAGCCCTGTGCCAGGACAGTTTCATCAAAGCCTGACACCTGAACCCAACAGCAAAGTCAGGTATCCCTGTGTCTTGTGCTCGAAGGAAACTCGCCTGCTTTGGCTCAGACCTATGCCTCATAAAGACGTTTTATTCAAATCCAGCCATGAATAACACACTTCAAGGCCCACTGGCTGCCTAGAGGAGATGGGGGCGGGAGTCTCAGGAGACCAGGAGGCTGAAGATCTGTTTTGACTTGACGGTTATTGATCTTTCCCCAGATTTCATGCAACATTACACTGGGATTTTGCCGTACGTTCATTAATGTCCGAATGGAAGCTTCCTCCAGGTTCTGTTCACTTTTCATTTATACCTGGTGACCATCTCACTGGGTGATGCCCTGGAGTGTGAATCCATAAAAACAATCAGTTACACAGGGCCAAAGGATTCTTCAGCCAGCTCGGTGCAGCAGAAAGAGTACTGGACTAAGAGGTAGATGCCTACCTGCCTTCCCATCCCAACCCTGCCTCAGAGGTCATCCCCACTCTCTGGGACCCTGTTTTGCCACCTATAAATGATCTTTTGAAGGTTTTGTGTACTTCCAAATGGGGATACTTCTAAAACTGATTTTAAAACCTAATCAAGTGATATGTTACTTGGGAATGTGTTTTAAGACAGAAACCAATTGTTTTGAAACCAGTGCTTTGAAACTCAGAGTGAAAATGGTGAGTCCCTGTTAGTTAATCTATTCATTCAGTCACTTACCTGATGTACACTGAATGCCTACTCTGTGCCAGGCATTATGCACACTGGACAAACAGTTGTAAATTATACAGACGTGGTCTTTGCCAACATGGAGTTCATATCCAGTGGGGAAGAGAACAATCATACATCACTGCAAATATGAGAAGTGTTACAAGAACAGAGTCTCTGATAAGATGGGAGCGTATAGGAAAAGTACCTGATCCAGTGGAAGAAAGATTTAATGGTTAGTCCAAGGTTTGAGCTAAAGGGAAAAAATGCATTATTTAGAACCATAAAGTGAATATATTGATTGTCTCATGGTGTGGAGAATGATTCATGAGTTGGGAGATACAGACTCAAGTCAAAATCTTCCACTTCCCTGCTAAGTAATTTTTATCTGGATGTGTTGTGATGATTTTACTAAATTAAAAACAAAAAGGAAGTCCTAGTTAGAGTGGGAAAAGCTGTATTAATATGATAACATGGTAAGTCTAAGAAAAATAGTATTAGAGAGGTGTAAGCTGGTGTCCTGCCCAGCGATGCCCCATAGGACATAGTCTTGAAGCATCTCTAGTTTCGTCTTCTGTCACTCCTTTGTAATCATTGAATGGTATTAGTTTCTCCTCTGCCCTCTCTGTGTATAAAAACACAGTGACTTTTCTGATGAGCATTAGGTAATAAAAGGCTGACATTTACTTAATGTAACAAAAACAGTCTCGATCAGGGCTGTCCAGTGTCATGTGATAACCAACCCTTCGGTCTCCCTTAGAAGGAGAGTCTCCCTGCTGCTCCCACAACAAGGAACGAGGTTATCTTGGCAGCTGAGGAAGGTCAGTGAAACTGGCTTGCTTTCTCTTTCTCACTTACCTCTTCCCCTGCTTTTTAGCTATCGTTTCCAACCCTTCTGAGTTGGGGTGTGGAAGCAGAGGGTGGGAACACAAGAGGGTCAGGAAAGGTGCGACTTGATTGGTGTCATCATAACATGACTTCAACTTGAGTGAGCCTACTAGAGGTGGAGCTGGCTCTCTGTCTGAAGGCATTTTATGATGTCCTCAGAGACCAGCCCCCATTCCTCAGGAGCCCTCCTCTGAGGTCCCTTAATGTGGTTGGCATCCCTGTTTCCATGTTGGTTCACTCACTCTATTACTTTTGTAATTTCTCCGACTTCCCCCTGGGTAGATCTGTTCGCCCTTCCAGGCAACCGTACTCCTCAGAACTTATGATAAGTAGCTAACACTTGTATGGCACTTACACGTGCTCCCTTAAACCTACGTTTACAGAATGTATTGGTACATAATGCTTAGCCCTGTTACACAGATAAAGAAACAGCCTTAGAAAGCTTAAGGAACAAGGAGCATGAAGCAGGACCTCTCAGCTAGAGTGTGGAGGGGCCGGGATTTGAGCTCACACAGTCTAGCTTAGAGTCCTTCTTTGAACAAGTATTCTGTACCCGAGCCCCGTGCTGGTTCTCTGACTCAGAATCCTGGGCCATGGAGAACCCTCTGGGGGTGCGGGATGATGCCCACACTGGCGCCTCTGCTTTGCTCTCCCCAGAGGAACTGGCCAGCTCATCTTTCACCCTTTACGTTTCCCTGGCAGGAGCTCTGGACACCTGCTCACTGAGCAGGGGCCACACACAAACCTCTTTGAGCAGTACTGAGAGAGCCCTTCTTACTAGGTCTGCAGAGAGGTTAGGCACCCCCTACATCTTCATAGCCTCCCCCAGAAAGGAGGAGGTGGGGCTCACAGTGATATTGTTTCCCAAGAGAATTCCTCTCTATACTTTCTCCAGTAGTCGTTTGTCGTTCGCCTGATGGGACTGACAGGTTAAAGAGTTCACTTACTGGTTCCTAGCCACCTGCTTTTCACATGAGCTACTGGAGCGATCTGTCTTCAGCTCGTTTCGATCTCTGGTACGTGTCACTTTGGGGTCTCGACTCAACTTTCCATTTCTCATCTAGTTGCAAAGTTTAATTATGCACTGTCTTTGAGCCTGTTTCTTCATCTATAACATAGGGGTGATAATGCCTCTATATATCATACATGGTTATTAAAGAGATCAACTTATATAATAAATCTGGAATTGCTCAGATAAAACAAAAATTTCTAAAAGAAGCGTGTAAGTTGCTTGGACAGTTGTAACTGTCATCTCTGCCCTTATCTCTCTGGAAATGTTCTATGTATAAATGCATGAATGTATGTATGTATGTATGTATTTGAAGTATAGCTGATTTACAATGTTGTGTTAATTTCTGGTGTACAGCATAGTGATCTTCTTGTTTTGTTTCCCCTTTCTGGGGTTTTGCCCTCTCATCTCCCCATAGATGAATCTTACGTGGTCTTCAAGAGTCAGTTCAAAAGCCTCTGGTTCCATGAAACTTTCTCCAACTTATGACCCCCAGCCCTTTGCTATATCTCTTATAGCAGAAGTTTAATTCTGCCTGCTTTGGCAGTAGTTGCTTTTATATACCTTTCCCAGGAAAAATTGCAAGTTAAGAGAATGCTCATGATCATGATCATCACCATCCTCGTCTTCCTCCTGGTAGCTACCTACTTTGTGCCAGCCGCTTAATAGATTATCCTGGAGACTTGAGCTGCTTTGGCAAAGTCTATGTACTTGAACCAATTACACAGATGAGATCGCTGAGAATTGTGAATTGCAGGACCTTCCAAAGCAGCACAGCTGGAAAGATACGGAACTGAGTCATCAGTATTTTTTATCCCAAGTCCAGTGATCTTTTAAATATACATTCTTTTAATTTCCATTATGTTTAGTACCAACATCAAACCACCACCACCACCCATTATCATTATTATGATTCCACTGTACCTCTCAAAAAATCTTGTCCCCTCTTCAGAGCTTGGGACAGGTTTGAGTCTTTTGTGTTGCATGCACAGAGTATCTAAAAGCTAAGGTTCCTAATGTTACATTTCACTTATTTTTTAAAAAATGTATTGAGTGTGTACTACATTTTAGTCAATACCTTTGGGGCTGGTGATATAACAGTTAAAACAGAGCATGTCTTTTCATTCATTTAACTTATATTTGTAATGGTTAAGGGGGGATGAATAATAAAATAAATATTCAACACAATGTCAGCGGTGATGTATTTGGTGAAATAAACTAAAGCAGGGCCAGGTGATGGAACATGAGCATACCAGGAAGCATTCTGTTTTTTAAAACTCTGCATAGGCATCTTCCAACAGCCTTCTTGGGAAGATTGGGTCAATATCATTGCCTTTACGCAGATGAGAAAAGCTCCAGGTCATGTACTTACTGCCACTTCTGTGTCACCATAGCCACCTCCCTTTGACATGAGTCCCTACGTTCCAGAAACTTGGATTCTCGGTGGTTTGGTTTTCATGGTGTATTGGAAACTGGAAAGATTTCTAGGTGTAATAACTTGGATTATTGTTCAGCAGATACTCACTTTCCACCTGCCACTGTGATCACAGCAGATTTTCCTGTCCTGTCGATATTGAGCTTGTTCATCTGACTTACTTAGACCAGTGAGATGTTAGCAGGTGTGACGGCAAGGCTTGAAGTGTGCTTGCACAGCCAAGTTTCCTTCTGGTACTTTCTTGATTCTCTGTGGGAATATGTCCCACACAGCCTGCTGGTCCAAAGAGGATGAAAGACACACGAAGCAGACCTGAACTCAGCCTGTAGTTTGCAGCCAAACTAATCTCAGCCTGAGTAATCTGACCCTCGTTTGACACACAGACATGTGAATTAGTAGAATCTTGAATGAAAAAAAAAAAAATCGGAGTGGTTCTTAATGGCAGGAACGAGCACATACCAGCAATAAGGGTTAAATCTCAGCTTACCTGTTCCAACTCTTCATTTTGGCCGATGTCCTTAACTTCTTAGACTTTCAGTTTCTTCATCTGTAAAATGGTAATAAAAAACAAACTTCATGGATTTGCCTTGTAAATCAAATGATGCACGTGAAGCATGGTAGATGCTTGATAAGATTTTTCTCAATGTTCAAAACTTTGAGCATGCTTCCTGGTTGCCTTCTAGAAATATCGAAGCGAGCTCAGCTCCCCAGACGTGGTCTGCTCTGGCCAGGTTTTCTGGACGGCTCTGGCTTGTTTCTGCTGACTCTACCAATCTTCATTCTTCTCCCTCTATAGTGACCCCAACGCTTTTTCGGTTTTGCTTGAGAAATTTCAGCGAGCACGTAGCACTAGTTGGATAGTCCAGGCTGGCATTTGAGCTTCCAAAATGTGTTTATAATTTTGCTGCATTATCTCAATTACAATGATGTGAGGAAGGGAATGGGGGGAGGACTTAAAAAGAAAGCTGTTCAGAAAAATGCTTCATGAAAAATAACCCACAGTTACTGGACGACAGACCTGCGACTGTGGTTGTAATTGGAAATGGCACTATTAATACAACACTTATTCATTCTATATAATAAAAAAGGAAGTGCCTTTCTGCAATTACCCAATTCCAAATGAAAGTAACATCCTGTGGCATTTCCCATAAGTGGCTGGTTTGCACACATGGATGGAAACAATTAGCTTGGAAGTGTAGGAAGGCTGTGACTGGAGGATGAAGTAGGGAGGGTGAGACACATCCAGAAGGACAGGGGTGAGAGGGGGATTCATACTTTGCTGAGGATGGGAAAACAGTGAAGATCAGAGTACGCAGTATACCTGGTGCCCAGGAAGAGCAGTGAGACGTTAAGAATTGGACTTATAGGTCAGAGTCACAGAGATGTTCATGTTAAGTTCATTGAACAGGTGAGTATAAATATTTGCATGAGTTGTGTTTACTTAAGTTTCAAGTTCAGTCATCCACAAACCCTCCTGTTCATGAAACCAGTGCCCTCCTTGGCAATCTGCCTAAGCCCTGTAGGGTCCGGGTCATGGTTTTGCCTGACAGTCTCTGCCCTACTGCCATCCCTCGGTGAGGATGACAGTCAGATGAAGAAATTTCTTCATGCCGTGACTTTTTTTCTCTTTTATGTAATGAATGCTTTAATTTAGTTCTGTAGGCAAGTTGATCATGGTAAGGAAAGCATCAGTGGCAAGTAGTCCATTTGTAATTGGAAAGGGGAATATTCAGGCGATCTTCGACTATATTGGGTTGTAGTTAACCCTAAAATTATATAGTTAATGTGTCATTCCTGGGGGGGGGGACTAGGATGCATCTTGACTTCTCTTATCTCTTCTAATTTAGATACAAGTCCTATCTTCCTTGTCCATTCTAACCCCTACGTGAATGTGTGTGTGTGTGTGTGTGTGTGTGTGTGTGTATAATATATATATATAACATATATATATTCACATATAAATCTTATTTTCTATTTTCTTTGACATTCTTATAGTCAAGATCTGTGTCTCTCTTTGTCAGGGCTTACAGAGATTCCTTGAATAAATGCATAGTTACTAGAATTGGACCTTGGTTAGTATCTTGACTCCATCGACGTTAAGTATTGGGACTCTGAACACAATATGAATTCTAAGCTTAAAGTTTTCTTCTGCAAAAAGCAGTTTATTGAAGTGCTTACCTCACGTGATTGTTGTGAGTGTTAAATTGGAAACTTCAGGTAAAATGCTTCGCACGGTTACTGGCACATGCTGAGTGGCTTGGTACGTTTTAGCTCTTTTTATCATTATTTTTGTTATGCATTATTTTCCCTCGGATCCCTCTTCCACACCAGCAGTCACATTAATCTTTCTTAAGTACTTCCCTGATGGTGCCACTCCTTTGATCAGTACCCATATATATATCTTATAATACACGTACATATAATCTTCCCTGCTCTGTAGACTAAAGTTCAGGTGCTTAGCTTGGCATTCAAGTCCCTTCCTGGTGTGGGCACAACCTCCTCCTCACCTCATGTGCAGCAGCACCCCTCCAGGAAGACTGAGCTCGAGCCTTACTAAATGACATCATTTTTGGAACTGAAGATGTCTTTGGACTTCTGCTCTCTGTATATGCCACCTAGGAAAGCCCTCTCATCTTTCTTTGGCATCAAAGTGTTGCTTCAGTTCCTGCGCTTTGCAAGGGAATGCTAAAGTCAGCCAGATGGCTAGCCATCTCTCTCCACTTGGCCTTCTGGATGTGACCTTCACATCCTCCTCTTGAATCACCAGTTAATTAAAGAATTCTTTTTGATGTCCAGTTCAGATTAAATTTCACTCCATCTTGGTGTAATTCGTTGCATCATCAGGCTCTTTTGGGAACAGGCTATAAAATGTCACCTGGATGGATGATTGGCTTCCAGCGGGTTTGCTACTGACTTGGATCCATATGCCTTTCCTCATTCCAGTCTCTGATTACTAGCAATGTGCATATCTTTCCTCCACTTTCCTCCTCTGTGTTCAGACACAGCTCAGGAGGTAGAAGCTCTGGCCATGAAAAGAGGCAGGTGGGAGGCTGTGGGCTTCCCTCTTCCTTTCTCAGGCATCATTAACTTATTACACACCGGTGGAGGCTTGCCAGTTTGCCGCACAGCTGATTACATGCTATATTGTATCTCAGCTTTCTTCTGCTGAGAACCAGATAATGGACTAATTGTTTCTGAACCCAGATGCATGGACAAGAGGGTTTGTGTCTCTATGTAGGTTGGAGGGATGAAGAAGGAAAGAGGAATGGCATCTTCCCAATCTCTTAAGTGTAAGAGCAAGGCAAATTTCTTTGGGTTTCTGCTAAGTCTAAGACAGTTTAAATTATTATTTGTTTCTCTCCTCCATAATTATTGAAAGACACTTAGAATTAAAATTGTCACCTTTAAGTTACAAATTCACAGAATAACGGACTTTTAGGGTTATCATTGATTTGACCTGTCTTTTTATCCACCTTTACAATTTAATACTTGAATCTCTTCTATGTTATTTTTGGAATGTGACACCTCTGCCTACTAACTTCCGGTTTCAGAAGACTTACCATCTCCACTGGCTCTTCTTTCCATAGTTAGAAAGCTCTGTCATGTAGTGGGCTCATAAAAAAATAAATGTTACTATCATGATTGTTATTGATATTATTCTTAAGATCATGGATCTTGGTACCAGACAGATCTGAGTTTGAATCCCAGCCCTGTCACTTACCACCTAGGTTACTTTAGTCTAGTGGTTCTCAGCCAGGGGTGATTTTGCCCCATAAGGAGTATTAGGTAATATTTGGAGATACGTGTGATTAGTGTACCTCAAGGAGGGGTCTACGAGTATCTAATGGGCAGAGGCCAGGGGTGCTGCCAAATATCCTCCATCACACAGGACAGTTGTCACAAGAAAGAATCATCCAGCACCAAACGTCGATAGTACTAAGATTGAGAAACCCTACCTTAGGTCAGGAACCTTACCTGTCTCAGGGTGAGTTTTCCCATTTGTAAAAGAGAGATATGAGTAGAGTTTGCTTCACAGCATCATTGAGAATTACATGAACTGATGCCTGCAAAGCCCTTTAGCAAGTGCCTGGCCCAGTGTAAGCACTCAGAGAAATAGCTCTTGTAATTATAACACAAATAATGCATGTATCATGGTGCATGGGTCATAGTTACAGTAATAAGAATGTTAAACATCAAAAAACAAAGAATGTTAAATATCAGTATTGTAAGTGCTGTTAATACTCCAGCCCTTCAAGTAATCAAAGGCAGCTGACTTTTATTTCCTTGTAGAGACTTTTTTTAAACTGAAGTGTAGTCAGTTTACAATGTTGTGTTGATTTCTGATATATAGCATAATGATTCATATATATATATTTTCCCTCATAGTGTCTTATTCCTTATGATACCATTATAAGCCTTCATGTAAGACTAGCTTCTCATATCTGGATCAGCACTAATAATATTCTTTTTTTTAATTGAAGTGCAGTCAATTACAACGTATCAGTCTCTGGTGTACAGCACAATGTCCCAGTCATGCATATACATACATATATCTGTTTTCATATTTTTTTCCATAAAAGGTTATTATAAGATATTGAACATATATATGGCATCTGAAAAAAAAAAGGACACTATGAACTCATCTACAAAACAGAAACAGACTCACATACTTAGTAAATAATCTTATGGTTACCGGGGAAAGGTGGTGGGAGGGGATAAATTTAAGAGTTTGAAGTTTCCAGTTGTTAGCTAATAATATTCTTTTTTTTTTTTGCTTTTTTAAAAAATTTTATGAGAGGAAGGTAATTAGGTTTATTCATGAATTTCCTCTTGCAGGAGGTACCGGGGATTGAACCCAGGACCTCTTGGGTGCTGAGCGTGCACTCTACCACTTGAGCTGTCCCCTTCTCCCTAATGATATTCTTAATGTGACATTCAGAACTGAACACAGTTCTCTAGGTGTGGTCTGAGCAGTGCACCATAGAGCTGTCCCGTTCTTCATTCCAAGACTTTATGCTTCTATTCACGTAGCTTAAGGATGTACATTACTTTCTCAGTGGTCACCTTACCATTAACTCACATTGAGATCTCTGATGCCCAGATTATTGAGTGGAAATGACAGGAGAGGGAGGAATAACACCCAACTGAACGTGTGTTTATAAGATTTGTGTTACTGGGGAGAACTCCAAGAAGCTTACTTGGACACCCACGTCTAACCCAGGCATGCAAGGTCCAAACTCTAGAGATTTAAATCAGGAGGAGACTGATAAGAGACAAAGGGTGAGGAAGAAGAGGCACACTCAGAGGGGAAATGGCACACGTTGCTTTACAGTCCTGGGATACCCCTTATCTGAACGGTGGCTGGAACCTGAGTCTCCTTCCCAGGCTACCGGAATTTCCCGGGTTGCTACTAGACGCTTAGTTTGGAGGTTTTATCACAGCCTCTCTCTCTCTCTCTCCCTTTCTGTTATCACATTGCTCTACTTCATTGTGCACATCTAGCAAAATGAGAGTATTCCTCAAGACCCATCCGCCCGTGCACACAGGCTCCCTGTACAAATGGCTCCCTAGGATGGATCTCTATTATTTCACCAAAAAACATCAGAGGAGGAATTTGTTCTGCTCCACTAAAGACATGATTTCCAGTCTTCTCTACTGCCTTAGCTCAGTTTTTTGGCTGCTCCCTGGGAAAAGGATAGAGAGAAAAAAGGAGATATACATAATACTTAGCTGAGCCCATTTAACCAGGACTAAATAAGGAAAGAAGAAGATAATTCAGGATTATCTAGCTATGGATTCAAAGTAATTCCTAAAATGCACATGTGAGCCTGTATCCACACAGCAGCCCCTCAGAGATGCTTGGGACAGCCCCACTATCCCACAGGCTGATCCCGTCTCTGCCCTTTCCACATCCTTCATTTGTTCCTTCTCCTATTTTCATCTTCTCAGCAATGGGTAAGATCGTAGGAGTCCGATCAGCTTGGGCTCTGGGCCAGGCTCTGTTCCCTTACAGCGGTACTAATGTCATCCACTTCCAGGCTTGCCGTGAGTGGCGTATGGGGTAGTGGTGCCTGGCATAAATACTCAACTAGTCAACAAATATGAGTTAATAGTATAGCTGGTGTGCTTATTTAAATCTTTCTTATAGATACCATCATTTCCATTTAGTAAGTGAACAAAATAACTGAGGCTCAGAGAGGCATTGTCATTGTACTCAAGGATTAGAAGATGCTAAGAGGCAGATGCAGGATTTGCCCCAGAGTGCAATAACAAAGTCAGTTTGCATCATACTTTCCCCATGTTGTTTTGTATGTACACTTCTTTATATGTACACTGTCTACTTGATTAAGGATGTGAACAGCAGAATTTGAACCCAGTTTTTACTAATAATTCTGAACGGCAGTACTGCAAACTTTATCATAACCCAGCTTATGAAATGCTTTAACATGCATCTCACAGACATTTTTTGTTTTCTGAGGCTCAGAGAGGCCTGGTGAGGTGTTCAAAGTCACACAGCAGCTGAGCTGGAACTGAAGACCTCATCTTCTTCTTCCAGATCTGCTGAGTTTTTAGTTTAGGATTCCCTGCTATCCCCTCCCCCAAGTTGCTCTCTAAGCTTTCTGCTTGCGTTTTTGTGTGGCAGTGGCATGTAATCATGAATAATAAAGCAAGCCTGCTGTAACTGCCATGAAGAAATGGGAAATTGAAATTATAAGTCATTACATGGAAAATCCCGAGCCTCGTAGTATAACGCCAACTCAGCCTCAATCCATTATTGTCTATATATTTAGCCAGTCTATTTTTAAGAGTTTAATATTGAGAAATATAATGCAGCTGCATTCATTTTAGTCTAAAATCCCTGCCATTTGCTATAGTTGACTTAAATGTGTTTAAATTTATAACCACCTTTTTGCACTGGGAAGAGTTGCCTTCGGTTTAAAGGAACATGGGCAGGAAATCTGCGAGTTGAAATGGTTAAAACTGTGCACATTCCCTCTTCTGCTCCCCCACAGTCGTGTGGGTCAGTCGTGTGCCCGTGTCACGACGTATACTTTTCAAACCCCTCCTCCCGTGCTCAGTCATATACACTGTGAAACAGTTTTTCATTCATTCCGCAAGCATAGCCCAACCCTGAAAGCTCTGAATGGATGTGTGAACAGACTTAATACCACTGAAGAGAGCCATCTCAGTTTCAGGTGGTGGTTATTTCTGGGTTTATTCTCATAATTATCATTAATATGTTCTAAAGGGAGGCTGGCTGAGAGAGGTTCCTTTCATCCACTCCAATGTGGAAGTCAATTCATTAAACCATGTTTACTGGTCCCACTCGAAGACAAGCCACGGTATAGCATGGGAAGCCATTTGTTTAGCTCTGCTATTTATAGGCTATATGAACCTTGAAGAATTAATTAATCTTGTCATGCCTCCCTTACCCAAATAATGATACGTGTCTTGACAAATTGTGGATCAGTCAATCATCTCCACAAGAGTGCTACATCACACACCACACCACTGCCACATCTCAGGGGCATCTAGTAATAAACATTGAATCGCCTTGTATCTGAGGATCAGATGGAGTGTGTGCTCATCTCAGATGGATCTGCTCATCATCTGCAGGTTGGCTGGTGTCAGTGACCTAGGCTGTGGGAATAGGATGACTCTACTCCATGCTGAAGAGCTGTGAGTCCACAATATGTCCGTCATCCTTCTTGGACCAGTAGGCTGTGTGGAACAGGTCCTCCTCATGGTGGTGGAAGGAATAAGTGTGTGAGCAGAAATGTGTGGTGCCTCTTGAAGCCTGTGTTCATAACTGGCACAAGCTTCTTATCCACATACCTACCATTGGACAAAACAAGTCACATAGCCAAGCACAAATCGAGGGGCAATGAAGTACATTCCATCAACATCACATCACTATGGCGAGAAGTGGGTACAGGGAGCGGTGAAGCGGCGAAAAGTTCCGTGCACCATAGTCATTAAGAGAACTACATTAACCCGTGGCTTGTTTCCTTTAAAATCGTGCCTGTTACATTATAAACACTCCACAAGTGTTAAATATTACTGTTATTGTGATTATGTGACTGGTGAACTGTTCTCGGCAAATTGGAATGTTACATTTAGGTGAGCCTGGATTACCAGATCAACCAGAAACATTTAAGCTAACTCTCTGGGGGAAGAGGTGAAATTTCTGGGAGGGAAGGGAGTAAGGGTAAGAGAGTGAGATTCTCCCCTTCCTGCCAACCACCTGCCAGGAAAACAATGTCCTCTGGCTCAAAATAATGGAGTTAGATCTTCATCAGCAACAGATTTCTGTCTGTCTCTCTGTTTCTCTCTCTGTGTGTCTCTCTCTCACTATACACACACACACACACACACACACACACACACACACACACGTGTGTGTGTAAGCTCCCACATATTTGCCACAATTGCCTTATATTCAGGACCTGGTGATCTCTTAGAGGTCAAAGTACAAAGTTGATGAGCATCACAGAACAGACTGTGAGAATAGACAGAGGGTCATGAACAGAAGCTTGGCTCCTGGCTTAATGCAGTTGCCATCTTCAAGTCCCAGGTTATAGTAGATCCAGGGTGTAACCGTGACAAGGGTTGGCTGATGCAGAGTGGAAGCCCTGGGTGTCACTGGGGTCAGGGATGATGGTAAAAACGTATACATGACAGCACAACAGGGACTTGGAGTCCACAGTCCTTAGAGGCAATGAGTTACCTAAAAGGGAAGTGGAGAACCTAGTGTGTATTAAGCTTTGACTCGGTGCAAGGCCCTCTGCAAGCTTACCTCACTTAAGCTGACTAACAATAATGATAATAAAGGCTATCCTGTGTTGAGTGCTTAATCCATTTTGCACACTGTGCTAAGCACTTTGCATATATCATTGCATTCGGTCTCAACCAAAACAAGTAAACAAAGAAACAAAACCCCACAATTCTTGAAGAGGATTTATATTCAGTGTTTTACAGATGAAGAGCTGGGGCTTAGAGACGTCAAGGAACATACCTAGTCCCCAAAGTCCCAGAAGGACTAAGTGATAGAACAGAGGTTAAACCCGGGTCTGTCGGATTCCTAAACGGTGTGCACCTGCTGCACCCAGGGTATCTGAGATAATAGTAGCAGGCACAGGGAAGGGCAGGGAGCCGGACGGCAGGGCTCTCAGAAGAGGTGGGCCTTTTGAACTGTGGTCTGGGAGAGGAGGTAGGAGTTGGTAGAAAGAGCCTGGCCCTTCTTCCTAGCCCAAAGATGGATTTTCTTTGTCATAAAATCATCTCTCACTTTAACTTGAAAGTGAGAGATGCTCTTGAAAAACCAGACTGTGTGGGATTTTCTCTACAATTCTTGCCCCCTTTTCCTGCGGATGCTACTACACTTTGTCATCTGTTTTCCTGGTTCTGCATTCTTTCAGGGTCAGACAAGTCCATGTCTCCTTTGGGAATTTGCTATAGCTTTTCCACTTGCAAAAGGAATTAGAGGGCACATTGCCCGTAGTCTCATCACTGAACATTTAGCATGCTGTGTGTGTGGGTTTTTTTTTTTTTTTAATCTTTAACTGTCTCTTCTACTCAACAGTGTTGTGTTTTAAAGGCACAATGCTCAGCACTGTGTCCCCAGTGCCCACTTCTGCCAATGGTGTTGGAAGAAGAATTCCAGTTGTAGAACATAGGGGTCCCTCAGTCCCGAGGACTGCTGAGCCACATACACGGCTTTCCTGGGCAGTTACAGTAAAGGAGGAATCTAGAAGACTCTGACTAGTGACTGTGAGTTCCATCAGATTCTAGGCACGCACATGGCACCAGAGTTGGGTAGAAGATCTGGATTTGCCATGACTGTTTGTTTAAGATCTTTTTTGGCAATACCAGTATTAAGTTTCATCTTGAAAATGCTTACTCTGTATCAGGCACTGTGATAAGCATTATAACCTCTCATTTAATCCCTTAACAACTTACTTAATTTGGAATTGCAAGCCCCATTTTTATACTTGGGGAAGCAGGGGCTCTGAGTGGTTAAGTGATTTGCCCACGTTTTGCAGCTGGTAAGAAACATAGCTAACAGCCCAAAGTGTGGCCAGTTCTGAAGGCTTTCCAGAGCCATGCCTTGCCACCAAGGAGGTAATAAAGTGACCGAGAAGTCTTTGACCCAGCCTGTCTAGAACTGGACCATTTCTCCCTTGAACAAGAATTGCTATTTGTGGTACCAACCCCAGCCCACCTATCGGAAATCTCCTTTGCCTCTGTGGGCTCTATAAAATGGCAGGTGGTGAAGGCAGCGTTCGCTGAGAGAGGTAAAAGTACTTTGCACACGGAAGCATCCCGTGCCTGTGGTTACTGCATTCATCTTTCTGAAAGCACCTTTCATTTACATTTATGCCTACGAGGCCGTGGAGTTGGGAGGAATCTTTGAGACCATCTGTGTTCTGGCTTGGGACTGTACAACCAGCTCCGCAGAACCTGGAAGGTATTGTGTTTTTAACAGAGCAGAAGGAAATATCACTGCCTTTAATCTCATCCTTCAAACTCCATGCAGTTCTCCAGCAGAAGTTACGACCACTCTGTAAGTCTGCAGTATTAACTGACAGACCCAAGATCGTGTATCTAAGAAAAGGCTATTCCTGAGTTTTCCAATTTATATTTGTTGCTGTTTGTTCATTTGTCTTGTCTGCAGGTACTTGCTTGAAGATGAGCTGTACCAGGCACCAAAGTTTTAAGGAAATATGTGGAAGAAAAAACTAAAAAGTGAGAAAATTCTATCCATCATTTTTTATCCCTGAAAATTGGGAAGAGATGGCCATTTAAAAAAAGGGGGGCATACATGCCTTTTAAATTTATTCTAGTAGTGAAGCATTCTCATCTGGCTAAGGAACACTGGCTGTTTCCTTTGTTACTTTATTATTATTATTTATTTATTTTATGAAGAGGTAACTCCTATATGAGATGGAATGTTAGATTTAGGGACTGGTTTCTCACAACTTCCAAATTTGACGGTTCTTTGCATTTATACAAGGTCTTCCCAGCTGAGGGGTTCCTTAGGGCTGGGATGTCTTCTCTGATTACCTACACCCCAATCCTGGCATTTGAGTGTGTCCAGTCCAAAGCTTGGGAATAAAAATTGAGGTCTATATTAGGGTTCTCCAGAGAAACAGAACCAATAGGAGATCTAGACAAAGACATGTGTAGATATATCATCTATTGGTTACATATATCCTATCTGTCTGTCTGCCTGCCTGTCTGTCTATCTAGATTTATTTTAAGGACTCATCTCATAATTCTGTGGAGGTTGACAAGTCCAAAATTTTCCAGGTAGGCTGGGAGGCTAGAAATCCAGGGAAGAGTTATTGCCGTCAAGTCTGAAGGTAGTCTGCTAGCAGAGTTCTCTTCCTTGGGGGAGGTCAGTCTTTTTTCTGTTAAGGCCTTCAACCCACATTATGGAAGGTTTTCTTCCTCAGAATCTACTAATTTAAATATTAAGCTCATCTGAAAAAATACCTTCACAGAAACACCTAGGATCCTGTTTGACTAAATATCTGGGTACCATGGCTTAGCAAAGTTGACCCATAAAATTATTCATCACAAGATCTGAGGTTAAGATTATCATAGAATTTGGGGAAATGGGGAGGAGTAGTGGAAATTGGAGACTTGAGTGCTGGATCTTGGTCTTCTGCTGACTTTTATCATGACTTTGTCTCACAGCACCTCTGTTTTCACATCTGAATAAAAGGGGAAATACAGACTCTCTAAAAGAATTTTCAAAATGGATATCTTATGATGCCCAATGAGTGAATGGATGGATAGATGGATGGATGGATGGATGGATGGATGGATGGATGGATTTTGGGTGGATGGATTGCAATCATGAAGGTGAAGAGAGAGGAAGTTGGGTAGTGACTACTCTTTCTTGAGCCCTTAGTATGCTCTAGAAGCTCTGTTACACAATTTATGTACGTAATTACATTTAATCTTTCCAAACAACCCTACAGACATTTAGGGAAACTGAGGTTTATAAAAGAGAAGGGGGTGGTTCCAAGCCACACAGTGGCAGAGCTGACACTGGAACTCAGGTGGGCTTTCTCACACGCAATATGATCAAGTAACGCCCACCTATTGCTTGGTTTTCTGAACATAGATCTGTGGTGAGACAGGACTGACAAAATGGGGCATGAGCTGCGACTAGGACCTCCAGGCTGAACAGTCTTGACCGTCGACACTGAACAAGGTTCCTTGGCATGGCAGGTCAATCTCCAATCAAGTTGAGCCCCTGGCTCCAGCCAGGGCCAGATTGCCAGGGACTCCTTGCCCAGATAATTTAAGAGGGGTGGGCTGTCAGAGTCACTTTCCAGACTCAGAGAAGTCACGTCCATACTCAAAGACTGGGATATCCATGTCCCTTCACCAGGCAGGCCAGGAGGAGGATGTACAAGGTAGTGCAGTGAATGGGGCCTGGTTATCTTAGTCATTGGAATGTGGGTATAAATCCTAGCTCTGCTGTGAATTAAGGGTATGACCCTCGGAGATTATTTAACCTCTCTGAGCCTTAGTTTCCTCATTTCTAAGCAGCTAATGATGTTTCCTCTTCAGAGTTGTTAGGAGGAATAAATGAGAAAACATAGGAAAAAATGCCAGGCTCCTTGCTTGGCAGAGAGTTAGTGAATTTTTCAAGAATTGTGAGTTTTCTTCTTAAACAGGCTAGATGAGTCTAGAAAAATTAAAGAGGGTGATAAAGGTGATACAGGATCTTGAACCCAAACCCACAATAGTTTCAGTGATAGAACAGCCCAGGCTGTGTGGAGGAGAGAACAGCACATGAGTGTTGAATGTGGAAATTGTTGACTGCCAGTGTAGACAGTGCCTGTTCTGCAGGGTCAAGGATCAGGGGGAAGCTTGCCTGGTGTCTGGAAACCAACACAACCCTTATGCCTTTGCAAAGGCACTTGGGGTCCGCCGTTCTCTTCTCTTGCCATCTGTCTCCTCTCCTGTCCTTCCCTTTCTGATCTCCCTTTATTACTATCTTGCTCTCTCCTCTCCTTTCCACTCTTCTTTGCCTCCCTTTTCACCCCCTGACCTTGATTACTGAGCACAGTTTTCCTCCTCCTTCCTGTTTTCTCTCCCTCCCCCATTTTCCCTCTCCTCCTCTCTTCTCTCTCTCTGTCTTGGCTTGGGGGCCGGGCGTCTCTCCTCTGGCCCCAGTGGTTCATTCCCATTAAGCCTGACAATCTCTCATATGTCAATTAGAAAGAGGCAGCTTCCCCCTCTTCCCCCTCCCTTTCCTGGGCCTGCCGCGATGCTCAGATCAAGCACCATCTGTTGCATTCATCCAGGCGACGGGTGAGCATTTTGCTGCTCTGGGGAGGCAGAGCTCAGCGGGAACCAGGAGGTAATGTGGCTTGTTTGGACAACTTGATATATTGATATTGATAGAGCTACCGAATGAGATTGAGAGGCATGGGGGCAGGAGAGGGTGGTACGGAGGATGAATTAGGCCATGGAGGGGTTTGCAGAAGCACAGCCGCCTCTGAGCCTGTCTGGGCGCTTGGCACTGTCGCCAAGGCAAGAGCAGCCAAACAGATGGATAGGATTTGCTACAGTCGGGATCAGAAACCCTTGCTGCTCAGGGGAGCAAACCTTGCCTCTCTGTGTGTCTTCCTCTCCTCCCAGCCGGTCCAATCTGCATCAGCTCATGAGAAAGTAAAGCGCAAATAACAGGATGGGAAGAGGCTGACCTTTAGGAATTGCTGAATGTCAAAGCTACAGTGAAAAGGGATGATATATCCTTCAAGGTTCCAGCTGGGCAAAGAAGGCACCCTCAAATGAGATTTTTAGGAGAAATTCAATGAAGTGACTATGTATAGAGGTGTAGACAGAATGAAGAGAATCAACAGGCAGGTTGTACTGAGGAACTAAGCAAAATAAGTATCAGGAAGCCACTACTAATTCCTAGGTGGGAGGGTATAGCTCAAGTGGTAGAGTGCATGTTTAGCATGCTTGAGGTCCTGGGTTCAATCCCTGGTACTTCCTCTAAAAATAAATAAACCTAATTACTTCCCCCCACCAAGATAAAATAAAATAAAATGATACAATAGTAAATAAATAAAATATTAAAAAAAAAAACTACAATGAGCTAATTCCTACAACAGAGGGGCTAGGGGAGAACATGATTTCATTGGAGTCTGTGAGAGCTAGATTTGTGGGAAAGAAGCCCCTGGTGTTGAAGGTCTTAGTTTCTATCAGAAATATGATGCAGAAACAGGAAAGGAGCAAGGGAAGACTTACTCTCAAATTCCCTCCTCCCATGGCATCCCACTGGGCAAACTCAATTAGTAGCCAGATAACAAGGATCTGTGAAATAGCCCGTATGCCTGCTCTACTGCAGAGTAGCCCATAGAGTGAGGCAGAGTTAAGTGGAGGATGCATCTGGGGGTGCAAAGGGAGATCAGACAGCACAGATCAGGAATGAATACGTGTTACGTAGCCTGCACTACGCCAGAAGCTTATGTTCTTAACCACCACACCCACTCACTCTCTTCCTTTTCCAAAGAATGCATGTAGAGTCTCCACAGAGCCCAGCTCTCCCCTGGGAGTGCAAAGCCCACTTAACTTACTGTCTACTCAACACCACTCCACTTAGACGTCTGGGCGGCACCAAGTGTGCTTACCTAAAACCAAACTCCTCTTCCAGTGCCCTGCCTCTCATTGAGAGGTACCATTGTTCTGCCTCCGAGGATGTCAGGATCATCCTCTACACCTCCCTCTCCCTCGCCGCCCCTTCCCAGTAACTCTCCGCATTCGGAGGGAGCTGTACCTGCAGAGTCACTCAGACTTGCACACTCCTCCACCTCCGCTACTCCACCATTTCTGTCCCTGCTCTCTCCACTGCTCTGTCTCCTTCTCTGTCTCTGCCCCTGCCCCCTGTCGTCTCCTACACGGACTCCTGGACTACTGCACCTTCTTCCTGCTTGGTCTTCCCACTTCCATTTCTGTCCTTCTCCGATGGATTCTGTCTCCTGCCAGAGCAATCTTCCCTACATGAAGATCTGATCAAGTCACTTTCCTATCTAATACCTTCAGTATATTCTGTCCTCCACAAGCCCAGAATAATTAGGGTTAAGGTGAGGGTGAGGGTGAGGGTCAGCATTAGTGTCAGGGCTTCCTGCCGCTCTAGAATAATCTCACGCCCCCAGTGTTTCAGCCCCAGTGGTGGTTGCAGCCCCTTCCACATTCCTTCTCCCCAAGGAGGTCTTTGTTTAGACTCTTCCCTCTGACTTTTTTGTTTCTTTACCTCTCCCCTCCCTTATAGCTCCCTTTTCACCTGATTAACTCACACGCTTTTCAGATCTTAGTCACACTGCTCACTCCCTTGTAGCAAGTTTCTATGGTTTTCCTAGAGAGGCCTTAATCCCCTAACGTAGCCTCTGATACCATCTTTCACCTCTCCTTTATGGTACACATCGCTTGTAAATTTTACATTTCTCTGTCACTCATTTCATTAGTAGTGGTCTTCCTGTCTATATGGTGAGCACCATGAGGGAGTTTTGTTGGTTTGTGTTTTTCACCATTGCACCCTGTTATGGAGTGAAAATTCGTGTCTTCCTCAAGTGCATGCATTGAAACCTTAACCCTCCATGTGACTGTGATTTAGTCTACTCGAGCTGCCATAGGCAAATGCCATAGACTGTGTGGCTTAAACAGTGGACATTAACTTTCTCAGAGTTCTGGAGTTTGGAAGTCTGAGGTCCAGGTGTCAGAATGGTCAGGTTGTAATGAGGGCTCTCTTTTTGGCTTGCAGACAGCTGCCTTCTGCTGATATCTATCTGTGTGAGAGAGAGAGAGAGGAAGGGAAAGGGATCTTTCTGCTCTCCTCAGGCCACAGTGCTGTAAGATTAGAGCACCGATTTTATGATCTCATTTAATTCTTAATTACCTCCTAAAGATCCTATCTCCAAATACAGTCTGCTATAGACTGAATTGTGTACCCTCAAAATTCACATGTTGAAGCCCTAACACAATGTGACTGTATTTGGAAGCAGGGCTTTTGATAGGTAATTAAAATTAAATGAGGGTATAAGGGTGAAGTTCTAATTTAATAGGACTGGTGTCCTTATAAGAGGAAGATTTCTCTCTCTCTCTCTTCCGTTCCACTCCTATGTGGATGCATCGTGGAAAGGCAGGGTGAGCACACAGTGAGAAGGCAGCCATATTCAAGCCAGAACCTGACCTGTTAACATTACCCAGTCTGTGGTTTTTGTTATGCATCTCAAGCAAACTAAGACATACCTCCTATGCTCATCACAGGAGGTTTTTCTGAAAATACTATTGAATAAATGAATGAATGAATGAATGAATGAATGAATGAGTAGATGAATGAATGCATGAGTGTTGACAGACCTGTATGTGTCCCTCCCTTGAAGGATTTCAGACTGTGGCATGCTCTGGACTTTTCACCACAGTATAGCCCAACTCTTAAAATTTTGTGCAAATCACTTTCCTCTCTGGGTTTAAAGCATCAGGATTGGGCATGAGAGTGTGTCTCAGAATTGGACTGCAGCCTCTTGCTGGAAGGTTCTGTGTTGTAGGCTTGGATTAAGGGACTCATGTCTGGGTTTTTATTATTGGCTTACTTTTCAGTAGACCTGGTTGGGGTACCTGGAGAGACAGCAAGGGAGGCAAGTACAGAAGTCATATTGCTACGGCAGGTCATTTGTATCGTCGGTTGTCTTTTTTCTTAGCAAACAGACTCCCCCTAGGTCCCCAAAGACAGGACCTCTCACAGAGCCCAGTACCCAAGCCAGCCCCCTGGGTGTGAGCTACCCTGCAGACACACCTGTGTCTAGGCAGATAAACTTTCCTGGGAGAACAGAAGCCCCTTGAAATTGGTGTTGGGATGTTCAGAAGCCTTGTTTGTCCAGGCTAGTGAAACCTCATCAAAGAAACAGGAATCTTTGGCATGTCCCATTCCTTGGCATCAAACAGCAGGTGGCTCCAACTGAAGAACTCTCCCAGCCTCTAGAGACATAGGTGGAGGGAGAGCTGAGTTTGAAGACTTCAAAGTCGGAGCTCTCTTTGGGGATTTCTCAGAACAAAGGCATTGAGACCATTCAGCTGGTTTTCTTTTCTTCTTTCTCATTTCCTCTCCTTGCCTTTTATGTTGCCTCTCCTTCCTTCTCAAGCGTTCCTGCTTTTTTAAACTTTTATGTTCTACATTTTTTTTTTCTGCTCTGCCCTTTTGACCACAATCTGTCCATTTTCTGGAACTTTGTACGAGTTTAAATATTGAAATTCCTGGCTACCAACAGATTATTGGAGGGTGTTGATGCAAATGGAACATTGGAGTAGGAGTTAGAAGGCTTGACTCTGCCACTTGCTAGCTGAGAGCAAGTTGTTTGCCTTGCTTGGAGGGCCTCAATTTCCCTGAGTAAAATGGGGCTATTGTACCAAGCGGTCTACGTATCACAGTGCTGCAATTGTGTCTCCTGAAATGTCATTTGACGCACATCCTGCCGTCTACCTTTACTGCCACTGTTCTGTTCAGGCCATCATTGCCTCTCACTGGCCTTTCTCCTTGTCTCTATGTGCATTGCTCCATACTCTACTTAGTAATTGTTGTCTAAGGGACTTAATTGGAACATGCCAGTTTCCTGTTTAAAATCTTTTGATGATTACCTTTTGCCATTGGAATAAAATCCAAACTTCTCAAGATTGCTTACAAGATGCTCTGACCTCTGCGGCTTCAATGCCTCTTTACATGCTCTGTTGCAGCCAGAGTGAACACCTTAACAGCTAGCTGCTCATGCACCATGTTCTCTCTGGCTTCAGATCTTTGCATATGCCTCTCCTTCCACCCAGGGCACTCTCATTCCAAATCTTTTTGGCAACTCTACCCTGATCCTATCTCCTTTGCTGATTCCTACTCATGTTTAAAGGCTCAGTATAGGTAGGTGTTGCCTACTCCAGGAAGCCTGCCTTGACTTCCAGGATGGGTGAGATGACCCTTCTTGGGGCTCCTCTAGTATTCTGTACTCTCCTATCACAGAAGTATTGTACAGTGTTGGAAATGCCTGGATATGTGTCCTTCCAAGCTATGGATTCCTTGAATCATGGACTATGTCTAACTTCCACCATCATATTTCAAGGGCATGGGGCAGTGCCCTTGAGAACATACTAGGTGCTAAGGAAATAAATGCATAAGCCAGCAGGTACATCTTGACTGGTCCCTGTGGCTTCTGCATCATCGCTGGGTCAGGGAGGGAGCTCCAGACACTCAGCAGGCCAGGCCCAGTCCTCCAGGGACTGAGGGTGGGCCAAGACCTAACCTTAGCCCCATTGCCCACCCTGTAGCGGCAGCCGAGGTGACGCAGGAGCCAGTGGAGTCCCTGATGCAGAAGTTCAAGGAGAGTTTCCGCGCCAACACGCCCATCGAGATCGGTCAGCTGCAGCCAGCACTGCGCAGCGCCTCGGCAGGGAGGAGGAAGAGAAGAAGCAGGTCCCGAGGTAGGTCCTCCCAGCGCTTCTGGCCAGGGTGTCAGCCACTGTGCCCAGGTTCTGAAGGTGCCAGAAAGAGCTGTGCCCTCTTCCCTTGCTTCCCTGTGCTCATAGAACCAATGCCCCTGTCTCCCTGATAATTCATCCAAATCTTCATCGTCATCATCATCATCTACTGCTTCTCTGACCTTTTGTGTGACTTTCTAACTGGGACAAAACCCCTCATTGTTGCCATCGATTTCCAAATCTTGTCTGTTTGTCCTTCAGTTCACTCAGTAGTCTCCAGCAGGTGCCTCTTCCTCTTGGTTCTTACGTCTCTAGTTCCTATAACTTGGTTCTGATTCTGTCATTCCCCTTCTCCTGTAGCTTCAGTGGTTGTCCAGTGTCCTCAGAAGTGTCTGTGCTTATGAAAATGGCATTTCAGGCCACTGCAGAGCTCCGATCTCTCTGCTGCTCTTCCAAGTCCATGTGTCCCCACTTCCATGTTCTTTTTCATGCCCTTTTCTCTGCAGGAAAGCCCCTATGAGCAGTCATTGTCATTTAATGCTTACTCACTCCAGGCAGCAGGCTAAACGCTGTACGTGTCTTACCTCATTGGATCCGCAGGAACCCTGTGAAACAGGTACAGTGATAGCACCCATTTCACAGATGATGTCTCTGGGGCACAGAGAGCTGCCCAAAGGGATGCCCTAGTAAGTAGCAGAGCCAGGAGGAACTAAACAGTCAGGGTCCCAAACTTTTTTACTAAACCATTCTATTCTATACTAGTGAAGTCTTACCTATCTTTCCAAATTCAACTTGCATGGCGTATGTTGGAGAAGCCATTGTCACAGTCACAGTGCACTCTGAATTCTCCCATATCTTTACCATGTGTTAAGCACTGACTTCATTTTTGTGTAGTATCATTTGCTTTTGCTGGCTCTCTCCTTAGCTAGACAGAGAATTCTTTGAAGGCAGGAATTATCTTATTATTTGAATCATCTTTGCATTTCTGGGTGTAAATCAGTGTCTGCACACAAGTAGACACTTGCTATTTGAAGAGATAATGTCTAAGTCTTAATGTTCGAATTGCTGTATCCAGTGAAAAACCAAGATCTACACATTAAGCTGAGGTCATAAATGGAGGCAGAAGTTGATGATGGAGTTTGTTTTTGGAACTCATGTAGTAAACCCCAGCTTGAAACGTTGTGTAATGATAAAGACTAGTTGTTTTCAGATCCGCAATGTCTGGGTGCTAATCCCAGCCCAGTCAGTTCCAACTTGCTTAGCTTTGGAAGAGTCATTGGATATCTCTGAGCCTCAGTTTCCTCTTCTGTAGAATGGGGATGCCAATCCCTACATCAGAGGATTGCTGTAAGGATCTGATGAGATGATGGATGTAGGCTACCTTGGATTGCTTAGCTGATGTATTAGGAACTGAATAAATGCTGTCTTATATTTGTTATGGGTTGGGCATTCAGGGTCGCTTGTCATTCCACTTGGCTTGAACTGTCCGTCTCTGTCCTTCCACTATTCACCAAGAATCTCCTTCCCACATCCTCTCTACAAATCCAGCCCCCCAAAATACTCTTGATCCAAGTCCATAACCTCCCCCTCCTCACTACCAATCTGTATCACTTTCCTTCATGTCATATCCTAAACGTTTTTTATGTCAATAAATTCTTCTGAAAACAATCTATTTTATGCACCATAACTGTCTCTAACAAGGCCCCTGCTGTTAGGAATTTGGGCTGTTTCTAATTATTTCACCATTATGAACAATACCATGTGAAATTTATTTATTTATTTTTCTTAAAACTTAGCCTTCACTTTGGGGTCCATTGTCCCCTCTTACAGTAGAACTGCAGAATTAGATTATTAATGAGCTCTCTTATTTGATTTAGACTATGATTGGATATCCAGTTATTTTAATTTACAATTTAGGTGGGGCCTAAGAGAACTAATGCAGGAAGAAATTCCTTTTTAAACGTATTTCAAATTTGTTCCCCCTTTCTTTGTCATCATTATGACCACTGCCACCTCTCACCTCCTGCTTGTGACCATGCCCTCCTTGAGATTCTTCAAAAAGCAAGCTAGAGTCATATTTTTAGAAATATAAACCAGATAAGATCACTCTTCTGCTTAAAATCATTCCGTGGTTTCCTGTTACCTTTAGAAAACAATCCAAACTCCTTGCCATGGCGTGTAGATCCTGTTCCATCTGGATCTACTCCTGCCCTCTTCCCTCACTTGGCATTTCTTTGTGCTCCAGACACAATGACTTTTCTTACGTGTTCTATGAACCCTAAAAATGAGTCCCCAGTTTAGAGTCTAAGAACTTGCTGTTTCTTCTTCTCCCTCTGTCTCTTTTTGCCCCCCACCTGTTCTCCTGCCTGGCCCCTTCTCATCTTTCAGCTGTTAACTCACACATCAGCTCCTCAGCATCCTTGTCTGTGACTACCCAAATATGGGTACCCAAACTTTGACTCCTTCCCATCCCCAACCTGCTCCTGTCTGTTACGTAACCATCACTCTCCTCCATCCCTCATGTTAGGGTCTAAAATCAGTTTCATTTGTTTGCTTGTTTACTGTTCTTCTCTCTAAAATATAAGCTTCATGTTCATAAACCTAATACACAGAAAGTGCTTAATAAATATTTATTGAATAAATGAGTGCATTAACCTCAAAGATCATTGAAAAGTGGCTCAGTTTTATAACTTTCAAATTGATGGTATAAAAGGGATCCATGATAAAGCAAAACCTCCTGGTACAGATCTCTAGGGAAGATCTCCTATTTCCCCTAGAGATGGACTCACTGATGGGTAGCACATTAAACGTGCTCAAGTGGATGCTGTTAAAGCAATTTTCAGAATGGCTTAATAACATTGTGCTCAGGATTTTGCTGCCACTATTGGATAAGATTTTTCAAGAGAGAGTAAAGATCATACGTGGCAGTCCTGAACTTCTTAACTCACATACTTTCCACTCCAGATCCTCAAGATTTTCTTGGACAAAAGAACTCATGGTCAATAAAAGTTTTGGAAATTCTGCATGCTCCCTCTTGCTCTTGGAAAATCCCACTTGTGTCTTAATCTATTAAAGACCCTGGAAAGTCCTGCAGTACAGAACTGCTGGGCAGATTTGTTTAGCACATGATCTGTAAAACCATCTTGACCACAGACTCTTATTCCCCTTATAACATGTATTAACATCTTGCAGAACAGAAGCGTCTATAGAAACACAGTTTTGGAAGAGCTCCATTGGCTTGCACTGACCAGCAGAAATCCCAGATACGATGGTCAAAATCCCCAGTCTTCCACTGTCTGTTTCTTACCCCTGCCACTAAAGTGGCCGTAGGCCTTCTGGCCTAGAGTGGGAGCACCTGGCCTCTCTCTGTTTCATTAGGCTTCACTCCCAGCCCATGGTGCTCAGTGGTTCCCAGCAGATGGATGGATAGCAGAGAACCAGTGTCATGGAATTGCACACATGGTTAAAAGCAGCTCCAATGTGGTTCTGTCATTAGGGCTTCCTCCTGAGAGGCCTGGCAGATGCTGAAGTGCATCGTCCTCTGGTCGACAGAGGATGGTGATGTGGTTTCTGATGCTGTCCTCAGGCCTGCAACCAGGTTTTGTAAGGCAACTGTTGGGTAGTCACTCCCCAGGGTCCACAGGAGGTGCTGGCATTCAAATAAAGCAGAGGAAAATTCTGTGGATGTGAGGAAGGGCTTACTGAGGTTCATGCAGTCTACACAGTGGTTTCAAGGTGGGACTTTGACATTTAATTCCACCATTGGCTAACTGAGGGTTTTTAGCCTCAGTTTTCTCATCTGTTAAAAAGTGCTAATAATGCCAAAGTCACACGTGAGTTGTGAGATAATACCTGCAAAATGCTTGGTCCAGTGTCTGGCACATGGTTGACCCTCAATCAAGAGTAGCTAATTTTATCATTGGCATCAGGGTCCTGCTCACTTGGCCTCCAGAGACTCACAAATCCATCCCCTCCTCCCTGGGCCGTTGCCTCTGAGTTGGTTGAGGTTTCATCATCCCTCATCCAGATTCGTGTGACAGCCTCCTCATCCACAAATCCATCTTCTACCCTGGCGGGTGGAGTGATCTTTTGAAAACACACTACATCAGGCCATGTCACTCTCCTGCCTAGAACATTTTCCTGATATTCTGTCACTTGCTTTGGGGGCTTCTGAAGCTTTCCCAGTGAAGTATTCCTAAGGGCGAATGAGAATCAACACACCTCCAAGGGGTCAGCAGCTGTGCTCACAAGACATCAGTTATAATCTCCGAATACTAGGTTCCATCTAAAAGAAAATCCATGCCACTCAATTTTATAATATGTGCAGGTTTCTTTTAGTTTAGATTGTATTATTTGTCAGTTAAATTATGAAACATTTTTTTCAAGTCTTTAGGTAATGTTGATGTCACAGGAAGAAGAACCACACTTAAGCTGATTATTCTAGGATAGTAAGGTACCATCTTCAGTGGGTTTCCATGGGTTCAAGTGAGAGGATGCCTGTAAAGCACTGAGCACAGAGCCAGGCAAAAGGTGCACATTGAACATGTGTGTTTTACTATTTTCTATTTACTATCATCACTTCTGTTTTATTATTATGTTTGTATTTGTCAACATCATTATCATGACGGTGATGATGTCAATTATCATTATATTTCTCAGTATCCCATTAGGGATACAGCTTCCCAGTTTTAGAAGCAAGAGTCTAGAGGATGAAGGACACACTGTTTAAAAGAATTAAAAAGTTGCCATAGCGTGCTACACCAGGCTCCTTCCTAGGCTGGGCTGCAGCCTACCTCTGGCTCCCCACAAGCCCCGAGCCTCTGTATTCTGCAGCCTTCAGCACACTGGCTATTTTTCCTTCCCCAACATGCCTTGGTTTCCAAGTCTGTGTACTGGTCATGCCCTACCTGAAAGCCACCCTCTTTCTCCCCAGTCTCTTCTCCAGGCAGCAAATTGCTACTTATTTTTCGCATTCCAGTTTCAAAATCTTCTCTGTGAAGACCCCACCCCCAGCACACCCTCAGCCCTAACCCCTGCTGAGTGAGCCACTCCTTTGTCTGGGCATTTGCTTTCTATCACAGCCCTCATTACAGGACACATCTGTTTCCCTCAACTTTGACGGCCCCATGATGGAAAGGACACTGATTTATGTCTCTGCAGCCCAGGTGCCTAACAGAATTGTCACAGAAGAGCAAATATCTGAATGGGAGAATATATAAATGGATGGATGAATGCATGGATGAATAAAAGGAGATAGTTAGGAGCCTCATAGATATGGTGCAACTAGCATTTATTGAGCATTTAGTATATTCTAATTACCATACTCATCACATATTTTTATTTAAAAGCCCCCTAATCCCACAAGGTAAGGACTATAATGATGCCCATTCTACAAAAGAGGAAATCCAACCTTGAATAGTTTCAGTGACTTGCACAACTGTACTCAGCTAGTAGACTGTGGAACTGTGAATTCAGCCCATACTGAGCCCACATTTCAGTCCCCAGATGACTAGAGTTTTAGTCTTAGCATCCTGGTCAAGATCTTTGAGCTCTGAAATTGTATCAGCTTAGTCTAGATACTGGAAGGAGGTGGTTGTAGCTTCCCTTGGATTGGCAGGTTTCTGTATCATCAGTGCTGCTGTGAAGGTGGTCAGGAGCTACATGTTTCTGGATAGTGAAGCATCTCTCTCTTTCTTAGCTAATGAAGTGTCGGAACTGCCCCTACAAGCTCCCTCTGGCCACAGGGAGCCAGTGCTGTGACTTTAGGAGTGGCAAACCTAGTGGTTATGTCATTGTCCAGTGTTCTGTGCCTTTTTTAAGGCACTCACCCAACTTTTTTTTTTTTTTGCTATGTCATACATTTTTTGGTTGTGCCACTCAGATCTCTGCCAACCAGCACTTTGTCATTTAGCGAATGAAGCAGGAGATCAGACATTTGTGCTACAAGGAATACATAGAAAGGTGGCATGAGCTGGCCTGGAGTGTTTACAAAACTGGGAGAATAATTAAAGAAGGCTTCCCAGAGGAGGTAACCCTTGAAGAATGCATTGGTGTCAACCAAGAAGAGAGATTGAGAAAGCACTGCTGGTAGAAGAAAGAAAATATGCAAAGGTGCCTGTGAGTGACACTGTGCAGGGCATTGTGGGAATATCTGGGGAAGACAGAACAATTCAGATGCTGGTGAAGTGGGCAGATATCATCTACCATTGGAGCCAGGCCCTGGACTTGACTCCCATGATCTCTAGCTGTGTCCCCACACTGGGAGGAGAGGCACATTCTGGCTTCTGTGTGTTCCCTGATAGTTAAGCCCCAAAGTGCTCTTTATGGTGGGACACTGTCATCTGAATACAGGCTTGTGTGTGTGTGTGTGTGTGTGTGTGTGTGTGTCTGTGTGTGTGTATTTATTAGTAAGTAGCTATGGCTTATTCACTTAGTTGGAAAAATATTCAGAAATATTATGGCTTTAAATTATTTGCCTCATTGGATTGTTGCTATGCTTAAATATTGAAAAGGCAGCCAACAGGATCAGTCTTTATTTCTTTGGTTCCCATCTTTGTTCCCCAGCCCCTGGGCCCCCTTAACAGCTTCCCCTTCCTACCAAGGAGTTTTGGGTGGAGCTCAGTCCCCCTTCTGCCAAAGGAAGTTTTGAAACTGCATAATCAGGATGACATTCAGCTTGAGTTACAGAAATAGAAAGAAGAATGGGTAGACTCCAGCTACCTGGAGTCTAGCCCTAAATTGATGATGAAATAACCTCTTGTCTCTACCTCTGTGACATTTCTTCTGCTTGATTTTCCTCCCCATCTCCATTGCCACATGCCAAAACCCTGCTCTTCCTTCTAAACAAAACCTTAAAACCAATTTCTCCATGAAGTCTTTCTAAATTTTTCCCAAATGAAAGCCATGCATATTTCCTCCAAACTTTGATAACCTCTTCTCTATCTTCCTTATGATGTTTGTCATTTATTACCTTTGACAAGAGTGGTTTATGACCACTTCTCTTCTCCCTTAATTGATCTCCTAAAGCACAGTGACTGTGTCCAGATCATGCCTCCGCTTCCACTGACTAGACTAGTCCTGACAAATAGCAGATGCTCAATTAACGCTTGATGAGTTAAGGTCAGTTAATCAAATGGGCTGCATGACCTTGGACAAGACTTTCAACTCTCCAAGCCTCCATGTCCCTATCTAAGAAGCCAGAAACAAGCTTAGGTTCTGGAGTCACGTAGACGTGGTTCCACAGTTCTGCTTCCCATTTGCTCAACTTTGGGAAATAACTTACTGTGCTAAATTGCCATTACCTAATCTGCAAATCATACAACCGGCCACCTCATAGGGAGGCTGGGAGGATTAGACTCAATGTATGTGAAGTGCTCAGCGGGCCACACTGACCATAGTAAGTACCTAATAAATCTTTGTTGTTGTTAATATGGAAAGCAAAGGTGATGGGCTTGATAATTTCCACAGGTCTCCTCCAACTCAAATGGTCTTTACATATAAATCTGATGGAGAAGCACTGTTTTTTGGTGAAAAGTCCAGCATTTGGAGTCAGAAAACTCCGGTTTGCATCCCAGATCTTAAGTGCAGTAAGTCTTTAGGGGAAATGCTTAATCTCCCTGGGGTTCCTTCTGCAGCACCTCGAGGGTGGTAATACCTGCCAGTCTTGCTCCTCAGGGCTCCTGCGAGGAGGTGCTAGAATGCTCACGGAAACGCCCCTTTAGAACACTCTATAGACTAGCAGCATCCTGGAATCAGTCTTGGCACTTTCACAGACAGGGACTAACATGCAGATTTGAAGAGGCAGACTTTTCCTTGGGGCTCTAGCTTTCCTTTTCTTGACCACAGGCCCCTTCCAAGAGGTGCTGCCAGGGCCAGTCCCACCACAGTCCAGCAATCCCCTAGGTTATGTTGGACTGAGGCCCGGAGAGCTGACTGGTAGTCAGAGCACACAGCGGCCTCCATAAATCTTCCCTGCTGTGTCTTTCAGAGAAGTTTGCATTCCTAAAAGTGTGTGTCTCCTCCAGACAGTTTTCCTTATCTGTCTGAAATATGTCAAGGGGCTCTCAGTCAATCCCATCTGGCCTGGCTGGGTGGACAGGCAGCTGTAAACAGCCTTAATAGAATGCTCTGGACCAGGTCTGCTGGGGCCTGGGGACACCAGTCTAAGATATTTCTTTCATCACAATGGTACAATTCCATGTCAGTTAGAGTTGTAGCCTAATACACACCCTGAAACTTTGGGACTTGAAACAGAAACCACTTATGTGGCTGTTAATTCAAGTCAAGCATTTGGCCTGGCCTCAGCTGGGCAGTTCTTCTGGCCTGGGTGGGGCAGGCTCAGCTGACCTCAGTCGTGTACCTCGGTCAGCCCGCTCTCCGAGACTGGTTCACATGGTGGAGGGTTCCAAAACCAGCATGAGCAGGCTCTGCAAGGCCTTTTGACGCTTAAGCTCAGAAGACACACATCATCCTTTGAACTTCATTCAGTTACTCAAAAGCAAATTGTGAGGCCAATTTAGCTACAAGGGGTAGCGAAACGGAGTTCATCTCTTGCAGGAAGCAGGGACAAAATATTAGGATAGTTTTTGCAACCTGCAAATATTCATATTTTATTAAGCCTCTATTTTATGTTAAAGATTGGGCTGATCCTCAGAATCCCAGCTAATTATTTCTAATTTGCTGATGGAAAAATTGAGACTCAGACATATGAAGGAAACATTATATCATGGTACAGCTGGTCATGGGAGGACCAGCTCCCTGATTCTAATCCTTCTATAGCTGATCTAAAGATTACCTTTTTTTAACCTCTGCTACTTTGCCGCTCTTTAACAATGCTAAAGACTTTTGATCTCAAGCCATTATATATTTTTTTGAACATACATAAATACGTTTTCATATTCGTTTTCACCATAAGTTACTACATGATACTGAATATAGTTCCCTGTGCTATGTACAGTACACAGCCTGGCTCGTGGTATATGGAAGGGCAGTAGATTTGCATCCAGCCTTCATTCTTACAAGGGCCTATCGTCCAGTGCAGGAGCAGTAAAACTTTTCAGTAGAGGGCCAGATAGAAAATCTTTCAGGCCTTTCTGACCAAGAGGCAAACTTGAAGGTAGTGTGTAGGCACTTGAACGATGAGAGAATTTGTTTCACCAATTTTTATGGATGAAATTTAGAATATAGTAATAACCACGTACCACGTTTTGTAATGAAGCTCGACTAATGAGAAGAATGGAATTTATTTATGACACTAAAATGTGAATTTCATATCATTTTCACATCTTAATATATTCTTCTTTTGATTTGTTTTAACTACATAAAGATGTAAAAGCCATTCTTGAACTCCTGGTCCAGACAAAAACAGGCAGTGGGCCAGATATGGCCCACAACACCTGGTATAAGGTAGCACCTCAGATTAGGACTCTGGGAATCCTAGATCTAACCACTCATGAGGATCTAACTGCTGTGTAATTTTAGGCAGATTCTTAATATCCCAGAGCCATTGTTGCCCCAGGCTCCCAGGCACGGGTGAGGGGAAATAATTCCTTATGTTCTCTTAGTCCATCAGAGGGGGATGTGAATCTCAAGTTCATCTGATCCAACTTGCTTGTGGATGTGGAAAGTGGTGGAGGGGAGACCTCATCCATGGCACAGAGAGAAACTAGCAGACCGAGGAATGGAATTCCCAGTTCTCTGACTTACAAAATTGTCCTTGTTTCCTGCTATTTGAACATATAAAAGTGTGTAGGCCAAGTTACGTACATATGGATCAACTGTTGGGAAATTTGGACAAAACATATAGTTAGAAACTGGCAGCTTGTCTAATTCAACTGTAATCAAATGAGTAAATCACTTAGAAGATTACAAAGAGAAGGCTTTGTGTTTTCCCATATCTGAGAAAGACATGGTGAAACAGAATGAGCCAACGGCGTAGAGTGCATGACAGGAGTTTTCAAGCTCTGCTCCAAATAGGTGCTCCGGGGGGCGAACGGAGTTGGGGGGAGGGATATCACTGCATAAGCAGGGCTTTTTCATCATGTTCCTGTTCTAGATTTATGCATTGGACTTAAACATTTTGGGGGGAAAAGTCCCAATTCTAGAATACATGCTTTTAAAAACAAAAATGATTTTTATGATAGAAGCTCCCATTTGTATATGGGAAGAAAGCTAGCAAGGAGAGTCGTAAGCTTCCAACAGCGCAGCACACGAAGCTGGCGGGGCCTCTTTCCTGCTCCTTAACCACTCACGCGCGCGCATGCGCATATACACACATATACAGGGTGGGTGAAATGTACCTTAAAAAAACACAAATTTATCTCCAAAATGTAGAAAGGCAACTCCTCAGGTGTGCGGAATGAGGAGGAAACGCAAACACCCAGGCTTTGAGTTTAGCAGCTGTCATGCTGACTCCAGGTGGGCAGTGGGATGGGATGGGATAAAAGTAAAAAGAAAGCAGGAGCAAGGAAGAAATGAGAGATAACTTGGTAGAAAAAAGCCCCCAGGCATCAGCAATCATAAGTTAATTTGCATATTAAAATTCAGAGCTAGATTATGTTAAACAAAATCTACCTATTTGCTGTTTACTAAAGATCTTCCCCAAACATAAAGACATAGAAAGTTTGACAGTGAAGGAACAATCTAATACTGGGCAACTACTATTCAAGTGAAAGCTTGGAGAAAAGTATAAATATATAGGAAAACACACTTTACAACAAGAAAAAACGAAAACTCCTTAGGGATAAAGATGGTCATTAATGAATCATAAAAGGAGTGGTTCACCCAGAGACAAATGAAATCTCTACTTACATATGCAAACAACACAACCTCAAAACAGATAAAAGGATAAATTGAGAGAAGTAAAATGAGTAGTTGGTCAATACCTAATCGAAGTGGGAGATTCTTTGTAGAAATCTTCCTATTAGATCAAGTAAGCAAAATACTACTAATAATATGGATAAGTTGAACTATACTGTTAAAAATACAATAAAATGAACATACATAAAATTCTACCCCTAAGAATTAGAGTTTAAAGACTTTTCTTAAAAAGTAAGAAATTCTCTTTATGGGTCTTGACATCTTATGACCTGAATGTTTTTGCTTTGGCCCAGTTTCCTGAAATCTTATTTTATTTTCAGTGATAACTCTTTGCAGCATTTGTGACTAAATGTGGATTCATTTTTATGCCTCTGAAAGACATTTCTGTCAATCAGGGGTAGGAGTAGGGACTAGCAATGTATTTGCACTGATTTTGTTTTGGTTTTGGTTTTTTTTGGGTGGGGAGAGGGTATAGGGGGATGTTATGGTTGAAGGAGAACTCTTCCAGAAAAATAGTCACTGTCAAGATAAAGTAGTAGTAGATTCACACCACTGTATGTAAAATAGATAAATAACAAGGACCTACTGTATGGCACAGGGAACTATATTCAATCTCTTGTGATAACATAATGGAAAATAATTTAAAAATATATATATGTATGTATATGCATATATATGAATCACTTTGCTGTACACCTGCAACATTATAAATTAATGTTCTATACTTCAATAAAAGAACAAACAAACAAAAAACAAAACTGAGGGCAAAATAAAAACATTTTGAGATAAGCAAAGACTGAGAGATTTTACCACCCTGAGATCTGATGAATGAACTGCTGAAAGAGATGTGCTTCAGCAAGAAGGGATTGAATCTGCAAATGAAGTGGAATTCAAGTTACTATAAGCATTCCTAAGTTCTTAAACAATAGTAATAAATCTAAATGAGTGTAAAAAAAAAGTATATTGTTTCAATCCATATTCCTCATATTTTTCCTTCAAGCTAAAGAAATAGTCCATTTTGTCAAGATGTCTTCTGAAATTAGAAAGATCTTTCCCTCGATTACCTATGTGTGGTCTAGTTGCGAAGGTGGGTGGAGAATAGCTGTAGTGTCCGATCACCTTCTGTGTCTGTGTCAGCCTGGTTATCTTCCCAAAGCAGTTGCTCAGTATGATCCCCTTAGTGGGACATTAGTAGCAACCTTCATAGATTCCAAGATGGAAAAGGATCTTGAAGAAATTGTTCCACTTACAGGCAGGACTGCATGGAAGTAACTCCAAGATCTTGAGAACCCAAGAGTAGGTAAATACACTGGTAACTACAGCATCCCAGCATGGCTATAGGATCTCTGATAGACTCTGGCCTCATTCTGACTAAGGTTGACTTCTTTGGTCCCAGCACTGCCAGACGAGTCACACCATCCTTATGGCATCATTCCTGTCATAGCGTGAGACTTTCTAACTGCTCTCTAGAGATGCTGCTGCTGACTCCCGTTTCTTGGATTCTAGCTCCTTCTGCTATTATCCAGCCCAGGACCTCCAACCTCACTGTCATTCATTCATTCTTTCAACTGAATGCCTACCAAATGTGAGACGCGATGGTCCTGAGACTTCAATTGAAAACCAAATAGACGAGGGCTCCACCCCTGTGGGACTCAAGGTACGTAGGAAGAAATAGGCAGATTATCAATCAAGCAAGAAAGCATTGAAGTACAATGATTACACGTTGTTATCAGTGCATTGGAGACAATGACCTTGGTCTTGACCGTCACAGTTGTCCACCAAGCATGAGGTGAAACCTGCCAGGCTTCCTTTTCCTTGCCTTGGCTAGAAACCATCACTGTCCATGGCTCTCCTAGCCAAGATGACAGCCCAGGAGGAGCAGATCCTGAGGCTGCAGTTTGTTTTTATCCAATTTCCTACTTTGGGACATACATCTGGTAGGAAACAACAATAATTGGCTACCTGTTTTGTGCCAGTCACTGCTCCACATGCTTTCAAGTGTATTCTTGTCACCATCTTTCTTTAACCTTTATTCTGTAAAAAGAAATGGATGTTCAAAGACATGAAATAAGTTGCCCAAGCTCCCGTGGTTGAGTCAGCTGTGAAGCCTGGTTGTCAACTTAGATCTGTCTGCTTCCAACACTGATGTCCTTTCTCCCACATTGTAGCTGTGCCTCTTTGCAGCAACGACCTCCAAGACTTGATTTCACATCACCTGTGCAGGGCCTTTGCACAGACACAGACCTCAGAGGTTAGACTGAAATTCGGCAGAAGTAAAATCAACCCCTCCTCCCCAAAAAAGGACCCTTTTTGAATCCCCTATTCACCCTAGTGGGATTTGCATTAATTTTCTTGCCTAATTATTATTAAGAATATGCCATCTGTGTAAATTAGATTTTATGATTTTGTTGTAAACTTTTGCAGAGTTGAACTTAAAAAAAAATCTAGCCTTGAATTTCATTTCCTGATGGAAAATGTGGGTTTGATGTACAAGGTCTAATTGTCCTCACCACGTGTTAGAAATCCAAAGGCAGCTAAACATTAAGGTTAAATGATGATATCATGACTTACTCAGTTTGCATTTTACGTCCAGTTGAAAACACAAACCCCTCGCCTCATTAATCCTTTGCAATCCAATTTCCCCCCCCCCCCCCTTAAATGAAATTATCCCTTTGGGACACATTTATATTCTTTTAACAGCCGCCTGACAGTTCTGCTGATGGAGTTTGAATCCAACTTTGTTACTGGATAGTGACAACTTGCCCTGACGGATATGTGTACGTAATTATTCTCTCGCAGTTAGATTTAATTAATGCTTACCCTCATCATGATCTTGCAGCTAGTGAGCTCTCTCTGCAGGATCAGTTAATGGCAAAAGGATTTCCTTTTTAGTCGAGAGAGACTCCAAAAGGCTTTGTAAAACTCTTATACTTTTTTTTCCTGAGGGGGAAAGAAAAAAGAAAAAAATTGCACCTGAGCCTGTTTCGTTTCTTTCTGCTCCACATTAATACCACACGTGAACAGATTTGAAGCTACATATGGGGATGGGGTTGTTAAACCTAATTTCAGACTAAGTATTGCTAATATGAACAGCTCTGACAGACCCACAAAGAAGATGTATATTTTTTAATATCTTAGTTTAGAATTGAAGTGTCCTGGCTTCATTTTGTTTATCTCCCTGTACAAAATACGTATGTGTGTATTTTTCTAACCATCTCTCCAAATGGGACGCAGAGTTCAGTAATAAATAGCTATGAAAGAAAGGAGATAATAAGAAGAAATGATGGGAGAGGCAAAGGGAATTTGAAGATAAGATGTGGAAAGAGATTATTAGAAAGTTCGTAATAAGGAGAGGGCGTGTGTACTGTGTGTACTTATAAAACCCCATTAGATGGGAATACTTTACAAATACTCTGTCCCGGTCCATGCTTGTGAAATATTCATGTGCCATTTGCTTTTTATTACCATAATGGCAATGCCTTGTGTTTGCAGAGAGCTTAACAGTTTATAACAAATTTTTACATCCATTATCTTAGGTGATCTTTGCAACAACCGTGTGACGTGAGCAGAAAAGCACTCACAAATGAGGAGACAGAGGCCCAGAGAGGCTGAGGCACTTTCCTACAGTCACACACCTAGAAAGTAAAAGAACCTGGCACTAACGCCACAGCTTTTAAAGCCAAATCCAATGCTGTCTTCCATATGCCACCTCTCTTATGTTTGAAACTGCAAGCAGGGAAGATTTAAGTGACTGTCTCAAATAGCAATCCTCTTTTTGCCTTCATTTGTCTTGCTAAAGCATCAGCAGACTCTCCGCTAAAAGATACCATCTGAATTGAGAGTAATACGATGCTACTTAATGATTGCATGCAATATTAATGATCATTATTACTGTGCATTATTATGGGAGATGTCATCCAGAAAGATCCTAGAGCCTCTGGTAAAACATGGCCGCTTCAGGATGAAAGGAAACACTCTCTCCATCCCGTCAACCACTACTTAAATGCCTTGACCTTGAACCCTAAGGAGATCTAAAATAAAATATTCTAGAAATTCAGGACTGTGGAATGGGAGATGGGTACTTAGAAATCATTTCATGGTATAGATGAGAAAACTGAGGCACAGAGAGGGGAAGTGACTTCTCCACCATGAATTACTGGCAGATCTGAACCCCCAACCCTGCTTTACTGACTCCCAGCCAGTTCAGATCTGTTTCCTACTCTATAACTGTAACCTTCAGCTGGAGGAAGAGGTCTGGGAAGTCTCCTTGTTGACAAGTGAGAAAGGAATGCTTGGAATGAGAGGAGTAGCTTACCCAAGACTACACTTTGACCCAGAGACAGAACTAGACCCTAAATCCTGTCTCCTTAATTTATGTACATTTAATTCAATTTCAACAAACATTGTTTGTGCAGGTGTTATGTGCCAGGAATTGTGCTAACTGCTGTGACTCCATCAGCCACAAAAGCATAGACAGATGTGTTGTAGTGACAATATGACTCCTTACCCTCATTGGGCACTGTGGGTAAGAAGAACGTGAAACTGATTCCCAGGGAAGTTCAAGTCTCAATTTAAACAGGCTGACCTTGGAGGTGGGGAGGGTTGGGGAAGGAGGAGTTACAGCCCCCATTAAGAAGTTTCTTCACTTTGCTTTCCTTCTAATGTTGTTACCTCTCTGAGTCCTAGAAGATGAAAATTTGAATTGAAGAATACAGGGTGAATGTCAGTAGAATGCAATCTCTTACATTTGGCCGGCACTTTACAGTTTACAAAACACTAGCATCACCTGTTGACATTGTATCTTTAGTTACAAAGGGCTAACTATGTGCCAAGCACCGTGCCTAGTTTTTCATTATTATTAATTAAATCTTCATCATATCCCTATGAGTGTGAAGGTTGATATTTTCATGTCTACCATTTTATAGATGGGAAAACTGAGGCTCACAAGGTAAAGTCCACTTGCCACAGGTAGCATAACTGGTCAGTGGCAGAGTCTGGATTTGAACCCAAATCAGTCGAAGCCCAAATCCTAGGCTCTTAACAACAACACACACGGCCTCCTTCACTGAAACTGGTTGCTAAAGTGCAGGCGAATGATGCCCACAAGGTTGACCTCTGAGTCACCATTGCTGTGGGACAGTGACTCTCAAAGGGTGGTTTCCGAACAGGCAGTGTCAGCATCCTTGGAGAACTTGAGAGATGCAAATTCCCAGACCCTGCACTCTGGGGTGGAGTCCAGCAATCAGTGTTTCAACAGCTTTCCAGGTGATTCTGATGCATAATTAAGTGAGAAAACCACTGCACTGGGAAACTGTTCCCATCCTTCACTCCCTTGTCCTGGAATCTGAAGGCCAGAGGGACCCTGCAGGTCACTGATTACAGCCCCTTTTGGGGCTTTGTGTTACTCACGTGGTCTCTTTTTTTGGTGCTCTGCACGTCTGCATGGGGTAGTCAAAGTCAGCTTCAAGGAGGCTGAGGGCTAAAAGCCTTGCAAGTAGGCTCCAGGGAGCTGGGACAGGTTTAATGTAGATTGCTGAGCTGTGGCATGTGTCTGAACCTCTGAAAGTGAAGAGATAAGTTCCACAGTCTTCTCAGTTTGCCTTCTTCTCAATAAACCCACCACCCATTGATGACCATGGCCAGGGATGCCTCACTGACTTCTCAAAGGCTTTTGTTTAAGTTGGTGTTGAACAAGCAAAGGGAGAGGACCTTCCTGTCTTCCTCTGCCAAGGCCCCTGACAACCAGTCAAGTCATACATCCACTTATTTCTTACTTTGAACCTCCCCTCTTTTCCCACAAAGTGAATGGCCAGGTGTACCCTTTGAAGTCTATCCTTTGTGCACAAGTGGTCTATTTTGGCTTATCTATATACGGAGCCAGTACCTCTTAGTGAAATCAGCTTAGCCTCCCACCCCTGCTACACCTTCCCTTCATCCCTGCCACTTACATAGTGTAAGGTGAGTGAAAGGAGCCAGTGGTGGACGACATGAGATCTGGGCCATCTACTTGTGTAGTTCACCTGTGCCCTCTCGACCTGCTTAGGCTTGATTCTGGATGGGCCATTTCCATCTTATGCCACCTCTCCTACATGACTTGGTGGATCTGATAGAATCCAGCTCCTAATGGGCAGTGCTGGCTTCCTGGGCTCTTGATAGAGGCTGGTAACATACCAGGAACTCCCCACCCTCCCCTCCACAAATGCATAGCTCGTGCTGCAGTTGGCATGGTCTTATTCCATAAGCTTAAGGAGCCACATTATTTTTTTTAACCTTTTAATTGAAGTGTACTTGATATACAATGTTAGTTGCACATGTACAACAAAGTGATTCAGTTATATATATACATACGTATTTATATACATACATTTTCTTTTCAGATTCTTTTCCATTATATGCTATTACAAGAAACTGAATATACTTCCCTGTGCTATCAGTAGGTCCTTGTTTATCTATTTTATGTATAGTATAATGTGTGTCTGTTAATCCCCAACCCCTAATTTATCCCTCCCTGCCCTTTCCCCTTTGATAACCACAGTTTGTTTTCTATGTCCATGAATCTGTTTTTGGTTGGTAAATAGAATTTGTATCAATTTTTTTTAGATTCCACATATAAGTGATATCATATAATATTTATCTCTCTTGTCTTTTCTTGACTTACTTCACTCAATATGGTAATCTCTAGATCCATCCATGTTGCTGCAGATGGTATTATTTCATTCTTTTTTATGGCTGAGTAATATTCCACTGTTAATATATCACATCTTCTTTATCCATTCATCTGTTCATGGACATTTAGGTTGTTTCCATGTCTTAGCTATTGTAAGTAGTGCTGCTATGAACATTGGGATGCATGTGTCTTTGCAAATTATAGTTTTTTTCTCGATACATGTTGAGGCTCTACATTATGAGTCTCCTAATTGGAACCTGTCCATAAACTCCACAGAGTATTTATTACCACCATAGATGACTCTCATACTCTAGGGTCCATTGGATCACATAATGCAAATGGCAGGGTTGTTTGTAGCACAGCCTGACCCATTGCAGATCCTTTTCCTGCTCTGTGACCTACTCAGAGCTGGCAGCCTTCCATACCACTGGAAAAATGGGTCAGGGCAGTATCCCCAAGTGTTCAGTATGCTGCCTTTAAAACCCAGCAAGGCCTACCAAGCATTCTGCTTCCTTTCTGGAGTTACAAAGTATAAGATTCAGGCATTTCTTCTTTATTTTGGAGCAGATATATGGCATACTACAGACCACAGAAACCTAACGTCTTCACTCATGTGGCAAGCCCCCATTTCTTCATAGGCTTTATCTCTTACTTTCTGGAGTACATATACATCACCAAGCTCTTGGATATACTTCCCCTTTCCTGTCCTTCTGGTCCAATTAGCATAGTACATCAACATAGTGGGCCAAAGTGATATTCTGCAAAAAGTCCAGGTGGTCCACGTCCCTTCAGACTGTTATGACAGAGGGTTAGGCAGTTAATACAGCCCTGGGACAAGACTAAATGTGTATTGGTGCCCACCCCATGTGAATGGAAACTGCTTCCAATCCTTCTTTGAAAGGGATGGGAAAAAAACTTATTTTCCAGATAATTGGCCACAGACTCTATCCCCGAGGCTCTATTAATTGGCTGTAGCATAGACACCACATTTGACAGCTTCGGTTGAGGCTACAATTTGTTGGAGTTTGTCGTAGCTCATTGCCATCCTCCTGGATCCCATCTGAATTTTTAAGGGACGGGGTTGGTGAATTACATGGAGACATGATGGACACCACCATCCCTGCATCCTTAGAGTCTTTAAGAGTATCACTTATCACATCCATTATCCTCTGGATGTGATGTTGGTTTTGTCTTCCTCTTTTGTCTGGAGATTCAGATGACTCCACTTGCCTTCCCCACTATGATAGTTTATCATAGAGATTAAGGAAACAATGGGAGGAGGGCTCTGCCAACTACTGCATATGTCCATGTAGATTATGCACTTGGGGACTTGGGGAATGATCATCACTGTGAAACAGACCTAGGGGAGGACTCCATTGGTTACCTAGCCGTCCATGTATCCCTCCATTCTAAGTATACCTTGGTTCCCTGGGTATCAGTGCCAACATGCATTCAACTGTCTTTGAACAATCTGGATATTCCTCTTACCTGGGTTTATGGTTACCCAAATAAATGGCCTTGAGTCCCCCGAGGAAGGCCTGGAGGAAGCATTCCTATGCACACTTGCTCTCCTGCTGCAGCCTTCCTCATGGGTATCCAGGCTTACTTTCAGTCAGTGGCTTCAGAGCTGAGAAATGGTTCAGATCTAGAAACAGGCATATAGTAGAGGCTTAGCAAATACTTGCTATCATAACATGATGACTCATTTTGCCGGAAGTGTTCAGAACGTGTGTGGGAAGGTGGAGTCTTCAGTCATTCACAAACAGATATGGTAACATTTTCCTGTGAGCCACCACCTTCTACTATTTCAGGGTTTTTCATCTCTCCCCCATACCCCATTGGAGCCAAAATATTTTGTAATTGTTCAGCATTTCAACGTTACATAATCTTTGAATACAATGAATTTTCTTTAATGTGAAGAAATAGTTGTGTCGAGTTACGAAATTACCTTTTCATGCTCCAGTGCAATTTATTTGTTCCCATCCACGTGGCAAAATCTCCCCACCGAAAAAGATTCTAAAGTCAGGCTCCACCACCTTCTGGGAAATTCATGGTAACAGACATGTCACAGTGGGATCCCCTCATTTGTGTTACAAGCTTCTTATCTCAAGAAGTGAGGCAGGCATCAGTGTCCTTATTTTTAATAGTACACAAAATTGTTAAAAATATTGTTTAAAAAAGAGTCAAAGAGGTTAATTTTCTCAGAATCCCACAGCAAGGTGGAGGCTGAGTGCAAATCTAGTGCCCAGTTGTGTGTTCCTTCTAGCGCTTGTAAGGGTAGGCTTTATCATTGACTAGGGGAGAAAAATTCCGGAACCAATGGATGAGGGAGTGTGGTGAGGGGGGAGCTGGGAAGGGCAGGGACCCCGGGGGCCACTTCCGGCTTTCCCTTCGCCCCAGAGCGCAAGCGCATCTGGTCCTCAGTAGCGGCTTCCTGTCCTGGCTGCACCACGCCTTGGCACTCGCGTTCCCGTAGCCGGAAGGCACTTCCGGTGAAATCTGGAGCAATTTGGGAGATAACATGCTATGCCTAGCGAAATGAAATGCATTTCTTTCATTTCCTTCATTTCCCCGGACAGTTCCTCACATAACCAAATAGGTGAGTTGTTCCTGAAATGGATACGTGTTTGCCAGAGATTTCCAAGCCCGTGTGTAAACCCTCTCCTCTTTGGAGTGGGCAGACACAGCTATAATGTATAATTTTCCTTTCAGCTGTGCAGCTTTGAACTTTTCCACATGTTTTCACGTGCGTCACCTATTCGTTCACTCGACAGATACTTACTGAGTACCTGCTGTATGTCAGCACTGGACTAAGTCCAGAATGTGGTGACAGAAAGACAGAGATCCTAGTCTCCTGTCTATTCTGACAGGAGAAAGAGGCAATAAGCAAAGATATGGCATAATCTCAGTAATAAATGTTATGAAGGAAGATAAAGCAGTGTGTAGAGCGTGTGGGAGTAAAAGAAAAATAGTACCTCAGATAGGGTAGTCAGGGAAGGCTTCTCTGAGGAGGTGTCATTTGAATAAAGGCCTTCATGAAGTCGAGAAGGGACATTCCAGGGAAGGAAAGAACAGTGTCGTCACCCTGGAGCAAGAACAAGGTTAATGCGTTGGATGACCTGCAAAAAGGCCATAGTGAATGATTCCCTGCGAGGGACGAGGAGAACAGAAAGAGGTTGGATGGGCTCTTCTCTGGGAGAGAAAGGGCGCAGCGATGGCTGCCGTGTTTTGGCCTGAGTTAAGTGCATGACTGGAGGTCATTTTTTTCTAGGATGGGGAGACTGGCCGAGTGGCAGATTTGGGAAGGCTCATCAAGAATTCTGTGAGTTTCTTATCTGAACTGAATAGTAGCTTTGCATAATATATGGGGAAGATATTATTTTTCTCCTGTAAGAAAATAGGGAAGTTAAATGACTGACCTGAAGCCTTGTGGCCACTTTGATAGAATCAGGGTGAGGACCCAGAAATCAGGTCTTAGCTAATGTGTCTATATAAACTTGCCATTGAATCCCTCTTTGAATGACAATGAAATTCCCTGGCCCTGGTGCTCTTGTAGGAGGTGGAGGGAAGTTGGAAACAATGTGTTTTTTGCATGACAGTGTTTTTAAAAAGGGATTTCACCTGCATTCAGCCATGTTGTCATAATATGCAGAAACCTTTGCGGGCAACGGCGGGTTGTGGGGGGGGGGGGTGTCCTTACACCCAGAGGGATGCAGAGTTCACCCTGAGATTGCCAAGTCTGAAGGAAGACAGAGTGTGGCGTCTGCTTTGAAAAGATGTTGTTCTCTACAGGGAAGGAAATGTGGGAGGGCTGGGTGGGGAGTGGTAGCAGGGGAAAGGAACAAGCAGACTCTCAGGACATGGTGCAGTATTTCTGTTTGAGATTAAAAGGCTAATAACTCAGCAAACAGGATTAAACTGGAGACCGTCTCTTCAAAGCATCTGCAGCATCACACCATGGGGTGGGGTGGCGGGTCCTGATAAGAACAGCCTCTCCTGCTTCGTTCCTTCTGGCCAGCACTCGCTAGCACCCTCTGTGTGCCTGGTTCCATAGCAAGAGCTAAGGGAGGGGAAAAGCCCCTGCCCGCATTTGGAGACTGTCTGGGAGGATTCTTCCTGTTACCCAGGAAAGTCCCCCACTCTTTCCTAAAACAGCTGTATTGGCACAACTCTGGGTATTATAGCTGCTTGGTTTTCCTTTTCTTCCTCTTTTTTTTTTTTTTTTAAACTTTACTTTTTTCTCCCTCTCCCTAAGCTGTCCAAAACCGTAGACTTCTCCAAGAGAGAAAAGGAGAGCAAATAGCACATTGCATTGAGTTCATTTCACATGGATCTGAGCTCATTAAATTTGGCATTTGCAAGAGCCCTTCTTGTCTCTGTCACAGAGAGGAATGGCTCTTTCCCAGTGAAGGAGAAACTGAGGTTCCTTGTTCCAGATAGGGTCGCTTTGTTTCTCTTCACCTGCCTGAGGCCTCGATTGCTCTGAGAACCTCACTGTTGTCACCACTAGTCACCGTTCTGAAGTGTTCAGTTGTCATATTGTCTGCAAGAGGTATAGGGGAAGAGCCCTGGGCATAGAGACGCAAGAGCTGATTGGGAATCGTTCTTTTACTGCCATCTCCTAGACACAGGGCCTTGCGCGTTGATGATATGCCATTCTGCTTATTCTGCTTACAACATGCGGTTGTTAAATGGACCTACTTAAATGACAAATTAGGGAGGTGATTTTTTTTTTTTTTGCTGATACCTGGATTCTCCCTGACCTACACACGCACGCACGCACGCACACACTTTGTGAGTATGATCATGGTCATCTGACAATCAGGGAATAACTCTGCTGGCTGTGGAACAACCATGAGGCCAAGGGAGTCAGGTCTGCCCCTATGTAACTCTGACTTGGAAAGAGGGCCTTTGCAAAGATTTTGGAGCCAAGCTTCCACCGTTGCCTCCCACCATCACCACTCTCCATCCTTGCAGTGAGCAGAATGAGAAGTTTCTCATGAAATCTTGTAACCTTAGCCTTATCTCCCACTTTGCCTGTTCAAAGTGACAAAGATAAGCTAAGGGTAGCAATTACGCAAGTCTGCTGTTCTTGATTATTTGTTTGTTTATTTATTGTTTTATTCTTGTGTGCTGAGACGTGCATGGAAGATAGTTATTAAACTGCCTGTCATACCACAAAAGTGTCCCTTTTCAACAAGATTGACATAAGTCACAAGAAACCCCCTTCCTCTTTACAGCAGTCCACATTCCTTTTTTCGTTGCAACTCATTCACTACTGAACTAAGCAGATGCTCTGTTTCTCTTACGTGATGGTCTTTCCTCTACTCTCACACCTCCTTGCACCTCCGCACATCTAATCTGGAATCCTAACTGTTCTCTCTGCTGCTCCCAGGACAGTAGGAGCAAGCCCTGCCTGTGTTCCCACTCTTCCTGCACTGACATCTGCAGCGGCCTTTCCACGCTTCATTCCATCACCTAGTTTCTTGACTCCTTCATCCATCCAAATCTGAGTTATTTGACCTGAGGGACTATATCTTATTAACAGTTATACCCCTAACCTACCAGTAGATATGCAATAAATGTGTTGAGTAAACATAAATAAGTAAATGAAATAAAACTACAGGTATTTGCTCAGAACTCCAAGATTCACAAGATCCTTCTAAGTCTTGCAACAGTTCTGAGGGTAGATGATACTCCATTCGTGATGTAAGACTTGAGTTTAAAAATGTCAAATGACTCACCAACAGTCACTGTTAAAGGTATTATTAAAGGTATATAATAAGTGACCCCAAATGTTGTAGCTAAAAACAACCACCATTTTATTTTACACATAATTTTGTGGGTCAGGAATTTGGGAAGGACTTGGCTAGGCGGTTCTTGTTTCGAATCTTTCATGTGGTTACAGTCAAACATGAGATGGAGCTGCAGTTATCTGAAAAGTCAGCTGGGCTGAACATCCAAAATGACCACTTGCGTGACTGGAAGCCGATTCTCGTTGTTGGCTAGGGGCTGGGCTGGGGCTGCTGACTAGTGCTACAAGTGGCCTCTCCAACGTGGTCATCTCTGGGTGGTCCCTTCTTGGATGGTGACTGGCCTCTCTCAGTGCAACCTTCCCGAGAGAATCAGGTGAAACTTCATGGCCTTTTCTAATTGAGCCTTGGAGGACATACAGCCTCCTCTCTGCCGTTCTCCTTTAGTCAGAGCAGTAACACACCCACCCAGATGCAGAGATAGGAGATCCTACCTCTCAATGGGAGGTATGCGAAAGAATTTGGAGGCTGTGTTTAAAACCACCACAGTAAAACAGAACTAATGAATGAAGAATCAGGATACCCAGGTATCCTGACTCCAAATCCAGTCATTTTTGGCTCTTCCATAATGGATGGATGTATAGATATAGATATAGATAGGTAGGTAGGTTGATAGATAGGGATAGAGATATTGATATATAGATATGAATTCTGAATACACAAAACAATTTAGAGCTAATGCAGTGTATCAAAGGGCTTCAGAAAACAAACAACCCAATCAAAAAATTGGCATAAGAGCTGAACAAACCTTTCTCCATTGAAGACATACAAATGGCCAATAAGCATATGAAAAAATGCTCAATATTGCTAATTATCAGAGAAATGCAAATCAAAACTACAATGAGGTATCATCTAACACTAGTCAGAATAGCCATCATTCAAAAGTCCACAAATGATAAATGCTGGAGAGGGTGTGGAGAAACCCTCCTGCACTATTGGTGGGAATGTAGTTTGGTGCAGCCATTATAGAAAGCAGTGTGGTGATTCCCTAAAAAACTAAAAATAGACTTACCATATGGTCTAGCAATTCCACTGCTGGGCATGTATCTAAAGAAAACTCTAATTAAAAAAGATACATGCACCCCAGTGTTCATTGCAGCACTATTTACAATAGCCAAGACATGAACACCTAAATGTCCATCGACATGATTGAATAAAGAAGTTGTGGAGAGTGTGTGTGTGTGTATACACACAATGGAATAGTACTCAATCACAAAAAAGAATAAAATAATGCCATTTGCAGCAACATGGACCTGGAGATCATCATACTAAGTGAAGTAAGCCAGAAAGAGAAAGAAAAATACCAGATGATACCACTTATATGTGGAATCTTAAAAAATGATACAAATGAAGTTATTTACAAAACAGAGAGAGAGTCACAGGCATAGAAGGCAAATTTATGGCTACCAGGGGGAAAAGGGGGAGGATGGAAGTATAAATCAGGATTTCAGGATTTGCAGGTACTAACCACTATATATAAAATAGATAAACAGAAACATCCTACTGTATAGCACAGAGAACTATATTCAATACCTTGCAATAGCCTATAGTGAAAAATAATATGAAAAGGAATATATGTATGTATATGTATAACTGTATCACTATGCTGTACACCAGAAATTAACACAACATTGTAAACTGACTATATTTAAATAACAAAAAAATTTTAAATGTTCTTCAGATGGCTACAGGAAGAATTATTCTGCTAAAAACACTATTTATGACAAGTTATTGACTTGCCTCTGTTCCAGTTTCATGCCTGAAATGTAGAGAAGGGAGAACACTCATCCCTCTCGGATTACCTCTTTGTCCTTGAGTCTGACCAACAAGAAGAGTATTAATTTGGAAACAACATGTCATAGGCAAAAAAGCATATCTTAGTCATACATTTAACTGGAACAGGATGCTGACCTTAATCTAATAAATGCCATAAACTGTATTTTATTTAGTTTAAAATGATTCATGTCATTAAAGCTAGTTTCTAAAGTGCCTAAAAGGTCAACAGAAAAATAAAAATCTCCTGTAACCCCACCATCCAAATACTACCAACATTTGAATTTTACTCTAGCTTATTTTCAAGCTTGATTTACATTTTTCAATATGCAATGTAAAAATCAACCAAGTTATGATATATTTTATGTACAACAAACTGCATCGATTTTGAGTACATGGTTCAGTGAGTTTTGAAATGTGTATACAACAGTAAACATTTTAAGCACCGCCAAAAGATTCCTTGTCACTGTTTGTGGTACATCCTTCTTTCCACCCAGTGCATCAGGCAACCACAGATCTGCTTTTTGGCACTGTACAATGGATTTGCCTTTTCCAGAATTTCATGTAAATGGAATCATACAGTACATATTCTTTGTGTCTAGTATTGGTCCTGCAACTTAGTGATCTTGGATTCATCTCTTTTGCATATATCAGGAGTTCCTTTTTTAATGCTGAATAGTATTCCGTTATATAGATATGCTTTATTTTATCTATTCACCTTTTTTTCACATTTTTAATTGAGTTATAGTCATTTTACAATGTTGTGCCTAATTCCAGTGTAGAGCACAATTTTTCAGTTATACATGAACATATATATATTCATTGTCACATTTTTTTTTGCTGTGAGCTACCACAAGATCTTGTATATATTTTCCAGTGCTATATATATATGTATAATTTTCTTGCTCATAAGTCCTATATATACAGTATAATCTTGTTTATCTATTCTGCATACACCTATTAGTATCTACAAATTTTGAACTCCCAGTCTATCCCTTCCCACACCCCTCCCCCTTGGCAACCACAAGTTTGTATTCTATATCTATGAGTCTGTTTCTGTTTCCCATTTATGTTCTTTTTTTTTTTTTTTTTTTTTAGATTCCACATATGAGTGATCTCATATGGTATTTTTCTTTCTCTTTCTGGCTTACTTCACTCAGAATGACATTCTCCAGAGACATCTATGTTACTGCAAATGGCATTATGTTGTTGTTTTATGGCTGAATAGTATTCCATTGTATAAATATACCACATCTTCTTTATCCAGGCATCTGTTAATGGACATTAGGGCTGTTTCCATGTCTTCGCTATTGTAAATAGTGCTGCTGTGAACATTGTGGTGCAAGTGTCTTTTTGAAGTAGGGTTCCTTCTAGATATATGCCCAGGAGTGGGATTCCTGGGTCATATGGTAGGTCTATTCCTAGTCTTTTGAGGAATCTCCATACTGTTTTCCACAGTGGCTGCACCAACCTGCATTCCCACCAGCAGTGTAGGAGGGTTCCCCTTTTTCCACAGCCTCTCCAGCATTTGTCATTTATAGACTTTTGAATGATGGCCATTCTGACTGGTGTGAGGTGATACCTCATTGTAGTTTTGATTTGCATTTCCCTGATAATTAGTGATACTGAGCATTTTTCATGTGCCTATTGATCATTTGTATGTCTTCCTTGGAGAATTGCTTGTTTAGGTCTTCTGCCCATTTTGGGATTGGGTTGTTTATAATTTGCCAATTTTTTATCTGAGTTTTTTGCTTTCTTTTTATAGAATTATAAGGAGTCTGTATATATTCTGGATACAAGTCAGATATATGTATTACAGACAATTCTCCCATTCTATGCCTGTCTTTACTTTTCTCAGAGAAATCTTTAGAAGAGTAATTTTTTTTTTCATTTTTGTAAAGTTCTCTCTCTCTCTATTTTTTTTTGTGGTTCATGCATTTGGTTCCCCATTTAAGATTTTTGCCTACCCCAAGGCCAGGAAGGCATTTCTCCTGTTTTCTACTGGAAGGCTAATAGTGTTAGAATTTACATTGAGCTCTAGGATCCATTTTGAGTTAATATATGTATACAGCATGAACTAAGGGCCTGTGTTCATTTCCTCCAGCATATGGCTCTCTTTTTGTTCCAGCACCATTTGTTGAAAAGACTTTTCTTTGACGACTTTTTAAAAAATCAGTTGTGTATATTTCTGAACTCTTTTTAAGCTGTTGCACTGATCTATATGCCTATCCTCTGGCTAGTAATGCATTGTCTTGGTTACTAGTTTTATAATAAACCTTGAAAAGAGGTAGTGTAAGTCCTCTAATTTTGTCCTCTTTTAAAATTGCTTGGCTATTTGAGGTTATTTACACTTCCATATAAATTTTAGAATCACTTTGTCAATTTCTACCCAAAAAAGAAAACTGCTGAGATTATAAGTAGGATTTCATTTCACCTAAAGGTAAATAGGGCATAAATGATGTCTTAACAATATTGAGTCTTGCAATCCACAAACATGGTATATTTCTCTGTTTATTAAGGTTTTCTTTAATTTCTCTTAGCAGTTTCATGTTGTTTTCATCGAGGAAATCTTGTATGCCTTTTGTTAAACTTATTATTAAGTAGTTTAGAGTTTCTTGCACTGTTGTTTGGAATTGTTTTTTAAATTTTATTTTCCAGTTGTCTACTGCCAATATATAAAAATGGAATTAACTTTTGTATATTAAACCTTCATCTTTCAACCATGCTGAAGTCACTTATTCTAATGGTTGTTTTGTAGATTTCTTATAATTATGTTTCTAAATAATCATGTTATCTGCAAACAAATATAGTTTTATTTCTACCTTTTTAATCTGTATGCTTTTTCTTTCTTTTTCTTGCCATATTGAAATGGCTGAAATAAAGATGTTTCTGTGTGTTTGATTTTCAGTCATTTGACCATAAGCACAGGTTTTTTTTTTCCTCTCATGTGTATCCTGTTCCCTGAGCTTTAAGAATTTTCTAGTTTATATCTTATACTAAATTTAGTACATTTGAACCATTATTTCTTTAAATTAAAAAATGATTATTCTGTTTTCTCTCCTTGCTGTCTATGGCTCCATTTATCTATATTTATAACTATTGATATTGTCCCATGTCTTTCTTTAACATTGTTTAATTTTTTTTCAATCTTTCTCCTCTTCAGATTAGAGAATTTGTATTAATTTATCCTCAATGCCAATGACTATTTTCTCTGTTATTCATTCTGTTAATCCCATCCAGTGATTAAAAACAATGCATATATCTTTCATTTTTTGCTTCTAAAAATCTTCATTTGCTATATATATGTGTGTGTATAATTTTCTTGCTCATAAGTCCTGTATTTTTTGTTCATTATAATTATCTTCTTCTTTACCCCACTGAGCTCAATTATAGTAGTTGTGTTGAAGTCTTCGTCCATCTGGATCATCTTAGATTGGCCTTTGCTAATTGTCTTTTCCCTTGGGAATGGATGAAACTTTCACTATATGTTGAATCATTTTGGATTGAATTCTAGAAATTGCGAATTTATTGTGTGAAGATTCTTGGATTCTGTTTCTCCAAGGAATGCTGCTGTTTTGTTTTTGCAGGCAATGAACTTGGTTAGGCTCCAACTGTCTTGCCTGTGGTGAGCAGCAGCTCAAATTCGATTATTATTATTTTTTTCTTGAGCTGATCTATTTGGAGTCTCCTTTACACATTGTGTGGTTCACAGGTCAGCCAGAGATGTGGGGAGAGATTACACACAGATTATGAGACCCTTCTCTGGGTCCCTCTATGTTTTGTTTTGTTTTGTTTTGTTTTGTTTTGGATTCCTCCCTCACTCCCTGGTGGCCTTGGTTGATCTGGGGTCCGTCCACTGGCTCCTCAGTCCAGAAGGACCTTTGTCCTGGTGTTTCAGTTGGCCTGAGATGTACTGCCCTAGACTACTGACATGACCAAGCCTGAAACATGAGAAATTCCCCTGATGCTACCTGCTTTCTCTAAGTTTCTACTCCTTTCTAGAACATACCTGCTTTTATTTACTTTCCAGAGCCTTAGGTAGTGTTTTGTTTGTTTGTGTTTTATCCAAAATTTATTGTTGCTATCTACAAGAGGGTTGGTCTGCTAATATCTTACTCCTTTATGTCATAAGCAAAATCTCTGCTATAGTCAGTAATTATCACTTTATAATATATAATTTGTTTTTTACCTTCCTTTCTCAAAATTGATATTGGACAGACACAAGTATTTTCTTCAATATTTTATCATCATCAAGACCCATTTAATATTCCATCATAATTCGTTATTCCCCTCAAGTTATTTAAGGCTATTTTCCACCTTTTTCTATTTTTATAAATAACACTGCATTATGAGTATAATGCTGCATAAAGCCTTTTCTGTATTTAGGATGGTTTCCTTAGGGTGAATTCCCAGAAGTGGGTCAAAGGGATGGACATTTTTTAAGGCTCTTTTTTATATTGCCAAATTGCTTCCCAAAAGGGCTGTACAAATTTGCACTGCTTGCAGCAATTTAGGAAAATGATCATTTCATAAAACCCTTGCCAGCACTGGATATTATTAAACCAAGAAATAACATTTCTATTTCAAGAGATGAAAAATTACAACCAAGAATTTATGAACACATATACAGATAATATTTTAATGGCAGAGGATAGATTTTTCTGGTTCTATGACCAGAGACTCTAAAATGAAATAGATGTGTTACAGAGAGGAAGACTCTGAAAAATGAAATTCTGAACAAATAATCACAGAAAACTACAATGAAGGAGGAGTTTGGGGAGCATAGAGGGGGAAGCTGTATTTGCACAGGAAACTAACAGAGGGGGGAAAAAAGGCCAAATATATGTAACAGTTTAGCCTAAATTTATGAAAATACTCTCAGAAAGGCTGAGATTTCAGATTTGTCCATGCATGGTGGGCAAATTTGAAAGGAAATAAACAGAAATAAAACAAGCTTTTGAAATTGCTTTTGGAACAATAAGAACAAGAAAATGATTGTCCCATTGCATGAAACAACTGAAACCTTATTACCAGATGAAAGTATAAAACTAAATTCATTCTGAGTCTGTCAGATCTGTCACTTATAGCAAGAAAAAATCTGAAAAGTAGGAAAGGGAGAATAAAGATGTTTCATAAGGAATGGAGTTCTAACACACAGAGGAGGAACTAAGTACTCACTTTGAAGTGTCTGCCTCAATTTTGGTCTCAAACCTAAGCAAATTACTTTTCCAGGACTAAAATAATTTGAAGATATGTTTTCAGAACCACAGAGTTATACTTTTGGATGAATCAAGGTAGGTAGAGAGGCTTCCAAAATTCTGAAAAGGGAGAATCTAATCATGCTTTTGAATAGGTGGTAAAGCATTTTTGAAACTTGGTTGTGTTTCTTAAGAACAATAAGATCATATGTCAAACTTACATAGTGAATATGTGGGAACAGGAGCTGGGAGCACTAGAAGCCACCTTGGGTTCACTAAGAAAAAATTATACCAGGCAAATTGCTATTCCCCTGTGGATAGATTTGTTGCACAGGAAGATCAGGGAGATACCACAGAACAAGATCTCTGATTGTCAGCAGGACATTTGACAAAGCTTCTCAGGTCTGTTGCTTTTTACATGTGTTTATCCAAATATTCTATCTTTCCCGTTAAGTACAAGTTCTATGATGGAAGAGACTATTTCTGTTTCACTTCCCACTGCATATCCTGGCATGTTATAGGCTCTCCATGAATATTTATTGAATGAACAATGTTTTTTTGTTGATTTGCAAAGGAGGAAATTGTAGAGTGCTTAATAGTATAGTCAGTTTTATTCAGTTACATGTTTCCAGAGAGTTTTCATTCAGGGCCTGATATCATTTTGAAGAGAGTCCTGTAGCCATGAGCTATCAAATTCTGTTCTCCACAAAGTTCTCTTCAACACTGATGTCCTCGCCTGAGATAAGGAAAGATCTGGCATGGAACCCTGAGAACAGCATTTACCAGTCAGACTTCCCAGTCCATCCCTTCTCGTTACTGCCTGTGTGGCCTTGCCAAAGACAGGTAATCCCTGCACACATCAGTTTCTTAATATTTAAAACAAAGATATCGGCAGCAACTTCATTATACTATTATATGTACTGTATGAATTTAACTTACACAAACTTCTAGTCTGTGGCTTGACATGTTGCAGACACTCAGTAACCCTTCATTCCTTTTCTTACCTCCTGCTCCTCTTCATATTTTTCCAGTTCATAGAGGGCATGTAGTTAGGGAATGATGAAAACATGAGATCACAGGATTAGGACCAAAAATATCCCAAGACATAAGAAGAAAGGGCCAGAACATATAGATAAAATTTGATAATGCAAATTGTTCTTTACTTTGGTTTTAGAAAATCAATTTTATAAATACATGATGGGAAAGACCAGATTTATTTGCTGTGTGTCTGAACAAAGAACCGAGGGCATACTGAATACAAGTCAGCTGCCAGGAAAAAAGAAACATTCCTGGGCTTCATTTTTGTAAGTCTCATGTTCAGAAAAGGGGAGGTGATAGCACACTTCTGCTCTGTGTAGGCCAGAACACACCTGGGTTAGCATGACTAGTTCTGGATATCAGAATCCAAGAAAGAGTTGAGTAAACTGGAGTAGAAAAGAATCTGACAAAATGAATTTGAAATATGGGATGCACATCAAAATCACTAAGATTGGAAAACAATGATTAGTGTTTTCACTCATCCTCAGTGTTATAAAAGATGTAGTGAATTAATCACTCCTATATACAGCTGATCAGGAAGAAACTGGTCGAACCTTTCTGGAGGACATCATGACAATATGGATCAAAAACTTCAACTATGTCAATACCCTTTGCCCAGCAATTCATCTTTTTACTCTCAAGAAAATTCTACACATGGATTTACAGGAATGTGTAAAAACATTTATCTTTAGGAATGTGTGATGCAATATTATAATGAAAAATTGGAAACAACATAAAATTTAAACAATAGGGAATTGATGAAAAATTATAAAACTTTGATAGAGTAGAATATATTGCAGGGATTAAAGGATATTGGAGTCAATACTTAATAGCATAGGGTAGTGTGTATGATATTTTATTTAGCTTTGTTTTGATTCCATAAGCTATCTCAGTTCATTTTTTTTTAAAAGGAAAAAAAAGAGGTAAACAAAAAGAAGAAAATATCAGTATTTAGAGAAAATCACTATTAACACTTTGGTGGATCTAGGTATAGGTACATGTATAAATGAACATATTGATATACATACACATCTAAATACAGATCTAGATGTATGCCTATGGCAACATATATGATATATGTAATTTATATAACAGCAAAAGAGTACCAAGCATATGATTGGATCCCCAAATGTATTTTTGACATAAAGGAGTAGATCAATATATGCTTAGATATTTTTAACAAAACTCACAAAATGTACTTCTTACGTTATAAGATAATAAAATCCAGTTTTAAAAACACACTCATATAAATGGTAAAAAAGAAAAAGAGAAGGTTAGTTGGGAGTAATAGTATTTGACTTATTATTTTCTTCTTTGTGCTTTCCTACTTTTTTCCCCCTCAGTGTTCTACAATAAATAGGCATTTACTCTATAACCCCCCCAGAAAAATCATAATTTTTGTAAAATGCATGATATAAGGAATAGCTAATGGTAGGACTATTTAGCTTGGATAGAAAGATTATAAATGGGCAAATAAGCAGTCTTCAGACAGCTGAAGTCCCATTGTATGAGGTCATTAAACAGCTTGAGCCTATGATTCCAAAAAGCTCGATAGAATCTGAAGGGTGGAAATGCAAGGAACTTGATTCCTGGCCAGCCTCACAGACCTGGATCTGCTCTCTTACTCTGTTGTACCTTCTGGACCTGCCACTGTATTTCAGTCTTTGCTCTGCCGTGTATAAGCTATGGGACCTTGAGCAAGTCACTTGTGGTGTCTCTGACTCTCAGTTTCCTTTTCTTTCAAATGGGGATAACAATATCTCATCCAGTTATTGTGAGAGTCCAATGAATTACTGTCTTTGGGAAGAAATTAATGTGTTGTTATGTACTATTTACTAGATGTTAACGCTTTTTAAAATTCATACAGTATGTTAGTAACAGGACAGACGTAAGACTTAGGTCTCTGGACATCCAGTTCATCTTTCCATTGCCCAGGTCTGCCACATGGTGATGGGTTGGAAGGAGTGTGGATATTTTTGTAGGACTAGACAAGGAGAGTGTTCTGGTTACCTTCTGCTGCATAATACACCACCCCAAACTCAGGCCTGCTCATGGATTCTAGAGTCAAGAATTCATAAACAGCAAGGGAAGATAGATTGTCTTAGATTCACAATGACCATGACCCCGCTGGAAATACTCAAACATCTGTGAGTGACTCAGGTGGCGGGAGGCTGAATCCACTAGAAACTTCTTCTCCCACATTTTTGCCACCCAGACTGAGGTGTCCTGAAAGCTGGTCTCAGTGTGACTGTTGACTGGACCACTTAAACTTGACTTCTCCTTGTGGCTAAGGGTTCTCACAGTGCAGTGGCAGTTTCCAAAGACGGAGTGATACCTAGAGAATCAGCATGTCAAGAGAGCCAGGCAGAAGCTGTATCACCTTTTATGATCCAGTCCTAGAGGTTATGCACAGCCATACCTCTTTATTAAAGACACATCCCCAAGGCAGCCCAGATTCAAGGGGAGAAAAATTAGCCTCCACCTTTGATAGGGAAGTGGCAGAAATTCCACTGCAGAAGAGGGAATGAGGAATTTTGTTTTGACTCTTTTTGGAAAATACAGCCTCCCAAAGGAAGCAGTGGGATATTCCAGAAGACAAAGCTTTGTTTTCATGAAATACTGAGTTAAGCTTGATTGGAGAGCTTCTCCTCCATAGGTAGTTCTTTGGGTCAAAATTTGGGGATAAATTGAGATTTGTCCTTTCTTGGATAGTGGAATGATCACCATATTACGCCAAAGGTCATGTAAGGAATAGCTTCAGCTGAAGCAATAAAGACAATCTATTAAAAAAAAAAGTAACTTTTATTAAATGTCTTTTTTAAAATTACCAACCTATAGATGTTCATTGCAGGAAAATTATAAAATGCAGATGAGCAACAATAAGAAAAATGTTTTAAATACTCCAAATTTTACTACCCAGGGAATAACCACTAGAACACCTTAATATATTTCTTTCAATATCTTTTTATGCATGCCTATATATATATATATGCATACATTTATATGCTTTATGTGTGTGTGTATTTTTAAAACAGAATAGGATCATTCTGCAATTACAGTTTTGCAATATGCTTTTTTAAGCTTGGTTCATAACCCTAGATCATGAACATCTCAAAATGACTTTTACTTTCCTCTTCTTTATTTTTTAAATTAAAATATATTTATTCTTTATTACACACACTCCGTGGAATTCACACCAAATATCAGGAAGTGTGTATAAATTTACACAAAGGGAATCCCTTTTTTGCATTCTTCTCTGTATACTTTTCTACTCCACAGTATATTAGAGAGAGGTTTGCATGTCAGTAAATAGAGATTTATGTCACTGTATTTAATGGTCTTATGAAAAATCTGTATTAGAAATATGCCAACATTTTTTAAGCAGTCACCTATAAATGGGTCTCTAGGTCATATCCATTTCTTTTTCTGAAATTATAAACAAATATATTTAATTATATTTTACCATAAAGATATTTTTTAACCATAAAGACCAACTTAAAAAAATTCAACATGAACCTCAAAGAATTCTGCAGAATCTTCTTCCCTAGGAATCAAATAAACCCGAGTCTGAATCCAGATCCTGCCACTTCCTGGCTATGTGACTACAGACAAGGAGTGCCACCTCTCTCAGCCTCTGTTTCCACCTTGGAGTTATAGGAATACAACTCGTCACCTCTGGGCAAAGTGCCTGGCACTGTGCTGGTGTATAACGGTGCCTGATGACTGGTAGCATTTGTGGTCAGAGCATCTGCAAGTGGTGGATGTGTGTGAACATCTATGGCTTAGCCCTAGAGCTCCAAGCAGTTATGAGCTGTGTGGTTTAGGGGGCATGGAAAGTTTAGCCACTTTTGTCCTCTTCCCATGACTGGTACCATTTGTATTCCCTGGGTGGTGGGGGTCAGATGGGCTTTTGCATTCCCAAGCTACATATTTCTCTATCTGGTGCAGTTCTGGGCAATCTAAAAATGCAATAGCGCTGTCACCAGCTCGAGGAAGACATGGAGTCTGAATAATTTAACATGTCACCACCATCCATCATGATACCAAGAGCACGGGAGATGGAGTGTGGAGGGGTGGGCCTACCAGGAGCTGACAGAACAGGTCTGTGAACAGGGCAGCCCAGTCAGGGAAAGTGGATTTTCAAAGAGCAATGAGTTAATTCTCAAGCCTGGGAAAGACTATGCACCTAACAACTGCTCCAGCCTTTTCCAGCATGGCTTTCGAGTGGTTCAAATGCCCTGATTTACCCCAGAGCAAACCTAGGGTCAGGTCTCTCTTTGCTACCAACTATCTATGTCGTCTTGGGGAAGCATCTAAAAACTTCTGAATATTTCAGTTTATTTATTAGCAAAATTGAGATCATTTTCATATAGAGGGCTTAGCATCATGTCTGGAATATCTTAATTGCATCCTCATTAGAAATTTGTTGTCAATTAATACATTCAGGGGTTTGTGCAACCAACAGCTCTACTTAGTTCCAGGACATTTCCATCACACCAAAAGGAAACCCCATACTAATTATCAATCACTCCTGATTCCTCTCCTCCCTCTGCCCAGCCCTGGCAACCACTATTGTCTCCTTCTATGGGTTTAGTTATTTCTCATGTTTTCTATGAATAGAATCATATGATATATGACCTTTTATGTCTGGATTTTTTAACTTAGCGAAGTGTTTTGCTAAGAACCAAAATGCTGTTTGCAAGGTCCACACATGTCGTAACGTGTCAGCATTTCTTTTATGGCTGAATAATATTCAACTGTATGAATATACTACATTTTGTGTATCCATTCATCAGTCGATGGACATTTGGGTTGCTTCCACTTTTGACTGCTGTAAGCAGTGCTGCTGTGAACACTGATGTCCAAGTATTTATTTGAATACCCTCTCCTCAGTTCTTTCGGGTATGCCTAAGGGCAGAATTACTGGGTCATGAGATAATTTTATGTTTAATTTCTTAAGGAACTGTCAAACTGTCCTCCACAGTGGCTGCAGTATTTTAGATTCCCAGCAGCAATGCAGGAGGGTTCCAGTTTCTCTACTTCCTTTCCAACACCTGTTATTTTCTCATTGTTTTGCTTATGGCCAACCTAGTGTATATGAAGGGTATCTATCTCATTGTGGCTTTGATTTGGATTTCCCTGTTGATGAATGACTGATCTTTTCATGACAACAGAAGGTTTTTCTTTGTTTGTTTTTTATTGAAGTATAGTTGATTTAGTGTTAGTTTCTGGTGTACATCAAATTGATTCAGTTTATATATATATATGTTCTTTTCCATTATGGTTTATTACAGGGTATTGAATATAGTTCCCTGTGCTATACAGTAGGACTTTGTTGTTTACCTATTTTATATATAGTAGTTAGTATCTGCTAATCCCAAACTTCTAATTTATCCCTTCCCACCCCCTTTCCCACTTGGTAACCATAGTTTGTTTTCTCTGTCTGTGAATCTGTCTAGAACAGAAGGTTTTTGAATCAGACAAAAGTCAGATTCAAATTTGTGGAGTCTACCATTTATGATTTGTGTGATCTTAGATAAGCAATATTGAGGTTTTGAAGGCTGGTTTGTCCCTCAGTAAAACTGGGATGGTGCTTACCTCTCAGACCCCGTGACAGGTATGGGTGGGATACTGCATACAAAGTGCCCAGAGCGGTGCTTAGCCTGCTGTGGTATGTGCTTGGCCCATCTTCATGGCTCCATCCCAAGCCACTCAGGACCAGAAGAGCTGGGAACCTGTGAAATGCGGGCAAGGGAGCTGCCGGCCCCTCTCCTTTCTTCTTGCCAGGCTCTGACCATTCTCACTTTCTCTCAGCCCCTAACTAGGAATACTTGAGCAGCTCTATATAATTAATGGTTGCACTTTAGGTCACTAAATCACCAATTTCATATTAAAATGCTAGCAGAGGGGGCTCTTTTCCATTCATCTGAATCATCTCCAAGTCAGTCGGTAATTGGCCTGTGGCCTCTTCAGATTATATGGACACTCAGAGGCTGTATGCCTTGGGTGGCTGCCACCTCCCTACAATGTCACTGAAGGCAGGGAGTCACCACTCCCACCCAGAAGCACATCCATTTCTTTTATGAAATGTAAACAAGCATTGACTAAATGAGGAGTGTACCCTTGCTCTCACTTCTTTGGTCTTTGTGCTAACTGTTCACATACACTGTCTCATTTTCCTCATAATGACCATATGATCGGAGAGCTACTGTTCCCCTTTTCAAGATGAATTCAGAGAGGTTGGGTGCCTTGCCCAAGCCCACAGAGCTAATAAGTGGGACCTAGGGTTATAACTCATATCGGACTCCAATACCCTAATTTCTTTGTGCAGAAGTGTATTACCTCTCATGACGCATAGATTAAACCAATGTAGAAACCTGCTAGACTCTAAGTGCCCAAGGGCAGAGACAATGACTATTGTCTTTTAATGGAATCTGAGCTACACCATTTTTCATCCAGGTCACATTATAGAAAAAGATTCAACACCTTAGTGGGGCCTGTGGCTTATTCACCTCTCTCCTGTGCCCAGGTTCCAGCCCTTAATTATACTTGGGAATCACATAAGTGCCTCTGGATCTGTGCTTTCCAATATAATGGGTGCTTGAAATATGGTTAGTCCGTGTTGAGATGTGCTGTGAGCATAAAAAAATACACTGGATTTTGAAAACTTGTGAATGGTATATAAAATATTTCATGAATAATAATTTTATGTTAATTACAGGTTGGAATGATGGTATTTTGAGTATATTAGTTAAATCCAGTGTATCCCCAAAATTAATTTCACCTGTTTATTTAATTTTTTTTTTTACTTTTTTACTGTGGCTACTGAAACATTTCAAATTACATGTGTCTTGCATTTTATTTTTATTGGACAGGTTGAGGTAGAGGCAGCATCTCTGAGCCTCAGTTTCCATTCTGAAAGTGGTACCTTGGTACTTATAGGAGGGAGATGAAGGTCAGAGGTGTGGGATTGGAGGAGGCACCTGGAGAAGCAGGGGCATAGTCTTGGGGTACATGAACATGTGGAATGATGGAGGCATCAATAAGATCTAGCTGAGTCTGACCAGAATTCCTACCAATAATACAGTTGCCGAGGTTCCAGGGAGGAGCAGTGGGAAGTGGAAAATGTGCCCTGGTGCTGGGGGCAAGTAACAGACCTGCTAATCCTCAGAGGTCAGGTCCTCAGGCTTTTGCTACCACGCTCCCTCTGCACACACTCACATGCACACTCACACACACTCACATGCACACACAATTTCTCAGCTAATTTTAGCCGTGAGGCAGGCTTTGTAGGCAGACCTGATTTCAATCCCAGCTTGCTCATTCACACCTCACATCACCTCTCTGAGGCAGGGCTTATTCATCTGTAAAACAAGGTTCATAATGCCTTCCTTGCAAGGATGGCTGTGGACATTAAATGAGGTTTTTACTCATATTTTATTGTACACAGCATGAGGGCTAAGGGAATACACTGCAGCCACTGTCTGGGTTTGAATTGTGGGTCTGCTGCTCACAAGCTGTGTGACCCTGGGCAGATTACTTAATTTCCTCATGCCTTCATTTCCTCATCTGTTAAAATGGGAATGAAAAGTTTAACCTACTTCCTAGGGTTATTGTAAGGATTAAACAAGGCAATGCAAGTAAAGGGTTGAGACCTGTGCCTGGCAGAGAGATGGTGCTGTGGAAGGGTTAGCATTTCTTATTGTATTAGAATTGCCCAGTAACTTTTCTGTACCCCCACCACTGGACTGTCCCAGTAAGGAAAGACTTGTCTGCATCCTATCTGCCATGTTCACCATGCAGGAGTGCAGCATGTCATTTGCTTGGGAGACAAAGGAAGAGGAGAAAGAGGAGGAGAGGAAGGAAAGGAGGGAGGACTTAGTTGGAATGTTTAAAAGGACTGCAGTGGCGTGAAAGGGGATGTGGGAAGGGCCTGGGGTAGACTCCTGACAGGCGACACCTCCCTTTTTCTCTGCTACCCAAACACAGCAGGAAGTATGACAGATGCTTCCTGTACATAAGGCAGCTATTTTATCACAGGCCTTGGTTTTCCCCTTGGCCAAGAATTATGCGTAGATGAAAAAAAGTCCTCCCTCCCTCCCTCCCTCCCTCCCCACTTCCTCTTCCTCCTTACCCCTCCCTCCCTCCCTCAGGCCCTCCCTCTTCCTTCCTTCCTTCCTTCCTTCCTTCCTCTTTCTGTAACAGTGAAATATTTTAATGGCATTTTTAGAAGTCTGCTGGTCTATGAGACCTCTGCTCTTCCATTGCTTCCAGAATCTCCATGGGGCATCTGCCAACTCCATTTCAAAGGAGAGTCTTTAAGTGGGGAATTGCATCTGGTAGAATCTGGAGTCTCCTGCTGTCTCCAGGCCCAACTCCTAGTTTCTGGGGATTGGGAAGGTTTGCACTGACGGATGGGGACAGACCATGTCCCTGAGACACATTTGGGGACAGTGATCAGATACTGTTCTCCTTCATACTCTACCATCCATTACAACATACTGTCTCCAAAAAGGAGGGTGGTGAGTATTAATTTTTCCATTTTATAGACTATTAAACTGAGGGATAGTGTCACGATGGTTAAAATTTTGAGCTTGGCCATCATTCATACCTGAGTACCAAGTTCAACTTCACTCATTGTTCCCAAATCACTTTCCCTTCCTGAACCTTGGTTGCTTCATCTATAAAGTGAGCATCATGTTGCCTCCCTCTTATGAGGACTGTGAGTTTGAATGAGATGACATATGCAAAGCTCATAACACAGCACTGGACACCTGGTGCTTAAAGGACGATCTGTCTTCCCTAAGCTTCCCTCTCAAGTTGCTTCCCAGGAAAGCAACTTGCATAGCAGAGAGCCAAGATTTGGAGCTGGGCAGTGTGGCCCTGAATTGTAGCTTTCCTGCTCATCAGTTGTATGACTTTTGGCAGGTAACTTCACCTTTGCATGTCTCTGTGTCTTTGTATTATTGTCTCAGTTGCTAATTACACCTTCCCCATGAATGTGTCATGATGAGGACTGTATGCAATAATGTATAGACATCTTCTGGGTACTTAGTAGATTGCTGAAGACGTTGCTGGAATGAATAAATGCATAATAATTGTATAGCAGAAAGTGTGTCTGAAAGTGGGATTTCTGTGTATTGAACATCATTGCTGATGCCCCAGCAGAGGAAATGACAGAGTAAATCCTTACATGGACTGAATAACATTTCCCTCTAATTATGCTTTGCTTTTCTTCAGGTGGAGGTTTTGCAGTAGCTAATAGGTTTGCATGGTGCTTGAGCCAAAAGATACACAGCATATATAGGGAAAGGTATCTTCCTCCATCTCCATCCTCAGCCACTTACTTCTCCATCCAGGACAACCACGTTTACCAGATCCTTGAGTGTCGTCCCAGAGATAGTCTGTTGATGTAGGCATCTGAGCTCCTTCCACTAAACAGTTTTCCAAACCAAGGTCCCTCTTGCTCCCTGCTCTGCCCACCCCGCACCCTCACCATGCTCTGAGGCTCTCTTGTAGCCATTTCCTCTCTGGGATAAAGAGTTTCCCGACCCTTTCAGCCTTCTTTTTCCACATCCTGCACTTTTTTTTTTTTTCACAATAAACAGAAAGAAAAGCACAGAGGAAATAAAACTTACCCATATTTATCCCTGTAGAATTAACTGCTATTAGTATTTTGATGTATTTCTTTCTGGGCTTTTTTCTTTATTGTTTCTGTGATCAGCTGTTCGCTGCATATGGAAGCCTTGCCCTTTCCCCTCCATGTTCCTCTGAGTTTGTCTCTGAGGCATCCCTTGCGCTCATCTCTTCCTCCACATCCTCACCACCCCTGGCCTTACCCAGACCCCCACCTCCTCTCACCTGGGCCATCGCTGAGCCTCCTAGCTGCTTGCCCTCCCTGGCACCCGTTCTGAGACCTGTGAGCCACCATCATGTCCTTCCTGGCATGTGCAGCTGATGAACTGATTCTCTTGCTTCAGAAGCTTCCGTGACATCCCAAACTTAGTCCCTGTCCTCGGTGTGGCACTCGGGGACTTCCACTCCTTCCCAGTCAGCACTCCACCCCTGCTGCCTCCTCCCCCCCGCCCCAGGGATGCTCCAGCTCTTATCTCTCCTTCCAACTCCATTTTCCACCATGGAAGCCCCATCCATCCTTCCAGCCCTGACCTCAATCTCCCTTCCTCTGTAAAGCCTTCCCGGGCCCTCCATGCTGGGATGGATTGCTCTCTCCCATCTTCCTGGTGTCTCACTGTTTGGGAAACATGGCCATGAATTAGATTAAAGGCTCCTTAGGCTCCCGTTTGTCCCTGTGACTGGCTTATGATCCCCTGGCTGGCAAGAACCGGTGGTATCTACCTTTGCTTCTCCCGTGTCTGACTCTGGGCCTGGCGTATAGTAAGCACTTGACTGAAATGTGTGTGAAATTAAGTTGCCTGGAGTGTTTCCTTAGAGGCTGGATCATCATAGCAATATACCTATCAGTTACTCAACACCCACCCCAGCCGGCAGGGTCTTTTTCGTATCTTATCTCCTTTAATCTCCAGAGCAACCCCACAAGCTTAATAGTGATGGTCCCTGACTTGGAAAGAAAGAACCCAGGGCTCAGAAAGATGAGGCATCTCCTCAAGGTCACACAGCCCCGAGGCTGCCAAGCCCATAGTTAGAACCCAGATCCACATCACTGCAGAGCCTGAGCTCCTCCTGTAAATCATGCCGACTCCTGGGTCCCTTGGGATTTACAGAAAAGGGTCTGGGGATGGGGTTGCTGACCTTTGGGACGGATGAGGGATTTAATAGCTTCTGGAGGCCTGTGATGACAGATGGATTGTGCTTCCTGCACAGGGGGCATCAGCTTTGGGAGGACCAAGGGGACGTCGGGTTCAGAGGCAGATGACGAAACGCAGCTGACGTTCTACACGGAGCAGTACCGCAGCCGTCGCCGCAGCAAAGGTAACGGAGTCCTTGGGAAGGTTCCAGAACCAGGGTTTTAGGAGGAAAACCTGGGAAGCAGATTCTGTGCTTCTTGACAAACCCTGGATTTTCTTCAGCCTGGTGCTGATCCAGTTAACCCTGAGCTTGGCATTCAGTACCCTGATTGCCCATCTTTTATTTGCTTTCTTTCTTACCCCATTTTTCAAAGGATTTGGGGATTTTTTTAAGTTTATGCATTTTTTTACAAAAAAAATCATCACAATAGAGAATCAGATGGAAAGGAAAATAGGAGTAAGGAAAGTTATTCAAACTCAGCTCAGATGTGTGCACGGTAATCCATGCCGTGCTGTGTTGTGAAGTTCTTAGAAGGAGCTGACAGCTTAACTCAGAGATTCTTAGCAACCAAAGTGCAAAAGGTAACGTACTCAGCAGTAGAATGCACAGGGTCTATGTGATAAAACCAGCATTTATTCAGGAAATGGTGTTTATCTGACACAGAGACCAGACAGAAAGTTATTCAGTTGGTTTCTATAAACAGGACTCCTTGTGACTCTCTAGACAGTGTGTTTTCAGCGGACAGAATCAGTGTCAAGACATAATTTTTTTTCTCACAATGCCACTTAATGTCAGGATATGTCAGAATGCTGAAGTGGAACCCCCTTAAAGAGCTAGACCTTGTGGCCGAGTTCCATCGTTCTCTCTGGTAAAACGTGCTCTGGAGAGAAAATGGATCATATGTCAAGCAGTCACCTGGGAATAGGACGCCTCATCCTTGAGTGTTTTAGAAGGATGACAAAGTAGCAAGTTCAAGATTGCAATCTTGGGAGAGAACTTAGGGTGCAAACATGTATTCCATGCCAGTGATTAAGGGCAGATCCATGGGCTTAGACCAGGCCCTGGAGAGAAGGGAGGTCCTCTGACAAACATGATGGCAGCTAATGCAGGCATGTGGCAGCCTATGCCCCCCACCACCACCACCTCCAGCTCTGCACGGAAGTGGGCTGAGGATGTACCTGTGGTAGAGGAGAGGAGGGGAAGTCTTCTTCACAAAACAGCCCTACCCATGTGTGATGGACCTTCAATAGGCATAGATCACATAGCTTCTCTGGGTGCCTTTGGCTGCTGGGCAAGTTATCTACCCACCCAATACATCAGTTTTCTCTTCTGTGAAATGGGCCTTGGAACTGTCTCATTGACTCAGAGATGAATTTTGGTTCTGTTTAAAAATGTATCATGGCACCTGATACATACTAAGGGCACATAAAGTGGACATCATTCATGTTCTTTCGGTTCTGTTTGTTGCTTTCCATATCTCTCTACTCCTGGTGCCTTTCACCACAAAGGCCCTGTAAGGAGAGTGTCTCCCTTGACACATCACCTGGGATGGCCTTGCAGCCTCTGCAGATGTTAGAATAAGTGGGCCTGCCTCTTACACTTCCCATGCCTCAGCTTTCTGGTGTCTGCTGCATTGGAAATTTAGAAGTTGGTGATGGATGATTCTTGACCTGTCTTCTTCCTCTCCCAGTACAACAGCCAGAATTAGGGCTGGGGGAGTCGGTGGGTCTCCTCTGCAGGACCGGGCTCTTTACAGCTAACTGGAAAAGCATCCATCATTGAGCGTGCCCCTCGTAAACTGGAGTTAAACTTAAAAAAGAAAAGCAAAGGCAAGCCGCAGGACTTGAGATAAGCAATTTGGCCCAGTACCTCCATACACTCCAAAAGGCAGGGCTGTGTTTCCAGGATGACAGGGATGCCATGGGCTGTGATGCACCCCATGAACACACACACCTTCCTTCCCTTCCCCTCCTGCCAGTGGAAAACAAAAGCTGCTTCGTCCCTCTCCTCCACTTACTGTCCACTAATAGCAAGTCCCTCTCCCTCCACCTCCGGTCCCACCACGTCTTTCTCCGTCTCCTCTTCTTTCTCCATATTTTGAATTTGTTTGCTTGCGTATTTCTTATCAATCTTACTTCTTTTTTTTTTCTTTTACTCTTCTCCTTCCTCTCTTCTTTCCTCCCTCATCTGTCACTGCTTCCTTCTCCTCATTCTTCTGTCTTTTCTTTTTTTGTGGGTTTCTTTTTATTGTTTTATTGAGGTATAGCTGATTTACATTGATGTGTTAGTTTCAGGTGTCCAGCGAAGTGATGTAGTTACACATACATAACTGAAAATGTAATATATACTTTTCATTATAGGTTATTACAAGGTATTGAGTATAATTCCCTGTGCTCTATAGTAGGCCCTGGTTGTTTAGCTCTTGTATATAGTAGTGTCTTTTTTTTTTTCTCTCCTGTGTCCCTCTGTCTTCTTCTCTCTCCTTTTTTTGTCTCTTCTGTTCCTCCCTCTCCTCCGACCACTCTGCTCTTTTCTTCAGCTATTTCCTAGTGAATCCTTCCTTCTTTTCTCCTTCCCTTATTTTCTTCCATAAATATGTCAAATACTTGTTAAGCACCAACTATGTGTCTGACACTCTTCCAGGCAATGGGGACAGAAACCAAGCAACAATTTTTAAAAGCCCTGCCATCGTGGAGTTTGTATTATATCAAAATATAAACATATGAGATGGTGGCCAACGCTAAGGAGAAAGAGTACAACAAGGGAGGAGTTTGAGGGAGTAAGGAAGGGACTGCAAGTTTAGGTTCCCTGAGCACGAGTTACCTTACTTTTCTGCAGGGTCACAGAGAAAGCACTCCTGACACTGTGGTTGGTGTTGTCAAGGTTATTGCTTCTGTTGCCACTGCTGCTGTGGTTGGTTGTTTGTTTAGCATAGAGGGTGAACTTGGTCTGGGCAAAGCCTCTGCTCCAGCCAGATGAACTAGAGCCCAGTACCCAGGACTGTAGACACCACGGTCACCCGGGAAAGACTGTGACCTTTCCCTGTTTCATATATATTGTACAGGAGTCGGGGCACCTTCAGTGCTCATTACCCTGATGGGAAAAATGTATGATGCAGAGGTGAGCTGGGGGAGGTTTGGGAGCCCTTGAGGGTGAGAGGGCAATGGAGCAGAGTATTAAGAGCATGGATTCTGTGGCAGGCTCCCTGAGTTTAAACCCCAGCCCCTCTGCTTACTAGAGATGCCATCTTGCACATGAACCTTAGCCTCTCTCTGTGCGTTAGTTTCCCAATCTAAAAAAAAAAAAAAAGCGGACAGGAAAAGTAAAGCCCGGAGGGGTTGTTCTAAGGATTACAATTAGTGAAGCATGTAGGTGGGGTTAAGGAGGGGGAGAAGAGGTCGTGGTGGAGCCAGGCTGCCGAGGAAGAAGCACCCTAGGACTGAGTGTGTGCATGAATCTCAGATCTGCTGCCAACGTGTGGTGTGACCTCAGTCAAGTTACACCCCTGATCCAGGCCTCTGTTCTTACCTGAACCTGGGAGAGTTTGGCCTCTGAGGTCCCTTCTCACTCATGCCAATGGGACTGGCTGTGTGTCTGGAAATGTATCTGGCTTCCCACTCCCTTGCAGCATGTCTGCCCCATACCACCGCGCCTTCACTGGCCAGTGCCTCTCCTTTTTCCTGGTTCTCTTTTTGGAGAAGGTGTCTGTCCCTGGCATGAGAGTAGCCTCTATCATCCATCCTGTTTCACTGTGCCTTCATCCCCAGCCTGCCTGAACCCCCGTCATCCCTGCCCATTTCCCAGCCTCTGCTACCACCATCCCAGCTCTTCTTTAGAAAATGCAGTGAGTCAGCAGTTCCCGCTGGTCTGCCCGGGGCCATGCAGGCCAGCCAGGCTATGACCCAGAAGAGACGATAAAGTACAATGAGGTAGGGGGAGAAAGAGCTGAATATACCAGGAAAGGCGGACCCCTATGCTGTTTGCAAACAGAGCTCCTAGCATTTGAAGTCCATATTAATTCACCATCTGAAATCCATCTGAAAATAGGATCTGGATTGTGTTCCCCAAATCTAGGGCCATGTGGGCTTGGATCGAGGCATTTGACTGTTGCTGTCTTTGAAGTATTCAGAGGAAGCTGGGACTCTTGGGTTACCCGACAGTGACAGGAACAGTGGTTTCTAGTCCTAGACTTGTCACCAGCTTTTTGGGTGAGTCTCCAAATCACTGCCCCTCTCTGAGTCTCACTTTCCCAATTGACAAGAAGAGATGTTCAATCGAAAATCATTAAATTCTGGTTAAGGTCTTCCTGAGGGTCCTGCTGGGGGCCGAGTCGTGCTGGGAAAGATGTTAGAAGACTTTGGAAGACAGAGTATAACCAGATGTTATCCCAGCTTGGAGGGAAAGGAAAGAGATGGAGGAACACTGGAGATATCTGAGAGGGCTTCCTGAAGGAGTTGAAGCTGAAGAGTGACCTGGGCCCAGACTTGACTCTGTCACTATTCATCCACATAACATGAACAATGATCCTAACATTTCCGTCTGTAAGACAGGGTAGCAATGCCTCCCTCTGAGGGTAACTATGGGGATTGAATGGGAACTTGAGGATCTCCTTTATAACTATAACTCCTGGCAACAAGATCTCTTTCTTCATGACCACCATCCTAATGCCTGTCCCCTGCATCGTTTGCTTAAAAGCGATGAAAATCACCTTCTCAGTGGTCTCACTTACTGTTCCTAATCCATTCTCAACCCTGCAGCCAGAGTGCTCATTTTAAAAATGTAAACAGGAATCATGTTGCTTCTTCTCTGCTTAGAATTAATCTGTCCTTCTGCATTTGGGGTGAAGTGTGAACTTCTTGCTGCACCTCCGAGCCCCTGAGTGGTCTGGCCACGTGCATCTCTCCAGGGCTTTGTCTGCTCTGCTGCCCAGGCCTCTTCTCCAGCACTCCCCCGTCTGTCCTTCCAGAACCTTCGCAAAATGTTCTCTCCTGGAAGGCTGCCCCCTGCCCTCCAACTCACTCCCACTCACTCTGACATCTCCACTTAAATGGCGTGTGTCAGCTAAGCCATCCCACACCCTTTTCCCTGTTTCATTCTGCACCCGCTTCTGTGCTGTTCCCTCGGCTGACTTCATCACCCCTGTAATTTTACATTTACCAACATGTTCTCTGGGCAGTGTCTGTACCCTCCACTGAACCAGAGGCTTCACAAGGGTAGGCACATAGATTGCCACTTCTACCAGCTTTCCATCCCCACACCAAACACAGAGATGGGTCCATATTTTTAATTCAACTTTGGATTCATATTTTTGAACAAAAGAGTGATAAATGAATGAATGAAAGAAATTCCTAGTCGAGTGCTCGAATTATTACGCGTGCTCAGGGTGGATGCTGGTTTACGGCCTGGCCCCTCTTGTTTTCTCTCACTCCATCTCCAGTTACTGGGACCAAAAAAAAAGGTTTCCTCTCCTTTCCCCTTCTTTTTACTGCTCCTGGTGAATGGAACTGTGGCCTCAGCCCTGCCCGTTCTTCCTCTTCAAGGCCATCAGGGAAGGATGTGCTTAGTAGCTGGGGGAGGGCCCGGGTACTGGTGCTGAAAGCCCACTCTGCCTGGCTTCTTTGGGCGCAGTTGGACCGAGTGCAATTTACTGGGATGTGACAAGTCTGGGAAGGTCCCTGGCAGAGAAGGATGCACCCAAGGCTGAGGGTAGAGAGAGGACATGGAGCGGGAGGAGAAAGGAAACACCTCACCGTTTTTTCCTGCCTCGGTCTCTCTCATTAGCATGTCCCATGGGAGAAATAAAAATGGCATTAGATTCAGCCAGACCTGCCTATGAATCCTGACTTCTCTTCATCTGCTTTTTGTGGCTGTGGATCGGCCTTTAACCTCTGGGGCACTTCTGTTATAGAAAATAGAGCTGTGGGCACCGACCTCACAGAATGAGTGAGTCCAGAGAAGGAAGGTTCCAGGACTCACCCAAAGGTGTTCGAGAAATTTTGATTCTTTCCCGCTGAAGTTCCCCTTCCCTTGAACACAGTCTGCACCCCAAACTAAATCAGCTAAAATCTCATTTTTGGCAGTGAGATCTACTGGAAAAGATATTTATGATATAGTCTGAGAATCAGCGCTAGCTTCTCTGAGTCTTGGGTTCTTTGTCAGGGAAATGGGACTGCTATTCAAAGGTGTCTTGGGTGGCCAGGTAGAACCCCCTCCCAAAGCAAAGAGCTGGAGTAATCAAGATGGTGAGTAAGCAGAGAGGAAGAAAGAAAAAGTGACTGAGAAACAGAGACCGAGAGACCACAATATGTGTGTCTGGAGGGATTTCCCTAGTCAGGAACCAGCAGCCTCTCTTTGTAAATGGTTAATTAATGAACGTTTCCAGCTTCGCAGGCCACGCAGTCTCTGTTGGAACTCCTTGACTCTTCCACTGTACCTTGAAAGCTGCCACAGACACAGGAATGAACATAAATGCATCCTAATAAGACTTTATTTCCAAAAACAGATGCTGGTCCAGATTTCACCAGTGGCTTGCAGTTTGCCGAGCCCTGACCTAAACTGTCCAGAAAGCACAAGTGAAATCTCGCAGTGCTTTGTGAAATGGATCTGATCTCATGTCTTCACGGTCTTGCTGCCTAAAGGAGTCTCTTTGCCAAGCAAAGAGTTCTACTTTTGGCCAAGTAAATAACCACCCAATCCATCACTTGTTTGACGTTTGCCAATTCTGATGGCATTTGACAGCGTTAACTAATTAAGGAGTTGATACGACAGGTTCCCACTGGGCAGAATTTCACCTCTATTATCCAGAGATGACACTACATCCAGCAGAAGACACTGGACTCACAGTCAGGAGATGTATAGTCAAGTTTGTACCCCCGACCACTAACTCACTCAGTGACCCTTGGCCAGCATGTGCCCTCTTGGAGCCTCAGGTTTCCTATCTATGAAACAAAAATATTTACATCTCATTTCATCAAGTCCAAAGCTCATTCTAGTCTAAACGACATTTAGGGAATGAGCAACCTTACTAAGCATGATGCTGGGCAGTGTGGGCAATGGGCCTTGGGCCCCCAGCCTCCGAGTGGTAATAATTTCCTTGGGGGGAAATCCAGCTCACACAGAGGAGCGATGCTGATCAGGATAAGCCAGTGTATAATTGTAGGTCCAGATGAGAAGTGCAGATGGCTTGTCCAGCCCCAGGCACAGTGCTGAGCAGAAGACAGAGCAGCCACAGCTGCAGCTGATTCCAGCAGGGAAAGCACCCAGCATGGACTTCCCAGCCTAGCTCTGCGAGGGTGGCTGTGTGGCCTGGGGCGAGTCTCTCTCACTCTCTGGACCTCTGCTGGTTGCTCAGCCAGTTGGAGAAACCCAGGTTATGTGATTCCCAATCCCATGCACTTTCCTCTAAGCTTTGCTGACTAGTTCCCAAAGAACCAGGGCATAGATGCCTCCTGGTTTGAGTTATTTCTTTGTTTTTAGTTGCTTGTTTTAATTGGACAGTTCTTAAGCTGAGGTTTTCTATAGTGATAAGAACTATTGAATTGTAGGCAAACCTTGCTATGGATTTGTGTTTTTTTTTCTTTTTGATTCTCCCCTGCCAAAACACACACACACACATATGCACACACAGAGTTTAATCATGTTTTAGAGGAAAATGGACAAGTGAGGGAAAGTTCAAGCCATATCTGAGAAGAGGAGGCCTTTGGGGATGGAGAGTAGGCGACTGTTCTGAAATATAATCTGAGAATGCCTGGATGGAGCAGAGACCCCAGGAAGGGGGAATGGGGTGGGATGAAAGCTGAGCGTCAACAGAACAGAACCTGCCAAGTATGAGGGCAGAGGACATGTTTGATTTATTGAACTCTCTCTACACTGGTCTATGCTCTTTATATGCACCACCTTATAGAATTCCAGTAATACCATGGGAAGGGATTATTTTACTTCTGTTTTATACCTAAGGAAACTGAGACTTAGAACACGTCCTTGAGACTTCCATGAGGTGAGGGTAGCTGAGATTTGGACTTAAGCTCTTTGGTTTCAAAATCTGGACAGACTATTATATGATTGAGATAATGCGAGTGTGTCCCTCAGTACCTAGCACTAGATCTATATTAACAAGACAGGAGGTATGTACACATGTCTGTGCTGGTACAGAAAGCTTGATCTGACTTCTGAGAACATCCTGGTGTAAGCTCTGTAACCCTCCACAGAGCTTCAGTCCAGGAGGGGCTAGGACCAGGAGTAGGGGTGGTCAGAACTAGCTCAGACACTGAGAAGTTAGTTCAGTATAAAGGAAAAAAGGCAGCATCCTTGGGGACCCACCCTACCAGGGCACTACTGCCAGTGAGGGTCCTGGTATTTGGTCAGGGAGGAAAATACATGACAAAGAGATCTTCTAGTTTCCCACACCCATTTGTGAGAGCCAGTTTTGCTCATTATTCCCAACTCTGCTATGAGTCAAATCATTTTGGTAGCTTATAATCAACCATGGTGGAAGTATTTATACTAGGGAAGTTGGCAAACGCTGCAATGGAAGCTTCTCTTTCCTCCTAAGAGAGCCCATTGTTAAATATTTACCATCATGCTAGTAGGAACTGTAAGAAGTAAGATTTTCGCCACAAGCTCAAGTGCACGGACTTCTTTCTAGAAATTGAGTAATCCGGAATCTTTCCCAGAGGACAATGCAGTAGGCCTGGGACAAAGCAAACTACCAAGTTCAAGGCTCTAGGTGGAAAATCTCTTTCCAGGAACAGAAGACAGGGTCAGCTGGGGAGGCTGGATATTTAAGGCCTGTGTAGGAGATTGGAGACTCTGGGGCAGCCTACTTGAAGGAATGATGAGTCCTAGAATCTGGGTCAGATCAGAGCCAATGGCAGAGCAGGTGTCCTCAGCTCTGTGGTAGAAAGGAACATCAGAGCTGGGCAGTCCTCTGGCTTAACTGAACCTCAGAGCCACATGGAGAACTTAAAATACAAAACACCAGTTCCAAATGCTTATTTCGGACTCATTCTATGGGAATATCTGGCCAAGAAAGGGGTCTGGGTATTGGTATAAAATCCTTTCCAGATTCTAGTTTTGAGCCAGAGTTGAGAAAAACCGCTCTACTATTTCCTTGACATATTAGCCAACAGTTCATCCCTGTTCCTATTCTGGAATTGGCTCCCACCGAGGGTATCTCCCTTGCCCAAGCCAGGAACTTGATTCACAGTTACAGGATGAATAACAACTTATAGCAACCATTTATTGAGTGTCACTTCTGTGCCAGGTCTATTGTATATTCACCAATCATCCTCTGTGATCTATTACTGTCCTTGTCTTTCTATGCAAAAGAATGGAACTAAAACCAGGCAGAGTAAATTCTCCAAGGTCATAGAATCAGGAAGTTGCAGGGTTGAGTCTGGAACCCCATTTCAGTTGTTTCCAAAATCTGTTGTCACCATACCTCAGTATGACCCCCCTAGGGGAGTCATATAGATTTTATCTCCTTCCTCTTTCCCATAACTCATGCCCTGATAGTTAGCTGTTTGTGATTTGTGTTAGGTGGATACCTTCCTCCAGAAAGTTCCAGCAGCCCATGCAGGCTTTCTGGACAGATTCTAGTTTCTCTCATGAAGAAATGAGAATGGAAGTTTGGATTTCTGTTACTGAAAGAACAGTAAAATGCAGAAACCTACCTTTGATCCACACCTGCATTTGGCCCTGTTTAATGTGGCATTAGAGAAGAGGACATTATGTATTCCGAAATTGTTATAGGCTAAAAAAGCGCCTGTCTGATGTCTCTCTTCTCTCTCTTCCCTCCAACCTCAGAGGAAATAGACATTATTTTGTTGTTGTTTTCGTTGTTTTTTCTCTTAAAGGTCCCTCCCAGACTACCTGTCCCCAGTCTGCAGAGACATCAAGCACTCTTGGCAAATGAGGGTTCCTGGAATGCAGTGAGGGAGCCAGACAACTTCAAAAACTCCCTCCCCAAGCTCGTGACGGTCCCTAAAATACTATTTAAATTGTTCTTCTTTCTCCTACTCCTTAGTGATGCCAACCAGCTCAGCACCTGACAGCCCAGCCTCCAAAGGAGGGAGACAGCTGTCAGGAATCAAATGGGAGACCAAAGGCGATAAAGCAAACATGTCGTTTTTAGTTGCTTACACTAGCGAGAAGGAATAATCAGTCTCTCTCGCTTTCTTGTTTTTCAACTAGGCTCAGCAGGATTTCCCCCTCTTTTCCTTATGCTGAGGGATTGTGACTCTCTGCTTCCCGTCCAAGCATGAGCGCTCTGTCATCTCCTTTTTTTTTGCAATCCTATGCGATAGCTGGGATTCTTCTGCCCTGCAAAACTCTTTCCTAGATAAAGAGGTGAAATGACCAGTCGTGATTGCGGGCCGTCTACCAAATGCCCTGTGAAATGCTTGTGTGCACGACCTTATGTATTCCTGACTCTTAGTTTAGGTGATCCTGGACAAGTTAGTTTATTTCCCAGGCTTCAGTTTACTTTTATGAAAAATGGAGGTGAGAATCCCATTATAGGATTTACGTGATGATCCAACAGAACGATGTGTCACTAGAATAGAAGGTACATGAAGCAAGATAATGAGAACAAGGTAGGGAAGGGTGAATTGACCCAGACTGGGAAAGGCTTTGAGTGTCAAGTTCATTCATCTATTCATTCATTGAATCAACTGATGTTTACTAAATATCTAATTCTGTTGAGACTCTATGCTAAGGACCAGGTATATAGTGGCAAATAGACCAGTAATGTGGCTGCCTTCATGAATCTTATAGTCTTGCCAGAGAGGAATGGGGTGGGAGGGAGGACTTCACAAATAAACGCATGAAGGAACAATCATTTCAAACTGTGAGACGTGCCTGTGAAAAACATGTAGGGGAACTCGTATAATGGGGAATGTCATGAAAGGCATCTTTGAGGAGCCAGTATTAAAGCTTAAACCTGAAGGATGGATGGGAGGTGGCCGGTACCAAGAAAACACATCTCCACGTGAGTAGGAGAGAGCTTGAACTTGAACCTACGTGAAGTGCAGAATCCAGGAAGGTTTCTGAAGAAGAGAGATCCATCACCTTGTGCCTGTTCTAAGATCACTCTCTCCACGGTGGAGGAACTGGAGGGGGCCAGACTAGAGGTGGGAGACCAGTTAGGATGTATTTGAGGTAGAACGTGGTGCTCTGGGAGACCGTGGGACGGGATGGCTGCCAGGGACAATTAAGATGCAGTTAGAGGGGATGACTGACTCTAAGACAGTGAGCCACTGAGGATTGCTGAAGATGAGCATTGGATTTAGGCATGGGGGCTGGAGAGAATCACAGCACCAGGGAAGGGAGGAGCAGCAGACCTTCAGGAGGGAGAAGGATGAGCTCAGCTTTAGAGCTGCTGCCTTTGGGGTACCTGTAGGACATCCAGACAGAGGCACTGCCAACCAGATCTGAGAGATCTAACTGGGAAAAGGGAGTCAGAGTCAGCACTCTGTGGCTGTGTATTAACTTTGTGTTTCTGCATAACAAATTACTACAAACTTAGAAGCTCCACACAACATACATTTATTATCTCACAGTAGTTCTATAGGTCAAAAGTCCAGTTATGCCTTTGCCAGCCTCTCTGCTCAGGGTCTCAAATCAAGGCATTGGCTGGGGTTTTGATCTCAGCTGAGGCTCAGGGCCTTCTTCCAAGCACACGTGGCTGTTAGCAGAACTTGTTTTCCTATAGTTGTATGATAGACATGCCTGCTCTGTTGTTGCTGTCAGCCAGGGACCATTCCTGTAGCTGTATGATTGACATGCCTGCTCTGTTGTTGCTGTCAGCCAGGGATCACTCCCAGTTCTTATAGGTCACTGTAGGCCCTTGCTCATGGCCCCTCCATGGCAGTTCATGGCATGACTGTTGCCTTCTTCAAGGGCAGCTGGAAAGCATCTCTTACACTTTGACTCCCTTCCCTCAAAGCCCCAGTCTCTTTTAGGACTCATTAGATTTGGCCAGACCCATCCAGGGTAAACTCCTTTATGATAAATTCAAAGTCAGCTGCTTTGGAAACTTAATTTTATCTGAAAATATCCCTTCACCTTTCTCAGATAACATATCTTAATCAGGGGGGGATATCCCATCATATCCAGAGACCTACCCACATTCAGGAGGAGGGGAATGTTCAGAGTATGTATCTTGGGGGAATATTGGGGACCATTTTAGGATTCAGAGCCTCTCCCCCTATTGGATGGTAAATGAAGTCATGAGAGGAAGAGGCTATCTACGAGAGGGAGTAGACTGGAAAGTGAAGAGTTCGAGGGTGTTCCCCTCAGTCACAGATTCTGGGTTGAAAAATGTCCATCTCGCAACATCTCAAGTATATTTGAGGTGCTTCATGGGGAGGAATACAGCTCAGAGGCATTTGTCACAAGAACAGCCTAGAGGCTGTGGGACTCAGGGTTTCAGGTGAGATCTGTAAAACTAACTCAGCATGCATGAGCATGTGCAGTACCCCAACTTCACAAGTCAAACCCATTCTGTGTTGGACTGGAAAAGGACTTTTCCTTCATGGATTCTGTTGAGCAGATTTGCTAACCATTTGCCTCTTCTAATTACAGTGGATTTTGGAAAAAAAGTGGGGTCAACTCTGGTTCTTGTACTCAAATGCTGGGGAACCTTGGGCAAGTCTTTTTGGCTCCCCATCCATTCAGTTGGGGAGTGGTGTTTGAATAAATTATATCTGAGTCCTCTTCAAGCTCTGAAATTCTATGCTTTGATTCATTGAACACACATTGTAGATTCCAGGAAAAGTGTGGCTTTGTTGGGAGTCAGGGGTTAATTAGACATGGTTCCAGCCTTTGAGAATCTCCTCCTCTGACTTCTGTCCATGGAAAAAGTCAAGACCACTGACTCCTAAGCTCATGTCTCCGCAATGAGGACACTTAGGGAACTGAGATGTTTCAGCAACATTGGGAATGGCATGCTGATTGTTTTTATCTTTTTTTCAGCAATGCAAAATCATGTAATAATTCTACTAGAGGAAAACAGAAAGGAGCAAGAACCTTCTAGACCAAAGAGCTTATTTCATTTCTCTCACCCTCATTTACATATATATTTTTTCTCATTGTTGTAACTGTAATCAATACACACATTTGCATTTCACTTGTTTTTTTAAATCAAAATTATATTATGACCATATTTTTCTCATGACACTACCCATTTTTCATGACACTCTAAACCTGAAGATACTCATTGTAGCATAATCTGTAATATTGAAAAATTAGAATGAGCCTGAGTGACCAGCAATAGGGAAATGGCTAAGTAAATTATGATCCATCAACTTGATGGAATATTATGCAGCCAGATAATTGTCAAGAATGATTTTTTAAGAAGGGCATGATTCACAAACCATGATGATTACTTCTGAGGACAAATAGAACAATTTATTTTAAAAAATGTGAGAGAATAGCAATATATTATATATGTATGTATTTGTTTATCCTTTTGTTTATCATTTATGCTCTGCCCATCCCCCAAAAGGATTTGAAGGGAGTGGACTTGCTGGAGCCTAGTGTGCAGTGCTTAATTCATGGTCTTTGAAGCTAAAGTCTAGTTGTGAGTCCTGGCAGAGTGATCTTGGGAAGATCACTTTAACCCACTGGCTTCTGCTTTCCTCAGCTCTGTCATGGCATGTTTTAGCTCTTTCTTCTAAGAGTAGTTTTGAGGTTGAAATGGAATAGTGTAAGTAAAGCACTCAGCACAGTTCCTGACGATGGTAGGTGACGGACAAATGGTGGCATCATGTCTGCCCACTTCCCTTTACACACTGGGAAACTGTGTCTTGTAGCAGCCAAGTCTGATGATCTCAAAGGTTTACTACATCTTTAAATCGATTTTAAATCTTGAAAAACATTGCCCATCCCTCTTTCATTATTCATTCAAACCACTGTGTGTCTGGTCTTGGGATCCCTAGAGGTGTGAAAGCATTTCATCTTTACCTAAAGAGGGAAAAGTAAAAGAAGGAATGAAGAAGAGTCAAAACTAAATATCCAGGTGGAAAGGGTCCTGGACCATGAGAATGATATCCTTGTACCCTGTCCTTGAATGATGTTTTGAGGAAAGCTACTTTCCTCTCTTAGTGTGGTTCCCAACCCTCTGTACATAGGAAACATGTTTGGGTTTAAAAAACAAATACCTATCTGTGGACCTCAGCCCAGAGTTTTATTTAGGAGGCTTGGGGTAGAGCCGGGGCATCTCTGATTTTTTAATTAAAGCTCTCCAGGTGCAGCCATGGTTGAGAATCGCTGCCTTAGGGATCTTAACCAAAGAAGGGTAAGACTGATGGTCCATGCACTCAAGGTATTTTTAATCTGGCAGAGCAAGTAAGATATAATGGAGAATAGCAGATCCATCAAATTCAGTGGCCTCGGTTTCCCTCTGTAATCTCTCTATAACCAAAATAGATTATAATTCTATGGTATCCTTGGCTCTGCAATTCTGTGATTCTAATGGAAGGGTACTTTTTGTTTTGTTTTAACAAATGTAAGATAATGTAGTATTAGCCATGTGCTAATGGCTGAGAAGGTTTAGAGTGAGGCATTGGCATATGTAGGGTCCAAAAACCAAGGATGGTTCTCTAGAAAAGGAAAATCTTGAAACACACATCTAAAGAAATCATTTTCTTTCTGGTGGAGAAACTGAAAACAAGGAGGCGAGAGACTCCTCCAGTCTCCAGAAGAGATCTCCAGAAGGTATTCCATCATTTAAGTCCAAGGTAATTTCAGTTCACGAAACTTATACTAGAAGCCTGCTGTTTGGATCCTGGGGGGATACAGAGATGAGCAAGGCAGTCTTTGCCCTGTGGGTCTCAAGTCTGGTTGGTGGATAACCAAATGGATAATTTAATAATAGAATGTGGAAAAGACTATGATAGAGGGTGCAAGTGGATACTGTGTTGGCACAAAGGAAGAGCACCTGACCAGCTTGGTGGGATCAGAGTAGGGACGCTGGTATAGGAAATACCTGAGTTTTAAAGAACCAGGTGGTATTGTTGATGGGAAGAAGGTCGGAGAAGACTCTTCAGACAGAGGGAGACTGTGAATAGAGTGAGATCAAGCAAACTGCCTGGCATAGTGTAGGCCTTCAAAATAATTCCTGTTGAAAAAGAAGGGAGGGAGGGGAAGGAGGGAGGGAGAGAAAAAGGAAGGAAGGGAAAGAGGGATATGTTTAGTTTGTTTCATTGAAATATAAAGTTTGAGGAGCAGAGAGCTAGAGGTGACATTGGCTGAGTGATTTGGACTTTATCATGATGACAGCGAGAAGCCGTCAAAAGATTTCAACATAGAAGTGTTGTTTTCAGATTTGTGTGGTAGAAAGGTCACTCTGGATTTTATGGAAGCTGAGATAGAGGGGGACAAGAATGGGGTAAGAGAGAGCAGGTAGAGGAGGCTGTTTCAATAATTCAGCATCTGGCCTAATGCTGGGGCAGTGGGGATGGAGATCATCTGCTTTATTACAGGATGTAGTCACAGGCCACACCCACCTACCTGCTTCACGTGGGCCAGCCCATCACCATGGCAACAGCCTCTTTAACATCCCTGGCCAGAGAGAGCGGTAACAACTCTTACATCTGTTCCTGGAGGTCCTGCCTCTATATTTTTTTTCTTTCTTTTTCTTCTTTTTCCCCCCTTTGATTGTATCTGATCCAGCCTCACTGGGTAATTGAGTGTTTGAGAGTGAAAAATTATCTCAGCAGCTTGGCCCTTATCTTGACAGCGAAGCAGCACTTTTAATTTAATTTTGTTCAGAGACGCATGGGTAACAAATTTCACTAATCGCCCGGCTGTCGCCTTCCGCATGGTAACGAGCCGTTTGTTACCAGGCAGCCCAGTGTAAATACGTGTGGGGGAGCAGTCAGGGGACAGAGACAGGGGTTGGGGAGGAAGGAAGGGACAGCTGCAATCAATATTAGCCAGGCTGGGACTCTGCCATTGGGTGTAGAATCAGGGATGGAAGGCCGGCTGTGTAACAAAAAGAGAGAGGCTTAAGAGTTAGACTCACTGGGGCTCCTAGTCTTGCTCTGCCTCCTTCTATCTGGGTGCAGCCTTGACCAAGCAGCTTCACTCTCTGCATCTTGAGTTTTCTCTCTGTAAGGTGGGGATGTTAGTATTCCCTCCCTACTGGGCTGTGAGGGTTAAATAAGAAACAGTACAGTAAATTAATAACACCCTAAAGCATCATGTCATGACATTTTCGGCTCTGGTAAGGACCTTAAAGGAAAAACTCTGGCCTTCTATCCAATGTTTAAATTTCTTTCAGAACATCAGCTCCAGACTGTTGTCCAGCTTTTGCTTGCATTCTCCAAGGATGTGGCACTCACTCACTACTGAGGCAGCCAATAGCCCAGATTCTCAGAATTGTCTTGCTACACCGGTGTGAAATAAGCAATCCTCAAGATTTCCACGCTACACCCTATGTTAGCCCCAGCCCTTCCTCTGGACTCTTTGCAAAGAGTACATTCAAATCTTCCATTGTAAAGAAGCACCCTCCCCCGCCCCAGATTTGGATGTGTTTTCTTGTATCCAGATAAAAATACCCAGAGGAAATCAGTGCTGAAAGAGCCCTTATCAGTCATATGAACAACTTTGCATTTTACATATGAGAAAACTGAGGCCAGGAGGGAGGAAAATAAATTTTAAAATAGCCGTTATGTATTGAGTGTCCATTGTAGGTAAAGCACATTATCTGTGTTCTCATTTAATCCTTGCAATGCAAGGTCTTATCCTGATTGTATCGATGGGGAAACTGAGGCATGGAGAGACAAAGGCAATTTGCCCAAGTCACAGTTCTGGTAAGGATCATAGAATAGAGATTTAAGCTCATGTCTAACTCCAAAGCCTGCAAGCTTTTGTGTTGTAATGTTTGCTCCAAATTGCACAGCAACTCAGCAGTAGAGGTGAAACTAGAAATGAGGTTCCCTGACTTCTGGTCACACAGACAAGCTAGGAAAAAAAGTGCTTCCCCAGGGATTCCTTTGGAAAATGTGGTACAGATTCCCATCCTCTCTGTAGTGCCTAGACCAGAAAGCAAGGGAGACTATGAAAAAAGCTAAAAAGATAGTCAGTCTATCCCTCACCTTCTTCCCTATCTCCCCCTCCTCCCTCCTACCACTGCCAGACTCCAGCCGATGGATCCTTGGTTCTGGATTTATGAGCCTTCTTGGTGTCTCTCTTTCCATCCTAGAGGGCTTGACTCTTCCCTCTCTCAGCTAATTAAAAACCCCAGCCTGGGCTGTGAGCCCTGGATCACAGGCTGCTGGGCAGAGGCGCTGACGCTGCTCTGATAAATCACTCCCTGGGGCCGGGGGAGGCTGGAGCATTTGTCAGAGGGGCTGAGCCCATCCAGGGCTCCTCTGGGACACTTGGGTACTGCTACAAATGGACCATGTCCACCCCTACTCACCCCAGAAGAGCCTTCATTAGGAATAAGAGAGTAGGAATCACCCAAAGCTGATGGGGTACGAGTGACACCAGAGTATCTTCTGAAAGCATTTGTTAGATGGTGTCATTCCCTCATATGCCTTTGATGGCTCCCTCTTGGCCTTCATGATAAATTCTCCACTTCTTAGCATGCCTTTGGGTGAGGTGTAGCATAGCATTTGAAAGCATTGCCTTTGGAGATGAACACACCTGAGTATATAGATCCTGGCGTCACCGTTTGCTTACTGTGGACATGTTATTGAACCCCTTGGTGTTTCGTGGTCTTCACTTATGAAATGGAAATAAAAACTACATACTGACAGACAGATACATGTATGCATATATATGTTTGTGTGTATGCACACGTGTGGATACTTAGGACTCAGGGAGGCATTGTGTGCTCAGCCCTTAGCCTGGTCCTCAGCTTTCTTCTCTATCATTCCGTCCCTGCAGGTGCAGACATTTCCACCCCACATTGCTGCTTCTTCTGTTTCAACTGCTATTACTTGTTGTCAGTGTTAGCCAAACCTGCCCCTTTTGCCTGAACTTCCATTCTGTCTTCTGCCTGAACACCCACATGCACAGCTGCACGTCTTCACTGGTTAGTGTTCGCTGGTGCTGTTCCATCAGCCTAGAGTGCATTGTCGACCCAGCTCTGTCTCATAAAGCCGACTGCCCTTATAGGTCTAGCTGGAATAAATGTCACCACCTTTCTGAAGCTCTCCCTGATCCCTGCAGACAAAATGTCACCGTGGCATGTTACCTGCATCTCTCTTATCAAGTCCTTGCCTCTCCTTTAAAATTATGGTTAGTCCTGTGTGTCTCTGCCTCCTTCTAGAGTTGAGACCAGGGGCGGTGAGCTGCTTACATCTGTAACACTAGTGTCTGAAATCATGTTTGATGTAGTAGGTATGCAATAAATGTTCCCAATTAGAATAAGAATCTCAGATAACCTCATTCCTTGTATTGTTAAGGTCTTTTTTTTCCCCTAACAGATCACAACGCTTTATTGCTCATTCATCCCGCTCTTCCTGGCAGGTGAGGGCTGGTGGTAATCATGGCCTCACCTGGGCTTGTGTGATGGGGGTGAGCTGTTACCCTTCCATGATGATTCCCCAAGCTGCAGAGCTAGCCAGTTTCACAAACGAGAGTCCATTTCTTCTGACTTTCATTTTAGTCTTTGGTCCACCAGGGCAGCCTCTGCTCCATTCTCAGCCTCACCTGGTGAAGTCTGGAAGGATTTCTCCAGTTCTGAATTACTCTTGCTTCCTCTGTTTCACGGAGGAGAAATTCTACTCTGTCTCCTGCCCCAGGGTCCACTGCTGGAGTTACCCAGGAGCGCCCCCCAGTGGTTATAGACATAATTTTTCACTCTACAAAGGAGGAGACCTTTGTCCAATCACACATTCATCAGTCACGCATTGAACGTGTAATGCATGCTTTATCCTGTGGTATGTACTGGAGATATGAGCTGAATCAAACCTAGTTCCTGGCTCTGGAAAAATGCACAGTCTACTGGGAGAAGCAGGGTAACATTAAAACAGAGATTTAAAGTCCATTATGATAAATAGTACGATGGGGGTTATTGGGGTGTTTTGGGAACACAGAAGAGAACCTTCCAACCTGTGTGGAGTGGAGGGTGGATGATAGGAACAGGGGAGAGGAGAATTTCCTGGAGCAGAGGAGATCTTAAAGGATTAGTGAAGTGAACCTAGCAATATCCCGGAGTGGAATGGAGAAAAAGGACAGTCCGGGCAGAAGGCACTCCTGGAGCAGACAGCTGGGCTAGGGGGCTGGGGCATGGGGTGGGAGAGGTCAGCCAGGCTCAGTCACAGAGGCAGGGGAGCTGAGTAAGAGGCAAGGACTTCGTGGATATGAGCGTAGGGATGCCTTCAAGCATCTTCATCGGACAGTGACAAAGCGCTTAGGTAACCTGGTATTTTTATTTCTTCAGTCTCCCTCTGTTGTTTCAATTTTTGCTGCACTGTATTGCCTTTGGTCTTCCCAGTTTTCTCACACTTTCTTCACCCTTGTCTTCGTGTTCCTCATCTCTCTTCTTCTCCTTTGTACATGTCTTCTTGTTCCTCATCTCTCTTCTTCTCCTTTGTACATGTCTTCTTGTTCTACTTCTGTCACTCTATTCCTTCTTTCTCTCTTTCCCTCTCTTTTAAGCCTTTAAGCTGTTTTGTCTTCCCTGCAAAACTCCCTTGGTCCGTACCTCCAGTTCTGTATTTGGGCACCCAGCCCACCGAATGCCACAGGGCAGTGATTAGAGAAGTCAGAGATCCTGGCTCTGCCATTGTCTTGCTGACTGGTAAGCCACTTAACGTCTCTCTACCTTGGTTTCACCCACTGTTTCGAAAAACAATTGGCTGTACTGTATCTGTGCCACCACATCCTACAACTAACTCCAGCAGCCACTTTTCAATTTCTGGATGTCAGGGCAAAGATCCAGGGGAACTGGGCCCCCGGAATTGTGTGATAGTAGGGCCTTGAACGAGATGAGCTCTAAGCATCTGGTCAAATTGATGATTCCATTGTCTTCCAGCTTTTCCGCTCCCTGTCTGCTTCTTCCCCTGTCCCTCCCTCTCCCCATGTCCTTTCTATTTCTTCCCAGTTGTAACTAGTGCCAGACTGCAAGATGCCTGCATCCAAAGGGAGGTGCTTCCAAATGGAGAGAGCGATCTGTAATTGAAAGATGATGGCTTGGGCAGAAGGCATTTGTTTTCATACTCCCAGCATTACGATTCACAGTGTCTCGAACCAGCTGAGACTCAAAGACTGTATTAGATACGAATTTAGAGGCCTCCCAAGGAGCCTGAAGATGAAACGAGATAAATTCAAGGATATGTGCTATTCTGGGGAGTCTTCATTCTGGGAAACAAGAGAATTATTTTTACCACTCAGCAAATGGATTAGGAGTATCTTGTTGGGGTGGTAGAGAGCCTAGGATTCTGTATAACATGTTGTTCAGGAGCATGGACTTGAATGCTAGTCCGAAGTTCAAGTCCTGCAGTGACACTTACAGTCTGTGCCACCCTGAACAATTCACTTCTCTTGGATTCAAGGACTTAATCTGTAAGATGGGAGTGATAGAGTTATTGTCCGAAAGGAGTTATTCAGATTAATTGCATGAACTCATTTAATCTTCTACTTACATTTCAGAGGTGAGGGTTCTGAAGTTCAGAGAGGTTAATTACTTAATAAAAAGTGATAGAATCAGGGTATATGCCTGGGAATGTTTGTCTCCAAGCTGGTGCCTGGATCTTTGATGTTATATTGCCTCATGCCTGGACCTGAAGGTCTCTAAGTTTATTTTTTGATAGACTTGAAGTTAGGGGAGAGGAGGAAAGGTTAGTAGGTGGGCATGGAGATGCAATAGGTATGGGTTTCTATAGTTGGAAAGGAAGGAAAGAACATGGATTAAGTCATTCATTTATGCTTATGTTAATTCTATAGACATTTCCTAAACACTTGTTTAAGTGTGAATGGTTCTGGGGCCCAGAACTGAATCAGATGTGGTCCATCCTGTACATGAACCCAGAATTTGGTAGAAGGGAGGGACAAGTAACTAAAATATCAACTTACTGATGCTGAAATAAACTTTATGGGTATATACGCTTAAGGGACACCAAGATGTTTGGGATCAATTGTAGTTGGAGGTGCAGCCAGGAAGGTTCATATGTAGGCTGGTGGCAACACTAAAACTGAATCTTAAAAGAAAAGTAGGTACTCACTGCATGGAAGAGGTGACAAAGGACATTCCAGGAGGAGGCAATATTAGTTTCCTGGGGCTTGTCTAACAAATTACCTCACACTGGGTGGCTTAAAACAATAGAAATGTATTATCTTACAGTTCTGGAAGCCAGAAGTTCAAGGTCAAAATGTTGGCTGAGTGAATTTCTTCCAGAAGCTCTGAGGGAGGGCCCATTCCATGCCTCTCTCCTAGTGTCTGGTAGCTCATGGCAGTCTTTGGCATTTCTTATCTTGTCAGTGCATCACTCCAGTCTCTGCCTGCATCTTCACATGGCCATCTCCTCTGAAGGTCTCAAATCCCCCTTTGTCTTTGTCTTATAAGGACCTTAGTCATTGGCAGTAAGGCCTATCCTACCTCCAGGATAATGTCGTCTTGAGATCCCCAACTTAAATACATCTGCAAGCACCTTTTTTCTAAATAGGATCACATTCTGAGGCTCCAGATGGGAACTACAATTCAGCACTGCAAGTGGAAATCAGAGAGAAGGTTCTTAGGTATTGGAAAGCAGCTAGATGGGGTCCTATGCCAACAACAGGGGGCTCCTGGGAACATCTCAAGGAGCTTGGATCCTTGATGCTGGATGAAGCTGGGTCACCTCTTCTCTCTAGATCCCAGTTTCCCCATTTAGAACAACAGGGCTCAGCTGAGATGATCTTTAACATCTTTCCAATGTTGATATTCTGGGACCTTGGGACTTAGGCAAAGACTGTTTTACCCAACAGATCCCAAAATAGCAATCTGGACGGGAGCTGGACCACAGCAGGTTGGAGGAAACACCGGCCGTCCCAGCAGCCCTGGCTGGACTGTGATAATAGCTCTCTAACACTGCTGTTCATCTTTAATTGGTATTTGATTTGATTTAACATGATCTTCTGCTTGTAAAACACCTTGAGATGTTTCTGCGTTGTGAGCGTGCCCTGGAAACGCCGGTTTATTGTATTAACAAGTCTCGGCCTGAACATAAAGGGAGATAATTAGAAACAGCAAAGTCCCTTGACATGCTCAGGGCAGCCAAAAAGCTCTCGGGAAAACAATCCTTTCAGCTGCTTTCATGTATCCGAAAGAGAAAGCTGTTGGAGCGGCCCCAGTGGATAGAAGAGCCTGTTAGGGTCACTTGGCACACTATTTATAGCTCTCTGCCTGTACTGCCTTTATCTCTCACTTGTGGTCCTGTGGCTCGTAGCCATACCCCCTTGTCAGTTTTTGCTACAACCCCTAGGAGCTCAACCTAGGAGCCCACCAGGTGGCCAGGACTTTGTTTGTAAGATCCTCTGGCAAGCAGAGTATGCTTCCTCATAATAAACTTGTAAACAGCCACACAGCTTCCAGGCTCAACCTGCAAATGTCGACTTAACCTCCTACAGGATCAAAAACATTGCAAATCTATTTTGATTATTAAGATGCCCACCAGGTGTCCAGTTAATCCCCAGTGGTTCTTTAACCTGAAAAAAAATGTACCTTTAAGGTGACAAGGTTATTAACTGTGGTTATTTCTAAGAATAGACCTAATTGGCACCGTGTGACATATCTGAATTAGAACTAAGCCTGATTTATCAAGTATATAATAAAAATCTGTGCAAACTAATGTGGTGGGGTTCCAAGGCTATTCCATTAAAATCGTGCTACCAAGAATGCACCTGAAGTAAAAGAATATAACAGGGTTTGATTAGCTTCCGAGGCTGCACACGGCATTCTATCTAACCTCTACCCCGGTGTGCCTGAGGTGTGGCAATGGTAAAAGTGGTGGTTTACAGCTGAGGCTGGTCCCTCAAAAAGTTGCATGGTTGTCCTGCAAATTGAAAGGATTATGAATAAGGATTAAGTTTCCAGTCTTGTCTACAAGCCTAATTAACCTGTTATATACGAGAAATATGAATAGCATTGCATTCACTGTACATAAATACCCTTTATGAAGTTAATTTTAAAGAAATACATCATGCATTTCTATACAGTGTGTTAGAACAGCATGTGCAAGTGTGTACGAATGTGCACATGCACATATGCACACGCACACACACAATTACCATTGCTCTGAAGGTATCAGCATCCAAGGCACCCAAAGGTAGGACTTGGGGCTTGAGTGTAGATTCCATTGAATGTATAGCTCATCTCTGTGGTTTTTATTTTAATTTTTAAATTTCATTTTATTTATTTATTTATTTATTTATTTAACTTTTTTATTGAGTTTAGACAGTTTACAATGTTGTGTAAATTTTCAGTATAGAGCATAAATTTTCAGTTATACATGAACATGTATATATTCATTGTCACATTCTTTTTCACTGTGAGCTACCACAAGATCATATTTCCCTGTGCTATACAGTATAATCTTGTTTATCTATTCTACATATGCCTATCAATATCTACAAAGTTCAAACTCCCAGTCTGTCCCTTTCCACTCCCCTCCCCCTTGGCAACTACAAGTTTGTATTCTATGTCTGTGAGTCTGTTTCTGTTTTGTATTTATGCTCTTTTTTTTTAAGATTCCACATATGAGTGATCTCATATGGTATTTTTCTTTCTCTTTCTGGCTTACTTCACTTAGAATGACATTCTTCAGGGACATCCATGTTGCTGCAAATGGTGTTATGTTGTCATTTTTATGGCTGAATAGTATTCCATTGTATAAATATACCACATCTTCTTCATCCAGTCATCTGTCGATGGACATTTAGGCTGTTTCCATGTCTTGGTTATTGTAAATAGTGCTGCTATGAACACTGGAGGGCAGGTGTCTTTTTGAAGTAGGGTTCTTTCTGGATATATGCCCAGGAGTGGGATTCCTGGGTCATATGGTAGGTCTATTCCTAGTCTTCTGAGGAACCTCCATACTGTTTTCCACAGTGGCTGCACCAACCTGCATTCCCACCAGCAGTGTAGGAAGGTTGCCTTTTCTCCACAGCCTCTCCAGCATTTGACACCCACAGTGGCTGCACCAACCTGCATTCCCACCAGCAGTGTAGGAAGGTTGCCTTTTCTCCACAGCCTCTCCAGCATTTGACACTTGTGGACTTTTGAATTATGGCCATTTTGACTGGTGTGAGGTGATACCTCGTTGTAGTTTTGATTTGCATTTCTCTGATAATTAGTGATACTGAGCATTTTTTCATGTGCCTATTGATCATTTGTATTTCTTCCTTGGAAAATTGCTTGTTTAGGTCTTCCGCCCTTTTTTGGATTGAGTTGTTTGTTTTTTTCTTATTAAGTCGTATGAGCTGCTTATATTTTCTGGCGATCAAGCCTTTGTCAGTTTCATCTTTTGCAAAAATTTTCTCCCATTCCGTAGGTTATCATTTTGTTTTGTTTATGGTTTCCTTTGCTGTGCAAAAGCTTGTAAGTTTAATTAGGTCTCATTTGTTGATTCTTGCTTTTATTTCTATTGCTTGAGTAGACTGCCCTAGGAGAGCATTTTTGAGATGTATGTGAGATAATATTTTGCCTATATTTTCTTCTAGGAGGTTTATTGTATCTTGTCTTATGTTTAAGTCTTTGATCCATTTTGAGTTTATTTTTGTTTGGTGTAAGGGAGTGTTCTAGCTTCATTGATTTACATGCTGCTGTCCAGTTTTCCCAACACCATTTGCTGAAGAGACTGTCTTTATTTCATTGTATATTCTTGCCTCCTTTGTCGAAGATTAGTTGACCAAGGTACCCAAGGGCGTGGCTTGGGGCTTGAGTGTAGATTCCATTGAATATATAGCTCATCTCTGTGGTTTTTAAACAACCTTTCTCTGATTCTCCATCTGCAGGAGTGATAGTTAACAATTCTGGGAGGAAAAAAAGTTTAAATATCAGATTTCTGGGTCCCACCCCAGATATTCTTGTTCAGTACACCTCATGATGGACGCAGAGCACTGTATTTTTAATAAGCTCTGTAGGGGATTCTGAGCTAGGAAGCAAACAAAGCTGAATCTGTTCAATAAGGTGAAGATGTGATTGAAGAGAGCTCCTTTCTAGGTGCTAGGTATTGCTGAGTGGTTTAAGAGTGGCTGTCTAGGGGTCATGGTGGCCCTGTTCCTGTGCAAGATGAGAAGATGCTCTGATGGTGACTGGTCAGGTGGGTAGCCAGGGGTGGATGGCACCTTGATAAGTCCATGAGCTTGGCATTGGGGACAGGCTGGGCCAATCAGCAGCCTCACTGTGAGTAGGGTCAGTCCTGCTGGAGTTGGCCCCAGATGGGGGCATACTCCTTGCTGTGCAGAGTTCAACATGCTATGCAAGGGAGGGCTCATCCTTTGAATTCAAACCTGGTGTAAAGTCCCAGCTCCACTGCTTACCAGCTTCAAGGCTTTGGGCAAGCAACACAGCTTCCCTGATCTGTAGAAGTACTGACAGCGTTGTGAAGAGGTTGAAGGAAAATAATGTGGGTCAAGAAACTATCAGACTTTGTGGCTCCAAATGTTTCCTTCCCTCCTCTCTTCCTTCCTCCTCCTCTCCTTGCCCAGGGGTAAGAAAGTCTTCTAAAGACTGAATTGAGAACCGTCTCTCCCTTTTCATTCCCTTACTGAAAGTTCAAGGATGATGGTATTTATTTCCTTGTTCAGAGACTGTAAACAAGCCACAGCCTGGACTGGCATCCATAATTTATACAACAAATCACATCATGTGCATTTGTAAAATACAGTTTATAGCCTCCCACTAACTTCAGGATTTACCTACTTCACTCTCTCCCACGTGTCAAGGGCTCAAGCTGGACACTGAAGATGGGTTTAAATTATCTGTGTGTAAAGATACCACCTAGAAACAGACAGGTGGCCTCTTCCCCATGAGCCCGTGTAAATGTTTGGAATAATACAGCTAAACTACGAATCAGCAAAGCAGAATTTGGCAGGGTGGGGTGTTGGTGGCGGCAGCTGTCCTTCCATAAAGAAAAGAAGAAGAAATTGAATTGAAACTGGGCTGAATTTGAGGAGGCAAGAGTTAATGCTTTGTAAAGGGGAGGGTGCAGAGGTAAATAGCAAGCATGAAAACGGGCTATTCTACAGGCACATGAGAAGATGCTCAACATCGCTAATTATGAAGAAAATGCAAATCAAAACTACAGTGAGGTGCCACCTCACACCAGTCAGAAAGGCCATCATCAAAAGTCTACAAATAATAAAAGCTGGAGAAGTTGTGGGGGAAGAGGACCCCCCCTACACTGTTGGTGGGAATATAAATTGGTGCAGCCACTATGGAGGATGGTATGGAGGTTCCTTAAAAAACTGAAAAATAAAGTTACTATATGATCCAGCAATTCCACTCCTGGGCATATATCCAGGAAAAAATGAAAAATTTAATTTGAAAAGATACATGCACCCCAGTGTTCATAGCAGCATTATTTATAATAGCCAAGACATGGAAACAACCCAAGTGTCCATCAACAGATGATTGGCTTAAGAAGATGTGGCATATATATATAATGAAATATTACTCAGCCATAAAAAATTAAATGTTGCCATTAGCAGCAACATGGATGAACCTGGAGAGTATTTTACTTAGTGAAGTAAGTCAGACAGAGAAAGACAAATATTATATGACATCACTTGCATGTGGAATTTAAGCAAATACAAACGGATCTGTATACAAAACAGAAACAGACTGACAGACATAGAAAATAAATTTATGGTTACCAAAGGGGAGGGAGGGAGGGAGGGAAGGACAAACTAGAAATATGGCATTAACAGATACAAACTACTATACATAAAGTAGATAAGCAACAAGAATTTATTTTACTGTATAGCACAGGGAATTATATTCAATATCTTATAATAACCTATAATGGAATATAGTCTAAAAAAATGAATCACTTTGCTGTATACCTGAAACTACACAATATTATAAATCAACTATATTTTAATTAAAAAAGAAAGAAAAAAAAAGAAAATGGGCTGCTCTAATCCCACACTGCCACAGTCAGGTTCTCTGGGGACTCAAGCCAATAAGTTGTCAAACACATACCATGTACCAGATTCAGTATCAGAAACATTATGTATTCAATTTAATATAATCCCCACAACCACCGATGAAGGAGGTACAGCTATCCGTCCTCATTTTGCAGGCGAGGAAGCAGGGAAAGTAAGCTGTAATGATAAGCTGCAATGACTGGGTTTTGGACCCTGATGACTTGCTTATGCAGTACAGAACACATACTTCTTTTGGGTAAATAGCTTGGCATCCTGACCCTCAGCTTCTTCCTTTTAAAAATGACATCTGCCACTCATGTACTCTGTCATAGATGGCTGATGTGTACAGTCTTGTTTCTGATTTATTTTTATGCCCCTGGTACCTACCACAAAGCATGGCAAGGACCCTCAGAAACAATGTTACCTCCACGGTGTCAGGAGACATTTTACCTTGCATTTATCATATACTGTCGTAAGCATGGAGGACAAATTAATTAATTTGATCTTTGACAAAAACCTACAGAGTACAAATATATAAATGAGGACATGAAGATAAAGGGAGGTTGCATAACTTGCCTGAAATCACACAGCTAATAAACATCAAGATGGAATTTAAACCCAGGTCTTCTAGTCCCAGAACCAGTGGTCTCCTTTTACAAGTTCATCAGCAGAGTAGACACAATTTGTATTGTATTGTTGATTGTTATGCTCTGTACCCCTGATGACACTTGAATAATTTAAGGTGGATGTAGCAAATATGTGCATAGCATATTATTAAATAAGTGAATACTGTTGGTAGAAATTACAGTTTTCTGTTTAAGAAAGATCTTTCTTATACCCAGAGCTGATTAGAGATGGAATGGATTGCACTGAGAGTTGTTCTCGTGAGGGTGTAAGTTAAGGCTGGATGCTTCTAAGGATAATTGAGAGTGAAATGGTTGAGAGGGAAGACTAGAAAATAATAGGGAAAAAAGAACAATATTGATAATGCTTATCATTCACTGCAGGTGTTGGCAGCAGGATACAAACGTGGGTCCGTCTGACTCCAGAGTCTATGATCTGGCCCTGAAATGCTTAAGAGTTCTTTAAAAAGGATGGGTGTATATTTTGTAACTGTGACCTGAATTTCTGTACATACTTTTGACTTACCTGAATTTAGAAGAGGAACCCTCTGACTGTCAGCCCCTTTGAGGCAGTCTGGTCCAACCCAGTAGTGTCCTGGCAGGCTGGCTCTCTGAAGAAAAAAAAAAAATCTAAAAAGCCTTATTTATAGCACTTGCCTGTTTCTATGGTGTATATTTTCCTACTATGTTCAGTTTCGAGTCATAGACTTAATAACCACCGAGCAGCATCCCTGAGTATTTAAGCCCTAAGTATTATTCTCTCGTAAGCTAACTGGAGCCAGTTTCGTTATGCCATTGCTCCAGTCCCACTGACAAGCCCGGGATGTATCTACTAGGAATTGCTATCTTGTCTTCCTCTGTATCTCCAGTGCCTGGCACAGTTTTTCCCAAAGAGGAAATACAGAAATTCGGTACATAGTTGTTGATTAAAGAATAGACAAGCAATTGAATGATACATAAATAGTCAAACTGGAGAGGAGTTTGGGAAATACTGTCTTCAGCCCTGAATTAAGGACACAGCATCCTCTTAATAGGAGATTCTGTGTGCTTACCTGCACTTCTCTGAGACAATAAGATGACCTGTTGAAGAAATTCTGCCTGGGACTAGAGTTTGGGTGTAGATGTCAAAACCCTACTTACCCCCGCCCCTTTCCACTTCCCAGGAGATCTGCTCCATCACAAGCCAGCAACTCTGTCCTCCAGATGTGCTTTGTGTTTGATGACGTTTCTCCAATTTTATAGAAATCTATGTACATGTGGGGGGGTGAATCTATATATGAGTGTATGAGAACAGCGATGAGGATGTAGGCATGCTTAGAGCAGAAGTAACAGCAGCCCTGGGAATCATAACCGTGAATTTCTTCTTCCACTTCAATCGTCAACCAGGGCCAGCGCTACCAATGCTGCTTTCCCCTTGGTTTTCTGGTAGTCAGCAGGTCAAAGAATGAAAAATACCATTGCAAAAGTCAGCAGAGTCCAAATTCCCAGATTCACCAGTTTCTGGTGACATGATGCTCATTTCTGTTTTGCAGTATCTGGTTCCTCAAATGATATAATGGGCATAATGCCTTGGTTGGTCCAACTCAAAGTCTAGTGTGGGAGACACAGACTCCCTCCCTGCTTCTCTCCCTTCCTTCTTATTTTAAACTACAAAGGACAGGATATATCCAAAGTTCACTGTTTTTTACAGACTAATCCCCCACTGGCTACTTGCAGTTATTTAGCAAAATCCTATAACTAGGGAGAGAAGGAGGTAGAACCTGCCATTCCCACCAGGTGATTCCACCTTCCTCAAGGGCATGGACCCTGCCTTATACTCTGCACCACATGACCTGGAACTGAGTAGTAGTTAAATTAATATTTGGTTCATGAATAAATGGATAAGTGAATGAACAGAAGATTCTGCAACCAATGACTTGTTTTAGAGAGAAGCAGCAGCCTTCATGAGAACCTTCCACAGGGGGAAATAAAATTTAGGCATTACCTCTTTGGTGAAGAGAATGAGGTGAGAATGAGTTTCAGCCACTATAATCAAGTCATGTCACACTCTGGTCGTGACTGCCCTCTCCCCCCAGCAGTCAGATTGAGCAGCATAATCTCATCACACCACCTCCTTCTTGGTACCCTTTGGTGGTTCTCCTGCTCTATTACAGTTAACAGCAAACTCCTTAATTTGGCCTTCAAAGCCTTGCATGTCCCTGCCCACCTGTCCAGCTTCATCTCCTGTCACTCATCACTTTTTCCCTTTCATGATACCCTGGAAAATCTGACCTGCTGCTTAAAACACCCTTCCTTCCCACCATTAGGACTGGACTTAACTCTCCCTTTCTAAATGAGGTCCTTCATCCCACCCTGTTCTCCACTCTACCATGAATCAGAGTGTGAATGATATATTCACATCTATAAATTCCCACCCCCACCAGATTGAAAAATTCAGGGGAGTGGGGGCCACATCTGTTTCTGTCTTGGCTCCTTGTGCCTAGCGGTGCTGGAAGGGTAACTATGTTGGTCTTGGAAAGTCTCCTTTGATGGGTCAGAAGGCTGTCACCTAGAAGGCAATGTGGCAGAGAGTTTTGGTGGCTGTTCTGTGGGGTCGGCCATCTTCTGTTTCAGTTTTATTAGCTCTGTGATCTTAGGTAGGCAATTGCATTTACAGACTTATTTTTTTCCTTTATAGAATGGCTGTAGTACCACTGACTCCATCATGGAGTGTTATAAGGAGTAAATGAGGTAACTCCATGTAAAGCCCTTCACCCAGGACTCAGCACAGAGTTAAGTGCTTACCCATGTAGCTATTATTACTTTTATTGGGAGGCAAAGTGATACTTCAGCTGAAACTCATTCTCACCTCATTCTCTTCACCAAAGAGGTAATGCCTAAATTTTATTTCCCCCTGTGGAAGGTTCTCATGAAGGCTGCTGCTTCTAAAACAAGTCATTGGTTGCAGAATCTTCTGTTCATTCACTTATCCATTTATTCATGAACCAAATATTAATTTAACTACTACTCAGTTCCAGGTCATGTGGTGCAGAGTATAAGGCAGGGTCCATGCCCTTGAGGAAGGTGGAATCACCTGGTGGGAATGGCAGGTTCTACCTCCTTCTCTCCCTAGTTATAGGATTTTGCTAAATAACTGCAAGTAGCCAGTGGGGGATTAGTCTGTAAAAAACAGTGAACTTTGGATATATCCTGTCCTTTGTAGTTTAAAATAAGAAGGAAGGGAGAGAAGCAGGGAGGGAGTCTGTGTCTCCCACACTAGACTTTGAGTTGGACCAACCAAGGCATTATGCCCATTATATCATTTGAGGAACCAGATACTGCAAAACAGAAATGAGCATCATGTCACCAGAAACTGGTGAATCTGGGAATTTGGACTCTGCTGACTTTTGCAATGGTATTTTTCATTCTTTGACCTGCTGACTACCAGAAAACCAAGGGGAAAGCAGCATTGGTAGCGCTGGCCCTGGTTGACGATTGAAGTGGAAGAAGAAATTCACAGTTATGATTCCCAGGGCTGCTGTTACTTCTGCTCTAAGCATGCCTACATCCTCATCGCTGTTCTCATACACTCATATATAGATTCACCCCCCCTCCACATGTACATAGATTTCTGTAACATTGAGTAGGGCTTCTATTTTAGCTCTTTAGGATGTTCAGATGTGGGCATTTTATAAATAAATAAGCACTAATGTCATTACTATCACTGCTGTCCCATAAATCTAACAGTACCCGCCGGAAGCTCCAGGTGTGTGTCGCACCTGAGTTACAGTTACTTAGGGAACTGCTGCTGCCGTGTCCCTGCCACCTCTACCTGACTGATGCCTCTGCACAGCTCCTGCTGCAGAAAAATCTGTGTCCTTCCATCCAGCACAAGGAACTAAGTGCCCCTAGGGGTGGGGTAGGGAGCATTTTAATAAATACACAAGGATGTATGTCTTGAATGCATCATTGCCAGCCAGCCCTTAATCTAGGAGGAACCATGACAAATCACTAGGTCCAGGGCCACCGCTGATGGTATTTATAGGTAGAGCAGCTAAGAACAGCGTAAACACTGAACAACGTGCCGAGAACTTCCCATGCATCAAGAGACATCAAGAAGTTAAGTAACTTCCCCAGCGTTACTCGCTAACAATCATCGAGCCTTTCTCATTATCAGCCACTGTGCTGGAAACTTCTCGCTTGAGCTCAAGTTATCTTATGAAGCATGCGTTTTAATTCTTCCTGTTTTATAAATGGGGCAGTGAAACTTAGAAAGACCAGATTATATATACCAGCAACTTCAGCTAGTAATGGGCGGTGCTGGTGCTTGATTCCAGCTCTGGGGGAACTTAAGGGCTATGTTCTTAACTATTCTGTTTTATTGACTTCCTAAGTTCAGTGTTGAGAAATTATTGAGTTGGGTTTTCAAGCTTAATTTGTCTGATTGCAAAGCTTACAAGCCTTCCATTTCACCAGCTTCTGGGATCAATGTGTGAACATAGGGAGGGAGAAAGAGACAGATAGAGAGAGACACAGAGAGAGAGATGCCTTTATAGAGACAGAAGGAACTTCTTCCTTCACTGTGAAGCCAGCCCTGATTTTGTCAAGCAGACTTTATTGGCTCCTTCTTCTTGGCTCTTACCAGGTTGTGAAGTGTTCAGTAAAGCAACCAAGCAGTTTTCCAGGTACCGTGTAATTATATCTTCCCCCAACCTTCTCGCTTACCTATGTCCCTCCAGATCTGGGCTGTGTCTGGCTCCTTGGTGAGTCCTCTGACTTGTCCAGGGCGGCGTACACACCAAGTGCTCAGGGAACCTCTTTTCAATGAAGGGAGGTCACTTCTAAACTTGAAGGGCCCTGAGGGGTGCTAGGGAGAAGGACTTCTCAGCCTCTCTCTGTCATTCATTCAGTCTCAGCCTCTCTCTGTCATTCATTCAGGTGGATCCCAGAATTAGTTATCTGATCATGTGTAATAAATTATCCCAGCAGGAGCAGGTTAAAACAGCAAACAGGCATCACCTTATTTATTATCATAACCAACATTTATTACCTCAACAAACATTTCTTCTTTGAGTCAGGGATCTGGACACCACATAACTGGTCCTCCAGCTCAGGGTGTCTCACAAGATTACAGTGACGTGGTCAACAGGGCGGTGGTCTCCTCTCAAGGCTCCACTGGGGAATGATCTGCTTCCCAGGCTCCTCATGAGGTCAGTGCAGGAGTCTGTTCCATGAGGGCTGTTAGCCAGAGGCAACCCTCAGTTCCTTGTCACATGGGCCACTCTACAGGGCAGTTCACGATGTGGCATCTGGCTTACCAGAGCAAGAAAGAGCCAGAGAATGTAAGGAAAGAGGAAGTCAGTCTTCTGTACCCCACTCTTGGAGGTGACATTTCATTTGATGGCAGCAAGTCTGTCGGGGAGAGACGTACACCAGGGTGTGAATGACAGGAGGCGAGGGCCATCGGGAGCCACTCTAGAAGCTGCCTACCTTGGTCCCCTGCCCTCTTTTCTTTTCTCCAGACCAGATCTTTCTTTCATTTCAGGTGACTCGTGCTTGTTTGTGTCCATAGACTTGAAGAATGGTTTATCACCAAGCTTCAGGTTTTTAGATTCTATCCAGGGTGTTTTTCAGCCTCCTCTGTGTGAACACCCTCTGCTGGTATTACACTGTGTCTTTGTAGAATAAGGTTTGTGCTCTAACCCAGGGCCTCTCCTTGTCCTCCACTCCAGAGGTACAGTTGTAGATCTCATCCTTTGTCACAAGGTCTTTGGATCCCACCCCTTGGGATGATGAAGGCCCTGTCGCATCCCCAGCACCCAACACAGCATCAGGCACTGGTAGACACCGAGCACATCTTTGTTGACAAAGTGAATGAATGGGTATGTGTTTCAGGTTTGTATGGTGCTGGGAGGGCTGGCCTGAAAGGATTGGAGACATCTTCTCGGTCAAAGCCCACTCTCCTGGCAGTGGACCATGACTTCCTTTCTGTGCTGTTCTCTACCTACCTCCCTGTCCGTTTCTGCCTGCATTATGCTACAGGTACCTGTTGCTCCCACATCTCCAGTTTATGTGCAATGCCCTGTTCATCCTTGCTTTTCCATTCTCCTGGACAACATGTCCTGTTTTTCTACTTGGCTAACTCTCTCACATGACAAGCCTCAACTCTCAGGCATGGTTCTCTGACCTCCCAGCCTGGATTAGGGTCCCCTCCTCTGCACTGACCTCTGCCGCCGTGGTGATCCCCTTGCATTGCTTTCTCTGTTTAGGGACCCGTTACCCTGCTGGGCCTTGAGACCCTTGAAAGCTCTGATTCTCTGAATCCCCAGCTCACAGCAAAGAGCTCAGTGGAGAACAGACTCTCGATAAATATTTGTTGAATGAATGCGTTTCCTCCTGTTATAGGCGGGGAGACAGAAGTGCAGAGGGGGGAGGGATTTTCTGAAGGTTGCACAGTGAGTAACGGCAGACCCAGTACTCAGGTTTGGTCTCTTGACTCCAGAACAGAGCTCTTTGCACAGCCCCCCAGGCATATCCTTGACACTAAAGGATGAGGCAGAATGTGGGTCTAGCGTGGCCCTTGGGCTAGGACTACTGTTGTTCTTTTGGACGTGTCGTATTTCAGCCAGCGGGTTTGAAAGGTTTGCGCCCAGAATGTCAGCCTGAAATGGGTAGAGGCCTCTGTATGGAAATGTGTTTGGGCAGAAGTGCTTTACAGGAAGATTTTCTCCTGTCTTTTTTTTTTTTTCTTCTTCTTTTATCCTCTTTTATATTCCCTCCTCAAAGGTCTAAAGGCAGAGTTGTCTATCTCCGAATGACTATTTAAACACAATGCAACGTGCTTTTGCTGAAATGTTAGTGGTCTGAAGAGGAGGCAATGGATTGGAAAACCAGGGTGGGAAATGCCCCTGTATTTAAAGAGCTAGAGACTGGTGTGTTTATGTTAATCACGTTCCCAGGTGCTTAGCAGCCAAACTCCCGCACCCAGGAAATGGCAGCATCCTCTGTCCCCTAGGGGACCCTGGTGCCTTCCTTTATAGGAGTGAGGTTTCAGGTGCTGAGCAAGACCCTTGGTTTGAGAATCCTCTCCTCAGGCCAAAGCTTCTTCTAGGCTCTTAGACCTGCAAGAGAACCTGATGGTAAACAGGCCCTGGTATGAAAAGCAAAGATGTTGCTGGGGTCAAGTAGACCTAGGCTGAATCCCAGCTCTGCCTCTGACCGTGCAGCTTGGGACAAGAGCTTCATTTTCCTCCTTTATAAAATGGAGATCATGGTACTTAATCAGAGGGTTGTCTTTAGGACTCAGTGAAAAAAAGTCAAGTCAAGCACCGAGCATTGGTTCACGGTAGTTGCTTGTGCAAAATATGTTTCCTTTCCCTTTTTCTACATTTGTATGTCTTCCACAACATTCCCGTCAAGAGGCCCCTCTGCCTGAGTCTTCCTTGTTTCAAGGCTGAATGTCCCATAACCTTCATCTGGTGTCCTGCCCTGACATGGTCTCCAGTCCAGCCCTGGTGACTCTCTTCAGATAATGGGCCACTTGTCTGTATCTTATTTAGACTGTCACAGACCTGACTTACATTACCTGCTCTGCAGCTTACTAGGCATATGGCCTTGGGCAAACCATTCCTTCTCCCTGAGCTCCACTTTCCTGCTCCGTAAACTGGGGAGCCAAAGGTTGTTATGAAGAGCAAACTGAATGATGGGCACAAAGGGCCCAGCAGAGGCTTAGCACGTAGTAGGCACTGTGTGTGTGTTTGAACCTACTCTTAGTGGAAACTCACTATCCTTCCAGCCACCTGGTCTTTCTTTCACTTCTGACCCATTCTAAATTTATACAGATAGTTTTCTAGATTCAAAGGTCAGTCTCTGCATTTATTGGTCTTCTTTTGAATGATGATGATGATGATGATGATGATAATGATGATGATAAAAGATATTATGCATCAAGCATGTACTATGCAATATATATTTTCCTATTTAATCTTTCTAATAACCCTGTCGAGGAGATGTCATTTACATTTTATTGATTAGGATACTGTGACTTGCTGAAGGTTAACCAGAAAACAATGAAGCAAGTTTCTCTAACTCCAAAGTCCGCGTTCCTACCATTACTTGACTCTACCATGCTTTAGACTTTGCACCAATCTGTTGAGGTTGTTTTGTGGAGATATTTGGGTATGGTTCATTTTGATTGTGTGTTGACATTGACCAAATTATACTAGGTGAGCCCACCTAACATACAGTCATACATGGGCTACCGTGTCCAGTGCCACAGGGAACAAGAGAGGTGTAAGATGGACTAATTTTGTTCCAGGAGATATCGATTAACTTAGGAAAAGACAACAACTATCCCAAGTGGAGAACGGAGAAACATCATTGTGGGAGCTGGGACAGATGGGTTCTAGGTCTGGCTCTGGGCAATGTGACTTTGGGCAAGGCTGTTGTCCTTCTAACCTTTAGCCTCCTGGATTAGACTAACTGATGTAAAGCTATTCCTCCAGCTTCTTCTTTGCTACATGATTGTTTCCTGCATATGGGAGTCTAATGACAGAATATGTTTTTGGAACAAAAGAATAGGGAACCTCTTTTCCAACTTCAGAACTAAAGGGCTGCCTTGGAGAGGAGGGATGGAGACTGGTCTGTGGAAGTCTTGAGGACAGGACCATGTTCATCAGGTTACCACTCTAGGAGTAGATTTTTGTTTCAGATCAACCTAGTCCTCAGCCTGCAGGCTAACAGTGAAGGAGGACTACACAGTACACTTGTTAACAGCTTTGGGATCTAGATCTGGATTTGAATTCTGGCTTTGGGGCTCAATAGCCTTCCAGGCTTGGGCTGGACTCAGTTTCCTTATTTGTAAAATGAGGAGCTAACAAAACTTTATGATAGATTGAATAAAGTAATATCTGTAAAATATTTGGCATAACATATCACACAAAGTAAGTGCTTTAAAAGAAAAGATTATCAGCAGCAACAGCAGTTAAGTGAGTTTTCTTTTGAGCTAACAAGCCCCCAGTTTAGATGATGTGCAAACGCAGGTTGGATGACCATGGTTGGATGACATTGTAGGAAACCACCCGTATCGTATGGTACGTTAGGGTCAAAGCCCGTTTAGTCTTCTATGATTCTGTGATCCCGTGACTCAAATTGGAACAGATGATGCATGTGGCAGGAGTTAAGAGGAATACAGTGTTCCTGTGAGTTGCAGTGATTAGGGCAGACTTCCAAGAGATGGGAATTCTCTTCTCTTGAGAAGTTGTTCTACCTTTGACTTGTCGAGGAAGGTAGGAAGGACAACACGTAGGTGTGGGGAAAGCATGCAGCCTGTTACAAGGGAGGGGACAGGGAAATCTAAGTGCAGCAGAGAGTGTGTGGAACATCAGGCCAAGCCTTATTTCTTATGATTTCTCAGATACAGTCTGAGAATCAGGAGAAAGAGGTGAGGGGGAAGGGACAGGGAGACTGAGGAAGCCTCCTTCCTTTAGAGGCCATGTGATGCAATGGAGGAAACACTGAGTTTGCAGGTCAGTTGGTCTTGGTTCTTATTCCATCTCTGCCCCTTGCTAGTTCTGAACCTTTGGGCAAGTCCATTAAAATCTCTCAGTTTCCATTTCCTCCAATGTCAAATAACAGCAGTGTTGCCTAGAGTTGACAGTAGATGTGTGGCATAAAAGAGTTTCTTGTGGTAAAAGGCACCACAGCAGACCTATCCAATATTAAATACAATAAATAGCATTTCTCTTCTCCTGCTTTCACAGACGTTGAACCCAAGTCCAGTGACATCTCGTAGGAGAATGGAACAGTGCCCTTTTTGGCAAGCTCTGAGCAAAAAGCAGCTAGAAATGCACCTTTGATGAAGATGGGACGTGATTGGCTCTGATTTTCCTTGGTAGCCATGGAAACTTGTAGCTGCTTTTTGCTCTGTCCTTTTGCATCCACTACTTGGTCCCCACTCTTCTTTGCCACTCCCCTTTCCATCAGTGATGTGGGCTGATGGTGGTGATGCAGCCAACAGCCCACAGTCTAAGAGGGTGAACCCAGGGATCAAGTGCCAGTGCCTTATTATTATTTATTTTTAGTTTTATAAGTCAGTACCAGCTGATGATCACCTATGAATCTGAAATTCAAGTGTGACCTTCTCTTCCTCCTTCCTTCCCATGTATGTCTGAGCCTTTGTAGAACTTTATCTCTTTTGAATCATCTCCATGGTTTCTCATTTGCACGCTGCAATTTCATCTATTGAGTACAGCATCTTTTTCTTTCCCCTTATGCATTCCATCAGCCGGTTAAACTCCAGTTGAATAGTATTTAACCTTCTAAACTGGCCTGCTGTACCTGCCTCTTTTCCTTCCTTGCATAGATTTTCCTGTGACTCAAATCCATTTTCCTTTAAATTTTTTCTGCAGTTTTAATTGAGATATAATTAACGTACATCATGGTATAAGTTTAAGGTGTAAAACATAATGGTTTGAGTTAACATATTTTGTAAAATGATTACCACAATAAGTTTAGTTAGCATCCATCACCTCAGATAGATACAATAAAAAGCAAAAGCAAAAAAAGAAGAATGTGTTTTCTATGCGATGAGCACTCTTAGGAGTCCCCTTCAGTACTTTCATATATATCATACAGCGAGGTTAACTGTATTGTATCCCTAGTGCTTATTTTTCTTATAACTGGAAGTTTGTGCTTTTTGACCACCTTCTTCCAATTCCCCCTCCTTCTACCAACCACCCATAGTAAACCACAAATCTGATCTCTTTTTCTATAGGTTTTTTTTTTTTTAATTCTGTGGATAAGTGAGATCTCACAGTATTTATCTTTCTCTGACTTATTTCACTTAGCATTATGCTCTCAGGGTCCAGTCCATCCATGTTGTCACAAGTGGCAGAATTTCCTCATTTTTAATGGCTAAATAATATTCTGTGTGTGGGGGTGTGTACGTGTGTGTGTGTGTATTTCACAAACTTCTTTATCCATTTATCTGTGCATGGACACTTAGGTTGTTTCCATGTCTCTGCCATGGTAAATAATGTTGCTGTGAACATGGGGTGCACGTATCTCTTAAGTTTAATGCAAGACTATGCTTTCTTCTAACACTTGGGAACCGGAAGACATTGGAGTCCTACAAGAGTGACTATGAAACTATCCTCTATCACTTCCCAGTGGGTGCGTCTTGGTTTCCCATTTATAGGTAGAGGTAGTAATTTCTACCTTGCAAGGCTGTTGAGAAGTTTAAGTAGGCAGAGTACATGAAATCTTTAACACAATGCTGGCATAAGAGCAACAGTTAATTATTAGGAACAGCTGATACTGATAACACCAACCTCTGTATAAATTTTTAAACTAGCTCATTGTTTTCCCTGCTTTGTTCTGTAGAATAAGAGTTCTGCAATATATCAATACTTCTGGAAAAGATCAAGTGAAATTCTGCTAAAGGGGATTTAGTGCAGGCCTTTTCAGAGATTGTAATACTAGATATGTACCCGAGCACTTTAAGAGGTGAATGTGGAATGTAGCATTCTCAGAATTTTTTGAAGATTTTTTTTTTTGCTTTTCAAGATACATTTTGTTTTGTGGGAAATACTGCACTGGCTCTTTGGGGCCTTTGGATACAATAGTGTGATCAGTGGATCCGGAAATTGGGGCATAGATTCTAATCCTATCTTCACTCCTCGCCAGTGAGACCTGGATCCAGTGTCATGGAAAGGGCACCAGGCTGTGAGTTAGGAGATATGGTTCCCGGGACCAGTTATTCCCCTGGTGCTGAAACATGAGTTCGCCATTAAGCCTCTGATTTCTTATGTGTATCCTGGAGATAATAGCAGTACCCACTACAGAGGATGGTGAAAAGTGAATGAGATATTTGTGAGTAATTTGTAAACTAGCAGGAACTGCCTAAATGTCCATTGACAGATGACTGAATAAAGAAGATAAAAAACAAGGTCCTACTATATAGCACAGGGAGCTATATTCAGCTTCTTGTAACAACCTATAATAGAAAGGAATCTGAAAAATATACATATGTATAGCTGAATTGCTTTGCTGTATACCTGAAACTCACATTGTAAATCAGCTACACTTTAATAAAAGGTAAAATTAAAAAAAAAAAAGAACCTGAAAAAAGGATGACATCTGTGCCATCTGCATCACCAACACCATTGTCACCACCTCTGTTGTCATCATCTTAAAGTTACCTTCATACTTCCAGGAACAGGTGTCTGCAACAGCCACAGAGAAATCTACAGAGCTAGCTGTTTGTCTGCTGTCAGTGCCTTCATCTTCAACAGGGTGTTCCAAGCCTGCATTACAGACACTCTGCTTATCCGTGGGGCAGAGCTAGTCAAAGGTGTTCCCCACTGGCCTTGCAGGGTCATAATTGGCCCCAGGTAGCTCAACTGAACTGTTTTCTGGGGCGCAGAGAGGAAGAGAAATAGCCATCCAGCTCACCCCTTTCACCATCTGCCCTCCTTGTGAAGTTCCCTCTGGTGGTGCCAGGCAGTTCCTTGGAAGACCTATGGTCAACACAGATGGGGAGTGAGGCCACTGTGAGCCCATCTGTCACCACAGGTCCACAGGGCGAGCTGAGGTCTAAGCAGATTGAAAGAGTTGATCCTTCTCTGTTCAGGCCACATCTAGCATATTGATAGCAAAGTTATGGAGGGTACTGATTAAGAACTTGGACGCTGAAATCAATTTTCTAAAAATTTCAGCCCCATTGCCTTTGAGCTGCATGGCCTTTAGCAAGTGGTGGCCTCAGTTTCCTCATGTGTAAAATGTGGGTGGTAGTAGGCAGCATGGCATGAAGTTTCTGTGAAGAGTACGTGAGATATTACATGAAAAATGTTTAATTATATTGTCTGGCACATAACTGTTTTTTACAAATGTTAAATATGATGATGATGGTGACGACATTCTTTGCTAGGAAAGCTGTTGTAGAAAAAGCAAGTCTATACAAAATATATTCAAGAGACTCAAAATATTACTTTAGAGGAATAAAGTGAAGCCAGCAATATTTGGTTTGGAGGAAAGAAGGCTCAAGGAAACTACACTGCTGTCTTTAACTAAATAAAATAGCTGCCTGGAGGAGGAGGTATTGGATGCACCCTGTTTGATGTGGACATCAGAAGCTGGCTTACAGAGTGAGAGTCTAGGACTGTGTAGTACAATTGTCTCAGAGCAGAATCGCTGCTCCGTAGGGGTTGAGTTTGCTGTCTCTGGAAGTATGCAAAGGCTGGATGAACACCCACACAGATCTTACAATGGAAAACACTATGAAAAATGGGAGACTGGGGGGGATTACAAATGATTTAAAGGATACTATGGATTTGAGAGCGCCAAGGTCAGAGAGTCGGAGAACACAAGAAACTAGTTCATGGCAGAGGCGGGGGTTGGTGGAGGGATGAGGAGAGACTTGGCGCCTGGTGGACAAGACTGGGAAAAGGATGTCCCATATTGACATGCCACATTAAAGTAGTGTGTGCAGAATCCTGACTGGAGGCTGGCTAAAGAAAGAGGGCTGCCTTCCCCAGAGTTCTGAGGAAGACCCACTTTCAAATCTTCTTTCCTCCTGCCTCCAGTGTGACACTTGAACTTGTCAGATGCGTGTCCCAATTTTAGTTTCCAGAAATACACGGAGAAACACAGAGGTGCTGGAGCTCAGGTGTGGCAGGAGTCCCATGAGATGCTCAGTGAGGTTAATGGGGCACACCTCCAATCTGTAGTGCTCTCCCTGATATGTAGGAGAATAGCGGCCTTTCAGGGGCTTTTTGTATAGTTTCTGGCTGGGCGAGGACCAATCCTTGCCAAAGAAAATGAATGAATGCATTTGACTAGAAATGAACCAATAACAATATTCCAACACTGACGCCTCTTGGTAGAATGGGGGACAGTATTTAAACATTCATTCATTCATTCATTATTATTGAGCACGTAATATATTCAGACATGCTTTTAGACACTGGAAATAACAGGAGGGCACAAAAAATGAGGTCCAGCACACAGTAGATGCACATTACAAAACTTCTTACTGGATGAGTTAATTCCCAGATCAGGGCATTAAGGCTTAGAGAAGTAAGGTGACTTGTCCATGGGGGCCAGCAGCTGAGTGTAAAAGCCAGAATTCCCACTTGAGCCAAATTACCACATGTCCTCTTGATATCAGTGTAGATGCCGAGTGTTGGGCAGTGGGGTTTTGAGGAATCGAGTTGAAAGGGATGATACCAAGAGCATGTATAGATCCCTAAGTGTGTGTGCTTCTTGTTATAAATGTCATCTCATTTAATCCGCACAGCGTGTCTACCAGTTAGGGGTTATCATTTCCATTTTATAGATTAGAACACTGAGGCTCTGAGAGTGTATGTAACTTGCCAAAAGTCAGAAGCTACTAAAGGGAAGAGTTTGGATTTAAATCTCTATGTCCAGAACCTAAACCCAACTGCTTTCTTTTGTTCTAAGTGCCCTTTCTACCTCTTGGGCTCTTCCACCCTAATGTCCTGGGTTCCTAGAATCCCTGTCCCTCACCTCAATTCCATATGCTATTTAAAGAAAGAAATGACTTCTCAGTTTACGACCTAGTCTCTTGTCCCCTGAGGATACCAGGAGGAAGGAATCATTGGGAGCATAGTAGCTTTAAGTTTTCCATACACAGTGGTCTGATGGGGTTAGATCTATTTTCTTCATTGTAAAATGTGATTGATTCAATTCCAAATTTAACTTAAATTTGATTTTCCTCTCTCAACCTGGCATTTCCAAACTGAGAATCAATCAAACCCCAAATTATAGGCAGCGCATGGATCAACAATGCCGAGTTATTTCCGGGTGAATTTCTCAAGCAATGCATTTTATGCCATTCTCTGCTGCCATGAGAGGAGTTGGGGGTAAGAGGGAGGGGAAATGAAAGCAAAATTAGATTATTAACTTTCTCCAGTTCCAGCAATCGATATGCCCTGGTGAAATTTTATTCCCACAGCACAGCTCACTCCCTTGCAAGTGATGGGGAGGGAACTGCAAACTGGGATGTGAACCAGGGATAACTGTGACCCTGGCCATTGGAGGATGCTCTTATTATGATCTGGAACTATCATTTACTGAGTTTTGTTTTTTTTTTTTTTTACCAATTACATGCATTATCTTATTTTGTCCTCACATCAGCTGTCCCATTTTTTCAGATGGAGACATTTTTCTTCTTAGGTGAATTGATAAGTGTCACACAAGATTTTGTGGCCAAGCCAGAATTTGAACATAGGCACGTCTGGCTCCAAACGCCATGGTCTTTCCACAGTTACATGATGCTATCCTTGGACCCTTATTCTGTGGTGAAGTAGAAGGTAGTATGACATGGGGGAGAGAATGGAAAGAACCAGTTCTAATCCTGACTCTGCCACATACAGATTGAGTGACCTTAGACAAGTCGTTTTATTGCTTTGTCCCTCTGTTCCTGTGCAAAACAGAGATAGTAGCAGTTTGCTGTAAGAACTAAATGAAATAATTCTCCTCCTTTAAACTGTAAGCTTCAAGGACATTGGCTGTTTTGTTAACTATTCCTTTCCCTGTGCCTAGAGCAGTGTGGACAGTGTTGGGGAAGAATTGATGATCAATAAAAGTTTGTTGGGTAGATGATTGGATGAATGAAAATGTTAGGCATGGTGCCTGTATCATAGTAAGTAGCCAATAAACGGAGGTTCTCCTCCCTGTCTCTGCTTCCTGCAAGGCAGTATGGAGCCTGGGGGAGGAGGGATTGGGTATTATGGGATAGATAATTTCTACCTTGCCACTATCTACAGCCCCTCATCCAAGCTTATTGCTCGTGATCAGTTCCCTAGGCCAGAAACTCTTAAAAAGTCACCTCTGTTTGAGTCCCACTGTGAAGTTTTCTGCCAAATCCAGTTGCCATGGAAACCCCCAAACCCTAGTGGCTGCTCCACGGGCATCTGGTCTGAGTGCAGACTTGACCTGTGTGCTTTCTTTTTCCTGAACTTCAGAGACAACAGTGGTGTTTCAGGCATCTTCTGCGTGAATGGCTCCCCCAGGATGCTGTTTATTTTCATTCTCTCTTCCACTCCCTTCTGCTTCTTAAAACTCTCCCTCCCTATCCACTCCTTGTGTCTTCAGTTTCTGTAAAGAATAATTCAATTCTTAGTATGTTCTGATAATGCGTTGGACAAAGAGGTAAATACGTCCTGGTTTCTGCCATCAATTGTGAGTTAAATACCAATATCTGGCTTGCAAAAGACCATTTACCAAGGGCCTACCATGCACCAGAAACTGCTTGGCATTTGACATTTGTTTTCTCATTAACGTTTAACGACACTCTTGTAGGATACATCATTTTAGTCCTATTCTCCAGATGAGAAAATGAAGGGTCAAAAAGCAGATGTGACTTTACTGCCCACCCCATTGACTGTTCAAGGCCCTGGGCTACTGTGAAGGTTTAAGTGATGTAGGGAATGCAATTAGCCGAGCACGAACCCGGGGAGCTAGTGTGAGCACTCCTATTCCTGCTCCTCAACCCTCTTCCCACGACCAGAACTCAGCCCTGTGGAGCCTGGGTGGTATTTCTGGTGGTTGCTTAATTGGTGAAAGGAATGCCTTGGTCACATCCATTTCATGCTGCTGCATGGGCCAGTCTGAGAGATGCACTTCTTGGACACACGCATCCAGGGCATCCACCTCCCCACTGCCAGGTGCCTCTACCTTTCACATCTCATGCTCTAGACCCAGTTCACCTTCCCAAGAGTTTGTTTGTGCTGGACTCATTTTTGCATGTTCTTTCCCTCAGAACAGCCTCTGTAGAATCTGAAATGGAAACTTGGTACTGCTGCCAACTGTTAACCAGGGCAGGGGGCGGGCGTTGTTAAACATCTAAGCTGAAAGTAATGTGTTGATTTTTTAAGAAAAGACCTATGCAAGGCACCAACCCCTGGTCTATACCCCTTCTAGTAGAAAACATTGATATTAGCTTGCTTATGCCATTTAGTTATGAAACTATTGATATTATCAGAGTCTGAAATAGCTTCTTGTGGCTCCCAGATGAGAGAGAAAATGTGTTCCTTTTTTTATGTGGTCATTTTAAGTTTAGGGATTTTCCATCCCCTGACACCAGAGCCATCTTTTTATTTTAACTGCTCTACCATTTAACTAATATTCACCAACGATAACAACCACAGATATATGAATCGCTCCTGCCGTATGCTATACCTTGTTCTAAGAGTGGCAATAAAGACAAAGCCCCTATTCTTAATTTAAGCAATTTCTAGGTTCCAGGCAGTGAACTTGGCAGGAGAGACATAAAGATGGTGAAGATGGGATCCCTTCCTTCAAGCAGCTCACTGTTTATTAAGAGAAATAGGTATCTATCCAAAAAAAAAATCCCAAAGTGGGCTGTCAAGGGCTCTTGTCCCATTAGGATCCACCAGTCTGGCAGTGTTGGTTGTGTGTGGTTGGCATGCTTTTTGATAGATCAGTGCCTGTGCCTGGTTGCTAATATTGTTATTCTCATTTCTGGAAGTTCTGATGCATTTGCTGAGATGCTAACACGTGCCAGACGCTATGCTAGGCATCAGGATACATTGTTGGGCAAAAGATGCAATGCCTGCCCTCAAGGAGTTTATCATTTAATTACTAGACTCTAGTGTCTGAATGAGATTTTAAGAAAGACAACGAATATAGGCGATTTATCTTCCCAGAGAGAAAGGAATTTACATATACCATTAATCTCAATAAGTGATGGGAGACAAGGAAACAAGTGGATTTCTATGCAAAAGAAGTAAGTCCTGTGCTGATAGTAGCATGATAAAGAGCGCTTTCTGTGGCAGCTCTGTAGTAATGCAGCCCTGCCAGCCCCTGGGCTGGGTAGGAGAGAGTAACAGGAGGTCTGAGTACAGGGACCCACCACGAAGGCCTCAGATGCCAGGCTAATCAGCATGGACCACATCCTGTGGCCAGATGCTGGATAACAGCTCAAGGGGTTCCATCACAAAGTGAGATGAGCTGTGCCCCCACCTCCCTTATCTCACAAGCAAACAGACGATAGAAGAGATGAGGGGAAAGAAAGAGGTGAAAATGCTAAGGACATGGAGCACCTAGGACTGCATGCTGTTTCGATGCTGTAAAGGAGGAAGACAGGAGGCTGAAAGATACATCTAGGTTTCTAGCCAGTTCAAATGGCGGTGCTTCCAATACTTCGGGGAGCCCAGGAGAAAAAGCAGGAGGAGGCCATAAGTAGAAGATAATGTGTCTGCTTTTGAACATGTTGTTTTGTCAGGCTCATGGGATTTTCATAGAGAGATGTGCAAAAGATTTGGGCATAAAGGTTTGCTCAAAATAAGAGCATAGTAGGTAATAGAAATTTGGGAATCATTGCTCTAAAAATGGTAACCAAAGCCCTGAAATTAGATGTGAACAGCAAATCCTAAAGAATGAAACTCAGTAGGGCTCAGAATGCAGTGCATAGAATTTCTTTGCTGGTCCAGCACTCTCTTTGCCATGCAGATCCAATCTACTCATTCTGCTGCATTCGTGAAATTGCCTTTAATTTTCTCAGGCAAAACTCCCCTCCCCATCCTGTGTCCTCTCTACTTGCTCTTAACACAACTTGCCTTGGATTCTAATTAGCTGTGGATAAACCTGTCTTTGCCCCCCAACTTGTAAGTTCCTGAACAGCAAAAACTATTCTTATTCTGCTCCATGTGTGTCTCACATAGTTGGTCATCTGTAAATGCTTGGGAAATTCATTTGAATGGATCAGCCTCCTACAGTCTGTGAAACCCTTATGCATATGTCACGTAATCATCAGAATAGTGATGTGTGTTATTATCTTCATCAGACACATAAGAAGACTGAGGCTTGGAGAATGAAACAGGTCATAAGTTAATGAGGACTGAAGCCCAAATTTGAACTCAGGATTGTCAAACTCCAAAGCCCATGCTCATTTCCCTAGGCCCTGTGAATTCAGCAACATGGTATCTTCTCACCTGCTTCTGAAGTGAGCAGAGAGTTTAATATCATCTAATTATTATCAAGAACGACCAGGCTAATTGAGAGGGGAGAGGGGAGAAATGCCACAATTTTCAGAAAGTTTGTTTCTTTCATTGAAACCAAAAGGGATTTTGCAGAGATTTTAAACCAAGACCCAAAAAGGGGTCATTGAAGTGTCATCACAAGCACAGAGGTTGGAAAATATGGTTTCTTTTTCCAGCTTGAAAAAGGAACAGGAGTCCTAGATTCCATGCTATTCCTATTTCTGACGTGACTGATGTGTCTTTGTGTGTGTTTGTTTTACTAGGTTTGCTGAAAAGTCCAGTGAACAAGACGGCCCTGACACTGATTGCTGTGAGCTCCTGCATCCTGGCCATGGTGTGTGGCAGTCAGATGTCCTGTCCACTCACTGTGAAGGTGACTCTGCATGTGCCGGAGCACTTCATTGCAGACGGTAAGAGCTGAGCATCAGAGATGCTCCACACTGCTTGGCACCTTGCATCCCTGTCTGGTTGAATGTTCCTTAATTGTGCTCCTCACTCAGAATTATGTTACCCCCCCCCAAAAAAAAAAGAACATCCAAAGACCTTGGAAGAGTTTCTTATCGTTTAGAATCCTGGATTATTTGAATGGAACGAAAGACTGCTTTTATTCCATGGGCAAGGATAAGGTTTGTTAATAAAGAAAGAATTCAAATGTGGGTACAGAAAGACTGAGCTACTTCAGGGAACCCACTGTTTCTTATCATGCTATCCCTGACTAAAAATAACCCCCCAAAAATAGTCTTTGTGAATTAAAAAAATATGACAGAGAGGATTGCATGAGCTTTGTTGGAATTTCCTGACTGTCCTGGATAATACTCATATCTCATTCCCTATAAATGCACTTTACAAGCATGTTATATCCTACATTTACTCTTCACTCAATTAATTTGAATTAATGAGTTACTGTAGTCACTATACTCATTCTCAAAGCATTGTCGAAGAAGCTGATTAAGGTGCTTGATATCTGTGGCTAAAGTGCCCTCCAGAAAATTGTTCCGGTTTACATATTCCACCAGGATGTGATGGCACCTGTTTCCCAGAATGCTTGTCCAAATGCTTGGCATTATTATTTTTAAATGTATTGAAAGTTATCATAAATACAAAATAGAAGACATATTAAGTATGCAGCTTAAGGACTTTTTACATGAGTTCATCTAGATCAAACCATAAAACATTTTAAGCCCCTTCAGCTTCCTTACACTCCCTCCCAGTGAATGCCCTCCCAGAGATAACCAGCCTTCTGACTTCTCACACCATATTACTACCATTATTTTTTAAATTTTTTCCAACTGGATATGTATTGAATGTTTTTGAGAGCCTAACTCTATTTTTTCACCCTTATCTCAATATAATTTAATTTTATCTCCATTTTTTAAGATACAGTGTTTATAACTTAGCACCAGCCTCTTCAGTATGTTCTGTCCAGAGTGGAACATTCACCTTCTTTTTCTGAAACACCCAGACTCTATTAAAGCATGTTGTAATTGCTCCTATTTCACCATAGTGAACCAACCCTTACTTGCTTTTCAGTTGAACTGCAAATAAGTTCAGTATTTTTCATTTTATATATATATAAAAATCAGTTGATTTTTTGACCTAAGACTTTTAGTGCATCCCTAACAAATCATATGTGCACACAAGACAGGAAAACACGTGAGTATGGGATGGCAAGGGCATCGAGGAGGGAGGCAGAAGGAGCAAAATTCACTGAAGCAGCAAGGCACTGGTAGTGTAGGCTCCTGGAGCTCGGAACTGGAAGAACTACCAGAACCTAGATGTGGCTAGAACATGAGGATGGGAGAGTAAGAGTGATGAACAATGAAGCTGGAAAACCAATAGGGTAAATTTTAACCATTATTGAAGTCATGTGACCTTTCCTTTTGTTCTCACCAGTCATTATTCATTAACTGTAGAATGATAGATTTTAGAGACATTCACATTTTGAACATTTATTTTTATAAATGTAGAAATGGAGCTTCTAAGGGGCTAAATAATATGCTCAAGGTCATGATAAATAATATGGCTAAGAGAGGCTGTACAATAATACAAACATGAATTCAAATGCTTGTCCTGTTATCTGCATCTTCTGTAGCCAAGTAAATTACTTACCTCTTTGAGACTCAGTCTCTGAATCTATAAAATGAGAATGATAATAATACCTGTCTCATAGGATTATTGTGAAGCCTACAATTCCATATTTGTTAGATTTTCAGATAGCACATAGGAGGGAAATATTAATATCAAGGGATCACCAAAGAAAACTGCAAAACTCTTGTGATAGTTTGGAAGGATGAAAAATGACGTGATGAATTAAAAACTGCCCTTTCTTGATAATTCTTATTCTGACCTGTCATAGACTTAAAACTTTATAACTACATGTAGACTTATCTGTTTCTGCCTCTACACTGGAATCCCTGTGAGAGCAAGAGTATCTCTAATGACAAGCACATTGTCTGGTCCATGATGGATGTTCAATAAATATGTGTTGAATAAATGAATGGGGCCTAAATTAAAGCAGAATTATGGATGGTTCTGTGGGATTCTTTTATTAGATCGCTAAGCAGAAATGGGAGACTGAGTGAAGGAAAACTAAGGCAGAGAATGCATAGAAGTCCAAGAAAGTTGGAAATAACCATGGCGTGTATAAGTATTTCAGACACAATTTAGCAAACATGGTGGGGGGCAGCATTAGAAGGACAAAGCCCAGTGCCTCAGTCTTAAGGCATAATGGAACCCTCTTCCTCTACATGCTGTAATATCTTGATAAGGAGTGTATCTTTGAAATGACATATGTTTGGGTTCAAATCTCAGTTCTACTGCTTAGCTGCTGTGAAACAGAAAAATCAGTTAAGCTCCCTGAGTTTCTTTTTCTCATCTGTAAAATGGTGCTTATTTTGAAAAGATTGAATGTCATAATATGTATAAAATGCCAATAGATTATCTGAAACATTGTGATTGCTCAGTAAATAACAGCTGTTATTAATCTGATTCCTAAAATGATCTTGAAGGAAGAGATATCAGATGCTGTACCATGGTAGGACAAGAAGGTATAATAAATTATATAGATGAGACCTATTCTCAGTTAGGAAAATGGAACAGGAAGTCCACTATATGCCCCTCCCAACCCCTGGCCCATGGACATGACTCCCAGTGGAAGACATTAACACTTGAAGATCCTCATTTTTCTGGGGATCAGCAGGAATGTAGAGAGCAGCAAATACTCCAGGTCAAGTGGGCAGCTATCTAATAGTTCTAGGCAACAGGCCTTCCACAGCACGATTCCAGTGCCTCATGTGGGTGGATAATCTATGTGCATTTGCTCATTCCTCTTCTCCAACAGCTCTCCACAGTGATCTTCATTATCCCCTGTTTTGGGAGATAAATCAGGACTTGCAAAGGAGTAGAATTCAACTTCCTTTGGAGGTGGAACATGATCTGACAAGAAAAAAAAAAAAGGGTTTTAGTAGGGTTTCTAGCTCTGATTTCTGGAGATATGAGAGTGTTATACAGGGAGGCAAGAGAGGAGGTGATGATGATGGTGCCTATTTTCTTGAACCCTTATCATCACTTGGCATTAATATTTATAAATGTATTGGGGTATAGCATACAGTCAAGAATGCAGATTTCATGTGTACAATTCAGTGATTTTCTTTGCATATATTTATATAGCCAGATCAAAATGTAGGCTTCCACCCAAGGCCATTGGCTGAGTTATAAATGAAAACACCATCAAAAGGAGACCCATCAGGGTGAGAGCAGCCCTTGTCAAATGGCTCCATGGCCACCCTAGGACCATGGCCAAGGCAGCTCTCACCTTTCTCACCTTCCTCCATGAACCTTAGGCTGGCCTTAGTAGAGAGAGCTCTCAGCCAGCCTTGTGCATTGGGCTGTCCATGGTGTTGGAGTATTGGAGGTGGCTGAGTAATGGGTTTGGTCTTCAGGAAGAAAATGAATTCTGCACTTGTGTTACAACATAGTTGTACTTGATGCTTACTCGCCATTATAGGCAAAGGTCAGCATAATATAGTACTTGTCTAAAGCCCAGCTGGCAAGAGCAATAAATACTGATAGTCCCCATCCAAGCCCTTGGCAAATATCATCCCTTCCTTTATCTGGGCCTTCTCAAGGCCACTGGTGGCTTTTTGCCCTGCTAAGCACATAGTGGAGAGATGGACTAGATTTGTGTCCAAGCTCACTGAATTTGATATTTGTTTTTTTCCAGCTGTGGCCTATAGGTGATCTGCATTTGGCTTATCTGGGCTGATGATCCCTAGAACTAGAATCACATTCTCTAGGAGTAGAGCCCAACTATTAATATTTTTAACAAGAACTTGAGGTGATCCCTTAACAGAAGCTTGAAAGCTGCATCAGTGTCTCTGTGTTATCTTCCTTTCATCAGATTAATAACTCCTTGAGACCCCCGTGGAGCCCTGATAAGGGGCTCTGGCTTCTTCCATCTTTGACTTGATCAGTGCTGTTTAATGGAGTTGCCTCATGGTATAATTACAGTGATTTCCCATAGCACTGAATACCTTGTGAATGCTCCGATATGAATTTTATAACAAAGCAGCTCTGATCACACAGATTTGGCCTTCATCCAAATTGCCATGCAGGTAGCATTATTGATGGATAGTTATTGGTTAACTTTAAAAGTACATATGAATTGAGATACTGGTTTGTTCATCCCTTGAGTCTCCCAGTGTGTGTCAGGATATGGTCACCCAATATTCTGGCCCTATGGGAAGTCAGTAGAAGAGATAACTTTTAAAGGAAAAAGCTGTTTAGATTATGTGGATCAGATGGTTCTATTCTAGTGCAAACAGATAGCACTACACCTAGAGTTCTCTGTTCTGTTTTGTTCTGGTAGTTGTGCTTTAAGAAGGGGAAACATATATTGGAAGTCATCCAAAATAAAGGAATTGCAGTCAAGATATTGGAAAAACATTGTTGATACCTAATGACCTATTAAGGAAAGGGTGGAGGAGAATCATTCTGTAAGAGGAGTTGAAGGAACCTAGACAAAAAAGTGAGCTTAGTATTATTGTACATATCTGTTATAAATATGGCAGTGTTCAAAACACTTTACATAGAGTTACTAATTTAATTCTCATAGCAGAACTGTGAGGCAGGATTTAGCATCCTCATTTTGTATGCATGAAATTTAAGTTTTAGAGATGTTAAGTGATTTGACCAGATTAACGCACAGAAGTGGAGCAAGGTATGGAAGCCCAAGTCTACCTGGACCTCTCATCCGGGGTTCTTCCAGGTCCCATGCTTCCACAAAATGACCATAGTAATTATCATTTGTCTTGAAAAGGGAGCAGGCTTGTTCTGGAAGTTCCCAGGAAACAAAATTAGAGCTATATGAGTGATGAGGGTGATCAGATATGGAAGATTACCCCTTCGTCTCAAAATGTCTTCACTTTCTAAGCTTTAGTCTCATTATAAAATGGGGATAATAGCAGTACTTAGAGAGTTATTGTGAAGAATAAATGAAATAATACTTATAAAGCTTTTAGTTCAGTACCTGAGACCTAGTAATGGCTCAATAAATCATATAAATGTTAGTAGTTGTGATAATATTTTTTATAATATTGGAAGGGGATCATTGTAAGGTAATGAGTTCCCCATCTCAGGGAATTTTCAAAAAATAGATGACCACATTTCTTTGAAACCATAGAAGAAAAGTGAAGGAATGTGTTTGGCTAGGCTACATATTATTTTGATTCAGAACCATTTTATCATAATTAAATTTTTAAAACACTTAAATTTTTAGAACCTTGAGAGTGTGTTTATTCTTTACTACCTCAACCCTGAGTGTCACCCATTCTTTGCCTAGACTCAGAAATAGAGTGAGATTCAGGAATAGGTGATGGCCAGATATGTCTCAAATACTTTGCTTGGTTAAATACACCTCCACCACACACACACACACACACACTGGGCTTTTTCTTGCGTTTATATGATCATTGCATAAATATCCAGGCCAAAATATCTATTTGTTAAGATTGAGTTAGTGTGTTAGCATTGACTTTGGACTAATGTGGTATTCAAGTCTTCTCTGTTCCCTATGACTGAGGAATTGGCGATTATGTGTTCCTTACCAGCCTATGAAGTCATCAAGTGGAAATGTTCATCATTAGGATGGCCTGGTTCATTAATATGCCACATGTGTAGCTGCTTTGAAACACACAATTATGTACAGTGAATCTTGTTCTATGTTTATTTGCTTGTGCCCCTACTTTATGTCTTTCCACCCAAGAGAGTGAACTAATGTGTGGCTGTGCCGTTAATGAGGAATGAGGTTCGTAATTGACTTCAGAGTGAGTTTGCAGTGATTTGAATACATGGGAGGAATATTTTCAGCTCTTGGAAGTGAAAATTACACCACACTGAAGGTGACTGCTTAGTCACAAACTGCCAAACAACTTGTCTAAAAACAGTAGTTCCTTGGACATCTTGCTCTCTGGAATTATCTGGAACTTTGTTTGAAAATGTTCAGTTTTGACTTCAGACCTTTGAGCTTCATGGAAACTGTTTAGGTGTAAAAGTGCTCTACAGTATGACTGCTGCCTTTTCCATCCTTAACTTCTGTACACGCACATAATGCTATTTAGACAGATAGGCTGCCTTGCCTTGTATCTGCCTCCCTCTGTACATTTGTTAAAATGTCACTCTCCACCAGGAGTATCCTTCCTAATTAACATGTATTGCAACCCTACCCATCTCTAAGACCTAACTTAGTTTTTTTCCTTCCTCCAGAAACCCTTCTTTAACCAAAACCCTAAAACTTCTTCAAAGAGAACACCCACCAGAAATAATCTATCTTTCCTTGAAAATTACATAAAACTATACTTGTACTTTTCTAATGACCCCACAGTCTACCTTCCAGCACTGTTATTGTTATGCATGTGTCATTAGAATAACTGCCATAGTCCTAAAAACTGGCATCCCATATTAAATCAAGTGTGCCTCCAATCTTTTCTCAACATTGCAAACAGCAGTCTTTTAAAATGAAAAATCTCAACATGTTGCCTCTTCCCGTAAAACTGTTCAAGTATTTCTTATTGTACCATTATAAAGAATGAAGTCTTTAACATGGCTTTTAAGTCCCAGGCAGATCAGGCCTCTGCCTGCTTCTCTAGCCTCACCTTATACCACTTTCTCTATTGTTTCCTTACATATCCTTGGCTGTCTCCTGCTTCTGGGCCTTTGCACATGTTATTCTCACTGTCTGAAAATTTCTCCTCACCTCCTCAGTTTCCTCGGGATAAGTTCCATTTACCCTATAGTGATTGACCTCCCTTTTTCATATCCCAGCCTCTGTTTGGCTCATACTTTTTCGTTCTCCTCAAGCCCTGCTTGATTCCTTGACTGCACTTATTTCTATTTATAATTATATTCTTATCTACTTAATGTTGCATTCTCCCACTGGGTTGTGAACTACATAAGGATAGAGATATTTGTTTGTTTTTCACATTATGTTCAGCACCTAGGACAGCGCCCAAAATTTGGTTGAACGGGGAGAAAAATAGATAAGTGATTTCAATAGCTAGACTTAAATTTCCTTAAGGGCAAAGCCACAGTTTATTCATGTCTTAAACTATTATGAAGCCTGATGATGGTTCTGACTCAGTAGATATATAATAAATTATGACTGTGAAATGAATGAAGGGAGAGAGGGCAGGCAGGTGGATCCAGATGCCCTAAGAAGATACATTCTGGGCAATGACAGTGCAAGAAATCTGAGGCTGCCTCCTCTTCTTATGATTGACTTCACTTCCCAAGGTTTTTTTTCCCATCCCCAAAGATAAGAAACTATAATCAGACTCACATCTCTGCCCACCCTCTCCCCACCACAACACCAAAATGAAACAAGCTTTATCCCAGAGCCCAGAAAGAGAGGAAAATATAAATTGAGCTGAGATTCAGAACACCCAGGAGGGAGGTGGCAATGAAATACCAATAAACCGTATTAATATGCAGAAATCAGAAAGAATAGGTTGAACTCCAACCCAGGTTTAATAACTATATGCGAGAGTGCGGGAGAAGGCAAGGCTAGCTTTCCATCAGAATTAAAATGAGATAGATAATGAAACTGGTAATATAATTATAAACTGTGAAAACTTCTTCCCTTCTCTCTCTTCTTGTATTTAATGGGCAACTTGCTTAGCGATGGCCTGGAGCTGGTGCTGGGAGCTACGGGTACCCCCTAGAGTGGAATCGGTGTGGTTTTTTTTTTTCCCCCCTCAAAGCTCTTCATTAGAAAAGTCTAAATCCACAAAACCATGGAAGGAAAAGAATGCTTCAAGCCATTTCTTCCTTAAATTGTAATTGATCCCCAGGTTAAAAGTGACAAGGGGCTTGAGGGAGAACAAATGCTGGAAAACCACTCTAAGCAGCTGAACATGTTCAAGCTTTTAAAGATATCACAACAACCAGTTGGGTTGGGATTTTTAATGACACTCTGTGCTAAGATGTTAGCTTGGCTTCCGACCAGGATAAATTGTTACTAATTTCCTTTCTTAACAAAAGGGATAACTCAGTTTGACATCCAAAATTGGAGACTAATTTCTGTGTTTTGATAGTGAATCGAGTCCAAAAATACATTAGTAGGAACTAGGGGCAGAGGATGGTTGCAAGGGGTAGGGGAATTTAATTTATTCCCATTAATAATTCCATTCTGCTGTTGTAAGTAGAAGGCTGCTTTGATTTTTTGACTTGGAGGAGAGAATGGCAGGTGGGAACTTTAATGGGATGGAGCTCAGGAGTATAGAGTTAGATATTCCATCATTGTCATCTGGGTGCTTGCAAAGGGATGTAGGGTTGAGGCAATGGGGCAGGGTTGAGGCAGTGATGCAGCGCCAGGAGAGAGAAGGGAGCATGGTACGGAGGTTAGGTGCATTGATCTGTGGCCCAGGGGATGTGAGCTCAACTTCCAATTCTTCTGATTTCTAGTTTTGTGACCTTGAGTATATTAATTCACACACACACACACACACACACACACACACACACACACACACACTCCATTCTCACTTTTCTCATCCAAAAGCAATGTTAATACTCCTTGACTCAAATGAGTGTTAGTGGGGCTGGTGAGTGTGGAGGCACTTGGCCAGCTGTGAGAACAGATCTGATTATGAGAACATGGTGCTTTTTCCCTTTCTGTTTGTGCAGTGTTTTGTTATTTATGAAGACAATAAAGAGGTTGAGAAAAGATCTTAGTGGGTATGGCCAGATAAGTAGGAGGTACAATTTTAGAGAGGCTTAGCTTGGCCAGAAGGAAGACATTAAATAGTTAAAAATTCATTACTAAAACACTGCTTCCTTATTCTTATATAGTGCCTGTTTTCTTCCCTTCCTTCCTCCCTCCTTCCTGTGGTCAACAAATATAGCACATCACCTTCTCTGTGGCATGCTCAGTGCTAGGAATGCAGAGGTGGACAAAACACCATCTCTGGCCTCCCCCAGTTTGCTGGTAGTGAGACGCTACCAAGCAGTTGAAATATTAAACCCAGTGTGGTAAGAGTCTTAATGGGGTTTACACTTGGTGCTGTGGGAAAATAGGGGAGGGGCAGCCAAGTACTTCAAGCTGGAGATGGGCTGTGATGCTAAGGGGAGGATGTCTTGAGGAGATGCTACTTGAGTTGGGTCTTAGAGCTTACCTGCAGGCGGGTGATGGATGAGGCAGGATTCCCAGAGGGGTCATGGATGCTTTTCACTGCATCCATATACACCCTGCTGTTCAAGCCTCCCAGTGATTACGATCATAACAACACTGTGAATTGGTAACATTTACAGAGCATTGCTAAGTGCCAGGCCCCGTGCTGAGTGCTTTGCAAAGCATTACCTCATTTAATTCTGTTACCACCTGTAGTAGATTCAGGTATTTCTTCATTTTAAATTTAAGGGAAACTAAAGCTGGAGTCTGTGACCACCTCAGTATCACACAGGCAGGAAGAGCAGAAGTATTTCAAATTAGCAGCCACAGGCTGTGCTAGACAGAGAATTATTCAATGACAAGGTCAGGTTCTAGCTCTGCCACAAATTCACCGTGACTTTGGGCAAATCTCTACTTCTCTCTGGTTTCTTCACTGCTAAATGTGGGAAAGATAACAAGATGGTGCTTAAAATCCCTCCTGGCTTAACATTTTAACATTAGAGTAAGAAATACTGGGGTTCAAAGTCCCTCTTTACTCATCCCATTAGGTACTGACCTCTGGAGTCTTTAGGCAACCATCCTATTAGCATCCTCCATCCTCTGTTTGCCAACTCTTGTTTGGGAAAGTTTGTGTCCAGGCGGCCCCCTGAGCAAACATCTTGGGAGCAGACGCAGCTGAGCAAACCTTTCACAGCCCACAAGTTGCCATTTGAAGAAAGCTTAGAAGGATCACAGCCAAGCTTGTGTAGGGACTGCAGGCTCCCAGGGCTGCTGGGATGAAACAGGAAGTGGTGGGGAGCTGGGCCATGGTAGGAACGATGTCTCTCCATCTCCAGCTCCCAGCTTCAGCTGCCAAGGGACCTTGAACATCTCGGATGCCAGTAAAAGTATGAGAGGGGGAGGATGTATCATACTCAGAAGGAAATGATGAGATGGGAGGAATAATTAAAACCTACATATCCCTCCTGCTTCTCCACTTCCCCCTGCTTAACCCTCCCCTCTCCCAGCCTCTGGTGCCCAGCAGAGCCTTGCTATTTGGCTTTCTTCCCCAGCCACCCCTCTGGATTATCTAAGCCAAATATATCTGCAGCTGCACAGCCGTATGGGTGTGTGTGTGTGTGTGTGTATGTATTTGGCAGCTGTTGGTAACTCCCTGAAGCTCTGCTAAAGTCCCTGGGCATCTCACCCTCAGCTGGAATCATCCCCAGAACCTAGACCACCCCTGAATTTTCCATGTATTCCCTCCTCTGCTTTCACCCTGATTCTCATTTGGACTTTATCAGTGAACCCATACATTAAGACTGTCAGCTGACATTGCTGAGTGTCTGCTCAGTGCCAGGACTCACACTCTAGAACTAACTCAGATACTATTAGCACTAAAGGAACATGAAGTAGGAGAAAGGATCTGAGATTTAGAAGCAGAAAACCTCCCGTTCAAATCTGCCCTCTGTCACTCAGCTAACTATGGATCTTGGACGAGTCACGTCACTACTTTGAACCATCACTTTCACCATCTATAAAAGTGCAGCTCTTTGCCCCTACTTCACATGGTGTTGATGAGGTTGAAATAGAACGTGGTATGAAAATAGCCTATAACAGATGCTCAGTAAATGCGAATCATGTCCTCAGAGGGATTACACATGTTATTTAAAGGGACGGAATAGCTATAAAGCAAAAGACAACAACAGAAGGCCGATCATAATCTGGACCAGGAGGGACATAGAAATAAGAGTCCACAAGATTGCCAGGGAAGCCTGGAATGTTTTCCACTAGACAGATCTGGGTAAAGCTTCAGGGAGCCAGAGTTGGTTTGTCCCATTGAAGGAAGCTGGATGGGCAGGGATTGGAAGTGAGACTCTATGTTCTGTCAGAGGTGATGAGAGAGAGTGAGGACAAGGACAAACTTCGAGGCAAAGGGAAAAGTATGAGCGAAGGTATGGCGGGAACAGATAGCATCCAGAGCATCTGGGGCTCCACCGGGCTTGAACAGGACTAACAGGAGGAGCACATGAGAAGAGCAGGGGTCTCTGTGTTGGGTTTTTACCGTGCAGGTTGTTGGGGGGTCATGAAGCCACTGAAGGATCTTAAACAAGGGAGTGTAGGGGTCACAGTTACTTTTACAAAAGGCAATGCAATAGAGTAATTAAGAGTTCAGGCTACAGATCAAAACATATTTGGGTTCAAATGCTGGTTCTATGAATTACTAATAGTTTTTGATGTTACAAATGATATTTAAGTCTTTGCTGTGTTTCTTAATCTGTAGAGTGGACATAATTATAACTCCCTCTTGGGAAATTTAAGTGAGAAGATATCTGTCAAGTATTTAGTGGAATGTTTGGCAAGCAGGAAACACTGGGTAATACTAGTTTTTATTGACATCATCATCTTCATCACTCTCTCCTAGTCTAAGCTAGGTCTCCCTGTTAGACGATCCTGAACTTCTCTTTCGTGCACTCAGCACATTTACAGTTGCTTATTCAATGTCTGATTTGGTTAACAGTCCGAGCTATAGGTTCACACTCCCAGGGTTCAGTACCAGGCTCTGAAATCTCCCAGCTGTGTTGCATTGAGCTAGTTACTTAGTATCTAAGCTTTTGTTTGCTCATCTGTGAAAGGGGGATGATAACAGTAAACCATCTCAAAAGGCAATCAAGTGATTGTATATGAAGCACTTGACAAGGGCTTGGCACATGATCAAGATTTAGGAAACAATAGCCCCTCATAATGCTAATTGAAATCCCTAGTTGTCTTGTTTCAGTGAAATCTCCGACACATAGTTGGCCGGTCGGTGTTCAGTACAGATCTGTGGACTGAGTGACCACAGTGTAGGTGAGTCTGAGGAGCCAAGGAGGAAGGCAGGCTATTTATTAGGGGGCTGTTACGTTTGTTCTATGTGATATCTGAGCAAGGGCATTGGAAGTGAGAGTGAAGATAAGGGAGTCCCGTGGAGCTTGAGCAAGGAAATTTGCCAGCTAATTGCAAGGAGCAACCTAGGAGGCGTAGGAGTCAAAGACTACTTGGCAACTGCATCCTGGGGTCCGTTAGAGGTTAGTGACCCCAGATATCAAAATAAGAACTCTTTTTGCCAAGCTGTGAAGTGTGGAGGTGGGGAGCACAGAGCATGAACACCAGCAGCAGAGTGCACGGGCTCAAGTCCTAACTCCACCTTCCCCGAGATGCAGCTTCATCTTCTGAAAAGCAAGATACTGATGCACCAGGAGTAAGACTGGGATTGTGAAGATCAAATGGTCATTAAATGCAAGAACCTGGCCATGGTAAACACGCCCCAGAGCCAGCTCTTATTACTATTCTGCTCATGCACCAGCTTTCCTATGTGAGATCAAGAATCAGATGCCCACTTCTTGGCTGTATTTGTGGAAAAAATAGGGGAAAAACATGCAAGCAACTATGAAGAACACACAGTATTAGGACCTTTACAAATCCTGTCTGGATGGAAATTATTAGTAAGAGTTGTCACTGTGCTCTGTGAGCTAAATTAATTTGCCAGATCTCTGAAGGCTGCGCTCCTGAAGGTTTGAATCATTCAAGTAATATTTCAGGTGATGTCTCACCGCAGTCTTCCAGCCAGGATGGAGGAGGGAGTGATCAGTCCCAGCCCCCGCACAGGTGCTGACATGGCCTGTGAGTGCGAAGGCTCCGGCGGTGGCCACTTCCTGCAGAGACTCAAATACAGCGTTAACGTGGGCCTGCCACGGAGGCAGAGGCCTGAAGGGAGGCCCAGGGGCCCTGTGATCAGAGCTGGTGTCACATTTGAAATATGGAATCAATTAACAATGGCAGCTTCTGCTTCCTCAAGAGAGACAACGTGGGTACAGGGGTGAGGACACACTGTGACCATGTGGCAAAGTAGCCAGCTTGGCAATTTTCTAAACTATGATATCTGAGAGCTGGAAAATATTTTCAGCTTCATCTTTGATGTTTTCCATCTTGTTCCCATCTGGCCAACGGAAATGGCTGTTTCCCGAAGGCTCAGTTTGTCTCTTCATTCCTTTACAACCAGGCCTTTCCTTGTACCTAAATCCTCTTTTCCCTTCACTTTATGTGCTGTAATGTGCTTTAACATTCAACTTAGATGTGGCCAATTTGACTTTACAGGGGAGAGAAGGGCCCCTCCTCTGTGCCCCCAAAGCTCCCTGTTTCATCTTCATCACAGCCTTGATGATGCTCTGTGGTTACTGTCTAGTTATCTCCGAACTGAACTGTACGCTACTTTCAGACAAGGTCTGTCTCCTGTACCTTGGAAGCCTCCACGTTTTGTCACAGTCTCCAACACAGAGTGGGCTATTTACATCCCACTGTACATTTAGATCCATTACCCATTGAAGACATAAAAACAAAACAAAACAAAACAAAAACAACAGATCTCGAAAAGCCAGTCTGAAAATTTACTATTGCTATTTTGATTTTGATTATGATCCCTATTGCAATTTTATTTTGAAATCCAAAATTAGGTCACATGATCTGGCAGTGAAATGGCCTCTTTAACACTAAGCCCAAGCCCAGGGAACATAAATGGCATTGTTTCTAAAGCTACGTCAGGAACAGAATGGAAGATGGAGGTAATTCTCACTGAGGTGGATCTCAAAGGATTCTTGGAGAAGTTAGGGGTTGAGTTGAACTTTAAGGGTAGGTTGGGCTTGGACAGATTCATCCACTTCCTAAAAGGATTTGAGGGTAGAATGATACTGGTTTGTGTAAAAGGGTCTGTCTGCTGAGCAGCCCTCAATAGCACCCAGGCCCACACCCTCCCATCCTCACACTCCCCATAAGACCCATCTATACAACAAGCACATACTTAGGTCATACTGAATATTTCAAACACAGTGTGAGACAGTCAGTTGGCATTTGGAACACTCCAACCACCTTTTCAGTCTCCATCCTTCCACCCTCCCAGGATCAAGCTCACTATTAGAATCCAAATCAATATAATGTTGGTTAATTATAAAAATAATCAGCTAGAAGTCATCATGTGCCCCTTACGTGGCAGGCAGTGTGCTAGCTGTTTTACCTACAACGACTTACTTCATCTTCCCAGAACACAATCACTCGTGGAACAAATATTCATTTCATGTTCCTTATGTGTCCTGGGGCAGTAACAATACTGTCCCGGAAAAAAAGACATTATAAAGGCCGTGCCTTCATAATGCTCTTATTCTCAGTAGGAGACAGATACCAAAGCAAATTAGCAGAATAATGGAATATGTCAAGGCAGTGAAATAAGTGAGAACTGCTGTGAAAATAATTAAACTGGTGTACAATAATTAAAACGAAGAGGAGAGTTGGGATGTCCTCTCAGATAGGGTGGTCAGAGATGGCCTCTCTGAGGAGGTGGCATAAATTTAGCCTGAGATGTGAAAGGAACCAGGGAGGAAGGTGTGTTTTAGGCAGAGGGATCAGCAAATTCAAAGCCAGTTGAGTGATGGAGAAGCTGGGACAGGGTCAACATGGTTGGGTGGACAGAGTGGGGTGAGGCTGCTGATGTGAGCAGGAACCAGATCTCCTATGACATAGACATTCTTGTTGCCTTTCTATCGATGCTCAGCAAAGTAGAGCTCTGATGAGCATTCCTTTGTCCAGGGGCATTTTCTGTCTGCCCCAACTTTGTGTGTTTCAGTTAAGCTGGGCCACCCCGTTCCTGGCCAGTCACCATTCATGAAGTCTTGGCGTCCCAGCTCTGGTCCCATCCTCCCCTGACATGTCCCTCCTCCCCTCATTTATTGTCCTGAGCTCAATTCCTGTATCTTCCTGGCTCCTGGCATAGTTTTTGCTTTTCCTCTGCCAGTCTCCATGCTGCTCTGAGGACCACGGATAGATGCACCTCTCAGGTCCATCTCAGACACAGCCCCACTACCCACCCTGATTTCATCCATAGTGGCTCTGCAGAAACCAGCTCATTTAATTCTCCTAGCACCCAGTCCCCAGTGCCCAAACACTTGTCAGCTCATTATTTGAGGTCCCTAATTTGAGAGGGATTAGAATTTTATTGAGCAATCTGAATATTTGAAATTTTAAAAGATAAATGAATCAGTAAGGTGGAATTTCAGGCAGTGGATGGCAATTATTTTTTTTTTAAAGAATTTGCCCCCGCCTTCCACTTATTTAAATCTGCTTTTCAAAATCAGTGTCCTTCTCCTTTGCCAGGGCACTTTCCCATAATGGAAATAAGAAAGTCAAAAAGAAACACACCAGCAAATAATGTTTCTTTTTGCCCTGGGATCCTGTTTGTGATTATCTCTCAGAGGCGATCTTTAATTGTTTCATCTAAAGAGGATGCATCTCCTTTCCTCTGACTGTCTCATCATGGAGACTTGTGAATTGGACCCAGCTATTAGCAGCACTTACTAATTTCCTCTGAGTCTTGCTGGCTGAAGCGCCGGGCTTGGAACCACTTTTAATTTTGTTTTTAATTAAATTTCAGTTGTTTCAAATCACTCACTTCTGATGTCATTTCTTTGCAGTCCTCAGAAGCAACAGGAGCTGCGTGTTCTTGTTTACACACACACACAATCTGATGTGCATGTATCCATGGCCGGGCTGAAGACTGACTCCTGGCTGAGATCCAGAGCAAGAGCAGGCAATTAAGAAAATAGAAATGAGTCACAGAATGAGCTTTCGCTTACGCCGTTATGTCCAAAGCTAGAGTGTTGCTTAAGCAGGAGTCTCTGTGATCACGTTTGTCTTTTGCCGAACTGTCTGTGAACAAGGTAACTTTCCCTTGTATTTCACAGTAGGGTTATCAAATCTATGCAGGCAGAAATGATATAGGAATCACTAACACTTATTAAGCATTTATTATGTGCCAGGTACTCTTTTAAGGACTTTATATAGGTGACCTCATTTTCATTAAAAGTGAGTAATTTGAAACAATGGAAATTTAATTTGCATATATTACCTCCCACATTCCTGTGAGATTATTATCCACGGTTTTATCGCTGAGGAACCAAGGCCCATTTAACTGGATCATTGTCACTTGGTTAGTTCGTGGCTGGGCTGGACCATGAATACTGGCCGCCTGACTCCATCGTCCTGCTCTTAAACACTGCACTTGACTCTCTCTGTAAAAAGATAAAGGGGCCTCATCAGCTAAATGAAGTTAACAACCACCAAAAATAGAGAAAACTGACTAGCTCTTTGCAAAGTTGAAATTATGTGAGTCTACGTTTAGTTGTTTATGTGGCCCCTGGTAAATCCCGCTCCTGCAGTGGAAAGTGTAAACTGCAGCGCGGGGTTGCGTCCGGATTCACAGAATCGGAGTTTAGGTATTTACCTGTGCTCTTTCAGGTACTTAGCACCCCAGAAGGGACAATTAGGTTTGAAAGCAAAAGCATAAATACACGCCAAATCCTTCACATCCCCTCGTTTGCTAAACTGCTGGTTCCAACCAAACACAGAACCTGGCATTTTTCTATCTTAGAGCTTCACGTACTTTCTTTTCCTGCAGGGAATATTATTTCACTGATACCACCACTCTGTCTTCTCCACCCCAAACACACACACACACACACACACACACAGCGCCCTGGTACTCACAGCAGCTTATTTATTTCTCTACATCACTTCGTATTTGTAGCCACGTACGTGTTGGTGCATTTACTTTTCTAATGCTCACCTCCTGCTCAGCACTGCACATTCTCTACAGCAAGTGCTCTAGTGATGTGTCTTTTTTGTTCCCTGCTGCCTACCCAGCTCTTACAACCAGGCCTGACATGTGTATGGTGCTCGATAAACATGTCGACCCTGTGAGTAAATGCATTTAGACTTAAACTCAATAACCAGACTGCTGAGAAGTAAAGGGACAGTTAGATGAAGGACGATACTCAGAGCCCAGACATCAGGACTCTTGTCCCAGGTTTGTAATTAAATAATTATGTGTACGTGGGCAACAGGTTTCTTTGCTGCCTTCAACATCATGTGTGACTTGGGAATGATAATAACGTCATCGAACATGGATGCACACATGTAGAGTACTGTATAAATGAATGCCAACCGCTCTAAGTTTTTTTTACATTCCTTAAGTTTCTTCTTGATAATAACCCTTGAGGTAGTTACAGTTATTTTCCTCGTTTTTATTCAAATGAGGGAACTGAGTCCCAAAGAGGGTAGTAAGTGCCTAAGCTCAGCTTGAACAAGATCTGTCTGACTCCAGAGCCTTCAATACCTGTTGCTGTGAGGATCAGGTGAGATACTGGATGTTAAGGTGTTACACAGTGTCTTAGATACTAAACAGAAAATGCCTATTACTAAGGCTCAGTGAGTCGCAGGTTAAATTTGAAGCACTTTTAGAGAGTGTAGTGAGAGAACTATGGAGTCTTCTTTTTATTCAGTTTGATAACATCTACGGTGGTGCTCTTCAAAGAATGAAAGTACTATTTGTCACTTCATCCATCCATCCATCCAATCATTCAGAATGTTTGCTGGTTCCCTGCTAAGTGCCAAACACTATGCTAAGAGCTCGCAATTTGAAGATGAGTTAGACATGGATTGACCCTCAGAGAGCTTAGTCTCTTCCAACGTAGAAAAACATCAACCTGCCCAAACCTTGCCATGTGGAGGGTACTCAATAAGTATGTGCTGAACTCAGATTCATTAACAGTGACACTCATGTAAGGAGAGAGTCAGGCCATTAGGGGCAGAGGAAGGACAGGCCACTTCCAGATGAGAGAACCAGGAAGTATGAGTTGCTTTTGGCTGGACCTGGGAGGACAGGTATGGTGAGAAGGATGCTCTGGGATACGGGAAAACCTGAGCACAGGCAAAGGGATGGGCTGGGAAGGACATGCAGGGGAGGGAGGAGCAGAGCCATTTAGTCAATTGCTGCCTTTCTTTAGCCAATGCCTCTACTCTTCCAAGGGAGGGAGAACCTGCTCCTAAGTTGCGAAGGACAAAGAAAGAAATGCAAGCACATTTTGGTCACCTACTGTGTGTTTGACTCAATACTATAACTTCTTCCTTTGCTCCTCCCCAGACCTCCTGAAGTTGTTGGTCTTATAGTAGTAATAGTGCTAAGAATAGTAGTAGCAGCAGCAGGAGCAGAACTTGTATTATAGAAGTCATGCAGGAGTGAAGGAAATAAATATTGAATGTGCCCTCATTCATAATCCTGGTCCGAGTCTGTTGGGTTGATGAGTCTTTTGGTGTATCTCCTTCCAGAACTTTTGCTACTTCTACACTGACCCAGATACGTACATATACATATGTGCGTGCACACACACACACACACACACACCCTGAATTTTCTACTTGTTTGTTTGTTTGTTTCAAACCTGAGATAAGAGCCCACATATTCTTGGGCATCTTGCTTTCTTCATCATTCATGGACATCTCATCTCAGTGCGGTATTTGGAGTATGTGGTAGGTGTTATTGTCCCCATTTCCTAGGAGAGGAGCCCCACGGCTCACAAAGTTAGGTAAAGGGCATAAAGTCCATCAACTGGAAAGTGGCAGGGTTATGGTTCCAGCCAGTCCTGCCTGGCGCCAAAGCCTGGCTCTCTTAAGTTCCATCCCACCAGTTCCCTCTGGGAACAGGATAAAAGAACTCATCCTTTATATGCCATATACCAGAAATGTGGATCTCATCCTGTTTGAGCCTCAAGACCTTCATTTGGTCCTCAAATAAAAATCTTATCCTTTCTCTCCTTACCTTTCCCGGGATTCATAGTAGGCTTGGCTGGTGCAGGGCTGACGGCTGTGGATGCCGCAGCAAGGCTGAGTTGAACCTCTCCTTTGTTATGTTGCTCCAGGTACCAATATTATATATTTAGGCAGCTGTTCTCATCTATGCCAGGTGGTAAAATCTGTTCCATCAACATGACTGTTGAAACCTCTGATTTTTGGAAGCTTTGCCCCATGTAGTCCTTTGTAGCATCATAAAACAATTAGATTTAGGCTTAGCATTAATTTGAATTATTGTCCAGTTTCCAGAAAATATCTTCTGGAAATGTCAAGAGGATGTATTGCATGTCTTTGGAGATACTAAGTGTTGAATTACAATATTATGTCACCTTGCCCCTGCCATTTCTCTCCCTCACACACACACATACTCTCAACATGGTCTGATTTATGTTTCAGCCACCGCCATGAAAAGCTCAGGACTCAGAGAAACAACCAGAGAGGAATACTGACAGAAGCCAAACTCACACCCCCCAACACACACACACCTTAGTCGTGTGGACTCTCTCACTTACGCTCTCCCCTAAGTGAGAGGAATGGGCGGCAACCTGGTGCTGCGGAGCCCTAGACTCGGAGACAGGGGGCCTGAGCTCTAACTTGGAATCATTAACTTCCTAGCCATGTTCAGTTTAAGACACATACCTTTAACATCCTTCAGTTTCAATTTCCTTGTCTGTAAAATGGGGATAAAAGTCACATCTGCCCTCCAGAGTTATTTCTAGGATCAATTAGATTAATAGCAGCAGCAGTAATAAAAACTCCCATTTGATAAGTAAGGTACACACACAGCCACATGTAATATTCATGCAGATGCTATGAGGTAAATATTATTCATCCTCTTTTAGATGAGGAAGCTAAGAAAAGGAATATTAAGCAGTTCCCAAGGTCATTCAAATAATAAGTGGTAAGGGCACTTTTTGAATCCAGGTTTGCCGATTCCAAGGTCTGCAGTTTTCCCACTGAATTCAAAAGAGCAGAGAATAGAAGGTAAGAGATCTAGAAAGGAAGAAACACACACACACACACACACACACACACACACACACACACACGACAGTGAGAGACACAAAAGCAGGCAGGTGCCTGGACCTAATTTGGTCGGTTGGCATCAAACCCACAGTGTAGTAATGAAACAGATCCGGGAGGAATTGCTAATACGGTTATTCTTAGTGATCACAGTTGTGAGTCGTCTTTGCCAAACAGCCCCTGACGTTTGTGCAGACTCCTTGGGAAAGGCAAGAAGAAATGTATTTCATAGAAAAAGGTAGACTCGAAGAAGGGAGAACAGGGCAGGGAACATAATTAAGCCGATGGATCTGGAAGGTCACACGGTGCTCTCATGCATTTATTAAATTCAGTCAGCCACGCATTTTGTATTTTCATTACAAATTTACTGAACCTAATATGTGCCAGGTATTTCTCTAGGGCCTCTACAGTGTTACCTCACTCCTGCAATACATCTTAAAGTACTATCCCTTGTTCCTACCCTACCCAGTTCACCCCAGGATATTGTGAAAATCAGAGGAGATGGTGCTGGGATAAGCCATGAATCAGCATAGGGGAAATAAGCATTCGTGGGTAAGCAGGAGATAGGTGTGGTTTTTTTTTTTTTAAATGAAACTGTTGTCTGATTGTTTCCCAGGCAGAGCCACCATGTTACACAACTTTAAGAGCAACATCTACATAGGATACAATTATTCATAGACTTATTTGTGTTTAGGTATATGTACACATGTATATGCATATGTACATACACAAACTCAATTATCCAATTGTATACACATACATGAAATATACCACACTGTACATAGTGCATATGGATAGACATACAGTTTTGCATAGAACGCATTTTTTACTGTGTAAATCTTGTCCCCTGGAATAGTACAGCACAGAGACCCTAGCCAGGCACAGTCCTATTCGTAGGCAATTCAAATGCGTTTTATTTAATGGTCACAGAATCTCTATGAAATAAGTATTTCCACTGTACAGCTATGGAAATTGATGAGGCTTGCCAAGATTAAGTGATTTGTTCCAGGGTCACACAGCTACTCAGTGGCTGGGCTAGGATTTAATCCATGCTTGTCTGACTCCAGAATCCAGACCTTTGCCTCTCATCTAAGTTCATGTCTTACTTGAGCAGCTGACAGAGAGGGAAGCTTTTCAGTATTAGCAAGTCAGAGCTAAAGATCTTTGGGTTTTGGGAGCAACTGTCTACCATGTTCATTCAAGAAGCACTGATCTTAGATCAAAAAGAAATCCAGCATTGAGATTGGATTTGATGCATAAATTTCCAGTAAGTTAATGAAGAAAGTTTTTTTTTAAAAGAAAGGAAGAAAGAAATAAATGAATTACTCAATTAAAAGTAAATAGCTGCTTTCAATCTTTAACCACAATTCTTCTCTAAAAAATTTAAGTAATGTCAAGAAAAATGAGAAGCATTCTTATGACTTTGTTCTTCTCCCCTGCTGCCTAGCTTGATACCAAATTGTTATATCCCTGGGGAGAAAAATAATTTTTTGAAATTTCAACACTTCAAACCTCTTTTGTCCAGACTCAAACATCCCTAACTCAACTTTGAAGCAAGACCAGGGATACATAAAGGCATGTGGAATTCTGTGGCAATCTGTTTTAGCCAGACTTTGATCACAATTTGAGATGGGGAAGACAGAAGGCAGTAGAAATACAATTGCCTGGAGCAAATATGGGTCTGGCACTTCTGGGAAACCTCTGTTGGGGGAGAGGGAGCAAGGCTTTCGTATCGCTTTATTTGGCAGTAACTCTTTTTCTAACATAGAATACCAGCAGCCTGTCCATAACCACGCTTCTTTTTCTGGGATATCTAGTGATGCATTCTTCTATGTTTCTTCTTTGACATGGACGTCTCAAGGTTATTAGCATTTTATCTTCCCATCGAAGTCTCATCTAGCCTCATGACAACTTACTTACTTCCTTGGAATCTGTTCTTGAGTGTCAGTGTGACATCCTGGAACAAACCCGAGCTAGAAATCACAGCATTGGGTTCTGGTCCAGCCCCAGTGCTTTCCAGCTCTGTTGACTTGGGAAAGTCAGCTACCCTCTCTGACCCACACCTCCCTCACAGTGCTAAGTGGTTGGGAGTCACAAAATCTCGGTTCTAGTCGTAGATATTTCACTAATCCTAGTGGGATCTCGGGCACCTCCCTCTCCTTCCTTAACCTTCGGTTTCTTTACCTCTGAAAGAAGAGGGTCTCATTGGAGTATCCATTCTCAATGAGGACAGTAATGCTTCCAAAGGGATGAATTTGATACTTGGGAGGTACACGGGGCACAAAAAAAATCTTACTCTTTTTATGCACAGCAAAACACAGAACATAAACACGTATATAATATATATATGGTATTAAAATTTTATGGATTGAGGTGATCAGGGGGAAAAAAGATCTCAAAAAGTTCTTTAGTGGGTGATAATAAAAAAATGGTTGAGAAACTCTGGACTGCAGGAACTCTGAGTTTTCTAATACTCTTTAAAATTAAATATGTGACTTAGCATCATACAGTTCTGATCTGTTGTATGATTGTTCCAAGAAAATTTTGATCTTAACCAGCTTTCTGTCTTCTTCAGAGCTTAAAAAAAAAGTATTTTCATGTAAAATAAACAAAATGAAAGAGACTGACTCTCTTTAAATTAGCCACTGGACCATCTCAGTGTTCTCTTAGTGTCTTTCACCTCCTTGTCATTTGCATCTCACTTACATACTTTAGGAGGAGGGCATATTCATTCCACCCAGGCTGCCACTCCCTCTGCCCATCCAGTGATGTTGGCCGTACTTGGAATCAGGTCAGGCCACAGACTGGGCATCTGTTATGGATGAAAATAGCTTAGCTCAGACTAGGGTTTTTATTCTGGACTCCATGAACCCCTGAGGGGTCCATGGATAGAACTGTATTTCAGTTACTGGTTTCCTCGGTAATACTATGCATTATGTTTTATACATTTGAAAACTTTATTCTGAGAAGTGATCCACAGGGACCCATGACACAAAATAAAAGTTAATAAATGGAGCAAAAGCCAAGCTTAAGAGATAGTGGCTGTCAAAAAAGGAGGTAATATATTGGTTTGCTAGGACTGCCATAACAAAGCACCACAGACTGAGAAGCTTAAAACAACTTATTTCCTCACAGTTCTGAAGACTGCATGTCTGCGATCAAGGGGTTGGTGGCATTGGTTACTTTTGAGGACCTCTCTCTTTGGCTGTTGATAGCGGTCCTCTCCCTGTGTCTCTGCGTGGTCTTCCCCCTGTGTGTGTGTGTATACTAATCTCTTCTTAGAAGGACACCAGCCATATTGGATGTGGGCCCACTCTCATGACTTCATTTAACCATAATCACCTCTTTAAAGACCCTGGCAACAAATACAGTCACATCCTGAGGTTACTGGGGAATTAGGACTTCAACATATGGCCTTTGCGGTGGACACAAGTCAGCCCAGAACAGGAAGAGACAGTACCGAGAAATAGGTCGAACTTGATCAAAGTGAAAGAGAAAGAAATGATCGAAGGGAAAAGAGCTATAAGGAGCAGCTCAGGTGAAGGCAGATTCCTCTCTCAGAAATGGTTGTAAGAGAACCCCCCACCCCTGTCCTGTGACCATAGAGAGTTACTGCTCTCTCCCAGAGCCTGACAGCTCCCACCTACCCAGGTTTTCTCTCCTCAGTTTTACAAACCCTCAAAGTGTTGTTTTTAACCTCATTTTTGCAGAGTTGGGTCGCTCCTTAAATAGTTTGCAGTTGACGGTGGGTGATCGACTGTATTCAGACTTGACCTGGGGCTCTGTGGACTGGGAGGAGAAATGGGAGTGGATGTATTCTTCAGGGGTCTGTGGGGCTGAAGGCAGATGGACTCATTCCTGCTTCACCACAGTTTTTCCTCCTGTGCCCCAGAAAGACGTTTCCCCCAGGTCCAAGACAGATGGGATCATTGTGGGGATACAGGATGTAGCGGAAAGAAGGAAGCCTGTAATGAGTTTGCACCCAAAGAAAGAGGGAACAGAAGAGAGAACGGAATATTTTTGGCTAGAAAAATTCCCTGAGCTTCATTTAGGAAGAGCATCTTTCAGCCATGCAATCCTTCCCTCCTCTGCTCCCCATTCACCAGTGTGACCAGAGCCTTCTTTTGAAATCTTCTATCCGCAGTTTTCAGAGGTCTGTCTCATGATTCGAGGTATGATGAAAGGAATTTGCACTGTCGTCTGGCTCTCCAGGCAGTTTTGTCTGGTGATATACCTCCTTCTGTGGTATTTTTAGTTCTCATCTGTAGCTTTCTGCTTCTTTAGGGGCTGATGTGCCCCTGGAAGTTCAGACTTCTCTGCAGAATGTCCTGAGCTCCCCAGCTCACCCCTGATCTATGCTGCACAATTACAGAAGCAGGCTTATAATCAATGTAATTGAAGATCAGAGTTAATGAGGACCTCAGTGCCCATGTGGTCCCCTGAGCAACGCCGAGCTTCAGATGCTAGATAAGGAAACGATTGGGCTGAACTGAAAATCCATTTGGCTAATTAGATGATGTATATACCCACAGCCAGTGGGAGAAAAAATGTATATATATTTAAAAATAAGGAAAGATGACATTTTGAAGTTGAGATTTTGGCAAAGACTCATTTCAGAGTCATTGCTCTCTGGGGAGATTGATTTGAACACAAAGAAGAATCTCAGAGAACTTAGAAAAAGATGGTACTTTTGATCCAAAGTCAAGAAAATGAAACAGGGGCTCACTGGAAAACTAGAGATATATGAGACACATGGAATAAGGCATTTTTATTCCTTTCCTGTGTATTTTTTCTCAAAGTAATGCTAGAATTTACCCAGAGAGAACTGCTTGCCACTCTTTGACCTTATAATCTTTCTCTCTCTCCCTCCTTACTCTCATCTACACACACACACACACACACACACACACACCTTCTGAACCTCCAATATACCCTAAGCACTATGGGGATTGCAGAGTTAAATAAGGCACTATCTTTGCTTTCAAGAATCACACAGTCTAGATGGGAGAATAAGAAAAGGGGATATAGAACGCTTACTCTTTGCCTTAGATTTGCCATCTTGAATTTCCATCCTTCCTTCCTGGTCTATAAGTTCTCAGTGGACAGACACCATATTATGATCATCCAGAGCCAAGGAACAGAACCTGGCACATAATAGGTGCTTTATTTGTTTAATGAGCAAATATATGAATGAATAAATGAATGAATGAGTCTATAACAGGGCATATATAGCTAGTTCAGTACAGTACTTTGTTATTATTAGAGAGATGTAGAGGCATAGGAGCCCGGTCTGCAGGTGAGGCTTAAGGGACAAATGCCACCTCAACATTTGCCTAGTTTGTTGTTCTTTTTTTGCAGTCTTTAAGGTCTAGCTTAAAGGCCAACTCTTTAATCATTCCTCTGCAATCCCCCTTTTTCCTTCCCCTTATAGCCACTCAATGCCCATCCCTGGCAGGCAGTTCTTATTACACTTTAGGTTATATTAGATCTACCTATACGTACATTTGAGCTCCCTTGTTATTCTAGTCCGTCTGTTTTTCATTCTTTATGTCTATTTCTTACCCAAAGAGGAGTTTAATCATTGTTGGTTAAATGAACACGCGGATTAGGTCTTGATTGCATTTTGCATAGTTACTTCCCTTCTCTGATGTGACAACCAACCTCCTGCCACATGTGCTTCATACTGAGTCCTTCTAGCCTCTCTGTTTTAACCACCCACACCACAGGCCCATGGGGTGAATGAGAGATCATGATAGCAAAGTTCAAGTTTTGGTTTGGAACTCAGGAGACTCTAAAGAACTAGTCTTGTATTCTGGCTCCTACGGGATGAAAATAAACTCTGGGATCAATGTGGAAGCATTCCTGCTCCCCAGTCCCATCATCAGGTGAGCTAAACTTTCCACTAGTTGAGCATGGAACTTTGATTTCATTATTTTATTCAACAGATATTTACCAAACTCCTAGTGTGTGCAAAGCCTTTTACTGAGGGGTGCACTGATGCGTGCAGGACTGATGAGTAAGGACTGATGGAAAAGTCATGATCTCTTCTCTGTAGGAAATCAATCTATCAGAGAAAGCAAAAGCCCTCCAGCACTCCAGGATACACACAGAAGGGGAGCGCACAGACAACCAGAGGCAGAGTGGAAGGACCAGGGAAGGCAGCTCTGCCTCACACCCACCCAAAGCCCCAGTTCTCCAGACAGTCTGGAATGATGGGCAGGTCTCAGTTTTGAATGCTGAAAAACCTGGGTTGAGTCTGTCTCTGTCAGTTTGCGAACTGGGACAAATCAACTTCTCCCTGAACCTCATGTTGTCTTTCTGTAAAAGGGGGGAGATACCTATCCTGCAAGGCTCTTACAAGGATTAAGATTCATCCCAGGGTTTGGACCAGGGAGTGCATTCAGAGGATAGTAACTCCCTTCTGCCGTTACACCAACCATATACATTGGTATGTATTATCTCTTTTAAAGAAGATGAGGATAACCTGCTTCTGAGTCGGTCACTTCCAAAGAGAATCGTATTTCTCATATTTGAAGAGATCTGTTAACTAGTATTGCACTCAGAGCTTCCAAGTTCCTAAGAAATCCAAATAGTAATCAAAATAGTTCCAGCAAGTTAAGACTTCACCATGTGCCAAGGACTTAACATGCTGTAGTGGATGTTGTAACGCTGCATCCAAATCTCTCATTAGAACATAGGCCCTCGTCCCCCCCCCCCCCCCAGCTGCCTGGAATGTTGACAGTTGACCACTGTCTCTGAGTCTTTCTTGGAGAAATGCCCTCTGCTGAAAGGGACCACTTCACCAAGTTTACATCCCTTCCCCAGGGAAAACCCCCAGCCTATGGCTGGTTAATGTGGAGGTCAAAGGCCTGACACTGTTTTCTTGATTTGAAACAACTCTGAAGGGCCGTCCCAGCTCCAGTGCTTCCCATGGGATCAGCTGAGGGCTTTGCTACAACTGCATGGAAATTTAACTTCTCCTCCTGCCCAACATCACTTTGCTCAGGCCCTCACCAGAGAGCATCCCCACAAACCTCCAGCATGCCAGTCCCTGCCTGAGTCTGACTTCTGGTGAACCTCCCCTAAGACAAATGTCTTGTCTCATTTAATCTTTACCTTTATTAACCCTGTGAAGGGGAAATTGATATCCACATCTTCCATACAATATGACTGAGGATTTGTTTTCTTGTCCCAAGTTCACAGAGCCAGTAGGTAGCATAGTGAAGGTCTGAACATGTCTTGCTGACTTTATTCTCTATGTCACTGCACTGTGTAGCTTTCTTAAAGTAGCGGGATTAGCCAAACTCAGCCCTGGGACACAATTCAATATCCATCCCTCAGTCTTTAGTGCGAATAAATACAAAAATTATCCATTTAAACAGCATGACTGTGCTTTTTTAAAAGAAAAATCTGTAGTTGATACTGATGTTCGGTGCTTTGCACAAGGACCCATGTGACATGTTTCTGCTTGGGCTTAGTTCCAGAGGGGGAAAATATGGCTTTGGAGATAGATTTGCATATCTTCCCTTGCCAGAAATGTGAATTATGGCACCCAACAGACTTCTCTTTTTGCTTTACCTGCCAAGGATTTTAAGGCCAACTTCAAATGTGGTCATTTCCTTATCTCCGAGTCTGATGCTCTCTGCTCCTTATGCTTTTCAAACAGAGTCCTCCTTCATCCTCACCAAAACCACATTGTCCACTGGGCTTTTACTTAGGAACTCATTCTGTAAGGTGATGTAAATCATAACATGTGTGTGAGTTAGAGACGATAACATTGCCTGCCATGCACATATCCTTTCCAGGGAATCTTAGATCCTCGGGTCAGCCAGGTAAGGTCTGGTGTGATCCTGCCTGTCTGGCCAGCGCCCATTGGACCACAGCTGGGTACCAGAGCCCAGAGCAGCCTGACCATTGACTAGCCAGCGGGTCTGATCTGATCTGACAGAGAAGTTGCCACCAAACCTATAGGATGCCTATTAACTGAGTCCCTCTTTGGAAAAGTTAAGTTGCAGACATGGAAGGATTTTGTTGGTTGATAGTGAGGTAGAGAGAAGCAAATACAGGGAGAGAAGCTGAGTCATGTTAATTTTGAAACAATTTAAGATCTCCTCCTGCTGAGGTCTCTAGGTCTGCCATAAATCTAGAACTTCTCTCCAAGTCCAGCTTTCTGAAACCTGGTCCTCTTTTTTTTTTCTAACTTGCCATGTGAAATTCTGCCTTTGCTGTATTGCTACATACATGCACTTGTGAGCATTTACACCCAGTATGTAGCCACCCTGAATGGGCTTCTGTTCCTTCCCCCAAAGAATATACCTAATATATGTATGTACTCGATACATGGATGCATGTGTGTGTGTGTGTGTGTATGTTAAAGAGGAACAATTTAGAGTATAGATTGCAGAGTTAGGGTCTTTTGTTTGGCCTACATGAGCTTTCAAGAACAAGTTTAAACCATCATTTCCAAATTGGCCAATTACAATAAAAATCAAAATTTTCAGCCTCTCCTAGAGAAAATCTGGAGTTCTTGCACCGCTGACCTTTAGACCCATTTGACAGGAGCTGGCTGGAGCCAAGGTGTGGCTGCTGCACTCTGACAGAGCCTGCAGCACCCTGTTCACCCCAAACCCCGGCTCTCCTTATTGTTTCCCAACGTTAAAGCATTTTCCATTCCATGAGTACTGCTTTTTCTTTTAAAGATGCTACACATTTCTTTGAGTCTGTCTCTGTCTCTCTGCCTCCCTCTCTAATAGAATAAAACAAAACAGAAACACAAGCCAGACCTAGGGGCCAGGATGCTATTTCCCTTCCCCTCAGCCAGTGTCTCCCGTCGATGCCATCTGCCTGCCCCCTGTGGGGCATTAATGACTCCTGCTCCAAGGGGGATGCCTGGGTGACAATTTTTCTTTTAAATTTCAATATTTAATCATTCTTTACCAGGACAAATCAGGCACTGGCTAATTATTTCACTTTCACAACCATGAGGTGGGTTCCATTAATATTCCTACTTACAGCTGAGGCCCAAAGTCAATGGCTGGTAAGGGTGGATCCAGGATTTGAACCCACATCTCACTCAGTCTTAAGGACCTGACTTTTCAGCACGAGGCTGATCTGTCTCTCGTGTCTGACTTGTCTCTGTCGGCTGCTGATTCCAGGACTGGCTCATTGTAAATGCTCTGTAAATGTATGTGGACCAGGAAGAACCGGGACTTGGGGTGGGGGGATGGCTTGTAAGCACCTGTCTCTGCTTTTGGTCTGCAACATCAGCAGCAAGACACCTATACCCTAAAATCGGGGAGAAAGTAGCTGTCTTTCTGTCTGTTCACCCACAGGGAGCAGCTTTGTGGTGAGTGAAGGGAGCTACCTGGACATCTCCGACTGGTTAAACCCAGCCAAGCTGTCCCTGTATTACCAGATCAACGCCACCTCCCCGTGGGTGAGGGACCTCTGCGGACAGAGGACGACAGACGCCTGTGAGCAGCTCTGCGACCCAGAAACCGGTGAGCCGTGAGCAGGGCTGGGGAGGGAGGGAGAGAGGGTATGGCCTGAAAGATGGTCTGCACTCCTTCTTCTGGAAGAATCATGGCTTCTAAGCGATTAACAAGTGGCTTTATGTAAAAGCCCATCAGTCCCTTTGGTAATTAAACTCTGTGCTGCCATTGCCTGACAAGGAAGGAAGTTCTTGTAAAAACCGCAGCATCTCGGAGTTAGGAAGGACCACAGAGAACATCTAGTCCAACTTCAGCAAAGCAAAGTATCTGAATGTCACCAGACATCCCTGAGCTCAGATCCTGCCTATCTTTTACTAGCTGGGTGTTAGTTTTTCTTCTTCATTGAACTATAATTGGCATATAACACTGTATAAATTTAAGATATACAATGTGATGATTTAATACACAGACATAGTGCAAAATAATTACTGCAGTAAGGTTCGTTAACACCCCCATCACCTCGCATACTTACCTTTTTTGTGTATCTGGTGATATCATTTAAGACCTACTGTCTTATGAGTTTTCAAGATACAATACAGCATTGTTAACTGTTCACCATTCTGTACACTAGATCCCCAGAACTTATTTCAAATGGGGAGATATGGTCATCGGGTACAAACTAGGTAGGCATTCTTTAGCAAGACACTTCCTGCCTCTGAGTTCCAGAGAATGAAAATAGTATCTCATCCACAAGCCTGTTGTTAGGATTAAACGAGATAAAGTATGGAAAGCTCCTAGTAGACTTATTTATTCATTCATTTTACAAATATTTATTGAGTAGCCAGGCACGTTTCTAGGCATTGAGGATATAACAATGAAGAAAATAGGCAAAATCTCTGCCCTAAAGAAGTTTATATTCTATGGAGACGTTAAATCTGCATTGCCTAAGAAGCTAGCCACTAGCCACATGTGGCTATTTAAATTAATTAAAATTAAATAAATTAAACATTTCCTCAATCATGTTAGCCATATTTCAAGCGCTCCATAGCTGATGTGATTAGTGGCTACCTCTTGGAGAACTCAGAGGTGGAACATCGCCATCATTGCGGGAAGTTCTGTTGGACGGCACTACAACAGACAAACAGGTGAATGTGTGTACTGTGTCAGAGGATGATAAATGCTGCGGGGAGAGCACAGAGCACATGGGATGCTAAGCTGGGAGTGGGAGTGGAGTTGTTATCACACAGAGAGGGGTCAGGGAAGGCTTCTCCAAGATGGTAACATCTGAGCAGGCGCTTTTAAGCTGGAGATGCTGGAAGCCATGCTACTATCTGAGGAAAAAGCATTCTAGGCAGAAAGAACAGCAAGGGCCAGCACTCTACAGCAGGAGCACAGGAACATGCCATTGATTCAGCACTAGCAGGAAGACCAGTGTGCTTGGAGGGAAGTGAGAGAGGAGTTAGGAGAGAAACTTGACAAGCAGAAGGCTGGGGAGGGCGGGGCATAGAGGGAGATTGCAGGGCCTTATAAAGGACAAGAAGGACTCTGGATGTTACTCTGAGTGAGACAAGAAGTCATCGGAGGACTCTGAACAAAGGAGCGACATGATGTGACCTACATTTTACCAGGACCACTCTGGCTGCTGTGTGGAAAAATCAGCTTAGAGGGCATTCAAGGGCACTGCTATTCTAATGTAGGCAAGCGTTGGTGGTAGCTTGGACCACAGGGGTTAGGGGAGAAGATGGTGAGAAATGATCCAATTCTGGATATATTTCAAGTGTAGATTTGACAGAACTTGTTATTGGTTGTGGAAGATGAGAAACAAAGAGGAGTCAAGGATGATTCCAGATTGTTCAGTCCAAACAGTGAGATGAATGGATTTCTCATTTATTGAGTACGAGGTTCCTGTTGGAGGGTCAGGGCTGAGGTGGGGGAGGATCGTGCTATTTTAGACGTAAGTTCAAAATGTCGAGCAAACATCAGGTAGAGATAAAAAATAAGCATTGGAATCCAGAAGTCTTTTCAAAGAAGAGGTCTTAGCTGGAGATAGAAGGTTGTGAGTCAACAGCATATAGATGGTATTAACCCAGAAGACACCATCTTATCTACAGTTAATGCTTAGTAAATGGACACTGTCTTATTCAGAATTTCTGCTCAATAAGTAGTGTATATTAATGTCCACAAACAGGGAAATAGTATTTAGAGGGAAGAAGAGATTTGCCAAGGCCACCAATCAAGTTAGAAATGAAGCTGGAATTAAAACCCCAGTTCTCCTAGCTCCCAGTCCTCTGCTCTTCCCAACAACTTATAGGGGCGTATTTTCTCTGGAACTTAGTCCCTCTCTCCGTTAACAAGATCCTGGCCATCTCGCCTGGAAAGCCCACTGCACTGATGCCCTGGGGAAGCCTGTGTAGAGCTGAGGGGTCTCAGTGGCTTAAGTCAAGAGTGTGCTTTCTCTTCCCAAGTTCTCTCCCACTTCTCCAGGGGGCAGAAGCTCAGGAGTAAGGAGAGGCTTACCCTTGCGTCTTGGCAGAGTCAGGAAAAGATTTGCCTTTTAACCATTGTTCTCTTGGGAGCCTGTTCAGACACATTTTTGCAGCCTTTACATAGGCCTATTGGGGAAGCTATTTAGAAAATGCAGTGCAGCTCTGGCGTACCATTTGACCAGATAGCTGAATCTTCTTTCTCTTAATTAAAACATTTAGACTTTAAGGCATTGTCACCCTAAGCAGTATCCCTTTATCCCCAACACATACACAGACATACACACTCTTGATTATCCTCATGCAACAGCCAGGAAAGCCTTTGTGAAACTCTGTGCTCCTGGATCTGGTCCTGTAGGCTCTCCTTTTTGCTTTTTCCTTTCCTTAAAAAGTAGGCAAGATTGCTGGTGGGAGGGAACAGAAGAGGTTCCCCTGCTTTCCTCCCTCCATGAAGCCCCAGCTAGGCAGAGTGGCGAGTGTCTGAGGGTCTGACCTGCTGATTTCCCAGCTGATCTGCCTTCAGGTGCAAGTTCATGGTTTCTGATCATCTTTCTGATTAGCTACAGGCTTGCGGACCTAATTCCAAACAGTGGATCATTCAGGGTGCAAGCATGTATTAGCCAGTTCAACAATGATCAACTTTCCCACCAGTATCCCCTAGAATTACACACACAGACACACACAGACACACACACACACACACACACACACACACACACACACACACACACACACACAGACACACACAGACACACACACACACACTTATTGCTTAGAGCTGGAAATATCACTAGAATCCACTCTCTTGACCTTCTCTACTTTATCACTGGTGATACTGATGCCCAGAGAAGAAAGGTGATCCAGGGCCAAAATCACACAGCCAGCAGGTAGCAGAGAACGTCTTCAAACTCGGGATCCTGTGCTCCTAACCAACACTTCTCAGCCTTTTATAGGTCTAAAGTGAGGCCCAAGACTCTGGAACTCTACAAGGCTATCAGCTGTTGCTAACGCTCCTGACCTAAGGACTAACCTTGATACAACAAGGCTCTGAGCGCTCTTCTTCCCAAACAGTCCTCTTGTGTTCTAAACAAATAATGGGAGGCCCAGCTGCCGCATTTATTAATTTATTTATCTTGATGAAACCATGCTCATTTTTATCACTTCCTCTTCTGCCTCTATTTGCCACATCCCATGGGCTCTTGGTGCACTGATACCTGAAGTTTCCTGAAGGCACCGTGGTTTCTCATGCCTGCATCCCTTTCATGGGCTGTTTCCTCCCCTTGAAATGCCTTTCTCTTTCTTTTGCTGGGAGACTGGGGCTCCTTTTTACCCCCATTTCATTCAGCCCAAATGTCCTTCCTCCTAGAGGCATCTGTGACTCACCATCCCCAGCCCTGACCAGATTAAGGGTCTTCTCTCTGCTCTTATGGGTTCTATGCTTCCATATGTCACAGTCCTTGTCCCTGTGAAGAGTCACTGTAGTTTCCTTGTCTGGATGAATCACCAGACAGTAAGCCTTGTTCAGGGCCGGGGAGAGGGATTCAACACTTGTATCTTACTTATCTGTGTATCTTTCAAATGCTGACATATAATTGGTTCACAGAAAGTAATGAAGGGAAGGAAGGAGGGAGGGAGGGAGGAAGGAAGGAAGGAAGGAAGGAAGGAAGGAAGGAAGGAAGGAAGGAAATTTCCCTCCTCATGCTCCTTGAAAAAATTTTATTCACCAATTTTCAGTTTCTTCCTCCGTATCTACTCACCTTTAAACTCAGATTAAATATTTTCCAATGCTAGAGAAATTGGGTCACCAAGAGCTGTCCGGTAGCCAGACCAGCTAGAGTGCTCTGGTCTCACCCTCCCATCAGCCATACCCCTCAAACATTCCTCTTTGCATTCTCCTCTCTGCTCACATTCGCATAGCCCCACACCCCAACCCCAGACATCCCATGCAAAGCTTTACCTTCTAACTGGAGTTCAGGCTCCTCCCTCTACCTGAAATTCCTTCCATCTTTAATTACATACTTTCCAAAATCCTATTTGATTAATTACCTCTCATTTCCTCTCGGTAGACTGGATGACTTCTATGGTATCATTAGGGTTCTCTGTTGACTAAATATTTGATTAAAACTTGAATTATTATTTGGAAACTTCTCTACCCTGCTAAAATGTAAGCTGCTTAAAGCTTACTACTGTATCTAATTTATCCCTGTATTCTTCCCACCCCAGTGTCCAACAAAGCACCTTGCTCTTACAAGTCACTCAAGACATAAATGAATGGAACTATCTACAGATAAGGAGTGGAAATAGGAACATAAGTTTCCTGACTATATTTTCATGGGGCTTGCCTCAGACCCACTTTGCAAAATTTATTTCAGTTTGTTAAATTCATTCAAGCTAGATTTTCTTAATTCCACATCTCATAAGTCACTCATAACTCATGTGTGTTAAGTGCTATGGGAAATCACAGACAAATTGGACAATGTTCCTGCCTTCATGGGCTTCATATTTTCACAGGGATAAAAATAATCTGCTCAAATATAGCTATTATAAAAGATATAACGTGGAATAAATCAAGAACAGGCATTTATAGAGCACCCGGTGCCTGGAGAAGAGGGAGGAATGTGTTCTAGATGAGGACTTCAGGAGATTCATCATGGAGAAGATGACCTTTTAGCTGAGCCTTGTAGAATCAGTAGGGAGAATGAATAGAAGGTGATTTAGCAGAGGAATCTTTATGGTGGAGAAAAGGAGGAAGTAAATCTAGAATAATTTCCAGACCTAGAGAGCAGCATAGCTGAGTTGGCCTCTGGAAAATGTGCTGTACATGAGGTAGAGGAAGAGGAGATGAGGTTGGAAAGGCAGAGTGAAGAGAACTCACAGAAAGAGGAGGATCTGAAGTTTCTGAGAACCACCTAGCGTTTTAGTAAGACTGTTGGCCACTGAAACAGAGAAACTGCCCTCCACCTATCGAGTTGTTTTAGGGAACATCTAACCGCCCAAGGGGACAGCTGGGAGTCCCCTCCTTCGCCTTCCAACAGGAATTAGAATTTGGAGGAAGTCATGGAAAAGTGAAACCCCCAAGCGCAGTACATGTCTCAGGCCTTAGCTCTGTCAAGAGCGGCTTAACCTCCCATAAAGAGCCCCTCCTTCTGTGGGTGGGGTCTGCAGGGCTGAACAAAGTCATGGAGTCCAAGCAGTGCTCATCCTGCCTTAGTGCTTCGCTGGATGTGTCAGTAGGAAGGATCTTTCCTCCCAGCTGACCAGAAAGAAGGAGGGAAGAGGGGGGGATTGGGCGGCTGAAGAGTGTATAATTGCCATGATGTATGGATGAGCCTGGGCAGGTTTTCCTGGCTCTGTGCCATATCCCAGCTCAGGTGTTTTTTTCAGAAATTTCAGCAATTTGTAGGACGTGCGGGGCTCATGATGGAACTGGATCCAGTGTGTGCTGGAACTGGCTTGTATGAACTCGTGAGAGTTGATTGTTATCATCTCTTCCCAACTCTTTGTTCAGTGATGTCATGTAGATGGCTCATAAATTGGCTATGGTAAGGGGTATTTATACCAAGAAAAAGGTAAATGTTACAAATTACGGCTTACTTTCTTTGAAATGCCAGTCATAAACATTTACCTTCATAGCAGTGGATGGGATGAGAACAAACCAGTCAAGGACCAAGGCAGAGAAAGGTCTCAGTGAAGGCTCAGAGAAGGCTGGAAAATGTTGTCAGAGGGTAGCATTATGCTTCTTTTCAGAGTAAATTACAGTTATCTTCAGCTCTCAGAAGACAGAAAGTGAACATTCAAAGACTACTTACTGTAGTCTTATCAAACATAGCATCATTCAGTTCAAATGATCAGGCTTTGACTCTTAAAAGTGGGGAGGCTGAAATGGGTAAAGGAGAGCAACTGTATGGTAATGGATGGGAACTAAATTTTTGGTGGTGAGCACACTGTAGTGTATACGGAGGTAGACACATAATGTATACATGAAACATAAAATGTTACAAACCAATGTTACCTCGACAAAAATAATTTTAAAAAAGAATGTCACCCTGGCTGGGTGAATCTTAGTGTGAAACAGCTTTATTAAATTTCTTGCACATGGGTGGTATCATGCTAAATTCTCTATACAGAATCTTTGACAATATGGCTCAAACCACATGAGGCAAGTAACAGCAGAACACTAATTCACTTAGTCACTAATTCATTCATCTATTCATTTATTCATTCATGCATTTAGTGAACCAGAGTTGAGCTGGAATATCCTTTGGAGTCAGACAGAACTAGGTTCAAATCCTTGCTTCTTTGTTTGCTGACTTTGGCAGGTCGTTTAACCTATCTGAGCCTCGAAATAGAATAATTCCTATTTTGCATAGTTGTTGTGGGAGTAAGATGAAAAATCACGCTTAAAATGTGCTTAACACAGCACCGACTCAAAACGTAGTGTCTGCTGCTCTTTTTGTAATCAGTTATTCAGTCACTATTGTCTTCACTTCATTAATTTAATAACTCTTTCAATTAATTTAGTAACTATTTCATGAAACACCTTCAGTTCAGCAATGCACAACTGTGTTAGATTATGTGGGAAGAGAATAAGGTATGCTCCCTGGCCTTGGCAGCTGACCACCTAATAGGGAAACTTACGTAACCTGGATATTTCTATCTGCTGGCTTTTCATTTAGTCCTTGTGTGACTTTTACACTTGTACAATGAAAAAAGCCACAGGCTCTCAATTCTAGTGCCAGCTTTGCCACAGATTTGCTATTGACCTTGTGTCTGTCACGTACTGTGAACTTCATATTCCGTCTCTTCAACAAAAAGATTAGTGGAAACATAATTTTAATGCAAGTAAGGTCCCTAGCCATCATCTAGTCGGATCTATTGAGGGTCACGAAGGCGAAGCAAGTTCCCCAGTGTCACTCAGTAAATTACAGGCAAGATGTGATTTACAACCCTGAATAATTCTTAAGATACTTTCCAGCTCAAAATTCATGTTTCTATGACCTTTTAAGCACTAATAACTTAGAACGTAAGTATGATTGAAACAATTTGTAAATGGCATTTAAAGCAGATTGAATTTTCTTTTCAAATTGATAGGCACGTCACTCACATTCACCATCATGTGCAGTTTATTTTCGTGTCTTCAGCAGTCACTTTTCATTTGCAGTTGGACAAGAAAAGAGAATATAGAATGTGTAGTTGTGCCATATGTATGTCTTCTAGTGTACTGAATGCTTCTAATGTTTATGGATTTTTGTTTCTATTATTTGCTCATCCCTGTGTTATTAACGTTTAAAGGGACATGGGGACTTTATGAAGTTGTAAAGAGCAAGAATTTACAGAGAAGAAGAATGTCCCTGCCTTAAAGGGGATCGTAACATGGGGTTTCTAGGTGATGTTGTAGATATGTAAGGTTTAAGTTGGGTGGTGCATAGGTGTGATGCGCAGTTAAGTGAGTTGAGATGACTCCAAAGAGAGCCAGCTTTCTGGCAGATTGGAGAGGAGAAATTTATATGTGAGAATGTAAGTTTTATAAAGACTTGGCCTTTGCTCATCTTGCTTATTGCTGTGTCTCAGGGACTGAAACAGTTCCTGCATCAACATATCTTTTCTTGAATGAATGAATGTATGAGTGAATGAATGAGAAGCAAGATTCACTTGCTGAGAGATCGAAGCTTGGTTAGTGGGCTGGGTGTATGGTTCTGGTGTCAATACAATGAATAGCCCTCAGATTGCTGACAGTGACATTTTGGCTAAGGGTGTTTTTGCTAAAGATTTTTATCTGGGACAGCTAATTCTCTGTTGAAAGTCACCTTCATCTCCCTTGAGCTGAGTATCACTGGTCTTTCCTAAACTCAAATAAAGTAAGCTCTATCCTTTATCTATGTAGTGTCAGTCCATGTCCAACCATGCTGTTATTCCAGGGGACCTCAGCTGGGGAAATCAATCTTCCACCAAGTGAGTCACTCTGATCCTCAGAATCTGTAATGCTCTCTACCTCACCATTCCTTGGTCCTGGACTTTATTAGAACCTGAGGTCATCTCATCTAAACTTACTGTAAATTAGTGAACTTGATGCCTTATTGTTCAGACATTCAAGATAGTGGCACCAAACTGTCCATTTCCAACAAAAGATATTCAAACATCAACAAACCAAGATTTTCCTGCTTAAATTCCATGAAATGAACGCTAATCCTAAAAGCCCATTTATCGGACCAGATTGATCCATTTGATGCATTCATTATCTACATACAGCAGATGGGGGTGTGAGACAATGGCCAGAGGTAGCCTACAGCTAAGAGGTTACGGCAGACTCTGTGTGAGGTGGGAGAGATACATGACTGCTGGAGTAACAGTAACAACTTCTGCTGTATATTATGCACTCACTGTGTACCAAGTATCCTGCTGAGACTTCATTCCTAGTTCTCCTGGTCTTCATGACAGCACTTCTGGGTAGTCATTATTGCTTCCATTTTCCAGAGCAGAAGTTGTGTCTTAAAGTGTAGTTGATTACATTCCCAAGGTCTTCTGTTTACTAAGTGTCACAGCTGGAATTTGGACCCAGATTGAGTCAGGAGCTGCTATTCTGAGGAGTGTGTGAGGAAGTTTGTTTAGCACTGAGAAGAGAGAGACATTGAGGCATTCTCTCTTTGATAGGTATTTGCAGAGAATTCTCAGAGGCAGGCATGAATCCTTTGGACAAAGACTTTACAGAATAAGTTGACTTGAAAAAAACAAAAGGACCCAGTTGGGTTGGGGACAAGGGAAACATGCAAAATGAAGAGGTGGAACTGGGGAAGCGTGTGTCAGCTGTAAGGAAACCATTTTTTATCTCTGTTTGGGAGCCTTGCTATATGTGGTTTAAATGTGTTGTAAAACGTTACTTTGTGGAAGAGGGTGAATGGTCCTTGGAAAAGGACAATCTGTGTCAAAGAGGAGGTTGTAACATTTCAGAGAGCCCACGGCAGCAAGAAACAGGACTGACTGCTCAAGCGATTGGAAGGACGAGAAGGTTAGAATGGGCTGCGAAAAAGACTTTGAAAACTTTTCCTTATTGGGAACATGTCAGTCCCACTGAAAATCCAAGGCAGCCTTACTTCGGAACTTGAAAGAAAGAGGTTGTAAGAGCCTATCATTGTAAAGGTGCATCTAGAAGATGACTTGAGGTAGCTCTGATGACTAATCTTTAGGAGGATTGTACCACCAAGAAGGAAGGCTCTCAGCTTCTACATCTAGGTTTTATCATCCAAAATACAAGCCCCTGGTATTTAAATTAGAGTCTATATTTAAATGTATTCAACAAATGTATTGCAAAAATATACTTGGGACTCCAAAAGTGGTCTATGTCTTACTATTTAAAAAGAAGAATTCAGGAAGCTTCTAAATATATTTGGAATGCCTTATGACCAATGGATTATCAGTAAAGGAAAGTATGGAGAGGGAAGATGATGGCAAAAGTATAGGTGGGAGTTGGGAGTGCCATTAGGATACAAAAGCCATGTTGGAAGTGTCCACACTTGTTAAGGGTGAGGCCTTTCCCTCCAACCAACGCGATAGGTCTTTGTAGGCAACAGTCTGCTCTTCACCCGTCCCCATTTCTTATAAGCCCCAATCTTTACTTTCTCCGTGTCTTCTTGTTCTTCCTGTTTTAATTTGAATGTCATTTTCTCAAGGAGGTTTTCACTGACCTTCCAGACTCAGTTATTCCTCCACGTTTTATGCTCCATTAGTACACTCTTTTTTCTTTGTAGTAAAGTAAATGATGATGATGATGATGATGATGATGATGATGATAATGATAATAATAATGCTCACTGTATAGCACAAACTATGTGTTAGCTCTCTTCTAAGCACTTCACAGGTATTACCTCATTCAGTTCTCTCAATAACCCGATGAGGTAGATATAATTATGTTTTAACTAAACCAAGATACAATCATATAATACGTACCAATTATCTTATGTGCTTTTAAGGAAAAAAATGCTGCCATTAATAACCAGAAGATACTAATGGTTATCAGAAAAGTCCTCATCTCAGGGATATTAAAATATGGAAGGTTTTGTGTCTTAGAATTAGTGAATTTCCCTGTTACTATCACCATTTTACAGGTGAGAAAACTAAATCACATATGTGAATGGATTTTCCCCAAGTCACACATCTAGGAAGCGGTGGAGTTGAAATTGGAGTTCCAGAAGTCTGGCTTCAGAGTCTATCTTCTTAACCACTATCCTATGTTATCAATACATACTTATAACTTGTAATTACATATTCGTGTGCTTCTGTACTCAATGCCTGCTTATCGAAGAGACCGGATGATGTGTAAAGGCAAGGACTGTGCTGTTATTAGGCCCTGATGTATCCCCAAATGCAGTCCACTGTCTAGCACACTGACGTTTAATAATGAATAATGGAATGAGTGCATCAAAGAGGAAACACTGAATTTGGAGATAAACTCCATGGGTTTCTCCTGGATCTGCAATTTTTACTCAAGGTGTAACCTTTGACATGCCACTGTGTTCTCTGGGCCTCAGTTTCTCTATTTAATACAAGAGGAGCTTACATTAGATTTTCTCTAAGTGCTCTCCAGCTCTGAAATTCTGTGTACTGCAAATCTGCACTGCAAGCCAGTGCCATGTCCAGCTCTGGGAACGTCCATGCTTCCGATCTCTAGAAAGAATATAGACACAGGAAACTGGGACCACTACAAGTTTGTGCTTTTAATAAACAACTTATGATGGTTTAGAGCTTGATCTCTGGGTTCCAGTGGGGTGGGATTCAAATTTCAGCCCCTTCATTTTGGGCCTGCACAACTCCGGACATTTTGTTGACCCCTTTTAACCTTTGTTTTTCTCAGTGGTAAATGATGGAAAGAATATCAACATAGTAATCTTCAGAGGATTATTATTTGGATTGAACTAGATAAAGCATATGAAGCACATAACAGAATGCCTGGTACATAGCACTTAACAAACATTAGCTATTATTATAGCTATGGTTAAAATATGAATTGAATAAAATAAATATTGTAGGACTAATTAAAAAAAAAAAAGGCAGTTACTAAGAGCCTAAGCAGTGAGGGAAGGCTTCTTGGCAGGGGAGAGACCAGAGTTGGACCATGAAGCAAAAGAATGTGCTAGACCTATACTGTCCAATGTGGGAGCAAATAGCCATATGTGGCTATTTAAACTGAAATGTAAATTAATCCACAGTCCCCACATTTCAGATGCTCAGTAGCCACATGTGGCTAGTGGCTGCTGCATTAAAGAGCATTTCTAGTATTACAGCAAGTTCAGTTAGACAGCTGTGATGGAGAGTGAAATTATGTTTCATATATATTTCATTTCATTTAAAATATTTATTGAGTGACAATGCTGTGCTGGGCACTATGCTATGAATCAAGACTTTACAGTGAGCAAAACCAGACCCATTGTCTGGCCTGATAGAATATAGACTAGAGCAGGGGGTAGCAAACTACAGCCCGCCAGCCAACTGCTGTGTCTCAATAAAACTTTATGAAGTTATATTGAAACACAGCCATGCTCACTAGTTACTCTATTGCCTGTGACTATTTGTAGCTGCAACAGCAGAGTTCAATAGTCATGACTCTATGGCTTGCAAAACCAAATATATTTACCATCTGGGCCTTTGTAGGAGAGAAAATGCCAACCCCTGGTCTAGGAGACTGATTTAATGCTTTGGCATCTGAGTTCAAGAACTGGGTTTTGTATTTATTCTTTCATTCATGTATGTGTTCATTTAACATTCAACTGGTATTTATCAAGCACCTAATATAAGCAGGATGTCAGGCAGTGACAGGATGAAAACAGATAAAAATTGCTGCCGTCATGGAGCTCACATTCTGGTAGGGGCAGGGGACAGACAGATGATTAGAATATATAGACTATATACAGTAATAAGTAAACAAATTAGATCTATGTTAGATGATGACGTGTTATTAAAGCAAGCAAACAAACAAAAAAAGACTGCAGGAAGAGGGGGCTGTGAACATGGAGGAGCGGTGGTAACCTGCTCAAGGTCAGCATGACTTGGGGGTGAGGGAGCAAAGCATGCTTCTGTGCTGTCTGGGGAGAGCAGAGTCCAAGCGGAGCGGGCAGCCGGGACAAAGGCTCTGAGGCTGCCTGTGCCTCGCCTGTTTGAGGGAGATCATGGAGGAGAACGTGGCTGAACTACCCTGGATGTTAGGAGATGGGGTCTGAGAGGGACCAGAGGGCCAGAGCCTGTGTCAAACATTTTAAGAACATTGGCTGAATGTTTTTTTAAGAACAACCTGAATGCAAGGAGAAGCCACAGAACATTCTGAGCAGAGGATTGACATCATCTAACTAACATTTTAAGAGGATCATACTAGTCACTCTATTGAGAAAAATCTACAGGGGCAGAGGCAAGAGTGATAGCAGGGAAGCTTCTTGGGAGACTGATGGGATAGTCCAGTCCAGAGATGATGGTACCGTGGGCCAAGGTGGAAGCCGTGGAGGTGGAAAGAAGTGGTCAGAATCTAGATACTGCGTTTCATTCATTGCAGTGATTTAGTGAGCGGCAATTACATGCTGGGCATCATGCCCAGTGCTGGGGATGGCCAGTGAGAGAGGCTGCCATCTCTGTCCCTTGGAGCTTCCTGTCTGATGAATTGGTTTCAGGCTTTGATGTCAAGGATGAGGAGTCCAAGTGTTATGTCCGGCATGAGGACCAGTTTTCATGCTGTCTCTAAGGAAAGGACCCGGGAGAGGAGGACACTGACTTAGTCTGCTTCGGCTGTCATGACAAAATGTCATAGATGGGGTGTCTTGAACCATAGACACTTATTTTTCACAGTTCTGGAGGTTGGGAGGTCAACATCAAGGTACCACTGAATTGGTTCCTGGTGAGGGTTCTTTTCCTGGGTTGCAGACGGCTGACTTCTTGACCTGTCACTGTGTCCTCACCTGGCCTTTCCTCAGTGTGTGCACGCAGAGAGAATGCGCAGTCTCTCTCTCCTCTGCTTCTCATGAGACCACTAACCCCATCATGAGGGCCCTGCTATCATGACCCTACCTGACCCTAATTGCCTCCCAAAGGCCCCTTCTCCAAATACCATCACCTTGGGGATTGGGGCTCCAACATAGTGATTTGGGGGAGACACAGACTTTCAGTCTATTACAAACACCAATGACCTAGGATGAGAGAGGAAGGAAAACAGTGAAATAAGGGATACTGGTGAGGGGGCTGGACAGAGCTTTACTGGACACCGTGCCACACAGGGCTGGGACGAGAGCAAGGCGAGAAAGGGGCCCCAGCGCAGAATCTAACCTGTCATTCTCAGGTGGCAACTCTGCACTTGTACAATCCTGAGTGCCCCCTCGAACTTGGGGAGGGAACGTATTAGTTCACAACTGTGGCCTCTCCAGCCCTTCTTCTGAGAAGACTCTGGCAGGGGCAAGCTTGGGGGCGAGGTCAGAGAACAAAGAGGGGCAGAGCTGGGAGGAACCATGCTGCCATCTAGTCCAAGCCCCTCCTTCTGCAGCTGCTGAGGGCAAGTCTTCACCTTCATTCAGGGTGGGTCGGCGCCTTGGCCAAGTCACATTAGTGGCAGAGAGGAGGTCTCTAGACTATCATGTTGATGGCTGGTTTCCCTACCTCTTGAGAACATCGTATGCGGTCAAGACATTTTATCCTTGGGATGTAGGCCCCCAGCTGCAAACTGACCCAATGCCTCCTGGAGTCTTTTGCAACGTGTGAAGGTATTGGCTCCTGGTGGTGCTTTCCCAGGCTCGCCTTGCAGACTTATGATCAGAATCACTCATTCATGCAAGGAAGTGTTTCAGTGCTGGACCTCGGGGGCATGGCGAGTTCCCCATCAGCTTCATGAAGGTCTGTCATTCAGAAATATTGACTGAGCCCCCAGACTGAGTCAGTCCACAGGGAAGACAGTGGATGAGATGCTGCCACCTCCTATATCTGCTCATAATCCAGCTGCCCTCATAGGGGGCTCTGTTTTGTTTTTGGAGAGGCAGAGCAAACTTGTAAGAGTCAAGGCTTTGAAGTCAGACAGATCTGGGTTAAAAATCTTGGCTCTGCCTCTAACTACAGTCTTGGTAGGGTTTTAAACAAATTGCCTAATTTTCCCCAAGCCTCCATTTCCTGCTCTTTTTCATCAGAGAAAAAGGTATTCACCTTTGCTAGGTTGTTGTGATGATTATAATCAGTACAAAGTACCTGATACATTATATGGCAAATACACATGTTCAACAAATGGGAATTATTGCATCAGGGGCAAAAAGCACCCCCAGTGTGGGCAATGCTTAACCCACAAAAGACTTAATCATGATGGAATGGAAGGCGTGGTGACAGATTTTGGAGCAAAAGGGGTCTCCACGAAACTATTTAAAACACAGCACTTAGCAATAGCACCAGCCTTTTCTGGTTATTTGATGCCATCTATAGGGAGCCAGCCCACTGTACTGCACCATCTTTCTCCTCTCTCTTGGCTGAAGGCAGCTTTCATTTCAATGTCGGTGATTAAAGATATCTGAATAGGAGGGGGTGTGTGTGTGTGTGTGTGTGTTTGTGTGTGTGTGTGTGTGTGTGTGTGTGTGTGTGTGTGTGTACCTGTCCCAGCCTTTTGGCTATAGTGGTAAATGGTCTCTTCATTAAAACCTCACTAGATGGGTGTTTACCAGACCACATGGAGTGATGGAGGGGGTGTGGATTTTATGCTGATCACACCAAGACTGTCCATCAGGACAGAACATCCAGGAATTTGAACTGCCTCTCACAAGTCAAGCAAAGCCATGTGGGCTCGCCCTGTGCGCTGTGAACGGACTGCTGCAGTCTCTGAAATGGTCAACAATGGACGTTGACAGTCAAGCTCGACTCCCTCGTGGAGCCCGGCGCAGGCCACTTGGACTCACATTGCCTGATTTTAATGATGCATGCTGATTCTCCATCACATGCCAGTAAAGGTGGTGTAATCATGTTCTGCAGAAGAGTGTGCATCTTAGGAATGGGAGCCGGTGCTGTCCTGGAATTAAATCATTCCCAGAAAGTGGGGGCTGCATGGGGTGGGGGTGAGGGGCAGAGGCTGTCATCTGTGTGCTTGTGTGAGAGGCAGGCAGAGAGAGTGAGATGGATGGGAAGGGAGGAGAGAAGATGGAAGGAAAGAGAAAGATGAGAATGAGAGAAATCAGGAGAGAGAGGGAGAAACAAAGGAGAACCAGAGTTAGCAGGACATGAACGTATTCTCTGTTCTAGGCACCTTTACAGACCTTCCCATTAACCCTTGAAATAGGCAGACTGTCCTTTCTGGCCTCTTATTTGCGGAAGGGGAAGTGAAGGTAGGTCTTGGGGATTGAACCTGGGCCTCTGACTCAAACTCAGGTTCTTTTCACTGCAGAGCGATGCCAAGGAAATGAGGCAGACAGACAGTGAGGAACATGGGAACGCACACGGGGGCAAGGCCAGGACAGAGAAGCAGAGGCCCAAGAGAGAAACAGAGGCAGTGACAAAAAGACAAAGGTTGGGAAACAAAGAGAGATGGAGATGGTGAGGAGAGAGAACCACAGAGCAGAAGAGAGACAAGCAGCAGAGGCGTGAGCATGAACATGAATGAGGATTCATCGAGAATGAGAGTAGCGGAGTGAAAGTTAGCTGGGTTCAGCCGCGCGTGCACAGTGTGTAAAGTGGTATGATGTTCCAGATGGAAGGAACTGGAAATGACAGCCCTCCAGTTTCCCAGGAAGCTAGCTGTGACCCTGATCACCTGCCTGCCTCTGGGGCTGAGGTCACTCAGGAAGGGACCCCTCTGCATCAGTGTGCGCAGGTCACCCCTGGTTCTCGCCATCTCCCTCCAAGTCCTGACTAGAGGAAGGCAAAGGTCCATCCCTGCAGGAGTCTGGACCCCCTTGCTTTATAGCGCAATGGCACGGCCAGGATGTCTGGGGCTCAGTGCACACTGTACTCAGTGCACATCTAGAAAGTCATTCCTCTTTTTGCTTTAATTCTATAAATGAAATTTGATTTTAAACTCACAAAGATAGCCGATGCTCAGGGGGGAAAAACATCAATGCATTTCTTTTGTGCACGGAAGAACTCTTTTGCAAAATGAATAATTACCCTCTGCTTAATCTATTTTGTATATTTCAGTTTGCTGTTTCAGGTTTTGTGCAAGTCGGGGAACGACTGCATTATTAATCATCGTGTGTCCTAAATGGGATAAGTCTATATGTTGTCATCACTGCATCCTTGTGAATGAGGGAGGACAGGGCTTATGCTCCCCTCCTGCCAGGAGAGAAGGAGGCGGCTCAGAGAGATGAAGGGGCTTGAGCAGGGCCACACGTTAACTGGTGGGGAAACAGAGCAGCAGGGTCCTGCAGCATGACAACACCAAGCCTAGTGCCGTCTACATCTCTGTAAGCTCCAAAACAGGTGTGGTTGGCGGCCAGAAGGAGCCACCAAGGGGGCTCATTTTGAGACTCAGGGTCATGCTGAACTCCTCCATCTTACCTGGCATAGTGTCTGGGTGCTCTGACTCCAGGGTGAAGCCAAACTGGGTTCGAATCCTGACCCTGTTGCTTCCCCACTGTGTCAACTACAGGCTGGTCATTTAGCCCCTGGGAGCTTCAGTTTCCTCATCTGTAAAATCAGGACATTAGCACCTGCTTCACAGAGTGGCTGGGTGGATTAACACATTATGCTTCACAAGATCTATAAGCATCTCTTAGCCTTGCCCTTTCCCCAAATTATAACCAAAAGGTCCAGGATAAGAGCTATGGTTAGAAAAGAACATTAAGAAAGCCAGTTTCCTGATGCTAATCACAGCAAGAGCAGGTTATGTTTCTGGAGCTTGTACTGGGAATAGAGCATCTTCATTCTTGTACAGTGAGAGGGCCAGGCTTGATTAACCTCAGGGTAGAATTGAGGAAACTGAGTCTTGGCCAGAGACGGAAACTGTACAGAGACCACAGGCCACTGGGTAACATGTGCAGAGTTCTGATCCCAGTGCCTGTCTTCTCTGCTTTCAGCTGCCTCTCTCCGTGCATAATGCTTGGATTCAGCATTTGGGAATGACTGTTTTCCAGAGGAGGTACAGGAGTTCGCAGGGGCTATTTCCCCTTGCCTGTAGTAGTACTAGGGCGGGAATTCTCAGTGCTTAGCCAGCCCTCTGGCTCTGCTGATCGGGCTGATCCAAAGAAACAAGGGGGCACATGGTTCTCCCTTTGTGCTGTGACCTACCTTGGGTCCCATCCTTTCCTCTGTCTGGAAAACTCTTCCTTGCCCTTGAGAGAGAGGTAGTGCAGCCTGGGGGCAGCAGCACTGTCTCTGAAACCAGGCTGGCTGGATTCCAGCCCTGGCTCAGGCCGTCCTAGCTTTGTGACTCTAGGCAAGCAACTTACTTAACCCCTCTGGGCCTCAGTCTCCTCCTCTGGAAGATGGGGTTGAAAATAGAATCTGCTTCATAGGCTCGTTGGGAGGGTCACGTGAGTCAATGTAAGTAGACAACTTCCAGCTCCACCTGGCAGTTGAGGAGCTCGGCGTTCCCTCTTCTCATCTCCCTCTCTCTTCACTGGAGTGCCTCTGACCTGGGAGCAGAGTTCAGAGCTCTTTCCTCTGCGTAATGGGGCTCTTTGCACAAACTCCTCAACAGCCGGTAAAACACCTCACAGTAGTGATACATTTTGTTCTCAATCTTCCCACTCAAGAGTCTGAAGGCAGAGAATCAGACGGATACGTCTCTGTGCATCGATCCCACCTGTGCTGGGCACAGAGGAATTGCACAGAGAGGGAAAGTGGCCTGAAGAAGTGCTGTCTGGACCAGAGATGAGGCAAGAACCACGTGGGGAGGAGAAAGGGAGGAACCCAGGAGGAGAGGAGAGGGGCCAGGGCACCACACCAGGGAGGAAACACCGCCTGCCGGAGCCCCGCCTGGGCAGCAGCATCGGGGATGACAGCGGCGCTGGCCAGAATGGTAGTGAGACTAGTAACAACTTCCGCGTGCTGAATGCTGCCTACGTGTCTGGTGACGTGGTCATTGTTTTTAACCTGTTATCGCCATTCCTTGTGACAATTTTAAAAATTGGGTTTAAGGTGCCCATTTTCTGATGAGGAAACTGAGGCCCAAAGAAGGGTGACAACTTATCCAGGCCACTCAATCCATAAGTAGACTGAGGATTCAGCCTCAGGTTGCTTTGATTGCCAGGTCGATGCTGTTTCCCCATCGTGGGGCTGTGATCCTTGACCCCCCCTCCAACCCATTCCAGACTGATTTGAGATGCCTGGATGATGCAGGCTCTCGGGTAGAGGGTGGTCAGGGGTGGGGGGATGGCAGCCCCTCGCTCAGCAGGCCTAGCTCTGTGCATCCCTGTGAGGAATCCCAGGGTGCCCAGCTGGAACCAGATTACCCTGTTTGTAGGATACATCTGCGTCCATATCCGTTCCAGGCTGTTAGTGAGATCTCTTCCCTCCCTCCATCCTCAATCAGCCGTAGTTTTAAGGGAGTCTCTTACCCACACGCTTTTCCCCCAGACACTCATTTGTAGATAATTGTGTGTGTGTGTGGTGCACTCAGGGTGGGCGAGGCTTCTAGGAAGAGAGAGAATGGAGCCGGTGGAGAGGGTTCACCAGGGCTGAGACCTTGTAGTAGGGGGTCCTGGCGTGGCCTGGCTGGTGGCCTCTCAGAGCCTAGGCCATCCCACATGGGCTACCCACCTGAGCTGAGCAATAGCCAGTTAGGCCCCAGGTAGCCTTGATTAAGGACTGTGATCTCTATCAGGCCCCATCACCAGCCTGTGCCACCACCACCTTTTGGCCTCTTTTTTTTTTTTTTTTAATTCTTGCTCTCAGAGGCGTGATTATGAATGGTAGTGAGGGTCAGCAGCTCAGATGCAGGCATCCAAGTCTGTTTCAAATGCTCTGGGAAGTACAAGGCCTAAATGTCTCACTCCAGCAGTGTGAGGGAAAAAGGGACATCAGAGATGCCCACGTGAGGTCGCTTAGATGTCACCAAGACCAACCTCCTCACTGTACAGATAGAGAAACTGAGTCCCCAGGGAGGGCGGGGCCCTGCCCCAGGTCACACAGCACAACTGGCTGAGTAGACTTCCAAAGGAGCCCTCTTCCCTTCATGAAGGGAATTTGGTATTTCACTACAGTCCTGTTTCTCTGCCTCCCAGGACTCTGTTCTCCAAACTCCCAACCCTCCCACACATCTTCTGACTCCCTCCTCCAGCCCCTAGGGAAATACTGGCTTCAAGAAACTAGACCAGAGCCTGTTTGAGGTAGAATCAAGGACTGGAGTTTGAGCAAGGTTTGAAAGAGTGTTTGGGGAACTCTGAGTACCAGCTACTCATTTTACAGTTGGGAAGACTGAGGCCTAGAAAAGCAAAGTGATTTGCCCAAGGTGCAGAGGGGTTAGCACTGTAAAATGTATTCCCTGATGACACTGCTTACCTTCCAAGCTGCCCAGATGACCTCCTTCCTTTACTAAATAGTCCTTTTGTCACTTAATTTTCCCTTCACTTCCTATTCTCTCTCAACCCCTGGTCTCTTCTCTGTTGAGTACATCCCTCTCTTATGCTCAGGTTCTGCTTTTCTCAAGAAGTGGGGTCAAGGCAGACTGGCTGCAAAAAGCAGTTCCTGGTCTGCAGATGAGTCTCGAACAACTCTGTTCTTATCAGAAAACCCAGGGGAAGTTAGAGCAGGAAATGTACAGGGAGGGATAGTGACTGATAAGGGGGAAGACTGGCTGGGCCAGTCACGAAGGACTTGGAAGGTTAGACTAGGGCATATGGACTCTATCATGAAAGCGACTGAACTGGAGACCTTTTGGGATGAGCTGTGGGTGTAACTATTCCTTTGAAAAGGTAACTGGCCATCAGTCATAGTGGTGGGGGGTACACTGAAAGCAGGTCTCCAGCGACAAGACTTTTTCAGTAGTACACAGGGACAATGTTGAGGACCTGCACCACGGAGAGATGGGGAGGATGGGTCTGTGGCAGCAGAGAGGTAGAATTAGTGGGAGGCTGGTACCATTTGGATACTAAAGGTAAAAAAAAAAAAAAAAGAAAAAAACGAATCTACTCAGAGAACTCTTCTAAGTTTTCAAGTTTGGGAAGAAGGTAGGACCGTTATTCACAGAGGAGGGGCAGCTTTTGTTACACTGATGCTGTACAGCAAACAACCATAGCCTTTTATCACCAACAACTCTAAGCAGTTTTCCCCTTTGTGACACATTTGGGTGGACAGATCCAGTTGAGACCGAGGAGCACTTGACTCAAGCTCAGGTTGTGCCCACCCTATTCCACGTGACCCACATCCTCCTTGGACCAACAGCTACTTGGAGTGAGGCTTTCTCATGGCCCGAGGCAGGAATGCAAGAGAGCAAGTCCAGCCACGCAGCACACTTCAAACCTTAGTTCGCGTCATGTCTGGTACCTTCCTGTTGGTCAAAGTAAGTCATGAGCCAAGCATGAGGACAGGGTAGGAAAGAAATCTCACTCTTGCCACAATCAGCCATGGCAAGGATGTGAATGCATAATACTACTATAGAGAAATGAGGACTTGCCACCAATAATTCAGTCTATGACAAAGTAAATTTTCCTTCAGCAACCCCTGAATTCCTATTCCTCTGCCCTTGTCCACACTGTCTTAAAGCATGTCTTCTTAGAGGGCCATCACGTGGCTGGGGAAGGAGTCAGAAAAACCCTGGGTTTGGATATTTGCTCCTCTATTCACAATCCTGGGCAGCTTACTCACCCTCTCCAAGCCTCAGCTTCGTATTATTTAAAGAAGCCGATGACATCTTCCTCCCAGTGTTGTTATGGATGTCAATATTATTTGGGTAACATTGGTACATAGTAAATGCTCATTTAACAGGAGGTATGATGGTTCCCCTGAGGCTGACCCTGGTCAGCTAGAATCAACCCAACGACCCTTCATTCTGTGGATATTATTGGTTCAATGCAATTTGTACATAAATTATTTACTTTTGAATAGGGTATATTTGGAAGAGCAATTCTTAACCCTTAGTAACAGTGGAATTTTAGAAATCAGCAGGATGCCAGTTTCAGTGTGGGTGGATTGGAGCTTCCTCTTCTTCCCTAACTCATATTTTCAAGCTCATGGTAATTGTCGAATTAAAGGCAGATGGGTGATATCAGTCTTGTTATGGATTGGGAAACACCCTCAGAGAGGCGAAAGCACGTTGATGAGGTTCATGCAATTTCTAATTGTAGCGGCTTCCTCTGCTCATGCCCTTATGATTACGTTTATTGTCGTGATGTTTGACTGTGAGAATGCAAGAGCTTTGAAGCCCTGACTCTAGGACCTTGGGCAAGTGACTGGTTGAATCTGAACTTCCCTTTCCTTGTTTTATGGTGAGGACATAATGCCTTCCTCCTGGTACAAGTCATGGGTGTGACCTGCATGATGACATCGATGACATATGTCAAGCCTCTTCCACCACTCCGAGCACTGAGCAGGTATAATGCCAGCCCATGCCCCCGCCACCACATGCCTGGTCCTGAGCTGGGCTCCGGCAACACACAGTACAGAGGCCCAAGGTGGCCCCGTCGGAGTCAGAGCAGGAAAGGATGCCACACACACTTATAGTTTCGAGGGCCCAGGGAGATGTCTTTTCAAGTCACAGCGACAAGAAGAGTGAATAGGAAAGTGAACAGCAGCCAGTGTCCCTGGCCTGTGTCGAGAAGTGATGACTGAGTCAGAAGCAAGTGAAAATGGAATCACAATGGGATGAGAGGGTGAGAGGTTAGGAGGGGAGCCAAGGAGCCGGGCAGGACTGGGAAGAAGGCTTTGCACTTATCTAACACTCTCCTCTGAGCTGTGGTGGATGCCCTCATCCATGCCTGTGTGTCCTTCAGCAGAAGGAGCCATTGACAAAGGCAGCAAGTGTTGCCAGGAACACAGGGACCAGCCTTAGAGATTATTTCATTCAAGCTGCTCCAAATTGACAGACTGAGAAACAACTGAGAAATTCCTTTGGCCTTGCTTAGGGCATAGCTTGAAATTGAGATCATCATTTACCTAGGAAGCACATTGTCTTTCCACTAAAACCAGATACTAAATTGGCCCCTCTTATCTAGGGGGAAAAAAACAACCAAAAAACTCAAACAGCTAATGATGTTTTCAGCAAGAAGAATGTGCTGAAGACTGTGCTGAGGACTTTTCAAATGTGTCACTGGTCTTTCAGCAGATGGGTGATACCAGTCTTGTTACGGATTGGGAAACACACTCCGAGAGGCGAGAGCACCTTGATGAGGTTCATGCAATTTCTAAGTGGCAGAACCAGGACAAAACAAGAGGATTCCGGGGCTCACATTCTAAACCATTTCACCTTGAGCTTTACATGATTAACAGGAAGGTACTGTCCACTTTGAAGTGGTTTAGGAGAGCCCTGCACGGGAGAAACTCAGACTGTTCACAATTGAGAGATTCTGTTGTAGCTACCCCAAGAGTTTATGGTGTGAGAACGCACGTCACATAAAATGAGAACTCAATAAATGGGGCTTAAGAGACATCAAGAGTAAATATTTTAAAACCAATACCACTCATCTATAGCCGATAATAGAGAGTCCTAATAACTAGCCCATTGAAAATCTACATAATTGAATTCCCTTATGGGAACCACTTTATGAAGAAATTAAACTCTTTTTTAAGGTCTGCATTATCGGTCACATACAAAGGTATGTTTTTAATGTGTTACGGAGATTTTCAATTCATTTTATTTAAAAAAAATAATTTCTATTTTTAAATGTAATACATTCTCATTATAGGAAACTCTGAAGTGTCAGAGAAGTACAAAGGAAAAAAAAATTAAGAAAGTGTTTGAGTGTATTGAAATACTGAGACCACCAGTGGAATGGAAGGGATGTGGAGATAATGGCCAAGTGTCTTGGGTTCTAATCCTGACTGGCCCAGAGGCTAGTCCAGTTATACGGCCAAATGCCTTCTCTTTCTGAGCTTGAGTTTCTCCTTCTGAAAAAAAAATGTAGCTGGGAAGATTCAAACTAGATGATTGTTACCAGCCTTTTCTACTCTGTTGTGAAATAGATTTCTATCTTAGACATTTCATCAGCACTCATGTTTACACTTTCCATTTTCTTGGCAAATACCTGTCATGGATGTAAGAAAGTTCCTTCCAGTCTTCAGCAGCAACATCGTTATTCTAAAGGAATTCAGCCTGAATTCATGATGATTACAGTGTATTTGTGTATTCACTGTTTCATCCATCCATCCATCCATGCATCCATTCAATGAGTTGCCTACCCTTCATCAGTCACAGTAATAACTACTCAGATATGGAGATAATTAAGAAAATGTTTCTGCAATCCAGAGACTCCCAGTTTAGTGGGGAAAACAGGCAAAAAAAATCCCTATCCCAACGACAGAGGTATTACAATTATGAAGTGAGTGCAGCCCCTCATTTATTTATGTACCGGGCAGTGCAGCAGGTGCTGGATACAGTGCTGAGCAAGATGGGGGCCGTTCCTTCTTCCATGGGGCATCTGCTGTAGTGAAGGAATACGGGAGCATGGGCGTTCACAGTCAGCACAGGGAAACCATGTAAACGTGTGTCCCTGGAGAGCTGATCTTCAACAGCCTGGGTGCCCTGGCTATACAAAGGCAGGATTGATTGAGGCTGGGGCTCACCCAGGGCAGGGGCTAATCCTCCGCTCGGGCTGTCAGAGGCTTGCATCTTTCAAAAAAAGAAAATGCTTGGTTGCAAATAGTAGAGAGTTCACTGAGCCAGCAGAAGGGGAAATGGAAGTCAATAAATAGCCATGGCATTGAGGGAAACCCTGCTGGAGACACCCGGCCTGATTGTTAAGGGTGATCACAGCTAAGGCTAAAACCGCGGGTGTCCAGAAAACCTGAGATCAGTGATTCAGAAAAGCAGTGCAAATAACTGACTCTTGTTAGTGCCCAGAACTGATGAACATCTATTCCAACTTTCCATTTTGCAGATGGGGAGACTAAGTCCTGGCAAGGAGGAAATTACTTATCCGTTGTTCCCAGAGTTAATGTGTCAACATAGGTCAGAACCCAGCAGGCATCTTGGAATGAGAGGGAAAGAGGAGAGAACTAACTTATTGGGCATCTATTTCACTTCCTACCTGAGCCATGAGCTTTACCCTTCACTACTTCAGTTTATTCTTACATCAGTTCTGTGGGGTTGGCATTCCTGTCATTCTCATTCCACAGAGGAGACGACTGAGACCGAAAAGGTGAAGTAACCTCCTCCCCAAAACCACACAGCCAGGGGGAGAGAGAGGACTGGAGCCCGGGTCTGTGTGTCTCCAGCACTCAGGTTCTTTTCTCTCTGCCTTACCTCTTGTTCTCCAGGCAGCCTCCAGGGTGGATGCTTCTCATTTGCAAAATACATATTTGCTGTATAATGAGTGTCAGTAATTAATGACCTGTCCCGAGGCAGGGGAAACTTGCCTCGTAAGCACACATGGAGAATGTAGCAGCGCCTCTTTTCTGTATGGATTTCTCATTCTCAATAATATTCCCAAAAGGAGGGAGAGGGAAAAAAAATGGCCTGTGCCCTGTCCTGAGTCACTGACGGAAGAGACAGGAACCTCAGCCCTTGCCCTTTCTGGAGAGAAGGAGGAGCCTCCTTTCCCACCACCCTGCTGGCTTGCTCCAGCTGCCTTCCCGTCCCTTTGCCAGAGCTAACCATTTTACCTCTCCCATTATGAATCATGAGGCCTGTGGCTCATGGCAGATCATAAATCAGTCCTGGGAGTCTCGAGGACAAATCCCAGGACTTTTAATCTTTAATATTAGACGCGTTTAAAGTGGTGAATATTTCATGAAGGGACTGTTGCATTTTAACACATCATTAGAGACTCCTACCCCTCCCCCTTTAGTAAATTATTCTCAGCCAAGTCTGAGGGATCTCAGCCCTTTTCCTCCGTTTTCCTTACCTCCGGCAAGAATCAGTCCACTAGGCTGAACGCACGCACAGCACACACATTCAGTGCCAGACCTCAGGGATAATGCTGGAGGGGAGAATTACTGACAGCATCCCCGCCTGCAAGCAGTCCCCTCTTATTTGCCAGGTACCCAGAGAAGGGGAGAGGTAGATCTCTCTCTCTCCCTCTTCCCTTTCTCCTGTCTTTCCACAATCTTGTTCTGAATATTTTGAATACTATCTCTGACCCATTCTTCTCTCCATATTCTGTTTTACTACCATTTTAGTTCAGCCAACATTTATTAAGCCCAGGCTGTTTGCTAGGTACTTGCTAATGCTGGGGATACAAAGATTTAGCAGCATTTAAATGTATAAAACAAGTTAACACTCAGAATGCTTTGTTTAAGGTCAGAGGCATAATGTTGATAGTGAATCAGTGAAAACAGTAAGGTCATTTGATACATACAGACATTTAGAAACCAGGAGTATGGGTGACAGTTGTAGAACCTGTGTTACGCTGGCATCGTGTTCACTGCTTTGTTTTGTTTTGGTTACACAAGGTTGAGAAAATCCTGATTCACAAGACTTGAAGTTGTAAAAAGCATGAGCATGTTAGCACCTCGACGCACGTCCTCAATGAAACAAGGATGACAGGAGAATTTTTTTTAATGAGACTTGGATGAAACACATTTACCTGGCAACTGGGCTTAATGTGACAGTGCTCTCCAGTGTCCTGAATTCTAGCATGCGACATCTGAGTGCTGAGCTTTTGTTCTTTTATTATTAAAGAGATTTAAAAATAAAACTTTTAAAGGAACATTAAAAGCTGAAAGTTGCAAAGTCCCTAAATCTCCCCCCTTGAGCTAGACGTCGCCATGAAACATGATGTGGAAACTCTCCGGTCAGGCCAACCAGAATCACTGTAGGAGTGAAGCATCGCAGGCTCATCTGGGAAATTTATCAGAGCCATAGCGGATAGTTAGTTATTCATTCAACTCTCAGTGTTGAGACACTGTTCTAGGCAGTGGGCTCCGCCAGGGCAGTTCCTTACCAGCATTTCCCAAAGTATGTCCCACAGAACGCTAATCCTATGACTTGTCGCCCCAGCAAGTCTTCCAAGGTGACGTAAGTTTAGGGAAAACTGTATATGTAGCACCCTTATGAAGAATCATACTGTCCTGGATATAAGAAATGGTGCAGTGTTTCACCAACTTTTTTTTGTGGAATCTATTTTTGTAATGTATCTGTGGACATTCTACAAATATGTCTTGAGAAAATGTAACAACGAATTGGATCAAAAAATATCCACTGACCTTAAGGAGTGTACAGGGAAGCAGTACTGATAGTAGCAAGGAGGTAGGGCCCTTCTGGAATTTTGAACTTTGAAGGTGTACCAGGAAGCAAGAGATGCTGGCCACCCAGAATGAGCTTGGCCAATGGGAAAATATTGTTCAGTCAGTGTGGGGTACTAGCAAGTATTCATGCAACCAGGGGTAAGGCATGGTCAGAAAAAAAGGGCATATGGATACATGGATGGATGATGGATGGATGTAAGGGAAGAAAAGAAGGGAAATGAGGGGAGGAGAGAAGAAGGGAGTAAAACCATTACAAACGAACAACAACAGCAAAACAAAATAAAACGTGGAGATGATAGATGAAAACAAATTTTCCAAAAGGGGAAAACAAAGGTTTTGGAGGAGGTGGCATTTGATTTGGGGCTTATAAATGAACATGAATTGTTCATTCAGGTGGAGAGAATTCAATTTTCTGATTACACTTTTAGTGCAAGTGTACTTTATCATAAATTAAATATTTGAAAATAGGACCTATGTTGTAGCCACCGGGTCACTTTCTGTTTCCCTCATTAAGCCCTGAGCTCCTTTAGCATCTGGTTTGTACCTTTGACCTCCTCATGCCTGGTGCTGAGCAGAGAGCCTGGCAGGGCATGTGGTCAGGACTTGTTGAGTGAATAAGTGAATTAATGAACAAATGAATAAACTCCTTGTTAACCACAGTGGCTGGTAGACCAGAGCACCCTCTTTCCATGACCATTTTTAAAACTAGGCAGCTCACATTATTTTCTAAGAAAACAAGAAAACCATTAAAGAAGACTATTGGGGCAGGCAGTATTTTACCAGATTCTTTTCTCTTTCTGCTTACAGGAGAGTGCAGCTGTCATGAAGGCTACGCCCCAGACCCAGTTCACAGACACCTGTGTGTGCGCAGTGACTGGGGACAGAGTGAAGGGTGAGTGGCAAAGGACATCAGGGCAGGGACAGGGGAGGACCCACCTCCCCTGTGGCATTACCAAATGCCCCAAACTGCTCCACAAAGAGGACTCTTTCTCTGCCATGGTTGTGTACCTGATGGAGAGTGAATCCTATTTAGTATTAAAGGTGCATGATTAATGAGTCTTCTAGAGAACAAAGGCTGAAGTTTAGCTCACCTCCCAGCCATACATAATCAAAAACACTCTCTAGAGCGGATTGATGATGAAGAACCAGCTTTTAAACATAAGCTCCAAAATGGACAAAGTAGACTTTAAAGTGCTGAGTCCTTCTGTAAAATGGAGACATTCTTTTATGGAATAAACAGTCTTAACCCATAATTACTTCTGCAAAATTTGGCTGTTTGTAATGCTGCTCTTAGGCAGTGTCCACATGTGAATCTCACCTGCTTCTGACTAATACCATCTCCTACCCCTCTTTCTTTCCGTCTCTCAATTCTTCCCGCAGACCCTGGCCTTACACGACACTCGAGAGGGGCTACGATCTGGTGACAGGGGAGCAAGCCCCTGAAAAGATTCTCAGGTGAGGTGACAGTCCTGTTGGGGCACCTTCCCGGGGAGGGGGAAGGGTCTGATGGGGAGGTATAGTTATGCATCCTTAGTCAGTCAAGCCTGTGCACTTCCAGGATGCAATGGCCCAGGTTGCTATGGGAATCTAACTCCCATTTGTCTCGACTTAGATACTTGAACTGGAGGAGACATTGCTGATTATCTAGTCCAGTGGTTTTAAAACATTCTATAGCCATAGAACATCTTCTTGCCACTTGCATGAAATCTTGTGTGAAACTTCAGTACTTGAGCTGATGAAGACCTAGAGCAAATTAAGTGGCAGAACTGGGAATCAGATTTTGGCTGAAATTGATTCAGAGTCTGCTCTTAACCTTTGTGCAGATTGCCCCTGCTAACTTAGCAGTCACTTCTGATCCCTCTGCTGGCTATCAGGACTGCTTGGAAAGGCAGAGCTGAAATTGTCCCTGTCCTCACAGAGCCCACTGCAATTGGGAATCAGGACTTAGACTCAGGAGAATGAAACTATCAATACAGAGCATTGCATGGGCTAAATGATTAGCAGAACGAAGAAATAACCATCGAAGTCTGGGCAGCATTGGCCCAAATTGTGCCTTGGAGAATGCAGAGGACTCAGTTGGTTGGGGGAGTGAGAAAGGGTCCTAGAAGGGATGGGAGGAGGGGCCCCCTTTTTCTGTTTCTCTCTGCTTCCCCGGGAGTTCCCCCAATGGAAACTCTTACATTGCAGGTCTACTTTCAGCTTGGGCCAAGGACTCTGGCTTCCTGTCAGCAAAAGCTTTGTGGTTCCGCCCGTGGAGCTGTCCATCAACCCCCTGGCCAGCTGCAAGACCGACGTGCTCGTCACGGAAGACCCTGCAGATGTCAGGTAGGGAAGTCTTCTCCAGCATCCTGTACCAAGGACTTCTTGGAGCACAGGAAGCCCCTCTGTTTCAGGGTCACAGGAACACCTGTGGAAAAGTACTTTCCATGTCATTGAAGGAGGCAGCTGCCTAGTAGATGTGTAAGAAAACACTGTCCAACATGCTGTGCCCCGCACTCCTGAAAGTGACCTCCGTGGTGGGCCTCGGTGCTTTTATATTTCAACATTATTACTTTCCTTTTGGGTTTATATAAAATATGAGAGAGGTTAACACGTTATCCGGCTCATCCTGGGATCTTCCATGATCTTATCTAATAAAAGATCATACTTACAGTATATTGGAGAGTTATGAAGGTAAAAGATTGGAGAGTGAGGTGCTTTCTGTCTTGACTCTGGTACTGGGAACAGACTTTGGGCTAATCCATAGGTTCTAAATGTCCGGGTCAAATTAATTTGTTCTTTACTCATGAAAGGATGGAGACTACACCTTTTCTTAAACATTTTACACCTTCTAGTTAACTTCATTATAGACTTACCCTACAGTGTTGTAATTAGTTGCTTACATATCATTCTGTCCTATTATGTGGCGAATCTCTCAAGGTCAAAGAAAATGAGTTATTTAGCTCTTTAATCCCCAGTTCCCAGTACATATTGGACATCTACTAGATGTTTATTGATTTAATTATACCAGTGACCTTAGATCTGATCCTAGCACTATTATGGAGCTTTCTAGTGGAGTATTTTTTCCCCTCCCAATTTGATTAGGGGAAGGATTCTAGAATTTAAATGTTACAACAAATGGACTCTGATTTTACTTTTGGAATTGACTTGTGGACAGTTTATTGGCTCCTGAGCTGGAACTTGGAGACACGGCCCCCAGTGCATCCAGTGACTGTTACTTTACCCCTGCACAGCTGTCTTCAGGTCATTGTGAATCAAGATGCTATCATATGTCCATGGAATCTTAGTAGTGAGCTCCTAAAACCCGAGTCTCCTGCTTTACAATTGATTTATTCTCCCCTTCTCAACTTTTCATGGAAGGATGAACATAATATGATTTTTTTATTGATATTTCTCCAAAGAGGCAATTTTAAAAAAGAACAGAAAATTAAAGGGATAGCACTTAGGAAATGAAGTGGTGATTGCTAGGAACTAAGATGGGTTCATGCACACACAAGCTGATTCATGAGAGGTTGCCACTATTTCTGTTTTTAATGGGGTTGGAGTCAGGAAGACTTTAGCAAAGCACGTGCTGAGGTTTTTCTGCATTGCATATGTTAAAGATGGAGGAAAGGCCATCTGGTCTAAGGGCTCTTCTCCAAGAGACCCTATGACTTTTCCTCAAATGAACTGCAAAAAGGTCTCCACCAGCTTTCCTCAGAGTTCTGTACTGTTGACGCTGAATTTGTGATTTCAGTGAAGCTATAGATGTCAGACTGGCTGGTGATAACACTCCCTCTGGAGCTGAACAGGTCTGAATTACAGTCCCGTCTCCGCCATGGATGAGCTCTTTAATCCTGGCCAAATTCAACTTGCTAACTTTCCATTTCTTTGCAAATGGGGACGATAACAGTGCCTTCCTCACAGAGTATAATGATAATGATAACTCGTATCCATTGCTCATTTCCTACGTGCCAAACACTTTGCTAGTGTTATCTCGTTCCATCCTTATATCAACCCCATGAAGTCGTGCTATTATTTTTATTTTACAAATTAAAACAAATCTGAGGCATAAAGGTGATAACTTCACTTACACGATCTCTCCAGCCCCAGAATCCATGTTCTTAACTATGGCGTTGAAACACCTCCCAATAACTGTTATAATGATTAAGTCATATGTGTGAATCCTGGTACACGATATACTCCCAAAGGTACAGTGTTACCAATTTTAAGTGCATTAAATTCCCACTACAATGTAGTTCATGTAGAAACTGGTGATGATGGAGAAGGCAGAGGCGGGAAGGTGTGTACTATGTCATACTGCTGAGAACGACCATGATCTGTCGGATAATTAGTTGCCTTTTTTGCTTCAGTGTGAATTATTATGTTAAACAGCAAGCTAGACAAGGAGGAGACCAGAATATCAACCTTCAGGGACTTTAAAACGTCTTTGGAAATGTTAAAACAAAACTGAGAAAAGTATAGTACTCAAATTTATTTCATTTCAGGGAGAATATTGTAGGTAGTTGAAAGAAATACTCTAGTAAGTTGAAAGGGATGAGACCTTCAGAGGGCATGATCCAATAACAATTAGATGCTTCTGAACCACTAAGAATTCTGTGCCTGGTTACATGGAGGGTGTGTCTTCACCGAGTTGAGACCAGAGCAGAGTTGCTCAGGATGGGAGAGGGGATGGAATCCTGCAGCTATGAGTCTTCCTTCTCAAACCTTTGAAGAATATCCAAATTTCAAATGTTTGAAGAATTTTGGTTTGATTAGGGCATTAAATTACTGTCCTGCTTGGGGTGCCCACACGTCTCTGTCTAGGCTTGGAGCAATTTCAGGCAGGCTTTGTAAGTCTTACCTTCATCCTCCCTGTCACATGCCCATTGGTTTCACTGCAAGGGTGGATAAAATATTACAGTTGTCATCATTCAAAAGAACCTGTGCTACGTACATGGAGTTTTCCAAGCTGCACTAATAAACCTTGTTTGACATGACATTGCCCAGGCAAGCGTATCACGGACGTTTAAAGAATTAGTAAGTCTGGGTCTGATGATATGTTAGAAATTAATAAATAATAGATCATAATTATAGATAGCCAATAATATGTCATAGAATCACAACTGAGAGATGAAAAGAAGAGCAGAGTCAGGAAGGAAAAGATAAGCGCTCCAGTAGAATTGGGAAGGAAGTTTAAAGGTACTTTCCCCGTTCACATTTTGTTTGTTTGTGACAGATTACTGTGAAAGTATGGAATCTCACACTAGGGGAGGCAGAAGAACCTAGAGTCAAAAGTACGGGCTCTACCCACCTGGGTGTCTAAATTTAAAACATTTTTTGGTAACAAATGTTGGTGAGGATATGGAACTCCTGTACTTTTATGGGGGGGGTATAAATTAGTATGACCACTATGTAAATCTGTTGGGCAGTATCTACTAAAGTTGAGCATCTACATGTCCTATAACCCGACTCCTAATTCCACTCCTAGTAAAATACCTAACAGAAATATGTCTATGTGCTGCAAATACTGCATTCAAGAGTACTAATGGTAGTGTTCATTTGGACTGCCAAAAAGCTATAGGAAAAAAAATCCAGATGCCCAGCAGTAACAAAACTGTGAATAAATAGAGTAAGTAGATAAATAAAACAAAACAGTGGGATGCTATTAATGCTGAATATTAATGAACACAACCACCACACACATCACCACTTACGAATTTCAGAAATATACGATTGAATTGTGGAAGACGCAAATGAACATGTGCGTTTAAATAAAGATCAAAACCAGTAAAAACTAATCTCTGATGTTAGAAGATGTTGGGTGGCAGAGGGGGCCAACGATTCAAGTGAAGCATACCAGTGTGCTGATAATATTTGATTTCTTGATCTGGATGGTGATGATATGGGGGTTTTCATTCTTTGTAAAAATGCTTCAAGCTGTACAGATATGATTTTCACACTTTCCTCTATGTGTGCCGTATTCTGATTAAACATAAAGTTTACTATGTCAGGTAGTTTATTTTTTTTAAAAGCCTATGTTATAGAGCCCAATTGCACAGCCTGAGCTCAAATCCCAGCCCCACCACATGCTTCCCATGTGAGCTTTTCTGTAGCTCTGTTTGCCCGTGTGGACAACATGGACAGAATGCCATAGGGGAGTGGTGAGATTTAAATGATGTAATACCTTGTAAAGTACTGAGTTTGCCACGTGGTGAGCTCCCTTGAAGCATTAGCTGTTATGTTTGTTGTTATTGTAGCATAGCATAGCATATTTGTGTTCTCTTTTTCTTCCTAATTCCTTTCTCTTTCTTTTGCTGAAAGGCTCCATCCAATTTATGATGCATCTTAAAAATCAATAGGGTCTTAGTATTGAGAGTTCACCCTCATCCCTTTGTCATGGGGCTTAGGGAAGACTTAAATGAATATATAAAATCTAGTACAGTGCTGTAGGTCTAGCAGCCTTATGGATATGGGAAGATTTGCAGAATGAACAACGAGGCATATGTATGGGACACGTACAGTGCTTGGGGGTGGAAAAAGAAGGAAAAATTCCTGACCACAGGAATTAGAAAAGTATTTGCAGGAGAGAGAACATTGGCAATTAACCTTGAATTGTGTATAGGATTTGGCTGTGTGGAATTTAAGGCGGGAGGGAAGACTTTCAAGTCTCAAAGGTTGAAGGGCCAAAGAAAAGAACTCTCCCCTAGACAATCTCCATTCTTCAGCCTGCTCCAGCAGAAAGTTGCTGAGAATGAGATTTTTAGCATTCAGGGCACTAATGATGTCAGCTACAAAGGTGGAGGAGCAAGCTCTAGTTAAATTGCATGCAGATCCCTTTCAATTCTGAAAATCTTAGCTGGGCCCCTCCTGTGTGCCAGGCACTGTGCCAGGGGCCGTAGGAATACAAAGATGAATAAGGCTCACCTCTGCATGCAGAAATCTCATGGCGTAGCAAGGAGCACGGAACAAGAGATTGACTTGAGAGGTGAAAATAAAAGATACTCATGGAGACAGAAGCATGGCGAACAACGCTAATTTAGCTGCACACTGGGCTTTCTTCACAATTTCACTGAGAGCTGATTCTTCTTATAAGAGACATGGAAGAATAGCTATTATAGTTGGAATAATAATCAGATACAAAGCCCAGCTTTTGGGAGCCCCTCAGTGATTTTTCTGTGATCTCAAATCAATGAAAATGAAATGATGAAATCCTGTTAATTCCTGCACAATGTTGAAAGAATAATGGGACACCAGAATGCAAGCTAGCATCGCTCACTTGGTGACAGTTTTCACACTGAATTAGCTCCGAGTAGAATTAAGAAGAGTTCCTTGTTCTTTTGGCCTTTCATTTCCAAGACTAAGAATTTATTGAACACCTATTATATGCCAGTATTAAAGATATACGCTAAGTATTAAAGATCTAGAAATGTTAAGACAAAGATCTCAATGCATTATTAAATGAGACAGAACTGCAAACAGAAAGATGTTGTACTTTGGGACGGTTGAAGAGGTTAGAGGAAAAGTTCAGGGCAGAGAGCGGACACAAGAGAGGAGGTACTTAAACTCACCTGGAAGTTAAAGGAAATGCCTCACGGAGGGAGGACCTCTGAGCCAAACTGCACAGTATTAGCAGGAAGTCACTAGGTCACTGATTCTCAAAGTGTGGTCCCTAGACCAATAGCGTCAGCATTACCTGGAAACTTGTTAGAAAGGCAAAAGCTCAGACTCCACCTGTTGTTGACTGACAGAGACCCTCACAAGTATCAGTTCCCAATCCCTAGAACTTGTAAATGTTACCTTATTTGGAAAAAAGGGTCTTTGTAGATGGGATTAAGAGTCTTAAAATATGTTGATTATCCTGGATTATCTGGATGGGCCCAAAAGATTATAAATTCCCTTATAAGAGAGAAGCAGAGAGAAATTTAGCACACACCAAGGAGATGTGAAGATGTGAAGATGGGTTAGAGACTGCAGTAACACAACCACAGCCCAGGAATGCCAGCAGCCACCAGAAGCTGGAAGAGGCAAAGAACAGCTTCTCCCTCCAGAGTCACATCAGGGAGTGCAGGCCTCCTGATACTGATTTCAGACTTCCAGCTGTTTTAAGCCACTCCCACTTGTGGTGATTTATTACAGTGGCCACAGGAAACTCACACACCACTCAAGACCTGAATCAAATATTTTGGAGATCAGCCCAGCAAGCTTGTGTAACAAGTCCTCAGGTGATTCTAATGCCCGCTAACATTTGACTATTAAAGCACGAGGCGGCAAAACAAGGGAAGGCTCCCCTTGCTTAAGCAGTAAACGAAGGATGGGAAGGCCTGGAAACACCAGGGTGGCAGTGGCTTTGGGCACCGCAGGATTTGTATGCTGCACGGTATTGTTGGGTCTCAGTATTTCTGTCTCTCTACATCCCTCATGTCTATTTTTCTCTGGGTTAACGTCCTCTTCAGGTACACACGCACCAACAACTCCAGGCTTACAACCTCAGTGGAGCATTTCCAGAGTATAGAGATGACCTCTCCCCCAGGGTTTAAACCAAAGTCCTGGCACTGAGTGACAGCAGTGAGAGCTCATTATAAGGCACCTTCCCAGATACTTTGCTGAAATGAGCTTATTTCATCTTCACCCATTATTAGTCATATTTAATGCATGAGAAAGCTGAGGCACAGAGAGGTTGTATAATTTGCCCAAGGTCACACAGCCAGGAAGTGACAGAATCAGGATTTGAATCCTGAGAATCTGCCTCCTGATTTCACGTTCCTCATCTCTAGGCTATGATGCTTCTGTTGGGCTGGTTTGGGGACATTTGTCAATGTCCCAAATCAGTGCCTGAAATTAGCCAGATCTAGGTCACTGACCCACCCTTAAACCAGCACGAGTCGGGGTACCTTCACCATGTGGATTGAGATTGCAGGTAGGGCAGTTCCCTGTGGGGGAAGTCAGGGTAGGCAGCAAAGCAAGCAAACAAACAAAAACCAGTCCTCCTCTTCATGGACAAGGCATGACACTGAAGTAGCAGATGCTCCTGTGTGAAGGTTCCAGATTCCAGAATTTGACTCTAGCCCAGGCAGTGCCCCTAGTCAGATAAGTGGGGCCATCCATCTTAAAGGGAGAGCCTCAACAAAAGCACGCTGGATACTCACCTGTGTGAAGGACACTGTGTTGGCTCTGGAAACATAAAGACCAGAAAAGGGGAGGGGGGTAGGAAAGTGAGCGTGGGCTTGGACTCTTACAAATATGGGTATGAATCCTGGCATCACAATTTGCTACCTGAACTGCCAAGTCAGTTCACCTCTTTGAGCCTCCATTTCTCAACCTGGAAGGTAGAGATTGTTGTGTTTCTTTCAGACAGTGGTTGTTAGGATTATGCAATGTCTATAGAGTGAGAGTGCAGCACCTCACATGTAACTGGCATTCAGTGGGTGGGAAGGTTGTAGAAGTTTTGGTAGGCATTTTAGTACAAATAAGGAAGTCACCATGTGATGCAGTTGGGCTAAGGGATAAAAGATGTAGTTTGTGGCACAGAAGCGGTACGCAGAAGGGACCAGTACATTGCTCCTGATCACTTTAGGTATCAGCAGCAGAGGCAAGGGCGGGTAAGAGCAGGGGTACAGCAGCATGTGTGGGGTGGGCCGGAGTGGGGCTCGGCCAGTGCAGGTGATGCGTTACACTGGGACAGCTGGGTGAGAAGGCCCAGGGCAGCGGAGCCCTGGGTCAGGGGAATCCCTTGATGGAGGCCTTGCATGGTTTGATACTCAAGATGCTCCCTCCTATGGGACGTGAGTTAAACTCAGACTTCTTGCCTTTGTCTTCCCTACAACCTCAACGGGATTTTCTAAGTGAGTGACTCCGAGTGTGTGTGTGTATGTGTGTTTGCATGGTAGGCAACTGCGAAGCACACTTCGCTTCCCAGTGGAGATGCTGAGACAGGGGTGGGCTTCTTCAGCCCTCATTAGACAGTCTCCGCCCCGAGTTTTGTTTCCCCCAGTTTCCCACGCAGATGTTCTTTTCCTAAAGGGCAAGAGGCCTTCAATAGGCGGCCCACTTACCTGCTTGAAACACAGAAGAGAGGAGTTTGGGGCCAACTCCAAACAGTTTGGAGTCAAACCTCCTGAGTTCAAATCCTGTCTCAGCCACTTAGCAGCAGACCTTGGGCAACGTGTGTTTAAACTTTCCGAGCCTCAGTTTCCTGTCTGTAAATGGGAATGCAATCGCTGTTGTATCTTTGGATGTCTTTGTGAATTGAATGCGATAACACATTTAAACTCTCAGCCCCGTAGTCATAGATAATCATGACAAACATGTGCTGAGCATTTACTTCACAGATGTCAGTTCTGATTCCTCACGACAACTCAATGATGGGGTTGCTTCTGTTTACAGAGGAGAACGCTGAGGCACAGGAAGTTTAAATCTGCTGCCCAGCACGTTACAGGTGGTGAGAGGCAGAATCAGGCTTTGAACTCAAGCTGTTTGGTGAGTGCTCGGTGAATGCTGGCCATTGTTGATGTGTGTGTGTGTTGAGGGGAATGGAATTTGGGCACTGGCATTTGCCCTCTCTTCTTTTAGAAGAATGAAGCCGTTCTGAGATGCATTAGTATGAAGAACTCCACACCCCCCACCAAACGGATCTGCTCTCTTCCCACATCACTTCGCAGCCTCACTGCCTGTCATTCAGCCAGCAAGCCTGGAAGATATATATTTTTCCCCCATTTTACTTTAGCGATCATAATAAAAGTGAAGTCTATTAGGATGAGTTTCTGCCCAGGCTCGGTAAATCTCTTCAAACACCATTCGGCACCAGATTTTTGTTAGTCTTTGCCACTGGGGAGGCTGTAGCACGCACCAACTGTGAGCTGGGGCGGGAGGCCCACGACACAGCCTCCGCTAAATGAAACTCAAATGGAGGCTTTGGAATATAAATATTGAAGTGACCCAGGTTGGATAAAGGGGAACCAGTTAGCTAAGCTTCTCTCTTACATGCAAGGGATGCTAAATTATTAAAACTTTAATAAATGTAATAATAAATATTTGATGTTGAATTATAGAAGGCTTTGCAGATACAGTGAAACTGAGAAATGACTTGTTATATCTGCATTAGAAGTTAAACACTTTTCAAATGGGACTTCTGATGTTGAAATGGGACTGCAGATCTTTGGATGAAAAAAAGAGAGAGAGAGAAGGGAGGGAGAGACATGAAAGTATGATTTTTTTTGGCAGGCACACTGGGCTAGGGGTCAAGATACCTGGGTTTCAGTCCTGACTCCACTTTGAAGACAGCGATAAGCAGCATTTTGGGGATACCTGACTGGGCAGAGGCCTTTACATAGCATCTCATATGTGATCCTTGCAGTCGTCTTCCAAGGTCAAGGCTATTTTTATCCACCCCCACCTGCATTTCACAGATGAGGAATCTGACATTCTAAGACCTTAAGTAGCACAGCTGGTAAGAGGATGAGTTGGAATTTGAACACAAGGCTTCTGATCTCAAGACCTCTGCTCCATCCGTCATGCGACTGTGGCTTCCCCTCTTGCTACATGGGAACACTTTCTGCTCTTTATTATTCAGGTTGTTTCTGGTTTCAGGACAGAGAAACCCAATTCAGCTTAGCTTAATGACAACTTTACCGGAAGGCTGCCATGGGAAGAGTGAAAGATCAGCTTAGCCACAGGGCTGAGGGGAGGGAAGGGAATTACATGACATCAGGATTCTGTCTTTCCCCTCTGAATCCTTCCAGGATGGCTTCATCCTCTCCTCCTGCCCAGCTACTTCCTCCCCACTCCCACCCCATGATAAGGGTTGTGATAACCATGCGTTTCCAAGACTACTGTGCTCTTACCACCAAAGAGTGAATGCTTCCCTTCCTTGAGCTGCAGTTTGAAGAATTCTAGAGAAGGCATCTTCCTGGCGTGACAAGGGTTAGGAGCTGACCACTGGATTAGTCACTTTTGATTAGGGGACAGGATCACAAAGTACAAACACAGTCATGGAAGAAAGTGGGAGGACCATGAATGAGCTGAACATCTCCAATCCATGTCTTCAGAATCCTCTCTGGGCTTCTGTTTATCCATCTGCCTTAGAGGCTGGACTAAATCAGAGCTGGCAGATAGCAGACATCTCATGTGCCAACTCAGATAAATGAGTTGGGGCTGCCTAGGATATTAAGCTGGGAAGATTTCTGAGGCTATAGACTGACACAGCTGGGAAGATTGTTACGATCAACTCCTGATGCCTGTCTTCAGCATGGGATGAGAGCTAGTGACAGAAGGTCAGGTATTGGCCATCTGTGAACCTGGTGGGATTTAGAGGTCCTCTGTTTTTGCATCTGATGACTTGTGGATTGTGTTCCACTGTAAAATGAAGAGAGATTTTTGGCCTCTGAGATACAGGAGAAAGATAGTCATGTGGATGGAGATATTGAAGATGAGTTGGAAATGGAGCTGTCTTACTCCATCTAACCGTTTTGTATCCATCTATCTGTTATCTCAGGGGGTATATTTGGATAATCTTATCTTGGTGCCAGTAAGCTTCCTGAAATAGATTTCTGGCTTGAGGCAAAGTTGAGGCTTCTGTGTAGGTGCTTCCTAGATACTGTCTGGCACTGTCATTGTCACTTGTAATACATTAAAAATGGAACACTAATTTAAGCTGTAAACAAACCACTCGTATCACAGGGGCCTTGAACTGCATTTTAGAGTTTTAAAGACATGTTTAAACAATTATAAGGTCACAAACTGGATGTGACCTTCTGAGTCATTTTTTTTTTCAATCCCCCTGCCATCACATGATGGTTCTAAGTTAATACAGTCCACCTGCCTGTAGGTATCTCCTAGCCTCCGGATGTGAGCTCTGTGTTCCCTTAGAAATCCCTCATCTGGTCTCACCTAAGCAGCCCAGGCTTTAGGCTCTGCAGTCATTATCTCCAGGCGGTGATCATTGAGATAAGCTAAGATGAGCAATCATTTTGCCTTCTAAGGCCCGCTCACTGGGGCTAGGTAGGACCACCCGTTTTTTAGTGTATCTTTCTCTACTAGAGAAATGCCAATCCCCCTTGTACCCAACAAACACACACACACACACACACACACACACACACACACACTGTGCAGTCTGGTCAGAGAGATGATTGGATATTTCAGTGAGTCATGAATTGATCTGGCTTAGTTGATTAGGCTTAATTCCTTTTCTTCTCACTAACTAAGGAAACTAGTATCAAAGAGGCTCCCAGCAAGAAGCAGATGGTCTGCTCAAGGGAGAAAGTTTCATAGGGGCTATGTACAAAGTTGAGGAGGGAGTTCTAGAAAAGAGATATTCAGTACACTGTGGCTAGCGTCAGTGGGTCCACGTGAGGGTGAGGCTACCAGAACATGGAGAGAGAGTTCCATGGAAAGTGCCACCTGACAGGAGTGGTAACCTTTAGTCAAGGGACATAGGAAAGAAGCCAGAGGAATGAGCATCCTAGCCTCACTCAGCCACCTCCTGTCTGACCTTCTGCTGGCCGCCAAAGCCAGGCTTCTAAGGAAGAAGGCTGGGCAAGGATGAGCTGAGGGTGGAGGTGGAGGGGCAGATAGAAGAGATCCGTCATCTACTCCAGGCCCTTCCATCCCACCTCCGAAATATCTTCAGACGTCCCCACCTCTCTGTCTTCCCTGACACACCCAGAATCAGATCCTCCTGGAGAGACCCACTGCTCCCCCCGACCACATCCCCTTGCACATCCCAGTCCAACCCCTACACAGATCGAGCCGTGTCTCTCTTCTGCTAGAACCATCCGGAGCCCCACCACCTGTACCGCACAGCCTCAAGAGTAAAAATCCAGAGCATTTCCCCTGGGGCGCATTAGCACTTCAGATTCTGGCCACCCTGCCCTCCAGGGTCTCATTTTCCACTATGTCACCACTGGCCTTTCCTTCAAAATGCAAAATACACTCTCCCATCTCCTTGCCTTTGCCAGTGCTGTCCCTCTGAACTGTCTTAATACTCACAATGTCCCCTATGTCCTCACTACTCTTCCATCGCAGTCTTGCAGAAATGTCACTTCCTCTGAGCAGCCTTTCAGGAATATGCTCTCCTTCCATCACCAGAATCAGAGCCCCCTCATTGCTGTGTTCATGCTGCTAGAATATCTCCTCCTTAATTACAGGACAGCACACTGTCCTTGCGTTATGGTTGATTATAGAAGGGCACCCCGCTCTGCCCTCAGCTGGTAATCTGTGTGTTCCTGGAAGTGAAGAACTGAATCTTAACCATCTTTGCATTCCTGGTTCTAGGCAAGTAAGCAGCTCAGAGAAGGGGTACAGAACATTTGGATGTCCCAGTTAGATGTGACTATGTTGGCACAGTCTTGAGGATATTTTGATATTACCAATAAATTGCTCAACAGATATTCAACAGATATCTTTACACTGTGTCTGAGCATCACCCAATCCCCTTACATAGAAATATCCTTAGTATCAAATAGCCCTATCAAAACTTCCTGCCTCACAGTGTTCGTTCATGGATATAACAAAATTGAAAAGGAGGGTTCCCTAATTTGAAAGGTGTAAGAAATCCTGTGATAAAGGAAGTTGCTATATTGATTTCCTTGGTGGAGGCTTTTCCAAAGACATTAATATATTAATGAAAGTCATGAATTTTTGGAAAGCGAAGGCTGCACACTACCGTCTCCCCAGCACTCTTTAACTAGATGCAGGCTCAGGACCAACACTCCTTGAGACCCACTTGAAGTCATACCATGTTAACCCAGTGAGGCTCAGAGGCTACACACGTTAAACCAAACATCAGAGAAAGAGGGATTTGATTCCAGAGGGGTGGACAGGAAGAGGGGCTAGAGCTCTTTCAAAGCACGCATGTGTTCTTTGGGAAGAGGGGGAAGCTGGCCTCTATCCTGCTGACTTGTTAGTCAGTCCACCTGCCCACTGAGCTCCACATTCTATTCCCTGACCCTGCAGAAGACACAGTGCCTTTATGAAGGGTGCAGGTTTGGGATAGGATGGGCACGTCGGAATATTCCAGAGAGGGAACAAATCCTGGCTGAGTAGAACTGTAAGATCGCCTAACTGGCAGAAGAGGGAAAGGAAGTAGCAAGGAGAAACAGTAGTGAGAGAGGAAAACTTCATAGCCTCCCAGCCTTTTGAAAGTCTTAAGCTCAGCACAGCCCAGTGGTTAGCAGGGTCTGCACTAGTGCTCAAAGCCCATCTCTGCCACTCACCGTCTGGGGAGGGTGGGCAAGTTACTAGACCTCCCTCTGCCTCCATGTCCACATTTGCAAAAAAGAGATAACTGCACCTACCCTGTACGATTGCTATTGCGAATTAAGTGAGTTGATGTGTATGATGTCTTTGGCACAAAAAGAGTGGCTATTATTGTTAAAATAATATTATAACTGTTTAGCCCAGACTTAATCCACTGCAGGAACTTCTCATTAGGCTCTTTTTAAACTCTTGTCCAGCAGAAGGGATGATGATTCAGGCCCATTGTAATCTCCACTTTTCCTTCTTAGTCCTTTGCATTCAGTAAGTACTCAGCATGTGCATGAGGATTGAGTCATTGGAAGTGGCCCCAAAATGCTTCGAAAAAGAGTAAGAGACACATAGCAGCATCATTCACAATAACTAAAGTGTGGAAGCAGCCCAGTGTCCATCCAGGGCTGAAAAGACAAACAAAACATGGGATAGACCTACAGTGGGATATTATTTGGTCTTAGACATGAAGGGGATTCTGACACATGCATGAATCTTACATCCATCCATTCATTCCACATGGGTGAACCTGGAGGGCATTATGCTAAGGAAAATAAGCCAATCACAAAAAGACACATGCTGTATAATTCTACCTCTGTGAGGCACTTAGTCAGAAATCTTAGAGACAGGAAGTAGGATTGGAGGCTGCCAGGGGCGGGGTGGGCAGAGAGGTGTTATTATTTATTGGGTACAGAGTTTCAGATTTGCACAATGGAAAGTTCTGGAGATGGTGGTGATGGTTGTACAACAACATAAATGTACCTGATGTCACTGATCGGTATGCTTAAAAATGGTTAAGGTAGTAACTTTTATGCTATGTATGTTTTATCACATAAAGCGGGAGTGGAAAGTAAAGTGAAAAAAGAGGAATAAGAACATGGAAGAGAATGGTTTGGAAGGAAATATGCACAGGCACCCCAGTCAGTCCTTACAAGGCATGCCAGATGCCTCAAGGGCCTCCTGGGTACAGAGTTCCTGGGGCAGAGGGATGGCTCCGTGGCATATCACTCACCATCCTCCCTTCTAGGGTACCTTTCAGCCCTGCCACTATCCTTCTACATACAACAGGAATGACTTAACTGTGTTGAATTGGAACAGCCTAAGCAGGTGTGTGACATGGATCTGGGTTTGCACACAACTCACACAGGTGCTGGGGGATGATTGAGTCAGCTGGGAGGGCGCCTGGTCCAGAGGGGTGAACACAGCATCTGGAAGGCATGACAGGAAACAGTCGCAGAAGTCCATGGTTCCACGTGGCCCAGAAGGACCTGGTCTTCAAAGAGCAATTTTGGTTGCCCATTAAAGCGAAGTCAAAAGGAAAAGCCTCATCTGTAAAATGGGCTTTAAAGGGGATGATTTTGCCCTCCAGGGGACGTTTGGCAATCTCTGTAAACATTTTCGATGGCACAACTGGGAAGGTGCTACTGGCATCTAGTGGGTAGAGGCAGGGATGTTGCCAAACACCCTATGATGTTCAGGACCACCCCTCTAATAACAGATACACACTACTATATATAAAATAGATAAACAACAAGGCCCTACTATATAGCACAGGGAGCTATATTCAATTCCTTGTAATAACATACAATGGACAATAATCTGAAAATATATATATGTATATTTGTGTGTGGGTATATATATATATATATGTAACTGAATTGCTTTGCTGTATATCTGAAACTAACATTGTAAATCAACTACACTTCAGTAAAAAACATAACAACAACAAAAAAAGAATTATCCAACCAGAATTTCAGTAGATGAAGTGCTATTAGCACCTTGAACAAGATGAGAAAATCAAGGCTAAGGAATTTCAAATAATAACTTGATGTATACCCCAGCCTCTTATAAAGACCCAGTTCTAGAGGGACTGGGGTATAAACAGTGCAAGTTGTTAAGCCAGAAATTGAAGCAGGAATAGACAAGCTGGAATGCATAGACTAACCCTGGGGAGACAGGGGGAAGATTTGGTCTCAGGATTACAGCAGTGCTCTGGCCTCAGGAGTAAGCATCGGCCTCAGGCTTCTGGTACCGTTCTCTGGTCCAGAGAGCTCTGCAGAGCCCAGCTGGGCTGCAAGGGTCCAGCCGCCCAGCTACAGGGCCAGAAGGAGCATCGCAGGGAGGTCTGACCTGACCGCAACCCACACCTCCAATATGAGCCGGCCACACCCCTCCTTCCCTTGCTGTGATGGATTTTGCACATTAAAAAAAAGTTTATAATCCCAGCCGGGCAGGCATAAATCACAGCGCCTCTGTGCAGCAGCAGCAGACGTGACTTATGGCCCCATCGCCATGGCAACGGGAGCGCAGCCGGCACAGGCACAAAAGCACTGTTCCCGCCTGACAGGCCTGTGTGGGGCCCTGATGGAGAGGCAAGTGTTCCAGAGAAAGGATGTATTCTCCGGAACTCACTGCCCATTTGTCTTCATTCTGCACCAGAGCGAGCCCCTTGCTCGTTCTCTCTCCTCGTCCACAGCCGACAGGTTGTTTTCCTCCCTCTCTTCTGCATAGGAAGGGCTTTTCTTCTTTTAACCCCTCCTCCCGGAGTTTTGCAGGAAAGACCCCAATTAAAGCTTGTAAAGACCTGGATGGGTCTGCCTGGCCATCCTCCCTGAGTTGTGAGTTAGGATGATCGCTTACACGGCAGGAGCACCGGTCTGTGCCCACACCGTGCACATATTTCCTCCACAACGCTGGCAAACCGACCTCTTAGACTTTCTTCCTGCCTCCCTAACCCCTACCCTCAGAGTCATCCTCTGCATGCAGCTGTAGTGGATGCCTCGAGGTTGTAAACCTGATTTAGACGCCTCCTTTGCTCCCCTTGCCTGTTACCAGGAAGATAGAGCCCAAACTTCTCATTGTGACACACAGCCCTGGGCGTCTAGCCCTGCTTCTCTCTCCTGTCACATCCCCACAATCCCTCCTAGAAGCTCTAACCTTCTTGAGTGCTTTTAGTTCACCGTGCCTCTTGTTCCTCCTGCCCCTTCATCTGGCTGTCTTCTACTCATCAACATGGCTCAGTAAATGCCGCCTCCTCCAGGAAGCCTTTTCTGATCCTGCAAGCTCAGTGTAGAATCTCTTTCTCTGTGCATGTCCACAGCATCTGACACTCACCTTGCATAGTGCTACTGTGACTCAGGGCTGCTGCATCTGGCTTTTGACACCCTCATGTCAATGTCCCACATGGTCTTCAAAAGAGTATCATTTTAATACAAAAATTCAGTTATGTTGTTCCTCTGATTAAACTCATTGCATAATCTCTCCTTGCCCTTATAAGAAGCCCAGACTCCTTGTGTGGCCCCGCCTAAACCTCCAGCCTTGCTCCTGAATTGCACTCTGTGCCCAGCCAGCTGGCCTCGGTTCATGTCTAGACATCTTCTGTGCTTGGTTGTCTCCAGGTCTGTTCTGAACACAGAACATCTACTCCCCGCCCCCACGACCACCATCACCAGTTTCCAATTCCTCTTCATTTTTTAGGCCTCAGTATAAATATCTCCTCTTTGCTGAGCTCATTTACTAGTGCTACGTGTGTGTGTGTGTGTGTGTGTGTGTGTGTGTGTGTGTGTGTGTATTCCTTAGGATTTTCTATATGTAAAATCCTGTCATCTGCAAGTAGAGATATTTTAATTAATCTGGATGTCTTTTTTTTTTCTTGCCTAACTTCTCTAACTAGAACCTCCAGTACAATGTTAAATAGAACTGGCAAGAGTTTTTACTTCTTCTTACAACTGTTCTGGAAGTCTGATATTATACTAACATAAAACATTAAAAAAAATAAATACCATAGACCCTACCTTCAAGAATTCCAGCTGGTCTGACACTGAGGCAGTGGCATTTTTTAAAAGTTCCCAGTTGGTGGGAAGGCGCAGTAAGGGTTGAGATGTCCTAGATCAACCTCTCTGGAAGAGGCCTTTGACCTTCTGCACCACAGCGTGGGTCACAGTGGACTGTAATTTCTCATGAAGGTTTCCATTTACACTGAATCCTGCGTGAGCTGGGATGGGAGAAGGTTTTTCTTGCTCAGCATCATATCCACAGCAATAGCACCTGGTGCAGAATAGACTGGGAAAAAAATTAAATGCCAAAGTCTGTAACTCTCTCTCCAGTCCCATGGGATACGTAACACTGGCCCATTCTATGGAGGGAAAAAATGAGGCTGAGAAAGGTGAAGCAATTTGCCTGGGACCACACCAGTTAGAGCATAGAGCAGATGGGGATTCAAATCCCTGCCCATACAGATCCAAAGCTGGTACTTTTTCCACCTCTATCAGGCCCTCAGTCACGCACGTGAGAGGAAATGTGGCCTGTCCAGGCTCACACAGTGGGCTGGTCAAGAGTGGATTAGCACAGGGGGCTCTGACTCTGAGCCCATTTCATGGCCGGTTCCACTCCCCTGGAATTGCTGGAAATACCGACCGATGATTGATGGGGCCTCTGCCATTAATGAGCTCAATGACCATTGGCAAACATCTTGTCTTCTCTGAGCTTCCAGTTTCCCTATTCAAAACTGAACAACTAACCTTGTCAGGTAGTTATAAGGCCTAAATGATGGAGGATCAATTGCACAGTACTGAGAGCCTAGCATGGGGTCTGGCACTCAGCACATGCTCAATACAGGACACCAAACCTTTTTGTTAAGGAAAAATAACAGTAAAGGTACAGTCTGTTCATCCTGCATCCATGGGTTCCACATCAGTGAGTTCTGCCAGCAGTGGGTTCTGCCAACCACAGATCAAAAATGTTCGAAAAGACCCAAAAAACAAACAAACAAATATTTGAAAAGAAAATTCCATAAAGTTTCAAAAAGCAAATTTGAATGTGCTGTGTGGGGCAACTACTTACATAGTATTTACATTGTATTTCCAACTATTTATATACCATTTTACATTGTATCAGGTATTATAAGTAATCCGGGGATGTTTTAAAGTATACAAGAGGATGTGCAAAGGTTATATGCAAATACTGCACCATTTTATATAAGGGACTTGAGAATGCTTGGATTTTGGTATCCTGGAGGTCTTGGAACCAATCCTCCATGGATACCCAGGGAATGGCTCTATCCCCTGGGGAGCAGCTACCCCAGAGGATGCTGAAAATCCTCTCAACATTCTTGTTGGCCAACACCCTGGACTCCATAATGCCAGTCCTAACCAGGGGCTTGAAAATTCAAACTGGAAACTGCAGATGCAAAAATTACTGTCTCATCATGGGCTCCTCTGGGCCTCCCTGCCTTCCTCTCAGCAGGCATCGGGCCCTAGCAGCACCTGCTACCTGCAGAACACTCAGGAAATTGGCTTGGTTAGAGTGTCTCAATAGCTTGCTCTGTAGCCAGAACGATTCCTAGTAGAAAGGGCAAGGGTTTTGGAGTCAAGCACATTTAGATTCAATTCTGACTCTGACACAGCCTCTCTGTGGTTTTGGGCACCTCACTTACCGTTGCTGGATCTCAGTTTCCTCATCAATAAAACATGATCATTGTACCTTCTGTTCAGCTGTGAAAAGTCAATGTACGGATTCACTGATGCCAAGCAATCAGCAGTTAATGTTATTTGCCTCAATGAATGGGAGAGTTAAAATCACAGGCTGTCCTGCCAGGAACAGATATTTGTGGAGGACCTACTGGGTTGGAGGAGGAGGAGAGACCTGAGAGGTAAACTCCTCCATCCCATCCTTTTAGAACCTAGAAGCTGAGGCACAGAGATGTCACGGGGCTTGCCCACCATCACACTCCGGGGCAGTGGAACAGGCCATCTGGGTCCCTGTCAAGGGGCCCTTTGCTTTTCACTGGGCTGCATCTCCACGGTCCAGGTCAGCACAGATGTCCCTTCTTCCAGAATCACCAGTGGCTGAGCAGGAACCGGGCCCCTCATTGGAGGTTGTAATCAAAAGCAGCCTTGAGCCTTGGGGAGGCAGAGGCTTGAGGCCAATATCAGCGGCCCTGGGCTCCTGACAGCAGGTGTGGATGATGAATGGGCAGCTTAACGTGATGGAGCAAATTGATCATTGCATCACCGACCACAACTTATTCATTTCTGCAAAGAGGGCAGTTCATTACTCTGCATGTCACACTGCCCGTGTCATCACCAGAGATAAAAGCCCGAGGCCTCACAGCCTGAGACTCTCATCACATCTCACCTCTACTTAATGGGAGAACAAGGATGCTGAAATGGAGCACCAGATACTCAAGGCTGCTCCAGGGTCCTCCCTAGCCTGGCCAGAACCTGGGAGCTGCTGCTTCTTCACTAGGAAATGAACAGGAACAAAGCCCTCAAGGGCTTTTAAAGCAATCACCAGTAGGCAATAAGTCACATCTTTCAGGCCAGTCTTATACTTTCTGCAGGATGATGTTGAGACGGATTCTGAGGCTAGATGTGAGTGCAATAAGAATGAAAACCAGAATCCATTAGTGATGTCTGCAGTGGGTCAAAAGTAAGTAGTCGGACAGTTCTCCATCTATAATCCTCCATCCAGTGATGGTGAAGGTTGGACTATTCATTCAGCTCTCAAGTTCTGTTGTCAAATCCTCACCAGGATCAAAAATAAACTAAAAGGCAGTTAAAAACAGAGCGTGCAGTTATAGACATTTAATGAAATGCTTACATCTTATTGTTATTTCAATCAATGCAGTAGGTCTCAACTACATGTAGCCCTGCCTACAGGTTTTATCCAGGTAAGTTTTTGGCTAAGTTGCAAGAAATGTAACACCAAAAATAGACAGATTACTCACATTATCCTGAATTGTAATATTTTAAAGTGCAAGGTCTCAACCCAGAGTTTAGATAAGTTGCAAAGATAATAATACTAGTAACAGTCAAATAACTCAAGTTTGAAAATATTTTTTCTCTGAGAGGGTTTTTTTTTTAATACTGTGGGTTCAAAGTGATAACTAAAATAGTAGCCTTCACTTGAATTTTGGAATGCTTTCTTTTTAGTAGAAGAGAGGAAAATGGGATAGTATATAAGTTGCTGGTGATGCACACTTACACATCGCCACTGACAGAATCTGTGGTACCTCCCTGAGCTTCTGCCACCATGTAGACAACTGGGCTTCATCTGTACCTTCCTCCTCTTCCACTGACCTGTGGGGTATGACCCGCTCCCGTCTAAGGCAAATTCTTCTGCCTGGGCTCTGGAGGCCACGCACTCTGACTTATTGAGAGACCTCACGTTATTGATCATACCCTCCCTTTCCTGCATCTTTGCAATAGAAACCAGACTGTCTTCGTAGTTGGTGACAACAACCAACCTTAACGAGCTTCATTATAAATGAGAACCCGGTGGTTCTTATGATAGAGATAGGTTCGTTCATGGAAAACATGGATAAACGGGACTCTCTCTCTCTCTCTCTCTCTCTCTCTCTCTCTCTCTCTCCCTCACACCCTCCTTCTCTTATCTCCTGTCTCTGTGTTGACCACAGTATTTCCACATCCTCCATAAAGTATGGGATGTGGGCAGCAAGAGCTTTGGAGACATATTTTTACATCTTGAACATAAAGGAAACAAAGAATGTCTCCTTTCCTCCGTGTGTTGTATAAAATCCCAGAGAAGGATTTGTGCTGGCTCAGCCTGATGCCTCTGCCCTTTGCTGGGACGATTATTACTGAAGAGGATCAGGCACTGTAATTGATCGAGTCTGGCATGTGCTGTGGCCAGGATGGCAGCGGGCTTATATAGCTGTCCCTTTCTCTCCCCCCAACGCCATGTGAAGTGAGAAAGAGGTAATTCTGGAAAGTAAAGGAAAAGAGAAGGAGAAAGAAAACTAGGTGATGTTATCAGAATAAGGTGGAAAGGGATGCTTACCAAGTGAAAACAATAACCACCATGACAATCTTCCAGTATTGGCCAGTTTGCATCCAGTATTAAACATGGCCAACCATATCTCTTATTAAAAATAAATAATGAAAATTTTAAAAAGCAATAATTATCCTCTCTTAATCATGTTCCTCCTGTCAATCCACTTTTGCTCTCCATCAATGAACAGCCACATTTATTTAATGAAAAAAAAAACTGTTTTTGGCGTTTCCTAGCCACTTTACAGCTTTCTGGTAGATAGGTTCCTTTAGCCCAGTGGTTCCTAACCAGGGACACCTTTGCCCCCTTTCCCCACCACCCAGGACATTTGGCGATGTCTGGAAACAATTTTGGCTGCCGCAGATGGGAAGATGCAACTGGCTTCTAGTGGGTGGAGGCCATGGATGTTACTAAACATCCTAAGTACACAGCACAGCCCCTCACAGCAAAAAACCAAATAGCTCCAAATGCCACTAGCGCCCAGATGGGGAATCTAGGACCCTTCTCCTAGAGCTGTCGCCTCCATTCCTGACTGCCGTGCATGTTCTCTTATAGACCTCCCTGAGAGACCACCCAAACTCCCAGCTGGTGCTGGAACCAAACAAAGAAGAAAGAAGAAAATCCTGCCATTAATTGAGCATTTACCATATGCGAGGCTGTGGACTAAGTGTGTTTCTTGCACACTTCTAATCCTCACAAAGGCATTATAGAATAGGTACTATAGGGTACCTAAAGCCTCACATCCTTCTCACAGGGAAAATCAAGATCCAAACTCAAATCTGTCTGATTCCAGAGTCAGTGCCTTTGATCACTAAGCAGTAAGTGTTCTGGATCCCTCACTCTATCAACCCAGAAGCTGTGAGGGTAGGCATCATCCTTCCTCCTCCTAGATTGGCCCACTTGGATATGAGCACATTCTGGAACTGGGCATCACATGACCTGCACCCGGCTCTGCTAGGCTCCAGCACCTGCACAGGTTCTGGTAACAGTCTCAGTTCATCATCTCTTCCTCCTCTAGAGGACAAGAAGATATTAGCATTCTATGAATGAGGGTGAGAGGGAGAGAGAGAGGGAGAGAATTAGTATTTCTCTAGTATACTTTGAATAAGTGATGATAAATATGTTGTAAAGAACTCAAGGAAAACATACACACACACACACACACACACACACACACACACACACACACACACACACACACATACATATGTACATACACCAGTTAATATCACTGAGAACCAACAAATAATTCTAGACCAGGACTGACATAAATAGATGCTATGTACTACGTGGCCTTTTTAGATGATCACCAAGTACAGGAGCGTATTCAAACTCAGAGAAATCCAATGTTTGCCAGACTCAGTTGACCTTAGATCTCTTTTTTCACAGAGTATTTATTAACACTCTACTGGAATATATTTTGAGACATGCTAATCAAATGTGATTGTTTTAATACCAAAAGAAACCAAAATACCTTTCTCTTGTCTCTCCCTGTGTCTCTCTCTGTCTCTGTCTCTGTCTCTCTCTCTCTCTCTCTCTCTCTCTCTCACACACACACACACACACACACAAGCTGAAGTTTAACTCTGTCTACTGAAGATAAAGGGCCTGGGACCAGCAACGCCTGCCCCCTCCCCTCACCCCAACACACAATAGCAGTGAGCATACCTAGTGTCTAGATTTTGGCTTCTACATACCACTTCCACTAAATGGAGTCCCACTTCTTTGAAGAAATGGCTGATTCCAGGGCTAGGACAAGGAAAATAAAACATCTTAAGTCAGAATGTTGGGGACATGTTAAAGGACACAGGAGCCAGCTTGAAGAAGCTTTCACTGGCCAAATCTGGTACAATCTGAGAATCAAATAATGATAGTGACATATAACCTAGTCAATAACATAGGAAACCACTGTTCAATACTAATATGCATTAATAATGTGGATACATTGCCAAGTTTGATGAGGAAAGAGATATTTACACAGTTTCAAATTACCTCCCCACAGAAGACAATAATTATAGAGGGAATAGCATTACTTTAGAAGAGAAGACTGGCAGACAACACCTGAATTGAATGAATAAAGGATCACCCTAAATGGGACAAGTCAAAATCATGTGTCACTTGATAGGATGCCCTGACAAAGAAACACGACTTCTGTGATAATATTTTCTAAAGATGCATTATCTGACTCCGATCATGAAGAGACAGACAAACCCAAATTGAGAGGAGATGATATTCAGAAGTTTCAAGATTATGAAAGATTAGAAAAAAATGAGGACACGTTCTAGACTGAAGACAACTTAAAGAAATGACAGATAAAGGCAGCACATTATTCTGACCTGGATCCTTTCCCCTAAAGTCCATTTTGGGACATTTGGCAAGACTTGAATAGGACTTGGGGATTCTATGGTAGTAATGCAACAGTGTTAATTTCCTGATTTTGATGCTTATATTGTTGTTATGTATGAGGCTGTTTTTGTTTGTAGACAATACCACTACAGTGTTCAAAGTAATGGGCAATCTGATTGGCATCTTACTCTCCAGTGGTTCATAGGAAAAGATTCTTTGGTCTGACCAGGAATATAAAAACACTGCCTGAATCAAAGTTTTGCTCTTTGAGAATGAGTCTGTTTCTCTGCTGGCTAGATTTGGACCAAATGTCTCTTTTGGGGTATCTTCAAGAGTAACAAGAAGATGGAGCCCACCCTCCCTTTTTTAAGAAGAGAGTCTAGAGCTCTGGGATACACAGAGACAAATGAGAGAGAGAAAGTAATTGAGATGGAAAATCAAAGTTGTTTACATGTTAATTACTCCATGAGCTCTGTTACGTGGTCCCTTTGGGAAGTGAGAAGTATCTTCCCAGAAGGAGTAACAACCTCATCAACTTAACTCAGACGTCTCCATGAGATTTCCCACGTTCATTATCCCATTGTTCCTCAAACAGCCCATGGAGGCAGAGTGAACAGAGAATATGAATCACACGATGAGAAACTACATCCCCCAGAAGTTAAGCGACTTCCCAACACCACACAGCTGGCAGAAAATGGTGCAATGAATCAAATCCAGAACTGTCTGACTCCAAAGTCCCTTTAGAGTTCACCCTCTGCCTTCCAAGATCACATCACATAGCGTCTCCCTCAAAGAAATAGCAACAATTAGTCTGTGATTACTAAAGACGCATCATTCCTCTCTGTTCCCATATTCTGTATTGGCTTTATACATGTTGGAGAACTTTGTCCTCCTTTTTCCCCTCTTGAAATTAAAGGGCAATCTCATTTTTTGGCAAAATGCATACTTGTGACCAGTCACTCAGGATAACTGAAGCCTGTGGTCCCAATTTCAGGTACGGAGGTAGGGGGTGGGGTGACGAGAAGCTTTTGCAGGTGAAGGTGACACATGAATCCTCTAGTCTGCAGAGGTCCTGGATCACTCACTACTCTCATGTACCCTCTTCCTGCTCCGTAACCTTCCCACCTGGAGGTGAGATCCTTCTGCCTTTCTCAAAGGCTCAATTTCCTGATCTTACTGAACAACACTTGTGAGTAGACAGGTTTAATCCACGCCCTGACTCCAGGTTGTCTCTGTTTTATTGTCTTCATCCTTCATCCCAGTGCTAACAGTCAAAGGTCATTATTAGATTTCCAGAAAGCTGTGCAGCTGAGGAATTTATTAATTTTTCCCTTTGGCTACCAAAAAACCAATAATCATTATCAGAGAATTTAAAAGAGAATGAAAGGAGGAGAGAGGGTTTTGGGTTGGGGGTGAGGGAAATAAACAGATGCTGTCTAGTTCCAAGATGCTTTTAATGTCCAGAATCTCCCACGGGGCAGCTTCCCATTTTCTCACACTAGGTTCCACATGAATTGGCCAGCAGCCTCAGGGATAGTGAAAACTCTTGATAGAAGAGAGAGTTCACTGGGGGCTGAAGTATTCATAAAAGGTTTCAGGCAGAAGAGGAGGAATAGGGTGAACTGAGGGAAGCCAAGGACTCATGGTCCTAGAAAATGCAGGAAGGAATTGTGTGTGTCTTGCTCATGACTGCAATTCCAGCACTAAGGATAATATTGAACAAACTATAAACCTCAAAACATTTGTGATCAATAGAAGAAAAGTGGAAAGAAGGAAGGAAGGGAGGAGGGTAAGAGGGTGAGAGGGAATGAGTGAGGGAGAAGGGGGGAGGGGCATGAGTGAAGGCTAGAGAGGTAAAAGGCAATGGACATATGCATAAAAGATTGCTTCTAAACATTAGTTTGGTTGTATGTTAACCATGAATGTCTTGCTTTGTCCCCCATCCCCACCATCACCTTCAGGAAAAAGGCTGTTTTGCTCTCCGAAACACAGGCTGCATGTTTGATATTCAGCCCCCCTTTCTTTGCTCATAAACCTGGATTTGGTACAAATGTCTACCCTGTGATTCAGGGAAGGGTGAGCCCCATCCCTTTCTAAAAGCTAATAAGGATTTGTCTAAACCAGTATGATGGATTCTACTTGCTGTTTGGTCAAGGTCAGTATGTGAACCTCAGTCCTGGCCAGTGAGACATAGTGGGGGTGGGAAGGTGGGCCCAAAAAGGTGCCCTTGCTCTTAAGGAGACACTGTAAGTGATGGTTACTATCTGATCTTGGACTTTGCCACGTCCGGCCAGGAAGCCTGAAAATGTTCTGCCTTTTTGAGGCCATGAAGCAAGTCAACTTGAGAGAGTTAAGCCAGTGCTGAGCTTAGCAGAGTGGAGAGAGGGAAACCTGGGGCCTGATAACACAGTTGAGCTGCTGAATTGAACACCTCTGAAGCTCTCCCTATCTCTGGGCTTTGTGATATAAGCAACACTTCATGTCTTTATAGATTAAGCCAGTTACAGTCATACTTTTCTACTTCTTTGACAGAGGCATCCAAACAAATACAGCACCTCAATCTGATGGAATCCAGTCCCTCACAACATTTCAAGCCTCATCTCCAACCAGCGCTGCCCCTCTCTCTACATTCCAGCCGCATCACATTGTTTATGGTTCCCCAAATACATCCCATCGATTCATTCATGTCTTTGCCCCTGCTTTTCATCTGGTCTCCTCTCCCATGTGTCTAGAGGACAGATCATATTTCCTCTCCCAAAACTAACTGAGATGTCACCTCCTCTAATCTGTGTGTCTATAGCATGAAGGTCAAGAGCATGATCCCAGAAGCCAAGATGCCTGGATTTGAATTGCAGCTCTGCCACCTACTACGTTTGTGCCCTTGAGCATTTTGTTTAATCTTGTTTGGCTTTTGTTCCTTCCTTTATAAAATGCAAATAATAACAGGCCCTCCCCTATAGTGTAGTTATAAGAAATGATGTGAGTTCATATATGTAAAAGCACTGAGAACAGTGTCCAGCACATAGTAAGTGCTGCATAAGTTCACCATTATGGTTCTATTTGTCTGTTTTATATCCGTCTTCACAATGAACAGCCGAGTCTGTGAACTCTTTGAGGGCAGAAGCTTTTCTTCATTTCTTTATCCTCAACACCTGTCATAGAGCCATGCATTGCTAAAGAAAGTGCTTAGAACAAAGCAAACCAACAAAGTCTCGTGGGAGGAGATGACATAGGCTCAAGGAGGATGGAAAGCTTGAAATGCAGTGAAGGAAACAGAACACGCGTGATGGTGTGGGAGGCCAGTGCATTTAAAGCAAAAGACACTGCATGGAGCTAAGCCTTTCCGCCGTTGCATTTGTGTTTTGAATGTCAGGCCAAAGGTACAGATTTTATCTTGAAGAAATTAGGGAAGCATTGATGATCTCAATCTGCAGAAGTGCATAATCACACGTATATCCAGAAGATGAATCTGCCTTTTTGTAAGAGCTTTTTTGAGATATAATTTACAGACCATAATACTCACCCATTTTAAGTGTTCATTTCAGCAAGTTTTGGTAAATTTACAGAGTTGTATAACCATCACCAAAATCCAATCTTAGAACATTTGAATCAGGCTTCTCTAGAAGTGTGGGTTGAACTGTAAACACTCTTACGTAAACAGGCCATGTAGGGGCCCAGTCTTGTAGGTTCAGCCAGAAACGGAGGCGGCAGCAGCAGGAAGTGTAACTGAGCGGGACTCTATGGGGTCTTCCGGGGACAGACCCCTCCCCCATATCCTCTGCTGTAGCTCCTCTCGGAAGTACCCAGATAATAGTATCTCATGCATATTTCCTGAGTTTTTCAGATGCTAAAAACAGCCACCAAATGGAAGAAATTAACTACTTGATGATCACGAGCATGTGGCCCCCAGACCCTCTGGCCCCAAAGGGTTGATCACCATCAATCAATCAGAGAACTGTGCACCCTGGGCCCCTCTGTCACCTGCCTCTCCCTCACCTGGGCTTTGGGGTTTTTTTGGGCATGAGCCACTCTCCTTGCTTGGCCCTGCAGTAAACCTGTCTCTGCTCCAGCTCCGACGTTTCGATGTCATTTGGCCTCACTGTGCATCCGGCACGTGAACTTGTGTTTGGTAACCAAATGAGTATCTGTCTCTCTTTACTCTGAGGCTTAGCCCTGGGAAGTGTGGACCCTAACCTCTGCATGCCATGAGTCCTAGTCCCTTCAGTCTTTCCCCTTCCTCTTCAGGCTCAATGTTTATACGTAATTGATTACATACTTTTCCTACTTGACCTTCCCTCCCATCTGTGAGCTCCTGGACATTTAGGATCATTGCTGACCTCTTTTTCTCCCTAGCTTGTACCTCCTGGCAGCAGGACCTGGCACACAGGAGGTGGAGATTTGAGATGGATGGTTAAGAAACTCATGAAGGCCATTTGTTATAGTTCTGGCTGTGGACTCCACTGGGCAAATGGGCTGGCATTCCTGTGGTACATCTCCATCCAGGAGAGGGTGTGGGACCACGAAGAGGAGAATTATGAATATGAAGACTGTGAGTCATTGCTGCCTGTTTGGCAACTACAGGTCAAGTGCATCAGCCACCTGGTCTGCGATTGTTGCCTCTGAGCGAGGATACCTGGCTGTTCCCTAAGTACCTGTTTGTGTTGGGCTGAACTTGGCCTCTCATTGTTTTAATCTTTTTCACTCTGTGAGGCATCTAGACATGTTCTCTAAATGCAAAACTCCTTGTCTCTGGCTAGCTACTTCAGTCCAGAAGGGAACCCTGCTCAAGGGGAGCCCCCACAAGTCTTCCCTGACACACACATTGTGTGTGCACATGTGCCCCTGGGCAGTAAATCAGTGGCTCGGCTTGTGCAAGAAAGGCAGGACGTGCATTTCAGGCACAGATTCCTAAAATAAGCAGTTTGAAGCTGGTGGCAGGGCAGGGTCAGTATCCTGGGTCCCGGGGGCTATCTGGGTCTAGTATCCAAGGGATCCAGGGCAAAGGAAGTCATGAGAGCTGACAGGAGGAGGAGAAGCCACAGACCCCAAAGGGAATTTGGTCAAAGATCAGAGAAGAGGGGCAGCTCCAACAGGAGGCTCTGCCTTGGGAGATTAGGGAGATGAGTTCAGAGGGTGTTCAAGATGAGCTGAGAGGATGGTGAGCTGTGGCTGGAGAGGGGCCAGGGCTTAGACTGAACTTGCCAGTGTTGAGAACTGAGGACCTGAGTGGTGGTCATCTTACTCCAATTGGCACATTCCATGCTAAGGACGGGACCTCAGAGCTGCAGACCACATTGGGCCAGTGTGTGTGTGTGAGAGTGTGTGTGTGTGTGTGTAGGTTGTGTGTCCTTCTCTCTGAATTTCTATACTTTTAAGAGCCTGAAGGGGTTTTTTGGCTTAGCCAGTTAGATTTCTTTAATGAAGAAGCAGAAAGGTGCTACAATGGGCACAGGAGCCTTTTAGCAGCAAACCCAGGATTAGATCCAAATATTTAGGCTACTGGACCAGTGTTCTTTCTACTCCTCTGTCCGTGTTGTGTGGATGAATGTCTTACTCTGGTTTGGGGGTACAGTCCCATAGCCCCAACCTGGGGGCCTAACTTGGATGCTATCTTGGATGTGAATAGAGGTTATTCTAATGAAAAAGCAATTGGTTTTCAAAGAAAGTCTGTCCTTTGTTAACAGTACTGTTTCAGGGTTAATTTCTTAGTTTTGATAAATGTAATGTGGTTCCTGATGGTTAGGTTTATGTCTCAACTTGGCTGGACCACAGGGTGGCTGGATATTCAGTCAAACTTTATTCTGGGTGTTTGTTAGGGTGTTTTTGGATGAAAGTACATTTAAATTCCTAGACTAAGTAAAACAGATTGTCCTCCTGAATGTGAATGGGCCTCATTCAGTCTGTTGAAGGCCTGAATAGAAGTCTCCCCAAGCAAGAGAATCCTCCTGCCCGCTGGCCTTTGGACTGAGGATCTGCTCTTCCTGGTTCAAAAGCAGCCTGCAGCCTTGAAATTTAAACTGGGCCACTGGCTCTGCAGATTTTGGACTTGCCAGCATTCGTAATCACATGAGACAATTCTTTATAATAAATCTCTTTATATATAAATATGAGATTATCTCGTATAAGATGTTAACATTAGGGGGAGCTGGGTGAAGGGTACAGAAATTCCCCATACTATCTTTGCAACTCTTCTCTAAATTATTCCAGAATAAAAGGCTTCAAAAAAAAAAAAAGAAAGAAAAAAGTCAAGCCAGAATCCCAGTATTCTAGATGATCATAATTCCCCAATAAAGGGACTTCAAAGTCCTGAGAGGGCAAAGGAATAAATACAGTGCTAAACAATGTGCTCTAACCAGATCTTCCAGATCCCAGACTAGTGGCCTCAGTTTTCTCCTATGTGCTGTTAGTTTCTATCCAGATCATTAGGAAGAGTATATGCTGTTTTTCTTATTTCGTCCCTTCACTCTGGCACCGTGAAGCTGTGAGATTTATGAGGACAAAGATGGTGTTTTATTTCTCTCCAGCCCCTAGCATGAGGCCCACACACCAGAGGCTTTCACTGAAGATACGTTTTCTTCACTTAGCCAATTTGAAAAAAAAGTGCAAAAGAATAACACGAATGATTTTATCTCTGTCTGTATAAAATACACTGGGATATTTTCTTTTTATTTTTTATTGAGAGTCAAATGTGTGATGAGCCTTTTGCTGGATATGAGGGAAAGAGGAGTTACTAAGAGCAGAAATGTGCAATCCCTGTGTCCAAGAAGTTGACAGTCCCGCGGGAGGCCAGAAAGTAAGAAAATAATAGTAACCAAACAACTGTTTTTACTGAGCATTTACTATGTGCTAGATACAATACAGGACTGTCTGTATATTATTGCATATCATCCTTAAATAAGGCATTGATTTTGGAACTAAATTCAAGACTTTCTGAGGTTAAGTCTCTGGCCCAAGGATGTCATGCCAATTAAGGGACAGAATTGGGGTTTGAGCTCACGACTAGCCTCCAGCAAAGCCTCAGCTTTTTCCTAACGTGTTATACAATATTTCTGAGTTAGTTCTACTTTTTCACACGTCTCTCTTTTTCTAATAGAGGGGGGAACCTAAAAGGAAGGGTCCCAATCGTGTTTATCTTCGTTCCTTCAAATCTTAACACAGCTGGACACAGAGCAAAAAAAGTAAATGCTTGTTGAGTTGAATTAAGGAAATAAAACTTTGAGAAACGCTAAGGGGCAGAGAGAATCACTTCCTGGGAATGTTCTTCTTCTTTTTTTTTTAATAGCAGGAAATATCTCAGAGAGATGATCAATTCTTTTCTGGAATGATCCCCCTGTGTACTTAAAGTAATGAATTGCTATCAGTCTGAAGAAAAATATTGTGATAAAATATTGAGGCCCGATAATGTGCTGCGGTTTGGACCAATGTGCCGTCTCAAATGGGGCCAAGAGCTGGCCATGGCCTCCAGGGCCCTTTCATATATCAGCCGAAAGGGGAGCAATGGATAAAGGCCTGAAAGCAAACTTAATGCAAGCGCTGCTTGGGGACATGGGGGATTGTTAAGGACCCCCGGGGCCTGTAAAACTACCATCATCCAGCCATAGGGCAGTGCCATTGATCTACCATGAGAAAGAAATGTCAGTATATCTTGTGGGCAAATGGACAGACGTGTTTGGGGTTGGAGGGGCATGATCTTCAACGGTGTATTTGTAAAGTGACAAGAAGATGGCTCCACCGTTAAGAAACCTAGATTCTGTTCCTGTTGGCAATAATATATGACCCGGGAGGTTGTCATCCAGCCTCTCAGGATTTCTGGTTTCCTATCTGTAAATTGAGCATTGTAATAGCATCCTCATCTGCATCGTAAACAGTGCTTTGTGAGACTGAAATGAGGTAATATGCATACAAATGATGGCAAATGTACAAAATGCTGTTCAAGTGTTTTACAGCACAGTGGAGTGTGAATTAAGGTAGCATAGCAAGAAGGTCACAGGTGTTAAGGAGTTTCAGTTCATATTTCTATTACTGCATTGCACAACCCAACAAAGGAAACTTACCTGAATTAAGTAACCGAAGTTACTCAAGTCTGATTGCATTTCAGTTTCCTCATCTGTAAAAATGGGATAAATGCGTATCCTGTCAATTACTAAGAAGATTAGAAATGCTAAGAAAATTGGCTTGGCACTGGCTCAAACAGCCAAAATATATTTTGTGAGCTTTGTTTTGGTGTATCTCCCTCCCCCATTAGACTGTGAGCTTTCTGAGGGCAGAAAAGATATATTTATCTTTGCAGCCGAGTCTATCCCGTTGCTTGACAATTCTTAAAAAAAATAAGTTATTTATAAAACAAACTTAGTATAGTACCAGGATCAACTAGGAATCAGAGAATGAAAATGATTATTAATTTGTCTTTAAATTTCAATTCCATTTACACCTTTATCTTGTCCTAAACCTTAAATATATTTCTTTCTACTTAACCTCCTAAAACAAATGTAGTTGGAATGTTAATCCTTGGAAATGCTCATTTAAATATTTATTAAACCAATAAATATTTATGGCGGGCTCACCCACTGTGTCACTGAGCTATGTGGTAGAAAACTACACCCAGTCCTTGGCCTGGTTGGAAAGATAGTAGATATTTCCAATAAATAGGAGGTTAGGGGATGGACAGATTTGAATTGTCCAGGTTGGCTTCCCAGAGAAACATGGATCCCCCAGCTGAGATCTGAAGGAAAAGCTGGGGACAGAAGTAGGCAAAGCAGAAATAGTACCTAGATATTCAGGGAAATGCAAGATGTTCTGGATGACTGAGTGAAGGTTGATGGCAGAGGGTGAGGGAAGATGGGAAGAAGAAAGTGAGGGGAGTGGTTGGTCCAGGGACCAATCATGAAGAACCTCACCGATTATACTCAGAGATCCTGTCTTTTTTTCCTGAAAGCACTTGGAAGCCATGAAAGGATTTTAAGGAGGAGAGAGAATGACTGGACTTCCATTCTAGAACCATTGTTCTGGCTCAGCATGGAAGGTGGACAGAAAGGGAAAGCAAGGTCACTGTCATAGATTCCACTGAACCCAATCTTCTCTGTGAGATCCTATGCCTGAGCTTATGGAATTAAACCAAATTAGAAATCCCCCAACACAATCCAGACAATTCTCATGTGTTCAAGGTTACTAGGGTCTTAGTCCTGTGTCCTCACATCCTGTGGTTTGTCCAGCTCCTAAGGAGACAGGCATGGCTCCACCACCACCTTTGCTGATCAGTCTTCCTTTCCAAAGACATAAACAAGATGCCAGACCTTGGGCAGAGCTGTGCTAAAGGAGAGCCAAGGGGGAGATGTGTGTGGGCTCATTTGTTATCTGAGACTCACGCTTCAAATTACACAGGGCAAAAAGACTTATGCCGAAGTGCTCAAGGGCTGTCAGGAAATCCAACCTTTATGACTTGGACATTCCTGGAAGAGAGAAATGCCTTTTTGGAGATGGTCATATATGTGCCTGGTCACATGCTGGGTGCATTCTATTTCAACAGTCTCATAAAGTGCCTAAGAGCATGGGCTTTGGGGCCAGACAGACCTAAATCAAAGGCAAGCATTGCTAACTGCGCCATCTTGGGCAGGTCCCTTAACTTAGCCCATAGGGTTGTAAGAATCAAAGGAGACTGTGTGTGAAAGTGCTTGGTACCTAATCAGTGCACCATTCATGTGGTTGTGCTGGTGATTGCATTTGAGAGGGTTGTAGTGGTGGTGATGGTAGTGGCCCCACAGCTTGGTGACTAGGAGCGCCAACCCCAAAGCAGCATATCCCCAGGTCTGCCATTCACAAAATGTGATCTGGAGCAAGTTACTTGATGATTCTTTCTTGGCTTTTCACCTGTAAAAGGGGGAGAATGATCGTACACACCTTGAAGGGTTGATATGAAGATTAAACGTAGAGTCATAATTGTAATATGTGAAGATAGTTCTTGGAACATGATAAACATAAATGTCAAATAAATGTACAAGCTAATTAGTGCTCAAAACAATAAGGTAGGGCATGAATATCCCCAAATAGAGGAAGAATTGCTCCCGTATCTTGTAGATGACGACACAGAAACAGAGAGGTAATTTTAGTGCCCATGTCACTGTCACCAGTCAGTAAAGGGTGGAAATGAAATTTGAATCCTGTTCTCCCTGAGGGCAAGATGGTACTTTAGACTGTATGACTGGAAGCTTTATTCTTTTTCTGGCTCATCCCAAAATCTAAGAACATGCTTCTAGAGTAATGGGTATCTCTTAAAAAGCTCACATTTACTGAGTATCTTCTATTTGCTAGACCACGTATTATGTTATTTAATTCTTACAACAATCCTATGAGCTAGGCAGTATTATTTCCATGTTTAAGATGAAGACATTGAGGTTCAGATGTTAAGTTACTCACCCAAGATCAATTGTGAAATAGCAGGGATAGGACTCAAATTCAGGGATATGAAACTCTAAAACCCATTCTCTTTCTCAGCCTCAATCTCCCAACGTAGTGAACAGTGGGATACCCTTCTTGGAATTCAGTATAGGATCTGTTTTATTTGAAGTATAAGATCTAGAAGTGTATGTTCAACCAGCACAGGCGTGAAGATTGCTAAGGGAAATACCTTTGATTAACATCTTTTGTAATTATTCTTAACAACAATGTAGCGGGGCATTATCCCCTGAACTTCTTTATAAATGAGAAAAATAAAATCTCAGAATTCAAGTAACTTCCCCAAGTTTGCACAGCTAGAACAGGAAAAGAACTGGAACATGCATGCATAACAGCCCGTCTCTAGAAAACCAAACATTTCTCCAACAGCCACCATATACGGGGGTGCATATAAATGTCAGCAGAAAATAATGAAACAACCACTGTGTGTCTGCATCATGCCTCAGCCTGCGGAGCTAAATGAATTCCAAAGCCATTTTTTTTTTACAAGGCCATTCCTTAGGTGTTTACCAGCCTCTAACTTCATTACGCTCTGAGGCTTACTTGGAGTATTGCCTTCCTCATAGGGTCGTCTTAACGGCACACTCAGCTCTGTTAATTGCAGAGTGTTTCGTGTGCATTAGCTGCAGCTGGCATTGCTTTTGATGGGTACTCCAGGGCCCTTTATGGGGCTTGGAAGAAAACTTGCAGAAGACTGGCACCTCTGAGGCTGTTGAGAAAAGAAATGGGGCTTCTTTCATCTAAGGCATCAAGGCACCTCTTTGGAGCGATAGCTTCTCATTTGTGGAAGGGGGCTGATATTGGGCAGGTATGCAATGGCATACTGCGGCGGCTGTTAAAATATTTAAGTGCATCTAGACCACATCCTAAATATCTGCTTCCTGAGTCCCAAGTGCCTCTGGTGACCCCAGTCCCTCTGCTGGGATTCCTCAGATATCCCCTTGATTCAGAAAATAGAGGACTAACACTTGATTAAACAGAAGCCTCCAGGACCCCACCATGTTCAAACTGGTTGATTGGCCGTGCTTTCTCTTTACCCACTGTCAAGTTTTTATCTGTTACCTCTGCCTGAAGGCATCATTTAGCTAGAGGACAGACCAGTCCAGAATAGTCACAGAGCATCCACAATATCCTCTCAGTATTGTTTTTGTCTTGTCTGACATCTTGCACAGATTCATCTGGATTCCAGCATAATTGGTATGTTCCACCTATTGCATTTCAGTGGTGATATTTTAGTTGAGGCTGAATTTTCCTTGGTTTTTTTTTTTCTTAATAAAATTCAGGAGTGATCTTTGCCAATAAGTAATAGCTTCAAAAGGGTTGCCGTCTCCTGTTAGCTGGGTTCTGTTTTCATCCGGTTTTCCTCCTGCCTTGTGAAATGAATATTCTGGTTTAATTGCTTAAGTGCTCTTGTTTCTAATCCAGACTTGTCTTGGCTTGCCTGTCTCATACACATGAGACAGAATCGCCTGGCATCTCTGCGGGAAGGGACTGCCTTGTGCCCACCTTCGCTCGGGCTCTGAGATCGTGAGGTCTCAGACAGTTAGTCTTACTCATTCCCGCAGCCCTGAGCTGAAAGGAGTGGAGAGCAGGTGATGAGAAGGAACTAGGAGGGAAGCTCAGAGTAAATGTGGGCAGTTTGTTTTAAAGGAGCTGGAATTAGCTCTTGTCTCTCTGAATGCCCATAAAAAATCCCTGCCCTCCTTATTAGCACGTGTAACTTAGTCTGCAGCAAAAGAAGCCCTAAGGAAAACCTGCTTCCATGTGAGATGGAGGTGTACTTGTCTCTTGGTAAAAGTTCAGAGGTAGGAATCCAGGGCTGAGTGGTAGGTCACTCTTTACTCCAGGAATTGCCTGGAGATCCAGGCTCCTGCCAGCCTTCTGTTCCTCTGTCCCTGAGATCTAGCTCTCATTAGTGTGCTCCCACATGGTACTGTGGCCCTCGCGTCCACACTGCCAGCAGTACGATGGAGGCAGTGGAAGGAAAGCAGAACGTAAAATCAGTTGTTTCCCCAGGAGGCGCTGCTGTGAGCTACCTCCACATGCATCCTGTTAGCCACAAAAGAATCTAATGGCCACTCCAGCTTCAAGGAAGGCTGGGAAACGTGATATTTATTCTGGGAAGCCAGAAATTGAAGTGTCTTATTTCTATAGAAGAAAGAAAGAACAGCCATTGAGGCCTACCCTCAGTCTGTTTGTCCTTATGTTGTATCAGACACCTGGCTGTGTGTGTCTGTCTCCACCGTTAGAACTTTAAGAAGAAGGTGATGACTATAGCTACTTCATTGTTGTATGCCCACCACCTGGCACCAGATTTCATCTGTAAGGTGCTCTCTAGAAATCTTTAAAAAGCACCTGCATCCAATGGTGTCCTTCCACCACTTAACTCCTACAAAGCCTTCCCATTGACCTTGGTGCCAAATTCAAGCGATTACCATGGTCTCTAAGGTTCTACCTCTCTAAATTCACATGCACTATACTCACTTCTCACCCATTATTATCGTGGTTCAGCCACACCAGCATTCTTTCTGTCCCTGCAGTTCACCGAGCTGTGTTTCCTCTCAGGCCCTTTGTGCATGCATTTCCTGTGCCTGCCATGCTCTCCCGTGGCCGATGTTCATTTAGCCGCCTTCTCTTCCCTGAGATCTCAGCTCAGATCTACCTCTTGGTATTTCCCTAACACTGCCCAACCCCACATGGCCCATCTCATCATCACTCTCATGCCGTAAGAGATAGGGTCTACATAGCCTTTCTCACTGTCTGAAATTGTTGTGTGTACATAGGTATTGATTTGCTTATTGGCTCTTTGCCTCCCAAATTAGAATATAAGCTCCAGGTGGGCAGAGATCTTGCCTGTTTTGTCATTCATAGTATCCTAGACACCTAAAACAGTGTCTGGTACCTAGCACGCTGTCAGAAAGCATCAGTGGCCTCAATTGTTTTGTTAGCAAAATAGCAAGTTTTTATCTTTAGGAGTTAAGTTCCATTCTTTTTCTTTTTGTTAACTCTATTACCCCACAAAGTTGCAAAGTAAAATCTAGAAAGTCAGCTTATGTGAATTCACACGCTTCTTGCCCACTGCCTCTCCCAGGTTAGGAATCTGTCTTCAAGAACTCTCCCATGTGATGGGGAGGGAAGTCTCCATTTTAGAGATCAACCCCCGACCTATTCCAGGATGCTGTAGCCTTGACAGGCCAGCCTCCTCATCCTCATTCTCAAGCCATATCTACATTGTCATGAAATAAGTAGGATCAGAGGTATAGGCAGATGGTCCCAAGAGTGAAGATTAAACATCAGTTGGAATGATGCAGCTTAGAAAAGAGAGGCTCAGGGAGATAGAAACCAGCATGTGTTGACCAGACCCCTTACCAGACACCCCAGCAAGTTGATGCCCTGTTTTAGAGATGGTGAAACAAAAGCTCAGAGGAGAGGCAGGAAACCTGGCCGATGTGTTTGAGAAATAGAGTAAACTGGGGGGGAGGAGTGGGGGATGAGGTCTCAGAGGCCACAGCAGGGAAGGGTGAGAGAGTGCGGACACAGTAATAATTAGACTGAGACAGTAGCCCAGTGAGCCATGGATGAGGGGAGGAGAAATGAGCATGAATAAGAAAATAAATTCTTGCAGCAATAGCAAAGGAGAATCAGAGCCTTAGGAAGCAGTCCAGTGGAGGGGAGGGACGAGTGGACAGCTGTGAAATAGGAGCGAAGGTCAAGGATGATTCCCCAAAAATGTCTGCCCTGGGAGTTTGCACAGGGAACTTAAGTCTTTATCATGCATACAAAGAACTCAGTAAATATTTATTGAATCAAATCCAATTTTCTCCCTTCTCTGCCCTTCTACTGAGCTTTCACTTTGTTCCAGACTAAATGTATGGTTCTCTGATGCCCAATCTTGGATGACATCCCCTCTTTGTCAACCCCAGACTTGCTGAATGAAACCTGACATCTTTCTCAGCCCACAGCATGACCGGCTGAAGTCAGGGCTAAATCGCGAGGCATCAGCCAGCATTGGAGCCCGAGGCTAGGTCATTCTGAGCCCAGATCCACAGTCTTAAGATGTGTACCTTCTCCTGACTGCTCAACAGCTACTTCTTCATACCCAGCATCTCCCGAAAAACTCCAAACACACAGCCTTGCTAGTAAGATGCCTGGGGCCAGGCCAGGAGCAATAAAGGCTGAATGCCAACCAAGTGGGTTATCCCAGTGGTGCCCACCTGGTGCCATGAAGCTGTTCTGGCTGTCCTCACCTCTGTTTTATTGTCCACGCCTTTGGAACTCATCATGAATCCCCATTAGCTCTAGCATTAGCTCTAGCTCTTGGGTCCAGCCTTTCACGTACGGCCAGCAAAATGGACACCCTGGACCTCCAACAAGCATGCTTCCCAGTCCATCCCATTGGCCTCCATTAATATTTGGGGACTGGCAGCTAAGATTGACTGCCTCATTAGCAGGCATCGTGTGGAACTCTGACAATAATTAACAACTCAACAGTCTCATTTGCTGGCCTATCAGAGAAGTATTCAATCAAAAATGTAATTTGCCCGATGCCTCCATTTAACATGGGAAGACTATTCCTTCAAAGTTTTAAATAGTCTAATTAAGAGGGAAGAAATGGAAGGGGAAAAATTATTAACAGTATAGGTTTAATGTGAAATTGCTGGAGCGAATTAATAATGCAATAACCATTTTTAGCAGCTGTCTATCAGTTTGTGGGTCAGAGTAATTCAATTAGTCAGCAAAGGGCTGTTCAGATCAGATGGTGGGAAAAAGTACTATTTTGTCTCCCAAAGGTGCTGTAGACTTTATTTCCCTGGATTTCGGAGAGATCCCTACAGAATACTCCAAGACCCTGCAGAGAGCCAGTGTCTAGGGAGTGGTGTGCCTCATGGTTGGAGTAAGAGGGCTTGCTTTCTCGGGGTCCCCTGGAAATAGTCTCAGTGCCTCTGCTCAGGGTTTACTTCCCGCAGGGTCAACTCCACGGTGTCAACACCCTTAATTCAAAGCAAACTGTCTGCCAAAGTCAGGAATTCTAGCTAGGCGCTCCAGGATTCTGTCTATGTCCCCTTCCAGAAGCCTAATGCCACAGCTACACCGGCCAATGGCTTTTTCTTCTCTCCGGTGTGTGTGGGGCTTCCACCTCTCCACACCGGTGATCATGAAGCCCTTTCTCTTGGGAATGCCTTCCTAGTGTCTGTTCACTAAATCCCATCAGGTCCAGCTTAGGTCTCATCTGCATCACAAAACCTTCTCTCTCCCAAACAAACATTCTAGTTTCCAGGTCCCTTCCAACCCCAAGGTTCGGCCCCTTTCTCTTTACCTATAAATGGTGGATCCAACTGGAAGGTGAAGAGGCTCAGGTGAGAAATTCCAGAATTACAGGCAGTGAGTCTAGCAAAAAGAATACAGCCTTTGGATCCAGACAGATGTGGATTCTAATTTTGGTTCTGCCACTTAATGGCTGTATAGTCTTAAGTAATTTGCTCCCCCTCTCTGTGCCTAAATTTTTTCACTTGTAAAATAGAACTAAGAATACAGATAAGATGTGCTGACTTCTTGTAAAGATGATGGAAGATGTATGAAAAGCACATAGTACATCGCAGGTGCTTTAAAATGGCCATCACTGAATGTAGTTTGGTGCAGCCATTGTGGAAAACAGTATGGAGATTTCTTAAAAATTCAAAATAGATTTACCATATGGATTATCAATACTACTCCTGGACATAAATCCAGAGGAAGCTCTAATTTGAAAATATACATGCACCCCAATGTTCATAGCAGCACAGCTTACAATAGCCAAGACATGGAAGCAGTCTAGATGTCCATCAACAGATGACTGGATAAAGAAGATGTGGTGTGTGTGTATACATACACACACACACTCACACACACACACACACACACACACACACACACACACACACACACACAATGGAATACTTCTCAGCCATAAAAAAGAATAAAATAATGCCATTTGCAGCAACGTGGATGGGCCTGGAGATTATCATTCTAAGTGAAGTAAGCCAGAAAGAGAAAGAAAAATAGCATATGATATCATTTATATGTGAAATCTTAAAAAAGAGACAAATGAACTTATTTACAAAACAGAAACAGACTCAGACATAGAAAACAAATTTGTGATTACCAGTGGGGAAAGAGGGGGGTTTGGAGGGATAAATTGGGAGTTCGAGATTTGTAAATACTAATGACTATATAAAAAATAGATATACAACAAGTTTCTTCTGTATTGCACAGGAAACTATACTTAGTATCTTGCAGTAACCTATAATGAAAAAGCATATGAAAGCAAGTATTTGTACGTACATGGATGACTGAAACATTATGCTCTACACCAGAAATTGATGTAACATTGTCAACTGACTACTTCAATCAAAATAAATAAATAAAGTGAAATAAAATAAAGTAGATAAACAGCAAGGTCCTACTGTATAGCACAAGGAAATATATTCAATACCTCATAATAGCTTATAATGAAAAAGAATATGAAAAGGAATATATATATATACATGGATAACTGAATCACTATGCTGTACACCAGAAAGTAACAAAACATTGTAAACCAACTATGCTTCAATAATTTTAAAAAAGACCACCATTGTTATTAATGCACTTACTACAGTGTCAGGCTTATAGTAAATACTGTTTTTTTTAACCCTTCCTGACTCATCCCCTTGCATGTCCACAAGTCTTTGTCTTTCTAAAGAGTATTCTAATCGTCAACTCTTTTGATACAATTTTCTTTTTCTTTCTTTTTCTTCTCATCTCCCTGTTCCTCTCTGATGTCATCAGGATATGATTTGTATCATACACAGTTGACACCCTGAGCCATGCCCAGCTCTGTGCCTTGCACATGGGAAGCTAGGTATTTTCTGTAGAAACTGGATGTATGTGTAAGGTTAGAAGATGAAGAGCCGTTGCCATGAAGGTTTGTGAGTAAAACTGAGTTCAGGGGTGTGTGATTCCCCATTAATATTCAAATCTATATGTGCAGTTTTCCTCGAATATCTGGAAAAGTTAATCAGTGTTTCTATGTGAAGATAGTTAAACTGCTGGTTGTTAATGTCAATCATAGCCAAGTTTGCATTTCAGCTATTTCTCTTAGGCTTATAAAGTCCCCTCTCTGAACCTCAGTTTTCTCATCTGTGAAACAGGTAGTAATAGACCTACTTATTGGGCTGCTGTGAAGATCCTGTGAGGTTTTGCACATAAAGCATCTGCCACATATTAGGTACTCAGTAAATAGTAGCTGTTTTAACATTATTTGGAAGACAGAGGCAGTTGGGGGGACTCGGAAAGTGATGGGGAGGGAAGCTGAGACAGCTGCGGAGTGTCCTGGGGAATGCTGAATTACAGCAAGTTGAAAGCAAGGAGGAGATAGAGTTGCACCAGCATGGCAGGGTATGTGGAGAGAACAGTAGGCAAAGCTAAATTGGTGTGTTTCCCCCAGGAAGGAAAGCACAGCCCAGGGGGCTGTCAGCACCGACAGTCCGTCGTGTGTAGCAGTAGGGCGATACAATGGTGTTTTCAATCTCTCACTCATTTAGTCCAAGAACACTCCCTAAGCATCTTCTACAGGTGTGGAAGTAAGGGCTGCAAGGAAAACAAAAATGCTTTAGAAAAGACCCTGCTGTGAGACGCTTATTCTCAGAGGGGGAGATAGCACTTGGGTAGACAAGGAGGTGGAGCCGGATGAAGCCCGGGCACTGTTCCTTTTGGAGCCCATAGGCGTCAAAGGGTGAACAGTCTGGGACAGATTTCTGTTGTAACTATATTCCCTGTGGCCAGACAATTCGAATAGGTGGAGCCGATCAATCCAAAGCAGTGCACTCTATGAACACTCATGAGTGTGCCATTAGACCGGTGAGTTACCAGAGCCTGCAGAAAGCGAACCTGAACACCAGGGAAAGCCAGGAGGATAAAATCCACCAGTTTCCCTGTGGCGACACTAAATGTAAAGGTAATAAGCAGCCCCATGACTGAAGGGCTTGACGCAGCTCTACACATAGTGCTGTATGACCATGTGACAGGTTCCCATGCTAAGGGCTCCACATGCATTGTGTCCTTTAATCGTAGAAAGCAGTCTTTCAGGAGGTAAGAAGCAATGCACTCTAAGGGAAGGTTCTGATGAAGGAAGTGATGGAGACCTGGCCCAAAGAAGGCTGAGGTGCTGATGGGAAGGGACACCTGCCACCTACGCTTCCCAGCTAAACATTTGCTCAAGGTTTTCTGAACTATCTAGACACTGAAAACGAGTCTCTGGGACGTGTGTTCAACTTGCTCAAGGATAGACTGTTCAGGCTGCCCTCTTTGCTGTAATACGGTTAATTAGTTTACCCCAGACTTGTAGTCCACAGTTCATCGTCCTCAGATTGCCTGCTCTGGCTGTTTCCTCTTTTCTTCCTTCTCTCTTACAAATCCTGTTTTTGCTTTTATTTCTAAACAGTGGCCTTATGGTTGGCTCCTTTATGTATAGTAAACTGCACATGACTGACTATCTCTGGGTTATTCTGTGATCCAGAGCTTGGACTTTAGAGTCAGCTACTCCTGGGTTCCAATCTCAGTTCTGTTACTCTGTGGATGACACTGCATGAGTGACAACTACTCCACCTCTTGGTTTTCTCATCTGTAAAATGGGAATTAAACAAAGTTGCCCAGCTTATCCGTTTTGTGAAAGATTTAAATAAAGCAATCAGTAATCAAATGCCTTATTTAACTTACCATTATCAACATGGTCAGCATATTATTGTGAGAGTGAATCAAACGTTTTCCTATAACACCAATGAAAAATAATAGCGATGCAAATTACCTATACTCATCTTATAAAATGAAACCTGATAACACAAAGGCAGGAAACAAAAAGAAGTGAGGGGTAGAGGTTCCTGCAAGAGCCGAGGAAACTGGCAAGGCTATAGGATGTACCAAAGGGAAATGTGCACCAAAAATAAATCTCTGCGTCGGAGGGTAGAGGAAGGGTGGTAACAAACAGTTCAGGCACCTGCATGAATCACTGGGATCACTATGTCTTTTGAGGCAATTTTTGAAAATGATCTTAAGAGCTCTGCTGAGAGAGAGGTCATTTATAGCAAGAATCCTAGGGACATCGCTGCTGATTTCATGGACATGGTGGTATTTGAAGTAGGCCTTGGTGACTGGACAGGGGCTGGTATTCCAGCCAGCGTCACTGTGTGAGAAAGGGCCAGGATGGGGTGCACGGGAGACCACTTGGGAGGGGTATCTCTGTCTTTCGTAACCTGGAAGCCTGGTTACCAAACAGGAGCTGTTTCCTACAGCTCCTCCTGCTCACTCGCCTCTTCTCAATAAATGCAGACGGCACCACTCTTCCCTAGGTCCAAGTCTGATTCTGCAAAGACAACTCCATCTCCAAAGACAAACGGGCAAGAGAAGCCACATGAGTGTTGACTTAGACCCTCAAAGAGTAACTATCTCATCGTGGAAACGTGATCAGCCCAGACCTGGGGGCAGAGAAGCAAAATGCAAAGCCCTTGCTGTCTAAAGAGCAAATTGGCTGGGTGAGGTGACAACCTCCAGATGGGAGAAGCAATTAGAGGAAGGCATAGCACTGCAGGAGAGAGCTTCCCGGTGCTGATCTCCAGCTGGGTGAGCCCGCAGACGTCTCCACATCTCCACCCACAGAACGGACTTTGATTAGAATCTGGGTGTTATGCTCTGGAAGAGGACAGGCTTGAGATTCAGATAGGCTGTCTTTGAGTCTGAACTTTAATGTCCTCATCGATAAAGTGGCACTGCTGATCTTTACAGCTGAGGGTTTGTTATGATGTGTAAGTGAGGAATGTAGGCAAAGAACCTAACCCCATCTGTGGCAGGTGATGAATACTCAGTGAACCTAAGCCCCTTCCTGTGCTGTGTCTGCCCTGTAAGGTCCCTTCTGATCTTCATGCCCTGTGTGTCTGTTGTTTTAGGTCACCATAAAAAAAAATTAAGAAACATTTTTAGAGGAAAAAAGCAGAAATCTTCACTCACCGAACTTACATCCCACCCCAAAGTACCCACTGCTTAGCAATTCAAAGTGCGTATTTACATAATGACATTTTCATCCATATAGGATCACACTGTATATTTTTCCCCAAACTTGCTTTTTCTATTTAATACAAAGGTTTAAATATGACTCCATGTCAGTTCACAGAAATCTGCAATATTCTTTTTGACAGCTGACTAATATTCTACAGTACAAATGTGTCATGATCTAACCACCCACCAATAATAGGACTTTAAGTTATTTTTTTACTAGTATAAATAATGCTACAATGAACAGCCCTATGCATGAATTTTAGTGACTGAGTATTTTTAAGTTCCTTCAAGTGGAATTATATGGTAAAAGGAAAATTATTTTAAGTTTTGATAGATAATGCCAAATTGCTCCCTGAAACTGTGATTCCAAGGGTTAAATTAGTCATCATTGAACATAAATTGATTAAAAACCCACTATGAGCCAGGCCTTCTTGCAACACACACAATGAATCAGGCACAGAGACTTCCTCCAGAATCTGGTAACTTGCTATGTGTCCACACTTTGTGAACAGTAACAATTCTGGGTATCAGATACTCAGGCACAGCTCAGGGTAGTAAGAAGGGGCCTTCTGGGAAAAGTGGCCTTAGACTTGGTAAAGGACAGGAGAGCTGTGGGCTAAGTCATTCCTAGGGGAGTCCCACCTTCCAAAGAAGTGATCAAGGAAGACTTTTAGAAGGAGGTGGCCCTGGAACAGCCATATGAAGGAGGAAGGAGCCTTGAATAGGGAGGTAGAGAGGGGTGGGCATTGTCAATGGGCACAGGGTCTGAAATAAAGCAGGCATTGATGTCAGATACACTGAATCCTGGGTCTACTTCCTACCAGCTGTATACCCTGGGCAAGTAATTATATCTCTAGGAACACCCAGTTTATTCTTTGTAGAATGGAGGTAGTAACCTTAGTGACCTCAGAGTGTTGTCATTCATTATATCACCAAATACTTAATGAACGCATACAAAAGGCATTGTCCTAGAAAATGGGGGTGCAACAGGGAGCCTGCCTCATATCCCCCCTGCTGTCTGCATGGAGCTGACATTCTAGTTGAGGGTGAAATGAGGCCATGTATGGTGAAGAGCTTACATGGTGCCTAGAACATAGTAAAGCATTTTTATTTAAGCTATTAGGCAAGAAGGTGTCCTGAGCATGAAGAGGGCTTGCAAAAGACAGGTGGGATGTTGACCCAGGATTTTTTAAGTGATCCTGAAAGTTGGCTATCCCCATTCTTCCCTTTCTTTTTATCTTTCTGTCTTCCTCACACATATTTTCCTCTTTAAATTATACCCAGTTTATATTCCTCTTACAGGAGGAGCTGAACAACAGCTCTTTGGCTTTTATGCCACTAATATGATTTAAAGCTTCCCTGTAGAGCAGAGGCAGCTGGCCTGGCTCCTCTGAACCTGGCAGATTGACTAGGGGGACTGGGATGGGGGAGAGGCTGGTCCTGGGACAGAGCCACGTGCTCAGGAGAAAGGCTCTCCTCCATGTGCTGAAACTGCCACTGTCCTTGGGAGGAGAAGACTTTTGGAGCACAAAGCCTGTTTAGAGAGGATCTGATCCAGTCCCCCCACCTTCAGTGTACAGTGTTGGGAGAAATAGGAGGCAGTGTTTGAAACAAGACTCGTCAGTTCTGAGAACTAAATTGCAAAGAGCAAGGAGGTGTGTGCTTGCCAGCTGAGAACTGGGGACAGCTGCACCCTAATTCCTGACCTATCAACATGGCATTTTTTTAAATAATTGACACAATCTAAGGAACTCTGAATTGCTCTGTGGTCAGCAGAGGAAGAGGGGCCTAGTAGCTCTTTAGAAGCAAGTGAGAGACCTCCTGACCTTAACAGAGATGGACCTTCATCCATAGGTCAGCAGACCTCAAAGGGCAAAGATTGACATTTGAAAGAGATCACAGTATCTGTCCAATTGAATTTTGGGGACTGTTAAAGCATTCACAGTGTGAATCCAGGGGAGCTGAGATACTATCTTTTAGTTAAGTTCTGTCGATCATAGAGGCTGTGTTTCTCCTCAGCACTTGGGGAAACAAAAACCCAGAGATGGAATAGGACTTACCAAGGTCACACAGCCAGTTAGGATCAAAATTAGTTCCAAAGTTTAGAACTTCTAAATAATGACCTCCTATGTCCAGCCTCTGTCTCTATCGCATCAGACTCGTCCTGTTCTTTGATCCAAAACTGCACTGAACAGGAAAGTTATGAACCAGTCACAACCATAATACTGCTATGGTTTTAGCCTTTTCTCTCATGCCAGGCTCTATGCCAAGCTACTCAATGAACACAATCTTAAAACACCCCTTGTGGGAAGCACAACTCTTGGCCCCATTTTAGAAATGAGAAAACTGAGGTTCAGGGAAATTAACAAACTTGCCTAAAATGCCATGGTAAATAAATGGCAGAAGTTTTAAATTTATGGTGTTTATTTGTTTTCCCATTTATAAAAGAAATCCTCAGTTAGAATAAAAATGGAAAATAGACAAATTTTAAATACATATACTTTTAAAAATTGAAGTATAGTCAGTTTACAATGTTGTGTCAATTTCTGGTATACAGCATCATGTTTCAGTCATACATAAACATGCATATATTCCTTTTCATATTCTTTTTCATTATAGGGTACTATAAGATATTGAATATAGTTCCCTGTGCTGTACAGTAGAAACTTGTTTATCTATTTTAAATAAATATACTTCTAAGTCCCTATGCAAACATAAATATTTGTTGATACATTCTGGAGTTTTGCTTTGTTTTTCTTACATGATACATAGTGTTTTCATTTTTATAAAATCGTAATCATATGCCTATACAATTTTACACCTTGCTTCCTGTTATAACCTAAGTGTATTCCATGTTATTACACAGTCTTTATAAACATCATTTCTAATGGCTGCATTATAGTCCACATAATGGATATATCAGAGGAAGGCTAGGAAGGAAATGGGTGGAAGAGAGAAGAAGACATAGAGAGAATCAAGAAGAAGGTGGGAAATTGACATTTGGAGGCAGAATGTAAGTAAGACAAGAGTGAGGGAGGCTCTTTATAGCAAGAGAGGAGCCATGGGCTTTGGCCATGACTTGATTCACAGGTTTCATAGAAAGGCTTGCAGAAAAGAACTGGGGGAACTCTACAGGGAAATAAAGACCAGCTTGCATTTCCAGCCGGGACTATTGCAAGAACCTGTTGACCCATCGATCAGCCTTTAGCCTGGTGACATGTGACAAGAAGCTCCACTGAGGTTGCCCCTCTCTACCCATCAGTCCCAGTCACCACCTGCAGGAAGCCCTCCCTGTCCCTCAGGCTGTAAGTGTCCCCTCCCTCTGCTTCAGTAGCTCTGCCCATTCAAGCAGGTATGAGGTGCCCCTTAAGGCAGGCTCCATATCTACTGTGCTCACGCCAGAGTCACAGGGCTCAATATAGTACTAGGCATATGGTTGGTGCTTAGGTAATTTTACCAGATTAATTGGTTGATCATTAACATGAGCTGCCGCACCCTTTCCTTCTACTTTCCTTTCTCCTTTGCTGTGCTGATCTGTCTTTAATAGGCATAGGAATCATCCGGGGACCATGTTAAAGGACAGATTCTGATTCAGAGGGTGCGGCATGGAGCCTGAGATTCTGCATTTCTAACTAGCTCCAGCAAGAAAGCTGTGCCTCTTTAAAGCACAAATCAGGAAATTCTGTTTTCTCCAGACCCAGACATTTAACATCCTGTACTTTAATGCATTTCATGCATTCACTCAAAAAAGCCGACTGAGCATCTACTATGTTCCATACCCTGTGCTTGGAATTGAAGACTCAACCCTAATCCAAGTAGATGCGATCTCTGCCCTCTTAGAGCTATGGTCTAGTGGGAGAGGCTGGCATCAACCCAGTAACTCACCAATTAATCACTTCTTGGAAACTGAGCCATGTGCCAGAGAGGAAAGTAGTACAATGCTATGGGAGATCATTGGGGTGGAAAGGTGCTGATCTCAACGTGGGTTCAGGGCAGCTTCCCTGAGAAAGTCACAGTAGTTCTAAGATCTAAATGATGAGCAGGGTTAAAAAGGGAAAGGAGCAAGGGAAAAGCATTTCGGACAAAGGGAACAGCATGTGCAAAGACTCTGTGGGTGACAAGAACACGGTCAATGTCACTGGGAGTCTTTGCAAGAGCCCAAAAGTGAAATCTTTGTCACTTAAGCAAAAAATGGCAGGGAAAATATCTCCCTAGAGAAATTAGCACTTTTGTTGCCCAAATGGCTGGAACAGTGGCATTTCCTAAGTTAATGAGAAATCAATGAGAAAGGTGAGAGTGGAGGCAAAACAGAGGAGGGCCAAACCCATTTTTCTTTAGCATTAGAGGTCATGTGGTTCAGCCAAAAATGCTGCAGGTTTTTGGTGTCAGAAAAACCAAAGCCCCGGATTTAAACCTTGCTTCTACCACTTACCACATATCTTGGGCAAGTCAACCTTTCTATACTTAATTTCCTCGTCTGTAAAATGTGGATACTAATGTAGTACCTACCTTGCAGGGCTGGGATTGGACATTTTGGAGCTAATTTGTATAAAACAGCTGCTCAGTCCATTTCCTCTCTTCCCTCCCACCTCCCAACCTCAGATGCCCTAAAGTGATGTCTGAAGGGCTTCACCAGCACTTCTCATTGATGGTGGGCAGTCAGTAGTGGGAGAAGTACAGCATGAAACCCCGACATGTAGAAATAAGGTGACCCTCTGGAAAGTATGGTGAAAAATCATCTTCTGAAGCTTGTGCCAACGTGCTGGTCTACTGATCATAAGCCTTTTCCCCAAGGGGAGGGCTGGACCCAGCCACGGGCACTCCTCAGCCTTCTAGCTAGTCTAAGGCTGCTGCTACACACGTGTTAAGATATCAGCCCAGTCACCTTGTGGCAATGGCGTTGACGTGTCTGCTGGGAGAATGCTTCCCGGGGCAGGAGAGGGCAGTCTAGAAGTTTGGCAAGAACTTTGCATGTTTTGCAAAGAACATTCCATACTTTGGGAGAAGAGACTGTGGAGCTGCCCCCTAATTCGGGGCTCCACCTGTGTGAATTTGAGCACAGAAATATCGGAAGTAGCATCCAGGGCACTGATACCAGGCTGATCAGAGGCCACAGTCCAGCCATGTCACAGTCTGGTTTTATGACTTTGGTGATTTCTTTTCACAGAAAAGAACTTACCTTAGTGTACTCATCTGTAAAATGGGGATCCCAGGATTTACCCTGAAAAGCAGTGGAAAGGATTAAAATAGCCAGCAGACGTTAAACATTTCCCCAGTGCTCTCTGCCTCAGTAGGTGCTGTTATTGCCACGGCCATGGGGCTTGGGAGAAGAGGGCAGCTGCCGAGGGCGGGCCTGACTCCTGGCCCTGCCACTCAGCCCGGGGTGACACCAGCACATCCTCTTATGTCAGAGCCTCAGGTGTGACGGGGTGGCAACCCCTGCGTGGTGGGTTTGTGATGCTGATAATTGAGATCAAAACGTGAAGTAAAGCACTTCACATTGCCTGGCACAAAGTAGCCCTCAGTAAAGGGGGGCTGTTATCTTACTACTACCACCACTATTATTATTTTTTTTTGTATCATCATTATTATTAATCAAACAACAGGGACTTGGATAAGCTTAGTTTAAACAGAAGAGAACAGAGACTCAGGAAGTAGCTGTGTCCTGCTAATGAGCTATTGTCCTTCAAACTACTAAAGATTTACTTGGATTATCTATTTTATTCCCGCTTTACAGATGAAGGACAGATGTGTCTTTCCCATGTTCGCATAGCTGGTTAGGAACAGCCTGAACTGAACCTGACTCCCAGTCCAGTGCTCTTTCTACCAACCTGAGGGACTCTCATTCAACAGCTTTCTTGGCATTAAAAACTTCATCACCATGGCCTCAGCTCTTCTCCCAGACATATCCCCACTCCTTCCCTCACGAGAACTCTGTCCCAGCCAGGCTGCTGCACTTACTATCCATCGAAAACACCCCGTCTTCTCCAGACTCTGTGCTTTGCCGGTGCTGTCCTCTTCTCCTGAATGCCCACCCCCAGCCTCTACCTAAGGAAACATATCCACCCATCTGCTCTTTTTCTTGTCCTCGGGGCCCCATAGCTAGAGGTACGCCCACAGAGGTGTGCCTGGCGGGGATGTGAATTTTCAGGTGTTACCAAGGCGCGAGCCCCCCGTAATTCCCACGAGGAATGAAGGTGAAGACACTTGGCCCACGTGGCTCAGCTCACCTTCTCCCACACGCCCGAGAGTTACGAGTGGTATAGATTATTTTAATGACAGTGTTACTTCCAACTGCGTCTCTCCCATCTGTTCTTCCCCAATTACGAATGCAGAAACCCAGCATGTGTCTCCATTCTGGCAGTAGAGAATGAAATATAAGTGCTATAAAAGGGAGTATATTCTTTGAACAATACAGTTGGCACCTGGGAAGTCTGCCTTGTGTTTCAAACTCTCCTGCGTCTTCGAGAGGGAGCCAGAGCCTTCAAGAAATGCCACAGCATGCTTGGCTCATCCTTCCCCTTCCCCCAAATTGAGGGCAACCGAGAAGTGACAGAGCCAGCAGGGTTTGGTCCAGGAGAGAGCCTGGGGTTCTCATGGGAATGGCCCAAACCAAGGTGAGAAGCAAGCAGAATTAATAGGGAGTCTCTGTCACATGACATGCACGAGGTCGGGGTTGAGGCTGGGAGAGATTTGATAAAGCAGGTCCCACAGATACCAGCAGAATTTGAAGACCGAGAAGCTTCTTAGGCAAAGTAACCAGGAGTCTTCTCATTCCCATTTTTTGTGCATGAGGAAACAAAGGCCCAGAAAGGTTAAGTTACCTATATGAGCTCGTACAGTAAGGAAATGGCAGATCTGAGTTTCAATCCAGCTCTGATAAGAAAATGGTGTTAATAACCACCACAAAGAGTGTTAGAAAGTGACCCCACCTCCCAAGCCCCAGCCAGCAGCCCATAAAAAATAGGATACAAAAAATAGGGAGAATTGATACCCTATTTTTGCATACCCATAGCTACTGAGCAAAACCCAAAGCTGGCATCTCTTACTCACAATATTGCTATTGCCACAGCGATAGACAGGATTAGATGCAGAAAGGAGAGAGGGTAGCCAAGTCCTACATTTCAGAAAACATCATTCTCCAGGCGAAATACACTTCAGGGGGGAAGAAATCCCTAAATGTTTTATTAGAGGAATTCAACAACTACAAATATTAACAGCAAGGCTATGAATTATTTAAAATTCAACTACCTAAACCAGCCTATAAATCAAGCATGAATGGTTCTTGTCAGAAAGAAAGAGGCCAGGTTTGCCCTTGGTTCTGGGCTCTCGAGAAGGAAGAAGACTGACCTTGTGTTTATGGAGCACCTACTATGTGTCAAGGGCTGGCTTTTCTCTGTTTCCATTTGGAGTCTCACACAAAGCCTAGAGCAGGGAGAGGTTATCGGCTACATTTTACAGATGCAGAAAACCACAGGTTTGAGCTGGAAAGCGATTTCTCTAAGACACGTGGTTAGTTAATAGCAGAGCTGAGGCTGGACCAACGTTTGCCTGGATTCAGAGCTGTCCCCTTGTGCTGTACGAGGCTGCCTCTCGGCTGCAGGACACCTGTAGGCGTAAAAGCAGAAAGCAGGGGCCTCAGACACATCACGTTGAATACAGGATAATGACCTTCGGCTCCCAGTGCCCTGAACATCCCAGACAAGCAGGGCTCCCAGAGTTAGATGCTGAGGAGTTAATACATCTTGATTTTTGTTGCCACTGTTGCTACTACTGCTGTTATTCTCGTTACTGTTGTTTCTGAGTAAGTTTTTATTTTGAGCTAATTTTATATTCACGGAAAAATTGCGAAGATAATACAGAGAGTTTTCATTTGCATCTAACCTATTTGCCTCTAAGATTAACATCTTACCGTGATACAGTGGTCAGAGCTAAGAAACCAGCATGAGAACATGACTCTTAACTAAGCTCCAGACTTGACTGGGATTTCGCCAGTTTCTCAGGTGATACCCTCTTTCTGTTCTAGAATCCAGTCCAAGATACAACACTGCATTTTGTTATCATGTCTGCTCAGCCTCCTCTGCACTGAGATGGGTTTTCTGTCTTGTATTTTCATGACCTTGACAATCACGAGGAACATTGGTCAGGCATTTTGTAGAGTGTCCCTCAGTTTGGGTCACACTGTTTCTACCAGCTGTGTGACAATGCCTACGTGACGTATACGTTCTTAAATTATCTTATCTTGCTGTGAGTATTAAATGAGATGAAGCATGGAAAGCCCCCAGTCAGGGCCAGTGCTCTTGGCCATCACAGCCATTACTTTATGGGATGAATCCTCCTCTCTTGTGCCTGTGGGATCATTCTGCATGGTACACTCCAGTGCAGCAGGTGGCTTTGCTCTAAAATCCCAGAATCCCAGAACTAGGACTAGTAGGATCATTCTGTCTGACTTGCCATTGCTGCCTGAATGCCTATTACAGAGCATGTTGCTCCAGTGATGAGGTGGGCACTGCTTTATAAGGCACCCAAGCCACCCTCGAGTCGCTGGAACTGTTTGCTTTCTCTAGCCTTGCAAGGCTTATAGGAACCCTAGTCCACTCACTCTCTTACTCTCCAGGGTGACTGTTCATTCCTTCCCTTCCTGTAAATCTCTAACAGCCTCCTGCCTTCACCTGCTCAGCGGAGGCCCTTGCTTTTTATCGCACTGAGAAAACATAAGTAAGGAGAAGGTTCCAAGCTGTGAGTTTATTGGTATCTGTTTCCCATACTCTGCCTTACCTTTTGTGATGGGCATTCTCCCTGCTCCAGTCTAAGTGCATGCTCTCAACCTGAGCGGAGGTGGGTTTATCAGAAGCAAAGGAAGGCTAGGCTTCAGAGACCTTTACTAGCCTGGCCTCAGTCAGTGCTGGAGGTTCCCAGGGGTTGTAGACGTTCAAGATGGAGATTGTAACCAAGCACATTTGTATGTAAGCATCTCAAGTAAATTATCTAACGCATCATTCTCAAGGTGGTGGTGGGCGATGTCTCAGACATTTGGGGTTTTCACAGTTGAGGGGACGGATGCTACGGGCATCTGGTGGGTAGATGCCAGAGATTCTGCACAGGACAGCCCCCTACAGCTCTCTGGCCCCAAGTGTCAGTCTTGCACAGATGGAGAAATCCTGGCCTAAAGAAATCTCAGAAGAAAGATAAGGGCATCTTTAAAGTGCTGCTGATTTGTTATTATTTCTTTTCTCATGTTTAGTCGGTATTTATTTCCATAATTACTTTTGAATTCATGACTTTGAACTCTTTTTCTCCAAAAAAGGCTCTCGAAATTGCATCAGCTCGGGCCCCACAAAATGTGCACTCAGGCACCAGACCCCTTTTCCCTCATTACAGACTTTGCTTTTGTGGTTTCTCCCCTCTACTTGGTCATGCCCATCAATATAAGCATGTTTTAAGATCTCTCATTTTGCAAAACAAAACACTTTCCTTGACCCCTCCATAGGAATTGGCCTCCACTCCAATTCCCTGCCCTCTTTTTACAGCACAACCCCACCAAAGAGTGACCTGTGTTCATCACCTCCAGCCTCTCACCTCATCATCCTTCTCTCTTGAATCCACTTCCACCCAGGCTCTCACCCACACTTTCCTCCCAGCAACACTCTAACATCGCATTGTCAGTGTCCCCAGTGACCTTCATCTTGCCAAATTCCAGACCAATTCTTGATCTCCATTTGCTGGACTCATTTCATGTAGCATAGCTAGTCACATCTTCCTACTGGAAACGTTTTCTTTACTTTAGCTGCCTCATAGGCAGCTCTTACTCACTGGCCCCTGCTGGATCCTCCCTACTTCCCAACCTCTAAATTTTAGAGGGCACCCCAGCACCAGCCTCAGCTTCTCACTCCCACAGTTATTTCGTTCAGTGCCCTGGTTTTAAATACCAAATAGGTCCAGTGCCAACCTCATAAGTGCCTCCATTTGAATGGTTAATGGGCATCTCAAACGTTGCATGTCTGAAACCAAACTCATTATCCCCTCCACCTGCTCCTCCTACAGTCTGTCCCATCCTGGAAAAGGCACCAACTGTGTTCTTTTACTCAGGCCCAAACACTTAGAATTATCCTTGGCTAGTCCTGCCTCTCACAGCCTCATCCAAACTGTCAGCAGATCCTGTCTGTTCTACCTTGAAAATATATCCATTATACAAAAATTTCTCGACACCCTCAGCTGACCTCCTAGTTCAAGCCAGCATCATCCCTCACCTGGGACATGGCAATGCCTCGAGACTGGCCTCTGCTTCCCCTCTTATTCATCCCCACCAAGTTCCTTCTCCACATAACAGCTGGAATTATCATTTAAAATAGAAATCAGACCATGCCACCTCCTTCCCAAATGCCAGCCCCGATGGCTTTTCTTCATACTTAGGATGAATCCAACATCCCCTCCACTACCTAGACCTTTTCTGATCTGGCCCCTGCCTCCCTCTACCATTTCCTACCATGACCACCCCTCACCCCTGCCACTTACTCCTGCTTGTTGTCCTTCTAGCACTCCAAGCTCATTCTGCTTCAGGGCTTTCGCCCTTATGATTCCCTATTTGGGGAGTCTACATCTCTCAGATGTTTAAGTAACTGGTTCCATCACTTCACCCAGGTCTCTTGAATCCACTTTATACATGCATCTGTTATTAAAATAGAAGGCATGTATAATATTACACATTATATACCTATGTTGTATTCAATTCTGTATACCCAGCCCCTAAAGCAATGCACAATGGCTGCTTTGAACAAGTGAAGATATGCGTAACGCCTGCTGATCATCCCCTGCCTCTTCCCCACCTGCTGTTGGTCCCTGCTTCCCTCTGGAGCCACACAGGACAGGGCTCTCCTTCTCTGTGAGAGCCTCTAGAGAATTAAAACCACCAAAATAAAAAGAAGCTGGCTAAAGACAGTGGTCGTGATAATGGTGATGTTTTTGATGGGGAGGAAGAGTTTGTAGGTGATAACCTCTATTTGTTGAGTCAGTTTTATGTCAGGCTCTGTGCCAAAAATTTACAAATCATTATTCCATTTAATATCCACAGTTGCTTTATGAGGTGGCCGATATCCCCATTGTACAGATAAGTAAAAGGCTGGCTTAGGGAACTGCAACTTGCCTGAGTTTACAGGGTGAACAGGTGTCAGAGTGGGTCCCCCCACCCTGATCTGCTTAACTCTAAAGTCTTTTTTTGTCTTTTATTAAGTCCTTCTATCTTTCTTTCTCTTTCTGAAGTCATTGACTCCAAATTCATTAAACTACAGGTTGGGTAGAAGCACTGGGACCAAGGTCCATCCAGCCCCGTAGCCTGTGTCCTTTCCCTTGTCCCACCCTCGCCTCGGCCTGCATGCCTTCAGCCTGCAGTTTTGAGGTTCCACAGCCAGAGGGCCCTGCCTCTCAAAATGGGAGGGTGGGGCTGATGCATCAGCATTTGGCTCAGTGCTCAGTTCTGAACATTCTTGGAGGCTATTCTAGTCTGTTGTGGGGTGTGGTTCCCTCCTACAGCCTTGGGAACCTGAGCAAGACAAGACCTCCGAGGGAGTCTGATAGGGAGGCTAGGCCCGGGAGGGGAGGCTGGCCCCAGCCTACTCGGTCAGTTAGCGGCAGAGCTGGGGCTTAGGACCCAGTCCTCTGGTTCCAGGGGCCAAGCGCCTCCTGCACACAGCATTTGTCTGCAGTGCGTACTTCCGCACCTCTGTGCCCTCTTCCATCCTCCCTCCCCTCCCATCCTTCACCACCTCCGCCACATTTTGTTTTCTAGTTCAAATGGTAATGATCTTGCTCTTACACAGTCCCTTTCTGCCAAATAGATCCCCACGCACAGCACAGGTGCTGGTAATGGATATTGCCCGCCATCCGTCTTTCTTAATCGCACTCTGCTCCTGAAATGCAGCCACTTCGAGGGTGAAATGTGGCCCCTGTTTAGCCATGCGTAACACCAATGGGAAAGCCCATGAAGGCAGGCCTGCTTTTCCAGACAAAGGCACTGCACACTCCAAAACAGAGGTTGGAAGATTTTTCTTGGGTCTGGGCTTTGGGCAAGCTGTCTCTACTTGGAGCCTGCCCAGGTGGGGCTACAGCTCACTCTCTGGTGCCCTTCAGGACCCGGACTGAAGGCTGAGATGTCTTGGCCCTAAAGGAAGCCTGGAACACAGGTAACCCCAACCTCCAGGCTTCCAACCAGCAGCAAGAGAAATACATTATTCAGCTCTGTGACCACAGGCCAAGGGAAAGGGGCACTGGTCCTCCAAATTACTGGATCCATCACCTACTCTGGTTAAATAATCAATAAATGCATACTGCAGATTCCAGTGCACATTTCTCCACTCCACAACTGAGTGATCTCGGACAAGTCTCCTAACCTCTCTGAGTTCTCTGTTTTCTCAACCATGTAAAGGGAATCGTAGTCCTCGCTGAAAGGGTTGTTCTGAGTATTAGGTGAGAAAACGCAAGCAGTGCTCTGAGTAAAGAATACATGGTAGTTGTTCAATAATTGCGAACAATTGTTACAAAAGCAAATTGCGAGCAAATTGTTACAAAAATTGTGAGCAAAAGTCAGTAGGAAGAGTAATGAAGAAATGCTAATAGAGAAATGAAATAGAAAAATACCAAGCAGAGACAGTTTTTAACTTCATATATATTGATTATATTTATTGATATAATAATAATATAAGGCTCTCACTTCAAGGTATCTTTAGCCTCTTATAGATCCTGTTTATTTTTTCTCTGTCTTTCCTGAGACTTCTCACCCATATTTTCCTTTGCTTTTCTGAAAAGGATTTCAAACATCCACTGAGTGACGTCACATGAGACCCTCCATGTTCTGATTCTGGGCTGGTATCTCTACTCTGACCTCGTTTAACTCACACTCCCTGAGCAGCCAACATGTGCCAGACTCTGGGGTTCAAAAAGGACCAAGGTCCAAGCTGCATCTCCTAGAAGCTGACAGTCCACAGAAGGGATGGGCTCGTAGGCAAATCATTCTCTTTCTAAGTGAAGAAGTTGGACTAGAGCAACAGTGAAAGAATGGGGCTGCCCAGACCCCTGGTATGCCGGGTGGGGACGGGGGTGGTCCTCTGCTCCCTAGAGGGAGAGAAGGAAATATCTGGAGGCCTCCATGCCCTGCCCCCACCTGCCTCAACCCAAGAGAGCAGCTCTGCTTTCTTTAGATTTCTATGCCCACGTCCCAGAAAAAGTGTAGTTTGACTGAAAGGTTTTGCTGCTATTTTTTTTAACATTGAGCAGAAAGATTCTGCTGGTCCCTTTATGGGCTGACATCCCAGGATTTGCTCCCAGATGTGTCTGCTTTGCACGCCATCCACTTTGATCCTTCTCACGTGCGTCACTGAGTTAGCTCACATGGGCCTGGCTGGCCATCTCCCCGCTTAGCCTGTGAGCTCTGTGGGGACGGGTTCCTGTAGCCTCGCTGGGTTACCTCCAGCCTCCGGAGCAGAGCCTGCCACACGTGGGGTCTCCCCTGGACTTTGGCAGAAATCTGAGGCTTGTCTGGTCAGTGGAGAACAGAGATCTGCTTTTTCTGTGTGCCTGTGAAGGGCAGGAGTGAAAAGCTAGAAAGGATGAAAGAAAGACCTAGAGAGACAGGTTTAGGTTCAAGGCCAGATAGTATTTCTTGCATGTCTCCTCATGAGGACGTGTGATTCCTAGACCCTTAAAGCTAAAAATACCGGGGACGCACTTAGTCTTGTGTTCTGCTGCCCACATCTCTGGGTTCCCTGGGCACTGTGAATGTTGGGGGCCTCCTATGCTTTCTGGAAACTTCACCTTCCAGGTTGTTACGAAGATACAGGTGTCCCCTGTTGTCCAAAAGTAGAGCATTCCTATGAAACTTTCCACCAGCAGAAATGGTGTCCAGTGAAGAAGCAACCACCGTAGGGCACATCTTGATAACAGATGCAGAAAATAAGTGGAGATAAAGCACAGATGTTCACAGACACAGTTCAAAGCTGTGGCGGCCTGGTGCTATGAGATGCTGAGTGTGGTTCCCGGGGAAGGAGCTTGGTGGTGCCTGCCTCACTGCTCAGGGTGCGTGCTGCCTCTGCAAGGCTCCCTGCAAAACAAACGCTGAGGGGTATTTTTGCTTTTCGCCTTTTGTAAAAGTGAAAATTCTTTTTGAATTTCTTTTAGTTAGCGAAAACAGGTACTAAGGCAGGTCTTTCGTAAAAGCAAAGCAGCATAAAGTGAACTTTTGAAAAGCGGTGGATACCTGTGTACGTGTCAGTTAGGAGGATAAACCCCATGTACTGAGTATCTTCCTTTAATGTGTAGCTTTTTCATGCTTGGTTTAACCCTGGGTTTCTAGTTGTCGTCTTGAATGTTGGGGGCAGTTGTCTGAGGCAGACAAGGCCAGTGCCTGGGTAGGGGGAGCTCAGAAGGCAGGCAGACCTGACCTTGCACACCTGCATCGGTTCAGAGGCCCCTTCCACCCTGGAGGAGGCCGTGGCATCTGGGAGAGGAGAGAGCCTGTGTTGGGGTGCAGCGATGGGCACGTCGCTTGCCTGGCGGGCTCATGGAGCCCTGCGTCTCCTTTTATATCCTGTGCATGTCTTGGTAAAGTGCTGAGTGTTTCGTGCTGTCACAAATGCCCCTTTTGTATCACGCTAGCTCCTGCTGGTCGCTCCTCGCAGCCTACAATAGGTTGTAGATTTATTTCCGCTAGGGCTTTTCAAAAGGAACACGCGCCTCACTGTACAGGAAAATCTGCCTCTCCCCCCTCCCCACACCCCCTCCCCCAGGAGTGAAGCGCAAAGGTTAGCTCCCTGGGGGGGTCGTTTTAGTCTCCTGAAATAGCCGAGACTCCAAGCAGGGAGGTGGTGTTAGGAGGCCCCCAAGGTGGGGAGGGTTCAGAAGGCTGCAGTCGCTCCTCGTTCTTGGCAAGAAGAGGCCATAGAGGGGTCTTTAGAGGGCTCAGGGGAGGGTTATTTTGGAGGGTGGCGCTGGAAGCATTTGGCTTGGGCCTCACAGTCTCCAACTGCAAATCCAGAGTTCTGACATTACCACCAAATGGAGTTCTGGAGCCTTCAGTCACAGACAGGCGCTGGGGGCCTGAAAGATGTTCGTCACACGGCCTGAATCTTGAGTTTATTTTTGTAATCCTGTTTGTTATGTGAATTTTTGAAGAGATGGAAGTGGCCCAGGCCTTTCTGCTATAGAGAACAGATATAGATCCTACTCAACAGGCAGATTGATAACAGATACTTCTTCGCGGTTAAACTATGCCAGACACTGTTCTGAGTGCTTTACCCTTATTAACTGACTTAATCCCTGCAGTTCCAACCCCCTGGGGTAGGTGATGTTGTTATTCCCTTTTTACAGATGAGGAAACTGAGGCCCAGAGGGGTTAAGAAAGTTGTTGGAGGTCCTATAGCTTGTCAGTGACATAGCCGAGATTCGGGAGCAGGCAGTCTGGCCCCCAGGACGAGGTCTCAACCACAGCATGGTCTGGTTGCTTGGAGATGACCGGGTCACTGAGTGGAGTCCCACAGTCCTGCCTGTCACCTCATGGCTATGCCCTAGACTCTCAGGGTCCTAAGAAGGAACCATCACACAGCCTTCTAGGAATGTCTTTCTCTTCACCACAGGGGCCTCATGCAACCTTAACCCTTGATGCTCCTGTGTCCTGGAGAGACACACAGCTCCAGCGTTATTCACATCGGGGTTATGCCAGGCCCTGTGGTAGGCATTAAAGCTGCAGCAAATGCACGAGAATCCTCACCACGTGCAGAAAGCATCACCCTCCGGCGTGATGCTGGCCAGGACGGTAGAGGGATGGGTGCCCTGGGACATGCAGCTGGAATCCCACCCGTGAGAGGTTCATGCAGGCTTCCAGATGCAAGGAGTAATTAATCTGAGACTCAAACAATTAGCAGGCATTAATGAAGCCAAAAGCCTAGTGAGTAGGGGTGACCGGTGTTCCTGGCAGAGACCTGGAGGCAAATGAGAGCCTGTCCCTTCTTGATGGCCAGCTCCCTGTGAGCACATCCACAGGGATGCCTGCCTGGTTGAATATTTACAATGTGCTCTTACTCTGAAAAGTCCTAAAGTAAAAGACCTTTGTTTAACTTAGTTCAGCACATCATTTCTCATGTATATTTGACTCCAGGTACTTTTTCCATTAGCATACTTCCTTGGAACAATTTGGGAAAGGCCAGTCTTATTTCAGTGACCTTTTTCCCAGGAAGAAATCATCAAGGCAGCCACGTCTCAGTTATCCACGTGATTTGTAGCCGCCTACCCCTACCTGTTTGGGAGGCTGCTCTGGCCTTTCTATCCTCCTGCACACAGTCTTCTCGCCTGTGAGGTCCTGCAGGTGCTGCCCTTTGCCAGAACAGTGCTGCCCTGTCCACATCGCCATCTGCACTGAGCTGTCATGAGTAGGAAGGCTTAGGGGTCAGCACACCTTGGTTGTCTCTCTGTTTTGTTTCACAGTCATTTACGGGCACTTATTCTATGCCTGGCATGATGCTAAGCTGCTAGAAGATGTAGAAATTAATCCAAGTTGGGTCCTGCTCTCATGGTGATTCATGTACATAAATAATGATCATGTAAAGGGAACTGAAGTAAAAATTGCTGTAAGAAAAATGCAGCTCTAAGTACACACACACACACAATCAGTAGTCAGAAGAGGATTTGGGATTCCGAACTTGCTTCAGATTGCAGCCCATGGCCATTATGTTTGACCCTGGACAAATTTCTTCATACTTCTATCTTGGTTTCCAAGAAGTCAAAAAAAAAAAAAATCTTAGTTTGACGTGGTAAATAGTTTTACCTCCTGGCAAGCCAGGAGCTGACCTAAGGCGAAGAAACTCTAAAGAAAAGAATGAGGCTCCGTCTTCCCTCGCAGTTTACGTTTTTTGTCCCCTGCCACTTGCTTCCTTTGTGGCCTCAGAACCAAAAGGAGGTTTGAGGGAGGGGAGAGAAGAAAGGAGAGCAGGGTACAGAGGGAGGAAGGAGCAGGTAAGGACCACTTAGGCTGGTGATGAGAGATTTTTTCTACTGGAAAACTCACCCTTGGGACTTTGTAATGGAAACTATTCATGGAAACTACTGGAGGCTCCTACCGTCCCCAGCTGAGGGGTAGCTTTGAGGGGTTCCGCTAGTAACTAGACATCTGGGCTTCCTCCTCAACCATCTTAAAGGGTTAGCTGGTATGAATGATAAGCCTTCTGCCTTGTCTACTTGCCAGGTCTCCTGCCTTGATGAATGGATCTTATGTTAGGTCATTTCACAGGGCCCTGTTTTTTTTTCCCTTTGACTTGTGTTTTAACTTTAAACTTTCTTTTTCTGAGGATTAAGCCCAAGGAGTTAGGAGCCAAGGAGTTGAGGGTTAGCCCTCAACAAGGAAAATTCCTAAACAAATGATTTCTCTACAAATCACATAACACAAAAACCATAGACCCTAGGAAACCATGAAGACAATATGGGGGAGAGATGTCAAAAAGCAGAGCCCCTGGGAAATAATGACCCCTCCCCATTCACATCCTTCTGCACTCACTGAGCCTTGGTTTCCTCATCCATAAAATGGGAATGTGGATGCTTAGTTCTCAGGGTTTCCATGAGGATTAAATGGAAACCCAGCATGGTTCCTCGTAACTAATGTTGCTCTATACACGGTGGCTGCCATCAGCATCATGATCATTCTTGTGGTCATTATTACGGAGGGAGGAGGTATCCATGAAGAAGACATGGGAAAAAATGACATCAAGAAAAGTCAGATGTGAGCACGTGAACATCGTGTGATAACCTAGTAGAAACACAAGGACCCAAAAGCTTAGAGCACTCTTGCAGGAGATACTCCTTTGCCCCAACAGCTTCACCTGTTTGGACTTAACCCCAGCAGTTCTAACTCAGGGTCATCGAGTGACCCTTTGACTTTGATCCCACCGCCTGGTGTTGTCCTTGGGGAGTGGCCCCTCGTCAATACTCATTGATACTCATAAAGCAAGTCAAAGGGCACATTCAAGTTCAGCTGAAACCTCGGTCAGTTCAAACCCTGACCCTATGATAATTGGGAAAACATTAAAGCCTCATTAATTCTGAGTCCATTAAATCAGATTCCTGATTTCACAGAGATTAGGCAGGAACCTCACCTTTTAACACAGTAAAGGAATGTTTTTTTTTTTAAGTGTAAGAAACACAGCAAGAAAATGCATGTCCCTTTTTTGAGAGTGTGAGAAACAAACAGTAGATGAATGCAAATTGTGCCCTAGACAGAAGATGCTGCTGGTTGCTTTATTGGCACTAAGCTTTGCAAAGTCCTTTTCTCATGTCCATTTTGCAACTGGGGAGTCAGAGACTCAGCAGAGAAGTTATCTGCTAGGATTACTAGGTCCGATTTCATTTTCTAAACTCTTTCCACATTATCGTGTTGTCTTCTGTGATACCAGGCTGTGTACTAGACTTCTCCCATTTTTAGAGTTGGCTTAAAAATGCATGAATCAATTTTGCTTTTATAAATTAGGACAATATCACTAAAATCACTCTGACTCTCCCACCCACATTTCACCATTGCTAGTCTTTGATTTTCTCTCCCCAAAAGTAGCCACTCATGTAAATGTGGCTTTAACTTTCCAGGTCTTTCCAAAATAACTTGAAATGAGTTTGCGTTGTCACTTTTCAGTCCTTTAAAAATACTTTTCCGTATATGTCACCCACCCAAAGGAAAGCTCTGATGCGTGCATGTTTTCTTAAATGGTGTCATACTATATATAACGTTCCGCATCTTGCTTTTTCCCTCAGAAATATTTTTTGAGCTCTCCCCATGTTGACACATATAGATTTGGTTCATTCCTTTTCACTGCAGGAGAACATCCCAGTGGATGAATATACCAATTTTATTCAGCAATGCCCTGATGAAGGGTATTTAGGTTGTTTCCAACGTTTTCCTTATTACAAACTATGCCTCAGTGATCACCTTGTACACATTTATCTCTGTGTGTATGTTCTAGCCCTCAAAAAACTCACACTTAAACCCTAACAAGTGGAGTGCTTATTATAGGTCATTTTTATCTGTGTGAAAAGCAGTCTCCTGAAGGGTCTCTAATCCTGGGCTCTGGTTTGACCATCTGGTTTTCAGAGTTACTGACACTGAATCTTGGAGGGAATGTAACGGTCCAAACCTCATTATTTAAAGTTAGATTCTTATGCCCAGAGAGGCAATGGGACTTGACTGCAGTCACAGTGCCCAGAGCTCTCTCTTGCAGCCCCTCAACTAGCCTGACTGCTTACCTGTGTCCTTCCCATCTCTACTTGGCTCTGGGCAGCGGTCACCTGCACTGCACTTGAATCTCTCTGCCTTGGAGCTTTACAGAAACCATTGCGGGAAGTGGGGGTAGGAGAAGTACCCTCAACAAATTGCACAGCCCTCAACAAATGACGGACAGGAGGTTGGTGGGAAAACACCCCAGGTTCCTTGCCCCTTGGTAGAAAGATTCTGGGTGCATCCTGTCCAGTCTTTGAGAAAGACTGCACCCCTGTTTCCAACATGATGGCCCATTTAGTGGCTTTCCTTCCTCCTTTGTCTCATATCCCAGTCCCTCGCCTGCTTCCTGGGATCACCTCCCTAGTCAACTACCTGTACCCACATCCTCGACCCAAGATCTGCCCTTCACAGAATTCAGAGTCCATCTGGATCTGTACTGGGCAAAAGGGGATACAAAAATGAATAATATATGGTTTGCTGCTCTTAACAAGTCACAGGCCAGTGACCCAGGTCTTCTGACTCCCAGTGCAGTGCTCATTCTGCCACATTATATCTGTGCGTTTTAATTCAATGACGTTCTTAAAAAAAAAAAAAAAAAAAAAAAAAAAAAAGAGCCAGTCTTCCCAGCAATCAGTCTGACTAAATGAAGTTTTATTGTAATAAGTTAATTCCATTGCTTTTTTTAAATAGTAAAGACCTGACTGAAATATTAATCCTTAAAAATAGACCTTAACTGGAAGCCAAGCAGCTGCCCTGACGTGCTATCGGCATCTCCATTTTTCTGATATATATGTTTCTCCTCCCTCTGCTCTTAGTAAATGTTGATGTTCGGTTCACCCTGATCAGTATTTAGCTCTTCTGGTCAATTTATCTTATTTATTGACCTGAGCAGGAAATCAATATAGTCTTCATTGGCCGTCCTGTTTAATTCGGGAGAACCGGATTTTGTGGAAACTGTGCCCAAATTACTAGGGCCTCGATAGGATACCACCTACTCCAGAAAGCCTTCTGGGGTCCAGCCTTAATTGGCCCCTCCCACAACCCACCTCCAGCTTCCACTGCCACCCCTTTAAAAATAGAGACAGTCAAGACTGTGGATTGCGTGCTTTGTAAGTACAAATGAATGTGTTAAGTTTGCTTTCAGAACATGCTAGCTCTCCAAGATCTCTGCCCAAACACTCCCTCTTGCAGGGCCGCTTTCATAAATGCACAGGGAGATAAAATGCTTTTCCATAAATAAATAACATGACCAAGAGCACTGCAGAAAAGCCAGTTGCTTTCACATTCTAGCAACTGCTGGGGAGCCTCAGGTCCAAAATTGATGCAGGAGCTTTCATTTCTTTTCTTTTCTTTTTTTTTATAGAGTAAAAAAATTTTTTTGTATTTTATTTTATTTATTTGCTTTTTTTTTTATTGAGTTATAGTCATTTTACAATGCTGTGTCAAATTCCAGTGTAGAGCACAGTTCTTCAGTTATATATAGGGGTTTTCATTTCATACAGATTTGGGATTCTAACCCCAGCTCCTCCCTGATTAGCTGAGACTTTGGGCAAATGACCTACCATCTCTGAACTTCTGTTTGCTCACCAGTGAAAGGGGAGAATCAAGATTGTTGTCAGAATCACAGAAAATGCCTCAACACTCACAGCAGGGCACTGGCTCCTACTGCTTTGTGATTGCTGCCAGGTGGCTTTTTTTCTTTTTTAATTGTAATGGAGTCATTGTATTTTAAAAAGATGTTACAGTTCTTTTACTTTCACCTTCAAATATCAATTATCATTCACCCCACATTCCTACTTACCACTTCCTTTTGAAAACAGAGAGTAAAGCCCAATTTAGGCCCAGGTTCTGGGCAGAAAAGGGGGCTCAGGTGTTTTCTTTCTAGAAACTGGCAGGAAAAGGTCTGTCTTGGCATTGGGATCCCCCTCTAGCCTGTGTCTGAGCAGAGCCTGCGTGGAGGAGGCTCTTGGTCAGCACTGGACAGAGGTAGCCAAGTGGGGAATAGCTGGTTGTGGCTGCACTGGCATGAAATGTGTGAATTTCTGGAAAAGAATGAGTAATTGCAATACTTGGGACATGCTTCTACTTTAAAAAAAAAAAAAAAAAGGCTGTTTGTCTGTTTCAAATTTAACTGGATGTCCTGAATTTTGATTTGCTAAATCTGGCAACCCTAACATTAGGTGGTCATCCAGTGACATTGAGCTGGTGACATATGAACCATGAGGCTGTCTGGGGAAAGTGCGTTCCTGCTTGGCTCAAAGACAGCACAACAGCAGTTGTGGCTCTCTCTAGGCAGTGGAATTAATGGACTTGTTTTTCTTTTTACTTTTCAGTGTTGTCTAAACACCTTATAACAGCAATGTATGACTTTTCTAATAAAAAAAATTGATTAAAAGTCAGTGAGCTGGATAGAGTGTAGCGTGGTCTGAGAAGGACTGACATTTAGCTCCATCAGTCTTCTCTCCTTCGCTTCCTGCAGACCAGGCTCCCAGCCACCCCACCCAACTTAACCAGCCCCCTCCCCTTTGCTTTTTTAACAAATCTTGCACCTTCTGACCACATAACTGACCGTAAATACATGCATATAAGGGAAGCATTTACTGGCTTAATCCACCCCACCCAAGAGGCTGTCGCCTTGGATACAGCTTTCTCACACTTGAATGGTATTTTCTCAGCTAATTTATTTTAAACAACAATGACTTGAGGGAAGATGCATTAGGCTAGATGAGGAATGATAGGTGAAGAGTCGGAATAAAGTAGTTTTATTCAAAAAGAGTGGGCAAGAGCAGCAATTCTAAATGTATTTATTATTATGTGTAATATGTGATTTTAAATAGGTATGGGTCTTACTAAAGTAATACATGAAATACTATGAGTAGATATGGCTGTTTCGTTTACATTTCTAAGCAAAGTTTATATATTCAGGCAGATCAAGTAATGCTTAAACTCTTCTTAGGAAGATGGGGGTGAGTTTCCTTATATTCAAGAATATGTGGGGAAGGGCGTGCTAGACCCTGAGCACTGCAGACTTTTCCATTTTAGCTGTTACGATAAATAACAGCTAACATGTCTTGAATACTTACAGTGTGACCAGTTCCGAATATTTTGTCTGTATTGCTGTGCTTTATGCTCAGAGCAACTCCATGTCCATGGTGGTATTGTTACTTTTGTTTCACAGTTAAGACCTTAGGCTGGCTCCAGAGCATGTACTTCTTATGTGTGTGTGTGTATATATATATATATATATATATACACTATGGAAAATGCCAAACACATAAAAGTAGAAAGACTAGTACAATAGACCCCCGTATCCAGCTGGAATAATCTCACCTCATGGCCCAGAGCCCAGCTGTCAATCAAGTGGCACCATCTGGGCTCATCCCAGTCTGTGTTCAAATTCTAGATGCTGCCACTTTCTTGTGCCTGCCCCCATGCCTTGCTGTGCCTCAGTTTCCTCATCTATACAATAGGAATAAGGGACATAGTTGCTGCTTCACAGGTTTCGTAAGATAGCACACATTTAGTGTCTTGTTCCCTGTTTGACACATGGGAGAACAGCATTATAGGATTAACGTGCATCTTCCAGACTCTAACAGAAGCTGCCAAAGGGCCCGGGGGACTGAATGCCACGGACCCCTAAACAGTAGGTATTCAGTAAATGTAAGTGAATGCGAAGCGTCTTATGTCTCAGCCCCACAGCTCTACCACAGATTGTCCTTCACTGGAAAAATCCTCCTGCCCAAGTTAACAGTTAGAACTACTCAAAATGTTTTCAAAATATAAACAATCTTTAAGAGAAATTGTATGCTAATGCAAATGTCACAGTACCTCTGGCTACTGTTAGCAACATACACTGAACAATGAGTACATTATATGCATCAGTACCAGGCATTTGGATTCTAAGAACTTTGCTTTGATGAGTGGAGCCTGCAGACTTGTTTCTGGAGAGACTGGATTGGCTTTGTTTATGTGAAGACTAGCAGAGAGCTGAGCTCTTCCTAAGCTAGCCTCAAAGCCACTAGCACCAAGTGGAATGTTAGGCCAGGCACAGGAGTCAAGTCAGCAAGATTAATGAGAAATTGTCTTTCTGAGAGCAGCTGCCTCAGGCAGAGCTGGGCTTGTATCATACCTATGCCACCTACCAGCCTGGTAAAGGTCACTTCCCTTCTTGGAGACTCGATTTGCTTGTCTGTAAAACGGAGATAGCAATCATAGGGTTCATCATGAGGCTTAATGAGATAATATCACAAGTTTGCTTCCCCTCTACAGAGCTTTAAACAGGCTTGCTTCTGTTACTTTGTGTCTGCTTTATCAACGCTGCCATTCACAATGTATCTACTTTTTTCAGGCCAGGAAACTGATGCCCAGAGAGATTAAGTAACCTACTCAGAATCACAGAGCTTTTGCAGGGGACTTAATTTCAAGATCCACATGCTAGCAAATCATTTTAAAGCTAAATGCTTGGGTATCATTTATTTAAAGGTGGGGTCGGGGTAGAGGAAAAGCAATGGATGAAGTCTTCTTTGGTTCTATGCACAGAATAGAGACGCCTGATGTGCTAGGGGAATTGGGCCCTCTTGATTATATAATACAGAACCAGGAAGATTTCCTTTAACTACCGTGTTGAGCTATTGCTAGCAATTTGAAATGTTTATGTGAGTCGCGGGCAGCCCATCATCTGGGTGGCAGGTGCAGTTAGAAACATGGAGTAAGAAGGGAGTTTATTTATAAAGGGCCTGATGAATCCCTAAAATGAACTTGTCAGTCAGCCCCAGAAATGTAACTGTGAAGGAACAGGAAATTAATGATTGTCCCCCTTGGCATAGACAGGCACTCTGATACCAGGGCTATGATTTGCTGGCTGTCAGCACATTTCTCTCTCCCCCAGCCAGGTTGGTAGTTATTTCTGTCAATAGAAACTCAGTTCAATACCTCAGAAATGTTGATCAATAAACTCAGCACTTGCCTGTTGAAATGAGCGTTAGCATTGCCTGGAAATGAAGGAGGAAAGAATTGGATTGCTTTCCCTCCCTCCTCCCCCTTTTCCCCCCTCCTCCCCTCCCTTTCCCCCTCTCCTTTTCCCTCCCTCCTTCCCTTCTTCTTTCCTCTCTTCCCTTCTCTTTTCTGGAAACATTTATTACACCAGCCACCAGAGACCCTGTGTTTATCTCCAAGGCTACACAAATGAGAAGAATGGATGTTGTGAGTAAACATGGTGCCCAGGTGCCCCTCAAGGTGCCTCAGTAAAGGTGAATCCAGGATCTAAGAGGATGGATGGGCAGGTGACAGCATCTCAGCCTGCATGGTGTGGTGGAGGGAGGGCTTCTGGCTTCAGGGAGAAGACAGTGAGTGAGCTGGGCTCCATAATGTGAGTCCACCAGACGGTCAAATGAGAGGAAAGTAATATCTACTGATTCAGAGATGCCTAGGTGAGAAATGACACATTCCCTGCTCCCTCTTGCTTATCTCTGCCTCCTATTTTTTGTTTCCCCTTTTCCTGTTTCCTTTTCCTCAATAATGAGCCTCTGGTGAATTTTAACACTGTCACTTTGGAGGCAAGAGAGAGAAAAATATGAATGCTGTGTTATTCATTTAGTATAATATAATGCCATGTAATGCAATGCAATATATTAGTCCATATCAGGTGATAATAATTTATTAAATATCTACACTCTGCCAATAAAAGCATCAGAAGGTCCCTGAGGGCAAGAAGTCGTGGCTGTCTCTATTTACACTGCTATATCTAGCAGCCTACACATAACAGGCATGTAATGAGTGTGCTGATTTTAGAATGAGTGTCACATCCTTTGCATTTCTACCTCTGATCTCATGCTACACCAGAGATGAATAAGATGGTATATACCACCTACACCAAGTGGTCAGGGTTATGGTTTTAAACTGTAAATCAGATCATCATACTCCTTGCTCAGAACCCTCCAGCACCTTTGCTTCTTACCCATAATTCAACCCAAAGCCCCTACTGTCACCTCCAAGACCCACTGACCCCTGCTGCTTCTTGCAGGGCCACCCCCACCCGTGCCTCTGGGCCTTTGCACCTGCTGTTTCTTCCCCTTGTGACATGCTTTGCTCAGCCCTGTTCTCTCCAGCACTTCCTTCCTGCTTCTGCTCAAAGGTCATCTCTAGCCTTGCAGGTCCTTTCCTCTCCCCTCAGGACTCTCTGTCCCAGCCCTGACCTTCCTCCACTTACCACTCTGACTTTATACTGTTCATGCATGTGTTTGTTTAGGCCAGTCTGCCCTGAAACATGGCTGGCTCTCAGTCATCCCTTATTGAATTTGTCATGTAAATTTATTTTTCTGTATTTCCAAATTTAATCTGTTCAGCAACCCTGTGAAATAGGCATTGCTGTCCCCATATTCAGATAAGGAATTTAGAACATAATTAACAATAACACCAACAGCAGCAGTTTCTCGAGCACTTGCTTTATGCCCAGTGCTATGCTAATCACTCTGCATTCATTACCCCATTATCTCCAAGACCCTACAAGCCTTCCCTGACACCTGCAGAAACTAGCACACCATCCCACAGCCCACCACAACACTCCTAGCCCCCTTCTGTCATTGTAGCTGTCTAATGCTTAAACCATTTAATTCTTTCATCCTTGTGTATTTGTTGGAAATTTCTCTCCCTAGTAGAATACAAATACCACGAAAGAAGGGTCCTTTTAAAATCTGTTGCAGTCTTTGATACACCTAGAACAATGCCTGATGTGTAATAGATACTCAGTAAGTATCTTTGGATATTTCTAAAGAATCAAAGTCTTTCCTCCACCAAAAAAGAAAACACAATTTGCAGAAGGGGTCAGTTCCTCCACCCTGCTTGTGCACTGTCTGCATTTGAGTGCTTCATTGTGACCTGCCCTTAAGCACTGTCTCTACCTGCTTCCTCCCTGACACTTTCTTTTCCAGCCACCCAGCAGGCCAAATACTGGCCGTGTCTAGAAGGAGACGGGCAGCGCAAGCCTGTTGGTGGGTAATTACACCTTTGCCTGTACTGTACCTCTCTCTGACAGTGAGTCTGAGGCTCCCTGCTGCCTGGGGTTGTAGGTCTACCCAGATCCTTAAGAAGTGGAGACAAGGGGAAAAACCCAGAAGTGAGGGGCCCCCAGCTCCCCCATTGTCCCTAAACAATGCTGCCGAGAGCCTACCCACTCTTTTGAAGAAAGAACCAATTTTCCTGCATCCATCTAAACTGGCAATACAAAATTGTAGACATTCAATAGACATTTGCTGAATGAATGAACCAACTAAATGAATGTTGCCAAATGAATGAGTAAATCACCCTGTTGAAAATGGGGCAGAGGCTCAGGAAAGGAAAGTGACTGTCTAAGATCTTTCACATGAGCAGCAGAGCAGGGAACTTGAACCCACTATCCTGATTCCAGGCTCTATGGCTCTTCTGTGGCCTCCAAGTCTGTAAGCTCACACCCTGGATTTGTCAGAGGCAGGGCTCCTAGATAAAGCTTGCCTGACTAGCTGTGAGATTGAATTTAGCAAGCAACTCTATTCATGTGGGCCTCTTACCTGCTCTGTGCTCTTCCAGACGGAGATGGGGCCATGATGGAGCCCTCCTTCCCTTGCCTTGTGCCCTCTGCTGGTTGGTCTTAGAGAAAGTGCAAGGCAGACGTCCATCCTGGGTCACAACTGCCTGAAACTCAGTATCCTCTCTCACCTGTCTCCAAAGCCCCTAAATCTGCATCTGTTTCTTTTGTTGCCAAAACTTAAGACACCCTGAACCAAACCTAGACATTCTGAGCTAAAGTGTTCCTTAATTATTTGTAGCCACAGCCCTATTTGTGTCATTTCCCTTTTCAGAAACTTCCAATGGCTTCCATTGCTGTGACAACAGTCAGCAAACCTAAGTAGACCTACCACATAGGGACACCTTGAAGGACTTTCAGAGGTGCAGGAACATGGAGAATTTACAAGCTATCAATTTTCACATCCTTCATTTCATTCTGCCTAAGATGCAGATTCCCAGGAGTGAACCTCTGCTTGGTCTAGTTGTCAATTCCCTCACTCACCTGTAAGGCAGAGAAATGGAAGGTACCATATGTGGTAAATCTACAAGGCTGTACCAAAGGTGTGTGTGTGTGTACGGGGAGAGTGGAGCACATTTCTACAAAGCTAGGGGGGTACTTTTACCTATTGTATAAAGAAATCTAAGGAAGGGCTGTCTACTGCATAATCTCACCCCCGTTACCACACATCCAACCCAGTGAAAACGCACTCCCTCTTTGAAGTCTTTTTCCCCCCTATTATATGTGCATGTTCATTTGTTTATCTGAAATGGTTTTTTGCTTTTTTTGGAGAAGAATACTATTCTAAAGTTTTTCCATACAATTAGCTATAACTGGAAATCATAATTTGGAATTTTCACATAACATCTTATTGTAAAAATGGATCATGATGTTGTATGAATGGATCGCATTGTCGCTGTTGGATGTTTAGATCATTCCCATGTTTAACCCCATTATGCTGATTTTGTGATGCACACCTTTGAACATATATCTTTCTCTGGGTTGTTTATTTTTCCTTTAGAATATACTACTATAATCACTAAGTCAAACCATATGAATGCTTTAGTAGTTTTGATAGATTTTTGCAAAATTGCTTTCTATAAATTTTGGCAATTTATACCAGCACAGGTAGAATAGGACGAAGATCATTTCACTCTACCCTCGTCGGCACTGAGAATTAGCACTTGACAAAAATACTTGCCAACTTCATTGATGGATACTACTTCTTTCTTATCAAATAAATGCAAATTAAGACAGAGGCAAACTTCTGGAGAATAGTGGACGCTTAAGGTCTTCACTTCTTCAAGCCTGTTTTCTTTGAATCCAGTCTTCTTACTTTTTGCCTTTACTTTACCACTGATGATGCAAGCTCAACTATAATGACTTGATTTCAGTCTGTTATCTTTTCCTCCTCCTCTTCCTTTTTTCCTCCTCTTCCCTTTCCCCAGTTCTCACTCGTTTTTTAAAATGAAATATTTGCTTATTTTTGAATAAGCATAAACATACACACAGCTCAAACTTCCAAAGATGCAAAAAGGAGGAAGTCTTTCTTGATCTGTACACCCAACTCCCACCCACTTCCCTCCTCCCAAATTGGAAATAACCTGCTCCCCTTCTGACTTCCCACAGACCTTTTTGCCATGTCTTCTCTGTTCTTTGAGATTTCTGGCTTTCTGGAGGGCAGTGACCATGGCTTAGTTTTATCTGTATTTCTGACTTCACAGCACAGGGATGGGAACAGCAGGTGCTCAGTAAGTATCTTTGTAGTGGGCAGATAGATGGAACATGGGGAGATGAGTGGATGGATGGACAGATGGATGGGTGCTTATTTTGTTGATTCCAAAGAAATTATAAATCATCGTTTCAGGTTTTGCATACCTAACGGTCTTATAATTATGGATGATGAGCCAGGAATTACCTAGTGATTTCTACCACATAGAAATGCCATTCATTAAATTGTACTCCAGATAACCCTGATGCTTCAAAGAGGCAATAGTTCTTTTCAGCAAATGGATTAACTGGAGTTTAATTACCATAACTCACTATCTGCTACTACTTTTTTTTTTTTTTACCTTTGGCAAGTAGCTGATAGACTGGGCACAGGCTTTTCCTGCCTGGAATTTACATTTTATGGAGTAAAGTCCTTGTTTGCAGGTAGGTAGAGGTGCCTTGTGTTCTACATAAGCTGGGGTCTCTTGAAAATTTGTATTTTCTTCTAATGCATCAACACAACGCAGGGGCAGCAGGCACCCCAGGTGCTGACTGAGAAGAGCAGTGAGAAGGCTGGACTCTTGCTCAGTGCTGGGCCATGTATAGGGTGGTTTAGTTGGTTTATCTCATTTTGTTTTCATTTCTGTACTGAGAGAGAGCTGCTGTAAACTCCATTTGACCAATAAGGAAGCCAAGATCAGAGAGACCAAGTGATTCTCTTGAGGTCACACAGTGAAGTTTCTAGGCAGAGCTGGGATTCGGGCTCAGAGTCCCCGGATTGGCATCTCGAGTGCTTTCTGATGTTTCTGACTGTTCTCTTTCTACATTTCTTTCTTCTCCTCTTTCCAACAGCACTTGGAATGTTATGTCCTCCCTGCACTTATACTGTAGAATAGATTTCCCTACATTGTGGGGTAGAATTGCATTCTCCAGGCTTCCTTTCCCCTTGCTGGCATATGGTCTCCTCCACTCCCCACACACATTACCCTGGATGCAAACTCTTTATCCTTCAGCCATATTTAGGACTCTATTCAAAACCTCTCTCCTCCAGGAAGCCCTCCCTGAACACTGCCCAGAAATCAGGCGATCTGACTTTAAGCAGGCCATTCTGTCTCTCAGAACTCAATCTGTTCCTCTGCTAAATGGGACCAGCAAACCAGGAACAACTGTGGCAGCCCAATAAAATGCAAATGCTGTAGCACTGCACGCACACAAGGGGTCATTAGAAAGACAGGCGCTGTATTTTCTGACTCTAATTCATCAGTTCTGCTGTTAGTTCATTTCCTGGGGTGTCTGCAGTGTCCCTCCACTGAAATGCCAGGTCTTTGAGGACAAGGGCCATCTCTCCCACCTCCATAGACCACACACAGTGCCTGGTACATGGCAGGGGCTCAGCCACGTGGCACAGATGAGGAATGAGCATGAGGGTAGTGGTGTGGCCAGCTGAGCTGTGGGAAGGAGGCCTCTATCTCTTGGACAGCTCCTTAGAAACCTGGTTCTGAGGCCGCAGGAGCCTCCACTGGCCTAGGGAATTGGGGCAACTTTCCCCCATCTCTACAGAAATACAGGGCACCTGGGTGTGACATCCCCCGGCCCTCCTCACACAGGGAGCTCTGGTGACTTCTGAAGGAGCGTGAAGTCCAGCCCTCTTTTCACAGATGGGGAAAATGAGGCACAAAGAGAAGAAAGGACTTGCCCCCAGTCACATTGAATGAGCAGCAGAACCAGTCTGGAATCCAAGTCTCCAGATTCTCAGTCCAGTGTTTTCTCTGCTGTTCCAGCTCTCAGCCAGCGTGGTCAGAGAGCTTGTAGGGGCTTCACAGGATTGTCTGGTTCTGAGGGTGTCCCCGTGACCTCACCTTCCCAAAGGGCATCAGCGCATTCCCTTCCTGGAACTTTGATGAGTTTCTCCACGCATACCTGCCCGCCACATGGAACCTGGCTGTGCCCAGGGACCTGGAGAGCACAGGGCTGTAGCCATCTACGATCAGAAGGTAATCAAGGCATGAGGGATGGCACAAGGAAGGCACTTTAAAGGCACGTGTACCGAGGAAAACTTCCAGGCTGGTGGCTGCTCTTGTGAAAGTGATGACTCGGGAACATCATGAACTTTTCAGTCATTTGGGATTCCAAGGGGTCTTTTTATTTAATGATTAGCATCTGTATCAAGGTATAAATGAGATACAAAAACTGCACATATTTAATGTACACAATCTGATGAGTTTGGACACATTCATATTCCCATGAAACCATCACCCTAATCAAGGTAATAAACATATCCCTCACCTCCAAAAGTTTCTTCCCCAAAAGTTTCCTCCCCACCGTTGGTTGGTTTATTGGTTGGTAGGATTTTGGTGATAACATTTACCAGGAGATCTACTCTCTTAACACAAATCATAAGTGCACAAAGCCGCTTGTTAGCTACAGGTGCTGTGTTGCACAACAGATCTCTAGAACTCACTCATGTTACGTAGCGGAAAATGTATACCCACTGAAGAACAACACATTTCATGTGGTCTTAGTGGGCAGAGGGTTTTACATTGATCTTTATTTTTATCTTCTCATTTCCTCCCAAAACTGTGTGACTGTAATCCCACAAGAGGAGCCATCAAGAGGATGGGACTTTCAGCTCTTGAAAGCTCAGGCTTATTTAGAGACCAATTTACCAGGCAGTTGGCCCCGTGACATTCATTCTTTCATTATTTCCTCAGTGAGTTCTCTCATTTTTGTTTACACATCCATCCATTCGCTGAAATATTCACTAGATACGCAGCGCCCTCTGTTAGGTGTCATTGGGTTAGGCCGTGGTGGTGCAGAGATTCCTACCTTCAGAAACTCACAGCCTAGCGGGAAAAATAAAACTTGGGTCTCCTCCTCCCTTCCTCTCTCCCTCAAGCTCCCCTTTCCTTCCTCCTTCCTTCTCTGCTCAGACATCCACCATACCCTTCTGTAGGCCAAGCCCTGGGCTACCCACTGGGTTGCTTACAGAGGAGATGGACTATAGACACTCAGCTTATGAAACAGGTTGAAGTTGGTGGTGGGTTGGCATGAACATTGAAAATGCCTCCAGCTTTGAAGTCAAACAGAGCTAGATTTGAATCCTAATTAGCTGTGTGACATGGAACAAATCTCTGCACCCTCCTGAAGCCTCAGTTTCTTGATCTGTACAGTGGGTTTGCACCTGCCTCTCTTCAGAATAGCTGTGGGTGTTGCATGGGACAACGCATGTGGATAACTCAGTATCTTGCCTATCGCTCAATTGTTAGTGATCATGAAACATACTAAGGGAGACCATGGAGAACATGGTTAATGTGGCTTGGATGAATGACAGAGAGAGTAAGTCTTTAAAGACAATAGGATTTGTCAGCACAGTGAATTGACTTGCCCTGGCTAAGGAGAAAAGCTTCTGAAGTTGGAAAACAAAGTTGCTGCCTGCCCTTGTTCCTTCAAACACTTTCCAGAAACTTCTCCCCATGTCTCAGCCATCGCCAATAAGTCTTATGCTCTAGGATCCACTACAGGCCACTGGCCAGGCCCTTGGGAGGGAGGCAGGGGCTTACTCAGCCCAACCCCTGTGCTGGCCCAGGGAATCACATGCCAGCACGTGGGAGAGGCCAGTCTGGCTGGGACAGCAGCTAGAAGCAGAGGCCCCGGCAGGGTGGGGGTGAAGCAGGCAGGAGAGAAGCCCCCAGAGCCCAGCCCCACCTGGCTGCTGGGTGACAGCCACCCGCAGAGCAGGCCAGAGTCACTGTCATCACCGCACACTCCCTGTGCTCACTATCACCAGGCATCCCCTGTAGATGGGTGGCTGGACCTGTGGGGATCAAAGGAGGAGATGGAATGTGCATGGCAAGGAAAAGGGGTGAAGGCTGCATTTGAGGGGAGAGGTGGGAAACAGTGCTACCCTGATCACCAAAGTCCTATTCCTAAGCCTTTTGTGTTCCTGATTCTGACTGTGGGTGGAATTCCAGAGAGCGCAGTCTTCTACAGGTGGCAGTGGGTGCCATACTGGGGAGAGAATGTACACTTTGGAGCACAGTTGGATTCCTATAATGGCTCCGTTTTTAAGGAACTGTGGGATGTGCATGACTTCACCCACTTTGAACCTCAGTTTTCTCATCTTTAAAATGGGGGTAATGAGATCTGCCTTATGGGACAGACCCGGGATGGTCTATCCCATCCACACGGCGTAGCCTGCTGAGCCAGCTTCCTTTCCTCCTGCCCACCCCTCATCACGGATAGTGAGCTCACTGCCTGTTTTCTCAGCACTCCCCGCTCCTTCCTCTTCCACATTTTAGCTACTCTGTGCTGTCCTTTAACACCTGTCCTGCCTTTCTTCTCATTTCCTCTTCCTTTCCTCCTCTTCCTTCATTGCTACATCCTCCGAGAATCCGTCACCAACCAGCCCCAGAAAAATTCATTGCTTCTTCCTCTTGGACATCTGTGTATTTTTATGCATCTATACTGTAAGTATTCACTCTACTTCATATTATAAATCTTGTCTCTGGCCGCAGCCTATGCACTTCTTGAGGGCAGGACTTTATCTGGGCACCTCTGTGTGCTGAGTATCTAGGAGGTGGGCCTGGTCCCCAGTAGGTGCTAAGGGATGGGGAAATGCATCCCCACTATGGTACATTCAGCAGCTCTAAGTGTGGGTGGCTGCAAAAATCTTTTCTCATTCTAGAAGGACAGGAAGGAGGATATTGAGGGGAAGCACTTGCGTCTTTGCACAAGGTGCATTGCCTCATATATTTCACCCAGTCCCCTAGGCACTGAGGGAACATCGCAATGATGCATTTACAGAGGAGGAAACTGAAGCTCAGAAAGGGAGGTCACTTTTGTGAGGACACATCCTTGAGAGTTTAATTTTTTTTTTTTTTCTGAAACCAAACCTGTCCTCCTTTCCCCACACCACCTATGTCCCTTTAGGAAAAGAATGATTTTGCTGTGATCTTAGCTGAGTTTTAATTTCCTGTCTCTTCTTATCTAGACCCAAGATATTCACAGACCAACAGATATTCAGGGAGAAGCTTTCTCCATCAAAGTGTCAGTTTAGGGAGAGGCTCTCAACCCAGGGTTGTGCTGGAGACCCATGAAAGGCCCTGGAAAAGCCTACATTTTTACTTTCACCAAGCTCTTATTGAAATTGAGCGTGTCCTTCTACTGCAGACAGGGGGTGTGCTGGTAGACCCTGTGACTTAGCTGCCAATAGAAATCTCATGCAGTTACGTATCATCTTTCATTTATTGTTTCATTTGTTGCAGATGTCTTAAAAATCTAGTTTATGCTCTTCATGCCTTCCATTTATGGTCGTTATTACATCTATTCCTAGATCTTTTTATTTAAGGTGTCAATAAAGAAGCTTATATATGATTATATTCCAGTTGGCTTTTTCAAAAATGTTCTGATAAATGGTTTCTTTTGTAATGCCTTTTGCATTTGACTTCAAGTGTTTAAAAACATTATTCTAAGATGTAGCCCATATGCTGACAAAAGGGTTATAGGTTGAGTTAAGAACCCTTGTTTTCCCAGCTTGAGTAACTTTCAGGGTTTCAGCCTGAAAAGCAGGCTGTTGTTAATAAGAACCACAACGATAAAAGCGAGTGCATCAGTACAGCAGTTTATATATGTTTGCATTCATTCATTGACTCATTCATTCATTCACCTGTCCAGTAAAAAATCTGGGTGCCTGTACAGGCACTGGACTGCAGTGGGCATGACAGAGCACCTGCTTCAGGGAGCTTTTATTACCTCGTGTCGTCCTGATGTTCCCTGAGAGGTGGGGGTTATTATCCATGATCCACGCTTGGGGAAACTGAAACTCAGAGAGGCTGAGAGAGCTGTTAGAGTTTTCTCAGCTAATAAGTGGCAGGGCCTGGGTTTCAGCCCAGGGCTTCCTCCCGCTGGCACAGTTGTATTTATTTCTAATTCCCCTGATGACTGTGTAAGTCCCTAGATTTCCTTAGGTGCAGAACAATGGAAATATTCGCTGTAATGGATACAATGGAAACAAACTATTTTCTCCCCCTCCCTCCCCCGTTCTTACGCCTTATCTTCCACCTTATCCTTCTTGGGAAGCCACATAATATTACTAGAAATCTGAGCTGGAAGGACCCTGAGAGACCACCCCATCACTGAGTGTATAGTGCAGAAACAGAGGCCCAGAGAGGGTAGGGGGTCACCTGGGGACACACAGCAGCACAAAGCAGAGCTAGATCCAGATTACGCGCCTCCAGCCTCATGCTGGTACCCTTCCTGCTGGAGGATGCAGCCCCATTTACTCACTGAGGGTGGGCCCTCCTGGCTCCGGGCAAGCCCCTGTGCCATCCCAGGTCCGCAGGGCCTCCCACCCTCCGGGAGCTGCAGGGCCTCTGGAGAACACAGAGCCCTCCCACCTCCAGAGCCCACCTAAAAGAGCTTCCCTATGAGATGCGAGCTGTGGGGCTCTCCTAGCAACTCAGGGCAGGTAGTCCACGAATAAACAATCCTCAGGCCTCAGCACTGTCACAGATCCTTTTTGGTTTCTTTTGAATATAATGATGGGGTTTGCAAGGGGCAGGAGACAGAGGGTAGGTGAGGAGGAGACTTGCCGTGACTGAGCAGTCAGTGCAAGCACAGGGAGGAGGTGGCGGCTTTTTGCCGAGGCATGATAGCTTCAGAGACTCCACAGCCGCCATGCGCGTGGGGGTCACGCGTTATCCTGGCTCCCCTGGGGAAGGCCCCGGTGTGACAGAACTGCGCCAGGACACTGGCTGGCTTGACTTCGGGGCCTGACACTCTCCAGAGAAATCTGCTTCCCCCGATGCCCAACTCCTGCCCCCAGCTCCCCTGATGAGATTGGCTCCTCTGCCATATGGCGTCATAGTACCCTGTATTCTGAAAGCAGCTGCTATAGTTTGTGGATACAGACACAGATAAGGACGTTGATGTAGAGGCAGGAAACTGCTGGGTGACCCTGTTCCACTGGCTGAGCTGTAAGTTCCAGGAGAGCAGAGCTCATGTCTGTTTGGCTCCTTTCTGCATCCCTAACTCCAGCCTCCAAGTAAACACTTGTGAAATGGACGAACGCATCTCCAGGAATACAACAGCTTCTTATTAAGGTTTCTGTTTGAGGTTGAGGGGTTTCTACATCATTTATCTCCTTGAGCCCTGACCATGACCCTGTGAGCTGAATTTTATTGCCCCCATGTCACAGATGGGCAGTGGACACACAGTCATTTGCTCTTTGTCCCCTAGACCACACAGCTGATGGTCCTTACGTGCCCCTCCTCCTCATCCTTCAGTGCCCCGCTTATTCAGTGAGCAGCTGCAGGGGGCCCGGTGAGCAGGGGGAAGAGAGTGAGGAGGGATCTCTGTACACAGGAAGCTTGCAAGCTCCTCAAAGACAGAGACACTGCCAGGAAGCTCCGAGAGCACTCAGCAGAGTAATATGTATCCCTGACCTAAATCAGTGTAAACTGTAATTGCTAGAGAAGGGTCAGCTGGAACTCCAGTCGAAGAATTTCCGGTGGGAAGGGATCCTAAGGCGGAAGGCAGGACACCTTCAGGATTGGAGACAGACACAGCAGAGCAGAGCCCTGTCTCTGCCACTAAGACGCATGGTGTGTCACAGGGCAACCCCTCCCCTCTGTAAGTGCTGGGTCCTGCATGCGAGGATGTGTGTTTCCTTTTTAATCAACAAAAATGGGGATAAGAATGGCACCATCCCATAGGAGTATGGCCAGAAATAATGAGATTGAGATCATCTGTGTTAAGTCAAGTTCTCAGGTCATAAGTTCTCAAGAGGTAGTAGCCGTGGTGGTTGTTACCATCGCCGTGATGGTGTGCAGCCCTCCTGGGAAGCCTGGCTCTCCTCCACACCCCTCCCAGAAAATGGCCATCCCTTCTCAGGGCGCCTTCCTATAGCGGCCAGCAGCAGCAGGACCCTGGGAGAGCACGTTCCCCTTGCTCAACACCTCTGACTTTAAAAAAGCCCAAATCTGCTTCCCTGTGCCTTGTGCCAGCTCACTCCTGCCCAGAAGCCTTTACCAATGGATCTTTATAAAGCAGCCGCCCTGTGCCAGCCGCTGTCCTAACACTGTGCCTACATTATCTTCAGCTGGTCTCAAAACTGCCTTAATCCTCACAACAATGTCTCAGTTTCTTCTACAATATGGGGATCAGGGAGTGGGGGTGTAGCTCAGTGGTAGAGCACATGCTTAGCATGCATGAGGTCCTAGGTTCAATCACCAGTACCTCCATGAAAAAAAAAAAAAAAAAAACGGGATGATCATACCATTTACATCACTGTGTTTTTATGAAGATTAAGAGGCCCCAGGTCCTCTTCTCCTGCATCCCCAAGCTCTTTACATCCTCAAGTTACGATTCTTGCAATTTTGTAGGACGATCAGATGATTATAATTTCCAGTAGTATGCTGGGCACCTTCTGTGTGAGATATTTTGCATGCATTATCTGATTGATTTCTCATTCTAACTCTGCCAGCTTGGTATTAATATCCCCATTTTTCAGACAAGAAAATGGAGGCTCAGAGTTTGAGAGACTTACCCAAGGTCTCATAGTGCGTGAAGCCAGGGGACAAACCTGCCTCGTAGCCACTGTTGTGCACAGCTGCTCTTGCTACTGGGACTTGGCAGCCTCCCTGAACCCCAAGGCAGGGCGGGTTGGGAGGGCAGCTTGATGCCTGTCAAATGCTGTCCTCCCTCCCTTCCTCTCTGGGAGCTCAGGAAAGAAACAAGGCTGCCTGTTGTTGTATCAGAGGACGATTAGTCTACACCCGAGGGGAGCTTGTCACTGTCTGGGCCCTGAGTCATCCGTTCGCAGCTATCTGTGAGTGACACAGACCTTTCCTGGTCTTTATTAACGGGGCTATGTCATCACCTGCTCCCAGCCACCCTGCCTAAGGTGCACCCCGCCTGGGGCTCAGCTGACTGGGCTGAATGGAACCCAAGTGATGCGTTCACACTTAAGCAATCAGGTAGTGAGGGGATGGCAGCCTCCCTCAGCCTGCTAGGGTCTGGCTGACTCAGTTTTGAAACCAGTATTATCAGGAAAAAAAAAAAAAAAAGGGAATTAGAATGGTAGAGCTGGAGAGGTGCTAGGAAGCACTTTAGAAGGTGGCTGGACTCCAAAGGGGCAGAAATAGGGGCAGAGTGAGGCCAAAGGAGAGACATAATAATGATCAGCTCAGTTCTGGGCATGCAGTCAGTTTTCTAGTTTTTGTTGAATCAATGAATGATAAATAGATTTGCATTGCATTTCAGAGTCTAGAAAACACGATCCTGTGCACCATGCCATTGCATTCTCACAGTCATTCTACATGGTTGGGAGCTAGAAAGATGCTGTTCCCATTTTCCAGATGAGAAGAGTGAGGCTTGGAAGACACTTAATGGAGGAGAAAGAATGTGGGTTTTGGAGTTGGGCATACCTGGGTTCAGATCCTAACTCCAACACTGACCTGCAGGTTTCCCCATGTAAAACAGGAAGTAGCAATCCAGCCTGCTGTGTCATTCGCTAGCCGTGCTCATTCTCTGCATTTTGCATATCGTCATTGCATATTTTCTGTGGCTGCTTGTGGGTTATCAATGCAGAAATGAGGAGTTGGAACAGAGACCATATGGCTTGGAAAGCCTAAGATATTGACTGTGGATTCCTGTGTAGAAAAGTATGCCAAACCCTGTTCTGCCTGGGGTGTGTTAGGTACTTCGTTAACGTTGGTCTTTTCTCCTCTCAGATGAAGGAGAAATGGCTTCACTGTGGTCCTTTTTCTAGGACTTTACAGGACTTGTAAGTGCACAATGTAACATGCAGAGCCCAGAGCTGGAAGGGCTGGCGTGGGGTTAGGAGCACTGGAGTAACAGCCAAAGACCAGGGTGTTCTAGTCCTGGCTCTTGTCCTGCCATCCTGCTGAGCTTCCAGACTTCTCTCAGAGCCATGAATAGTGAGTTAAGTAGTGTCCCCCCAGAATTCATGTCCACCCGGAACCTCAGAATGTGGCCTTATTTGGGAATAGGGTCTTTGCAGATGTAATCAAGAAGAGGTCATAATGGATTCAGGTGGGCACGAATCCAATGGATGGTGTCATTGTAAGGAGAGGAAAATCCATGTGACAATGGAGGTAGAGATTAGAGGGAGGGGGCTACAAGCCAAGGAATGGCCGGGGTTGCCAGGAGCCTCGAAGAGACAAGAAGGACTCTGCCCTAGAGCCTTCAGAGGAAGCATGGCTCTGCTGACACCTTGATTTTGGACTTTGACCTCCAGAACTGTGAGAGAATACACTTCAGTCGTTTTAAGTCCCCTGGTCTGTGGTACTGGTTAGGGCAGCCCTGGGAAACTAACACGCCATGTTTTCTGCCTTTATTCTGACACACATTGACTGGAGGCAGCGCTGGGAGACGTGCAGAAGTTGCACTGGCTCTGCCCATCCAGTTCTTCCTCCCCAGAGACGCAGAGGGAGGGGGTACAGGTTTCTACCAGCTTTCCTGTTAGGAGAGCTCTGACCTGCCCAAAGGGCGCAGAGCAAGTTGGACAAACTCAAGCATGGTGGGGAGGAAGCTCAGGACCTGACTTCAGGCAGACTTGGGTGCACACCCTGGCTCTCCTCCTCACACCCTTGGTGTGAGCCAAGGCAATGTATCTACCCAAGATCCCATTTCTCCAGCTACACAAGGGGAGGAAAATGTGTACCTTAGGGCTATTGGTGTAAACCAAAGGAGCACAGGAAAGGAATCTTAGCGGGTACTCAGGAAGTCATGGGTGATGCAGGTGATGGTGGTGATGGTGGTGATTTCTGGCAAAGCTGAGACTCTCACCCAGGTCTCCCTGTCACCCCAGCCCGCCTTCACCTCCTGCACTGTTCCCCACATCCCTTTGTGTCCTGTTACTGGAGCAGCTCTGAGCTTCAACGGACCGCAAATCCTGGACTCAGCAGCTGAGGTGAGGGACTGAGTCCTGAGTTAAGGAAATTCCAGCATCTGCCTTGAGCTCCCTCCGTCACTTGCCTCCAGATTCTTCATTTTCCGAGCCTGACAAAGTCAATTCTCTAGACTCCGTAACAGCCCCGGTGTCAGGTCTTTGTGTTTTAAATAATGTTCTCCTCCTGATGTTTATGCAGAATCAATCCTTTCAAAAGCTACCAGCTTCCTTATCTGTACAACCTGAGCTGTCGCCAGGTTCTGCTGGAAGGTGACATTTTTTGCTTGTTTTTCTCTTTTCTTCCTTTGTTTCTCTGCTATTCTGTCTCTGCTCTCCGTGTCTGTGTGTGTTCTTTTCCACTCATGCAGTGTCTTTCTCTTCACTTTCATTCTCTGTCTTTCTGAGTCCGTCTCCTTCCCCATCCCTTTCCCCTCCCTCCCTCCTCCTGCCCCCTTCCCCATACACATGCACATTTCTTCTCCTTACCTTGATATTTTCTCCTTTTGAATCTGTTTGTTTCTCCTGTTTCTCCCTCTCTTTCTTTCTCCTGATCTAGCTCTGCATTTTGTCTCTCTTCACACACTTTCTCTGCCTCCATCTTCCCCTCTTTTAATCTCTCTATGACTCTCCTCTGGGCGTGTTGCTGTCTCTGTCTCTTGGTTTATCTATCCATTTGCCCATCCATCCATCTATTCATATCTATCTACCTACCTACCTAAATATCTAAATATATACCCATCATTCCATCATCCATCCATCCATCCATCCATCTATCTTCTTCTGGATGACTGTGTTTCTGCCTCTCAGTTTCTCATCCTTCCTTTTAACAGTTTCTCCTTTTTGTTCTCACGCTTTCTCAGATTGTCTCTCCCCTCTGTCTTTATCTCTTCCCCTCACTTATCACTTCTTCTCCCTCTAGGGATTTTAATATTTTAATAGCCTTAATATCTTTCCAGAATCCTCAACTCATGATTCAAAAGTGATGGGTCTCCCAAGAGCTTCGGTTTAGGGGCTGTCAGTTATCTCCCCCTACCCGCCTGTCACCCTAACCTCACTCTATGCAAAGAGAACATGATGGAGAGCTGGCAGCATTACCTGCATATTCTTTTTTGTCCCTGTGCTTCAGCCCTGAGCATGGACAATTTGGAATGGGAGCCCAGAGTTGGGGAGGGAGTGTCCTGTTGGAAGAGACTCTTGGTAAAACTACTGATTGGTGGCGGTTGCATCCACGCCCTCTGCTACTTTATTTCACTTGAAAAACATTGACTTAGCGCAAGTTCTTACCAGGTCTTGTGCAGGGGGCTAAAGAGGAGTGAGTAAATCTTGAGCCTTTCACTCAAGAATCTTGTAGTCTCTTTGGGAAGACACAGAGCAGATGATGAAGGGCAATAAGGTAATAGATTTAAACAAAGGGAAAGGAATTAGTTCTGGTTGGGGGTAAGTAGAGAATATTCCGCAGAGGAGGTCACGGTAAGCACTGTGGGGGTAAGGACTTTGTCCAAGGTCACTGCTGCATCCCCAGTACCTAGAATGGTTCCTGGTGCATGCTAAGCACTCAGTAAGCATGTGCAATATATGAATGAATGAGTAAATGAATGAATGGATGAACTAGAATAGTTTTTAAAGAGTCCTAGGATTTTGTCAGGGAGGAAAGTTGGAGATGAGCATCCCAGGCAGATGAGCATGGTTAAGGGTTCAGAAAGGAAAAGGAACGCACTGCACTCAGATCCCCTCTCCGGGGATGACCTTCCCATTCTCCAGAACGTGGCTGAAGCCCGTGGCTGCATCTCTCACTGGGCATTGCCTTCAGCTGCAAGGAACTGCTTCACCCAAGGATACTCCCTTCCAGATGGCAGCCCGTGACAGTGACTGGCTGACATGGTGATGCAGAGGCCAGGATCTCTTGCTTCCATTCAGGGCATTCCTAAAGGGCCATCCCAGCTCCAGAGCTCCCCTCAGGACCAGCTGAGACTTCAGATCTACACAGCATCATCCACTAGCAGGTCCACCTCTCCTTTGCCCAATCCTGCCTTGCTCTCTTCCTACCAGCACGTCCCAAAAGGGCTCCTCGATAAGCCTCCTGCATACAATGCTCCGTTTTGGAATCTGTTTCCAGGGAACCTGACTTAAGATTGTGTATTTAGGGCATGAGAAGAGGCTGGTAGCTATCAAATGGAGAATATGAGGACACGGGAGAATGTAGCTAGACAGGTAGGCAGGAACCAGATCATGAAGGACCTTGAATACCAATGAAACTAATTCAGGTTTTCTTCTATAAGCAATGAAGAACTATTGATCCATGGAGTATCTAATTAAAGCTGGAATTTACCAAGTTCACTAGCAGACAGCATGGAAGATGGAATGGAAGGGTAGAAGGCTAGAGTCAGGGAATAAGCCAGGAAACTGAAGAGGAGAGTGTGGGAGAAGGGATGAAGGATGGTCCACAGACATCACTGATGGTGCTCTTTGGCCTCCTCTTGCAACATGTGCACATGCCAGCATCTCCCTTCTTTCACAATTCGAGATTCCACCAGTCCTACATTGTGGAAGAATAGAGTGCCTCTTTTTACTGCTTGAGGTATCCCTTTGATAATACCTCCAGCAAATGTAGGCATCATAAATAATCCAGTTCTAGGGTATTCCTTATTTTGGCCCTTTCTCCAGAAAAAGCATCCAGAAACTCCCATTTGTATGTCTCATCTAATAGAACTTTGGAAGATCCATAGATTATGGCATCCAGTCTAGTCTTCTCTCTCGTGAACCTGATTTGTGAGGAGTCACGCATCAGCCTAGAATCTCGTGACCTTTCCAATAGCTGATGTTGCCACTCTTGATGGTATGATTTGCATGCAACAGTCTGAAAAATAAAGCTCCAGGGCACTAGGGTCGGACAGTCCTGTGTTTCTGTCTTGGCTCTACTGTTTATGGGATGTGTGATTCGGGGTAAGTCTCACACCTCCCATAATTTTCATTTATATCCACTAAGTCAGAATAATAGAAATGTGCTCATTCTGCAGAGTTGCTACAGGGAGGTCTGGGATCTGTAGAAACATGTATAATGCAAGTTAAGAGTTGTAGGAGGAAGAGCTTTCTGTCTGGACTCAGATGGAGCTTGGCACAAACTTTAATTCCACAAACATTACAGGCTGGATGGCCTTCAACAAGACACTTCACCTTTCTGCGCCACAGCCCACTGGCCAGTAAAATGGAAATCTCATGCCTGCTCTCCAAACCCATGAGGAGTCATGAGATACAGGGCACACACGTCCAAGTACATTTCTTTTTATCAAAATTAGACAACCATCGTGTCATATGATGGTATTCGTATTGATTTTTTTGGCTTTTTTTCCTTACTTTCTTTTAAATGTGTATTTGCATCATTTCCTTAATTACAAATATAATAATGAAGATCTCAAATGTAACTGAATGCACATTAAACTTTTTTTTAACCCAACAATACCAGTGTCTTTGGGATTTAACCATCCCCTTTCTTTCCAAGGGAAGAAGCGATGCTGTCCACATACTTTGAAACCATCAATGACCTGCTGTCCTCCTTTGGGCCAGTCCGTGACTGCTCTCGAAACAACGGGGGCTGCACTCGAAACTTCAAGTGTGTGTCTGACCGCCAGGTGGACTCCTCGGGATGTGTGGTAAGTGCTGTTGGCCCATGAACACGGGCTGGCCCCAGTGCCCATGCTGCTTGCAAGAGGCCCCTCCCTGTGAGGGGGAGTTGGTCAAAGAGGATCAGGCTACCCATAGCTCCGACCTCGGTGGCCTTCAGCACAGCAGGCTGCCTTGGTTTTTTCATCTGTAAAGTGGGATAATAACACTTACCTCCTGGAATTGTTGGAAGAATGAAATGAAATATTACAGCTTTAGTGCCCAATGTACAAGAGGTCCTTGAGAGCTCCTGGCCTCAGGAAACTTACGGTCCATGTGAGAGTGAGGTAGGGCACGTCTTCTCTCTGTGAGCACCCTGGGGAGCCTGTCATGAGATGTCCAAAAGACAAAGTTGCAGCTAAGACCTACGGATTTTGTAGGCGGCTTCCTGGAGGAGTTGGTGTTGTAACTGGCTTCAAAAGATGGGTTGATTTACATTAGGAGAAGAGCAGAGATGGCCAAGGTAAAGGCACAGAGGACCGATGGTGGCCTCGTTTGCTTGGAGCTTTAGTGTGGAATGTGGGTTGGGGACACAGAAGACATGTGAGGATCTTTGTTGCCTATAGAAGAAGCTGGATGATTTATTTTATGGGAATGGCCTCGGGTGCTTGTCTAAAATACAGGTTCCACATCAGAAATTTTGATTCTCTAGAGGGAGGTTAGGTCCCAGGAACCTGAATTTGTAACAATTTAAAGAGCGTCTTGGAAGCACACTTGGGAAACATTGTCCTACAAGCTAAACTCCTTAGCCCAGCATCCAGTGCCTTCTTGGTCTGCCCCCTTTTCACTGCCACCTTCTCTTTACTTCATTCTACACTAGAGCCAAACGGATTAGATGCAATTCCTGAGCACACGTGCCTGTTTAATGCCTCTGAGCTGTTGCTCATGCCCTTCTTCTGCCTACAGTGAGTTGCTCCCCAAGCCACGCAGCAAACAAGTGGACCTCTTTCCAGATTTGTCTCCTTTCTGAAGCCTTTCCCCTCTCCCTATTGGAGAAATAACCCTGCTCTTGTGAAGATCCTTACTGTTTTTATATATGTACATCTATTACATCACCTATAATCATTTCTAGCACAGACTGACTTTTTCCAAGTTTATCCCACCCAGTAAGCTGAAGGAGAACTGAGGGAATCTGTTGATTCAGCTCAGCTCCCCATGGGTACTCATCTCAGTCAATAAGGAAGAAAGAAAGAGGCGCAGGAAGGGAGGAGCGGGGCCAAGGATGAGAACAGCTGCTCTGGACGAGGCTCTTGGAAGAGACCAAGGGAAATGGAATGCACAGTCCGCTCTCCATGGCCAGGAGACCAATACAAAGAAGAAGCTTCTAGAGAATGAGATAATGCAACAAAAATGCATTTTAGACTCAAAGATCAACAGATCTTTGTAGGTGGATGGGTGATTGGAGATTTTATTGATGAGAATTCTTAGAATCATAAGTGGCAGAAACTCAATTCAAGCTAGTTCTGGCAAAAAGAGGCAGTATGTTGGCTCAAGTGGAAGTCTAGGCACCAAAGGATGGAGAGGCTCAAACAATGCCATGGGGATCCCTCTCTTCTCTCAGCACCACACCTCCTCCATGCAGGGAGTCCTGCAGGACACGGACATCTATCTCCTAGTCCCTTCAGCCAAAGTCAAAGGATCTCATCTCATTGGGCCAACTGGTTCTCATGCCCATCCCTGTACCAGTTACTGTGGTCATTTGGAAAGCCTGGGCTCATTCCAGAACCGCTTGTACCTGGGGCATGGGCTAGTGGCAGCTGCACCTGTAATATATGGTAGTGAGTTGTGGGAAGGCACAGATTCTCAGAGTAAAAGTAGGCTGCTAGTAACGGAAAATGGGGATGTGGACGATGGGTGGGAGTAGCAGCTGTCTGCTTCAGAGCGTCACAACCCAACTATTCATTTTGCGTATTGGAAAAGTGAGGCCTGGTGAGAGAGAGGAGGATTTGCTCAAGTCTTAGAGCTAGTCAGTGGACAAACAACTCAAGAGGATGTTCCAAATCATTGGTGGTGTCTCCCCAACACCAGGCTGATATTTCTGATAGGATTAAATTGTCTGTCTCGTCTCCCCCTTTTCCATCAGTTCTCTTTCTGAACTAAGCTCCTTCTTGAGGATAGATGTCCCAGAAGAACGAAACCTCACAATGCAGAGATGTGTGTGTGTGTGTGTGCGCGTGGAAGTTGTCTCTTTTCCCCCTCTCATTAATATAAACTGGAGAAATAAAAAGAGAGAGAGAAAGAAAGAACATTTGTTCCCTGGAGGTTAAGAGAAAATTCAATAGTCTGATGAGGTTGTCAAGGACCTTCCTTTCCTGATTAAGGATCTAATCTTGAAGTAGCAACTTAAGGGCTCAGCGGATAGGAGGCAACCTCTCCTCTGTGCCTTCAGAACAGGTGGGGAAATGCCCACTTTAAATTTAAAGCCTGTCATTTCTCTGTAGACTCTCCATCATGCCTGCAAAGACAAAATTTTTCTTACAGCCCCTCTTCTAAGAAACTTCATCTGGCAAAAAGATAATAATACCTTACACTTTTAGAACACTTCAGAGTTCTCAAGGTATGTCTACATCCAGTAATTCATCTTCACAACAAACCTGACCTGTGTGGGAAGCAGACCGACTTTCCAAGGTCTCACCACAAGGTGGCAGGATGGAGACCCAGGAACAAGTCTCTGATGTTAGTTAGTCCCAAAGCCATTTTGGGTTGCTTTCCTTTGGAGCTGAGAGGAGGTGGCAGCAAAGAACCCTGGAAAGAAGGTTGGTCTGAGTGAATTGGGTTCACGCCCTGACTTGGTCATTGGTGAGCTTTAGAATCTGCATGGATGTTATTAGCCTCAGTTTCTTCATTTTTCCAATGGGAACAAAAACTCTTGAACACGTATGTTTTCTGAAAAACCGAAGAAGGTAACTGGAAATGATGTGGGATTTACAGAGTGCCATTATGTGTGAGATGATGAGGCCACAGTTACTGATGTATTTATGTAGTGGATATGCTCTTTGGGGTCACAAAAAATGCAGGAGCACAGCGTATTTTATTTTCTATAGTGTTTCTACAACTGAATTTTATTTCCTTTCAGCTCCATCCATTGGTAGTGAAAATTCAAGTCTAGTCAATTTAGGTGTTTTGCCTTCCTGAACATCTGTAAGTTCAAGGGGGCTGATACATGCCTAATGCATGGATGGAAGTGAAGGGAATGCATGGTACTGGACCATCACTGCTCAGTTCTAGTACCTGCTGTCTCATCTGGCCCTTTTCCGTCACCCTCCTTCCTTTCTAGTCTATGCCAGGACCTCCTTGTTCCACCTGATGTATGGGTATATGGTCCATCCTGGAATCTGCTACTGTGTTCTTTTCATCCCCCCACAGGTCACATGAGGCCAGCTGGTTCTAACCATCAGATAGCTCCTCATTCTACTGAGGGTGGGAGGAGTGGCCAGAAGCTTTTGTATCCCCCTGAGGGCATGAGGGTCTGAGGGGAGTTGGCTGAAGCCCTCTTAATCTAGACTGACCATGAAGGCATTTGTAAATGGCAACTTTCCTACCAGGGAAGAACACTTGACCACATTTACCGTCTATCAGACACTATCTGGCAAGTTTGAGACACAGACCCCCCCTTTGCCTTCAGATCCCTCAAACTCATCTGATTTTCCACGGCCCTCAGCCTCTTCAACCACCCATGTCATTAGCCTGGTGGGAAGAGAGCACAGGGTCTTGTTTGGTCTCTTTTGCAGGATCATCTTGTTTGACTTCCAACACTGCTCTCTTCCCTCAGCTCATAGAATCTTTATGGGTAGGAGGGAGGTCACTTCTCTAACAGATCACAGATTCTTTCTTTTATTGTCATTATTATTATTATACCTTCTAATTAGACCTCAGCTTCTGAAACCTGAATTTTTTTTTTAATTGCCTTCTCTTTCTTGGTATTCTGTTTCTGCTGTCATCTTCTCCTGGGATAATGTGGTCCTCAAGCATCTAGTTGCCCAAATTGGGGAGGGTCATAAGGTGTGTGGTAGACAGAATAATGGCCCCCTTCCAGGGATGTCCGCATCCTAATTCCTGGAACCTGCGAATCTGTTACCTTACGTGACAAATAGGGAATTAAGTTCATCTATGGATTTAGGTTGCTAATGAGCTGAATTTTGAAGAGAGAGATTATCCTGAATGATCAGGGTGATCCCAGTGTAATCAGAGTCCTTAAATGTGGAAGAGGGAGGCAGCAGAGGAATTTAGAATGATACAGCCTTGCTGGCTTTGAAGATGGACGAGGACGTATTAAGCCAGGAAAGTCTCTGGAAGTTGAATGAGGCAAGGAAATGGATCCCACCCCCCTCCCCAAGCCTCCAGAAAAGGAATGTAGCCCTGCTAATACCTTGAATTTAGCCCAGTGAGACCTTTTTTTTTTTTTCTCTTGTACTTCTAATCTGTAGAGCTGTAAGAAAATAGATTTGTGTTTTTTAAACTGCCAAGTTTATGACAATTTGTTATAGCAGCAATAGAAAACTAATGCAAGTGAGCAATAATATGGGGAGAGAGGTTGATCTGGGAGGTAATATATAAAAATTATCCTGTTATTTTGTTGTTCAGTTACTTGCAGGGAGACCCTCACCTCTTGACTAGGGATGGAGAAAGTAACAATGAACGAAGCATCAAAAGAGGGAAGGAGAGAGTGTGTCCCCCTTCAGTATGCTAAAGAGTGAAAAATTGTTATCTCTGAGAGGAGGTATAAATGTGACAAACATAATGATGTCAGCAAGGCACAGTTTGAAAAGTAAGCTGTGGTTCCATCTATTCTGTGTGGCAGTATAAACACTGTGAAATTTTAATCAAGATAGAGGGCAAAACCAGAGAAGTCTGTACGCACTTAATCATGACACCCTGTGGAGGACGTGTCCACCATCTCTGAGCAGCTGCTGCCCCCTGAAGCATTTGGCTCCTGCTGCTCCTCTGTGTCATCCTGGTTTTCTCAGCTGCGGAAGGGGCTGTTTATTGGACTCCACCCCAGACAATCTGGTGATCAAAATGCATCCTCCTCAGCCCCTTTTGAAATGTCAGTTCACAGCTCACCTGCACTGGTCCAGCGATCTGTTACTACAGAACAGGCTACCCCCAAACTCAATGGCTTAAAACAACTATTTTGTTCTGTTCACAGCGTTGTGGGTCAGGAACATGGGAAGGGCTCAGCGGGGTGATTTGTCCCTGGCCCTCGGTGGGGGGGGGGGCTATCTGGAGCTGTAGTGTTTGCTTTGTGGAGGACCCCTGCGCTTCCCAGTGAAGGTGAGTGCTGGGACCGGCGCAGCTGATCCTAGCTCTGCTGGACCTCGGCGGGAGCTGTCAGCCAGAGTGCTTGCTCGTGTGTCTCCATTTGGCTTGGGCTTCTCGTGCCATGGAGGCTGGGTTTGCGGACATCTCAGATCAAGTGCTCCAAGAGCCTAGGCAGAAGCTGCGTATCTTCTTAGCGCCCAGCCTCAGAAGTCCCAGGACATTATTTCTGTCACACTGTTAGTCAAACAGGTCATTAATTTCTTGCCAGATTCAAGGGAGGGAAACCAGACTTCACTGGTTCGTGAGAGGAGTCGCCAAGACTGTGTGGCCATCTCTAAGCGACCCATTTTCCTGCAGTGTGGACCCACCAAGCAGGGCTACACAACAGGAAGGGGCCCTGGAGATCTTCCAACCAGGCTAGCACCTCTCCCACTCTACAGACAGAGAAATAAAGGGCTAGGAAGATGCAGGGATCACTCAAGGTCATGGAGGGAAGCAGTAATGGAATCAAGATTTGATCCCAAAATTCCTTCCATGCAGTTGTATCTTCCAACAGTCATGACATTTTAGCATCGCCTTGGCCACTGTAGCAGTCCAAATCCTGACTTAGCAACCCCGTATCCAGCACGGCGAACGGAACAGGAGATGCAAGAACAAGAGCCCCACCTGGTTTTATAAAGACAGGATGGGCTTCAGGGGGGCTTGTGTGACCCTGAACTTTGTATCTCTGCACAAGAATACCAACAGGGCCGATGTGAGTGCTGGGGAGAAGCGAGGTGATGTGGGAGAGAACCAGCACTCATTATGCACCTACTATGTGCCATCTCACTTATGTTCATGGCAGTTAAATGCTTATAACTCTCTCCCTAGCTGAGTATTATTATATCTCTTTTGCAAAAGAAGAAAGCTAGTATTATAAGAGCAACCATCCACACAGTGACTGTGTGCCAGACATGATTCTAAGTGCTTTGCTTATTTTAACCAATTTAATTCTCACAGTCATCCTGTGAGCTAGGTTTTATGATTATCTTCACTTTCCACATGAGAAAATTGAAATGGTCTGGTAGGAAATGGGAGTATGTGGGAAAACACAGACATAGGAGGGTGGGAAAGGGGGGGCAATGCTAGAGGCCTTCATAGAAATTTAGGACTGAAAGAGGTGCAAGGATTTGCACACTTGGTGGATCCTATGGAGCAATGGTATCTTTTAGGAGGTTTATGTCTAATGTCAGTTCCCAGTCCTGTCTCTGAATTCCATATCAGTCCCTCTCTGCTCCACCCACTACAGATCACCCAGCCACCTCCCCTTATCCTTTTTTTTTTTTTTTTTTTTTTAACAATTTTGACCTAAAAAGCCATCTGGCCTCCCAGATATGAGGAAGGACCAGAGGAACCCTGATTGCCCTGAAATGCTGATAATAACGACAAGAAAATGCTGCCTTTTAAAAAGTCAAAATGAATAAAGATACAGATTTTCATTGATTATAGGTCAGGCCCCTCTATGGCAGTGCTCAGAGGGAGGCAGACTCTGGCATCTGGTTCAGTTAGGGAGAGAGAGGCTGCTTCTCTCCATGCCTCATGCTTTCCCTCTTTAATGACTCAATTGGACTGTAATTAAAGGAAACAAAACTCAAGAAGAGTGGGGAGAACAAGTGAGGGGGATCAGAAGAATGAGAAATAACTTTGGAGCATAGCCCAGGCCCTGCTGGCCGGGAACCTGGCCCTGTGTGCCCGGCATCCTGCCCTCCTTGACGGGTGGAGCAGGGCTGAACCTAAGTGGGTCCAGACCCTGGGAAGCATGTCCTCCTCCCCAGAAATGGACTCTCCATCCCTGCAGGTCAGCCACCGGCGGTGTGATGGATTCATGGAACAACCAGGATAGGCTTTACCAGAATCCAAAATAGGAGGGACAATGCTTGTCACATTTTTCTTATTAAAAATCTTTAATACAAATGTGCAGAGTCAGGAGGCAGAGTGTCTTTATAGAGACTCTTTCAGAGGGAAAGAGTTATTCCTTTTAAATACAAGGAATCAGTATTTAAAGGGTGAAGCATCTCTTACATGATATCCTCATCAGAGTGCCTTCCGCTCAAATAGGTCCATAGAGAATTTTCTATATGAACCGTCCTCAGTAATACTAGTACTGACAGCATTAATTAGTTGATGCTACTGATAGACAAATCAAAGCTGTCAATCATATCAATAACAGTATCACTGATGGAGATGCAGATAGAGAGTGTGTGAGTGCTGATTATGGGCCAGGCCCTGGGATAAATGCTTAAAATGCATCATCACAGTGAATCCGCATAGCTACTAGATGAGGCGGAAACTGTTAGTACTCCTGTATCGTCCACGACAGAAGCGATTCATAAAGCATGAGAAATTTGACCCAGTCCAGCCAGCCAGGTGAAGGCAGAGCTGGAATTCAGACCCAGGTCGATCTAACTGCAAAGCCACTTCTCTTACCTCATCACATGGCGATTTCCAGAGGCTGAGGATAGTTCCCCAGGGATAAAGCAAATGTCCCCATGTCAGGGAGCCTACAGGGAGGGGACACTGCCTTCTCGCCACCCTCCTTCCAGTGTCCAGGGTTCCTTCTTCCTCCTCTGGAGCCGAGAGATCCGGGGGAAGAGAAAGGGAATGAGTATGGGAAAGGGGGCGGGGAGGGTCAGAGAAGGAAATTGCCAAAGAAGGAAACTGGAACTGTACCTGCTGACTCAAGTCCCTGCACGCAAGGCTCAAACTCTGGGGGATGAAAAGAAAGGGAGCTGTTTCTCAGTTGGGATTTGTGCATTGTGAACTTCAAGTGAAGTCTTCCTCCCTTCTAGGTGTTGGGGGTGAGGGGGTGTGGTACGGGGTTTCCAAGGTTATAATACGTGGCATTCTCATAAAGCCTAGGCACCCTTTTATGATATTAAGCATTTTATTCCTCCCATGACATTTGAAGCCTTCTCTGTTTTTTCCCCCTTATTTTATTTATTTGGGACCTGAATTTGCTGGGTCTGATGGCATTTCTGGTAAGTTGTTTTTATTGCATGGAAGTCATTATCTGCTAAAGTCAGGGAACAGCCCCTGCCCTTCCAAAGTGATGAGTTTTACCCTTTGCTTCCTGGAAAGATGGCATGGGATAAGACAGCCCCAAATTGGAGGCAGGAAATAGGAGCTGTTGTCCTGGCCCTGCCACCTGTTGGCTGCAAGCATGGAATAAATCCCTTTGCAAAAGGTGGTGGCCACCTGTGTCGACTGCAGGCTGGAACTTGGAGACGGAGCTGGGGACCAGCCTGGGGAGGCGCTGATGAATTGCTAAGGGTTCTTACAATTCCTGAAATCTGTGACTTCATGATATTTGTTCCTGGAGGGCAGTGATTCTAACATTGGAAGGGTCTGAGGGCAGGGACTGGCAACATGGGTGAAGGGTGGGGTTAACTCACTGGCTGGTGGGAAAACAAATATACAGTGAGGGGTGGGGAGTGGTCATCTCCATCCCTTCGCCTCCCTTTTGTAAGCATCTCTGGAGTCGTCTCTGGTGTTGTAATTGTGTGTTTCATGCACCTGCCTCAAACATGTTTTCACTTAGGAAAGCTGCCCCAAGAGAGATAAATTTCCTCCTACCATCACCCCTACGTTCGGGAGATCAATAGAGTGCTTAAGAGAGCACATTTTCTGGCATCAGAAAAACCTGGTCTCAAAACTCACTCTGTCACTCACTAGCCATGTGACCTTGGGACAGATTACTTGAGGCCTCTGAGTCTCGGGTTCCTGTTGAGTAAAATGGGGATAGTAATACCCGATAAAGCTATTAGGACTGACCGATAGGCCGGCACCTGGCCCTAAGTAGGCAGGAAGCATCATCACACTTATTGTTATTATTGGCTATTTCACGCAGGGATGATGATGATGGTGGTGGTGGTGATGAGGACAGCTTGAATTGTTCGAGTGCTCGCTGTGTTCCAAAGCCTCTGCCATGGGTCCCCTTATTGTCCATTTTCTTACAGATGGGAAAACTGAGGCAGGGAGAACGGAAGTAACTCACTCAGGTTCACACATCTCTTAAATTCTAGAGCGGGGGATTTCAGCCAGGCAGCCCGATGCCAGAACCCTCATCCTTAACCAAGGCAAATTCTCCATAAACATCATTTGTAGTGCCTGATTTTCATGCGCGGGAATATTCCATCATTTACTTTTGTCTTATTGTTGGGCATTTGGAGTGTTCCAACTTTATTATAAACAACGTTCTCTGTGCATCTTTGGGCACAAGGCTCCCTCTGTGTTTTATTGCCTTAGAATACATTTCCAGAAGTCTGTAAGGATAGTTTCAAATTGCATTTGTGTTCCATGATTTGGGTGAAGGCGTGGGATGGATTAAAATGAAAAGGAGCAACACTAACTCTGGTTTTCCGGACTTTCTCTGATTTAGGGTGCTGGTTTTTTGTTCTGGTTGCAGTTCAAGGGTGTTAGGCAAAAAGGGTCCTTGAAGAAGAGAGTGATAAAATAGAAATACTGCTTTAGGGAGTAGTGCCTGGTGAAGTGTGCAAATATGCATGTGGGAGATAGTCCCAGAGCAGAGGACTGGTGCAGCGATGAGTAAATGAGGTGGCAGGGCTGTCATCCCTTTGAGGACATGAAGGGGTCAGTGGCAGTGGCTGCAAAGTTCTTAGTGGCTGTGCTGAGCGCCTGTGAAGAAGGAAACCAATGCTGATAATTAGACAGCTTTTCTTAGCTCTGAGATGAAAGCCGAGAATACTTGTGCTTGTCTTAATTATAGTAATAGAATTTTTCCATTTGTAAGGTATTTTCCCCATCCAGTCTTAAATCTTTGTTGTTGTTGTTTTTCAGTCTTCTTTTAAGTTGCGCATGCTCATTGTAAAATAAAATGAAACAAATTCAAACTTTGTTGAAGTGTATAAAGAAAAAAAAAAGTAAGGTTCTCTTTATCAGTTACTCACTGTAGAGATAACCGTGCTAAACTTTGGTCTATATATATATATATCTTTCTATACATTTCCCTCCATGCATATGCAAATATAAATAAGAATTTATATATGTAAGTATAAAAATGGAAGCATCAAAAGTACACAGTTGCGGTTTGGGGGGTAACTTTCTATGTCAGCACTGCATGTTTTATATATGCTTTTCAAAGAGCATTTCCCTTTTTTCTTTTTAAACTGACTCCCTAATTTGGTATGTAAACTTTTTTCCTTATGTTAAAAATAAAGATAAGCAAATTGAGACCGAAAAACAGGAGAGCTAGACTTGACTTGAATTCAGGTGTCCTAAATTCCAGCCGAGGACTCTCTCTTCCACACATGTAGTATCCTTCTTTTATTTTGTATCTCTTATCCTGGGTCTTGAGATAAGTGGATGGAAATGATGTCAGCATCATTACTGTTAATTTGAAGGGTTGCCTTTTTTCCCTAGATTCTCCAGGGTCTCCCTGAATCCTTCCCGAGCCTTAATAAGTCTTCCCCCACTGCTCAGACATTCTTGGAGACTTTGTCCAGGGACAGCAAACAGTTAGTCTGGAGTTCAGGAAAAAGACTAACTGGACTCCTGCCACCAGCCACGATCGTGAAAACTTTTAGCCTTGAGGTAGCACACAGTGAGGAGGTTTCATAAAACAGTCGTTAGCCTTTCTCCTCACTGAGAAAATAGTACCTGGAGCGAGTTATATGTTTCTTGGGAAGCGGGCTAGTTAATCAGAATCCCAGTATAGAGGAAAGAGCAGACTTGGCTGTAATACAGAGTTGGAATCAAACTGCATTCCTGTCACTGGGAGGCCAGGTGACTTGGGGCAAATGGCTGACTGTACCTGAGCCTTTGTTATCTCGTCTGTCCACAAACTGGGAATGATCCCTACACCTTCTAGTGTTGTTGGCTGAGCCCTGTGTGAATAATTGGATACCAGCCGGACCCAGTTATGTAACCACACTTCCCAGAGCCAGTATGTATTGGATAGAGAGGAGCTTGTGAGCTAGGAAGCACGAAATCCTTTTCTGGCTTCCATTGATCTTCAAGAATTCTCTTCACCCTCATGGAAAGGAAAGGTGATTTCAGGAGCCCACTGTCATGGGGATGACACAGACTAGGTATAACAGGACCCTCTATCTCACCGTGGCTCTGCTTATTATGTGTCCTTAGCCAAGCCCTGTATGCTTTCTACAAACTCAGAGACTTGAACTTGATTCTTCCTGGGGCTCCTTCCTTGCCCACAACAGTCCACAAATCAAAGCTGTGCTGGAGTCCCAGGAGGAAAAAACCCTGAAGGTCAGCCTGTGCAACGGCCATGGGACTTGCACCCCTCCCTACCTGCCCCAAAGGAGCTGTGCTTTCGTGCACAGTGAACCTCAGGGAGAAGATGGGGTTCTCCATACGGTGGAATTTCAGGCAGGAGTATGGTATCTGACCTCCATGATACTGTTGTTGCCTCATTTAGATAATGAGGCATCTCAATTAAAAACTTATTTGTTTCAATTACAAAATTATTATATGCACATATAAGAATGTTTAGAATACAGGGAGAGAAGAATGAAGAACAGTTTCTTCTGTACTTACACTACCTCCCCTAATCGCGTTAACGTTTTGGTATTTCCTTCTAGTAGCTTTTCTGTGTGATGTATATTTAGCAATTTTATTGTGAACTATAACAGACATATGGAAAAATGTGTAAAACATTACATACAGTTTTATCAGTGGTAATTTAGCAATACCCATCTACCCATCACCCAGGACAAGAATTAGAATATTGCCTGCATTCCACAAGCCCTCCCCTGACACACCTGCTGTGTCTCCACTTCCCATTTTAGCCCCTGTTCCCCTCTAGAAGTAGCCAGGACTCTGACCATTATGCTAATCAAGTCCGTTATCTTTTCTTTATAGTTTCCCCACCTGTGTATAACGTAAACAATGTATTTTGTTGCTTGTTGGTGGTGGATTTTCCAGCATTCGACACATCTCATTAAGCTAGGTAAAACTGATATCCTTCTTTGGTTGAGGCAAAAATTGGTTAACAGCAGGTCCACAGTTTTATTCAAATTTTAGCTGCATTCACAATGCAGCCCCTAGGTACCCACTACACATCGGACACTCTGTAGGCTCCCAAGCTACAGCGATGAACTGTGTCCTGGCAGCAGAGAGCTCACAGTCTGTTTACCTAGCCAAAAAACGATGCTTCAGTCCTGCCACCATGAATCACATGTGGATGCTTCCTTATGGCACGAACACACAATGAAGGCATAAACACATGATGAACTTTCTCCTTTCTTAAGGATTCCCCCTGGTATAGACTCTGGCCTAAGCTACTGCCTCTTGTCCTTTGAATCTTTGGGGCCCACATGATCATGTGTGGTTTTTTTTCTTTTTTCTTTTTTCCAGCTGGTCTAAAACCTTGTAAGCGTCTTCTGAGGCATATTTTAAAATGCTACATCTTGAGTTCATCCTGGGTGAGAGGAAAACCTTTGAGGCAGGGGGTGGGGGTGGAGAGAGAAAAAGAACAAATGTCTCTTAAGCTGCTTCTCAGTGTAACTTTGGATCTTGGAATCCTCACAGCACCCCAGCCAAATGCTAAAGCCATCCCCATCCTGAGAGTGCGGAAGCTAGCTCAGGAAGGGGAGTGGTGTGCCCAGTGTCCCTCAGATGGGCATCGGTGGCATTGGATCAGAAACTGAATCTGAGGGGCTCCAGTAACCTTTGATGGAAAAGTTGAGAACTGTGGTGGGGGATGAGCTTCCTGGAGCACAGATCCCTGTCGTACCGATTGACAGCATTAGGCAACGAAATGTCAGTGTTCTCACATGCACAGTGCTGCACTTCAGCGTGGGGTGAGGGGAGAGTTCAGTGGGATGGCATGTACAAGCCCAGAGTCTGGCCTGTATTTAATACTCAGTAAATAGGTGCTAGAGCACAGAGTCAGACAGGAGGTTGGGGAGGTTATGGAAATAAAGGCTTGCAGGATGCTGCCGTGAGGCTGGATGGTTAGTGCCTTGCTGTGGGTGGCAGGGATGTGAGAGCATCAGAGGTGATGCTTCGTTCTTAGCGCTTGTGAGTTCCCATCCACCCACCTCCATTCCCGAAATGTTGGCTTGGGGAACCTCAGGGTCCAACGCATATGACATCTGTCTCCATTCCGGGGTGGATTTTTTTTTTTTTTTTTTGGTCTTCTTTCTCTTAAATTGCTCTCTGCGACAAAAAAGATAAAATATGCAAACTGCGCAAAATTACACTCAACATACGCTGAATAAATATATACCCACAGAAGCATATGTTCAATGGTTGCTGCTCCCTGCTTTTCAAAGCCAACTAGCTTATAAAATCATCCTTCACGCAGAGTCCTGGTGATCAATGAGAAGATGCGGGGAGAGGATCAGCCTCAAGCTGCAAATCGAGTTTTTAGTTACAAAGGATGGGGAAGGAAGGGAGACCAGCCCGTGAAACCCAGTAGGCACTGAGCAGTCCGTTTCTCCAGCCTGTCTTACTAAAGACCTGGCTCTGGCCCCTGGGTGTTTGGCTCTTGACACGACACCAGAGAGGGTGAGAGGGGTTCTTTGGAGTCCAGCTGTGTGGGTCTAAATCCTAACTCTGCCACTCACAGTGTCGTACTGGGGCAGGTTGCCTTAAACCTCCTTGTTTTAGTCTCCCAGTATCCAAAAACATTGGGTAACATTATAGTACCTACTTTTCATGGTCATTGCATGAAGAAGTGTAGCCAATGGCTTAAGGAAACAGACTCTGGTGCTAGATTTTCTGCCTCCACCACTTCCTGGAAATGTGACTTTGGGCATGTTAACAAACCTCACTGTGCTTCATAATCCCCTAAGTGGACATGATAATAGTTTCCGCCACCGACGGCTGCTGCGAGGAAGGGATGAGTTAATGCACATTCAGTGCTTAGAATGGAACTGGCTCTGTAGTAAGTGCTCAGATAATGTCCAAAAGCCGTTTTCCCCAGGTGCCCCCTTGGGCACAGGTCTGTAAAAGACATTCCTTGTCAAAACACCCTTGGCTCCATGCCACTCACAGAGGAAATAGGACAGGAGAGAGAAATCCAAGCATCTACAGTGTTGACCTGGAGCAAGTCACTTCTCTTCTCTAACCCTCAGTTTCCCATCTGTGGGTGGTGAACATAGTAGTGCATCCTTTTCTGAGTGGTTGGGGAGACTGGATAAGATACCCTCACAATGTGTCTGGCACATGAGGAGAGCATCGTCAAACTCTGTTTCCTTCCCTGCACCCCGCACCCTTTAACCACAAAGTGCCTAAACCCAAGTGTTAGTTGGTGAGAGCCCTTACCTTGACGAGAGAGTCTTCGCCGAGTCTGGCCGTCAGCCCAGCAGGCACAGCGTCGGGGTGGTTTTGCAGACCTCAGCCTAGCGTGTCAGCCTCCGCGCCACCCCACACCGACTCACCGCGTGACCTTGGCAAGTCTTCTTCCATCTCACACCTCAAGGTCCTCTTCTTCCAGCTGGGATCTGAGTCTCTATCTTGCAATCACACGAAGCTGGAACAATGTAAGGAATGGAAAAGTGCTTTAGAAACCTGACTGCACGCGTGACAGTCAGCCTAGCGCGACCTGAGGATATCTCAGCTCTGCCGCTTACTTGCCCTCTGCCCTTGGGACGAGTTGCAAAAGCTCTCTGCGTCTCAGTTTCCTTCTCTGAAAAACGAGGAGAGTAGTGGTACCTGCACCATCAGACTGTGCTTAACAGTCTGAGTTAATATTCACAACACAGTGAGAACCATGCCAGCACACGGTAAGCACTATTAAGTGTTAGCTATTATTATTATTAATGAGCTATACAAAGGCTATTTATTATCATCTCCAGTTATTGAATAGACATTCTTCAGGACTCTTGGCAGATTTCCTTGGGAAAGTGCTCCCTGGCCTCCCTTCTGTCAGCTCTTGGTGCTTCTTCCCACCAAATAAAAACCCTCAAAGAAGGTAAGGATATGTGCATTTCCAGTTACTTTTCTCTCCACGCCTCACCTCTCCCTTCTTTGGAACGGAGGCTTCTTGAGAGCCGATGCTAAAGTTTTGTAAATGTTACGGCCTGGAGGGCAGCTGGCTTTGAATAAGCATATGCTGAACTGAACACCCAGTCCGTGCAGGACCCTGGGGAGCTCCAGGGAGTTGCAGAAGGCTTGGTGACTCCCACCACAAGGATGCCTGGCCATTTGGAGAGGCTGTAGGGATGAGCTGCAAGCAGTGTTCTCAAGCCATTCCCACTAGCATGACCATCTCCCTGGTTCCCCAGCTCAAGTGCCACTGACAGTCAGAACCTACCACCTGACCTCTCTGGGAATGCCTGTCAGCCTCATGCAGAAAACTCGGAATATCCAAGCTGGAAGGGTCCTTGGAGACCAGCTGCCACCTTTCTCATTGAACAATGATAAGACTGAGGGCTGGAGAAGGGAAGTGCCCAAAGCAGGGATCGTAACCTGTGTCTCCTAACTCCCTGGGCTCCTCTGATGGGGAAGATAAGTGACCATGAATTCAGGCAGCTAGCCATGATTAGCACGATGTGAGCAAATTTAACCATGCATTTTGACACTACTGGCACACCTCATTTCATTTTTATTTATTTTTTAAAGTGTTTTTACCTTTAATGGAGGCACTGAAGATTGAACCCAGGACCTCGTGCGTGCCAAGCACATGGTCTGCCAGAGCTTTACCCCCCAGCCCAGTCCCCGACCTTGTTTTGTTGTGCTTTGCTTTATTGTGCATCACAGCTGTTGTGGTTTTTATGAACTGAGGTTTTGTGGCCCCACTGCTTTGTCAGATGATGGTTAGCATTTTTTTAGCAATCAAATATTTTAAAATTAAGGGATGTACATTGTCTTTTCAGACGAAGTACCCTTGCATGCTTAATAGACTACAGTGTAGCGTACCCGTAACTTTCACATGCACTGGAAAACCAAAAAATTCATCGGGCGTGCTTTATTGCTATATTCACATTATTGCAGTGTTCCAGTGAACCTGCAACGTCTTTGAGGGCTTCCTGTGTTGCTATTTCAGCACTGTTCTTGAACATAAACCAAAATAAGCCTCTCCGGGTTTACCCAGTTACTCCAGTCGGTCTAGATTCTCCTGGAAGTCGGGGACCACCGCCTGCTACTTCTTCGTGTCTCCGTGGGAAAGGGGTGGTGTGGGAGAGTGTGGGTTTGGAGTCAGACACACCCGTGTGTGCACCCCGGCTCTACTTCCAGAAAGCGCAGTGACATAGGAAAAGCACTTCCGGCCCTAAAACCTGTTTCATCTTCTGCACAACTGGGCCAGTGGTAGCAGACCCCCAGGACTGTGGGCTTCAGCAAAGCAGAATCGGGAAAACACCTCGTGTAGTGCTGGGCCCGCGGGAGGTGCTCGGAGGGTTTGGATTTCCTTTCTCGTGTCTTCAGCCAGAGTGTGTTGAAGCCACACAGATGGCTGGCATGTGGGGAGAGTGGCCTGTTGGTATTTCACTGGAACTCAAGCCAAAAACTAAGCAACATAACCAGGCATTTTATTATATTCCAAAAATATTTACCAAACGTCAAATATTGAGCAGTCATAATCGTAATAACTAAACTTTTTATAATAATCGACATTTTACCCTGGATCAGGCACTATGTTAGGGACATTAAATGTCTCACTTCCCCCACCCCCCTCACAGTTCTACTTAGTAGCTATAATTAGGCTCAACATGTTAATGAAGTGACTGACTGATGTTACACGGCTAGTTAAATGGCAGCACCAGGTGGGATTCGAGCCCGGGCCTGCCTGACCCCCAAAGTCCACACAAGGTGTCTCCCTGAGCTGTGCTGGGCACTGGGACAGTGCTGAGAAGAGGAAGCTGTGTGTGTTCCACTCTCTGTCCTAAAATAGCCTGTGGACTCATAGGGAGACATGCTGTGACCCAGAAACCGTCCTGCCTGGCAGAGCAAAGTTTGCACTAGAAGAATAATTCACGTGGGAGGGAAGGGAGATGATTCTCACTGACTCCAGGCATCAGAAGGAGGCAGGAACTTCCACACGGGACTTCTCATCCGTGGTGGCACCTAGTGTTCCCAGCAACCCCGGGAGATATTTATTGTCAAGTCCATTGTAAAGTGGGGAAACCAAGATCAGAAAAGTGGTGATGTGCCCAAAGCCACACAGCTGGGAAATAGCAGCGTCTGGATTAGACTTCATTTTTCTCTGTCTTCTCAGCATCCCTCCATTTCTTGAGTTCAGGGAGGGATCCGTGGAGGGGCTGTTTGAAGTGTAGCTTATAGGATACATAGGATTCTTTAGGAAGAGGAGGGCAGGCTCGGATGAGGGCAGAGCATGGATGGAGGTGCTGAGGTTGGATCCTGCATGGAACAGGCACTGCTGGGTGTTGGCCCAGGTGGCTTCCATCCAGGTGGAAGGTCCTGTGAGGCTGGGTGGTGGTTTGGGAGGGAGCTCTCCTGGGGACTGAGGCAGGCAGGTTCTGCCTTCTCCACCTGGAGGTCTGAGGCCCCCTGGTGGTGCTGGCAGCTGCAGACCCACGTTCCCCAGGACTGCTGATCCCTGTAATCCTGTTCTGCATGCCTGCCCCCGCTCCGTGTTGGCACTGCAGCCCAGCACAAATTGAGCGACAGCTGAGTTGGCATGAGTTGATTAAAACTCCCAGTAATTATGGGCTCTTGACTGGCCCGGTTGTCCAAATCAATGTCGGCAGTAATCGTCGGGCTAGCTGGCCCTGCTGACAGATTGAGGCTGAGGGAGGAGGGGCAGGGACGGGAACTGGCGGGGCTTCCCCACTCTCTCCCATTCCAGCCGGTCCTCCAGAGGCCTCCTGGGGCAGGAGCATTAGGCCCACTCAGTCTCTAATCAAAGGGGCTGTTCGTACTAAAGGACTCAGCTCCTGTGATCCTCACTCACCTCGCCCGCAAAACAGGTGTGTCTTAGAGGTGCCTTTGAGTTTTGTTGTGGGGCTTTGAAGAGATGGCATATGGGAAATATGTAGCACATGGTAGGTGCTCAAGAAATACCCATTCCACTTCCTTCCTCACTTCCTTCTCTCCCGCTTCCTCCTCCCAAGATTCTGTATCTGATCTGTACATCCAAGACTGCTGCCAGCCCCCTCTCTGAGTCCCCTTATAACTCATCACAGTGGCCTTCGCACAAGGTCCTGGGACTCATTGTGTAGCCCTGGTCACTCTGAGCCACTGTGATATCACAGACAGGCCGCCTCTGTGTGGATCAGGGCAGAGAGAGCCTCATTTATAATCAGGGAACCTTCAATGGTAGGCACAGTCTTTCTCTTCCTTGCTGTGTGACCTCAGGCAAGTCACTTGGCCTCTCTGGGCTTTAGTTTCCTCATCTACAGTGTGAACAGGATGATGGTGGGCCTACCTTGGCATTGTAGGCCTTCCTCGGCATTGTTTGGAAAAGCAAAAGCTGCCTGTGCCAGGATTCTGCCTACTCTCTGCATGTAATAGGTCCCCTTCCATTGCTTCCTGAATGTTTTTCCTATTTGGCAGAAAGTAACAAGGTATCCACAACATGAGGTACCCCTTTCTGAGCACCTGCCCTTGTGGCAGGTATGTGGCAGGTACGTGGTCCGGTTTGGCTCTCTCACAAGCCCAGAGAGGGAGGAGTTACTCTCTCCAGCGGAGAGATGTGGAAACCGCAGCTCGGAGAAGCCAGGCCACATGGCAGGGAAGCGGTTTGACCAGACTTCACTCACAGTTGTAGGGATGCTACTTAGCTGCCAGCGTGCACAGCCCCCCATTCACATTTCATCTCACTGTTGTCATCGTCTCATTTAATCCTGGCCATGATCTAATGGGGCAGTGCTCCTGTTAGGAGGCAGCGCTGTTCCCAGGAGGTAGCGCTGTTATCACGCTTGCACCGGCAATGAGCGAGAAGTAAGTGCTTGCTGAGCCCTTGGAGGATGACAACGCTTTGCCCGTGGTCAGGCAGGGTTGTGGAGGCATCCTTGAGATTTCTTAAAGCATGCTCTGTCACTTCAAAGGGGATTCTCCATTTTTTTCTGAAATAACTGTAGACCTGGTTCTCCCCTTTTCACGATTCATAGCTGCTTTGACAGAAACCAAGCAGCTCAGAGCTTAAAGGCCACTCCAACGTCCTGTTGCCCAACGTCTTTAGTTTTGTAGTAGAGGAAACAGACTCAGAGAGTGGGATGTACTTGCCTGAGGCCACCCAGCCAGTGAGAGACCAAGGCCAGGCAGAGCCGGACCTCAGCTCTCTGGAGAGCCATCCTGGTGCAGACGGGGGCTTGCTGGGATCAGGCGTATCTCCAGCATCCCACCTGGCTGCCACTTTCCACTTATTACTTGAGGGTCAGAGCAGCTCTGTGATGAGCTCCAGGTGGCAGCTAGTAAGAGGTCCACTACCCCACCCTGCCTCTCAGGCCCCAGGCAGTAGGAAAGAATGGAGGTATCACTCCTGTTGCCTGGGGAGGGGCAGATCTCTCCTCCAGCACTACCAGGAAATCCCTCGGGCTTGTTCTCTGTATGAATCACTCAGGCCCCAGGAAAAGTTACTCTCTTTTGTAAGTTGGTTGTTTTTCCTTCTGCTTAGAACAGCTGGTCCACCTTCTAGAACTGGGGGAGGGGTGGTGGAACAACTCATTACAAATTTTGCACTCGGAGCAATTTGCATTCCATAATTAATGAACATTAAAATGCATAATTACAAACAGAAACAAATAGCTTGGTGCTGATGAAAAGTCAGACTGGGCAGGAGAACAGAGCAGGCGTAGGGGAGGGAGGGGGAGGCAGAGAGCAAGGCAGGGCCAGCCTGGCATGGAAACAGTTAGGAATCCCCCAGCTGCCCCTCTCCCTGCTCAGACCCCTCAAGGCCTTAAGACTCAGGAATCCAGGCCCAGGGTCTTCCTGTGGGTTCTCGTCTGAGATGGAGCAGCATGGGGGCTGTGAAGCTCTGGAGCCCAGCTGTCCTGGGTTAGACCCCAAGCTCTCTCACCCACTTACTGTAAAATCTCAGGCAAAGGAGCAGCACTCCAAAGAATGGGGTCATTATCAGATGGACCTGCCTCCTTTCTCCCGCCCTCTCCTTGTCCCACAGAGCCTGCCTCCCAAGGCTTCTTCTGTGAGCTCTAAGAAAGTACTTAGAGATAACTGAATTCACTAACTACAGTAGTCTTTTCAAAGTAGCAAATCAAATCACTTCACTCCTCCTGCCAACAACCCTCCAGTGCCTTCCAGTTGTGCTCAGAATAAACTCGAGATGCCTTCTCGTGGCTGAAGTCAGGGGTCAGCAGCTGTCTTGTATAAAGTACCCTGTAGTAAATATTTTAGGCTTTGCAAGTCACATGTGGTCCTTATGTGTGTGTGTCTGTCTCTTATATTCTTCTTTAAACAAAGAAAGAAACCAAAAACAAACAAACAAACAAAAACTTTAAAAAGTAAGGAAACATTTTTAGCTCCAGGGCTGTGCAAAAACGGGCTGTGGGGGAGATGCCTTTTCCCTGTTCCTCCCACTAAATACAACTAAAAACTCTGGAGGATATATGTAAAACAAATATAAGACTGTGGAAGAAGCCACACCAGCTGGGGTCTTTGAGACCCAAGGGAAGACATGATGGTCAATTACCTGGATTTTCTTTTTGCCTTATAATGTCCCAGGCTTGGAGCTGAAGGAGCCAGCAATTCAGAAATGCTGATAAAGACAAAAACAAACAAATGAAGAAAAAGAAGAAGAAAAAGCTGCTTTCTTCAGCCAAAGTATCAGGAAAAGGGCAGCCAACCAAGACAGAAAATTTAAGACACTAACCATTCAATTCCAGCTGAACATCCCAGGAAAAAATAATAATAAATAATAACAGCATGGCCCCTCCTCCACCCACGCTAATAAAGGCCAAGTAGGGAACTAGGCTCCATCCTTAGCAGGCTGTAGTGAGATAATCTCACAACTCAGTCCCCCTCCCTGCTGTGGTGGTGGAGGGGTGGTATCAGAGAAGGCCAGGTAAGGAGCCAAGACTTTAATCCTCACTGAGAGATAATGAGCAACCCTCCCACTCCCACCCAAGGGAGTCACTCCATCCAGAGTCAGTGGAGACTAAATGAAGAGCCTGGACTTCTACCCCAGCTTGCAGTAATAGGATGCTCTTCCCCCTCCCTGCTGAAATATTGCCAGAAGAGGCCTAGCAGAAAGTCAGGACCATTACCATTGATCAGGAGGAATGTAGCCACCCTCCTTACCCACATGGTATCAATGGAGGCCCAGTGGGGAACAGTAACTGGGCGTGCCTACCATTCCATCCAGGAAGGTATCAGTAAAGTCCTAATAGGGAGTCAGATGACCACCACCCCCTGCAGTAATGGGGACCCTTCTCTTGGGTGTCAATGGAGGCCAAGTGGGGAAACTGGGATTCTGCCTCCCTCTGGCAGTGATAAGTTATGCTTCCCCTTTCCCCTGTTGGAGCAGTGTCAGAACAAGCCAGATTTAAAAAAAAAAAGAAAAGTTTAAATAAGATACGGAATTTTAAAATAATAACATAGCATAATGTCCCAATGTCTAGGTTTCCATTGAAAATCACTTGTCATACCAAGAACCAGGGAGATCTCAAACAGAGTGAAAAAAGACAACCAGTAAATGCCACTAACAAGATAACAGAGATACTAGATTTATCTGACAAATACATTAAGATATCCATCATAAAAATGCTTAAACAATTATAAACACAAATGAATGAAAAAATAGAAAAATCTCAGCAAAGATGTAGAAGATATAAAGGAGGGGCAAATGGAAATTTTATCACTGAAAAGTACAAAAATTGCATTTAAAAATACACACAGGGGATTGACTCACCAGCAGAATGAAGAGGACAAGGAAATAACCAGTAAACTTAAAGATAGAACAATAGAAATTACTTACTCTGAATATTGAGAGAAAATAGATTGAAAAAGAAAACGCTCACAGTCGCAAAGGTCTGTGGGATTGTAAAAAAGATTTAACATTTGTGTCATTGGAGTCCCAGAAGAAGAAAAAAAGAGAATAGGACTGGAAAAGGTCCCAAAGAAATAATGGCTGAAAACGTATCCAGTTTAGCAAAATGAATCATTTTGCAGTGACTCAAAAAGCTGGGCAAACTCAAGGGTAAACACAAAGAAATCCACACCAACACATCATAGTCCAGTTTCTGAAAATATCTTTAGTTTTTCAAAAGAAAAATCTTAAAAGCAAGGAGAGAGAAATGCCATCTAAGGGAAAATATGAAATGAGGGGTGGTGGCATTCTCATAAGAAATCAGGGAGGCCAGAAGGAAGAGGCGCAAAATTTTTCAAGTGCTGAATAAAAATAAGCTGTCAACCCAGAATCCTGGGTCCAGTGAAGTATCCTTCAGGAATGAAGGAGAAATGAAGACATTCTCAGATGAAGGAAAACTGAGAGAACTTGTCACCTACAGACTTACTATAAAGAAAGAGGCTAATGAAATTTACCCAAACAGAAAGGAAATCACGAAGGAACCTTAGAACATTGGAAAGGAAGGAAGAGCACAATTAAGCAAGAATAAATGCATTAGACCTTCCTTCTCCTCTTGAGCTATTTTCATTACACTTGATGGTTAAAGCCAAAATGACAGCATTGTCTGATGTGGTCCTGATTATAGTCCACCTGATATCCCCAGGTTTTTCACATCCACAGATTTAACCAACCTCAGATGTCAATTTCCCAGCTGGTTGATTCTGTGGCTGTGAAACCTGCAGATATGGAGGACTGATTGTAGTCACTGTTTCAGGCCATATAAGGGACTTGAGCTTCTGTGGATTTTGGTATCTGCATGGGCTCCTGGAACCAATCTGCTGCTGATACCAAGGGACGACTGTATATTTAGAGGAATATTTAAGAAAATTATATTATAAATGGGAGAGGATAAAGGGACACAAAGTAAGGTAAGCTTTCTGTACATCAGTTAAGCTGGTAAAATAATGACACCAGTAGACTGTGGTAAGTTACGCATATTAGAACAACCCACAAAAAACTACACAAAGAGATGCACCCAAAAATACTAGAGAAAAATTAAAAAGGAGTTCTAAAAAAAAAAAAAGTTCAAGTAACCCACAGGAAGGCAAAACAAAGAAAGCAGAGAAATGAAAATCAGAGATCGGAAAATAGAAAATAAAACAGTAGACTTAAGCTCCGAAGTATCAATAATCACATTAAATGTCAGTGATCTAAACACACAAATTAAAAGACAGAAATTGGCAGTGTAGGTCAAAAATCATGACTCAATTACATGCTCTCTGCAAGAAATTCATTTCATGTATAATGATTTAGGCAGGTGGAAAGTAAACAGATCGAAAAAGACATATACATATCAAGCAAAAGCTGGAGTAGCTGTATTCATACCATAGAAAGCAGGCCTGAGAACAAAGAAAATTACCAGAGAAGGACATTGTATAATAATGAAAGGGCCATCCACCAAGAAGACATAGGAAGCCTTAATATTTGCGCATCAAACAACAGAGCTGCAAAATGTTTGAAGCAAAAACTAACTGAACCGAAGGGAAAAATAGACTAATCCACAATTATAGTTGGATCTTTTTACATTCTGCCCTCAACAACCAATAGAATAATTAGACAGTTGGCAATATTATAGATTAACTCGTAACATCATTAACCAAAAGGATTTAGCTAACACTTATAGGACACCCTGCCCAGCAACAATAGAACACACATTCTTTTTAAGTACCTATGGGACATGTACAAGATAGACCATATTCTGGGCCCTGATGAAAGTCTCAACAAATTTAAAGAATTTGAATCATATAGAGTATGATTCTCCAGCCACAAAAGAATCAAACTAGAAAGCAATAACAAATAACAGAAAATTCTCTAAGTACTTGGAAACTACACAACACATTTCTAAATAATCCATGGGTCGGAGAGGAAGTCTCAAGGGAAATTAAAAATACATTGAACTGAATGAAATAAAAAAGCAATATATCAAACTGTATGGGACATAGCTAGTGCAGTAATTCATCCTTTTCCTTAAAGTAAAAGCCTTTATACTTAATGAGAAGGAAATGTATAGCCATAAATGCATACATTAGGAAAGAAGTTTCAAATCAGGAATCTAAGATCCCACCTTGAGAAACTACAGAAAGGAGAACAAAACAAACTCAGAGCAAACAGAAGAAAGGAAATCAATGCAGTTGAAAACAGAAAAATAGATCAAAATCAATGAAACAAACAAAAAAAGATTCTTTGAAAATGTCAAGAAAACTGAAAAAAAAAAAAACCTAGCAAGACCATTAAAGAAGAGGAAAGATATAAGTTACTAATATCAGGAATGAGACAGGTGGTATCACTACAGACACCAGAAAGATTAAGAAAGAACTACTACAAATAACTGTACACACATTTACTTGACAACCTAGATGAAATGGACCAATTCCTTGAAAAATGCAAAATACCACAACTCACCCAATTTGAAATAGGTATTTGAATATCTCTATAACTACTAAGAAAATGGAAATTGTAACCCAAAAACTCCCCCCAAAGAAATCTCTATGTTTGGATAGTTTCACTGGAGATGTAAACCTCAGTGTAATAGTCTTATACCTCGTACAAAAGTTAACTTGAAATGTATCACAGAATTAATTGTAAAACATAAAGCTATAACACTTCTAGAACACACACACACACACTCTCTCTCTCGAGAAAATCTTTGAGATTTGAGCTTGGCGGAGAATTCTGAGACTCTAAGATATAGATTTTATGATCCATAAAAGAGAAAATGATAACTTGGATTTCATCAAAGTTAAAAACATTTGCTCTGTGAAAACTCAGTTGAAGAAGATGAGAAGACAAGTTACAGAGTGGGAGAGAAAACATTTGAAAACCACTTATCTGACAAAAGTCTAGTGTCTAGAATATATAAAGAGCTCTCAAATCTTAGCAATGGTAAAAACAAACAATCCAATTATAAAATGAGCAAAAGACATCACGAGACATCTCACCAAGAAGGATATAAAGATGGAAAATAAGCACAAAAGGGATTCAGCATTGTTAACTATTAGGGAAATGCAAATGCAAACCACAGTGGGATGTTACTACACACCTGCTAGGATGGCTAAAGTAAAAAGTACTGACAATATCAAATGCTGATGAGGATGTGGAGAAACTGGATTGTTCATGCATTGCTGGTGAGGATTTAAAATAGTGCAATCTCCCTGGAAACATTTGGCAGCTCCATAAAAATATTAAACATGCAGTTCCATGTGATCAAGAAATTACATTCGTTGGCCTTTTTTACCCCCCAGAGAAATGAAGACTTACGTCCACACAAAAACCTGCACACTAATGTTTATAGTAACTTTATTCATAACAGCCATGAACAGGAAATGACTCAAGTGTCCTTTATGAAGAAACAGTTAAACTATAGTCCATGCACAGCACAGAATAATACTGTGCAATGAAAAAGGAACTATTGACACATGCTGCTACCTGGATGAATAAGAGAATTATGCCAAATGAAAAAAAAAATCAACCCCCCCTAGAAGGTCAAAAACTCTGTGATTATTTATGTAATACTCTTGAAATGACAAACATTGTAGAAACGGAGAGCATATCAGTGGTTGCCAAGCATCAGGGAGGCAGTGGACATGGCTTTAAAAGGGCAACAGAAGGAATCTATGTAGTGATGGAAATGTTCTATATTTTGATTATCAGTGTATATGTCCTGGTTGTGATGTTTTAGTATAGTTTTACAAGATATTACCATTGAGGGAAACTGGCAATACACTGGATGTCTCTGTTTTATAGTATTTCTTCCAGCTGCATGTGAATCTGTAAGTATTGCAAAATGTTAAAATATATATAATTTTAGAAAAAACATGGCCTCTGACTGGATTTGGCCTACAGACTATAGTGTGCCAACCCCTGGCTTAAGTGATTTGGTCACTTCCTACCTCTCACCCCTTGTCTTGCGCTAATCTTGTTTTCCCCGGGCTCATGGAGCTTCAAGGGCATTGACCTCCTCTGTTCCATGGACAGGCCAACACTGTTCCTGCCTCAGGACTGTCATACTTGCTGTTCCTTCTCGGATAACTCTTTCCACTTATATTCACCAGGGAGATTCCACTTATTTTTCAGGCTTAGCTCAGATTCTCCATTTATGCTTCCTTTACTCCATCCTCAATTCACTTTTTTTAATCACATTATACTTTTGTCATACTTTTTAACTTTTTGAAAGAATCACTTTATTTCTTTACTTGTTAATCATTTGTCTTCTCTCTAGAATTTAAACTCCACGAGAGCAGGGTCTTGTCTGTCTTTTTTATGACTTTGTTTCCAGCATCCAGCCTGTTTGCTTAGCACTGAGTATATGTCCAGTAAACATCTGTTAAATGTTCCGATGAAGGACTTACATGGTTAAGAAAGAAAAACTAAGCTGATAGTCCCAGTTAGGTTTTCTGAGGTGGCCAGGGGGCTCATTCATTTATTTCTTGCTCCATGTATTCATCATTTGTCCTTCATTTCTTGAGTGCCTATTGTATGCCAGGTTCTGAGCCAGACACTTTAGGTTGTTTTCCTCGAGGGTCTCTAGAAATGCCTTCCAGAGAAGCATTCTTATTTCCATCTTACAGATGAGGAACCCGAGGCTGTCTCTAAGGTGAGGCATTTGCCTAGATGCTTGGTGTCAAAGACCTGTGTGGAATTCAGGACTGATGTCAGTCCTTATGTTCTTGTCTTCAAACTGTTTCCCTCATTTAAAAAGAGAAAACCGAGGCCCAATTAGGTTCAAGGCCTTGCCCAAGGTCACAAGGCAGGCGAGTGGTGTGCCTGGGCTGAGTTCTGATCTTTGTCCTTTTAGGACACCAGAATCTCCCTTTTGTTCCAGTGACACCCATCTCTTCCCTCTAAGAAGACTTCCCTGAACAATGCTCCCCTATTCTCTGGTCAATCACATTTGCAGAATTTCCACTTTCCCATTCAAATTAACTGGGCTTCTTCATGTTTGTTTTCTGGCCAACAAATACGTGTATTTCTTATTTCTCAAATTAGATGTTAAGCTTCTTCATAATACTCAGTACAGCAGCTACCATTTGCTGAACACCATGCCAAGCACTTAATGCATTTATCTCACTGTATTAGTTATCTATTGCTGTGTAACAAATTACCCCAAAATGGAGCAGCTTCAAACAAAAAGCATTTATTATCTCGCATCATTTTTTGAGGATTAGAAATTCAAGATTGGCTTAGCAAACTAGGTGGCTTAAGAAAACAGAATTTTTTTAAATTTTACTTTTTATCAAAGTGTAGTTGATTTACAATGTTAGTTTCAACTATACAGTAATGTGATTCAATTTTACCTATACAAACAACATATGTACTTTTTCCAGATGTTTTTCCATTATAGCTTATTACAAGAAATTGATTATAGTTCTCTGTGCTATACAGTAGGTCCTTGTTATTTATCTGTATTATAGATAGTAGTGTGTATCTGTTAATCCCAAACTCTTAATTTATCCTTCCCCCTACTTTCCCCTTTGGTAAGCACAGTTTGTTTTCTATGTCCGTGAGTCTAAATAAAACAGAAAAATTTTCTCTCACAATTCTGGAGGCCAGAAGTCTAAAATCAAGATGTCAGCAGGGTCCTGCTCCCTCCAGGATCTCTAGGGGAGAATGTGTCCTTGCCTCCCCAGTTTCCAGTGACTGTACCATTTGGTGGCTTGTGGCCCCATCATCCAATCTCTGCTCTACCCTCACATGGCCTTCTCTGTATGTATAATCTCTCCATTCCTCTCTTTTATAAGGACATTTGTGACAGCATTTGGACCTACCTGGGAAATCCAGGGTAGTCTCCTCATCTCAAGAGCTTTAATTTAATTATATCTGAAAAAAAAATTTTGGCAATAGAAAGTAGCATGAGTTCCAAGGGTTAGGATGAGGATGTATCTTTGGGAGCCATCCTTAGCCTACCATATGACCTTATAGGTTTGCCATAAGGATTAACCGAGTTAAAACAGATAAAGTGTTTAGAGTCTGCCTGGATTATAGAACATATTTTTTCAGTGAAGGATGGAAAGAACTGTGAGTAATACCCTGCCCCAGGTATTTCCGGTGACCTGGCAAGAAGGTCCGCCCTTCCTTCCAGCACACATCTCTGAGTCTTTGCAGACAGTCAGACCCAGCCCCCTGTACCAGCACAAGTCTCTCCAAATGACCCCGGGACTAGGCGCCTTCCTGTCTGACAGTGAACATTCAGAGACAAGCAGGGCCTCCTCTGAGCTTGTATTAATATGTACAGCACTTCACTCACATGGAAAATTGATTTTTCTTTTTAAGCACAAAATGTAGCCAGTTTTATAACCTTTCGGCAGCTTGACAAAGGCCATTTATAACCCACTCCCTCTGTCACCCTTCCTGGCGCCAGTCTCAAATTCCTCGAAGAATTCTCTCATGCATTTGTAATTACAGATTTTTCTTAGGTGAAATTTAATTTCCAAGAGGGCTGACCTTTTTTTGTTACTGTGGTTTTTGTAAATTAATTTTTGCGTGTGTGTTTTGTTATTGATGTTGTTTAGAATGACAGTTTGGAGAAGGGATGAGGGAGCTGGTTGGGAGGAGAGAAACATTGGGAGGGCATTTTAATCAGCGATGTCCAGTGATGGATGAGGAGGGCTGGGCTCTGGGTGTTAATCTTGGTGGACAGAAAATGCCAGCAGGGCGGCTGAAATGGAAACCTAGTACCTCATTTTCTCTCCCCAACACCGGAGAGTTAGAACTGCTTCTGCATCTGCTGGACTGGAGATGAGCTCAGCCTCATCAAATGATAGGGAACTAAATTAAATAAATAACCAAGTTTCCCTAGGGTGTAAGAGTGTCCATTCACGGAGCACTTAGCAGCTGCCAGGAACATCGACAAGAGCATTCAGCTGAGGTCACTCAAGGTTGGAATTGTTGGGGCATTTTAGTGGCCGGAGCCCATTTGGTTTTATGGAGGAATATGCACATGGCCAGGCAGAGGGCTTGATATCATCTGCAGAGGACCTTGGCTATTAGCTTTAGAAAATTCAATTTATAGTTGTTGTTTAGAAGTCATGTATTTATCTAAGCTGAGGAGTGATGTTATTTAGAAATGTCACCCTGGTGGCCATTACAAGGATGGTACAGAGGAGGTCATATGGTGGCCAGCAAACTGTTCAGGAGGGCTTTGTGGGAATGTAGGAATCTCATTTAGGACTTTAGGCACAAGGATGGAGAAGAAGTGATGCTTTAAGATACTCAGAATCGTGAAGAGAACCCACATTTGACAAGTACCAAATTACATGCCAAATTCTGAAATAAGTTATACACCAGGCATGATCTAACTTCAATGTGACAACAAATCCAAGGGGCAGGCGTTATGCTTATTTAACTGATAAGGAACTTGAAGCTCAGAGAGGGAGAGTAACTTGCCCCAGGTCACACAGGGAGAAGGGGAAGATCTGGAATTTAAACACCTATTGGTAGGCTACCTCCCAAAGTGACCCTACTGGACAGTAATAAACTCAGTCATGGTGATGATCCCAGCAAGGTCACTATCAATAGCAGCTAACATTTGCTATATGGTTAAGCCCTTTGCAGACATTATCTCCCTTCATTCTCACAACTGTACCACTTTCCATTTTACAGGTAGGCACGCTGAGGTTCAGAGAGGTAAAGGAATTTGTCCAAGGCCACACAGCTGTTAGTTGGCCAAATTAGACTTTGAACCTGGCTCTGTGGTCCCGATACAGGTTCAAAGTCTAATTTGCCCCTTTTCAGGAGATGGGAGAAGAAGGTGCGAAGGGACCCATCACCTCTTTATCCGTAACCACCCTGTTGCTCTCTCTCTGAGCAGTGCCCGGAGGAGCTGAGGCCCATGAAGGACGGCTCCGGCTGCTATGACCACTCCAAAGGCATCGACTGCTCTGATGGCTTCAACGGTGGCTGTGAGCAGCTATGCCTGCAGCAGACACTGCCTTTGCCCTACGACACCACCTCCAGCACCATCTTCATGTTCTGCGGGTGAGTCTCTGTCCCCGAGGCCCAGCCACTGCCTTCTCAGCAGCGGGGGATGCAGAAAAAGGTCAGGAACTATAGCTCAGCCCGGCTGGGACTGACCTTCAATGAGATGGCCTTTCTGCCTCTGCTTTTTCAGCCCAAGAGGCAAAAGGCAACAGTATAACCTTTTGTTAGGTATTCAGAAGAAGCATGGAAGAAGAAAAATAAATAATTGATTAATGATTATAACAAATGGAATCCATGCTCAGGCTGCATCCTAGGGTCAGGATCTTTTTCTGCAGAAGTCTCTCGCCCCTTCTGCATCTACCCTGTACCCCAGGTGAGTGTATTATGGAGACAAAAGCAGGCATCTTGAAGTGTCACTAAGAAACCAGCAGGTGTGATGCTTAAGAACACGGGCTTAGCCCAGGCTTTCAACTCTATTTCTGCAGGGATCAAACACTGCCAAGTTCAGAGTTTACCCTTTCTTTACCCTAATGCCCCTATCGGTAAGGGTAATTAATTGGGGGAAATGAGGTGGAAAAGAAACAATGCAGGCAAAGCTGGAAGTTTTCACTCATGCTAAGAATTCAGCTGAGTTTTAAAATTAGGATGAGCGTGAAAGGAGGGGCATGTTGGGACCAACTTACTGAGATACAAATGAACTTATTTACAAACCAGAAATAGACTCACAGACACAGAAGGCAGCCTATGCCTATCAAAGGAGAAAAGGGTGAGGGGAGGGATAAATTAGGAGTTTGGGATTAACATATACACAGTACTATATACAAGATAGATAAGCAGCAAGAACCTACTATATAGCACAAGGAACTATATTCAGTATCTTGTAATAACCTATAATGAAAAAGAATTTGAAAAAGAATATATATAAATGTATATATCTAACTGAATCACTTTCTTTACCTTACACCTGAAACTAATGTACCATTGTAAATCAACTATACTTCAATAAAAATAAAAAGTAAGAAAGTAGGGGAGCACATTGGGACCAACTTGCTGAGTGGCCTGGGACAAGTCACTATCCCTCTCTGGGCCACAGTTTGACCACCTGTGAAATCATATCTTTGGACAATGCCTTAGTAGTTCTTCCAGTAATTATTGTTTTCCATATTGGAAAAGTCTGCAGGGGGAGACCTCTGCCATGGGTAGCTTCTAGCATAGCATTTGGTCCTCAGCAATCACTCAAGAAAATGGCAGCCTTTTTCCTTCTCTTCCTTCCCTTTCTGATAATATCTTCATCTTGGAAAACTTGCTCCCCTTTTGACATTCTGTGGCTCAGAAAAATAATCCTTTGCTCATGCAGGAATGTCAGTCACTGAAGTGTGCTCAGTGCTTTACTAAGGCAGAAAAGCGAATAAAGCATTGAACAACCTTTACAGCCCTACTTATCACGAAAGAGGAGGTAGACGAATGTGTATGGCTTTAATCTCAGTTCAACAGAAAATTAATTTTACCTGCATGGTTCTAGTCCATGGGGTCTGGTTTTCCTTCTGGGGCTTTTTTCAGGGTCTCCCCGCCCTCTGCCCCAGTTACACTTGGCATTGCAGGCGCCTTTGAGCAGGTGTTAGAGCAGCTCGCTGGAGGCCCTCGATATGTATCAGTAGAATAAATAAGAAATAAATTAGTGCATGCAAACTTGAATTTATAGGGTCTCTCTCTTCAGCTTAAGTGACTGCAGGGCAGCATTGAGTAAATTATGCATGGGCTTGGGTCTCAGGCTTGAATACTGAATCAGCTGTGTTCCTACCATTGTTATTGTACTTGGGGGAGGGGTGTCCTGCTGCAAATAACAGTAACAGCAGGGGCCGCAGCAGTAATGGATTTTGACATAGAAACTATCACCACCTTTCACCCGTAGCGCACTGCAGCGGTCAAGGAGAATCGATAGACTTGGGTTCTAATCCGAACTCTGCCACTAATTTTCTCTCAGACATAAGCCAAGCCTCTTAGGACCCCTGCCCTTCAGTTTCTTCATCTCTAAAATTTTAATACCTACCTTAACATAATGATGGTTGTGAAGGGTGCAAAGTCATTTGTAATTTATTACTCCATTAGGGTTATGTAATATGCCCAAGGTCATATGGCTAGTAATGTAGCACACTTGTTTCTGGCTGTGTGACCTTGAGAAAGTTGCTTAACATCTCTGTGCCTCAGTTTCCTCATCTGCAGAATAGGGACCCTAATAGCCTCTCTCTGTAGAATTGTTAATGAGGATTAAATGCATTACATTAGTTGCATCACAATTCACAATAATATTTGTAAAGTCCTCTGGAGTGGTGCCCTGTGCAGAGTTAACACTCTCTGTATCTGTTAAATAAAATAGCTCAGGTGAATGATAGTAGCGACAACAGCCCTCCAGTTGCTCAGTGACCTGAGGTGCTCAACCTCATGTTTTTAAGGTCTGTGAGATCAGGAGGAACTAACCTTCCCTACCCAGAAAGGTCTCTGAAAGTTTTAAATCAGACTGAATTGGGAGAGTTGGGAGTGTACTCTGAGCTGTTGCAGCTCATCCAACTGCCCATAAACAGGACAAAAGAAAAAAAGAGCAAAAAACCCAGGTCTCCTAAAACCAACTGCAGTGTCAACATGCTTTGAAAATTGTCTATTAAGGATGCAAATGAGAAGTTAGCCACACTTGTTAGAAGCACTGTAAACAGAGCAAAGAAAGCCATTAGCAGGTACTTGTATGGAAGTTGGTCAGGAGAAGTGGCATGCTATTGAATTAAGCAAGGAAAACAAACCCTCGCTTAAGGGGACCTTGTCAACTTGCTCAGTGCTCTGTGCCCTTCCTGAGAGCTTCCTGGGTAGCACAGGTTTAACAAACCTATTTGCAGCCAGGTTAATAATAGTGGCTAACACTTATTAAGCACTTCCTACATGCCTAGACTGTGTTAAGTGCTTTGATTGCATCAGCCCATTGAATTCTTCTAACAACTCTACCAGGGAGGTACTAATATTATGATCTCAATATACTGTCCAAAAAAACAGGCACAGAGGGACTCAGTGACTTGATGAAGGTCACATAACTGGTAAATGGGGGCATTGGGATTCAAACCCAGTCCATGTGGCCCCAGTATTAGTCAAGACAGACAGATCTGATGTCACTGCTGGCCTCTGGCCACTTTTGGCTGTGTGGTTTTGAGCAAGTTGCTAAACGTCTCTTGTCTCACGTGGAGTCAGATGTGATTGAAGCACCATTGTGAGGATTAAATGAAATTATATGTGCACAGGGGCCAGCACACTTAAGACTCAGTAAATGGTTGTTATAATTAGTCTAATAGGAATAAAGCCACCTCATTTAATCTTTCAGTGACTGAAGTGCCTGTCCTGTTTACTGCTTTATCTCTGGGACCTTAGAACAGTGCCCGGCACATAGTGGGTGCTCAATTCATAATTGTTAAATGAAGTTCCTCGGTTGTCATGGCCATAGGAGTTGTTCCCAGTCCGGCCTCTCCAGCTACATTTCCAGCTACATCCTTATTCCTGAATTAGGCCTCTTTGCTTCAGCTTTGGGAGTTTTCAGTATTGTTCCCACTGCCCCTCATATGTCTGTGGTCTTTAGCTTGAATGCTCTGTTTCATCTTCAAGTCTTGGTGTAGGCGTTACCTTCTCCCACAAGTCTTCTCTGAGCCCTACGAGAGTGCCAAGATGAGATGTGTGGTTACCCTGGAGCTGAGTGTAATGCTTTGTCCTCTCTAGTTGATACTATTTAAATATTGGCTCAATGTTTATCAAGTGAGGTAAAAACATGTATAGAAAGGACTGCTTTTCTTGCCTTTTTTTTTTCTTTTCTGCCCCCAGGGCCCTCTTAACCAGGGAGAGGGCCATAGACATTTTGCCTCCAATTCTAATTTATCCCAGTGACATCTTGCCACTTCTTGCAGACTGGCCCTCTGGCTAGCTGTGCTGGCAGTCAGCCCCTATTCAGGCCAAGTTCCTCAAAACTGGATAAAGTGTCTTTTCTCTGGGGTCACACAGCCTCCCTTGCTTCTCCTGGTGGTAGCCCCCTTGCTCACCTGCTTTCCTGTCTGGTCTCTATCACATTGAGCAGGGACCAGATCTTAGTCACCTGTGTGCCCCTGTTATCTTTCCCCACTGCTTGCCCAAGGGCTTCTCCAAAGCCATAATCGTTGTATTAAGGATTTCATCCACCTAAGATCTGTTGCACCTACTCTGTGCCTGGTCTTTTTGCTGGGGTGCTGAGAATGCAAGGAAGCACTGAGTCCAAGTCCTTACCCACTAGGGGCAAAGGCAACATTGGGGACAGGTATTTGAGCCTCACTCGGTCCTGATTGATGTTGATGGAGCACAGGTACCAGTGTGGTAGAGAGAAGCAGGTGAATTTGAGCTAGGTTGAGAAGGTCACTGGATGCTAAGATGAAACACTTAATGATGAATCTTACAGGTGAGGAAGCATTACCTCTCTCCAAGACCTAGGCAAGTTACCTAGCAACCACGTTTGTTTCATTTGTGCCTGTGTGTTTGCTGTGTATACTGTGCATTCTTCCAAGAGAATTTAATATCATCCACATAAATCCAACTTATTAAAAAACCAGATAGTATCAATATAGAACCGATCAGAGCCATTTGTAAGGAGAGGAAGGGAAAGGGAGAAAATAATTTGGGGAGCTGGAAATGGGGGAGTTACTCAACATGAGATAAATTTAGCTCCATTTGTCTTGGCAACCAAAGTAAACAGAAAAAAAATGTATAATGGATTATACAGTTGTCCTTGCTTGAGAAAAAGAAGGTTGTCATTTTTGCGGGGGTGGGGTTAATTTGTTTTGTTTTGTTTTCCTGACATAATTTGCTGAGATGTTTCCTGTATGTACTTATATAAGAAGTAGTGAGCAATGTCATCAACATGTTTGAAGTTTCAGTATTTCTCAGATCATTTGGAAGAGGAAGCCAGGCCCCGAAGTGTCTCACAGTCAGTGAGGAAGTGACACTGGGGAGGGAGATTCCCTCAGTTACTCTCTTCTAATCTGAATATACTGAATGCATTTAAATATAGTTTACTTTAAAATGCAGTGAAAATGTATGTAAAAATATGAGTTCAAAAAGCACATCCAGCCTCAAATAGTCCTTACTAGCATATCCGCTTCATGTCATTTTCATGTGACTTTAGGAGGGAAAAGAGATAAATACGTGTGTTTAATACCGACTGGTAACTGGAAACCTCTTATTTTCATTGTCGAATGTGAAATTGGCTCTTACAATGGAAAACACTGACCTCGAGAATGCAGTTACTGTTAGTAACTAGTTGCAAGAGTATGCGAGGTCACTCAGTCAAGCACTTGTTCTGTTGTGGTTTCAACTTTTAGGGAAGGTCGTCTGAGCTCTACTGCTCTGATTTGCCTCTCATAGTAAACACAGAACAGGCACATGCCAGGTTCTTGTCAAACAGTACAACGCTGCACTCTCTGCTGTTTGAAACATCTGCAAAAGCTCAGGTGTAAGACATTCACAGACAGCCGATGGAAGCATACGAAGTCCACCCATTCGTTCAGATAGGTGTTTCCCAACGTGGATTCTGTAAAATGTTAGTTCCATGAGATGCTCAAAGACAAAAAAGGGGAAGTTCCAGTGATCAAGCCCACATGGGAGAACCTGCGCTCTCTTAACAGTCTCTTGAAGGTTCACAGGGCACCTGGGCATAGTAAAAGCTTTGGCAAGTCCTGCAGTGGTGAAACATATCATATCTGATTGGTTCTAAAGTGCCCACAGTTTCCACATTTCTGAAATTAGGATGTATTTTACTATCAATGGTTTGATAGAGTTTAATGAAATTTTTTCCTTTCTTAGTGTTTGGTGAAATGCTAGTGTTTCTTACAAGTGTTACGAATCTCAGAGTAATTGAAACAGTTTATATGATTTAGCCCAGAGTCCCCATATCATTCCCTCCCCTCCCCTTCCCTCCCCTCCCCTTCCCTTCCCTTCCCTTCCTTCTTTTCTGAAGAATACCCTTGAGTATGTTACCTTTAAAGTGGCTTTTCTAGAAACTCTAAATTTTTCCTTTGAGTGAAACCTGCAGATGGAGACCACTCCAAGAACAGTTTTACTAATCTTCATTTTGGTTAGTATCGGGACAATCTTGAGAACTTTCCTGAGAAAGGTTTGTATGACATTGTGAGTGGGGTCCGTGTGGTTGAGGGCCTTCACTGCTGGGTCACAGAGGACCCTGGTCCTGTTGCCCCTGGAGTGGGGATTCTCTCAGGTGGCAGGATCTGCAAAGCTAAAAACATACTTGTTTCTCTCCTGCTGTGGTGGTAGGATACCAAGATTCATCTCCAACATTGGTCCAAGTCTGTGTGGTATGCAGTTTCTTGAAAGCTTCTTAAATTTTTTCTATTTTTTTTTCTGGGATTTGATTTCCTCCCCTATTTAAAAAAAATAGTTTCTAGCCTATGCATTTCAATACGTAATTTTATTGATTCCATAAGCCACTGAGGAATAGAAATGAGTGAATGAATGAGTGAGTAAATGCATGAATAAGTAAATAAATAAATACCTTGTCTTGAGAATCTCTATAAATGCCATTTCTCTTAGGTCCTAGTTTCCTCTTTTGGGAAGCAAACAGGTTGGAAGCAGGCATTTGTGCTGCAGTGGAATGAGCCCTAGACTTGGAGGAGGAAGATCCAAGTCAAAGTTGTGGCTTTTCCAAAGTGCTCATGTGATCTTGGTCAAGGGATTTAAAATGCCAACCCTCAGGGACCCTGGTGGCAATGTTGGAATTAAAGTACCCATCTCACGATGTTGCTATAAGGATTATGTAAAACGTGCTCTTGGCTAAACACGTATAAGGTTTTATGGTACAATCTCTAAAAAAATCCCAACCAGTTCTAGTATTCTCTGTAACGTGATGGGTATGTTCAGGGTAACACATTCATTGCCTTCAGCTAAAATGCCCAGTTTGTATCTTCGTACTTATTTTATTTTATGTTTTTCATTTTGGCAAATGTATAAATATAGTTTCATGCGGAGCTTGGCTGGTTTCCTGTGAGCCTACACTCTTTAGAATTTCTGTAAGAAAATCTCCCAGACGACAGAATGTTCTAAAGGAGCTGTCCAATTATGTCACATGGTACAAAAATAAAATTAAAACAAACAAACAAAAAGAAAGAAACCAACAAACAAATAGACCTTTGCATAAATCATCCTGTGCCCTGAGGTGGCTTGGGCGAGAGAGTTGCTCACGTCTTAAAACTTAAAGGATCATTTACCTTTATGAGTCTCTTTTTCTTTTTCTTTTTTTTCCCCCTTTCCTTTCTCTCTCTGCATCTCTAAGGGTCTTACTAAGCATACCAGGGCCTTTAATCTCCTCTCCTGCTGAGCCACAGTCTTTTCTCACCCCAGGCAAAAGGAAGTCACTATGCACCAATATTTGTAATGTGGCTAAAATCATACACACACTTATATACACACTTCCTGAGATATGAACTCTTAGGTTTAATTCCTAGTACCACTGTTGACAAGGTATATTTCCATGGGCAAGTCACTTAATTTCTCTAAACTTCAGATTTCCCTCTGAAAATGGGAGCAATACCTTCCTCTGAGGGCTATGTATTAATTTCCCAATGCTTCTATAATGCATTACCACAAACTTAGTAGCTTACAACAACACAGGTTTATTATCTTACCATTTTGGAGGTCAGAATTTCTAAAATCGAGGCATCAGCAGAACTTCAAGGCCAAAGGCATAGTCTCTGTGTCTGCGTGTCTTTCTCTCTTTGCTCTGCTCCCAAATTGTATGTCCTTCTCTGACTTGGACACCCTTGTCTACCTCTTAGGCTCTTATAAGAACCCTTATGATTACATTGAGCCCACTCAGGTAATCCAGAATAATCATCCTATCTCAGAATTCTTAACCTAATCACACCTGCAAAGTCCCTTTTACTATGTAAGGTAATGTTTTGTGGGCTTTAGGGATTCGATCATGGATGTTTGGGGTGGGCCATTATTCTATCTAATATAGATTGCAATAGGGAGAAAATCATTTCACTAAACTGTGGAATCTTGAATGCAGGACTGAGCTTTGTATATATACATGTGTGTAGATGCATACATATATGCACACATATATGTACATACACACATATACATGTGTATGTCCACATTTGTGCATATATTTAACTTATGTATAATAATTACATGTGTATAAATATATATTTTTTATATTTAAAACACATGTATAGTATATGTTTATATGTACAATTTATTTCCAATGAATGACACAAAGAAGTTATCAATTATGTAATTTGAAGCAAAAAAAAAAAAAATAGGCAAAGAAAGGCAACTCTGTTGGCTTTAAGAAATCTGGATCTAGAAAGAAGCCAGCAAAAAAAAGGCCAGCAACTAGGATCTGGGGACCAGGACCACTGGAAATGAATTTACATTCTCTGGGAAGTGTAAATGGGCTAACAGAATAGCAATTATAGGTAATACTAGCACAATCATAATGACATTAATAATCATCATCACAATGGCCGATGCATTAATTAGCCACTACATCATAGATGCTATTTTATCCTTTATGTAAGTTACCTCTAATTCTCACATCAGCCCTATGAGAAGAATTATTATTATTCCCATTTAATAGATTGTGACACTGAGGCCTAGGGTAGTTAACAGCCTTGATTAGGGTCATGTAGCTGGAAAGTGGTATAGCCTGTGTTTGAACTCAGCTTTAATTAGATCCAAAATCTGAATTTGACACCTGTGTCTCCCTTAAATAAAGGGACATGGAATCTCAATAAATTCACCAAAGTAGAAATTATGCAAGCCACACTCTCAGACTAGAATGCAATAATGTTAGATATTAACAACAATCTGTCTAGCAGATGAATCTGTAGATCAATAGATGATTCTATAGCAACCTTCTAAGTAATACTTGAGTCCGGAAAAAAAAAAAATCGAACTCAAATTATCACCTCTTTAGCAATGAGCAAGAGCAGGAAGGCTGCATATCAGACTCCTGGAAGAGAGGCAAAGCAGTGGTCAGAAGCTCCATGGCCTTTACACGAAGTACAAAAGATTGAAAAATAAGCAAATGAAGCATTCAACTCCAGAAACCAGAAAAAGAATTATAAAACAAGCTCAAAGAAAGCAGCAGAAAGGAATTAATACAAATAAAGGCTGAAATAAATGAAATAGGAAAAAAAAAAGGAGCCTTGCTAATAAATTGCAAAAGCTTGTTCAAAGGGGAGAGAGAGTGAGCACAAATGAACACATTAGGAATGAGCTAGGGACATAACCATAGAAGCACAGAAGATAAAACAAATTTAGTGAGAATACTGTGTGCAACTTTATGCCAATAAATTTGAAAGTGTTGATAAAATGCATTATTTTCATAGAAAATGTAAATTACCAAGTTTGAGTCATGGTGCTGTAGGAAATCTAAACAGTCAGATAACATAAAATAAAATGATAAGAGAGCTAAATGTCTGCAATTGAAAAGAAGACATCAAGCCCAAGGGACTTTATCGGCAGGTCCTATCGAACCATCAAGGAATGGATAACCCCTATCTTATGTAAACTGATCCAGAGAAAGACAATAAAAGGACGGTCTGCTAATTTGTTCCATAATCCTAGCATAATCCTAATACCCAAACTGGGCAAATACATACTCACTCATCTAGAAAAATCTGGTTGACATGTGAGAACTGATGGGCTTCTTACGTGGTAGGATGAAAAATCAGCTTACAAAAATCAGTAATAACTTTCCTCAGTATCAGCAATAGCTAACTAGAAAATATAAGGGAAAGCATACGTGAAAAACTGATCCTATTCCTCAAGTGGGAAAACTGTAATAATAGAGGCTATCACTCTACTAAATGCTTGGGTACACTGTATTTTAGACATAATTCATTTAATCCTCACAGTGGCTCTGTGAGGTAGGAACTTCTTCATAGATAAGTGAAGGCAGTACAGAGAGATTTTGCCCACAGTCACATAGCCAATAAATGATGGAATCTGGGTTCGGACTCTGGTTGTCTGTATCCAAAACACATGCTTGTAACCACTACAGCATAATACATTGCTTAAATACCTATGAATAAACCCCCACAAGATATGTGCAGGACTTTTATGACCAAACGTCTAAAATTTCAGTGAAGATTTTAAAAGAACAATTGATTAATGGAGATGAAAACTATTAGAAGACGCCCAACTGTGAAGATGCTGAATCAGTCAGCCAGGGGAAGATAGGCTATGTTGCTGCAACAAATGAAGCTTCCCAGACCAGAAGATTGCACACAGAAGTTGGTTTCCTGTTCACACAGGATCCACTGTAATTGAAGCAAACCTATTCTATCCTGCAGAAAGCATCTTGAACACATGACCCCCACCCTTGCCAGAGTAAGGGAAGAGAGGGCTTGAGAATCATGCAGGATGTTTGTAAGGGCTGGATCTTACAGTGACTTACATCACATCAACACGATTCCATGGCTCAGAATCCCTTCACACGGTCCCTTCAAGGCACCCAACTGCAAGGGAAGCTTAGATGCCTAGCCTACAATGTGTCCTCAAAGAACGCCCAGTGTGGTGAACACAAGATATCATCTCTGCCACAGTTGTCAACAGTGCAGAGCAGAGAGTTGACTCTCAATGCATATTTCTTAAAGGAGAAAAAATTAACAATTTGTCCCCATTTAGTCTACAAGTTCAATTTAAAACCACCCAAAATTCCAGTAAAGTTTTGCATAGAACTTGACAAGCGAACTCTAAAATTTATCTGAAGGGAAAATGAGTAAGAACACGGAGGAGATTTTGAAATAGAAAATTAGTGTTCCTGACAGGGAGAAGACTTACTTTGCTACATCCAAAACATGCCATAAAGCTACAGTAATTAAAATAGTGCAGTAATATACAGATAATTAAATAAAATTTCTAACCATATATACAGGGTACACACAGGGATTTAGTACATGACAAAATGGCATTTCAAACTACTTAGTGAAAGGATGGATCCTTCAGATAATCATCTACCAATTTTAAAAATAATTAAGTTAAAATAACCACCCCCACCATGCACAAAAATAAATTCCACGCAAATTAAATAGCCAAGGATGAAAAAGCTGTATTAATACTAGAAGAATATAAAGAAAGATATTTTTTCATCCTTTTGGGCTTTCTAAGCATAACACAAAATTCAAAAGCAATAAAGGATCAGGATAAAAAGGTTATAAGACATCAAAAATAAGATTAAAATACAAGTACAGACTTGGAGAAAATTTTAATAAATTTGGAAGGTGAAATACAACTACTGAGAAAATACACAAAGCATGTAAAAGCCAATAAGGAAAAAGACACATACCAAAACAGCGAAGTGGTCCAAGCACACGGATGGACAATCTACAGAATGAGAAATACAAATGACCATGACATGAAAAGATGGTGACTCTCACTAGTAGTCAGGGAAATGCAAATCCGAACAAAAATGAGTTATTTTTTGCCATCCCATATTGGCAATAATGGACGTGAAATTTGTGGGGGAATGGGTTCTCTCATTCATCAGTGATAGAATTGTAAACTGGTAGTGCCTCTACAGATAGCCATTTAGTAGATCTATCAAAATTTTAAAATTCATGAAATATTGACCCAGCAATCCTTCTTCTAAGACTGGCGTATAGAAACACACACATGTACATAGTGATATATGTACAAAATTCTTCATTATGGCACCATTTGTAAAAACAAACAGCTATAAACAACCAAAATTCCCATCAATAAAGATGAGGTAAAATCATTATAGTACACTTTTCCTGTGCAATGCCAAACAGTCATTAAAAAGATAAATCTATGTGGATACTGTTTTGAAAATATCTCTAAGAAATATCTCTAAGAGATATGCATTTATTAGATATAAATGCATATCTCACAACAATGTATAGAGTAATTCTGCTTATGAGTTTTTTATAAAATTATATATATATAATTTAAAAATATATAACATGATATAATAAACAAAAATGATATATTTATTATTATAAATATATAAAATGTGTATATCTAAATTCATTGAAAAAATCCTCCAATAATGCATAATTATTAATAATGATGACCACTGAAACAGGAGGTAAGAATATGTGTGGAGTGGGAAATGAAGAACTTCTACATTTTACTCTATAGATTTTGATAATGTCTAATCTTTTACAACAACAGTGTATTTATTCACGGGTGCACGTGTGTGTGTGTGTGTGTGAAGAGGGAGAGCTCTACCTAGTAAACCATTTCTCTTACTTGCTGGGAACCTTTTGGAATAAATGGATGGAACTAGACTTTACTGAGTACTTACTGTATACTCTGCATATTTATAAAACTCATGTCATCTGTACTGCAGCTTTATAAGGGAGAGTTTCACATATTTAACAGATAAAAAAAAAAAAAAAAGAGGAGAGACTTGACCAAGGCAACAAGACAGGCCTCCTTCCAAGAACTTCCACTTTACTTTGGGCAGGAGCATGTAAATATTAGAAAGACAATCAGTGCATCTGTGCAATACATCGGGGGTTGGAGGAAAGCGAGGGCAGAGTGACAGCTTGCCTCAGGCATGAGACATTCCTGGCTTTTCAGTGGAGTGATTTTGGGTCACGTTTTCCACTCTGCCTGTCTACTTCCTGCCTTCAGTTAGATCCTGTGTCTCTGACATCAGCTATTGGTTCCTGCAACCTGGGTACATTTTCTTCCCAAATCGTGTTACAGAGCCTCTTCCTTCTCCCACATGAGTCTTTTTGCAGTCAGATTTAATAGATCTTCACATCATCCTGTGGAAGAAAGGCAAATAAGAGACTGCGTGCTTTCTACTGCCTCCAGCCAGCACAGCCTAACCAGGGCCGTATCATGCAAATAGAAACAACTGGATTTGGAAAAGACAAGTGTAGAAAAAGGTGCCTTTGTTGCTAGACAGACCTGATTTTGAATGCCAGCTTTGCCACTTACTCACTGTGTGACATGCTTTGTTTCTTGGATCCTCATTTTGCTTCTGTATAAAGCAGAAATGATGATACTACGTTTTTTCATGGTTAGAAAAGAAATATCCACAGTGCCTAGTCAATAGCACATACTCAGTAAGTAAACACTACCATCACCATCATTACAACCACTCTATAATTATTTTGTTAAGTACAGTACAATTCCTAACTGTTTTTGCAGTCAGCGTATCATAGGTCCTCTTAGCAGCCTTGTGAATTAAGGTGGGATAGGAATGTCAGCCCCCTTTTACAGATGAGGAAACTGGAGGCTACAGAGGTAAAATGGCTTACTTTGCTTCACATACATCACAAGGAGCAAAGAGGACATTCTACAGGTGTCTTCAGCTGTGCAGCGTATTTTCTTGTGTGTCTTATTTATTGTGTGCACCCTCCCCCCGGTGCCTAGCAAAGGACCATGAACCGATAGACAGTCAAAGAATTCCAGTTTCTGGATTGATTTTTCATGGGTTAGTACCTCTGCTGTCTCCTCTCCCCCCAGCTCCCGCCCCCAATACCTCTCTAAGAGATTTCTTTCCCTCTGTAAACATCCCAAATTGCAAGTATTTCCCCATACTCCATTCAGATGCCTGTTTGGTCCATAGAGGAACCCACCCTTGCCTCACAAGCATATCAAAGGCCCTTCTGCTGTCAGGATTGGGTAGTTAGAGGCCAGCAGAGGCTGCTAACATTGCTAATTGAACAGGAGCCGCTCCGTGCGCTGTCCGTGGTACTGAAAGGATCACCTCTGTGCTACAAGGGCAATAAAAGCCTTGTTTTTGCTACCGTCTTCAACCTTGGTCGACAGACACACTGGGAATAGATTCTAGTTTGAGAAGCTAGTTGATAGCTCCCTGTGAATTGGTCTGTCATGCTTTTTAAAGTCCATGTGTTCATGGAAAACAGTTTTTAAATTTGCTTTGTGCGCAGATGTGCTCTCTGGCTTCCCCCTCGACTCCTCCAAAATGTCACAAATGACTTTCCTTGAATTTACCAATTTGCACGACTAATGTGCTTCTCTCTAGACACCTGTGCCCTAGATATATTCCAGCCAGAATAGCTGTTTCCATTCCTAAACTCTGACCTGTTTTGCAGGCAAAGGAGGCCTTGGTTTTAGGTCATCCCCAATGGGGGCATCCAGCGTGTGGAGCTAACTCTTGACTCTGTTTTATCGTGCAGCTGTGTGGAGGAGTACAAGCTGGCTCCCGATGGAAAATCCTGCCTCATGCTCTCAGATGTTTGCGAGGGCCCCAAGTGCCTCAAACCGGACTCCAAATTCAACGACACCCTCTTTGGAGAGATGCTGCATGGTTACAACAACCGGACCCAGCGTGTGAACCAAGGCCAAGTCTTCCAGATGACTTTTAGGTATGGGCAGACACCTGTACTTTACTGGTAGATTCACTGCCCCAAGATCTGGGAAGAGGGGAGGAAGCCATGGGCACTATGGGATAGAGGTCTGTTATACTGACCAGCATCTCCCCAAACTCACTAATGCCTGCCCATGAAGTGTTAGCAGTCAGCAAAGGTCATTCCTTGAAGTTCCTTCTCCATTGACCTAGCCCTTATTTATCCCACCCTCACATTTTCTAACTCTATCCATATATTTTAAATTCCATCTCAATCGTAAATCATCCTGTAAGTATAGTTAATGGAGTTTTTTAAAGTAATTAATCTTTCAGTCTATTAGGATTAAGTATCTTTTATAGTCTATTCAGGCAGTTCAAAAACAAAGATATTTAATGAAGTAGAAAGTAAAATTCTCATCACCCAGAGATACCCAGAATTAACATTTTCTTGAACATTTTTAAAATACTGTCCTCTCTCTCTCCCTCTCTATCTGTATATCAGTGTGCACACATATGCACACATACACACCAACTCTCAGTAAAGTTCTTTATAAATTGCTTTTTTTGCTACTCAGTATGTCAGAGACCTCTTTCCCTGCTAATAAATACAGAGGTACATGGGAAATTAAAAGATGAGACTGCTCTCATAGAATAAGCAGAACAGGGACTGGGTTGGCCAAATTATATGAAGATTAGACATGCAGTCTGATTGTTAAAATCTTCGTGGGAGAGTTAAAGGAACTGGGGCTCTTCTAGACAAGAGAGGCCTTGGGTGGGATTTATTCATGCTTCAAAATCTGAAAACTCTAAATAGTAGAGTAAGAAGAATTGTTCCATGTATAAGAAATGCTTGTCTTTTTAAAAAGAAAACTATACTTTTAGACAGTTTTACATAAAAATATAATTAGAGGTTATCACAAAGCAGGGTTCTGCCTACCATTTAAGGTCATGTCAACAAAGTCAGGACAGACAAGAAACATCACCAGCATAATCATCATCATCCTCATCCTGTCATCTAAGTAATAATAGTGATTGTTGTAGGAGTGGTAATAATGGCTACTGAATATTAAGAAATATTCTATGTCAAGCTCTTTACTACATATTTTAATAATATTAACAACAGTAATAGCCAGTAACATTAATTTGGCACATGCTGTGGGCATTCTAAGCACTTTCCATCCACTGATTTGTGTTACCCTCACAATGGCCCTGGGAAGCCGAGGCTGTTATCATCCCCATATACAGATGAGAAGTGGCAATGTTAAGTGACTTTCCCAAGTCCCCATTCTAGGAAATGAAAGAACCAGAATAATGTCATTTTAGCTTCATAATTAAAACCCTTTGAGACACCGTGGCCTCCACTTTACAGCTGAAAAGTCAACACCAGAGGAGTAAAGTTGCTTTCTCAAGGTCACTGTCTAGTGAGAGGGAGAGTGAGGATTCAGATGTATATCTGGCTAACTCCAAAGTCTTGCTCTAATCTTCTAATCCAGTGTACTTTATCACTTCCCGTTTTATAGAACTAGAATGAAAATGTGAATTCCCTGAAACTATTCATCTATGCAGATATCACATGCTTTTTGAGCACCTACTATATCCTATGTACCATGCTGGTTGCTTGGGAGACAATGGAAAATGAAATAAAAATGGCTTTAGACCCTGTGGTGTGTAGATATAGTGTGTGTGTGTGTGTGTGTGTGTGTATGTGTGTGTATGTGTGTAATTTTATGTACTTAATTTGTGGCAGGTTATTATGAAGTAAATATACAGTGTTCCAGGAAATCAATTAACAGTGGGATCTAGTTTAGTTGGATTACATCATATGGAGGTGGGGGTGCATCTGTTGGATTAGAAAGCAATAATAAGGCTCACAGTCCACCCTCCAGATGAAGTGTTACTTAACTGATACCTGGAAGATGAGTGGGAGTTAGGATTGGAAAATGTTTCAAGCAGAGACATGTGCTAAGAAGGAAAAGAACTTGGTCGGCTTCAGGAAATGAAACCTGGTGTGGCTGAAGCTGAGGAAGTAGGGGAGGGATGGTGGGAGGCAAAGCCAGAGCAATAAGCAGTGGCAGACCATGGAGGTCTTACAGGCCAAGTCTCTATTCTAATAGCAAAGGGGAGAGCTCCTAAATGGTTAAAAGAGGGGAATACATCATGATTCCATTGCATTTTTCAACACATGACCTCTCAGTAATTGTGTGGGAAGTAGATTGCAATGAGGGTGCAGTGGGAAACAGTGGAGTGGGGTCAATGTCTACTGTGGAAGCCACAAGAGAACGTTAGCGGCTTCAACCAGGATGATGGGGACAATATTGAGAAAGGAGATTCAGGGAGTTAGTTGAGAGTATTACAGACAAGGGCTGGGGAGCAGTTGCAGGCAAAGGGTGAGGTTAAGGGTAGATTCAAAGGTGATATAAGTGACAGGCAACCACGCGGCGATTTAATGGCAGAGTCAAGTCTTCCTATTCCCAGTAAAGTTCTTTCTACTATCCAGATGCTCCAGCTGAGGCCAAATGCTACTTTGCTAGAAAAACTCTGGGAGAAATTTAAGGACAATTTGACTGAACCGTTCAATTCTGAGACTGTATACAATCCTGATTTTCTATAGTGTTAATAGTCTATGAAACCCTCTGTTGACCGTTGTGATGGATAGAATAATGCTGCATGGAATCCAAAGGAAAAAATAAAGAAATTACCCTTTGTCTTCGAGAAAGGAATTTCCAAGTTTGCAAGATGACAGACACAATTGGAGGGGATAGAATGAAGATTTAATTTGTAAAACAGTGTTCCAGGGAATGCCAATGGTTTTCAAAGATTTCCCATGTGAAGATTTTGAAAGGCAGTAAAGGAATGATAAAGGGCTTCATAAAGGACAGGGCTTGTATGCTGGAGTTTGAAGTGATGGCAAGGAACAGTGCCTCTTGGGAGGGATAAGAGCTATAAAGGCATTTTACTGTCCAGGAAGGAGCATGCAGAAGCCCAGACATATTGATAAGCAGGGGGAGAGGAAGGGGCAGGAAAATAAAGCTCCAGATAGACTGTCTCCAAATCCTGGCCCCACCCATGACAAGCCCTACTTGTCTTACTAGTCCTTACTAGTCCTACTGCCTTATCTTTTAAAAGGATGTTTTATCGGATTCCAGTCACTGTGACATGGGCAGTTGCTTGTTTTATGTAGTTTGATTTCTCATAGCAACTATCAGAGTGGCTGGCATGTGATAAATGATCAAATGTGCTAGTTCCCATTCTCAAGTGTGAAGATTAGCTTGGTCTAAAACGAGGATACAAATCGGGAAGCAAGATGCTGATACTTGAAGGGGCTTCATGGAATCCCAAGATCTCATTTGCGTGTGGGGAAGGGACTTAGCTCAGGTCCCTAGGTAGGTCATTGGAGAGCTAGCATATAAACTCAGATCTCCTGATTGCCCAGTGTGCTGCCTTCCCACTACTAACAGACCGGCTCATAAGAGAGAGCTTGGCTCCTTGAAGGCTGACCCGGGAGTCTCCAGGCTGAGACAGAATTTTAGCCCCATCAGAAGTCCTTCTGCCTCAAACACTCTGGTTATTGTTCCCAGCCCTTCAATATTAGGTTGTCTCTGAATAGCTAGGGTCTGTCTGCCCTGATTTGCTCATGGAAGGGAGCATAATGGACAGAACACACTTTTCTCTTTTGACAACAGCCTCAAGATTTAGGGAACTCCCCAGTCTCCCATTATATTAGAGAAGGCCATTTCACTTAAGCTCTCTCATCCTTGGCTTTACATTCTTTGCAATTATTTCTATCCCCAGACCATGTCACCTCTTGGAGCCACATGCTAAGGCAGTTGACTTCCCACCATGGGAGGTGAGTAGCTTCTGATGAGTCTAAATTTATCTCTTTCAAGGCTCCCTTCCTGAGCCCCAGACAGGAAAGAGGCTGCAGCTCCTTTGTCCTTCAAATTCCAGAAGGCAAGCCTGTAAGTTTTTCAGCATCAAAGGCTGTTGTCATTTCTCGCCTCCTCCTCTTTCTCCCCTCCTCCTCCAAGTAATCTCCCGTCCAGCCCTCCAGAGTAGCCAGCAGGCACCCCACCAGCTGTCCTGCCATATGCCTCGTTTCCTGACAGCTGCCTGGCCTGGGATTTCAAACTTTACCAGCTAAGGAGTCTCCTGTGTGACAGTCACAACTCTGCTTTGTACACCCCCAGCCCCTACCCACCTCCCCGCACCTGCATCTGCCGACGGAAGACAGGCCTGCCTCTCATGTCCTCTCTGGGATCTCTGAAAGAGCAGCCTGGATTGCTGCTTTACAAAAAGCCTCACATTTTAAGTCTCCAAATCAGAGACTTAACTAGACTTAAAGATTAACTAGTCCAGAACTAATCTCTTACATAGCTGGAGAAACTGAGGCCCAAGATGGATACTACTTGCCCATTGCTCCCCATGGTTTGGGGCCCCTTTGAGACTGAAAATTTGAGTCATTGATTCACAAACCAGTGTTCTCCTGGTTTCTGGCTCTGTTACAAAGGACATATGTAACTTCTTCATATCCCCACGTTAGCATGTGGTAAGAAGAGCCACCTGTTTCATCCCTGCTCTCAGCAGAGAGTGAGGACTCAGGTGCCTTGGGGGATGCCGAGTTCATGACAAAGGAAGGAATCTTAGGGAAAGGTCACTTCCATATGCATGATTCTGCAGGAACTTGATCCCATTCCTGGCTGCCTCCTCATGTTGCTGCATGTAGGCTGCAGCCTGTCTCTAGGAGATGAGCATGTGGAGGTTTTTAGGACCCTGACAAGTCCAGGAGTCATCCACTCTGGGTGAAGATGAAGCACAGTGCACACTGAGAGACTCACAGAGAGAGACAGCGATGGGGTGAGTGTGCTAAGGGGAGGCAGTCAGAGGGGCCGCGCAGAGGTGCGGGGCAGACAAGGATGGAGGAGATGTTAAGTGACAGAGTGGCGGGAGGGGTCGTCAAGCACAGAAAGGGTTAAAGGTATACCAAGTAGTGGCAAGGGCTCAAAGGATGAGGAGATAAAGAACCGGCAAAAGGTAAGTGAGTTGGGAAGGAGTGAAAGGTAGAAGGCTTGAGGGAGAGACCTAAAGTGATAGAGAAAGAAGGACATAGTTCACACTGAAGTTACAATATCATTTATTCCCAGGAGGGAATAAGGGTTGTTTTAAGAGGCTGGCTGGTGCCTGGAGAGAGCTCTGGATTAGGAATCAAGTTCGGATGGACTCATGAATGCACATAAAACTCTTGGTAAAATGCCAAATTCTGTGGAAATGTGAAGCATCAAAGATCTCACTTCCGAATTGCCCCCAAACTTAGTAAGGCATGTCAAGCTTTGCTGTTTCTAATCCCTTTTAGTGAACTGTGTTGGTCTTTACAACCCATGCAAGGTCACTATCAGAGTTCCCTTGCCTTAATTCTTGATCAGTGAGGGATTGGCAGAGACTGTTGGAGTGAGATACACTCATCAGAGGTTGGTGCTATTTGTTGTTTTGTTTGTTCATTTGGATTTTACTTCCCTCACTCTCCCATCCTTACCCATCCTACCTCATTCCTATAAGAAAGAAAGGCCAACGTCAGATATAGATTGCTGAGATTTAGATAAACATCCGTCAAGAACTGTTATTGAGCCTGGAGTCTCAGAAATTGCAGCGAGGAGAAGTTCCTTGGGAATAGGGGCTGAGCAAACACAGTGGTAGATTTCGCAAAAGCCTCATCAAAAAGAAGACGGTTCTGCCAGCCGCAGACATTTGCCTATAGGCCTTCAAGAATGACCTACAAAGGGTGTAAGGAGCTCGTGAAAGATTTACTAGAAAGGCACTTTCCAATCTGGCTTGCTTATCAGATGTGCATATTGTACAGCATAAGAGGACAGTTTGGGGTAAGATGTGGGATTCAGGATGAGACATCACCAACCCACGCTTGGTGAGACAGAAGGATTCTCTTTAAAGATTTGAGGAAAGCTGGCTTTCCTTTGTGGCAACCACTTGTTCCCCAGCTGAGGGTCCTGAGTCACATCTTATTAAGTGGCTCCAAAGCTAGGGTTTTTCTGCTGCTTTCCTGGGACATGGTTAATTGTCCATGCTGCTTCTGGATCTTTCCTTGCATTCTACCCTTTAATCATGTGTGTATTTCTTTATATGCCAGGTCCTATATTACATTACATACTGTGTGTTTTCTGACTTAATCTTCCCAAGACTGGCTGCAAAGTAGTCTTCAACAACTTCGTTTTACAAAAAAGGAAATGAATGTGTCAACCAGAATGCATTAAGCTGGGTCTTGATAACAAACAACTTCACAACCTCAGTGGCTTCACAGAAATGCATGTGTGCGCGCGCGTGTGTGAGTTGCTCGTATCACAGTGTTTCTGCTCGTTCTGGTACTTGGGAATCCTGGCTGACAGAAGCATCATCTTCATGTGCTTCCATGAATGCTATCGTAGTGGGAAAGGAACTTGGCTCTCATTACTTCCTCCTAGAGATGACATTCTGCTGGCATTCCATTGGTCAAATCAAGGCGCCTTCCAAGGGTTGAACTGAGACATGCAATCCTATTATGCGCAGAGAATTAGAGACCCAGAAATATGTGAGACACCAATACTGTTTACCACTCTGAGGCGCAGAGATGTTAGGCTGACTCACCTAACAGTCATGCAGCTAAAAACAGACAGCACGTGGGTCTGACAACAAAGCCCGTTTAGCTGTAGTGCCTCCCAGGCTTTCAGCGTGCTCCTACTTTGTATTAGCACCTCTGAGAGCTGTAATTAGATTTATTTTCTATACTTGTCAATTTTCTTCATTCAGTTCCCAAAGAATCATAGGCTTTATAGATGGAAGAACCTTGGAGAACAGTTTGTACAAACTCCTCCCTTTGTAGATGAGATGCCCGAGGCTCACAGTGCTTAAATGAATTACCTAAAATCATATGTAACTAGTAAGTGAACGAACCAGGCCTCCAAGCCCCAGTCTGTTGGGTTTCTCTGTATTCACGCGGAAAGCTTTAGAGACATAGGATCCAACTCCCGCGCTGTACAGACGGTAACACCAAGGCCAAGGTTCCATAAAGAATTAACAGCAGAGCCAGGCCTGGAAGCTGTTTTTCTATACTCTTAGGCCTAGGTGTTTTGTAATATGCCGTCATCTTATTGCAAAAAAAAAAAGCAAAGGAGGCAAGTAGTGGAGAAATTGTTAACTGAAAGTAGCATTAGCTTTTGATTTTTCAAGGCCATTCCCAAGCCTTTCTATGTAGTAATATTCCAGCTCTTGGCAAAATCTTCAACTAAACACCTGGAGACACAGCTGTAAGCTACCTTCTCTGGGAGATCAATGAAAAAATTTTGGAAGTGAACTGAGGAACAAAAGTTGGAGGCTGGATCACAGGAGTCAACGGGCAATTTTCCCTGAGGTCCTAACTCCTGGGTTGCCTGCAGAAGAATCTCCTTTCTCTGTCTCCATTTCCCCAGGGGTTCCTAGCATCATCCCCAGGAGTCTAGGCCAACATGTCAGGTCCTGGAATCAGAAGGCTGAGTTGCCAGTCCTGTCCTGCCACCTCCTGCTGTGTCACTCTAGGCTACTCTTCCCTTCTGATTTCTGTTGCCTCTTCTTAAGGAGAAGTTGAGGGCAGAGCTCAGACAAAGACTGAGGGCATCTGTCCCAGAATAGGGCACTCCTTTTACTCAACTGCCATGGCCAGAGGCTCCGTGACGCCTTTCCTCCTAACCTAATCATCAGAATCACCAAGAGCCGTGTCAAGACGTACTGACCATTTGCCCCAGTGAAGGGACGCAGGAAAGTGAATTTCCACTGTATTCCCAGGTGGTTTATGTTAGCCAGCAATTTGGGGATATGCTCACCTAATGTCTAGGATGCTGGACTTTGGAGTCCAAGTCCTACCTGGCTGCTTGTCAGCTGTCTGACCTTGAGCACATTAGCTCATCAAGCCTCATTTTCCTCGTCTCTAAATCAGATAATAATAACAAGACCCACTTCTTGGTGGTGGTGTGATGATTAAACAAGATTGGCGCCTGTTCCATCCCTGTTCTCGGCAGACATGGAAGACCCAAGTGCTGCGGGGGGGCAGCTAAATCCGTAACTAAGGAGGAATCTTGGGCAAAGGCCATCCTTACCTGCATGATCCTACAGGAACTTGGTCCTGTTCTTGGCTGGGACCCAACACAAGGTGTCAGGGTGCCACCATGAGAAGTAAGAGGGTCCATACCCCACATCTGCCGTTTCCTAGTTGTGTGGCTTTGGACCATCCTCTAAGCCTCTATGAACCCAGTATGTTCAACTGTAAAGTGGGGCTTTTCCTCAAAATATCCTCGAGGAGCTGTGGTGAGGATTTAACAGTCTAATGAGCAAGAGTCGTAGCCACAGTAGGCTTCTGACAAACGTTGTTTTCTCTTCCTTCAGTTTCATTCCTTTACCCCAAGTTCCAGAAGCCATGTGGTGGATGAAGATGTTTTCTGTTGCATTCTCCCAAATTTCATCTCTGGACTAGAGTCATGATTATCCCCCCAACTTTCCCCAACCAACCCATGTTTTGATGAATACACTGCTTTGGTGAAATGCTGAGGGTAGAGACAGAAATGCCGCCCTTCATGCTCCGTGGGTCCATTGAAGGTGGACCGCTCAGCCTGCAGTGTGGGACGGGCAGCAGTCAAGGTCGTCTCCTTGTGGGAGTATTTATCTCATCTTTGGAAAGCTGTAATCTCATTGAGAGGTTGTATCATTTGTTTCCTATAGGGTATTCCCCTTTGTTTCTATCTGGATGACCTACGGTGAAATATACCTAACTAGCAATGTGAAATTTTGATGCTCATGTGTGCTACATGGAATTTGATAATCTGGACCCAGATCCAAAAGTTCCAGAACTATGTTAATCTACCAACTCTGGGGTGATATTAAAAATATATAATGATCAGCGTAGAAGTAGCACTGACCAATCAAAAAGGATGTCCATCCAAATAGAATGAAGGTTCAGCAGTAGGTCCTCCTGGACCGCACATCAATCGGTCTTACTTACCTTCCCCCTTTCCTGATTTCTTTCCCCTCTTTTCAACTCATCACATCTCCTGATGCATTTCTCAATACCCTGAAGCATGACTGATATAGTAAAGCTATTTTTTCTTTTCTTTTAAGAGTCTGTTTCTGAGGGGCATAGGCAGATGTTTCTCCCATGACACAAGTGGACAGAGCAGGTTTCCTATGATACATTTTACATGAGAAAACTGAAGCTCAGAAAGGTGAAGTGTGGCATCCAAGGTACAGTGTGTATATGGTCTGAAACCATATGATACTCACAGAGCAGAAAGCAAATAATAGCTCATCATCATCATCAGACAGGAAATCGCTACCTAAAGGTAGGAATGTTCCATGTGTCTGCTTACAGCCAGAACTCAATGCACATGAAATAAGCTAGTGCTTCTTAAACTCCAAGGTGCACACAGATCGCCAGGAGATCAAATACAGGCCCTGGTTCAGTGGGCTGTGGGTCAGGCCTGAGACTCTGCATTTCAAATGAACTCCTGGATCTGAGGACCAGCTTGAATAGCGAGATGTTAAACTGAACTTTCTGCTGGATGTGAGCCCAGGTTACAACTGAGAGGAGAAAGATGGCCGCCCTTCCATCTGCCTGTCTGAAAGCAGTCCCAAGGCCAGTGGCACTAGGGCGTCATGCAATCCCACAGGAGTCTCCTCGCAGAGTGACCAAGTGCAGAGACTGTTTGGGATTTACAGCAGCTAGGGGAGACAGTGCTGTTCTGCAGTTCAATAAGCCCCTAGTGCATAATGTACAGAATCTGTTCTCTGCATCCATTTGTCTGCTCTGCTCACTGATGGGTACAGGGACACTCTGAGCATCAGTGGTAAAGAGGGAGGCATGTATCTTGACTTCAGTGTCCTGAAGGCAAAGTTTGGTGCCCAGACCAGAGCTTCCTCTGCCTGTCCGCACTGCAATTCCAGCCATCATCCGATGCCATGGAAAATACTTGCCAGTGGAAAGCTGGGCTACAGTCTGCTTTAGGTGGAAGGCAGACTCCTGGCAAATTCATGAGAAATCCAGGTGGGAGGGGTCATTGGCCTGGATGAAGCTTTATCATTCTTAAGCGCTGAGACAAAAATCTTATACTGTCAACACTCATTAGTTTAATTGGGGACAGAAAGAAAGTAATAAAATTAAGACCTAGTGAAAGATGCCTTTTATTTATTTATCTTTGTGGGGAGCAGGGAATTTCAATCCATTTTTAAACAAGGCCTCTCTAATCTTTCTCCCTAATTATAGTAAGAGCAGAAAGAAAAATAGCTGCTTTATTTTTGAAAACACTTTATTCTCAGTGTTTACATCTCTAAATATCCCAAGCATGGTCATTTTATGAGGAAAACAGATTATACACAGCCTACTTTTAATGTTCTCCAACTAACCTAAAGATGTGTCTCTAGTCGGAAAAACGTGCTAAAAGCTACAGAAGTAACCATGTCCATTTTATGTCTCTTCCCGGTTTTCTATCCACTGCCACCCCCGCCACTCCTTTTGATTTTGTTTTTAGTTTTCTGTCTTCAAAATCCCTGACTGTGTTGTTTTTCTCGGAGGGAGAAGCCTATCAGAACCACTGAGCTATCTGAAGCAGAGACAATTTTTAAGGAACCACAATTTCATTACACTCAAATGCAGGCAGTAACTCAGGCTGGTCTAAGCACTCATAAGGAAAAGTCTGTAGGGAACCTAAGGAGCGGATAAGGATAGACTGTAATTAGCACAGTAATTGTAATTAGCAGAGCAATTGTAATTAGCACAGTGATTGTTTGTTCATAATGGGTGCTTCCAAAGTGACTCCAGGCAGTTTGTTCTCTTAAGTATCTTCTGCCATTTCCCCGGTGATCTTGTTTACACTGCTAATGTACTAATATGCTTAGCCATCTCTTTTATAAATAAACACTGCAAAGGTACAAGGCAGCCCAGCCCCTGGCCAAGCATTATCGTCCTTAATTAATGGAGTCCACAGCACTGAACATTTACTATATTTGTATTATGCCAAGGCAGTGCCCCTACATTACTCTCTGAAGAATTCACACCTCAGAAGTCATTTGTTATTGTTCTGCTAATTACAAGAGGGAGTGGGATGGCGCCACAGGACTGCACTTGAGGTCAGAGATCCCAGTCCTGGCTTTACCACTTACTCTCATTGGTTATGTAACAAGTTTTCATGTAGCACCTCTGATGTATTAAGCTTCGGGGATGAAAGATGGAGATAGACAAAGTCCCTACTCTTATGTAGATGGACCACTGGCCCAGCCTTGGTGTGGTAAGTGGCAAGGAAGACTTCCTGAATGAGATGCTGGCTGAAGCCTGGAGGATGTGATTACAGTTAGATGGGAGAGTGCTTCAGCAGGTAAGAGCACGGACAGAGCATCGACAGACGTGAACATCAAAGTGGATCATGAAGACGGTGAGGGGGTGGGATTGTAGAGATAAACTATGGTTGGTGATGGATGGATTCAATCAGGTAGGGTTATTTAAGCACCACAGTAATGGGACCATTACTGGCTGTATGACTCTTCAACGTTTTCTAACCTTTGGGATCCCAGTGCGCTCATCACTAAATCAGGGAACATAATAATAGCAACCCCACAAGAGAATTATGATAGGGAGGGAGAGGTGGTGAGAAAAGTCAGGTTAAAATGCCCTGTAAAGTGTAAGGACATGTGCAAATGTTAGTGACATTTTCCTAACATGAATCTGAGCATCTATGAGATACTACTTACTCTGAAATCTTGTGCAGGAGTGTATATCCTGGCACATTTGAGATCATGTGAGATGCAAATTCACCAGCATTACTTTCTTTGTATTCCTTCCAGAGAAATGAAAAAGTAAGTCTATTCTAAGCTCACATTAATAAGCCTACGCATGTGTATCAAGAAAATTAATTTTTAGGGAAATATTTCCATTTCAGGGAGATGCCCTGAATGGAAATGTATTTAGTAACAATTCTAATGAAAGATATGATCATAGTTTATTAGATGTGAATTAATACAGAAAGCTCCAAGGGCAGTGGCTGGGGTTTTATGTAACATCACCACTGAATAATTACTATTAATGATAATCTAGTGGAACACCTCAAAGGTGGCTTTTAAGAGTCCAAAATGAGCATTTATTTTTATGTCTCATAAGATCCTCAGAGGAGCCCATTATGTTAGCAGTTAATTAGCAGGCACAAGCCAGGAGCCAATGATGCAGGCATTTGGATACTCCAGTACTGGTCCATTCAGTGCATCCCTGACCACTTTGAAAGAACTTTAACCCCTGTATCAGCCAGCCACCTCTCCATCCTCTCTGAGGGTCCAGGTGCTCTCTGCGACCTTGAAGCTATTTGGCTTGTTTGGGATGCTTTCTAGTGTAGGAGGAAATTAACAGGATAAAGGGATTGGTTTACCTTGCCGTCCCAGTCAGAGAACTGAAATTCCACCAAGGGATACCTTTCCAAGTTTCTATTAATTACCAAACTACTTCGAAGGAGTTAGTGAGGACCCAGTCACTGGAAACAGACAATCCCAGAAGCCACATAGGCATCTTGGTGCTGTATTTGCGAAGGAGGTAGAAACCTAGCTTGAAATTATACTAAACTGTAATTAAATTCTCCTTCAGCCTTGTGATTCAACCAATAAATATACATTGAGTGCTTACTGCATGCCAGGTTCTGGAGATGCAAGCTGAACAAGACTCTTAGAGCTGAACATTGGTATAAAGAGGGAAAGAATACTCTTCTCTTTGGTATATCTAAGTCTTGGTTTCTTAACTTTTCTCCTTTCTCAAGGACCTGGGAGCCATCTCTTTGAAATGGAATCATCAAGGAAGAAAGCAGAGAAATACATTTGCAAATTAAGGAATCACTGTGCTATGTGGAGCCTATCCCACTGGCCCACCTGCCCCTGAAGTCCTCCAGGACTTTTCCACTTCCATAACCTGACCTAAAAACCCTCCTGCCCTTTATTTCAATGGGAATGAGTTCAGACCTCTCTCCCCTATTGCAGTAATCTTGAATAAAGTCAGATATTCGGATTGCTTCAGTTTTTTACCTAATGTCCTTCCCCTGACCCCCCAATCCAGGAGCTTATCCAGTGCTCTGTCAGGGCAAAATTGCATTAGGCAATGTTAAACAGTCAAGGAAGACTTTATTCAAGGCTATTGCAATAGGGGAGGTCTGAACTCAATTCCATTGAAACAAAGGACAGAAGGGTTTTTAAGACCGGGTTATGGAAGTGGAAAAGTCCTGGAGGTCTTCTGGAGAAGGTGGACCAATGGGATAGGCCCCACACAGCACAGTGATTCCTGAATTTGCAAATATATTTCTCTGCTTTCTTTTTTTGATGATTACATTCAAAGAGATGGCTCCCAGGTCCTTGAGAAAGACATTCTTGGGTTATAAAACTGGCAAGAGGCTTTTAAAAAGATTTACATGTTAAAGGGCAGAGAAGGAATTTACAGTGACAAGTTATTTAGAGGAAATGCTCTAAGAAAAGGGAGGTCAGGGACCTAGAGTCAGGAAGAAGCCTGCCTGAAGTTTGGTCAAGCTGAGCAAACTTGAAGCTGGCTTAGTCATTATCTTACCTTTAGTTGTTTGTCTCCTTCGGTGCCTCTTGGTTGTGACAGTTTAGTAGGTTTATTGTTTTAATTTATTTTTATAGGCATTAAATTTACAAAGTTCAAGAACGAAAATGGTATAAAAGACATCCAATGATACTCCCTTCCCTGTTTCTCTCTATTCTTTTCTCCTACCTCCTTTCCACTTTGGTTAGTTTCGTAGGTATCTTTACCATATTTGCTTATATAAATTCAAGCAAATAAGATTGAATATAACTCTCACCTTTATCTCACAAAAGGTTCATAAAGTATGTTGTTTTTCACCCCCCTTCCCCCACTCAGTTATATCTCTTAAAGATCTCTCCACAAACAGGAAATTTGTCAACAGAGACACAGAGAACATACTCATGTTGGGGTTTGGAATCTCATTGGAGAATGTAGGGGCCCCAGGGAGATGGGGAGACCTGGGTTTTGGAGATGAGTAGTTCCTCATCTTGGGCTCCTGGGCTTTACACAGGTGATGTCACTGTCCTCAGCCCAGTGGCTTCATATGTAAAATAAGCATCCTTGCATCCCATTGTGTTGTTGTGAGAAAACTAAGGGATATAAGGAAACTAGTCCCAGGAAAAGTAACAGAAGTGATAGTAGTAACAGTAGCAACAGTAACAACAATGACAAACGTGTACGGTGTTCACCCCCTACCAAGTACCACTGTATCTTCATTCAGTCAGAAATAATCACTATCTATTATGTACCACTCACAGAATACCACAGTGAGCAAAACTCATGAAAACCCTGCACTTGTGAGTTAAATTCTAGTGTGGGAGACAACCGATAAATATATACTATGTCAGGTGTGCACACTATGGAGGAAAGCAGGACAAGGGGGCTAGGGTGTGCCAGGCAGGGGGTTCTATTTAATACAAGCTGGACACGGAAGGCTTTGATAAAGTGACATCCATGCAAAGTTCTTACCAGGTGAGGCAAGGAGGAGCTTCCAGGCAGAAAGGGCGCAGCAAGTTCACAGGCCCTTTGCATGTTCCAAGAACAAAAAGGAGCCCAGAGGTAAATGGGACATAGTGACAGAGCAGCACGTGGTAGGAGAAAAGGCTATAAATGAGGAGATAATGGACATCAAGTGGGGCAGTGTGGTAGTTTGTATAGGGTCCTATGCGTCACACAGGTACAGTGCTTTGGATTTTACTCTGAGAAGAGAAAGAAGCCAGTGTGTGATGCGAACAGGAAAGGGCTATGAGATCGGTCATATTTTTAAAAGGCCACTTCATCTGGGGTGTGAAGAATGGAGCTTAGCAGGCAGGATGGATGCAGGAAAAGCAGTCCCAAGGCTTTAGCCCACCCAGGTGAAAGACAGCGGAGACTGGTTGCAGGTGTTGACATGGCGAGCGGTGGACAGGTTCTGGGTGTATTCTCAAGGCAGCACGCCAGAATTTACTGATGAGGGAGAGGAAGGGGGAGGCGGGGCTGGCTCCCTGCTTTTAGCTTGATCAGTTGGACAGATGGAAGTGCATTGACGGAGACAGGAAGGACCACGGTAGGAGCTGGCCCAAGGGAGGGATGTAGAAATAGAAATTTGGTTGTGACCATGTTAAAAAATGAGTTCGATTGTGGAAAATTCCAGTCATTTATAACAGTAGAAAATCGTGTGATAAAAACCCCAGGTCCTCATCACCCTGCTTCAGTAAGCATCATCTGGTTATGTATAATATCCATCCTCATGGAGATGTTAGGAAGCCATTTGGCCAGACAGTCTGGCAGAAGAGAGACCAGACTTGAAACACACATTTTGGGTTGTTTAGGCTATAGGTGGTCTACAAGAAACGAGGGGAGATGAGTCCACCAGGAAGGAGGTAGAGAAAGGGAGACCCCAAGTCCCCAGCCCAGGGGCTCCTGTGCTTGGAGGTCAGAGGGCAGAAGAGCCACCAGCACAGGAGGCTGGGGAGGAGCCCCAGTAACGGAAGAGGAGAGCCCGGGAAGTAGCTCAGCTCTCACAGCAGTGTAATGCAGAGACATGATGCTAATTTTCTTAATGTCATCCAGCTTGTAAATGGTGGAGCCAGGACTGGGATGTAGGCAGTCTGGCTCCAAACCCATACTCAAATATCCATCTCCCTCCATCCCTTCTACCACACAGTCACACATTCCACCCCCTTCGTACCACTGTGCTAGGCTGAGGGACTTGAGGGTGGTGGCTGCAGGGGAGAGGAAGAATGTTATAAAAACAGCACGTTTAAAGTTAACTAATAATGCAGGACATTATGTGTGTGATCGACCACCAAATTACCTTAGTCAATAATTCAGTGCCACCTAATACTATTAATGATATAAAAATTGCTATTTACTGAGCGTGTATCTATGGGTCAGGCGCTGTGCAAAGTGCTTCCAATGCTGCATCGTCTTTAACCCTCACAGCAAGTTTGTGGAGATGGGCCGCTTGTAGCCATTCGGCATGTAAAGCCACTGAGGTTAACAAACAGACCTTATAAAGTGGTGGCTAGGGGTTTGCTCTGTTCCACTGATGGGTTTATGACCGCATTATTCAGAGTGAAAGGGGGGAAGGTAGGGTAGCATAGGCTTTGGGGTCAAGTAGAAGTGAGTGAGTTTAAACCCTAACTCCCTGCAATGCGGTCTTAATCACTTAAACCGCCCAGCCGTAGTTCCCTTATCCGTGAAAATGCAATGAAACAGAAATCCTGCGTCTGCAGGAAATTACTGCTTTTCCTCCGTAATACTCGCAAACACTTAAGTTGAATTCATGTCTATGGGATTCTTTATTTCATGTCTGCTTTTCCTACTGAAATGAGATCCAGGACCATCTTTGACTCCTCGTCATGGTAAATCCCCAAGACCTAGCAAAGTGTGTCCGTGACTAAGGTCTGGACAAAAATGATAACTGTAACTTAGAAGTTGATTTTTGTTTTTAGAGTCTATGGGTGGGGGTATAGCTCAGTGGTAGAGTGCATGCCTGACATGCATAAGGTCCTGGGTTCAATCGCCAGCACCTCCATCAGAGATAAATAAATAAAACCTAATTACCCCCTCCAATTTTTTTTAAGTCTATGGATAACGTATATGAGATCTATACGTCAGAGTGACTTCTATGCCCACCCGAGACTGGAAATCTCCCCTAGTCATGGCAGTTTACACCCTGTGCTCCTTCATATTTCAGTTTCCCTCTGCAGAGCTGAGGTAGTAACATAGTTTAATGATGAGGCCGTAGCTTCGGACTCAGTTGAATGCAGTCTCTGCTTCTATTAGCTGGGTGCCCTTGGTCAAGTCACCTGACCTCTCTGAACTTCATTGTCCTCGTTTGTACAAGGTGATTATACTGACTACCTCATTGATCAGGTGACTAAATGGTATGTGATGCTTAAATCAACTGACCCATGATAGATGCTCAGTACAGGCTACTCATTTCCCCTTCTCACCCTCAAGGCAGAAACTATGTTTATTTTTATGCCCAGTGATGAAAATAAACAGGGCTTAATGCATAGAAGGTTGGAAGGCAGGAGGAAAGAAAAGGAGGGAAGGAAGGAAGGAAGGAATGAAGGAAGGAAGTCGGTCAGGAAAGGTCTGTAAGCTTGCCATTAGGACTAGTTTTTAAAAAGAAAGCATTTCATTCATTCATTGAACAGATATCCTGCACTTAATAAATTTTATCCACTGTACTACGTGATGGAGATACAAAGAGAGCCAGACGGTGGCCACATATGCCCATGTTTGTAGGGTGACCATACATTCCAGTCTGACTAGGACAATTCGAGTTTGTGCCTGATGTCCCAGGTTCCTGTCTACTTTAGCATTTAATCCAGACAAAAGTCACCTGGATTAGATGATACATGATATGGTCACTTTATCTACTGAACTCACAGATAACAAAAGAAAGGAAACACTTGCTTACTCAAGTGAAAGTTAACCAAGCGAGTTGTGCAGTGTGACATTTAGAAGTCAGGGTGCTCTTGGAGCAAACCTCTGGGACCCACATGGGGGTTTAGGAGTTCAGGCAGGTGCTCCTCGGGAAGCAATGTTTAAGATGAGATGTGAAGGGTGAGTAAGAGGTTACTAGGTGAAGGGAAAGAAGAGGACAGACTATGGTGACTTGCAGAGAACTGGCGCAGAGAGCATATTGCTCCAAATATAAAGACTAAAGGGAATTCAAGCTGGTGTTTAGAAAGTGGCAAGCATGCTGGGGTCTCTTTCCTGGTCTCCAATCACTTAGTAGGTCCCTAAAGGGGAGAGCACCTCTCTCATGGTCTTTGGTGTCCTGCCATGAGTGGCAATCACCAGAAAGATGGAAGAAGAATGGAAGTTTTAGAACATGAACTCCTGGGTTGGCCTAAAGGGACCTGTCACAGAGATGCCAAAAAAAAGGCAGCGAGAAGAATGTGTGTCTCCCCAAAATTAGCTTTTCTGGAAAAGACAGAAGGGAAGCTTTTGTTCCGACAAAGTTATGTTAATATTGTCAAGTTGGTGCACTGGGTCGCTGAATGGGTACTTGGGGACTGTCACAATATTGATGGGGAGTTTGGCAAGTTAATTTTAAATCTGTCACTTCACTCTTCTACGACTTCTGCTCCTTAATAAAACTCTGCAATGATTGTGGGCTCAGCTGACAGCTGGAGAGTGATCTTTGAATCTGAAACTGGTGCGGAATGATTCTTTCTCCTCTCCCTGTCTCCTCCTCCTGCCCCCTCTTTTCTCCCTTCCCCACATCCTAGGTTGCCAACATGAAGTGAGAAACCCCTTCTCTTATAAAAGCAATCCCATTGTTGGGGGCAGCATGAGACCCTGGAAAGGTACAGGTTTTCCAGTTGAGCCCACTGAGGTTTCAGTGCTGATTCTGCCCCGACTGACTCGCTGTATGACCTCGTGGAAGCCACTTGAGGTATCTGGTCCTCTGGTTCCTCTGGCTGTTGTAACAGAAAATAATACATGTCAGAGCACCTGCTGCAGTTTACCACCTGCCAGGTTCCTTTTTTCCCTTCAACAGTATGCGGGACATGAGCTGCAGGTATCTGGCCCTGGACTCAAATGACAAGTGAGCCAGAAGCTACATCTCTAATAGGTCCAATGCTCAGATGGCATCAAGAAACCCATGGAGGAATGAAAAGGAAGGCGATGATTAAAAATGTGCAGCACTTTTGAGAGCCCCAATGAGTTTCTAATGAGCTTTTTGCTCAACAGACTAATAACAGTTCTAATAAAACCTACCCTGCTGAAGCCAAAACCTTCATTTTCTCCACACTCAAAAGACTCTTTTCTCTGCTGGGGCTCCTGAACCAATGCAAATTGCCAGGAAATTGTGCAAACACCCAAACGATATAGGCCTGCAACATTCACTCCCTGGGTCTGTTTTCTATGGCTGGTGTCCAGTCTACTCTAAGACCATTCTACCCACTTACTCAAGTCCCCAGCTTTGATCTTGCCCCCTGCTTATACTTGAATTTGATTATTCCCTGTATTCAAGTCTATATTTTCTTTATCAGTGTTGACTTTGCTTTATTTTTCTGGCTATCACAGTCACTCCCTCTGCATCACCAGACTTCCAGGACCCAACTGGTTACACTGTCTGCTTGGGGGGCAGTCAGCTGACCTACTCCTCCCTCCTCCCTAAAAAGTACAATTCTGGGTAATGTGTGAATCCACTGTAGAGCATTTGACATTCATTCTGTAGGTATTAATTTAACAACTGTATTATGGCAAGCCCTATGCAAAGTCCTAGTATTTGCAGAAGTGAATAAAACAGCTCAGAGTCGTGGTGGGGGCAACATGAGTGAGGTCAACTAAGAGAAGATAATGGAAGAAACCTACAATGACAGCCATGCTTGTCCTGATTCCTGAGATTCCTCTGATGCTCTGACTAAGACTCACTCCTAAGCCCCTCTTCACTTATGATTTTTTCTCTCCTCCCCTTGAAGGAGAGACTATGTTCAGTTTGAAAGAAATGTATTGTTTCCACTTCCTCATTTTCCAATTGCTTCTTGCAACTTTCTAGTTTGATTTCTCCCACATCACTCCCCAGAAATGCTAGTCTAAACTAAGGTCCTCGATGATGTTACCAGTGAACACTGCAGAGTGGTTAAGAGCCTGGGGAGTGGAATGAGAAATGCCTGGGCTCAGATCTCAACTGAGTCTCTGTACTAAGTAAATTTAGTTTCATCATGTTTTTAAAGGAAGGGAGCATTCAAATCAGTGAATGCATGCAAACTTCTGGGCATGTAGTAGACAGGCAGAAGTTGTTGTTTACTTTTCTTTTCAACCTCCTGCCTTCCTCTGCCTCCCTTGCATCACCCCAATCACACAGCACTTGCAATTAAATATGTTTGTTTCTTTGTCTTCTTGACTGGCTTATGGGTTTCTCACGTACAGAGGCCATATCTTCTGTGAATCAGTGGCTAAGGCAGAGCCTGACCGTGTGATCACCCAATGAATTTTGTGGATGATCAAGAAATGAATGAATGAATAATAGAACGAATGTGAATGAAAAATGAAATGAATTACTCAGTGGATGGATATATACATGCATATATGTTCATATATGATTAATATATAGATGAATATATATGAGAATAAAAGCATGAATGAACGAACCTATGAGTGGATTTAGTGAAGTGATGAATGAATGAATGGTGATAAATGAGGATTCCCTGAGGATTCTGCTGAGGGCAGAAATGTTACTGAGGGAATGAAAAAAAATGACTGAATGAAAAGGCAAATGAATGAATAAATTGTCTAGTTGTCTTTCCTGGACTTTGAGGAACTTTAAGAAAGAAGTCAGTATTTAGAATTTGATGCTGTGCTAGGCAGGGTGGAGGAAACAGGAGAAGGTGGGGAAAGGGCACAGAGATTCGGAGGAGAATGGCAGGAATTAGCAAGGCTGGGGAATTATATGGGGTGGGGTTCTATTTGTTACAAGGTCCTTAAGTATCAAGATTACAGTGTAATTGGCTTTTTAGTGTGTAATAATAATCACAACAATAATGAGCCATTTCATTCCTGTTGTACCTAACACCGAACAGTCTACCACAGTCCCTCTTTGATTTCTCTCTCCTGAGCTTCCCAAGTGCTTCAAGAGGAGGCTGGGCAGAAGCCCTCATTCCTTCCATGTGAATTCACCTGATCAATAGTTTAGATTTAATCCCTTTCTGTCTCCTAAAGGACTTTAGACAAGTAGCAATAAATTGCACACATATAGCGAGGTATTTAAAGCAGAGGGGTAGATTTTAAGTTTGATAACAGTCTGATTCTAGAATGCTAATGAAAGCCCTGTCAGTGAGTCCAGGGAAAATGTCAACAATGCGGAGTTTACTGGGTTCTTCTTGCCTGTGGAAGGAGGGATAGCCAGTCATCAGAGGAGAGAGAGACAGGTTAGCACGGCATCCTGAGAGCTGTTTTCTCCATGGCTTCGCGCACAAGCATACCATGGGCAATACCATGGAATGAGTCTTCAGCAGTTGTTTTGAGAAGTCCCCAAGTATTTTCTCTATGAAAAAATTTTCATTGACTGTCATATAAAAGTCTTTGCATTAAAGAATAATAAACACTCTAAGAAGAAGAGTAAGCATTACTTTAAAAATAAGCAAACTGATGCCCAAGGAAGTTAAATAAATTCCATCGGTCATAAAGCAAATCAAAGGAAGGCAAGGCCAAGTTTTAAACTCATATCTTCCAAATGATGTCCTTTCCACAGCTCATTTTTCTCTTTGTTCAGTGGTCTGCTTCTTCCACTTTGGATTCCAGAGTAGGTTCTTAAATTGCAGTGCTGTCTCTCTAGATTTCTCATGTCTTAGCATCGTGGCATAGGTGTTTGCCACTCAAGGCGTGGTTGCAAACCTGGGAGCTTATTAAATATGCAGAATCCCCCATTCCCCAGAAGATCTGCTGAATCAGAATCTGCATTTTAACAAGACCTCCAGGTGAGTTATATGCAAATTAGTATCTGAGAACTGGGATCCAGCAGTGGTTCTCAAAATGGGGTCCCTAGACTAGTAACATGAGCATCACCTGGGAATTTGGTGGAAATGCAGATTCTCGGGCCTATCAAGTCAGAAAGTCTGGGAGTGGGACCCAGCGGTCTGTGCTTTAACAACCTTCCCCCAACCCAGCTTTCACCCCACCATTGCCCCTGGTGGATCTGATGCACCCAAAGTTTGAGAACGACTGGGGATAGAGGAAAGTACACCAGTCATTAAATTCAGATGCACCTGTTGGAACCTAGGTACCTCCGCTTCCTATCTGTGTGGTCAGCCACTCCCTGTCTGACCTTATAAGCAAAATTATGGCGACCACAACTGATGACGATGAAGATGATGATGGTCATGACCGCTGCTCCCTAGGCAGATGGTGATAATCAAATCATCGACAAAACTTCCTTTTCCTCCTGATGCCCCGGAGTCTTCCACTGCTTTAATGCTTTAATGATGTCTGCATTTCTGCCTGGGACCCCAGTGGCTTCTCTGACACTCCCTTCCAGACCACAGATGGGGATGAGAAGGTCTCTGGCCCTGGCCCTTAGAGCAGCACCATCTCTCAGCACCTGATGGCTCTGTTCTTCAACCGGATTCAATAATAGCACTAATCCACATAACGCAGCTTGAATCAGAGGCAATTTGAATTAGTTTGGCAAGTTGAACATCACACGTGACACTATTCAATATTTTGCTGGAGCTCAGATCCATAACCTTTACTACGTCTCCTTCATCCACTAATTTCACAATTTTGTCAGGAAAAGCTATCAAGTTGTCCAGGATGATTTGTTCTGCATGAACCTCCAGTGCTTCTTATCGCTCACTATTCCATCATCTCTCGAATGCTTACAGATTTTTCTCTGGGCACATTTGTCCAATTATTTTACTAAATATTGACACCAGGCTTACTAGACAGTAATTTTCAGGATTACCTCTCATTAACCTCCTTGGAAGACCAGTTCTGCATTTGGTCAGTTTCACTGCCACCGTTCTCTGACCGCCTGCCTCCTTCCACACAGTCCTACCAACTGCTTCTGGGTGGCATTCCCTGTTGTTTGACTTGGATAGCAGTCTTATTCCTTTCCACACACCCCGCCAATGCTGCAATTATCAAGGTCATCTTACATACAGAATCACAGGAAGCTAGAGGTGTAAACAGCTTTCAACAGGAGGCATGTTGTGGGGAGAGAGCCCGGACATACTGGGGTGGCAGACCTGGCTCCTCCACCCGAGTGTTCCGTTACCTGGGGCCACCTCTCTCTGAGCCCTTTTTTCCCAGCTGTAAAATGAGACTAAATAAACCTCAAGGAGAATTACTAAAAGGATGAAATCAGACAGATGCTTCATACTCTCGGCACAGTGCCTGATGGGAAACCCGTGCCTTGTTCATGGTAGTCTCCTTCACCTGTACCTTTTCGAATGCCCTCCCTTTACAAAGAAGGAAATAAGTCTAGGAAAGAGATATACTAAAGATCACATACAACGGGAACCCCACAGAAGACACGTCTCTGAGTCCTTGTTCAGTGTAAGTCTATATATTTACCTTTGGCTCCTCCTTGCTAATCATATACAGGTGGATGCAACACCATGCAGATCGCAGTTTGTCCAGCAGAGCATGAGCTACATCTCAGTCCCCACTCACCCCTCAATAGGGCATCTTTGTGCAGTGCACAACCTGCACAAATGTATGGGGAGACCCTGTATCTTCCCCTGTGCCATGGAAAGATGAGATTTTAAAGGCTCTTCCAGCCCTGGGATTCTCTGATCTGTCCCCTTTCTTTGAAATGTCACAGACAATATGCCTGAAATCCTGCTTTTTTGGTGGTGGTTTGTTTGCTGTTGTAGATGGGACAGTGGGTGGAAGAAAGATAAGCACGTCTATAGGGGTATCTTACACAACTGCTGTAGCAAAACAAACATAAAAAATGGGTCCACATGAAATTAATTTCATTGATTTTTTTTTTCTTCCTCTCCTTTGAAACCTCAGAGTGTGGAGGTTATAATTGGGCCATTTATTATCCGCTGCTGAGGGACTCGGGGGAGCCAGCATCCCGGGGGCCTGAAGCTCCCTGTTTACATATCACCCTTCAGGACCGGATAACCAATAGTCCTCTTTTCCAACCCAAGTCCCATTCCATTCCCTTTTATTATGTGTCCCTTCAATTCTATTACCTGCTTGCGATGTCAGTGACTCAGCCACAGTGGCTACATTAATGATGGCTTTCAGAGCGCAGCTAATGACGCAGGCACTGAGGTGTCTCCAGACCCAACAGCCAGCCGAATCTCAATTTAGCAGGATTTGAGACGCAGCGTCATGCATTATGCATGAGTGCGCCCGCCCGGCTGTGTGTAGGGAGTGTGTGAATTTGTCAGAGGAAGGGTAGCGGGTGCGCATTTATACGCAAGACCTTGCATATTGGCGGTCTCGGGGTAGAAAAATGAGATGTCTGATTGTGCAGAGCGTTCGCCGAGAGATTGGCAGGAGGACAGGGAAGGATATATTGGTAAATAGGAAAGAATCTTGTCTCCACTAGGAAGACAGTACAGCAGACTGGTTGAGAGATGTTCTCTGGGGTGAGAAGTCTTGGGATCAGATCCAACCACCGCTATTTACTGGCTGGTCCACCTAAGCTTAGGAGTTAAGACTCAGCTTCCTTATCTCCGTAATGGGATCATAATCCGCTGAGCGGATTAAACGGAATAATGCAAGCAAAGCTCTTTGTCCTGTGCCTCACAGCACAATGCTCAATTAAGATGCCACTGTTATTAATGATTACTCCCCCTGCCAGAAGGAAGTTTGTATCTCCACAGCCCACTCCCGCACAGCCTGCCTGAACATAGGCAGAACACCTTCTCTTCTACTCTCATGGGCGTGACTTGTCCACTCTACAGAACAGAGAACACTAGAAACAACACGTTAGATTCTTGTCCTGGTTCTGCCTCAAGGTCACTGGGAACCCTTGGGTGAGCCCCTTCTGACCTTGGTTCTCAGCCTCCTCATCTACAACTGAGGGGTAAAAGTAGATCAGTCTGCATTTCTTGAAGAGGCATGAGGTCTTCAGAAGAGCCTCAGGAGTCCCTTTCAGAGGAGTGCAGATAAGGGCTGGAGAGTACAGGACCTAATATCTGTGTCATGAGTGGGCGTTCCAACCATAGATTCTGCGACGAGTAAACAAATGTGAAAATCACTGCTCTGGCAGGTACTAAGGCGCTTATAGTTTTGATGGCCCATGATTCTACAACTTGTTCACGGAAGGAGACGGACAGGCAGAGGGAAGAGTGACCGCTCCCTTAAGGGATAAGAGATAGTTATTCTGGGAATGTTGAGTTAGTCTGGGGACAAGGCATGTCTTAAAATTGTGAGGACGTCCTGAGTCTGTCTGTCTAGGCTGAGATCTGGTTCTGTAGGAGGAGGGAGTGGCTTTACAGTTAGAGCTGAATCAGTTCCGGGCTCTGCCCCTTACTTACTTGGTGATACTGAGCAAGAGTCTTGCCCTCTCCGAACCTGAGTTTTCCCATCTGTAAATTGGAAGCAATAGCTCCTACTGCAGGGGGTGATGGCGATCTTCAGTGAGATCATATGTGTAATTTCACAGTGTTTGGCATGTGGTATGGGCTCAGTGCACATACCAGTGTCTTTTTTTCCTCCTCTTCCCCACCTGAATGCCAAACTCTGCTTTATCCCTGCTCTTCAAGGCCCGTACTTAGATCAAGTACTCCATTATGAAGGAGACCTGGTCCCACCTACCTTCCCTGTCATTAGCTATCTTCTCTGTGACCCCTGTTCTTCCTCATGACACCCCCATTAGGCTACAGCATTTCTTTCTTGAAATCCACAGGCCTCTGGGGCAAAGCCTTGGCAGGAGAATTCCAGAAAGGAAAAAAAAAAAAACACAAAACTTTACTGTAGAAGTCGTGAAGCCCAGTCCAAGTCCCCTGTGGACAGTGCAAGTAGATGGTGGCTCAGAGTTGGGGCTCAGACTTTTCAGGGGGAACTGGGTACATTCCAAAGACTAAAGGCCCAATGCATGAGGCAGAACTTTAGAAACAGAGCTCTACCTCCTAGAGAGAAAGTATCAAGGATCAAAAGAACATGGCTTGCTGGGCAGTTTATCAAGACACTTATTGGTAAAATAGGATGAAGGCCCAGTGTCCAAAACTCATTCCTAAAATGAGAGTAAAACCAGAAGTCAGCCTAATTTCTACTTCTTCCATTCCTTTGTTTAATTCTCTTCCCTCCATCTTTTTTTTTTTTCTTTAATCTTACTGCTTCTAGGAAAGCCTCAGGCTAACAGAAGAAACACATCTGTAAAGAAATAATGACTGTACAACTCAGTGCATGCTTAACAGACATGAGTACCACGTGCTAATGTGAAGCTAAGTCCTCTGAGCTCTGACATAGAGGTTCATAAATTGCCTTTGACAAGAATCAGATCCTGGTGACTGCGGCCAAGACAGGGCTGCTGGCTGGAGTCACGTGACTCTGGTCTTGGAAGAGGAGGGCTGGGGGATGCTGGTTGAGGGGGGAGGCAGCCTTGGAAATGGGGCTGATCATTTTAGCAAACCTCTGGGTGTCAGAGTCTTCTAAGGGGTAGCTTACCTGGCAGGGCTCAGATTGCTAATTCATTAACCCAGCCCAATGGCTGGCCTTTGCCTGGCCTGAACTCTATGCTTCTTTGCTCTTAGCTTGTGGGCACTTGAAATCTAGTCCTTGGATTTGCAGTTCTCTAATTGTATTCTTGATTGCTTTTCCCAGTCCTGCTGGGAACCTAGGATTGCAATATTTCAGAGAAATGGTAACATTTAATATGTTTTGAAAATGTAATGGCATGGATGCCACACAATCAGCGTGGACCCTGGAGCTATCAAATTGACTGTCAGCCATGGACAAGAAAGGTCATATGCATGAGCACCAATGGAAGGTTCACCCTGAGGCAGAGCCCCCACCACTCCATGGGACTTAGATCTCTCTTTGCCTGCCTTCACCCTTGGCTGCCTGTCCTCTTAGTCTTTACCACTTCTAGATGGATGAGCTTGAATTCCAGCTGGGTATGGCCACCACCACTATTCATGGTCCTGTACGGAGCTTTGGCACTGAGTGCACGAATCTCGCCATCATCTAGTCAGTCCTTGGGGGGGGGGGGTCTCCCACCATCCATATGAAGAATATACACCTTATCCCTGTTCTCTCAAAACGTGGAAATGAAATAGGTAATTTCATACAATGTGATAAAAGGACAGTTTGTACTAAGGTGGCTTAGATCCATCCATTCCTTTATTCATGAGCCTCTACTGTGTGTGAGACTCTGAGGTGCTAGAGATGGAGACATGAGTCAGATGCTGTCCTTGTCCTCTTGGTACTCAGGGGCTGGTGGGGTGGATACAAGCTTAAACTAAATGCAGTACTGTTTGACAGATTTTACAGAAATCGCTGTCATTATGTGCTGAGCTATGTCAAGTACTTTAAAGGGATTAGCTTATTTCTTCTTAACAATAACCCCATGAGGTAGGTATACAGTATCCCCATTCTACAGCTGAGAAAATGGGGAACATCGAGAGGTTACGTGACACAAATAGTAAGTGCCTTGAGCCAGATCTTGTCTAGTCTGACTGATAAGCCCACTCACCCTCTCCTTTGATCATTGTCCTCTGCTTGTTCTGTGCTATGATAAAAGAAGCATGAAAGCCAGGGGGCACCTGATGTAGCCAGGCCACCTGGGAAGGTTTCTAAAAGGCGACGCCTGAGTTGAATCTTGAAGGGCAAGTGGTTGTCAGAAAAGGACAGAGGAATGGGTACTGCAGGCAGAGAGATCAGCAGGTGAAGAAGCACAAGACTTGAGAAGAAAGCGCATGAGACTCCAAATAGTCTGATCGCTCTGGAGCATGGGGGTCAGTCTTTGGAGGGGGAGGTGAAGAGGTGGTGAAGGTCATGGAATGCTGGGCTTTATACCCTTGGCTCCTTGAAGGACATCCTGGTTGGCAAATCGGTTTAGGGAGAAAGCTAGGTTGAAGCATGTGAAAGTGTCTTTGGGGAAAACCTTCCAGAGAGTCCTTCTCAAGAACTTTTCACTAAGAAGTCTTGGCTTTCCCATAGGGAACTCATTACCACCTTGAAGAAAGTGCACGCGAGTACACATGTGTTTGGGAATGGGAAACTAACAAACTGGAAGGGGAAGATGGGAGAGTGAGAGAAATGGAAATGAGGTCCCATAAGGAAGTGTTCAAAGCCTGGAGTTGTTTATCCTAGAGAAGCAAACACTTGGGAAAATGAGAACTGCAGTCAGATCTCAAAGATTACAACAAGGTGTGGAGTGAGGGCACCAGACTGGGTTTGGAGCCAGACAGACTTGTGATACTTTACGAAAATCACATCACCTCTCTGGGAACTGAGTTCCTCAGTGTGAAAGGGGGAAATACGTAGTGGTTTTAGAGCACTATCCTGAGAATTAAAGATACTGTATGTAAGGCACCCGGCATGTGACCAACACTCAACAGAACGGTGGCCGCTCTTGCTGTAATCGTCTTGCTGTAGAAGCAGTATGTGAGGGAAGGACTCATCCCGCACAGACTCCCCAGTCCTGAATCAACCCCATCAGCTCTCCTCCTTCCTGCGTGGGGACGGCCACATGTGGTTTGTGTAATCCACACTGCAATGCAGGTTGGCACCAGTACCCACCCCTGGCCTCCAGTATCAGTTGGGTCCTCAGCACAAGTATGCAGTTTTCTCTTCCCCTCTCTCCATCCCTGCAGTGACTTTAAAAACAAAAACAAAAAACTTTCAGAGCCCTTGGTTAAGCCTCCAGCACAAACTCAGCCTTCTTTTCTTTCCTACTGTTTTGATGAAAAACTGTGAGACCATCAGTCAAGAAAGGACATAACTTCCAAGCCTCCTTCACATGTACCTACATACACACCCACTCTGGCCTTAAAGAAGTGTTTCTTCTTCTACTTAATACTTATCTCATCCCCACCAATCTCATCCCCTCCAGTCCTTTAAGAAACCGTCAGTAACCACCCCCTTTTTGTCTTGAATGTCTCCCTCTCTCCTGATCCTTTCCCCTCAGCCCATAAATGTGTTCATTTTTCCCACCTCATCCCCTCCCCACACTTTGAGTTGCCTTCAGCTGCCACGGTATGTCTTCCATTCACAGCCAGCCTTCTAGAAAGAGAAGTCTATGCAAATGGCCTGCACTTCCTCACGTCCCACTTACTTCCCCACCCACCCCAGCCTGGCGTCTGCACCTCTCACCCCCAGACACTGCTTCCCCCAGGGCCAACAGGGCACCTGTTCATGGTCACCTCCAAAGCACATCTCACTTTTTACCTCACACCATCTCATCTCTTGATTTAGCCCCATTGTTCACTCTCAGTTGAAAACGTCTCCCCTGCCTTCTGTGTACAGCACACTTCTCACCGCTGTATACATTTCCAGCTTTCTTGGGCTCAATCCTCAGTGCTTTTATCTTCTCTCCCTACGCAGGCTCCATGTATGCTTACTTCCAAATCTGCATGCCCATCTAGGTCTTTCTCCAGAGCTATAGTCAGGTGTATCCAAGCACCCAAGTATAACGGCTTGATGAGCAGATGTAACTCAGGGTTGAGTTCTAAACTAACCCATTGGTAGTCACCAGCATGTAGATTTTTTTTTAAAGTCCTTTTAGAAAAGATTGTCTGGAAAGACTAAAGATAGTGAAAAAAAGTCAGGACAGATTAGGGGTGGGGACAGGAGAAAGGGCCAACCAAAGTGACAGAGAAGACGTGGCCAGGGAGGCAGGAGGGGGAGGCGCCAGAGAGAGGGATGTCATGGGGTCTCTAGAACATGCTTCATGAAGGGAGTTTGGTCATCTGTGTCACGTGCTGCCCTGAAGTCACTTAAGATGAAGGTCGAGACCAGTGGGCTTGTCAAATTGGAGGTCTTTGGTAGCCATGTAAGGGTGAGGTATGTGGAACGGATATGGCAAAAGACTTATAGGAATGGGTTGTGTGAGGATGAGAGGTGCGAAACTGAGTCAGTGGGCTAACTCCTTTTGAAGGAGGAATTCTGCTAGAAAGAGGAGACAAAATTTTGGGTTTGGGGAGTTTACAATATATTATAATTATCTTTCTTACCTGAATGACTCCCCTACTAGACTAAGTGCTTGAAGACAGGATCGTTGCTTTTCTGGGGTTTTTTTGTTTGTTTGGTTGGTTGTTTTTTTTGTTTGGTTTTGTTTTCATGTTATTCACCTGGGGTCGGACCCAGAGTAGGTGTTTAGTGACTTCTGTCTTGAAAAGACAGCAAGAACCATCAACATCTGCACAACGTGTTAATGGAGGTAATGAGCTCTCTTTTCCTGTAGATCTGCAATCAGGAGACAGTGGATTTTCTTCCTTTTCTCCTTCCCTCACTTCTTAACGTCCCTCCTCTCTCTCTCCTGCCCTCCTTTCCTTCCTCCCTGAGATATTTAATGCATGACTCTGTCACCCTGTGCTCCCCACCATTTTACCCCCGGGGGGCTCTCAAGGACATCTCTGTCCGTGC